>NC_140576.1:21663846-24063846 GCF_057381845.1 Rhamphochromis longiceps
TCAACCCACACACCAGCTCCAAAGACCTGCAACATTATCTTGCTGCAGATGGTGTCACTATGCATCGTTCAACTATTCAGCGCAGTTTGCACAAGGAGATGCTGTACGGGAGAGTGATGCAGAGGAAGCCTTTTCTGCGCACATGCCACAAACAGAGTCGCTTGAGGTATGATTAAGCACATTTGGACAAGCCAGCTTCATTTTGGAATAAGGTGCTGTGGACTGATGAAACTAAAACTGAGTTATTTGGGCATAACAAGAGGCGGTATGCATGGTGGAAAAAGACCACAGCATTCCAAGAGAAAGACTTGCTACCCACAGTAAAATTTGGTGGCGGTTCCATCATGCTGTGGGGCTGTGTGGCCAGTGCAGGTACTGGGAATCTTGGTAAAGTTGAGGGTTGCATGGATTCCAATCAATATCAGCAGATTCTTGAGAACAATGTTCAAGAATCAGTGACAAAGTTGAAGTTGAAGGGCTGGATATTTCAACATGACCCTAAACACTGCTCAAAATCCACTAAGGCATTCATGCAGAGGAACAAGTACAACGTTCTGGAATGGCCATCTCAGTCCTCAGACCTGAATATTATTGAAAATCTATGGTGTGACTTAAAGCAGGCTGTCCATGCTCAGAAACCATCAAACCTGACTGAACTGGAGATGTTTTGTAAAGACGAAAGGTCCAAAATCCCTTCACCCAGAATCCAGACTCTCATTGGAAGCGATCAGAAGTGTTTGGAGGCTAAATGTCAACTAAATGTTGATGTAATTTTCTGTTGGGGTGCCCAAATTTATGTACCTGCCTAATTTAGTTTAAGTTACTATTGCACACTTTCTGTAAATCCTATAAACTTCATTTCACTTCTCAAATACCATTGTGTTCATCTGCTATATGATATATTTAAATGAAATTGCTGATCCAAACAACCAATGATTTATGAAGGAAAATCATGAAAATTATCAGGGGTGCCCAAACTTTTGCACACCACTGTAGATGTCAGTATTTGTCGATGTGAAAACAATCGAGGCCACAAACAGCAGTAAGCATGATTTTTATGCTGTCACGTTTTAACATCGCAACGTGCGAGTCTGTGTGGACTGAAACAGGTTTGGAGCGTCCGCTAGGACAGCTGCATGCCGTTCTGCAAACTTTTCAGTGTTAGTGCGCTTTAAAAATCGTCTCACTTGCTGCACATTATTAAATGTTTCTTACATTTCACGGCTGACAAAACGTAATGTTGCTGTTGACCTTTAAGTTTTGCAGAGCTGAAACAATCAGGTACAGCGTCTCTGCGCGACATGAGTCAACACTGACCTCCTTTGTTAGCAGCGTCGACGGCCTCTGCAGGCAAGCCAAACTGGTTCATTAGAGGCCCCAGCTGCCCGGACGCCAGCGCGCTGCTGAACATGCTCATAGCCTGCAGAGAGACCATAAATACCAACAATAAGGACAAATGCCACTACAAGATGCTAAATGCCAACAACCCGGATCCTCTCAAACACACCGTATCTCAGTTCAGATGAAATTTCTGAAATCAAGGATAATAAAATATTTAGGTTTAGTAGGAAAATGTGTGCATTTATCAGCCTGAAACTGCTACAGGTGCAACAAATGTGGATATAATATGACACAGCATAAACCAAACACTATAATAAAAGAAGAACAAAGCTACAGCAGTTTTAAATGACAAATGAGGAAACTGTATCACTTTGAAGGGAACAGTCAGTTCCTCTCTGTTTAAAAAAAAAAACTATACAGGACATCCACCTGCTGAAACTGAGGTGAGCTCAGCGTGTTTTGCAGCTCCTCTGAGCTCTGAGGCAGGGACTCTCCGGAGGGCAGATAGGGCATCAACCTCTGCTGAACCTCAGGATTGGCCAAGATGGGAGCCATGATCTCAGGCGTCAGGACGCTCGCGAGGTCCACTGCGGGCAACAAAGACCCACACTGACTGGTTAATGCAAACAACAACATTATCATTCATATTTCAAACATACGAGACACAAAAATCACTTTTTTCAAGCACAGTTAGATGCAAGTGAATCTGTAATCTGTAATTCTGAGCCTCAGTGAGATTATTGCTGCTTTAGATCATGAGGTTTCTTTCTGACTTAAGGGTAATAATTCAGTCATCTGTGCCATAGCGCCATAGAAAATCTTTATTATTGGAGCTTAAACGGTCAAACAATGGAGCTCTCAAAGGGCTTTATGATCTCAGTCACTATTGTTAATTTAGTAAAATTATGATTGAAATTAAAGTTAAAAGGGAAGATAAAGCAGGCTGTGCTTCAGGTCGTGACTACTTTTACTTCTTTGTGTTCCTCAGTTACAAAGTCAGATAAAATCTTCGTCTGAGATGTTTAGTGGTGGCTGTGAGATCACCTGTATGTCGAGTCAGGTTTTGACGTTATCTCTGAGGGTGGATCTGACTGATCCCTAAAGTATATTCTGCTTTACTGCCCTTATGAAGTCCACAAGAATACAGGTTTAAGGCCTGGATGCTGATGTGCTGGGAGTGAATCAAACAGTAAGTTAGGAAGTCTTCATCTGAGAGAACCTCTGTTGGTTCATTCACCAACTAATAACCATTTAACCCCCACAGCCTATCTAAGCATTGCACTGACCAGAACCACAGTGCACCCAGCTTCTAAAGGCCCAATAGGTGATGCTATCAGGTCAATATGGACCAGACCTCTAAGGAATGTTTCCAGCCCCAATCTGGTGCTAGCAATTTGTATCTAATAAAATGTCTAATGAGGGCATATTGTGCAATTTTTCTTATAAAACTTAATTCAATATCACACACTGTCTTTGGCCCTTTTCTTCCTCTGCCATCTTACTTTTTGTATATTAATCTGTCAGCACATCAGCAGGAAGCTGTGCCTAATGTAGCGCAGCACAATGAAATTTAATCAAAACAGCGACAGCCTGCAGAATTTTCAGGGGATTCGTGCTCCTGCAGCAAACTGAATTATAATGCAAAAATTACGCAGAATTAGCGACACTGTTGTGATCACAGTCTTAATTATTTGGCGCTTAATTAGTGAAGATTTCACTAATTAGGTCTAATTATTCATTTACTTTCAGATTTAAAACCAAAAAAACCCAAAAACAAATCTCAGTTTTTAGGAGAACAAAGTTCAATTTTCCTGAAGCTTCCATCAAATCCTCACCTCCCTGGCTGCTGGCAGGTACGTTCATGGTGGCCAGGATGCTCTGCAGGTCTCTCAGCTGGATGGGCTGCGTGGGGTTGGCTGCTGCTGCCGCCACGGAGGACACAGCAGGGGTGGAGGGGGTGGTGGCTGTTGGGGAGGCCGCTGAGGTGGCAGAGGGAGTGATGGGAGTGGTGGGAACCTGGGAGGAGCCGAGCCGACTAGCAGCGGAGGTAGAGGTTGGGGTGACGGCTGTGGACGGACTGTGGATGGAAATGTTTAGCAAAACATTATGTAAAATCACAACCCCTAACCCTTCACCAGAGGTTGTTTGGTTTCCCTGATTTATAAATCATGGCAATCCTCCTGGCCCTTAACAGCGTACACTACATTACTCTGTTTGTGTCGGGGGACCCGATCTTTGGGGTGGACCAATTTTTGGCGCAGCGTGTTTTGGGGTTTGAAAGCCACAGAGATGCTATGTTTAGAGAAAATGTGTCTCAAATGTTCCGATACTCCTGACACATAAGAGATCACTAAGGGTTTTCGCTTCGGTAGCAGTCCTTATTTCCTGGATCGGCTGGAGCTTTCTTTATGCGCCTTCTCAGCTTTGACAAACGTCCAGCTGGGATAACCACATGTACTCAGGGCCTTCTTGATGTGACGTTCTTCTGCTTCCCTGGCCGCTCTGTCTGCGGGGATGGTGTTCGCTCTATGTTGAAGCATCCTGATGACACCCAGTTTGTGCTCCAGTGGCTGATGAGAGTCAAACCTTAAATACTGATCCATCTGTGTTGGTTTACGGTACACATCAACTTTTAAATGTCCCCGATTACTGATGGAAATCTCAGTATAAGAAGGCTAACCTGCCATTTTTTATATCCTCCCTGGTGAACTTGATGTGTTGGTCCACTGAGCTAATGTGATCCGTGAATTGTGGTACATCCTTGGATTTGATTTTGATCAATGGTCTTTTATTGTAAAGCACTTTGTGATTTTTATTTTTGAAAAGTGCTATATAAATACATTTTACTTACTTATTTTCTTACTTATCAGTGGTTGTTGATCAATGGTCATGACAATTTGCATATTAATGATCAAGGAACTGACCTCACAGCCTGTTGTTCGCCAGTGGTGCTAGTTTCAGTCATTATGCAAAGGTACTGTTTTATAAGGCTGGGAAAACCTGCAGTCAGCAGAGACTGAAGAAGTCAACTGGATGAGTGATGAAACATTTCTCCCATTGAAAAAGCTACATCCAGATGAACAGAATCAACTTTTTGGGATTTTGGAAATAATCATATCAGTTGGAGCTCAGAGCTTCTCTGGAAGAAAACTCATGACTCATTACAAACTGAACTCAAAGAAGGATTTAGCTTTCAGGTTGCAAAGCAAAAGTAAACATGCATTCTTTTTCATGACCAGCAGGTGGCGACTTAGCGTTGAAGTATATCGTTAGCTTCATAGCATAATTGCCTAAGTCATTTGACTAAGTCAATGACTTAGGCACTTATGCTATGAAGCTAACGATATAAAAAAAAAGACTCCTCACTTTACCTCTGACCTTAGTGATTTTAATCTCAGTGTCAGAAAAGTCAAAATTGCTCATCTTAAGGATTCAAAAGGGGAACTTGCTAATCATTGGGTGACAGCTCCATATCTATGTCCATCTTTTATATACAGTTCATGGCTAAACTGTTATTTTTAAGGTTATAGTTAACATTTGAGCTCTGCTGTACTGATGCTAAAACCTTCTCTTTCATAGCTTCCCTTTTATTGGAACTTCTCATTTTATCTTGTTTTCCACCTCAAAAATATTCTGGAATCCTTCAATATATTTAACAGAAATGTAAATAAGACACCTTGTGGAGGAGTTGCTGGCTGCAGGAACGCTGCTGCTGCTGCTGCTGCTGCTGCTACTTCCAAGAAGGTTGGCCAAGCCTGGACCAGCCAGTGTCCCGAGACCACCTGTCAATCACACAAACAGAGCTCAACATCTCACCGATATTGTTAATGAGATGTTTTCACGCTGTTAGCTTGTGGACTCAGTCATGAAGGTACTCACCAATCCCTCCCAGTCCAGTTGGTCCAATAAGCTGCATCAGCTGGTTGTGGCTCATGTTACCCAGAAGGCTCTGCAGGCCACCCTCACCTTTACATGCAAGCAGAGAAGACAGGTGACACCCATGAAGGTGAGACAGTTCAGCTTCTTACCCACGACAGGTTTAAACTACGACACAGCGTGTTTGTTACCTCCGAGCGCAGACAGATCGTGTCCTCCGCTGCCGCCGCTGCCGAGAGCACCGGGCATGGGCGGGTTGTTAAGATACTCGTTCACTTTGCGGCAGTACTCGTCATCCTTGTCAGTCTTTGGCTCCTGAGATCAGAAAAACAAAATGCCAGGGTTACTGAACATTAACATTTTGAGGTGTAAAGCAGAACAAGCCTTATTATTGCAATACACAAAAACAAAAGATCATGAATGTTGTTTTTTTGCTTCGTTTTTATCCTTTGTATCCTCTCATTTCCTCTAAACGTCTGCCAAAGGCATCCGGGTCTGTTTAAGCAGTCAACAGAAAGCTACCTGTCCTATGACTTCAGCTTGAATGGGAATATTGCTCACGCTGGAAACTGAAAATCCCTTCCAAGGGAAACTTGGCCTACTACCAAAGAGTGCTGGATCTGAACCAGAAGCAGGAAGATTTGTTATCGGCTTACGTGAAAGGAAGGTGACAGAAACGAGGTGGATTCTTATGTGTAAAAATCAGTCAAATCTGATTTTCAAATCTTTCTTTTTCACTCACTGTGTGTTTTACACCTCTCTGCATTTAATCGTTAGTTATCATTAATCTCTGCCTCTCTTCCACAGCCTGTCTTTGTCCTGCCTTCCTCCCCTCACCCTCAAACGCTCATGGCAGAAGGCTGATTGTTGGGGTTTTCTCTGTATTATTGTAGGATCCAGACAATATAAAGGGTGTTGAGGCAACTGTTGCTGATTGTTGGTTGTTGTTGTGATTTGGCCCTAAATAAATAAAACAGAATTTTAAAAATTGACAATTGAACTGATTTTCCATGTAATGACCCAGGGGCCAGTTATATGGACAGCACAACAGATGAACCAGTTTTTGTCTGCTTGGTTTGAAGTGAACTGGGATGTCATGAGATGATTCTCCTGAATCTTCTTCAATTTAGTGAAAGATTCAGGAGAAAAGTCAGTAACCTTTCGGTAAGAAATAATTATATTTAGCTTGAATAAAAAGAGAAAACATGCTGGGAAACAAAGGATTAGTAAACAGACGAGTCTGGAGCAGCTGCATACCTGCATCCAGAAGAAGAGTCTTTTGGAGCCAGCTTTGAATTTCAGCACATAGACTCGTCCGGTAGTGCACTGATTCACCCGTTTGAACTCGCAGTCATCAGGAAAGATGATCAGGTCCTAAATTGGCAAATGGAAATGACTGCTGTGATATTAAGAAATTCAAACACCAGTTAACCTCATCTGGATGGCGTTACCTACATCGTCCACGTTCCCGGTGGTCCGATCCTTCCAGCAGAAATGGATGAGGGAGTCGTCCGTCTGTTGGATGTAGACCTGACCTTTACGCTTGTCAGGCGTCACCGTGCTGCCCTTCATGGTCATCTTACCGGCACGAAACTCCACCAGGTACTTACTGGAGGAGCCGCGGGACCCAGACACCATGCTGGGGAACAACGCTCCAGAGGCCATGATGATGACGGTGATAAGCACTGACTGGTTTACAGCTGCTTTAGTGACCTAAATATTAGAATAAAATAACATGTAATTATGTTATGGTCCACAATCTTATTCTCTGTGCTTATAATGAGTCAAATAATAATCTTCTCAGATTTTATGACTCTATGATCCTTTCTTTGTAACATCTGTTTGTCTGCAGCAGATAAGATGATCACAGCAGTACAGATTACATAATATATTTGTTTTTTCTCATTTGGTTTTTTTATATTTCATCCTTTTGATTAGCTATTTTGCGACTTTGCATTCAAACTAAACTCAACCTTCTCTGTTTATCATGAACATTGAGGCGATGCATCACGTTGCACAGCACACCCAGCCTCTCTGTATCGACGAGGTCTGGTCACCGACCATCTAACTCCATCTTCTTACCCACGCTACAACAAGAAGTCTCTATAAACTTTGTTTGTACTTTAAGTGAAGCTTCACATTCAAGCACAGCAGAAGGGAAAGCAGCTTCAATCTCTGTTTTCTAGCATCGCACTAAAAATATTAGTTCTGATCTGTCCATCATAAAATGAAAATGACACCAAACTTCACACTCGTTCCTTTTATGAGAGGCTTTTATATGCAAGGAGCAGCTCTATTTACTTTGAACCCTCTAAGCACTCTTCTCCCTGTTCACAAATGACAGCACCTCAGAAGGGCTGTCTGCAGATTGTGATGTTTGCGATGACACGATGGTCATGAGTCTGATGACCTCTTCCAACCTCCCCACTCTGGTAGGCGCTACAGATCAGTCTACACCAAAGTGAGGTTTGGAGATAGTCCTACTTCTTCATTGTTCCATCCACTTTGTGTGGCGAACTGACTGCACAAAAGCTGCAGGGCACGATGCTACCACCACCATGCTTGACAGCTTACATAGTCTGAAAGTCTCACCTTTATTCCTACAAACACACCTCTCTCATTTTTTTGATTGGCAACCTTTTCAGTCAATTTTCTGTCCTTATTCTGATTTCCATCAGGTAGGATATTTTTTCTCCTTACCTAGAGTCCTTGAAATTATAAAATATTCTCGGCAATATATTATCAGCATAAATTCTCACATTTTAGAGCAGGTAAATGTTTGATAGTTCTGACTGAGACAATACCTGAAAGCTAAATCCATTTGTGGGATTTGTTCTGAAGTATAATCATTGCAGCTTTATAACACACACCCTGCTCATGCATTGGATGAAACGCTGTGTAACCACGATGAAGACTAGTATTACCCAGCATTTACAATCATCGCAGACCTTCATTCTGGTCTGCATTTGGATTTTTGAAGCCTAACAGCCAATTTAATGTAAACGTGTCATTGTGTTAGAAGCATTAAGGATTAACACAGCTCTGCTACATCATCGTGATCACTGTAAATCTAACTAAGACTGTGGTTTAGATGCATATTTGATAATGTAGCTGGAGTTAAACCACTGCTTCCATAATAACAACAGGGACAGGAGCAGCCTCCAGCCCCTCACAGATGACTCTGCATCCCACAGCCCGTCCTAAGCTACGTGAGGTCGAGCCCGGGCTGTGGCTCTAAATTCACACACAGTGAAAATAAACCTGTTCCCGTAGTCCACGTTACCAAATTCAAACATTTACATGTAAAGAAATAAGATGTTTTTACTCACGCTTCTCTCTGAAATATCGTTCGGCCGCAGAAAGGTCGGGCTCGGCGTCGGCAACTTTGATTGGCTGAGCGGTGCCGGTGCTTCGCTGTGATTGGTGGAATCATGTGTCAATAAGGTGGACTTTAAATCCGCTGCGCATGTTTGGTAGAGATAACACGAGCCACTCGTTTTACGTATCAAACCTGCAGGTTTGGAGATTTTCATACGTTTACTGAGCTCAGCAAAACATTTTCCAGTTACAGTCTGATGAATCGACAAAGATCTTGTGGAATAAAGTCACTCTGAAAGCAGGAAAAATGTATTAAAGGAAAATATGTCTGTGAAGGTTCTCAGTCATCCAGGCCATCGTAGTGGGACACTCCCACTAGGTTTATATCTGGGACTCTCCACCATTTGACCTTAGAACTGAAGAAGCTTCTCGGATGAGAGGTGAAACGTCTTCAAGTAACTTAAAGAAGTCCAGACGCTTTTCTTTGCAAGCTCCTTTGACTATTAAAGGAAAGTATTTTGAGTGATTAGGGCTCCATGCCATAACTTCCACTTCTGCCTATAGTGAACCCAAGGTGCGCAGATCCCATTAAACTAGAGCTGGGAGGTCAGAAACTCTGATATATCCAGCTTTAAAATAAAATGCAGGCTTCAGGTTTGGCATTTAGCAAGTGGATGACAATAATATTATTGGATGCAACTTTGCCAACTGCCTCTGAGTAAATCTTGAGAGGATGAAAGGAAGCTGAAGGCTGTAATTATGGTCTTACGTGATAGTCTTCTTGCACATCTGTAATTATGGTTAATATGAAGGCAACAAGTTCAGCTGCAGCTCGGTTTTGACACACACCATCTTTGCCTTTGCCTGAAATAGAAAAATAAATAGCTTTCTATTCATTTTAGGCATAGGATTAAGAAGCAAGTGAACTCACACTTTACTTGAACCTTCGCCCACTTTCTTCACATTAATGGGCTAAAAGCAAGAAGCCAGAAAAGTAAATATGGGCCAGGATAAAACGGAAATTAGCTGCAAAGTTTTGAACCACTTAAGAATAATCACCTTTGCATTTCATTGCTTTAATATTACACGCAGCACATAGGAGCCTGTATCACTGGGCTCCTATGTGCCCAGCGATACAGGTGAGCAGCCCCACCGTGTGCGTTATTGTTTAATAAAGCTGGTGTGCTACACATTTTAGTTTTCATGATGCAATAAATGTGTAAAACTGTTTTGTTTTGTCTCTACATACTTAAAGATTCACATTTTTGGGCGCTGCACAGCACTACAATAAATGGTGGGTTTAACAAATGTATTGACTCATCTGTCTAGGAATTTGAAATTTTTAAACACAGCCCAGAGGTCTCAGAGGCTCGGAATTAAATGTTTTCTTCTTCTTTCAGCTGCTCCCTTTACGGGTTGCCAGAGCGGATCATCTGCCTCCATCTCACCTTATTTGTAGCGTCCTCCCATGTTGCATCAACCCTCTGAAATCCTCCTTCACTACATCTATTAATCTTCTCTGAGGTCTTCCTGTCTACCAGCTCCATATTCAGCATTCTTTCTTTAGTATACCCACCATCCCTCCTCTGCACATGTCCAAACCATCTCTAACTTTGTCTCCAAACTGCTCGACCTGAACTGTCTCTCTGATGTTCTCATTTCTAATCCTGTCCACTCTCTCAGTGCAAATCCTAATCTCTTCAGGTCTGCCTCCTGTCTTTCATCACTACCATCTTGTAAACCTTCCCTTTCACGCTATCCTTCTGTCACAAACCATGTGCTCCACCCTCCCTGCACTAATTTCTTCACCGTTCATGTACTGTGTTACTTTGGATGGTTAAGCTAGGCACTTAAACTCATCTACCTTCCCAGCCTCTGCTCCTTGCATTATTCCGTTTTGCCTCTGCTGATATTTATTCCTTTTCTCTATAAAGCATCCATAGCTCTCCAGGGTCTCTCCCACCTGCTTGCTACTCTTACTACAGATCACAGCATCATCTACAAACATCAATACCAAAATCAATACCAGTACACTTCTTTTCCACTATTATATAAAACTAAAAATGGCCTTGAATCTTTTTAAAATTGTTAATTAAAAGACAAAAATGAGAAGTAGTGTCGTGTGGTGGTTATGAGAGAAAAACATCTGGAGAGAATAACCAGATTTTCCAACACAAGGATTTTGTAGTCCATAATTTATTTCTTAAATATGCTTTGTATGCATACGGCTGTGTGGATACCAGTATGAAGAGGAAAGGAAACAACAGATCGACAAACATACAATGTAAACATTTTCAAAAAGAGGCTCGACAAAGAGACAGCGGGGATAAAACAAGATCGGATCAGATTGATCCTGCAGCTCTGAGCGGCTGCAGGAGTCACAAAGTGCTTTGAATTCAGAGTAAAGACACAAACAGCAGCAGAGGGGAAGACATGATGTGGGATATTTCACCGTACATATGTGCACAGGACAGTGAGCATTTGAAATGTGCAGTTTAATGCAACACTAGTGCTTAGAAACAAAAAGAAACTACTGTGAGCATTTTACTACCAGCACACAATATTCATTACCTGCTGCCTCTGTAGTGTCTCCAGCACACAGGCTGCTAGCTAAAGAGTGTTTTATTTCACATTTCAGGAGGGTAGACTGGAAGGATCAGTTTGCATAGGTTCATGATGCCTACAGCATCCCGTCTTATTTGCTTTTAACTGTGTCTGAAAGCACGGCTCCGATTGGTGGAAAAAAAATAAAAAATTGCTTTCAAAGTGTTACTCATCCACGTGTGAAAAAGGCGCCAAAATGATGCAGCTTTGTCATTAAGGGGACAGATTATGCTCATTCCCAGCTTCATGTTTTCTTTTTTGGACTGTACTGGATTAGCTCTGCATAACTCACAGTTCAAAATAACCCCATCTTACACATGGCTCATTCAGTTCACTCTGTGTCTAAATCACAAAAAACATAAAAGACATACACAGCAACAGGGACGTCACCCAGTGTTGAATGAAGTCCTGCTATGAAGCCTCGAGTTGAACATTTTAATTACTTTGGTGTTTTGAAATCAGGTGTGAGGAGCGAGACGCAGCTCTGACTCACTATCAATCACATGACCACAAGTTACCAAAGTGCTCTATTGAACATGATCTGAATCTAGTACATGACTCTATAAACACACCAGCAAACTGTTTACTGAGTAAGCAAGGATTCAGGTCGCCCTCTGGTGGCCATTAAAAAGACTACAGGGTTAAAATACAAAACTACAGCTATCTTTTATACTTTCTACCTCTGAACAAAGTGTTTATCTCAGAACTACTGTTCTTCTGATTGGCTGCTCCTTGCAGGTGGGTGGGGTCTTAGTGCCTAAGGCCATAGCTGTTGACCAAATTAGGGATATCCACTCTCACTACCATCACATGGAGTGAAGAGTAGGAAAAAAAAAAGTCTGAAAATGAGTGTTTATAGCAGTCTGAACTTTTGGCTCACAGGGATCATTGTACAAACAAACGGCACAACACAGTCACTTTGAAGCCGAGGTGTTCAAACTATGGAGTGCACCTTCAATGGAGGAGCAGTGAGACAGATGCCTCTACTCTTTCTCAGGCCAATGTGAACAGATGTCTGTAATCTTTTTACATTTTTAGTGTTAGTTTAACTTATATTTCCAGAGGATATCATTATGTAAATATCCAACAATCCACTCAGAACAAAGGATGCCCTCTATCACTGCAGAACTTGCCTGAGAATTTTTACATTATCTACAGTATTAAAGTATCCCTGTCGCAGTGGCCTGTACGTCCACGGGTACAACCCTCCAAAAAACCTCAGAATAACTAATTTGGCGTAGTTTTTAATGGCAGGCATTTGCTAAAAATGTAAACAAATTAAAAAAAGAAAGAAAAAAAAGAAAACGGGACTCAAGCTGTAGTTGAAAGCTTATTAACCATTTTCATGGAAACATTATCATACGTGTTTACGATCCTATAAGCTCCAAAGTGAAGTTAGAGCAGAAAATCAGTGTGTTCATTATTATAAGTATTACCTATGATGTTTAATATTGTTTGGCAGCACCGAAGCTCAGAGCATTATTAAAAATATGTATTTAATGCAGTGTTTACACTTGGTTTTAAAAAACCACTCTGGAAATTGGATCACAAGTGAACAGTCAAGACTCATCACAGTGTTGCCTCCAAGGATCGGACCACATGTGCTCAGACTTCCTTACAATCTGTGTGTCAAAGTGCCCCAAGTATTCACCTGTCTGTCATCAGTCAAGAGTCTGGAGAGTCCAGATGTAGAGACTGGCAGGCAAAGTTTTAAAAACGGTGCACAAAATAGCAAAAAGAAAAACCACCACGTCCTGGCTTGATGGTTTGTAAGAGATAAAGTAGCCTCTCTGACATCATGCAGCTGTTATAGAAACCTCAACATCAGCGTTTTAGCCACCACGATATCTGGATGAGAGGGTGGAGCAATGAGTGATCAGTTAAGGCTAGCAAGCGTTGTCAGAAAGTTGCATACATTAAGTGCAAGAGACACATATCTGCAAACTAGAGCTGAATGACACACAAATAAAAATAAAGAAAATAAGGAACACAGACTGCATAATTTGTCAGATAGTCTACTAAAAATGCTCCAACAGCACAAACAGAGTGGATAAGTCCAGTTCAGGGCTTTGCAGCTGCCTGTAGTGACACAGCATTGATAGGGTTGAGTTTAAAAGTTAAAAATAAAATATGAGGGAATCAAAGGAAGAAGGAGCTGTAAACACGCTTATTAATGATGTAAAGTTGGGCATTTTATCATGGGAGCCTGTGGGAACTGAGTTGTTTTTGGAGCCAGTCTCAAGTTGTTATTAGAGGGGCTGCAGTTTTTGGCACTTTGCGCTCTGGGACTGAAAATGAGGCCAATGCAGAGATGCCAAAAAAACCTCTTAATTCCTCAAGTAGAACTAAAGCTTCAGATATGGAGACAACTTGTTTACAGCTCGTTATAGAAAAAGTGCTGTCAGTACATGTGGACAGTTTGTGCTTCATAACAACAACTGGATGCAGGTGAGACTAAAGGCTGGGGAGTGACAGGTGTGTAGACATAGGCAGCAGCAGCCTCACCTCACCCAAGTCACTGAGCTGGACCTTATCACTGTGTTTCTGCTATTTTGGAACATTTTGATAGAATTATCAGACAAAAGTAGGGTAGCAGCAAAGGCAGAGAAAACCCTCATTAACTTCTAATGCACATCCAGAAGTTAGTGAGATATACAGGCCTGAAATATGACAGAACCACTTCGATCACAGAAGAGTGACAAGGGTTATTCCTAGGAGGGTTTCAAGGGATAAAGAGTCATAATGACCAGCAGAGTAACACGCTAATGTTGAGGCTTTAATGTGCACCCAGAAAAAGTCCAGAAACCAGTGGGTGGTGTCACAGTAGCTAGCTCCAACTCTATTGTTCACAGTGCCTACCAGACCACACAGAGATGGGCCATAAGCCATATCACTGGCTTGTATACTCGTATTTAATGCGGTGTATTTGGACCTGACACATTTTAAAACCAAGTGTAAACGGCGTCTGACACTCTGTCCGTTCACCCACAGATATTTACTGTGCATTGTGAACATTTTCACAGTGTGTGAGCGGTGAAGGAGCCAGGGAGGCGGCCAGTGTCAGACTTTTTAAAAACGTCTAGTTTCTGCATCCCTTTGCCTTAAAGGTTTATATGGAGGCTTTTATTCTCAGTGCAGAAAAAGTTTTTTGTATGGCTTTAACTTGTGGAAATTATGATGTTGGTGAGCATGCATGGTTATTATACACATTACCTATGTTACAGCGGAGAACAATATAATGTACCAACATATCTGTTTACTGAGGCAGTAAACGTGGTTATAAGCAGCTTTCATTTCTACTGTAAGTCTCTATTCACAGAAACACTTTGTGACATTTTCTTTGATGTTAAGTGCTAACTAAAACAGACATCTAATTTCCAAATAGGTTATATAAAAGTAGCAGATGCGATTAAATATCCCCTGATATTTGAATGCAGCTTGACAGAAGAGCGTGGAACATCTACAGGTGAGATTATGGTACCTGAGTACCCGAACTAAAACTGAAAATATTTCCTTTGCATCCTCCACCAGGTAGCTCACCACGCCACAGATCACATTGGTGGCTGCTTTTAAACCCTTGGATGAGTGAATGGTGAGTAACATACATGTTTAGGGCATATAAAGAAGATGCTTGATGCTTACAGTAAGTAAACTCTACAGTTCTCTTTAGTGTTACACATCTCCTGCAGACAAATGTCACAGTCAGCTGGAGATGATCTGATAACCTGTTTGAAATCAACTTTCATCGATCCTAACAAAGACACAGTACCAGCGAGCGTCTGGCTGTCACGACTCACAGAGAAACAAAATGAAACCTAGCAAAGAGAAGATTTTTTTGTTTGTTTTTTGTTTTAAACACCAAACACCTCCTGTGTCAATAAATGTTGGGACAGTCAGTGAAGTTCCTGTCAAAGTATCCACCTGTGTACAGCCAGTCCTCGGCTCCTGTGTGAGGGTTTGTTCCCATCTGGAACCACCTGAGGAGGCAGTCAACAAGCCATATCTGTTTTTAATAACATGGTTATGAAAAATGCTGCACAGCATGAGCAATTAGTGTGTTGGGGACACATTAAAGGAAGTTTCCACACATTACAAATTAGATTTTGAATGCAATTTTTTGTCAATCTTCATTTGCTTATTATTGTTTTATTTTTCTTCAGTCTTTATTTAACCAGTAAATGTCAACAAAGCAGATCATTGCAGGTCTAAAACTAATTATAGCATAAACAGACTTTGGTGTTTACAACACCAAATGTGAATCTGAAATAAATGTTAAGACACAAAGAAAAACAAGCTGCGGAGCAAACAATACGAACACAATCAACTGCTAAAATATGGAGAGATAATACTTCAATCACCATGATGTTGGCTAAATTCACTCTTGAGCATTTTGGGCAAATATTTCAAACTTAAGTAAAGAGAAGGGAGGCGCATTTCTGGAGTGATTGACTGTTTGGCCAGGACAGTCATTCACTGAGTCATCTGCACACTGTTAGCTTATTTTAATTAGATTTGTCAATCTATCTGTCAGACTGACAGAATTTTTCAGTATTTAAAAGTTTATTTTGTAGTGATTTATAATTTTATTGAACTTTATATGCAATCCCAGCATTAACTGGAACAATAAACTGAAGATACTGCAAATGTTAGCTATGTGCTTCAGTCTGGTAAATGGATGTCACCCACTTTATTAATTCCTGCATTATAAAGTCCTGACTCCAATAAATAAAAGCTCTATGGTTCAAATGGGTTCCAATTCAAACTAACGTCTATTTTAAAACGTCTAGCTAGTTATTTCCATCTGTAAAATGCATCACTCAAGCATTGCTTGTAGAAAATGAAATTTTGGGAGGTAGACGAATTTACACATTCTGAGTTTGGACATTATAAAATAACAGAGTGATTATACAAGCGGCCTCTCTCTTCATGTTGAACCTCTGCTCACTGTGTTTCATGCTAGAGGTAAAGTAAATCTGATTTGGTCTGATAATACTGACATATTGAGTACAAACATGAGATTGTCATGCTACAAGTGTATGAAATCATAAAATCGGTCTATAAAAAAACCTCCCCAAATCTCTTTAAATCCTCAGAACCTCTCACCTGGTTGACCACTCCTCCTCGTCCTTGGATCGTTCCCTGCGTGCAGCTCTCTGTTTCTCCTCTAAACGCTCTTTCTCAGAACTCGCCAAATCTATAAACACACAAATACAAAAGAAACTTTTAGAGAAGGTCAGACCGAAACGATAACTCGACTTCACCTTTGGCCACTGTGTTTGTATAAACTAGGAGGCTGATAATTTTGTAATCTTTCCCTACATGGTCTTTTTAACCTATTAGGCCTGGGTGGTATGACCAAAGATTCTAGTGGTTTTATAGTATACCATCATATTATTATTAGTTTACTTTTGTGTAAATGGGCCTTTATATTGACTCATTCTTTTGTCAGGCATCTTTAGGATAAAACATATTTTTGAAGTCACCATAAAGAAGAAATAAACCCTAAATAAAAAAAAGCTCTTTTAGAGAACAAATACAGTAACTACTTGGAGAAAGAAGTCAGTCCTTAACAGGTTGCTTCTTCTGCTTTTTGGTTAGATGTCATGCCACTTATTTGTTTAAAAATAAGCTCTACTGTTTTCACAGAGGAGCTGTGAACCTGAAACAAACTCCATTCTGTTTCAGAGTCTCATGGCAGAGCTGATCATGAAAGCAAAGCTGTAAAATTTTCTAGTTGATCCATGTTCATTTATTGCCATGAAGTGACCAAAATAATGAGATGGTGGATAAAAGCATTAGAAAAGAGCTTCCTCTGTAGAATGTCTGGGCTCTCCCTTAGAAATTGGGCCAAGAGCTCAGAGTCAAGCTGCTCCACATCTAAAGGAGTCAGTTGATGTGGTTTGGCCATCTGATTAGGATGCCTCCTTGTTAAGGTGTTTAAGGCATGTCCAACTGAGAGGAGGTCCTGCAGCAGACCCAGGACATGATGGAGAGTTCTGCTCTCTCTGTTGGGTTGGGGATGCTTCAGTGTCCCTCCTTCAAAAGGCTGGATGAGGTGGCTGACACATCACGAAAAGTTTACTGCTCAACACTATTTTTTACTAGAAATACCTGTATAAATACACCTGTAGTGTTGATGGAGGTTACCAGACTTATCCATTACGCTCATCTCAGAGAATTTTACTCAGATCACAAAACATATGTTTAGGACCAACAAATTTTAAGGTATGTTATGGCTAAGGGGTAACCAGGATAAAGTCACACAGGACATGGCAGTCATAACAAACACTGGGTGAGGGTGACTTGGGTGAAGTGAATCTGATTCTCAGAATTTGCTAACTCATTCCTGCTTGTCATTTTATCACCTGTTAAGCTCAATGTAGACCAAAATGACCCTCAGGGCACCAGGAATTATCCCAGTGCTCCTGACGGGACCCTGTTCCACAGTTTTAGAGGCTCATAGTGTCCTGGTCACCAAAAAGTACACATATACAGTTTCAGCTGTTCTCTTTTCAGGTGAGGTTGACGTTACCTATGTCTCCATTCTCCATCGCTCTGATGTCAGGCCTCAGCCGGCAGTCTGTTGGCAACAGTAGTCTCTCCATGCCGGGCTCCAGCTCGTTTAGTGTTATGGCAAAGCTGGTGAAGTTATACATCTATAAAAAGGGAGAAAGGGCTTTGTTCAAACAGTGCTGCATGGTGCATTGTTATGTGGTCCTATTGCCACAATGTGTATCAAAAGTTATACAAAAATGGAAACTAAAATGTGAAATAACATTTGGTGTAAACTCCATGAGGTAAAGCTAGCATGTCACACGTCTTCCACAGTTATACATATGTGAGAGCAGATTGTGTGGTCATTCCATAGGAAAGATGTCACCAATGTCTCCCACCTGACACCCAAGACCCTCAGAATGAGCTGTGCATCTGTACAACACCTTCAGCATAACTTCGATGTTACAGGTACATCGTAACGGCAAACTCTTATGAAACCCAACATTGTAACTTGCACAGTAACCTGACATGTGCTTCCCTACAGGTCACCAGTGTAGGAGGTAGAGTGGTGGATCGATCCCAGACACCTCTCACATGCTGAAGTGTCCTTGGGCTAGGTGTGTGAATTTTAAAAAGCAATTACGCTTAGATAAAAGGGTAGAATCAATTTAAGTGGGTGAATGAGACCTGTAGAAACCACTTTGAGTGCTCAACTGAGTAGAAAGGCTGTTTATCTGAACCAGTCCATTTACTGTGACAGGCTGCCTGTTTCCTCGCACCCATTTACATCTACTACCACTTACAACCACCTCGACCATTTTCTCTCTAGACCAGTGGTTCTTAACCTTGTTGGAGATACCGAACCCCACCAGTTTCATATGCGCATTCACTGAACCCCTCTTTAGTGAAAAATAAAATGTGATTTTTTTTCAAATTCAAGACATAGATATGTTTTTTACTGGTGCACAAAATGAGCCATGCATGTCACGGTGGAGGCTCTGCTGAACTCCTAAAATCCGACTCACCGAACCCCTAGGGTTCGATCGAACCCAGGTTAAGAACCACTGCTCTAGACCAAAAATGGTTGAGGAATCATGGTAATGTGAAGCGCACATCGTAGGGCACATATAAGCAGAACTGATTTTTCTGTCTGTTCAGACAGCAGTACTTTTCCTGAATGCTTTTTGCTACTGTGATACACCAAATACCCCCATAAAGCTCGTCTTCTCTTCTTTTCAAAACCATTTGAATTTTTGTCTCTAGCACAAACAGTAAAGGAGTTATCGCCATTCAAAGAGCGCTTGTAAAATGAGCCCTCCGGTCAGTTCGATGGTGAAAAAGACTCAAGTCATCTCATTTTTTCCAGGATTTGTAAACCATTAAAAGAGGCATGAAATCTTCAGGACTGAAAAGCAGATTTAAGCTCTGTTGCAAATGATCATGAGATCAATTAAGTGCTTCCCTTTAAAGCTTAGTAAAGTTAAACTTTAGGCACTCTTTGTGCAAAAAGATGAGCAGCAAATTTCAAAGAAAGCACCATGTGATCGTATAATTTTGCATGGCCTCATTAAATATACTAAAGCAAGCTCATTATGAGGGTGTGAAGCCAGGATTTTTATTATATTTGGCTGATTTTATACAGTCAAATACTTTCCAGTGATAACTGAACAATATTTCTGCAGGAAATGCCAAACCTCATCACCGACCTGTGCTGAGTGAGCGGGCCGAGATGTTATCCTCCACAGTAAGGCACTTCCTGGTATCACAGTCACAGTCTCTTGAACTTCTGGCATCTCATCTGCCTCCTCTGCTTCACAGCTACGCTCCTACACACACAGAAACAGACACACAGCTAGTTAAACAACTCCGTCTAACGAGTTTGGGTTTACATTACAAACAGTTCATGTGCAAACGGGTGATTAACAGAACTACGGTCGCCACAAATTCAACACGTCTCTCAAGCAACGATGCATGTCATTGCAAGACATCATGGATTAGTGCTGGCAATGATCTAATCAACACTACACTCTCAACATAACTAGACAACAGCAGCAGCACACTACAGATATCAATACACTTTCACCTTACCTTCTACTAAAGCCACTGCATGTTATTGTGAAAGGAAAAGATGCAGTTTAAGAGAAGAATTTCAGAGTTGTGAGAAAAAAAAATCACACATCAAACATGTTAAAGAGAAACGTGAGAGCAAACTCAGAGGGATTTCATCTCAGCTTTCAGTAAAAGCAGAAACGATCCTCACCTGTCTCAGCTTCTTTGACTCGCCCCCGCTCTTCTTCTCAGACTTCTTGTACGCGTCGTAAACCTTGGGGTCCACGCTGTACATGCACTCTGTCCATTTCCCATACATAACTCGCCGCTTCTTCTTACTGTTTCAACAACAAACTCCATTTAGAGAAAACTAACACAACTAAAATTCACAGACAGTGATGACGTGCTTAGGTTCTTACCTTTTATCTTGGATATGACCTTCTACTTTGTGCAGTTCCTTTCCAAACATCCCACAGGGTTTGAAGTTTAGGACACACTTATCACCCGTCCTGACGAATTAAAGGCAAAATTATTGTTTAATAAATATCAGTGATTCAAAAAGCTGTAAGTTTTCATTACCTGTGGTTGACTATCTCTACAGTTCCATACTGTTCAATCCAGAGTTTTCCCAGGATGATGTTATGCACACAGCACATTGGATTCGTCCACGTGTAAGCTTCTTTATGTCTGTCACAAAATCACAACATCTTAAAGGACCAGTTCGACATTTTCTAAATAATAATAAAAACTTCAGCACTCACAATTACATATATAATGTATTTAATAAGATGTAAATCAGCCCGAGGCTTTCCCCTGCTGTGCTATATTAAATACATGAAATACAAAATACAAGTTCGAGAGTTAAGCATGCTGTGGGTTTTTTTCTAAAATGATATATACAACTGAGAAGATTTTCACACAATTTGTGAAGTTAGCGTTTTACTCAACAACCCAAAAGAAGTGGAAAATAACCAATAACGCTTATTTTTCAGCAGGGAATATATTAATAAAGCCCTCATTTTATCTGTCAAACACTCAACTTATTACATTTCATTGAGCTAATAACTCTGCTGAATACATGCTTAAGGAAGACAGATTTTTATATCAATGGTTCATCATTTCACATCTAAATATAATTTAAAAGTCTCAAAATACAACTGTACGTAATTAAATACACTTACTGCTCATCCATAACAATAACTCTGAAGATTTTGTTAACCCATTAGATGCCAAATGAATCTTAATCAACTGAAACCTCAGTTTCATACGATCGCCACCTTTGTAAATCCCCTTTTCGTCAGTGTACAAAAGTTCAACTACATATTTTATCCCTGAGATAAGTCAACATAAAAAAAGAAACGCAAGTTTAACAATATGTCTCAGTTTCTGTACATGAAAAAAGAAATCCCGATGCAATAAATTAAAGAAAAATTACATGAAAAGTTCTGGCCTGCCATTACCCAGACTGTCCTACAATTCTAGTTTTTATTAATTCCCTGTGGACCCACTCTAAAAAAAGTGGGAAATTTCTATATTAGTTCATTTTAAGGACAGGAACTTTTCTGTTATTTAATGGTTTATCTATTACTTAATTATGCTGTTGTAGTACAAATAACCACAAGGAAGGTCCTTGTCAGTAGGAAAAGGTGTAAAACGCAAAATATAAAGAAACTATGATCTGAAAACCTCACAGAGAAAGCATCTTCAACATCACAAACATCCAATAATTAACTGGATGCTTTTATTTTTTATTGGACTGAAGTTAGGGGAAAATTGCTCAGTGTGTCAAACGTCAACAGAGTCAGTTTACAGCACTCATGTTCAATGTGATAATACTGTGTGTAGATAAATTCCATGTATCAGCACATCTAAAACGCTCTAGTTAACATAATTTCTTGCTTGTTCAGTCCATAAGTGAAATCCGGATCATTTATAGTTTTAAAGAATTAATTAGGACCAAGTCATGAGGAATTTTGAGAGCTTTGAGCAGACCCAGATTAGTCGTTTAACCCTTTCCCATGACTACGCTAATCTAACCAGCTGCTGCTTGCGGCTTCTTCAACATGAATGAACATGAGGTCATCCAAAGTTCAACATGTTATGAAAGTTTAATAATGCAGCTAAAAGCCTAGCACCAGCAGAAAAGTGGGTGTGCAGAACACTAGATCAATAACTGCAGGGAAATCTCACTTTAGTAACTCCAGCGTCATGGTGCCTTTAGGTTCAGCTTCC
The DNA here is from genome assembly GCF_057381845.1 of Rhamphochromis longiceps. Lineage (NCBI taxonomy): Eukaryota > Metazoa > Chordata > Actinopteri > Cichliformes > Cichlidae > Rhamphochromis > Rhamphochromis longiceps. The sequence goes on from NC_140576.1 coordinate 21,685,762, forward strand.
ACACTTTTGCCCCAGAACTTGAGCTTTGGGTAGATAGAGCCATGAAACTCAAATTCTTTCTTCAGCGACTCGGCGTGGAAGGCACTGATGGGAGGGTGGTGGCTCACCTGCTCCGAGATCAATCTGTAGCCTTCGTCCTCCCTTAAAAAAGATGATTTGAAATAACTGGATGACCTGAAGTATCATCATAAAGGCATAATGAAGCTTCAACCCATCCTCTCCAATACCTTGTGAGTTCATAGGTCTCCCCCAGCAAAGGATTGAAAGGCTTTCCAGTCCTCTCCCATTGAGATGCTACAGCCGAAACAGCAAATGCAGCAACAACCTGTCACAGAGATGTAACGTGAATCAGAGCCGGGCTGCAGCCACTGACAGCAAGTGAAAAGTCATTTTTAGAAAACAATCCCTCATTCCTGCTTTTCTAGTGTTTATTTTGGGTTTATTTTTGGTTCATACACTTAAAAAAAAGAAAGAAAAAGAGCTTTAAACAGTTCATTATTTTCCTTAGCAATGTTCAGAGGAAATGTATTTCTGGGAGAAATTTAAATGCACTGACAGTATTTTTAAAACATCACAACATCACGTGTGTGTGCTGCCTGTACCTGCATGCGGTCTATGGAGTCTGATAAACTGCAGGCTTTGTGGATGAGGTGAGTGTGCTCCATGTACTCTGAGATTCTCTGGAGAAAGCTGAGCGGCTCGTTAAACACGACCGGCATTGCTATTTTGGACAGCTCCTGTGGCAGCACAACAAAAACAATCAATCACTCTCATTCAGAAAAACAACTCAAAGGCTGACAGAAATTACCTCACTTCAAACAACTTATGCAACACATTACTTAACTTACAACAAACATTCACCGGTTTTAAAAAGCAGGAGTAACAATAGCACAACATTCACATTTACAGTTCAGATGTTCATTTAATTATTTTGGTTATTTTGAAATGACTTCCAGAAGCAAATGTAAAGACGAGTTCAGTCAAGACTGATTTTGTAACAGAGAGATTAAGTAAGCAAAAGCACTCAGTTATTCAAAGTTGACCTGTTATGCTTTCACCTTGCTGTCAGCAAATATGGAAATTTCCCTAATATGGTCATCGCAGCTCGAGTGTGACCACAGAAGCTCTGCCCACATGGTTACAAGGAGCAGCCAATCAGAAGACAGTTGGATTAGAGGGATGGGATAAGACAAATATGGATTATTTCTAACCTAACTGTGCAAAGCAGCTCTACTAGACTGCAAGAATAAAAATGTGAAAGTGGAAATAAGCAGAACAGGAAAATATAATCACTCCAATCTTAAATCTGATCAACCCTATCTCTAATAATCAGCTATGTACCGCAGGCCCTCAAGCTGGCAGAGGTTAAACCTTTACTTAAAAAGCCATCTCTAGACCCAGCTCCCTTAGCTAATAATAGGCCAATTTCTAACCTTCCTTTCATATCAAAAATTCTTGAAAGGGTAGTTGTCAAACAGCTAACAGATTATTTGCAGAGGACTGGCTATGTACAATTTTTAGACTGTAGCTTTCTTTTCTCACAGTTTCATTTGGAGATTGTGAAAACCAGAGATGACATAATAGGGACACAGCTAGAAACTAGTAGAAACCTATAGGCTAAATCAGATATCTCACCCCTGCCCCTAATGACAGCTGAACCAGGATTTATATGAGCACATTGTGTTGCTGCACCGATGCATGCACACAGCTTAAGTTCACAATAGTGATGGGACATATTTCCACTTGATAGTGCAGTAAAGCCGTTGGTCGAGTACTTTTTCTTTTCTTTCTGTAGTCATTAGTAATTATAACTACAGGTACTGACACTCTGGACAGACCATTAATGAAGCTATAATATGACGCAACTTTGTGTATAAGTATTTCATGTCACAGTGACCACAGAAATGAAAATCATAGATTCAAAATCAGCACCCAGCAATATTACTGGAGACAGACATGAGTTTGGTAGGACTCACCATACCGATGCATTTCTTCAGAATATTCCAAACACTGAAGTTATTTCTGGAGATCATTTCAGCTGGCAGCTTTTTCCTGGATCGAATAAGAAAAACGATATTAAGCAACAAAAACTGTTTTAATAGATATCAAGGCCATTATCAATTCTGCTTAGAGCTCATATTTCTCATTAGCTCTCTTTTGCTTAGATCTTTGATAAAAAGTTGTGCTAGCATGCTGACATTACCTCTTATTCCAAAATATATGCAGGGTGGACAGCTCAGTTCAATTTTATTTATATAGCGCCAAATCACAACAACAGTCGCCTCAAGGCGCTTTACTTAACTTTGGCTCTTGGCGAAGGCGGTCGCACTTTTCTCCTCTCCCTTCCCTTATCTTCCCTGCTTAGCGTCTTGTGTCCTTGGCTAGTCTCATCTATTTTCTTACTCTTTCCCTGGAACACTTTCTCACAGTCTGTTCTCTAAAACCTAAAAGAGGAATTATGGATTTGATCAACTGGTCCCTGAACACAACTGACATCCTCTTCTCAACGAGAAGCCTGGGCTCGGGTGAGCCTGAGTGTCCTGGAGTGTCCCTGCCGGATACATGATGGACGGGTGGCATAAATGGAGGATGGCAAGACTGTCGATCGAAGACATCGAAGACATCTACCTGTTCGGAACTATGATAACAGGGTTCTTGCTGATTGCTGATCGGAGCTGGCTTGGCCCTAGCTTATCGAAGATTAAAGAAAGCGGAATTGGCTGTTCAAAACCCCACAAGGCTGCCCGCTGTGTTGAAACGATTGGACGAGTCGTGAGTTCTCAAAATGGGCTCATTGAACGCAGCACGGATAAGATCTTGGAGAAGTTTGAGGCTGCCGTGAACACTCAGAATAAGACCGCTGAGCGAAAATTGGATAACATATTGGAGAAGGTCATGGCAGTCTTGAGTTCTCAGAATCTGCTCTTTGAGCGCAAGACTGATAACATCATGGAGCGCAAGATGGATAACATTGTAGAGAAGCTCACGGCTCTACAACGGGAGATTGAGAGACCAGTGTTGGACTGCTAGAACAGCTTTGAAATTCACATGAGTTGTTCGCACTAAAGTAAAAACCACCATCATTTCATGCAGCTACCACTTCGGCGCCAGCTGTGGTCTCAAGGCTGGAGCTGAACAAAAACACCCAGATAGTTGACTGTGCATAGATTGTTTCTTCCTATCCTACGTAAGGCCACCTGGGTTGGCTGGAAGACTTTACTTAGCCTGGCAGGGCGAAGGACAGTGTCTTAGCTGAAGTCTGGACACACACACACACACACACACACACACACACACACACACACACACACACACACACACACACACACACACACACACACACACACACACACACACACACACACACACACACTTTGAATGAAATGGATGAACCAGAATTGGTTTGTAAAAATGCTGCAACTTCAGTGATGTGGCACTGGTTTAGCTTTCGTCCGTCAGATACACAACAAAGCACTATTTTTGGTAGCGCATGCTAGCGGGCCGTCGTTATTACCGTGTTCTTTGGAAAATACGGCACACATAAAATCAATCCTTTGATTTTTCTGAAAATCAACAGTGCCCCTTATAATCCCGTGTGCCTTATGTATGAATTCTGGTTGTGTTTACTGACCTCGAAACGATTTTATGTGGTACACGGTGCTGGAAAATGTTTTAGTACGACTTTGCCAAGCTACGAACCCGCACAGCTTGATGGGCATTACGGCTATCGTAGGGAGGAGCCTCGTGGAGTGATACGCACTGTGCTTCAACATAATATTACCGTATTGTGTGTGTGTGTGTGTATAACCTCTTTCTAAATTTCGTGGATATTATACATGGTTACGCTGAGGATATGTCGGCCAATTTCCACTGGAAATGCCTTTTGGTTAAACTGTCAGCAAGGAATTTGCATTTGCACTGTAAAATTTTTATATAACTTTAATGCAAAAAACAGCTGCTTGTTTAAGTGAAAATACGTTGATTTTTTTTTGGCACTAATAAAGTTGTGGAGTTGTAAAGTATTTTGTCTAGTGTCAATTATATCGTCAGTTATATTGTTATCACAAATTTTCAAATGTATATCGTGATAAATATTTTTGGTCATATCGCCCTGCTCTACATGCAGGTATACACTCATCCCCCCCTCCCCTTCCAAACGCCTTCAATGCTTATTCCCTCCCGATGCAGACGGTGGATCAAAGGGGACCAGTGCATATGCTGCAGGCCCAGATGCGCTGTCTACACGGGCTGTCTCTCACCTTTTACCCATCCCTGTTGCTTGTCATATGTTTCTATGGTGTATTGACAGTCATGTGCTTTTTGTGCCGGGGTGTTTTTTTTCTGCTCTCAAACTGTTCTCCCATTAGGAGCTCAGTCGGAGTTTTTTTCTCCTCCTCTCACCTCGTGTTATGTATTTTCGTTGTTTTTTCCTATCAGCCTACCTCTCTGACATGTCTCCCAATGTGATGTCTGTGTAAAGATTAGTCAGAGGGTTCCTTTGTAAGTGCGCATGCACCATTAGCCTGCTGTAACCTATAATTTCCTTCGGGATTAATTCTATTCTGATTCTGATTTATATTGTACATTATATCCTATAATAATAGATACAGAGAAAAACCCAACAATCATATGACCCCCTATGAGCAAGCACTTTGGCGACAGTGGGAAGGAAAAACTCCCTTTTAACAGGAAGAAAGCTCCAGCAGAACCAGGCTCAGGGAGGGGCGGGGCCATCTGCTGCGACCGGTTGGGGTGAGAGAAGGAAGACAGGATAAAGACATGTGGAAGAGAGATTGTCAGAAAGACAATCATACCAACAGATAATTTCTAATCACTAATTACCAAAACCTAACATTCATGTCTTTGGGAGGAAGCTTTAATATAAGATGGGAGCATGCTAACTCCACATGACCATCCACCTCTGGAACATCTACTGCAGAGGTGTCCAGAGACCTTCTGGCAGAGGACAGTGATGGCAGAGTTGGTAGAGCAGACAAAACCAATTGCAGCCACTGGGGTTGATGTGATCTTCTCTAAACTATTTTAATCTAATCTGTCACACTCAAATAAAGCACCTCTGGCAACATTATTCACACTCGGTCAGCTGATACAGAGGATGCCCAATCTTCTGCATGATGCAAAATGCCACAAATTTCAGTTAATTTAAAATATGCTTAATTTTTTGAAGAATGTAATTCACAGTTTTAAATTACTCTTAAATACAGACATAATTTCTTTTATCGTCTGAGGTTATAACTGTCCTCCAAATTCTTTTCTCCAGTTTGAATATCTATTAGTAAAATTAGTTGTCAGTACAATGCTTTTTATGTTAATATAACATTAGTGGACATTGGTACTGACATGCATTACATGGAATATGTAATACACAACTGGCAGGTCATATATGAGTATTGGTTTAATTTAGAGATGCAACACTATTCTTTCAAATAATATCCCCTCGTTTTCTGATTTAATGAGTGTTTTAATACAAAGTAGCTCCCAAATCGTGCACCCAAACATTAATATTGTAAATACACAAAAAAAATAGTGAATGACATTTAAATTTACTATATTAGTACATATCAACAGCCCTAACTAATAGTGAGGGGAAGAGAATTTCGGAAGAAGTGAAACTGATCACTTTTACCACCTAAAGAAAAAGAAAACAGGCTAATTAAACCACCGATGTCGTGGCTTCAGCTGGACTCAGGATGTCAACAGCCTTCAGCTCGAGTGTGTCATTAATAGAGAACAACTAATGCTAACATGGTGGCAAGCAATTTAAAGAGGCAAGAGGAAACCAAGCATCCATTCAGCGAGAGACTTTGCCTACTGTGAAAGAGCACAGTATCTGAACAGGCAGCAATAACATTTATTTGACTGTGTAAAAAGTGTCTGATAAGGAGATGGATGCACGTTATAGTTCACCTTGTTATAGTCTGTGAATACACACAAACCTTGGAATCTTGGTTTTCTCTTTTTTCCTTTTGAAAATTACTAAATGTGTATATATTCAAGGATTCCAAGGTGTTCAATGTCATTCTAACACATGTATTCACATGAGGTGAAACAAAATTGTGCACCTAGGTTCCGTGTAAAAGCCAAGAGAACACAAAAGAGCAATACAGGAAAAAGGGAAAAGAAAAAGTATATACAGTGTCAGTACAAATAAGACCATTTTCTAAAAATAATCAAATTGTGTGCAGTGGAAAGACAAGTGGCTTCACATGTCTGTTTCCTCTGGCTGGGAGCAGCAGAGACTACAGAGCACCACCAGAGTTCAACCGTCTTGCAGCCTGAAGAAGAAGCTGTTCCTCAGTCTGGTGGTTCTGCAATTGATGCTCCGCAACATCCAGCCTGAGGGGAGAGGGGAGTGGGACAAACAGTCCGTTTCCTGGGTAAGTAGGGTCTTTCAAGACAGAGAGGCCCTTTTGCTGCTAGTGTAGATGTTTGTGGTGACGGTGGTCTGGGGGATGCTGCCAACAATGCTCTGTGGAGCTTTCACCACCCTCTGCAGAGCCTTCCTCTCTACCACAAAGCATGACATCCCACAGTGATGCAGGAGCACGGGACACTCTTCACCACACATCTCTAAGTTCAGAACTCATGATAGATCATCTGTCTCCATCTTACTCTATCTCTAGCACCCTCCTCTCACACACCAACCCTTTCACTCTTGCTGCTATCCTTCTGTCATAAATCACCCCAACACTTGTCTCCTCTCCTAACTACCTACAAACTCCTTTTCACCTCTCTTATGCACTGCCCATTGCTTTAAATGGTTGACCCCAGGTACTTGTGCACCTTCACTCTGTTTGCTCCTTGCAGCCTCACTAAATTTCACTACTCTTTTCTCTAAAGCATACCTCCACCTCTCCAGGTTCTTTTCCACCTGCTTCCACCCTCACTACAGATCACAATATCATCTGCAAACATCATAGCATCAGGGAGACTCCTTTATCAATCTCTCCATCACTCCTGCTTTAACCTTTCAGAGGATCGAGGTGATCACTCAGAACAGCTCTGCGTCAATGAAGTGATTATGTTTTTCCGTAATTATTCCCCGCGTGTGCACGGCCCCTCACCTGCGCTCCCACACTCCATTCTCCTGTGTGGCATCTTTAAAGCTGACCTCGCAGGAATCATCTGACTCCAACCCTGGGGATGATGAGCAAGAGCGGGAGTAGGAGGAGGAAACAAAGTAAGTATACAGGAAATAACTATATATAATTAACTAATTTGGGCCTTCGTCGACATGTCTCACCTGTCTCAGCGTCGAAAAACTCCTCCTCGCTGTTCATACTGAGCAGACAAAGTAGCTGCAGGTTACTCAGAAGTCATGTTTCCACCGTTGGCCTGTCCCTGGAGTCCAGCCTCCCTCCGAGCATCACAGACAGCAGCACCCACCACCTACAACGACACCGGCAGCGTCAACACCAAGCGCATGAGTAATGTAATCAAAACAAAAACAGCTTCCTCTCTGGCTGTCAGTCGCCGTGCTCCTCTAAAAAAGCCATTAGTTAGCTTTAAGACTAGCTAACGAGCCCTTAGCATCGCTGCTGCAGATGGTGTAAATGTCCGCTGGGCAAAAAACGATGTAACAACATCAACACAGTCAACAACAAACCACAGCCGACACTGGCACGGACATTTAAACACAGCTCAGTCACATATACCTGTGAGTTCAGGTAAAATTAATGCTCCGGTAAAATAAACAACCGAGCACTGTGGTGCCTCTGGAAGTAGGCGGAAGTGGGCAGCAAGGACACCACGATTGGCAGGTTCGTCAGCCAATCAGAGCGCAGGATGCAGAGGTCCAGAAAATAAAGGGCAAAGAGCAAACGTGGGGTCCAAAGGCTATTTTTGCACATAACCAATAATGTGACATTAAAAAAGGCAACACTGGGCTCAGGCTGGATGGACCAGACTCTTTAAATATTAATATTAATATGTGTTAAGTGATTATTATAAGTTTATTATTTTATTTTATTTATACCAGTAACACAGGCGCACATAGAAGCTAAAGGGTTTGTAATCGCGAGTTTAAAATGACCAAGACTTACTAAATATTTAAATAAATCTGCAGTTGTTTATATGCATGCAAATTATTAGGCTGCATTATTAAACTGTACCTTAATTTGTACATTTTGTACGATCTTTAGCTTTTAATACAGGTGCAAATTCACCCCTGACATGGAGATAAATAATGGATTGATGAGTTTGTGGTAACATCCTGAGGCAATCTTAGTTCATGTACATTTTGTGTGGTTGGAATGATGGATGGGTGGTTTATTATAGTGTAACATTGAAGAGCAGGTTAAAAAAATATATCGAAAGATGAAATATCAACGGGTTGTTTAAAAATTCTAGAGGTTTCTTTTGTTTTTATTTGTTTTTAACATTGTGGAATTTTCTTTTAGGTTTTCTTTTAATTTTCTTTTAAGCTTCCTTGCCTGAATTTTTTTAGCAGGAAAAAGGAAAATCAGTGTTATTTTGTGCTACAAACTAAGTGCTAGTTTTCATTTTTCAATTGCTGAAATATTACATTTTATCCAATAATTAGACTATAAATCTATATTAATTCAACCAAATCATTAAGGAATATGGTTTAATTGTGTCAGCCCTGTGATATAAAGCATACATTTCCACATGCCATTGAATTTCTTATAAAGCACCCACTAAGATATTTAATTGATTCATGTTGAGATGATAAAATGCAGTGAGGCAGTACAGAAGCCCATCAATAAATGGCAAAGAGTTCATTCTCTTTAATAAGCCTTTAAGTGCACATAAATGTTAAGTCATTATTACAATAAATTGTTGTAAATGCATTGTGGTGCAAATGCATTGTGGTGCAGATGCACTGTAGCGTTTGTGCAGAAGGTAAGATCAGTTTGTCTGTGTAGCTTCTCAGCCATCCAGTTCATTGTAGTCTAAGGAGCTTGGACTGAATTCTTGAGGAAATTTCACCTCTCATCCAAGAGGGTTCTCCATGTTAAGTCATTATTATAAAAATTGTTGTAAATGGATTGCAGTGCACCAAGAAGCCTCTTGAATGCTTGGATAAGAAGTGAAACATCTAAAAGTAATTTAAAGAAGTCCAGTTGCTTTCTTCACAAGCTCCTTAGAAGTTAAGATCAGCTCTTTCTGAACACTGAAGATTAAAAAAGAAAAATGTTATTTTTCACAACCTGACAACCCAGATGTTCTTATAATGGTTCATAAAGCACTAGTAAATGATTCATAACCCATTAACGCTATCACTGAAAAATGTGGCAGAAAAAGAGCCGCTTATGTAGTCAGCTGAAAAGCAGGTGGTTTTGACACTTGACTCAATGGAAGCATTATCAACATTATCTTAAGAGCCTTTTTTTTTTTTGTGCCTGTTCCGTGACGGGTGTCTTCATGGACATCACCCTGTGCATCTCCACTCATCCACTCCTGTATCCAGAGAGCAAAGGTGTGACTGAGGTGTGGAAGGACGATGGGGGAGGAACCCGACTGTTTGGTTATTATAACAGCTGTTTAATAGCATAATAGCTGCCCGATGAAGATTTAGGTTGTTGTTAGCTGGAAGAGGAAACATCTCATGTCCGTTACAAACCACAAAGACCTGCCTATGGTCCTTTCAAACACAGCTCCATTATCCACAAGGTGGCAGCTTTACACAAACATCCCTCTTGCTTTATTCATTCTGCTAATTTTTTATTTTATTTTTGCAGACACTGGTCAATATTTCAAAAATAAATTTCAGTTTAAAACTAAATACGTATTAAATTAGAGCAACACTACACAGAGGGGAATTGTGCAAACACCCTTTTAAAGGGGAGACCTGTAATGTTTGAACTTATTTTCTGTAATATATACAATGGAAGATGAAATGCTAAGCAAGGTTTAAAATAATGAGGTACAAGCAATCCTTGTGAGCCACAAAACTCAGGCTTCATCTGAGCTAAATGCTCTATTTCAGGCATTTTTTTCTACTCCTTGCTCTGTTTTCTTTTTCTTTTCTTTTTTTTCTTATTACAGCAGCACCACCTACTGTTCTAACCCTGTGTATGGCATGCAAGGTGCAGCCAATCAGAAGAAAGCTGGCTGAAAAGCAGATGAGCTGAACTGAATTGATGCGAATAGAGCATCAGTGAGGAGCTGCAAAAAGACCTGGTATATATAAAAAGATTATTATGAGCTAAAACATGCAAATGTAGTTTGTTAGAGGCGGATAAAAAATGTAACTGGGAATTAAGATAATTTATTCATAGTAGTAGTCGGTTAGTTGGGTTAATTGCTTGTCAGATTTCCAGAAGGAGAAAGTGGAAAAAACTGCTTAAGAATCAAAGAGAGACCGGAAAACCGTCAAAATAAAAGCCTCCAAACTGCCTCTCTACATCAGGCGTATGGGATGATAACAGTATGATAGCAATATGAAAACACGAGGTAACAAACACTTAAAATTGTATCTTTTGTATGGAAATTTACAAAATAAACTTAATCATTTATAATCCTAGGCCTACACAACATTTTTAATATCGGATTTGTTTTCAAATTCATGCTGGTTTGTAGCCACAGTTGAATGTTCTGGGAGAGTGTGTGTAGAATAAACATAATATGTACTCTGACCAAGATAAATGGAGAAAAAAAGAAAAAGCAGAGAAAACGACCGGAAGTCCGTTCTAAGCTGCGGTAACGTGACACTGTGACTTCTTCTGTGAGTGCGCTTTGGCAAAGTTTCAGTGCTGAGGATGCAGAGCAGCTAGTCGGGTGTTCAGAGTCTGTGAGCTGTGAATTTTGATATTTTAACACTAGTTTAAAACTGTAATGATCATCTTAGATTTTCTGTTTAAAAGCTAAAGAGAAAATGACGAACAAAGACGGCGATAAGAGCCTGAAGACTGCACTCCGCAGCCAGAAACAAGCCAGGGCGCACCAAGAGAAGAAGGATCCATCCTCCAATGATGGCTCCTATTCAAAGGAGGCACAATTCACGGGTCAGTGCGACCCTGTGAAGGAGGTAAAAACTGCGGGACCGCAGGAAAAGAGAGCAGGGAAAGTGTCATCAGGTGTCAGCTCCGAGTGCCAGAGGAGCCCCGGCGCACAGAGGAAACTCTCCGACGCCAGCAACGCTTCGGAGGATTTGAGCAAAGACTCCGGCTGCCTGTCGGGGAAACTGTCCTCCTCGGACAGCAGCTCGGAAATCTCTGACTGCCCGTCGGACGGTAACAAGCACGACTCTGACTTAAGCTGGATAGACGGCAAAGCTTACGTGACCCCGGATAGCGAGGGCGCAGGCGACGGCAAACCGTGCGCAAAAGCGGCGAGAGATATCTGCGTTCTCCAGGCGGAGGCTGCCGCAGGGGGCTTTAGTTTGTTCAACTCCTCGGGGGCGTTTATGAATCTTATGATGGGGGAAACAACCGAAGACCTCGTCAGGGAATTGGAAGATCTGAGATCAGAGAACGAGTATTTGAAAGTAAGTTTGATCTAATTTGATTAATTAAATTAGCTTAATGCAATTAGCGAATTCAATTTGGTTTTCACGAAATGCAGCATCTACCTTTCTGTATAAACTCCGTGCATGTAGGTTTTGCTTGTTTATGAGAGCCTGTGAGTTTCTGTGGGAGGACCCTCAGCTCAACACCAGAGCCGATTTTCTGCAAATGTTTAGATCAGGCCAGTCTTCTTTAGTGAGCGCAGAGCAAGTGGCTCTAATACAAGAGTCAAAAGTCACTACTGACCTAAATAAATTATGGAACAAACCCACACTTACTCAGATTTTTACAGTAGCTGAGTAACTGCTGACTGAGCTGGTGATTAGATGAGTAACTCCTGACTGCAAGGGCATTTTATTGGTCCAACTGAGGAAATTACTCTGTAACTTGATGCAGCAGATCACCAGTTTGCAGGAATATATCTGGAAACTGGGGTTTGATTATAAATTGGTGGTTGCAGAGTTTTGTTAGTGGAGTACTGCTGAGCAAGTCCATCTACAAGCCCAATGGCAATGTCCGTTTTCCACTTTCACCTTTAAAGGGATGATCCACTTATTCAGAGCTGTACCTTGATAAAAAAAAAAAAGGTCATAATCGAAGCTGCTGATGTCCAGATATTCAGACTTTCTGAGTGTGAGTCAAGCTTTCTGAGAAAACGTTTCATGACTTAGAATATGCTGGAAACAACATGTACAAAAAATAGCCCCAAATCCCTCTTTCTGCCCTAGATGCTCACTTCTGTGACATAACTTCACCTTGTAAGTGCAGATTCAAACTGTGGTCATTAAAGTGATCAGACACTTTGAAGGGTACGTACAAAGCACAAAATGGCCATTTAGGCATCAAACTGGAAAATATAACAATTAGAGCTTAAGTCATAAATCAGTTAGTTAGGCTAATATTAGCCAATATGTTTTTTAATGAATATGTGTACAAAAATATTTTTTAAGTAATTTATACATGGCATTAACCCGTAGTTTGTCCAGTAGATAGGATCTTATTGTTTATAACACTCGAAGCATTGCTTGCAGCACATGTAGCAGAGTAGCATCCCAGCTGAGTAAAGAGTGAATCCATGTTTCACTTAGTTGTTTTCAGTCTCTAATGCCACCATAACACCTGGATTTAAGTTAACGGGGAAAATGGGAAAATATAACTTTCTGATATTCACAGTGTTGTGCAAAAGTCTGGAGCCTCATTTATTTATATTTTGCCTCTAAGTAGCCAGACATTCATGTAACGTTTTTCTTTGGACATTGGCTGCTTTTCTCTCTCAATTGTAGTCCAGTTCTTGTACCTGAGCATTTTCAGAGTTTTTTTTTTTAAATTAATTAATTAATCTTTGTATGTTAACCCACAGAACACAAACCTATGAATCGATCTAGCAAGAAAAACATGCCTAACTCAAGAGATGAAACAGTATTGTGTCTACAGACCACATAGCAAAGAACCTGTTTTAAACTGTATATTTAGGCACTTTGTTACTAGCACCCTGTCACTCAAGCACATCATTTGTTCCAAATAATTTAGCTGATTCTATGAAAAATCTGTGCTAAAGATGAAACAGTTTGGCAGACATAAAATAGTATTTTTCCACTAACGAGGTGATTTCCAAACAACTAAAACTTGGCTTATCTCAGCATGGTGTACTGTAGGAGGGATGGGATGAGGGAAGGGTTAAGGAAGGAAGGAATACTCAAGGGAGAAAGATGAAGCAAGAGAAGAGGGAGGAAGGAAAAAGTAAGAAAGGAAGGAAGAAAAGAGTGGAAAGGAGGGAAGGAAGGAACAAGTGATGGAAGAGGGAAGGATGGAATAGATAAGAAAGGAAAAATCAACAAAGGAAGAAAGGAGGGAAGGAATGATGGAAGGAAGGGCAGGAAGGAAGAAAAAAGGGCACCACAAACAGGACAAGGAAAGAAAAAAGGGTAAGGAAAGAAAGCAGAATCAAAAGACAAGGAACAAAGGGAGTTAGGAAGGATGGAGGGAAGAGAAGAATTTGGAGGAAGGGGCCAAGGAAGAAGGAAAGGACTGGATGAAATAAGAAGGGAAAAGGGGAAGAAAGAAAGGAGAAAATGCCTTGACTCGTGGTTTAATTATTTCTGTGTCGTCTGTCCCAGGATGAGGTGGAGGAGCTGCGCTGTGAGATGCTGGAAATGCGCGACATGTTCCAGGAGGAGGAGATTTACCAGCTGCAGGAGCTGCGGCTGCAGCTGGAGCAGGCCAACAAGACGTGTCGCATCCTGCAGTATCGCCTCCGCAAGGCCGAGCGCCGCAGCATCCGAGTGGCTCAGACCGGACAGGTAGACGGGGAGCTGGTCCGGAGCCTGGAGCACGACATCAAGGTCAGAAAGTCGGGTGGTCTTTTTGCACAAACTCTCACTACCAACAGACTGTAATTAAGCTCCTTCTCTGAAAACTGACTCACCTAAAACATCAAAGTGAACTTTTACTGCAGAACCACAAACCTACTTTCATCACGGCGCGCTAAACGCTGATCGTGTTGTTCATACAGGCTTTAACCCTGAGTCATGGCTGTAAAGTACTCCCTGCTGTTCATCTGCACCACAAGAATGTCATTAGACTGAAAAGTTTTCATCATGCATCCTGTTTATATTTCTGTAGCATAATTACTGCGTGTGGTCGGCTGTTCTGCGTGAGGACTGAACGATAAAAGCAGAGTGATCGTAAGCAGAATCACCGTCGTTGAACTGAGGCAACCAGATTCTGTTTCTGTCAACCAGGCCAATGTGTGTGTGTGCGCACTATTGGATTCCTTACAGCCTCACCCTCCTTCGCCCCCTCCATCGACTCATGGCTCAGTTCCCGTCACAAGAATTTTCTTGTAAAAGTTTCTCGGCTTTAACCAAATCAACTGCTCTAAAGACTCACTCACTCAGAAAATAACACTCACGAGAAAACAAATAAACAGACAATCAAAAAAAAAAAAAACTTCATTCGCAGCACTTTTACTGTCTTAACCTACTTTGTGCTTCACCTGCAGGTTGCAAAGAGCGTGTCACTCCGCCTGTACAACGAGCTAGAGGCGGTGCAGAAGAAGAACTCCCACTTGGAGTGGGAAAACGAGGTGCTGCGTGAAAAGACTCAGGAACTGGAAGTGGCCAAGCAGGTCTTACAGACTGAGCTGGATAAAACCAGAGAGGTGAGCATTTTACATCAAAGACCCTTTGGTAAAAAAAAAAATTAAATTTAATAAAGAATGTTTGAAGGAGACCTCAAAAGACAAAGGTCCTGCAGTTTTTTTAGAGACTGTCACCTTGGAAAAGTCCTGACCTGGACAATGTCTGTGTAAGTGTTCGAAACAGCTAGCACCACTTTTTACTCACCCTTTGAGATCTTCTTTTAACAGTCATATGATGCCAAATATTTGGAAAGCATTCATAAGTGTTCCTGGTCCCCTAAACCTTCAGGCCACAGAGGTTTTAGACCAGTCACTCTTACATGGTCATGAAATGACATCTGGTGAAGAGCCATGTAGCATTACAGCGTCTTACAGACCCCCCTGCACTTTGTCTACCAACTCTCTAGGGGGTTAGAAGACATACTTATTACATACTCTTCTAGGAAAACCAAAGACTGAAGCAGAATTTTTATTTATTTATTGACTTTTCGTCTGTGTTTGACAGCAGAAAAACTGCTGGAAGCAGAATTTTCCCTTCTGTCTTGTTTGGGTTTTTTGGATTGTTGATTTTCTTGGCAGCAGAACACTGCAGGTCAGAGTAGGAACTTTACTTTCAGAGAAAATGAGCAGACCACGAGCTTCCCTCAGGGTTGGAGGGGGGGGGGGGGGACTCCTTTACACAATTTGTTGGTTTAAAAATATTTCCAAGAGACAAAAGCTCTGGTAGAAAGGCTGTAACAACAACCAATAAACTGCTGGGAACTGAAATGCTGAGTCTGCCTTATTGTACATGACGAGAGCCTTCCACTTACCTCCTCTTTTAAACTATTGATATCTGCAGGGTGATATTGCCCTCCTCTGTTCACAGGAAATAGCTCTAAAGGGTTTTATTCCTGAATGCATTACATTTCTAAATATTGGCAACACATTGGATGCCCTTTTTGACTGACAAAAACATCCTAAGGTGCAGTGAAAGTGTCTGTGTGCATGAAAATGTCACGTGATTTCCGCTACAATCCAGTTTCCCTACGTGGACAAATAAATATATCAATCTAGAGGGAGGAGCTTAGCCATTCAGGCCTCAGAGTAGATCTGCACCAAAAGGAGCCAGTTGAGGTGGTTTGGACCTCCAACCAGGGCTCACTGGTGAGGTGGTACTGAAAGAAGGCCTCAGGGTAGACGAAGGATCAGGCTGCAGACATTACATCTCTCGGCTGGGTTGGGAACACCTTGGTGTCCCCCAGGAAGCCGTAGAGGAGGTGGATGGGAGAAGGAGATCATCTTAGACTGCTGCAACTGCAACCGGATGTTTGAGGTTCACGGTGCAGAATTTGATGATAGAAGGCACGCTGATTAAGTTTAACATGATGATTATCTTATTCTGGGCCTCTCAGTTCTTACTCTGTCTCTATCTGCTCCTCCCCTTATAAAACAACTTTCTTCTGATTGGCTAACCTTCTGTTTTTGAGGGGCAGCCAATCAGAAGAAAGTTGTTTTGTGGGGCTGGGACCATATTAAGGATATCCATTCTGAGTGACATCATACAGAGCTAAAAATAAAAAGAGACCTCTTGAAACCAAATGCTTGGTTTCATACTGTTACACTGTAACAGCATGTATGACAGAAAAAAGAAAGGAAAACTAGATCCTCTTTAAAAGCTTTGAATTTTCACACTAGATCCTTAATTCATGGATGGTGTGGAGGGAATTTTAAGCCTTAGGTGGCGTACATAGTAACAAACAGCTCTTGTTTATGGTCTCATTACTGACCTTGGGACAGACTTGACTGTTAACTAAATTATTATGACCTGGAGCTGAAAATGAGAACGAGTGCACAGATCTGTCAATCAGACATGACAAATCTAATCGAATTGATTAAATTAAAAAAGAAACTTCTTTAAAATCTCTCAAGAGCTGCTGATAATTGCAAAAGGGGGTTCTTCATACACCTCAATGCGTGTCTTTAAGGGATGTGTGTATTTAGGTCAACCTTGAGAGAAACATAAACTTTCATCGCTCGGGTCAGGCATCCTCCTTTCCATTACCCTGCACAGCTGCACCCATCCAGACAGCTGTCCCCCTCATCCCTCTGTCACCCTGATGTCAGGTGACACACGATCCCAGTGCAGATCACTTATATGAGCGGAGGGCTCGGCCGGCAGCTGCCTGGTGCCGGGGATGGGCGAAGCAGCCTGGTATGCTGAACTCCAGGCACAGCTGACATCGTCGGCTGACAGGGCAGAAAAAAAAAAGTAGAGAGATTACAAAAATAGACTCACTTTCTTTTTCTTACTGCTCTTATTAAGCTTGGATAAATCTGGATGAGTGTGTATTAGGGCATCAAGAAAGGAGGGTGTTGGTTGGTGCACAGACATACTGACCTACAGCCATCACTCAGCACGCTTTGATCAAACTTCAGCCTCCACACCCCATCCACCTTTTCTTCTGCCTCCTTTGAGCACCAGTGTGCACTCCAGTGACACGTGTGCGGTTTAATCCAGGATTCGGTGCTTTGGCACGAGCTCAGTCTGCTCCACTCATCTGAGACAGCTGCTAGTCCCTTTGATCCCAACAGGGAAATCCACTTAGATTACCCAATCTAACCAGCAAAAAAACACAGCATGGATATATTGTGAAGGAGGGTGAGTATGCCAGAAATTCACTCTGCTGCCCGATGTTTTTGAGGCTGTTTGAGTTAAACGTAAATGTGTAGCTGCACAAGCTGAGCATAGACTTGTAGTAAGAGGACAAAAGCTGAAACAAAGACAATAATTTTACAGTTAAAGAAATAGTACCATTTAATTCCATCTTTACTTATTAGGAACGACAAATTTCCGGTCACAGTAACCCAAATCTATTGAGCCTCCATGCCCACCGGCCTTGAATTCAAAAAGTGTAACTCCCTCTCTGTGTTTGCTCCTTCTAGCCTGACTATTATTAACACAGTGAAATCCTGTCGAGTGTTTAAGAGGAAGACAATGCTGCCTGACAGAAGCTTACATTCCTGACATACTCAGACCTACAAACTGACTCAAGTAGAGACGGGAAGAACTCGGAGGAGAGAAAATGTCACATTTAGCGCCTTTTCGGCATCTCTGAGAAGTAGTGCAAGAGCATGATGAATACTTACTTAAAGGATTAGCTAAACATTTTGGGAAATATGCTTATTTGCTTTCTTGCCGAGAAGATCAGCACGACTTTCATGCCTGCAGAGGTTTGTAAATCCTTCTACAAGCATTTTTAAAGCTTATTAATTAGCATTTTATAACTAATTTGTTTAATTTACACAGAAAATAACAGAAGAATGAACTTGTTGTGGTTAGCAAGTCTCCAGGAAGTCGTGGTGTCCAGCTCATAAACTGATGTTACACAAACATCATGTAAATTTAGAATCTATAAACATGCTATACATCTCACTGAACAAATTTTAGTGTGTTATTAATTTTCTTATGTAATCATCAGAAACAAATGTTGAACTATTCCTTTACCTGCCTTTATATTTTTAAATTAAACTTCAGATTTGTCTTTTCCTTGTTTTCAGTGATGTAAAGAGCAAGAAACTAAGTACAGCCTTACTGGTTCTATAGGAATTAAGAGGGACAGTAGGAGCCAGGTGCTATTAATCAAATGTAAGTGATTGATTGATGATCAGCACGCTATAAAAGCAGAGGTTTTGATAGTTTGCTGTTCTGGACCTTACAGGTATGTTAACAAAATGCCAAAGTATTGTAGGCAAATTTCTGCCAATTTGCCGTGCAGTTGGAGGGAATTTGTTGGGACAACCAAGGTCAGACTGAGCAACGCTCATGAAACTACAAAAAACCTAGAAGCTACAGACTCTACGGGCCTCAGTTGGTATGTCAAGTTCAAGTTTGTAACAGTAAAATCAGAAAAAGGCTGAACAAGTACCGAGAGTTGCTGGGAAAAATCACCTTCTTTGTAAAAACGACACAGCAGCATGGCTTAAACTTCTGGAACAATGTGCTTTGGACAAATGAGACCAGTTTGGAGATGTTTGGTCATAATTCACAGCCAAACACAGCAGATCAGCACAAACACCTCATACCAGCTGTCAGCACAGTGGTGAGGAGCGATGACGTGAACTTGTTCTGCAGTCACTAGATCTGTGCACCATCGACCACGAACTCCTCAAACATGAGGCCACCTGTCCGACAGCTAAAACACAGAAGCACATCTACAACACACTGACTGAAGAAAAGAATCAAGGTTACGATGGCCGAGTCAGAGTCCAGACCTCAACATGACTGAAATGCTGTTGAATGTTAACGGAGCAAAAGTGAATCCCCGCAAACCTCAAAGAACTGAAGCGACTTTGTAAAGAAGAGGGGGCCAAAAATCATGTGAGAGACATGCGAAACACCGTTACACTGTTACTTCAAGTTACTGAATGAAGTTATTGCAACCCCCACTGACCTGCTGTTCAAATCAGTCAATGAGAGGAAAGTTGGCCTGCGTTCTTTCTCATGTCCAGCAGGAGGTGACTCCCCTGGTTTTAATAAAAATAATAATAATTTTGTGTAGAAATATCTAAAAAAAATTAAAAAAGATTCTTTGGATAACTTTCTTGATGAGTTTATGGTTTTAGTCTGTAGTTCTGTAGCCAAGTTCTTATTTAATACAGTTAGATGAATTATAAATCAGGCAAAGCTACTGTTGGAGTCAAAGGACAAAAATATGGAGCTGGAAATGTTCATCATCAATGTAATGTAGAAAAAGTTTTTTTCTTTAATATGTTTATTAAATTTCACACAGTTGTGGTTAAAACCAAAAACCAAAAGAAAGAAAGAAACATAAACACAAAGACGTCTCGATGCATTCTTAATCATCAAGGTAAGGACATTTAGTTTTGCAGACTGAAGAAGTCACTTGGATGAAGGACGAAACATTTCTCCCACTAAACAGCTACGTCCAGATGAACAGAATCGACTTTTTGGGACAAATACAAAGAAGTTCGCTCCAGAAAATCTTAACCTAGTAAACTATCACTGTTTGTCTTGTGTGTGTGATCAAACTCTTATTTTTATTTCTTAGAGCTCTTTGAAGAAGAAAAGCATCAGATCGACGGCCAGCAGGGCAGAGAAGAGGCTCTCTCAGCAGATTGAGGTTTGTATATTTGTTTCTAAACATGGCTGCATCCGTGAGTTATTTCATGTCATCATGACTGTCGTCACTGCTGTTTGATTTGCCAAAAGGATGACAGCGCCGATCTCAAGTGCCAACTCCACTTTGCCAAAGAGGAATTAGCTCTCATGTGCAAGAAGCTCACCAAATTGGTATCAGAGAGTGAGGTGATGCGCGAGGAGCTGGCCAAATACCGCTCAGCCTACGGTGACGTGGACGCCGCCCAATCACCTGAAGGCAAGCAAAGCTATGCCCACGCCAGGGAGGCGGAGGTCAAAGTTCATCTTAAACTGGTGGAAGAGGAGGCCACACTTCTGAGCCGGCGCATCGTTGAACTGGAGGTGGAGAACCGTGGTCTGCGAGCAGAAATGAGCGACCTCAGGGAGAAAATTGGAGGTGGAGGAGGAGGGGAAGAGCCAGATGAAGAGAATCGGGATGTTTCGGAGGGAAATATGACAGCGAGTGTTGCGATGAAGGACACAGATGGAAAGGAGAAAAGCATAAAAATGGGACCCGTGATGTACGAGCTGGGTCAGGATGAAGGGTCAGAGAAAAGAAAAGGCGATGAGGAGACTGAAAGGATGATCACTCGAGAGGGTCCTGTGGGAGGCGAGTGGGATCCCTCAGACAGTCAAGAGAGTGATGACAACAAAAAACTCCAAGAGATGACTTTGAAGGACTACGAAGCTCTGCTTGCTCTCAGAGACCATGCCTGCATTTTGAGTTCAGCCATACAGCTCCTGATTACATCACCCAAAAATGGCCACAGCTCGTCTCCCTCGCGCACGTTCGCCTCGCCAATAGACTGTAACGGAAAGGCACAGAAGATTTCTCTGAATGAGGCTTTGGAACTTTTAGAGGCGATGCTGTTGGCTTTCATCGGGCGGGTGGAGATGCTTCTAACAGCCAAAGATACACAGTTAAACTCAGTTAAGAAGGTCTGGGACTCCTACAGTTTCCCTTTCCTCTGTGGAAATCCTGACGTGGAGTCAGAGAGTAAGCAGGAGTGTGGAGAGCCGAAGAAGACAGAAAAACAAACGAGGAAAGCACCTTCTGTTCAATGGGGCCTCGGTGAGAAGTGCAGGGATCCAAGAACGCAGCTTTCATTGCAGATTCTTTGGATCCTCCATCAGTGGTGTCAAGTCAAAGGACCTGACATAGAAGGAAAACAGGTACAGTGAAAGATGGCATAAATAAACTCTGCTCATGCTCATTATGACACTTAAAAAAACACGCAAAGCTGTCGAATATTCAAATATATTTGGGCTTTTTTATTCAGGATAGAGAGAAAGCAATGTCAGTGCTGAAAGGATTGTTGCAAGACCTCGCTGCAGAGCTTCAGGATGAGCGGATTGAATGTGACAGTAAGGCCAAGGCCACGCCGGGCAAGCCAGCTGAGGTAAGGATGGTGTTTACGCCTCAGGCATGTGTGCCCCGCTGTGTGTGAGGCTGTGTGTGAGGTTGCGTGATACAGCGGGAAGTCCTGCCGATGATCTGTCTCCCTGGCCTTGTGTCCGCCTGACAGTCGGTTCAGCGGGCATCATGAAAACACTCATGCCAGAGTATTTAGGCTAATCTTTTGAAGGGGGCTGCAGCCAAACAGGACAGGCATTTTCAAACATGCAGCACGAAAACGCTCAAACGATTCTCTGCAGTCCTTCAAGTTCTCCTGAATGATCATTTCCATCTCCTTTGTTATTCAATAAAGAAAAGCAGTTTCGATGCACAGCATGATTTAGGATCAGATTTATTATTTCAACAGTTTTTTTCCTTCTTAACCCACTGACTGGACTGTAATCCCTATTTTACTCTTAACTCTTTTACTTAACATTTAGTTTGAAGTGATGAAAAAAATAAAGACTCTACAGGCTCTCCAGCAGCTTTATTAGGCTTTATTGAAGACTTATTGGAGCCTATATGTCTCTGGGGTTATCTCTGTTATGAGTTTACAATGCTTTGTCCAGATAACGAACAGCAAATTCAAATGTTTCTGAAGGTTTGGTTAGTTAATAACACAGACGTGCCAAAATACCAAACAACTATAGATGCGTGATATTAATTATTAAACCCTAACGTAATTGTTAGTGTTAAATTATCAAGAGCAAATAAGGGGAAGCGACGGAAACATTATTGATTTTGCAGACAATGGGCTTTAAAGCGACAGTTCACCCAAAAGAGACAGCTTAGATTTTTTTGTGTCAGCTGCCCAGTTTTGGAGCACTGACGCTCACATCGCGGCAAAACAAAGCATCAACACTTCTTTGCAGAAATCATGGCCTGGTTTCTCAGAAATATCCAGGACCCTTGTTGTGAGCAGTGGTTTTTAGATGTTATATAATTTTATATTATTTCCCCCTAAAATAAGGTTTAAAAAGCTTTTTTTTTTCTTGCAAGTTTCACTCTTACACCACATTCAATTAGATGACAATATAGCTTTAATAATGAGAGTGGCCACATGATCAACACCAACCACAAAAGTAAAGTTAAGTTCACCTTACATCCGGTTAGCCATGCAAGCATCAATAGAACAGTAGAATCTGACTGACAGCACAAGGTTAAAACTGTGTAAACCTCAACTGTGCAAGCATCTGTGAAACAACATGATTGGTTCTTTTGTCTCCCAGTGGTGATTGGCTATTTTGTAGAAGGATCAGGACCACTGCAACTTTCACCATTTCACATTTCTGTCTCTTTTAATCATCGTGTCAGATGCTCTGTTTGTTCTGTACAGTGACGCAGTGGCGGATGAACACACTAAAGAGAAATAGTCCCTACATAAAATTGCTTACAACAAGTTTGTGCATTTTTTTCTTGGGTTTTAGTTTCTGAAGTATCTGACGTAATGTTTGGTGACATTTTCTTTCTCTCTTGGCTCAGCGTCGTGTTGGGGGTGTTTTTCAATGTGGTCGACACCGTGAAGCTGACAGGTCTGTGTTGTTCCACAAACTGTCATATGTTTTTCATAAGTTCACTGAAGTTGTAACTCATACATCACCTGGTGTCTTTGTGGTTTTTTTACAAAAAAATCTGAACCTGCAGCTCGACAGGAAAAAGACTCAGACGGCAGTTTCCTCCGTGCAGCTCTCAGAGGAAGAACTGGTGCTATCTGAGCCAAGAGGCTGCCCAGCTTGACCGAGAGGACCCAGTTAAGACGTGGGACCATCTAATCATGCCGCTTAGCTTCCCTGATCTTGACTTTGAGCAGATGTCCTTGGACAGAAGCCATACTGCTCCAGAGAAGTCTACCGTCCGCATCTACTACAGCCCCCCGTCAGCCCGCAGAGTCCAGCTGGCTCAGCTGAAGCAAAGCCCAGACAGAGGATCCGTGGACACGCCCTCTCCCTGGTGCACGCCGCCAACCTCCTTCTCACAGCTCTGTCTGGGCTCATCTGCCAATCTGAGCGATGACATGAAGGAAATGACAGCCGGCTGGAGGCAGAAGCGTCAAGACAGCCCACAGGAAAAGAGAGAAAGATTAGCAGGCCGGGGATGGGTGGATGTGTCCTGCTCCGGTACTCAGACCCATATGAAACCACAGATGGTGAGTGTTGGTCAGCAGACAGATGCGACTCAAGGGTTGAGCACCACGAGAAGCAGTCCTTCTCGGGCCCTGAACTCCCCTCTGGTCTCTGCCCGCTCTCACCACATCTCTGCCTCACTGGAGGGCATAACAGGCCGAGGGGAGAGGTCCAGACACTCCACCTCCTCACCTAAACTGTACCGAAGACAGTCTCTCCCCTCTCCCTCCAATCTGAGCTCCCCCTCCTCTGCATCTACCTCTAGAGATCGATCTCTGTGGAACCTGGCACATCAAAATCAGTCCGGCCTCGCGTGGACTCGACAAACCAGCTCCCGAGCAGGTGCTGGGCAGAGCCACGGCTCCCTGAGCAACGCCAAGCTGCCCGCCAAGTCCACCGGAGCCAACCGGTACGGCTTGGTGACAGAGTTCCTGCGTAGGGTGAGCGGGCGGGCAGACAAACCAGTGCCGGGGTCAGGGCAGAAAGCTAAAAGTAGCACGAGGAACCTGGAACGCGTTCCAACGAGGCCTCCCGCCGCCCCGCTCAACAGGAACGACAGCGTGACCAGGATCGTTAACCAGAGGTTCATGAAGCAGAGAGAGGAGGCCACCAAAGTCCAGAAGGAGGAGAAGGGAAGCAGCCTGAACCAGGGTGTCAAAAATGGCCTGAGCACCGTCACAGCAGAGGTGAGTGGAAATTATACAAATTATATTATATAAATACAGACAGGGCTCCCACCAGTTCCTCATACATTCATCTCATTATACAAAACACAGACCATGCTTGATATTAGCATCCTCTGCCCCATCATAACAACATATTAATGACAGAATATAAGACCAGCAGGTCCAAGTCAATACGTTTCTTCTCTCCGTTTGACCAGGAGAGGAGCTACGAGTGTAGCTCCAGCAGCACGCTCACCTTCTGCTTCGCCCGTCCGTCTCGCTCCACGCAGAAACAAACATCAAACCCGACCAAACTCCAAAGGCACAGGTACTCGCCTCCGGTCAGAGCAGCTGCAGACTCCACCTGCAGCTGAACATGATGGGAAACGGCAGCTTTCACACTGACACCACAGACAAATTTAGTTTGTAGGCTCGAAAATGTAAATTCAGCTTTTCGTGGGATGTTTAGGAGAGCTTTGAGAAAACTCAGAGCTTTTGGTGCAATTAAAGTCACTCATCTTCTTTCACAGATGGGCTTAACCCTTAATTCACTTGCTTATAATTAATTTTGTAATATCTTTACTGTATTTTGTAGATAATAACTTTATGTTATATTCAATAAACAACAAGTTGATTGTGATCTTGTGCGTGTGTTGATTTCACCCTGGTTTCATTTGAGCTTCAGAAACTGGTTGCCTCTGCAGTAACCGGCTCCTTCAGGGCAGGGCTGCTGGTTGTTACGTCACATGCTCAAAAAAGAAAACCGCTAAGATGATAATAAGATTTCCTCGCTTGTCGGGACCATGACCCAACCTCGGTTCCTCTCTCTTTAATTGACACATTAAAAAAAACTGAACTGAGCTCATCAAAGATAACTTAAAAATAAAAATGTGTGTTAGCGGCAGCAGGTCTGGCTTTCCTGGAGCAGATCAGCTGCAACACTTCCTCCTTCAGCTGGCAGCCGGCCAATGATGGTGGTGGTCAAGGACAGGGCAGAGGAGGAGGTGCGCAATCACACGGGGGTCACATTTCTGCTAACAACATGTGTTCATCCTCTGTTACCCACAGTACATACACAGCAGTGTCGGCTACGTCCCAAAAGAGTTCAGACGTAATCCACCAGACACAAAATACTCAAAAACACACATGAAAGATTTAAAAAATGCAAAAAACAAATGGTAGAATAACTGCATTTGAGTTTTTAAATGCATTTCTTGCTGTGCAAAAAACAACCCTGCTAAACTCCAATCGATTTGTCTAAGAAATTCTTCATATCCTGTCAATTTGTTTTACCTAATTTGATTACTTGCCTATTTCCTCTGGGAATTCACATTGCTTCACTACACATTATGTTCCTGCAGCAGTTTTTAGTGCTTTCTAGCTAACATTCTGGCTCCAGTGAATGCATCTGGAGCAATTTGAGGGTAAGTGTATTGCCCAAGGTTACTTTGGCATGCAGAGTAAGTAGTAGATGACTTGCTTTACCTTTGAGCCACAGCCAGCCCAACATCCAATCTCATTTACATTTTACATACACTTTACATTTTTATCATAGTCTACATATATTATACTACAGATTATTCTTAGTTACCTAGATTAAATGTGAAAGATATGTATTAAGGTTTTTTTTTCCTTCCTATTTGGTTCACATATTCCTAATTTAACAACCTAACAGCAAATAAAGTGGTAAAAATTTGCATGTTGAGTTAAAATGCTTTAATCTCACAGCACTTCTGTATGTGCACTGTGTAACTGCTACCATTTGTACCTGAATAAATGATGGGAACGCCTCTTCCAGCTTTCCTTCGCCCTCATTTTGACTTTGTGGTGCAGTACTGAGACTCACCTGCAGGGGCGCTGCAGCTCATAGCCCTGTTGTTTTGGCCGGGATGTGTTCCCTCTTTGCTGACGCTTGTTGTTACCGGAGGCGGACAGGTCTGCAGCTGCAGGTGTTTTGGTGTTACTTTAGATCAGCTGAGGATGAAGAGTCGGTTATGCTGAGTGAATATGGAGCTTGTTTTTACACGGTTTGACTCGTTTGACTTTGAGGCGGATCAGCGGTTTGTGGACGGTCTGAAGTCCGTAAACAGAACCGAAACCGACCTGCTGGACCTGAAACTGTTCTTCTACAACAGGTAGGAAACACCTGGATCACCCGGTTAATCATTTATGTGTTTATCTACACCCCAGTGTGCACTGATTAGATTGATTAAAAACGAGAAAGTAAAAGCGTTTGAGATTCACGTTAAAAATGTTGTTTTCTGGTTTACTACATTACAGAATGAAAAGTGTTTTGCGCTCCATCCCAGTTTCATGGTTACTGTTAGGATTTTACATCAATGGCAGAATAAACCAGCTGCGCACATACAGCACTTTACCTTTATCTCTGTACGCCTCACATTGGATTACAAGTCAGTCAAGATGTGACTCAACTGCAGACTTTCAGCTTTAATTCAAAGTTTGTTTTTTGTAGTTTTAGCTGTTATTGAATTATGCAAAGTCCCCATTTTCCAAGGCTCAATTTGTAATTGGGCAACTGACTAAGAAGCAGTCTGTCGCCCTGATGAGGCCTGTTGTCTTATTTCATGACAAATGAAGCGAACAAAATATTTGATATTGATTCAACGTGTTTAATTAGTATTTTTATAGCTGCATTTTTAAATAAGAGTCCCAAAGAGATGTCAGTTTCCAAGTGAGAGACTCCATCATTAGGCTGGAAGACGAGATAAACCTATCAGAGAGAGCTAAAACTGTAGAAGTGGTCAAACCGAATAATCTGGGCCATTCTTTAAAAAGGAATGAAGGAATGCGTTGTCCAGCTCGGCATCACCAGAATTATTTCCATGGTTAAGATAAATAATAATATTCAAAGCAGTTCTGATGTCAGGATTATTAGAAATTAAAGAAAAGCAGGACATCCTCGCACTGGAGAAGCTGGAACTGAGAAGAGTTTGCATCTGTGCTTGAGAAACTGCAGACTAATTAATTTGGTGTTACCCAGCATGTTTAGTTTTGTTAATGCAACTCTCCAATGATTTAGTGGAGAAGTGTCTTTGAGGACCTCATGTTTCTACTTGACCCTCTAAAGCCAGAGTCATGAAACATTTGCTAGAATTTTAACCTGAGTGTTTATTGAACCCTTTGATGGATTTAGAAGAAATTAAAAAAAAAAAAAAATCTATTTGCACAAATGAGTTTGTATTTTTTTACTACAATTTTCCAAAGCACTTTTTTTTTTTTTTTTTTAAATACAAAGAGATTAGGGTTACAAAAAAATCACACTAATGACGTAGAGGTCTCAAAAACTTATATATCAGATACGATACACTTCCAAGGTTAAAGATGGTAATCGAGTGAATACAAGGCTCTGCTTTTCCATTGTACCTTGTTAAGATCAATAATCAGCAGTGAATGCGTTAAAGCATTTTGTGATATTTACCTTAATGCCCAAACTTTTTTTTTTTTAATGCCACCCTTCCAAAGAAACAAAATATCAAACACAAACCTCTATTCCCGTTGTCCCCTCACAGGTTTGTCGAGCCCATCGACCGAGCCGGCTACAAACAGTGGAGCTCTTCTTCCGGTATGAGAGGCTGCCCTGTTGAGAAGCTGGACCAGACGGCGTCGTCACATTCAGACTCTGAACTCACAGCAGAAACTTCTGAACCCACAGAGACAAAGCAGCTCTCCTTTGCAG
Organism: Rhamphochromis longiceps; assembly: GCF_057381845.1. Lineage (NCBI taxonomy): Eukaryota > Metazoa > Chordata > Actinopteri > Cichliformes > Cichlidae > Rhamphochromis > Rhamphochromis longiceps. The sequence goes on from NC_140576.1 coordinate 21,713,411, forward strand.
AGGTGATGCAACTGGTTCAGGAGGGAAAGGAGGTTCCCGGAGTGACAAAAGTGGACATAGAGCCGAGCAACCAGAATCCCACTCCCTCTACAATGGAGCGGATGTTAAAACCCTGGGAAACCGCATCATCATCCCCGGAGTGACCTCTGACTCTTTACAGTACTGTGTAGATAAAACTCATAATAAAAAGTATGAAAGGTTGCATTGCAAACAGCCTGCTGTTGTTACAACTGCAGAGCAACAGTCATGTCCCCACAGCAGTCCAACATAAACATACGTACAGCTTGTCATACAAAACAGATCTACACGTCCTACACAGTCACCACTAGAACAGATGGAGTAAATGACATCTGTGTCTGTTGGTGTGTTCTTTGGAGAAGCTAAACTTTCATTTAATGGAAGTAACTAGAAATCTGTGGTCTGTGTCAGAATGATGGTCTGTGGCTCTGGGAGGAGCCAAATTTCATATACAGTTGTTGTTGTTAAAAGTTTCATTTGGAGCTTTTAATGATTTATTCGAACTGTCCTTTTTCCAGAGTTGAATGATTGTACCGCAAACATCTTTAATTACTTAAAAAAACAAAAAAAAAAAAACAAGATTGGGCGCACACGTAACTGCAGCAGCTGTGGGTAAAATACTCTTACAGCACAACTTGACAATTTTCTAGTTTGCTCCTATTTTTAAAAACACAAAAATAATAAAAGTGGATTGGTTGGGTGGTTTTGGGTTTGAATGAACCAGCTGAGCTGCCTGTGCAGGTTCTCCCTCATAGTCCAAGAACCTGCTTATTGGGTTAACTGGTGACTCTAATGTGACCATGACTGGTTGTCTCTGTGATGGATTGGTGACCTTTCTAGTGTGTACCCCACCTCTCGTCTCATGACCTGTTCAGCAGTGCTTAATTGGATAAGTGGAGAAGATGGATTTAAAGATTGCTGCAATTCAGTTTGCATTAGTTGGTGTACTGCAAGCATTTCAGATTATCATGGATTTGACTATTTGAGAAAAAATATGAATGGAATAATTCATCTTTTGGTATTAAAGTTATATTTTAATTGGGTGGTGTTATTGTTTAATTGGGCATGAAACAACACAAAAATGTGTGAGGCAAAGTTTTCAAGACGTGGCTTTGGAAGTCCATCTTGAGGACATAATGGTTTCAGACCCACATTGACAGCATCTGTTATTATTAAAGAGCCCATTGTAAATGTTATGAATTCTCTTTTGCAGCTTTCCTTTACTTCACTGTGTGAAGAAAAAAGACTGGAGCAGGATATCCTGGTTTTGTTGGTCTTTATTTTGTTATCAGTAATACAGATTTTGGCTCAAGGAAAGGCATTTTTGGCTAAATTAGTTCAGACAAATGAAAATAAAAGAAACTTTTTCCTTTAACAGCACCTTTTTTTTGTAATGCCTGAGTAAAATCCCATGAACACTTTTTCATTATGCCCCAACGTTTTTTCCCCCTTCACAAAGATGATTAACTATCATGCTAATATTTTTCTACATCTGTTTCTCATTTGATTAAAACAAAGACACTTGAACATCTGAGCACACTGCAAAACAAAAACCTACACAGTTCACGTTCAACTAATGTCAGCATAAGATGAGGGAAAAAAAAAAGTGTAACAAACATGCAAAGTTAGCACCGTTGCAGTAGCACCATTAGAAATCCCAAAAGAAATGAGGTAAAAATCAACATCTAACTTTCAGCCTCTGTTGTGTGAATACGTTGACAGTACGAAATAATTATGTGATCAAACACAGTGACTCAGGATGAAGGGTGCCACCATTATCGAAATCTTCAGTAAAACTAACATAACATTACAAACTTAAACCTGACACCTGAACAGTATTTCAAAAACAGCACCAAATGTTCAGGTCTGCATCAGTGGTTTGTGTGAAGCATCAGCACTGATGTTACCTGATGTCGCTTTGAAACAGTGCATTTCTATTATTAGTCTCTCCATCATTTACCTGATTAATCAACAAGCAGTTTGGAGAACTGAAAAACGTGATTACAGTACGATTTTCTGCAGCACGACATGACGAGTGTGTTGTCCCCCCCTCGTCCTCAGTCAGCAACATCATCATAATCCCAAAAAAATTAGTGCTGGAAGTAACAATTAATCATTCTACTGATTACACTTTCAAAACAATGAACTGTAGCTTTTGAATTACAGAAAAATGTTACAGAGCATGAATACCACAGACCAGTAATTTTCCCACAAAAGCTATTCAGTTTATATTTGGTTAAAAAAAAGGGGAGAAAAGAGCAATTTTAGGACCTTGAAACTGAGAACGCGCTTAAAAAAAAAAAAACATAACTAAAATAAAATAAAAATAATTCTAAACTGTCATTATTTGATTGTTAATTATTATGAATTTATTGTCACCTCAGGGATAGAAAAGCACATTTGAGAAACTGAAACAATCACTGATGATTTCTTTTTTTTTTTTTTTTTGCTTGACACATAACCTGAACAATAGAATTAAAAAAGATTATCATGTAATTTTTCTAGCAAATGGCTGCAGCTGTTAGGCCATGTAATTAGATCAGCAGATTAGCAGACGTTTCAGGTCCTTGTTTGAGGCTGCAGTTTTGATTAAACTTGTAAAACTTATGTCCTGGTGCAGTTTCATGTTTACTGCTTGATAAAAATCAGAAAATATGGATGCTGGACTACAAAATACATACATAAACACTATGAAATTTAAAAAATTGCCACATAATATTGAATCTAACTATGAAACAGTTAAAAGTTACATGAAAAGTTGCACTACTGTACCCCATTTTTTTCTACAATGACAGTCTTATTTTACAGTCTTACACATGAACGCGGCAGATGAATTAACAGTTTATTTTATTTTTCAAATTAAAAATTAATAATTATGCAATTTGTTAACAATGTTTGGCAGCCAGATGCCTCAAAGTACTTTTAGAACTTCCCCTCTGTGAATTTAAACTTTCACCATGAGGGGGCAGCATTTATCAGTGGGTGTGTTGAAATGTTTCTGGATGTGTACTTTGTACACACCCAGAAACATTACCAGGCCAGGACTGTAAATATTAGCAAACTTTGAATGGCCTACGTTGTTAAATAAGGGTTACACTGACCCAGTTTACCATGCTGTGGTACAATGTGGTATTACATTAAAGTCCAGTCCAGCCCCACTTCAACTCCAGTGGATATCCCTTTAACAAAATACAGATTTTGAACATAAAGTCAAAGGTTGTTCCTTCAAATGATGTTAAGGGCTTTAGTTGGTTTCAGAACCTATTAAACTATTCTTTAAAACACAGGAAATTAACTTTTTTTACTGGCCAGAAAAGAAACCACTGGAAATAAAAAGCCGTATTTCCAACTTTAGTAGACACTGCATGTTCTGACAAAGTCTGACTCGTGTGGCTTATTAAAATACTCAACTTGTCGTCAGTAAGTAGATTCAAAATATTTTTGATCTTGTGTAAGTAAAACTCCTTAAAAAAGACAGAATTGTAGCACAAATGCCCACCTGTGGGGTAAAAATCACCACTATTAGAAGCACCATGGTGGGATTCTTCAGACTGAGTTAAAAAAGTGTTTAAAGATTAAAAAATGTAAGTAAAACACAATAAAATTCATCACAGTAAGAATTAGGTCAGACTTAAAATCCCTGCCTGGAGGATTAAACAATAAAAACATGATAAAATACGGATCACGTAGAAACAAAGCAATAATGGTTTGTGTTCACCTGTAGCTGCAGATTTGAAACCATTGCTGAGGTAGTGAGGAGGCCTGCACCATGAAGGGAGTTCAGCGGCTCTCTGGGACCTTGGACCGGGCTGAGGGTCTACATATTTGTGTCTCATTTTTAAGCAAAACAGGCGAAAGAACAAATTAATCCTATAGTGACTGATTTTAGGCCAGGTAAGGCCAGAGTCAGAAAAGCTGAAGCAAAAGATGTCTTTGAAGTCTCAAAAACATGATTCAGCACTTACATAGCACCATTAGTGTTAATGAAGAGTTTATTCTATAATATAGAAAACTATAGAATGATATTGTGCAGGATTTAGTGTGTTTTGGCTCTGCTGTGGGTCCAGAGGGAAATATAATTGGCTCTTGTATACTTCACTGTAGACATGAAGTTACCACTAACCGTGCATGTTATCAGTTTGAAATCGCTGACACTGAACCATAACAGGAACACTTCCCATGCATCTTTTCCAAACCCAAAAACCCTGACTGTAGCCTGTCAGACAAAAACATTGCAGTCATATTTAATTAAAAACCTAATTAAAATCAATATGTGGATTTGATAAGCGGCTATGATCTTTCCATTCATGATTAAGGTAAGCAAGGAGACTCCACTGATCCATAAAAGCCCAAAGATGGCTCGCAAACCACTTTAGCTCACTTCATGATGCAGGCCTGTGTTCTGAGCAACATAATTGTTTGATTACAGCAACCTTAAAAAAAAACCAAAAAGTGTCTGTGCCTGCTGGTGGTGGAGGATCACTGATGACTGACAGGATAAAACAAAAAAGAAATGAATTCATGAACAAACTATTTCTAAAAGTCAAAGCTACATTCGGTCCTCTAAAGAGAGACCAGAGAGTTTAAACTAACTAGCAAGGCGGGGCAGGATAAGGCATCAGGTTTACCGCTCCAGCTCTGATGCGAGGATTTGCTTCACAGTTGCTATTCACATTCAAAATAATCCTTCAGGGGGGCAAACAGGTGACGAATCACAGGCACACTCCAGGAGCGACCCAGGACTTTCTGCCTTTGCATCCGGCCCATGTTGTTCACGTCAGTGTAGTGTTTGGGGAAACCAAAAATCCTAAAAAAGGGAAACCACATGGATAGGCCTGTATTTTCTTAAATGTCATAACGCTGTTAATGAAAAGCCTTAATGTTAAAAATCCTCAGATTGGTGCAAATTTTTTCTGATTTGGTTTTTATCACACTGCTGTTAGAGACTGTAAAAGCAAATACAGACTAACAGAGAAGAAAACACTCCCTGCGCATTCTGCACAATAACAAGATACCCTAGTTTGATTCTCGTCATATGCAAACAACTGCACACACGATGACAGGTTGGCCTATGCAAACACAGCTGAATCCATTTCCAGTTAATGTGGGCCGACCTGTGCACACTTCCTGTTAACAGTAAAAAGGTGCAGAGTGAAACAGGGCTGTAATTTCCAGGTTTCTCTCATCCAATCAAATTCTCCCTGGTCTTACAATCGCTGATGTCACATCAACAAACTCCCAGAATTAATTTATCTTTGAACGGACTAAAGAAACACGGACTTTAAAAAAAGCATAATTTGACAACTTTGCAGCTCAGGGTCAGAATCAAAGATGCTGCCTTCTTTGAAGTTTACATCATTGCTCACCTGTCTTGTCTCAGGACCAACTACTAAGCCCAAGTTTCATGTTTAATGCTTTAGGATTTTAATATGAGTATATTAGAATTGGCATATCATATCTGGTCTAAAGTTAGGTACAAACTAGAAGTGATTTACAGTGATGTGGTGACCTGACCATAGAAAGTATCACCAAAAAAAACAAAACTTCATTACAAAAAAACCCAAAACCCCAAACCCTGAAAACTTAGTCGGTGCTCATTTCACTTCCTGTTGGTGGCCTTTATTTCGCAACTACAGTCGTCTGCAAGTGACCAGCTGTCAGCTGTAAAGCGATGTGTACATGCAACTCAACTGCAGTGCATGTAGCTTAATAAACATTATATGTAACTAGCGTGTACTAGTAGCAGCAGCTACACCCATGTGACGCTGAATGGGAAGAGCTGTGTAAACTAGTGCAGCACATCAACGCTTTGTGGTGGTTTATATTGTTTTGCTTTTAGAAACCATTCAGGCATGTACTCAGTCAGATACTATCAGATGACACACATTAAACACACAAGAATGAAGTCATTATACACTGACATCGATAATGTCCCACTGGGAACAAATCGGTAAATAATTTATTATGCTTACTGTTCCATTTCAGTGCACCACAGGTAGTCTTCCTTGCCATTCATGTCGACGGGCAGCGGTCCCATCTTCCCCTGCCTTATTGAGTTAGACTTTGTTGTGATAGTACGGACTTTGTCAAACTACAGGGAGAAATGTCAAATTAACAGTGTTGAACACAAAATAATAGTCTCACGATTACACAAAAACTAATATTTTAAATTGTTGCCACACTATTAACCTAAAACTAAATCCAAACTAAACATGACCAATAAAAATAAATAAATAAATAAATAAATAAATAAATAAATAAATGATGTTGACCTTTGCCTGGCGTCCGGATTCCAAACAATCCTGCAGAGTCACCTTGTCGTCTAGAGATGTAGCGAGAGGTCTATAAGAAATCCGAGACAAGAGTGTAAACTTGAGGCCAGTTAGCTTCAGGACTTTTTAGTACCACTCAAAACCAAACAATCAAAACCGAAGAAAAATAAATAAATTAAAAAGACATACAAATTATTTGATTATTGTGGGTCTGTTGAGGTTCTAGTTGCACATTAAAATCCTTGCTATGATCTGCAGTGAGTCAACACAAATATTTTAGCCTGTATTGGTACATACCTGTTCATGCCAGGCAGGTTTCCCCAAAAGTAGCGTGCTCTGTGCGCAGGACTGACTTTTATTGCATCGATAAGAATTGGATTACACTGCAATAGAAGGCAGAAAGCATACATTAGGCATTAAAACTTAATGCAGTCTGACCCTCCACCAGGCTGGTAGCTACCTTTACTTAAAGAAACATTACCTCCAGAAATCTGCAGATATCCGATTTGTCATTGGCACTCATGAAAACCACGTTTTCAAACAACCAGAAAAACGGACGGTTGTCGTCCTCTTTCGGCCTCAACAAGGTCAGTATGCGGTAGAACTCGAAAAAGAGTCTTCCAGTACCCTCTGCAGGATCAACAGGGAAACAATTTTATTTAAAAAGATGACAAATAAACCTTTACTGAGTCTTTATTTATTTATAGAAGTTTAGAAGTTGCATACCAAATAATCCTTTTCGAAGAGGGTTCACCATGGACAGGTCGTTACATGGACTGCCTCCAATCAGAAGATCGAAAGGACCCCATTCGGCCAGCTTTAACACACACAAAGAGACAAACTCACTGAGATAAATTAAGCCATCATATACACAGAACTTAAAAAACAGGAAGGAGTTAAAATACATTTTGAGCATTCACATGTGTCTTGCTTGTACTCACATGTTTCCTTGTAATGGTGCGAACGTCATTGACGTATTCAATCTTTCCCTCGTGCTTGACCATCCCTACAGCAATTGAATCGTCACAAATCTCTGAGGCAATGTAGTGCTCGATCTTAAGGCCCAGGTCTTTGAGCACCAGATATCCTGAAATGATGTTAAAGTAAATGAAATCAAGGGAACAATTAGAAATGCACACATTTTGCCAGTTCAACACTTTTCTAGCTCATTCAGGTCAAACCACTGACCTGATTGGTGGACAACCTACTATATTTTTAATTCATGTTAAATAAACCATCTCCTATTACATTAATACAGATGCCAACTGAACCTTCCAAGGCTCTTCATTAGTATGCACAGACAGAGTGTAATGGGTATTGGCTGAGTTTTCCACACAATGTCATAAACTCACCTGTTGCAATGCCATCAAAAAGCGAGAGCACCTTCATTGGCCTGCGCTGATCAGCAGAAATTGAAGGGTAAACTCTGTGAGGCTCCTGTGGTTAAAAAAATGAATTCGAGTAGCATTTAGAAAAAACAAAATGGCATAAACACACAGATTTAACTTAAATCTTCTTTGATTGGCAGAGCTTAAGAAAAACTAATTTCTCACCCTCAGAGAAAAACAAAATCTGAATATTATCTGACACTGAGGATCTGGAGCTGATCATTAAAAACCCTCAAAGAACAGACTGCTCATTCCAGTAATTAAAGGTGAAAGCAGGTCCATTATTAATAAAACTAAGATGCTTTTAATAAATAATTTCATTAAATATTTGATAAACTATGCTTACACACAGCCAAAGGCAACTGTCTAACATCAAATAATTGCCCCTCTTCCAGCCCCACTTCATGCATACAGTAATGTCCAAATACTCAGAAGTAAGAAACTCCCCAGGTGAAGATGATTAGGACTTCTGGGTCATGTGTAACATTAATTTTAACCTTCAGCAAAATCCTCAAAGGTGTCGACACATCTGACCTTTAACTACCATCTTAAAAAAAACAAACCTGCAGTCACTCAGCCTGCAATGCCTGGTTCATAATCAGTCACATAAACCAGGATTAAAAGGTTTTAACCTGAGTTTAACCAAAATACACTTTAACAATTTGCATTTCGTTGAATGCGACGGGATGTTAAAATTAAAAATAATAATAATAATAATAAAAAAAACAACCCCCACTCCCCCCAAATATCATCATATCGTGAAGGCACACACACACCACGAGGTCATTTTCATTCAAATGAGTCATCCTCTAATCTAGAACAAAATCTCAGTGCTGTTAAATTAACTGTAATTATAGCACATGTTACCATGCTATAATTACAGTTAATATAAAAATATATATTTAAAAACGCTACATTGACTAATTTAACATCACCTGACTCTCAAATGAAGAAAAAGATCTCTGTATGTTGGGATAAGATCAGACCGTTTGCTTATGAAAACAAAAACTGCATTTCTAATTAAAGATAAGAGCAGCACGTACAAACTCCATTGCGCTGTTGTTGACAAAGAAGTCTTGGACCTTCACACTCCAGTCTGCCCTGAGTTTGAGGTTTCCTTCACACTGTGATGGCTTGCATATGTAGCAGCTCCACGGATCGACATCTTTCAGCTTATCAAAGGTTTCTGGGCCCACCAGGATGTTCAGACAGTCCTTACAGTAACATCTGGGAGACAAAAATAAGAACATCAATCTCAGAAAGTTGATTCTGGTTATTTGGATTTAACGTTTTCAGTGTGAGAAACTTTTTGCCACTCATCCAAGTGATGAAGACAGAAGAGAGACTGAAGACTTTTTTTAGAGGCTGACGAATCATAAAATGAAACTCAGGGGTTTGTAAACTGATACAAAGACCTTAAGAGAGGTGAGGGGGTAGGACATGAGATAAAGGGAGAGGTTAGTGAATGACACTTTGACGTACATCTTCTCTCATTTGGTGGACTCACAGGTTTTACTCAATAGTATATACATCCACCATATTAAAAGGCAGTGGACACAACAGACCAGCTGTTGTAAGTTGTTTTTAAAGGCCCCTGTTTTTATTTAAAGTCAGCATAGGCATATTCAGCAGACAAGTGCCACCAAGGTTCAAGGTTTTTTATTTGTCACATGCATAGTTATACAAGTATAACACACAGTGAAATGTAGCCTGACACGCTCCTCGACATGTTCAAAAATGGGGGGGGGGGGGGAGAGTAGAGGAAGAACATTATATAAAATATATATATAGTATATACACTGGGTGAATGTGCAGTAGTAGCAGCAAGCAGGTGAATTCTGTACATTAATATGAATAGTCTTCTGACTATTTTACAGGATAGACAATATAAACATATTTAAAATTAAAGGAATTGAAATGTACATTGTGCCTTGGTTTAGAGTGTCTGGAAGAGTCCTGTCTCAGTCAATTATAGATGATGTGAGAGGGCGGGTGTGTGTGTTTAGGGCCCAGATGGCTTGGGGATAGAAGCTCCACCAAAGACATGTCCAATATCCTCAGTTTCCATGAAAACTAGTTTGTCATACAAAAACATTACTTTTGTAATCCATCCTGATGTCATTGTGCATCACAAAAGAAAAATAAAACAACCTGACATGATGATACTCCTGGATATAGTGACTTGGCATAAAATGAATGACATCAAACTCCTTCTTATGACCACAGAAGTTAAACTTTAAAATTGATACTTTTATTTCTTTCCCACTATTAAATAATCTAGTGATATCCGTCTCTCATAAATGGATATAATAAACAGAAACTGAAAGCAGGACCTAAAGTGAACTATTCATGATGGCGTTTTAGCTGAATAACTGGGTAAAGTATCATGTGGTCAATTAAAATATAAATGACTGAAATAAGCAGTCAATACCGTAGTTGATCACTTCAGCCCTGGAAGTATAGTGCACCAATGACAGACTCAAAAATCTGGATTCGCCCAGTTTCAAGTGAACCTGAAGAAGCAACCACATCAACTTAGGTGTGGATAACAGAGCCATCATTCAGGAGAAATAAAAGTGTTTATAACAATATCCATCCATCAAGCCTCCAATGAAGCTAGACTGAAGTAGCAGCAGACTAAGCAGGATATGCTATATGTCCTTCAGTCCAGCAACACTCCTAGGAGATCCTGGAGGATTCTCAGGCCAAATGTCCAATTATGGAGATACATTACCTCTCCAGTAGGGGTGGGCGGTATAAACGGTATACGGTAGAAACGATATGGATTTGGCCAATGGTAGAGATTTTGACTATACCATCTTACTGCGCCTATTTTGGTCGAAAGCATGGCAGCGGCTGCAAGCATGGAGCTTACAGGTCTGTCGACATCGGTCATATGCACCTTGTTTGGGTTTAAGCAGCCGGATGTTGAGCAGAAAAATATCATCTGCAAATTATGCCGGGTGACAGTAATAGCAAAGAGAGGATATACAAGTAATTTGTTTTATCACCTTAAAACCAAGCACGCTTTGGAATATGAGGAAAGCCAAAAACTGTGCCTTCCACAAACGCCCAGTCAGTCAAGTGCAAAGAAAAAAAAGTGGCCGTCGTGGCCCTACGACATTGATATTTTCCAAGCCTTTACCAAATGCACTCCATATGAGAAAACAAATCAGTGGTGGATATCACACATGCCATTACCGTGTACTTGTGGTGCCTTTTCTTACAGTGGAGAAAAGCGGCTTTATGATTAAGACACTTGATCCATGTTATGAGGTACCTGGTAAAAAACATTTATATATATCTATATCTATATACCCACCCAGTCTAACCAGATGCCCAAATCACCTCAGCTGGATCCATTTGACCAGCAAGAGGAGCAGTTCTGCTCCAAGCTCCCATCAAATAGCTGAGCTGCTCACCCTGATGCTGACCATTGCCACCATATACTCTTTCAGTCATTTGGATCTTGTGACCATAGATGAAGGTTTTAATAGACATGGATTCACATCAAAAGCTTTGCCTTTTGGCTCAGCTCTCTTTTTACGATGACAGCACAATACAATGTGTGCAATGTTTGTAGTAGGTAAACGGATGTACACAGAGTGGACCACAGGAAACATTAGTGAAGCCAATGTTACAGGTGAGGTGAACTTAGTGACTTTACTGCAAATATTATAAAAGCTTCCCAATGTCTAAATACCTCTCTTCTGATTATAGTTTTCTGATTCAGAAGAAGCAACAAGAGTTTATCCAGTGTGCTTCGGCCTCTGTGAAATTCTTTTTCATCTCCCCTGCCCTGCAGGAACAATGCCTTTTGTGTATTCTGAGACCACAAAACACATCGGCAGTGTCTCTGTAGCAGGATCAAACAACAAGAACAACATAATTTTGATGAGCAAATGTGAAGTTTTAGTGGTTTAATGATGCCAGGAGGAAGACTTTAAACTACTTGCATGTTTCAAAAGATTATGGAAACTTTAGCCTGATCCAGTCATCTCAAAGTTGTCTCATGGAACAGGCCAATAAAAGTCAGTTTGTCATGAGCAAGTTCATGAATCCATCATCAAGAGGTTCTCTCAGATATTTCTGTAACAGTCTGATATTAACAGCTGAACTTTGTTTTGCTTATTGAAATGTTTTTACCTAAGCGAAAGTCACATCGAGAAACCATAAATATCAATATGTTTGCATGTGAAAAAGAAAACCTGTGGAATTTTTACCTGCAGCAGCTGGGATTGCCACACAGAATGACCTCTAAGCCTGCACAGCACACAGTGCAGTACGACTGGTAGCCGTCGTCATCGTAGCGATACAACGTTTCTGTGAAGTTTGCCTGTAAAAATAAGGTTGTTTTCAGATTTTAATAGAGGACATCCTTCAGATAATGGCTAAATTTAGACACAGCAGGCTGTGGGAGAAACAGAATCTTTGTGTTATTACATTACCTTGCATCTTAGACAAAGACCACCTTTAAATAATGGGTGCTGGACGTCAATATCAGTTGATCCACAAGACAAACAAAAATCTAAAAAAAAGAGAGAAGAAAGTTATGTTTATATCAGTGGTTTGAAATCAAGTGTCTTCCATATTAGCTAAAGAACTTACCTTCAATTGTTTTTCCCTTTTCTTTGACGCCTTCTATTATTGATTCTGTAATGAAATATTCACATGAAATAAAAATAATGATGGCAACAAAATCAGTTGCTTCATTTAATAGTTTCCTTACAAATACCTCTTTACAAGCACAAAATAAAAAAAATAACATTCACCTTTGTTATAGATGATGGCGGGGACATTTCCCTTATTTTTTAAAACATATTTTCTTTTCGCCGGAGGCGGGACGTCAGACAGAGTCGAGTCAGAGGATTGACCGTGTGGAGAAGAGTCTTTAAGAGGCAGAAAACAAAGAACATTAAATAACTTGGATGTTTTTAAGAAACATATTTGGCACCAAGAAGAGGGAAGAAGGAAAATAAAATATGGTGCTTTATAAAGAAAGTAAGAAAGAATTAAAAATAAACAGACACACCAACAGGTATAAATCCATCAGGTCCTGTTGGCAGAAATCCTTCAAAAGCCCAGTCCAACATCAGTTTCAGCTCTTTTTCTTCATTGCCTTGAGCCTCAGGAAAAGACTTTCCACACCTCTCACCTGCCAACTGCAGATTATACATGTCATCAAAATCTGGAGTATGGTACAAGTACATTAAACAAGGTTCAGCAGCTTGATGCTACGATACATGAAACGGTCACTCTGTTATTTAATTTCCATTGTAATATGCCCTCCTGCTTTTAACCTCATAACATTCACTGACCTGAATATACAGTAAGTAGAGTGAAAACAGACATCATCTGAAAGTGCATCATCGAATGATTCAAACACTTAACATGAGCTCACAGCAGGGATAATTCCCCACTTTGTACCAAGATTGATTACACAGCACAACTGTTTTTAGCGACATCTACAAGGACACATATCTGAGTCCAACAAACACAAGCCTTTAGTGTTTTTGTAATAAAAGGTTGCTCAGTCAGTTTGTTCCTTTTAGCAAATGTTTTGAAATCAAGCCACGGTTTTAACAGACCTACTGAACGAGTAACTTCAATAGATAACCATTTATACCTATACTTGACTTGATGTAGTCTTTTCCTAAGAGTCCAGTCACACCAGTTTGGCGACCCAGTGGTCACTTCGTAAAAATCTGCACTCCATGAGCTGTTGGCAAGCGGCTTCAAAGGGGTGCATGCTGTTGTCAGTACAAAGTGCTGCACCAAACACCAACTTTGATTGGTTTGGTCATTAGCAGGTTGATGCAGTGATTCATAATTATGTGTGGAAGATTTCGACTTGTCTGCAAACACACTCTAACTACTCCCTAAGTGGAAGCAGAACTGTGACGAGTACAAGACAAGCCACAAATAGTGACATTTCGCTTTCAAAGTAAAAGCTGCGTCTTTTGAAACGTGTTGGTTTCAGGAGGCACAACTTTCACCTTTCCAAGCTTAGTGGTTAATTAACGAGTGCTTAAAGAGAAGTTGGCGTCTTCCATGCAACTACAGGTGACTGGTGACTATGGCCATCTTCTAGTGACCAAAGCAAACACAGTTGTTTTTGGTGCAGCACCCTCTTCCACTTTCAAAAGGTGACAACCGGCAATCACTCACCAAATGGTTAGGGAATAAATAATGTTGAACCCATGGCAACAGGAGGTTGCCAGGTTGCTCTTTCATGGAGCTCATGAGCATCTGATGAACTAAACCTGAAATGTTATATCAGCCTGAGATGGATAATGAAATTAAGATTTGTGATTTCTTGAGGTTTTAAACTTTTTACCACAAGTTATTCCCCATTAGAACTACATTAGTTTGGTTTAGCAACACAAACTAATATGTCTGAAGGTTCTCAGTCATCCGGGTCATCGTAGTCTAAGGAGCTTGGAAAGAAAAGGGTCTTTGAACAGAGGCGTTGGCTTGTGACACCAAGTCTCTGCCATCTATAATCCAGTTTTGAGATCCCTTCCTAGACGCCTTAATGCCCACCCACATCCTGGGCCAGTTGACCTCAGGAAATCACATCATAGGGTGGGGCAAGGTTTCACAATGAGCTCACCCGATAGCGACCTACACCCGTCTTCACACCTTGGCTCGTGTGATAAGGTAGAGGATCATTAGGGGGTCCATTGTCCCTCTTGGGTGGACACTCCCACAGGGTGTAAATCTGGGACTCTCCACCATTTGACCCTAGAACTGAAGAAGCTTCTCGGATGAGAGGTGAAACGTCTTCAAGCAACTTAAAGAAGTAGTTCAGATGCTTTTCTTTCCAAGCTCCTTAGACAAACTAATATGAATATAATATGAAGATAAATGGAAAATGAAAGACAACACAAAACATAAAGTAGTATAAAACATTTAAGACTACCTCAAGGATTTGGTAGATTGCTTTCTTGTATATGGGCAAGCTGGCAAAGGAGTTTTTGCAGAAGCACCTAGTGAAGGCAGCAAATGGCGTAAGACCCTCAGTGTATACCTGCAACAGAAAGAAAAAATCAGATGTAAACAAAATCTGAGAATTGTTTCTGCATCATGAGCAAATAATGCTCAGCTTACAGTTGTGCATTGTAATTCTAACCTCTGAGAACATCCCATCTCCAAACCACTCCACCCTCCGCATACCCACAGGAGCACACTTGGTTTTCCATGGCACCACCATCCCAGGCCACCAGTTAAACCCCTTAACCTTACCCCACACCAGCACTCCTGTAAGAAACCCTTTACCATCCTGCAGCAAAAATACAAAAACAAAAGCAGATTCACATTTTCTTATAAACAGACACTTTATATGATTCAACTGTCAATGCCTCTGTATGCATCTGTTGTTGGGGTTTTGTGTGTTTCTTTGAAATAAAGCAGCAGTAACATTACCTGGTAGGCCGGTTTACGTCGTGCTCTGGTTGGTGTGTGTTTATTGGGCGTTGAAGAATCTTCCGACTGGAAATCAACCACATTTAGGTAAAAAAAGAAGTCAAAGAAGTAAAAGGTAATGTATATTTTTAGAGGATGAACAGCGTCTTTCTTTAAAAGAAAAACAAAGGTTGTGACTGTAATCATACTAGAATTGCATTTGTGGTACAATGTGTTAAAATGAAGGTACGGAGCAAGTGTTAAGATTCATTCATTCGTTTTGTTTCATGCATCATAATATACTCTAATATGATTACGGTAATTAAATTGTGATTGAGAGTCTTTTACTGTAATTTTAATTTCAATATTATGGAAGGTTTAATAACTGGACAACCTCATTCCCCCTTTAACCTTTTTTCTAATCTGACCTCAGGTGAACAAAGCGAATGATGAAACTGAATGAAATGAAGTTAGATGTGGGACTAGATTCTAATCAGTTTTTCCTCTCAACAATTTCTCTCCCTCAACTTTGTTAGTGCTGTGTTTTTGTTTTTAGTACTCCAAATCACAGATTTGTTTTCCTTTTTCAAATTAAGAGTCCTCTCCAAAATTAGCTGCTACTGACTGACTGACATCTAGTTTCACTGTCAGGTATCAGGAACTGCTGGTGTTCCTTTGTGCTGAAGTTAGTCATAATTGACTTCTGTGCTTTAAAACGTTTCTTTGTCTTCCTCTTCTGCTCTGACGCTGCTAAATATCTCAGTCTATGTGAACTTTACTTTACCAAAGTAAAAGTAAGACTTTTAAAAACCTTTGTAATTTAGGATTTCAAAGAATTTCATCAAATGTATGAGATATGAGTGACAAAATCAAACTTATCAAAAATGTTATAAAATGATACAGTTTTACATTTAACTGAAAATATGCAACTGTTGGGCAAAGAAAAAGAAGCAGAAGAGGCTAAAAGCATGTTTAGTGGAGAGATCATGTTAGTGAGGGCAGCTGAAATGGTTTGGACACATGCAGAGGAGGGATAGTGGATATGCTGGACAAAGGATGTTGAAGCTGGAGCTGCCAGGCAGGAGGAAAAGAGCAAGATGACAGACGAAGCTAGGGATAAAGTGAGATGGAAGCAGATGATCTGTGGTGACTCCTAAAAGGAGCAGCTGAAAAAAGAAGAAAATTATATCTTCATGCTGAAGGTGGGAAATGAATTTCCAAGTGCCCCACCATAATCTCACAATCAGCCGTGTCCGCACAGAAGTAATAAAAGCTGCATTTACACAGCTCTACTTCTGCCCCCACTATGCACCAGAACAGTTTAAGCAGCCAGGCCTAACAACTTTTCTGGCCAAAATCCCCTAACAATAACATGCATACTGAATTCCTATCTATGTCTTTGAATTAAGCAATTTGAACAAAGTCAGGAACATGAGACCAATCATGGGCGTGTATCAGTATAAGCAAGGTAAGGAGGTCCATAACAAGACATCTAGTTAGCTGGCACTAATAAGAAAAGGGATCCATTTTCTAGAATATCGGGAGTGGTTTTCCCATAAAGGATCTCATACTCTCTGTTTACATTCATCCTGTAATTTATTGCCATCTTTTGGCTATTGTCTCTGGATGGAAGCTACCATGAATTTGTTGTTCCTGTAATTTTCGTGGTCATGTCCCGTTTCCTGTTGTCAAAGGCCCATTCTCAGAAAGCTGAAAGTGGAAAGGAGCATTTTTTGCAAGTTCTGACATGCAGAGCGTAGGTAAACTTTTACGGCGGACCAATGGGAGACAAATGTGCTAGTCATACTGCCACCGGCTTAGCTTCCCTGCTCTGTCAATAGTAACACCGCATGTATCTAACGCACAGATCTCTGAGGTAATTAAGCATCTACAAGACACCAGCAGAAATCGAACAAGCAAAATTAACTTAAGGATGCAGTTTGAAGCAGATTTGTATCATTCCTTCAGCACATTAAAAAGGAAGACGCTCACATTTCAGATTAGAAGACGATCAACTCCTTGTTCAAGCGGGAACATTTTTTATTCAATATTATCAATATTCAGATAATTTCGCTCTTACTCAAGTAGATATTTTTGTCAACTAATGTCTGATGTTTTATTACTTTTGAAATTTTAAAATCAGGAAGCTCAAAGTTTTTTTTTTGTTTTTTTTTGTTCACTTTTAAATTCTAGCATTTTATGGCCCAGTGGTATTTTGGTAGTATACTCGAGTACACCTACCACATCATCTTGGGACCCCAGTTCATTTTTGCTGTCCTTATCAAGACCTACGGGTTTGGACCAGGTGTTATCACCAGCCTGAAACACTGTACGGGTCTTTGGCTTCTGGCGCAAGCTGCTCTCCCAGCCAAAATTCCCCCTAATGGTCCCCTGAGAGACAGCATACTCATTACACACAAAAAACATGCACATGCAAATGTTAACCAAAACACACGCACATACACGCCCTCATATAGGCAAACTCCACTTCATCTTCCTCATTTTGGAAACTATGAAGGGCAACAGGGTGTTAGTACATGACAGGGACTTAAGAGAGAAATGCAAAAATAAAACGTTCAGCTATTATGTCACATTTTAAACTTCACATAATTTACCATTCAAAGGCTGAATAGCCATATCATCTGCCCATAAGTCTAAAATGTTTTAGAGCAGTAGATCAGAAAGCAGAGGATTAACAGAGAGAAAAAAAAAAATCTTTTACCTCTTTCCATAAGGCACCATTCACTCCAAGTTTATTTTCATATCCATCACCTGGCTCTTTAGAAACAGTATTATATTATTGTTTTTTTTAGTGCACTGCTTTCAATCTACAAAATAAACAACATGATATTTTAAAATGTTGTACATCAGGCAGCTAGAACTGTAAAGTTTTTTTCCCTTTACCTATTTTTGTAAGGCGGACTTCACATGGTTTCACTTTCAAAGGAAGGCCATTCTGACCTAGAACATGAATGCGCAGAGTTAAATATGCAATCACTCCCACTCAACTTCTTTTACATTTAAATCAGATCATCTCAAAGCTGCAGTTGGAAAAGAATTACATCAAAACTTTAGTGTTGTTGATGTTGTTTGATTGTTTCAACTATTAGTGAGGCACCGTGTCTGGACACCAGCTGTATTTGGAAATGCTAGAAAGGTCCAGTCTGCTTTGATACCAGATCAGAAGAGTTCAAAATAAGGGGGAATGCTCATTTGTTTTTTCCTTATAATACATCTCCACCCAGCTCCCTGGAGACCATATCAGAAATACAGTGGGGCAAAAAAGTATTTAACACTTAGAGTCCCCCGAGAGCAGCAGTGCCCAGCCTTCTACCTTTCTACCTTTAAAACCCGCCTTCCAGCCAAATGGCTGGTAGGTGTTTAGCTAGGCTTTAGCTTCAGCCAAGTGGAAGCTAAATTGTCTAGTCATTCATATGTAAATTAGGTAATTAGGTAAATTCTTTACAAATCCTACCATGTGAATTCATGGATTTTTTTTCACATTCTGTCTCTCACAGTTGAAGTGTACCTCTGGTGCAAATTACCGCCCTCTGTCATCATTTTAAGTGGGGGAACTTGCATAATCGGTGGCTGACTAAATACTTTTTGCCCCACTGTATGTTGTAAAACCGGTTTGTGGATTACTCTTGTTTGTTCTTTGTATGTCCACCAGTCTACCAGAGAGAACAGGGAAGTTAAACATACGAAGAGCTGAAGTGAAACCAAATGTGGGGAAAAAGTATCCACTGCAGGCACTCTCCATACTTTCCACACTGTATGTTTTGATGTATTTTAAGACCTCTTTCATTCCTGCTAAACTCCACAAATTAAGCAAATGATTATGATCATCTCGTGCATGAAAGGTTATTTGTTTATGAGGTTATCATTTAAAACTCAAATTAGGTGGAAATTTAACACGCTCCTCTTACCTCGTGTGCGAACTTGATAGTTCTTGCTGCTGTCAGAGAAAGTGTCAGACGTAACATCCAACTCACTTTCTGTTAAGGCTTCACTGTCAGAGACTCCACAAACATGATCATTCTCCAAGGCCTTAAAAACAACATAAAGACAGCACCAAGTGGAAAAAATTAAAAGGAAACGAGTAAATTTTGCACCTTTATTATTCCAGTATGACATTGTTATGCTGGCATAATAAAGGTTTTGTTTATAGGCCCTTTTAACCCAGATATTTCCCTCCTAATTCTTAACTTTTATTTATTTTAATGCTGTCAGCGTTAATCTAGTTAAAATAATGTTATCAGCTGTCAATGCATCGTACTAACACGTTGATGCCGCCCAGCCCCACCCACGAGGCGATCCGCAGCAACTCGTTAACAGAGATTTGCTGTGTTATTGCAGTTATGGCGTTAATGTCATTTTAACAAGATTAACGCTTACAGCACTAATTTATTTCTCTTCAATTTATCAATTTATCTTTTCCACCGCTATGTTTTTCAGTTCCTTCTGGGCTATCCAGAAGCATTCCTGAGCCACACAAGCTATAATCTCTCCTCAGAATTCTGGCTCTACCCTGGGATCTCCTCCCAGTTTGTCTGGAAACCTCCAAATGGAGGCTTCCTCCTGATCAGATGCATGGCTGAGTCCTTTTGTTTCAAAGGAGCAGTGATTCTACTCCTCTGAATCAAACCTTAGTTTGATTTGATACCGTTTTAATTCTTGGGGATTTTACCATTTCAACAGTTTTTTTTTGGTCAAAGGCCCCACTCGTGAATGGGGCCACACATTGGACTGATGTTTTATCGTTTCATTTGCATCTCTGTGATATTCAAATTTGTGCTCTAAACTCTTCTCACCATATGCCTTTCAAAATTGAAACTTCTGCACCCAGAGAACCTGTCAAACCTCTTTGCCTGCATGTAGATCCCGCATGATTATTTCTGCTACGGCTGGACATTTTTATTGCGTATCAGAACACTAATCTTGCCCTGTCTTTGGACAGGTATCTCCCTCAGTTGCCTTCTGTTCATCTGTTTACTTTCCTACTCTACTTGAGTAAATATCCTGTCACTCAGGCTACTGGAAGGATTTGTAGCAGAGCTGATAGGAAATTAAGATTTCCTTTGATATGTTAAAGGAAGCTTTAACAAAAAGATCAAACTTGATTAAATATCATCTCTAACAACTGCCATACACCCCATGTTTGATTTAACACCAGTAATACCATTATCAATCCCACACCAACTAATTCCAGAGAGTCCAGCTATATGTGATATTTTTACTCTGATCTCTGGTCAGTGTTTGCTGTTTTTAAATATACCTATAAATAGTTTGAGGTGAAACTCATTTCAGCCATTTCTATTTGCTACTTTATTCTGTCACAACCCAGAGCTTATAATCACAGGCCAGCTCTACCTTCACCACAACAACAGGTACAACACCCGCATTACTGCAGTGGTGCACAGGTAAAGTGGGTGCAGCACCAGTGTGCCATTCAGTTGCTTTCACATCACTGTAAACAGGACCTTGAGATATTCAAAATCATCCCTTGAGACACCAACTCTTACCCTAAACCCACAGGAAGCAATCCACCATTTTTTCTTAATCACATATACTTTTTCAACTGATTCATGTTTACTTGTTGTGCAGAACTTCGTTAACATTTGTTGTGTGTAAATGTCTATATGAACAAACTTAACTGACTAAACATTCACATACCTGAGTAAAAACCTGCTGCGCATCCAGCGGAGGACATGGGAAAGACAAAAGGATCAAAAGAAGCTTCCTGAAGATTGAGGCTGGCTTGGTGTCATTCAGTATGTTTTCCAGTGAAACCACAGCTGCGCTGCCCTTCCCTCCATCCTCGGCCTCTCCCTCCTGAGCCTTCTGATACTCAAGGAATTCATTCGTGAGCTGTTTGACTTCCTCAGGGAAGTTGCAGATTCCCAGCTTGGTGCCCAGCTCCCCGACTGTTTCCTCTGTCACTTTCAGCCTGCTCTGTGAGTTCAGCAGCTGAGCGATGCCCTTCAGCACTGAGTCATTTAAAGGCAGCTCCTCTGCGATACAACCAGTGAGTGCAATATAAAATGATAATACATCCTCCTGTAATAGTGGCAGTGCCTCAGCAGCTTCAGATGTTTTCAGAAAGTCTTCCACAGTTTTTTTACCCAGACAGACTTCAGAGCTTGGCAGGTGGAAATTCTTGTTCTTAAGAATTTGGACATCACGTTCAATGAGGAAACGATCAGCAGCCTGTGGACTGAGGAAGTAGGAGGTGTAAATGGAAATCAGACTATTGGCTTCTTCTAGAATAAGCTCAATATTAGTACCAAAAGCTTCCTGTGTTTTCCTCTGAAAACTGTGCAGAGGCTCTAAGGCCTGCTGCAGGAACATAAACATTGCCTTAACTTTGGGATCATTAAGCTGAGAACAGATGGACTTAGTCTTCTCATCTTCATTGCAAGAACTAAAGTACAGTGTGAGATCGGTCCACATTTCCAATATTTTTGTGACCAACAGACAAACTCTAAAGCAGCTGGTGTTGGTGTGAAGCGATGCGCTGTCATTGCTGACATCTGAGTCAAAAAGATCTTTGAGGTTTTCATTCTTTGTAGAGCAGGCAGAGTAGTGTTCATGGAGGTCTACCATCAGTTCTTGAACCTGATTGGAGAGCTCCTTGATGGCAGCACGACAAGCAGCATCAGCGATGGTGTACAGGCCTCCTAAGGTTACGATGTTTGCGTTGAGTTCCCTGAGTTTAGAACAGATTTCCTCTGTGGCTGAACCATTGCCAGTTAGATAAACAGCAGCGAGATTATCAGTGGATAGCCCAAATTTCTTCAAGCTATCCACAACTGCTGCTGCAGACTGATCTCCTGCACCGTCCCCTGCCTGAAGAGCATCCAGAAATCTGATGCAGCGACTAGAGGCTTCAACATCAAAAAACCCAACAAGCAACACAGAGACTGCTTCATCTTTTCCTACAGGTACCCCTCCATAAATGTATAAACAGTAAGGAGTGTTTTCGCAGGCAGATATGATATCTTTGGGGTACTGTGATCCCAGCTTACAACGCGCAAAATGTCTATATCCCTGCTGACCTTTAGCAGATCCAGTGTAACAGTGATTGTAAATAAACTGGACAGCTTCATCACTGCAAGGCAGCGACTCAGTGACCTGTGTTCTTGCACCACATCTTTTCTTCGCAGCCCTTTTCCTGTGTTTGGTTGTTTCCACATGGCGCTTAAGTTCAAAAAAGCCTTTGTTAATAGTGCTAAGGTCAGTACCACAGGAGGAACAGTAGGTATAGTTGTCTCCGCGAGAACTGCGCTCAGCCCAAGCAAAAACATCATTCCACTTCTCGCTGTAAGGAAACCTTTTAGTCGTTTTGCTGTTTTCCTCCGTGTCAGACTCTTTAGATCTCTCTGGTAAAACAGAGAAAACAAAAACATCACAGCAGATGTCCTATAACTGTGGTCCTCAAAACACATTACAGAGACTTATTCCTTTACCAAAGTGAAAGAAAATCTTGCATGACAATTACCTGACTTAGGAGACACCAAAATAGGGCTGATATCACAGCTGTCACGAGCTTTCACAGCGTCATAATCATTACTTTTCACATTTTCTGCGTAGAAGCCCTTGAACCACTTGAGGAACTTAATGTTGCTGTTAAAATCCCCTTTTATGAGCTTCTCAACTGGAATTTTCTGTATCAGGACAAAGAAGACAAAATAACATTTATAAACACTATATTGTAAAACTCATTACTGAATAAAGTTTTCTTCAAAAGACATATATCCACTGTTATACTTACAAGGAATTGCACATTTCTTTCATAGCTAGTAATTATTATTATTATTATTAAAACTATTGATGTTTGTGGCACAAGAATGAATAAATTAACAGTTTTAAAAAATATTTTATGTTACAGATATAAAATGATAAGAATTTAGTAAATGTGTATCTTGACATTTTTGGAAAGCTAGACCTTCAATATTTCTGCATATATAAATTTTAAATTTGTAAGCAGAGTGCAAAGAAATTTAGGTAAGAAAGTAGTGATGACTTGCTGATTTGTAGACACAGTGTAAAGACATTAATAGGTAATGACAATGAGAAATTAATAACAAAATGTATTAAAACAAATGCATGAGCTAAGACACTTTAATGCTATTCTAGTAGAGAACTAATGCATACCTACCTTTGTGATACCATTTGTGCTGAAGGCCTCATGGAGTAGTCTGAAATTGTGCTTACAGTCGTCCTCACTTTGTGCATCAAACTTCACCTTGCTCATGTCAATAGATCCAGGAAAAACACAGTCCATCATCTGACAGTGGCACGCACCTATCAGATCACACACATAGACAAGTTATGTTAACAGAGGGAGAATCGTTGTTTGTTTTTTTTTAAAAACTACATGGTCCACAGCAGTTATTCTAGCAGAAACAGGCTATTTTTATTTAATGAACAACACTTTATCATCAGCATCTCAGTAACCAATACATGTACACTGTGTTCTCTGGAGTTGCTTCAAAATATGACATAAGCAGTTTAACTTAAGGCCAGTAAAAGCTTGGCGGGGTTACAGAGCTGTTCAGTCTCTCATTTGCACTTAGACTTAATCTAAAGTCTAAGATTAATGTTGCAACCCAGTACCGCGGCAAAATGTGTAAAAGTCACGCCAGTCCATTATTAACACACTTACACATAAATACATATAAGCTGCAGAGCTTATTTGTTTCCAGTAATTGGAATGTACTTAACACATTTTTTGTTCATTACCGACTTCGAGGCTTTTCTCTCCACCTACTGGTAACGCAATTTCTGCATGCAGTAATGGAACTTCTGCATGCATGTCTATTTCACGTTTTTTGGAAAGGCAAAGTGTGGAATGGACACGGTGAAACGGCACATCTATTACATTTTGCTGTGATATCGTGTTGAAGGTTATTAAAGTGGGCTAAGCCAGATGCATAGAAATATATTGGACTATTCATACTGATGAATCACCTGAACCCATCTCCTCCACATTTTTGAAGTTTGTCTTCAGGAGACTGTTGATCCATTTCAAATAAAAATATTTATCAGTTGAGGAGTCTGAGGTCCTGACCACTGTGCTCTCCATCTTGCAGCTCTCTAGAAAAACAAAACAAAAAACACAAAATACATTTGGATAAAGCCAGAGAGAATATTAACACACAAAGATTAGCGCGCCAAAACTAAAACTGTTATAGTATTTCATGGCTATAATCCTTATATTCTTTCTATATACACATTTACCATATACCATAAGTAAAACCAGAGACGTAATAAGACAGAGACATGGAACTCAAAGAATCACGAGCTTAAAGCTACAGGAGAGTTTAGCAGAAGTATTCCTTCCAGAGAATAAGATTTCTTAAAAACAACAACAACAAAAACATATTAATAGGCACAATGTGATACATATGTGTCCTTTTAATCTTCTGACTTTACTGTTGATTCTAAAAGTACAATATTTATTTTAAATTTCCATTGTTTTATGAGATATTTTGCTTCATTATATCATAACTATATTACTTTATAATTATTTAAATATATTCTTTCACTTCGTGTTTACTTTACCTTCAATTTTTAAAATACATGTGTTGTCAGACTGCACTTTATCCTACTTAAGCTATTTTGTTAGAGGCTGTTTGCCTCAATTCCGGGGAGCTGTAACAGGATCTTTTGGATTACAATACATTTTAAAAAGATGATCATGTGACTGCAGAAAACTTTCTACAGTTGTTTCTTCTCTGCTCAGATACTTGTTGCCATTTCTGTTTGTTTACTTGATCTTTGGTTGTTTCAAGCAGTTTTATTACCTCTATAGACCAGTCGTTAAAAAAAGTAGAAGTTACTTTTTCCTACACCTCTTTAGGGCTACCGGATAACTTAGCCGCTAGCTAAATTAGCAAGTTAGCCGTTAGTGGGGGTAGCCGCAGCGACAGAAGGCGCACAAATGTTTCGTGAATGCTTTGCTTCTCGCCATGTTTTTGTCGGTAGGACGTCTCGATTGTAGAGACGTGTCTGTTGGAGCACACTGTTAAGTCAATTTTAAGCCTATCCGAAGATGCAGTCATTTCATTTAATCTGACTGCAGCTGAACATGTCGGCTTCGTGTTTGAATGAGCTCACTTTCCCCTCAAAGTCCGACCCTCCACTTTCAACAAGGCGAAAGTCTGAATGACCCGGTCATAACAAGAGACACGGCGCACAATATTTAATATTCATGTAAAACAGACTTTGCTTTGACAGCAGTAGGTATGCACAGTAACATTTTATACAACTGACTCGTTTTCTTACCTACAATACAATCAACACACAACACGGGGCCAGCGTGCAACAACGTCATCTACACACAAGGGTGAGAGGGTGACCGTGTCACGTGGCTTTCAATCATTGCTAAAAAGTGATAACCTACTCCCACTGTGACGGACCGCTGACGCTAATGAGCTTAAGACTTTTGGGAAAAACAAAAACTAGGGCCACTTAACACATCATGAGAACAGACGTGTTATGAACGAAACCTAACCTCAACTAAAATTAACGAACAACGCATATGTATTGAGCCCAAGATAGTGGTTTTACAACTTGAGCACACAGGACGATGATCTTGTGATTATCCTTCAATCTACTACTGGAAATCGGAAATCGCAATGCATTCTGGGATGTCGCCCGCCGCCATGTTGTTCACGCAAAACCAAAACAAAGGTAGATGCTAACAGATTATGAAGACTTTGGTTTTTCAGTTATGTAAATCAGTTTAAATTTTTATTTCATAATTTCATAACATAACACTGCATACACATTTATAAAGCGTAAAGTTGTACACAGTACTTAATATTTACTTAATATACGTGCATGCTCTACCAGGTAGTTCTACTTAATTACACAGTGAATCTTAAAAAATAAAAGCGATTCAGACATTAAGTAGTTTTAATGCCATATTGTTTTACTATGACACTTCATTGTCTGGTGCATAAGTAGTTTCTTTGTTGAATAATGGACTGCATTGGTGACATCATGAGCCCAAGATCATGCTAGGTTCTAGTTAAATTGGAAGCCCGATGTCGGAACACTGGAGCGGAAGCACTCCGCTAGATGTCAATAGATTGCAAAATGCAGTCAACATTTCTCTTTTCTTACCCTTCCAAATTAAAGTGCATAATCCTAGCTACAGTGGCTGTTGTAGAACAAGAGATTTTTTTAAAAATGATTTTAGACTGTATCTATGCCCATCTTGTTTCTACTAAAGTATGGAAAATGTTGGGTGAAAGGTCTCCACTCTTATTTACTCAATAGGAGGCTATAAAACTTGGTGAAAGGAATCTGACACAGGTCAGTGAGTCAGAAGCTCACTAGTGACCAATGACAGTGATACTGACATGAGATGTTGAAGATTTGCTGAAATGATGGTAAACGCTGCTTTTTTGCTGTCATTAGCTGCTGTTAGTCAGTGTTAGTTAAACTATTTTTGAAGTGGATCTAACATTACGGGACTCTAACACTAATTAAAAAATAAACTTCATGCGATATGAGCATGTAATGAAACATTAACTACCATAATGTTAGCTTATAACCATCTGTTTGTTTTTTTAGCAGGATTTGTCAGCTATCCAAAGACGGTACGGACACATTCTGATTACCTGATAAAAAGTAGTTGTGACAATATCGATAATAAATTAGCATGTTTTTGTGTTGAGCAGTGACTTCAGTTAAGAAGGTGAGGTTTAAGGTGAGGAGGAAGACAATGAGACTTTCTAAGGATATCCCATCTCCAATGAAAAACATAGGTATGATCTTTCCATTACCTTGAGTCTGATGGTGCAACAAAAATGTTAATAACCCTCCATGACATAGGAACAGCTACGACTTCTCTTTGCCTTTGATATACTAAATATGTGGCCAGTCTCTAGCCACATATGTAAAACACCATGCCTTTTTAACAGATTAATTAAGTTTTGACTGCATGTTGGAAGATATATTTACACACTATGTATATTTATAAGTACAGAATCCCTTTTTCAAATTAATAACCGTGAGAAATTACTGCTTGCCCCTTTAAATCCATCGCTGATGTTAACTCACAAGCTGCAGCTTAGTTTTACCTGAAACTATCTTACCATAATAAAAATTCCTGGAAAGTTATACACACCCCTTGTTTAATATCTAAACAGGTGCAGAACCTAGTAAGATCTTTGTTGTTTTAATTCACTGCTTTTTAATGCATTTATAAAAAAATGCAACAAAGCACTACAGAGAGAACAACAGCCTATTTTCTTTATCATTGATTCTTTGTAGTATATACTTTGTAATATATTATTTGTAACACTGTTTTTGTTTGTATTTGTACATCATGTATCATTTCAGCTAAATTATTTATATACTACTAACATATGGTCTGTGCGGTGATCTCAGGTTTGTTCTTCTTAAAAAAGAAAACTTTCATCATGTCATGTTAGTGCCATAGCTGGTGTTTAACCCTTGATGACAGACAGGGAAGGAGGGGGCAGTGAGTGAGACCAAGCTACTTGATTAGCTGACTAATCTTCCTATTGTCTGTCTGTGGAAGATAGAATCTGAGGCTTTCCTCACGTTTACATTTAATTGTTTTCATCTTGTCGTGTGTACATTCAAACGGTAAACGATGTACAAGCTGAGTGCTGCTGGACATTTGAGCCATGTTGCTGCTGATGCTCCCCCCACCCCTCCTTTTCTTCAATGTATAGAAGTCTCGCGTTGTTGTCCATTTTTTTTCCCCGCGAACGACCCAATGCAGAAAACTTTCAGTCTGAGAAACTTGAGCTTTAACGTGCAATCCTCTTACTTTCGCTTTATGCACTCGGAAAGCAAATATAGTCGTGTTGTGACTAACAGGCTGACCGGCTTTCGGTTCAGTAGTCTGGATTTGTTTTCTAACATTTTGGCTAAGCATGCATCGTACTGCACCAAAGGCTGGCTCATTGTTTTGTTTTATTGTAGCAAATGGTTAGGAAATAAGTTACAATCACACACAGGTGTAAGGAAAATGCAATTACAACCGAGTGTGACTACATTAACCGGAATTAAGAAAATCTAATCGGAGGAAATTTGAGCTCTGATAGGAAGTCAAAAACCTCCAAGCTGGTGTTTCCTTGGGATGGTTCAAGCCGGTCTTTGTGTTATGAGGAGCCAGAGTGCTGGATTTCCAAAAACCGAGACAATAAAGACACTAAGAGCCCTAACCTCTTTGTTCGGTAAGGTCCGAAAAGAACGGAAACGGCGTGTTTTTGTATAAATAAAACAAATTACGGGTAACTTACCTCCACCGTTCCCAGTAAGCACAGACTCACAGCGCTTTCTTCAGCATATTCTTCACATGTAGACCTGCCCTGTTGGTCGTCCATTGGCCAGCCACAGATAGGCAGTCCCGGCTAGACCCTATCAACGGGTCTGGATAGTCTTTTCCGACTTTAACGTCAACACTAGCGCCTAGCACAGGCCGAGCAAAGCGCGGAGGATTATAATTGTTCGAAATTGGACGCCATAGCAGTACCTAGCGAACACCGCCCTGTGCGCTAAAATAACTATCCCCACCTAAAGTTAAACTTAGACCTAGCCTTCCCCACAGGAAAATAAAGTACGATTAAAAAAAAAACAAGAATGCTGGTCTCGGCTCTTCGATCTCCTTTGTTGCTTCGTCAAATTAAGGCTCGCTAGCTATACCCGATGGCCAGTGTAACCAAACAATTCAGGCCAACATCACTGAACCCTACCTACTTAAAAGTAGCACAATTTTCCTACAACTCTAGGTCAATTTAGGAATAACCGTCCTCAAGGTCAAAATCCAACGAGCTGTCCGAAAAAACCGATGTGACCGACAAAATGAGTATGCTAGCAAACATCAACGATTAGGTTTTCATTATGTTTATTTATAACTGCAGTGACAGTGGAAATGTTGTGAACTGTTACACATACCTATTTGACGTGTTCTCTTTAAAAATAAATAACTAACAACTGTAACAGAGGTTTAAAAAAAATATCTGAAACATAACACTAAATTTGGGATAAAGGTGCTTTCTTCTACATGGCCGGTAGAGCTAGCTCGACAGCGAGTTGGTTCAATCTAATATGACTGTTAAACATAAAGCAATGGCGGATGTTTAATCGCGGTTTCCCTATCCTGTCTCTTTTCACTGTGTTGAATGACGGCGTAATGGCGGCCCAGCAGGTGGAAGAGCATAAGCGCTGCGACATGTGGTTAAGCCATTTTTTTAAATCAAGTACCAAATATATATTTTTAACCTGAACAACCCGGGGGGAGCCGAAGGCGCATTTTAACCGCCCGACATACTAATAAACCCACCATAATGGCACAGGCGCTTCATTTCTGCACTCACAAAGGAAGGAACATTAAATATGGCTCTGCTTGGCTCACCTCACCTCCACAGCGAGAATGTGACAATCAGCCATAAGACACGCTGTACGTGAGTTCTGCAAGTATCTACCTGTACAAAGCAGTCTAACATCACCAGGCGTATCTGTGTTTGACAGCTATAGAAGACTTAAAATGCCTTCCACTAACAACATGTGTGGCCATTTTGTTTCTTCCCGGTGGCAGATGTGAAGTCATTACACCATCTCTGCTAGTCCTAATTACCAGTTTGATGGCATATACGCCAAAAACAAAAATGGTAGTGGCCGTTTTGTTTCATCCTCATCAAGTCATATTTGCGTTAATGGGACAGAGCTAAAAAACATCATTAATGAAAAATAAATATACTTATTTACACAGTATGACTATTGTGCATGCTCTCTACATCAGTGGATCCCAAACCCTTCATGTGGGTTTCAAACACCACACAAAAAAGTTTAGGGAATAGCTCAGTTTAGTTTTTGATCTTTCTAACACTCTTTAAATCCATATGTCCATAGTATCCAGAGATTGGGCCATTTTCTACATGGTTGTAGCTGAACTAGTGATGTAGTCCCTATTCTGGGTCTGACATGGCAGCCCAAACAAAGACTGCAAACTCTGGTCTTAGCCAGTGAGGCTGGAAGTCAAGACAGACAGTACTGTGCAGAAGTTTTGAGCCACCATCGATAAATGTCAAATGTTATGAAATTCCAGGCAAAAGGGACCCAAATGCATGCAAGACAACAAAATTAACAAACCTTTATTCAGGCTGATTAGACAGTCCAGAAATAAAAAATGCAACTAACTACAACATATCATAAACAATCAGGGAACAACAGCACGTAAAACTGCTTATAATTCAAACACATTGAGGTCTAATGAGAGGAGTGGAAACACCTGGGTAACAAGACACAGGTGGAAACCGTCGAGACAATCAGGACTATCAAAGTAAAACAAGAAATGAAGACAACAGAAACACCTAACACAGAGATCACCACTGGACAATGTGAAAAAAAAATACAAGGGGACACTAGGAAGATAGGAGTCAACTGAAACAGAGAGAATAGAATATAAATTACAAGAAGCACTCAGAGAGGGCAGTCTTCTGCTAAAGGAGCCCACTCTAGGCAATATTTACTTGAATGTGCATGACCATACAACTAGACAACTAATTTTCACTATAGACGGTACCAGAGTTCACTTAATCTGATTGTTTTACATTTTAATTGATATCCAATGCCGCTAAATTGTTGTGTCCTAAATCCTATGCAGCCAACCGCCACCAGATCGACCATCTATCTTGAGAAACACCATAAATCTGTTAATCTATATATAATGTTAACACTATTATAATTAGTTCTTTTAAAGATCGTGGATACAAGTGGCAAAAATTAACTTTCTCTGAGGGGTGGATGGGCTTTCCCATTGGGTGAAAAGTTGAGTCATTTGAAAGGGGCGGAGTAGGAAGAGTTGAGCCGCTGCTCTTCCACATCGAAAGGAGCCAGCTGATGTGGCTGGGGATGGTGTTCCGGCCGGGCACATCCTACTGGGAGGAGGACCCAGGATAGACCAAGACAAGATGGAAAGATGCTATCTCTCAACTGACCTGGGTACACCTTGATGTATCCCAGGATATGCTGGAAGGAATGTGCTGAGAGGGAAGTCTGGGCTGTTGCCCCTGTGACCCAACGTCAGATAAACAGAAGAAAAGGCTAGATGATGCGTAATTTTTTAACTGAACTTTTATTGAAGTGGTTCGAACAGTGTGCAGCATTCATAATGCATGGCACAATGTGCCACTCGTCAGTTGTAGTTTTAGTTTAGTTTTTCTAATTTGTCATATTTAATAATATGTGAACATCTTTTCTAGTAGCATATTTTCATATCATATATAACTTTGGTTTATTTTAATTGTTTTCCTTCTTTATTGTCTGTTTGGATTATAACATGCAACATTAACAATGCATGGTGCGAGGTATTATAGGCAACATGATCAGTTTTTGACATCAATATGGTTCTTAAGTAAAACTTGATATCTGAGTGTTTCATAGTTTTAGACTAGTCGGTAAGTCTAATTTTTTTTTCCTCGTTTAGTCGACTAAGAAATTACTGGCCTGGAACATCTCTACCTACTATTAATGGAAGTGTTTATTACAGTGTTTTCTTTTTAAATGTATATTAAAATGTTTATAGTGCAGTAAAAGCTTTGGTTCTTTGCTCTGTTGAAACCCATTTTATTATACTTGACATAATTTTAAGTACAACTATTTTCCATTATTTTTTTTAAATGTGGATATAGTCCATGTGTAGCATTCATTCCATTATTTAGTAAAATGTGCTTAAATGTTTACTGGAAAATATTAATTAGAAAAAGTTGTTGATCCTAAATTTAAAAAAAAAAAAATATTCCATTCAATTCAATTTTATTTATATAGCACCAAATTACAACAACAGTTGCCTCAAGGCGCTTTATATTGTAAGGTATACCCTACAATAATACGTACAGAGAAAAACCCAACAATCATATGACCCCCTTTGAGCAGGCACTTTGGCAACAGTGGGAAGGAAAAACTCCCTTTTAACAGGAAGAAACCTCCGGAACCAGGCTCAGGGTGGGGTGGCCATGTGCCGCGACCGGTTAGGGTGAGAGAAAGAAGACAGAATAAAAGACATGCTGTGGAAGAGAGACAGAGATTAATAACAAATGTGATTCAATGCAGAGGTCTGTTAACACATAATGAGTGAGAAACGTGACTGAAAAGGAAATACTCAACTCATAATGGGAATCAAGCAGCCTACGTCTATTGCAGCATAACTAAGGGAGGATTCAGGGTCACCTGGTCCAGCCCTAACTATATGCTTTAGAAAAAAGGAAAGTTTTAAGCCTAATCTTAAAAGTAGAGATAGTGTCTGTCTCCCGAATCCAAACTGGAAGCTGGTTCCACAGAAGAGGGACCTGAAAACTGAAGGCTCTCCCTCCCATTCTACTTTTAAATACTCTAGGAACAACAAGTAAGCCTGCAGTGCGAGAGCAAATTGCTCTAATGGGGTGATATGGTACTACTATTAAGATAAGATGGGGCCTGATTAAATAAGACCTTGTATGTGAGGAGCAGGATTTTGAATTCAATTCTGGATTTAACAGGAAGCCAATGAAGGGAAGCCAATATAGGAGAAATATGCTCTCTGTTTCTAGTCCCTGTCAGTACTCTTGCTGCAGCATTTTGAATTAACTGAAGGCTTTTCAGGGAGTTTTTAGGACATCCTAATAATAATGAATTACACTAGTCCAGCCTAGAAGTAATAAATGCATTAACTAGTTTTTCAGCATCACTGTGAGACAGGATATTTCTAATTAATATAGTTTTTAATTGGCCTTTATAGCATTATTGCCACTTTAGCCTTCAGATGAATCTATTGACCTTGAAGGAGAGGTCAAGTATAAAAACTGTAGTTTAAATATTTTTTGGTACCTACTATTTGTTGACAATGCACACCACACTTGTAATAATCATAGTTTCTAAGGAATAAGGCTTTTTTCAACTTTCAACCAGTTGACCATGAAGACACTGGTGGACGTTTTGATGGATTGCTAACATGACCCCACTCTACAGTTTGTTCAAAATTCACTAGAATTCTTTTAAAACTATCCTGTCTACAGTCAGAATGACAAGCACACATGCAAATTCTACCAAAGGCAATGATGCTACACAGAAATTAGGATTCCAAAATATCAAGAACTAACTCTAGCTGCAATAAAAAAAAGAAAAAATCTCAAATATGAAAAAATGAGGACTAAAAACAACAACATTCACAGACCATGACATCACACAAGTTGCAGTTTGATTGATAAATAAAATTAATTAATTAAATCTGCATGTCTCAATAATTTGTGACTATAAACTAGACCAGCAAGTTTCATAGCTGATTAAAGGATGTCTGTCTTTTATTCCTTTAAAAAATAAAGTGTTTCACATGAATCAGATTCAGTGTGTCATTTCATGATTTCCCTGGTAAAAAAATAAATAAATAATGTGGCTGAACTGTTTCACACATCTTATAAACCTTCTGTAGAGCAGAGGCATATAGTCCTAACAGCACCATCTGACTGCCCAGCTTTCAGTGAGTAACCCTCTGATAGTACTAGCTGACCAGTCAACAGTAACAGCTGACTCCAACTGGCTGGCTAACAGGCACAGGCTGAGCGGCTAGCAAGGGTGACTGCAGCTCCTAGGATCTGAGAAAGGGGATTACAATTAAAAGCCTTTGTGCTATTTTTTTTTTTTTTTTTGTATAAAGAAAAAAGCCTTTGTGCCTGAAGGTGGTCCTAAAGCCTGCCTGTAATTTTGTCCAACTTCGAATAAAATAATACTAGTTAACATATTTGGGAATTAATTGTGTCAGAAGCTAACATTAGCGCGCCAGATAATTGTTAATCCAAGTTTATTCCCATCATAGCTGCAAATGCTAAACTCTAAAGCTAAGCATGCCAAATGCAAAATAAATTCAAATATAGCCAGCTAAAGCTACAGATGGCAGTATTAAATGATACATATTGATATTTAGTCATATTTTGTTCAGTCAAACATAACGGTTGATACTAACAAGAATCTCTCGTGTCCTTACTGGCAAAAGTGGCAAAAGCATCAAAAAGTAAAAAATAATTAATTAATTAAAAACAAAAGCAATGCTTGATGTACATGTTGAGAAGTAAAAAAAATTAAAATGATACAAAAGCAGTGTCTGTCATTTGTCATCTGTGACCTCAGATAAGAAAATGAAACACTGACCTCTGCTGCATTAAGATCACATTTGGGCTTTTGTTCTGTTCCACATTAGTTTCTCTCCCTCTTTTTTTATTTGTTTTTTAAATCAAGTTGCACAGTTCTTTACTTCTCACAGCCCAAATGTCCTGGTACTTGTAATTTTTGTGTAATACCACAGTGTAGTCTGCCACAACTAGACTAAAAGCTAACAGACTTTCCAAAATAACAATATGTGTTTTGCTGTATTTATAGACAGGTGAGCAAAAGGACCCATCATGAGTAGAGCAAAGAAATATAGACTGCTCAGGGTGATCCTTGTCATTTTAAAATGACTATAAGAGACTTTAGAGAGCCTGGTTGGAGCTTTTCTGTTTTTATCCCATGTCCCACCACTGGGGCACACAAACCATGGAAACATATAGATTCAACATAACTATGTTAAGATGAAATGTAATTGACATTTAAAGCACAGCATGAAGAAAATATGTCCACCTAACAAAGCAAGGGTTCTAAATCCAGGATAAACACATGCAACCACTGTATTCTGCTGTTATCACCAGGATAGTTTGCATATTGGTGAAGCAGAAAATGTTAATACACTTTACTCCCAGCAATTAGCAAAAAAGGACATGAGTACAATCAAACTAGTTGATGTAACAACCCTGTTTCCCTGCTTTGTAACAGAGCTTAAATGAAAAACTTAAGATTAAAATAGAGTTTTTCCTCTGTTATAACTGATGCACTGTTATTGAATATTGTACTATAAAAGGCATTAATATGACACAATAATGAGTGAAAGAGTTCTTTTATTCTTACATTATTCTTATATTCACAGTTTAAAACTTTAAATATTACAAATGCACTTTGTAAAATTGAAATGAAAGTCCCAATTTTAATAGACTCACACTATTATGCACTGTTTGGATACAATATTGTGGTGATTAATGAGTGTTTTCATATTTTATAGATTTCAAACAATTTTAAAACAATGCTCAGGAGGAAATATCTCAGAGTTACCCCAGTGCGTGTGCTTCATGTGGTCCATGGTGAGTTAAACAGGAATTATTGGCGCCACCGGAGAAATCGGTTGGCCTCACTTCCTCTTTTGCTGCTGTGTCACATGACCTCTTAGTTTCTTGTTCCTTCATGTTATTTCCTTGCACCATTAGTTTTATTTTGGTTTTGGTTTTGGTCATGTATTTACAACAATGTGAACTAGAAAGCACACTCTCCGGACACAATAAAATATTATCTGGAACTCAGCAGGTTCTAAAATTAGGTAAATAAAACCTCAGACAAAGGTTTTATGACACATGACATATTACAAGGTGGCATTATTCATTTAACAAAAACATGTAGGCAAAGTTCAAAAGGAGTGTGAAAAACTAAGTACATCCGTACTTATACCAAATGACGGTAAGCATCAGCCAGACAATGTTGCACTTGATAAACTGATCAACAGGAGGAAGACGTTTTGTCAGTTTGCTGGTCTGAAGCAGTCAGGTGAGTCTTAACACCTTGACAAGGATGAAAGACAAGAAAATGTTGCTGCTCATGAATCTGAGAAGGTATAAGTAATTTCCAAACAACTGCAAGTCCACAGTTTCCAGTCTTCCCAGGAGTGGATGACCCAACAACTCCACCCCAAGGTTAGACCGCAATGCTCAGAGAAACTGAGGCAGATGAGTAAATCTACAACAGAATGGCTGAAAAACAAAAGAACCAAAGTGTTGCAATGCCCCGGTCAAAGTCCATAAATGCTATGGTGGGACCTCAAGAGAGCAGTGCATAAACGAACGTCAGCAAACCTCAATAAACTGAAGCAATGCTGCCAGGCTTCCTCCACAACAATGTGAGAGACCAATCATTTTAGAACTTGCTAAGGACCAGCTGATTTTTTTTTTTACCTTATCCTGATAAAACAGGGGGGAAAAACCCTTAAAACCCTTTTTCTTTTTCACATAACTGTAAGTTGCTTTTGCTTTTGTATTAACTGATTATTGATAAAATACAGGAAAAACAATTTGTCTTGCCCTTTTGTTATAGCCTTATGAGCCACATTGTGACAGAAGGTAATAAACAAAATAGGGATTAGGATTAAAAACTGCATTTAATGAGAATTTTTACTGCTTAAAGACTGAAAAAAGGCTGTCAGTAAAATAGTCAGGTGACACCACTTGGTGTCTGGTAGAGTAGGACGTTCACATCATTACCATGATGCATTGTTTTTCCAAAATGTCCATTATAGCTCAGTCAATGAAAAGTTGATCTGGTGCTACCATGATCATAGTTTATTCGGTATTGCCTTTTTAGACTTTTAGACTGTAACTGATTGAGTTTTTGGAGGTTGTTTAAGGTGGAAGTTTTGTCCAGAGGTTAATTTCTGTGTCTGATTTTTTGTTGCAATAAATATAAATCAAGTAAAAGGCATAAAGCTAAGGCAGTGTGCCCATGCCGTGTTTTCCGTGGAGCAACAAAATGCTCCTAGTAGTATGTCTTGCCACTTGAGAGGCAACTTAATACTTACTTGTGTTGTTATTTTGAGACTTTTTTCTATATTAATTTTTATTTCATTGGTCACAGGGACATAAAAAGTCCATGTCTAGGATCACCTGTCAAATTTGATTTAAAGAAGGCATAAAAAGGTCTGCTAAAAAGCACATTTTTTCCACCTTAAAATACTCCCAGCACCACCTTTGCAGTTACAT
The DNA here is from genome assembly GCF_057381845.1 of Rhamphochromis longiceps. Classification (NCBI taxonomy): domain Eukaryota; kingdom Metazoa; phylum Chordata; class Actinopteri; order Cichliformes; family Cichlidae; genus Rhamphochromis; species Rhamphochromis longiceps. The sequence continues at coordinate 21,750,350 of NC_140576.1, forward strand.
ATTTCTCCCACAGATTTAAATTCATGATTCTTTGTGTGCCATGGCTCTCTACTATAAAATCTATGTAAAACGCTCTTAAAATGCGAAATATTGTTTTAGTAAGTGAAAACAAGAAATTACCCCTGAAGGGCTTTTTATGAAGGTCTTTGTTGCACCATCTGTGGTGAGCTGTATCCCACAGTGGGGTCACGGGGTCAGGGTAGGCTTTGTTTGTCTTACAACCTCACGGCTAGCCCATCCTCCCAAAGTCGGGGGTTATCGCAGTGGAGAGAAGGAAATCACGGCATTTTCACTTTTCTTTATGTGGTTAATGTCTTAGCAATGTGTTAAATGAGAAGAATGATAAAATGTGAGTTAAAGATGAGCTCATTTGGAGATTTCTTTGTGTATTCACTGTTTGCTGGGTCAAAACAAAGGAAGAGTGTTGATTATAACCGTTCCCACAAAAGGAGCAAAAAGTACCACAAACCCAACAAAAACTACTCAAATATTTCATGGGATGCATGATCAGAGGCGATAGATTTGCTAATCTGATCTAAGAGAAGCATGCTAACAGCAGCTCTTACCTAAATAACATTCCAGCATTTCTGTTTCTTCACACTGTTCCAGCTAATTTATTTTGGCCCTCAAAAGGAAAAAATGTCCCTGCTGCAACTGTTTCGTGACAAGAGTAATTGTAAAAAAGCAAAACAGCACATGTGGAAAAAAGAAGTGGTGTAGGAACAGAAGAAGAGAGGGATTGGTTATCGCTTTCAGCATAGGTTTTAATTTTTGAAAAGTATCTTTTACCCCATGAAAGCGCTCAGAGGTCAGAGACATGTTCCCTGACTTATTCTATTTTTTGTCCGAATAAAAAAAGGAAACTTCAGAATCCTGATTTGTTCGCTTTTCTACATTGCAGCCATCACATACTCCCTTAAAGGCTTATAGACACAACCTCACTCATTCATGTGTACACTTACACATGCAGACACACACACATGCACAAAAACATGAACACACACCAAATGTACCGCCTTCGATTAGATTGCATATACATCTTATTTTAATTTACACTGAACTTTGACTGTACTTGAGATTGTTCATATATTTTTGCATTTAAGAAAATGTTTTCTTTAAAAAATAACATTTTAATATGACATGTAAATGCAATCACAAAGTTTAGTTGTTTTTTATTTTAGTGTTGCTGTATGAAGAAAAACTTTAAAACACTTCAATTTCTAACATTTCTAAAATTCACATTTAATTTTCACTGGAAAACACAGCCAATGTTTATCTTCAGTCTATACATTGTAACCATATTCATACATATACGGAACATCATATCATATTAATGTCATTAATCATGTATATAGATTATTTTAGGGTGTTAAATAATTATCTTATATTTATTTTATTGCTTTAAAACACCTTTTACATTTACAAACATCATTATGTCCATAATCCTGTCATAGTAATGTTCAAATCTGTGACAAACTAGTTAAACTGCTGGACTGAATGATTTGAAGCCTTTGAACCCTGAAAAAAAAAAATCTAAATTCAGTCAGTAATAGCTGTGGGTCAAAGTGAATTTATCTCTTGGTTTATCCTACAGTAAAACATTTCTGCCCAATCAGTGCCAAAGATTACTGGAGCTGTTATGGCATATGGCAGCCCAGCACCTTACTAAAGCTTATTCACTGTAGCTATGAGTTTCAGACATTACCATTGCATTAAAGGGTCTTTAACCTGACTAATACAAAATCTGTAATGTAAGATTTGTCCCATGTGAGAAGAGTGCAGGTCATTGTTTGGAGAATTCAGAGCAAGCGAATGGGTGTCTTGTCTGGTCTGCTCTCTGTTTAACCCAGGCTGTACCCTAGCAGACTATTTAATGTAGTGAAAAAACATCTGAAGTAGATTATGTGTTGCTGCATGCTACATGTGAGGAAGGGCAGGACCTACTTGGAGTTAATGCCAAAACGAGCTAAGATTAAAATCAATAAGAATAACTTTAATCATCCCAGAAGGAAATTCATAAAGTTTTAGCTCCTCCCTTAAGCCAGCATTGCTCTGACTGTCTGGGATGAGCATATTAGGGATCTCGCTGACATCATGCAAAGTTAGAAGTAAAAAAAAAAAACTTTTTTAGAGGAGTCTGAAGTGTGAGCTTTTGGCTCATACCGATTATTTATATTCATAAGAGAAAAAATTATCACTTGTTAAATGATCCGGTTTTACAAAACAAAACAAAAAGAAAAAAAAGTGGAAATTGGACCGTTAATATACAGCACCATATTTGGTAAAACAACACAAAGCAACAACAAATAAAACACGGAGAAAATCATATGAGTACAAACACCTCGCACAAACTGTGAAGCACAGTGATTTGGGCTTGTTTTGGGCACCTTGCAGCCACTGAGTTGCCCGTGAACACCTCTGTGGACCGAAGTATTGTGGAATCAGATATAAGGTTGTCTGCCTGACACCTGAAGCTTGGCTCAAACTGGGCTCGGGGGTAAATCTGTAACACAATGGCTGAAAAGGAAAATAGTCAAGGTGTCAAAGTCCAAACCCTAACCCGACTGAAATGCAGTGGTGGGACCTTAAGATCAATACCTGCAAACCTCAGTGAACTGAAACAGCTGTAACAAAGTGGGAGACTGATAAAGTCATACAGAAAACAATTAGCTCAAGCATTTTTTTTTTTTGCCTTAGTTATTGTTAGAAAAATAACGGCATGGTGTAATGTATCTTATGTAGGTTAAACAATTTGAAGACTTCCAGATGACCAGATATTTTTTTAAATTTTGTCCTGATATGAAGAAACCCAGAATTAAAAAACGGTACACTTTCTTTTTCACATGACTCTACTATGCCACCTACATGATTTCAGATTTTGTCCATGAGCAGCCACCATCATAATCATATGCAGAAAAAAACAAGCAAGCTTATTGGTTGACTTTAAGCTAATTTATATTGGTTTTTTTTAACTGCAGTTTGTTAGCATCTGTAGTTAAATAGTTGAATTTCAATGTGAAAAACACAGTAGGTGAAGGAACTTCAGACACCATATTGTGATGATTTGCTCCGCAGAAATGGACTCCTGCTGTTTCGTGAATAAAATAGCAATACCGACAGAGCGCATGAACTATTACATGCAATCAACAGTCATTACAATAATAATCACTTAATATCAACATGTTTCAGGGGGGATGCTCAAAAGATCTCTCAGAAGAATGTGGGCAGAGAAGAGGGAGTAACAAGTGGTCTGAGAACGAGGAGGAAAAATCTGAAAAGGGGAAGAAAACAGAGACAAAGGTCAGCGGGAGCATTTAGGGGATAAGGCTTAAAAGGACAGAGCCTGACAGGTGCAATCAGATGTGCCACACAGCCGTTGTAAAGTGGATGTCAGTGGAGCTACAGGGGGCCGCCGTAAGCATGTCACAGCCAATCAAGAGGGCTGAATAAGAGCTGTGGAGTGTCTGGGCAACAGGGAGTGTTTGTGCCTCTCCACACTGAGCCTATTACAGCTGAGAAGTATCAGCGTGATCAAGGAACCAAATCCAGGTGGTGCTGATGGATCCCACACATGTTAGAGGGCAGTGGTTGAGTGCCTCGGCCACATGAAAATCGAGGTTTTTGACTGTTCAGATCACGCTTCGGGGGCTTTGCTGTGATGACTGTTGGCTTTTTGACACCCTGTGCTTGTTTATGGCTCGACTTGCAGACTTTGAAGCCACTTTGTTCGTGCCTGTCAATTTAGTAAGCAGATGTTGTGTCACAGATAAAGCTTTAGTTTATGAGCAGTGGTTAGGTCATGCACACAATGTGGCTTTGTGAGGTGATAACAGGCTTCCTCTGGGGCCCCTCGCAGCAGACAGGGAAGTCGCCTGAAAGGGAGGGACAGCGGGTACATAGCTTAAAGACTGTTGTGTAAAAGGGAGCAAGTCATAAATACACAGTTAACTTTTACTTCCTATTAACTGCCACATTTAAACCTGCAGTGAGAAGTTTTTGGGTGGGGCCACTTGGGGGCAGCAGAAACAAGAAAAGATTAATAACTCCAGAACAAACTCTTCTTTTAATCTGTTTTTGGTCTCAACCACCCCCTGATGAAATATCTGGCTCTTTAGCTGCTATGGGTGGTAGCATGTTGTAATGTGGTGGCCTGTGTGTAAAAATGGATGTTCTTCCTAAACATTATTTATGCAGTGGCTTTGTTTACCCTCATTTAATGCTAACAGCCTGCATTCAGTCCCATCCTGACTGATCTACTGACAAAATTACAAAGAAACATTAAAAGCCCACTGTAATTGTCCAAAAACGTATGGGTCTATCTGGAAAAGACAATAAGTTTTGGTGCAGAACAAGAGTTTTCAATTCTCTGTTAGCCTGTTATTGATTATAGCTGTTTAAACACGAACACACACACACACACACACACACACACACACACACACACACACACACACACACACACACACACACACAGAGAGAGAGAGAGAGAGAGAGAGAGAGAGAGAGAGAGAGAGAGAAAAGGAAGTTTAATGGCTGCTACTCGCCTCATTTCTCCTCTCCTCGTGCAGTGTGCTCATCCACACCCCCTCATGGATTTGAACAGAAAATGACAGTGAGGAAAGTGTGGACACCCCCCACCCCGCTCCCCTCCAGCTCTCTAATTCCGTGTCAACCCGGCGCACGTGGGGAGGGAGCGAGCTCGCACTTCAGAGCAGAGAGGTCTGCAGAGAGCCAGGGCCCGTCATTGTCCCTCCCTCCTCCCCTCATGATTAGCCACAATCATCCACCCTGCATGGCCCATCGTTTCCTGTTACTTAGTTACCAGTTGCCATGATTTGCCGGGGCCGCTTGTGTTTCCATGGTGCCCGTTCTGCCGTCTCCTGGCTACCTCGCGGCTGCGCTGTCCCGATGGCCTGCCGCCACCCCGGACCCCCGACCCACTGCTCCCTGCCTCACCGCCTCATGGTCCCATAAGGACTGTCAGTGTGACCGTCACCACGCCAGGCTGGTAATGCAACTTCTGGCTTCTGTTCCATGTGGCGGCACACTGAGCAGACAAAGAGGGAATTGATATAATAGAGAGTACATGCAGACAGCCGGCTCCCTCTCTCCTTTACACAGCTTAATCTCATCCCATCTCAGCATGAGAAGAATTAGAGACAAAACACTCAAAAAGTATAATGACTGAAGGAATAAATAAATCTTAGTCTTATCCGCTTTCAATAAAATCCCTTTTGAGATCCCTAATTTTTTGGTTTGAATAATACTTTTTATAGTAGCACTACTTGTCCCAGGAATCCATCTCAATGTAAAATATTGTGAGAAATTTGGATTAGGCTTTTTTGTTTGGTTATGTGATTTTTGTCATGCAGGTGTGTTTCCTGGATTCCCCCATCCCTCAAATAAATACACCCAAATAAATATTTTCTGGGTGTATTTATTTTTGATCATTCTTTTAGTCTAGGCTTTTTTTTCTCTTTTCTTTTTTTGAAAAACGCAACCAATAGAAAGCATCAGAAATATCCAATCAGCTAATCACATGGAAGCAGCTCAGTCTATTTATGCCTGTCAAGATAACATTCTGATATTCAAACTGAGCATCAGGATGGGAAAGAAAGGTAATTTATGTGACTTTAAACATGAGATGGTTGTTAGTGATGCACAGGCTGGTCTGAGTATTTCAGTAAATACTGCCACTCACTGGAAAAAGCCCATGAGCATGTCTGAAAAAGCCAGAGGAGAATTGCCAGACTGCTTCAGGCTCATACTAAGGCAACAGTAACTCAAATAACCATTCATTAGACACAAGGTATGCATAAGAGCATCTCTGCACAACACTGAAAAAGATGCGGTACATCAGCAGAAGACCACACCAGGTACACGCCAAAATCACCAGTCTTGCCCAGGACATCTTTCTAGCACAGGGATTTTTTAATATTACCCTTTTACCTCAGTTGTGGTGAGAAGAATAAAAATGACAGTAGAGTTTCAACCCTACTTTTTACTTTTAAATCTACTCCACAAACAGTTTGCACCACAGGTTTATGATGCTAACACTGCAGGGGGGTAGAGCGCTGATGGCTGTGACATTTCAAACAATTACATTCAGCATGCAACACACAATGAGACTGAAGTTAAAATAGGTAAAGTAAAAAACTTTCTGTTTATTTAGGAAGCGACTGGTACGATCTGTGTATGTGGTGTCATGATCGGCTTATTTTGAGTTTTCCTTTATTCATTATTCTCTATGGTTTTGTACTGCCTGGTGTTTATTTGAGTTTCACCCTCCCATGTCAAGTCGTTAGATGTTTCCCTGTTTAGTTACTTTGTGTTTTATTTTATTATATTTTATCATTTGCTTCTTGAATCTTGTGTTTAGTTTAACTTCGTTTTGTCATTGCATTGATTAATTTCAGCTGCATCTCGTTTCCCTGGTGTTTCCCTGATTGCCTCTTACGTGCATTTATAGCCTTACTTTCCCTTCAGTCTTTGTCAGAGTGTCTGTTATCCCTCCTTGTGTGTGTTACCAGCCAGTTTCTGGATTCTGTTTGTCTGCCCTTGTGTTTCCCAGTTTATGTCTTTGATTCAGTGGACTGTAGTTGCTTTCTTTGTGGATTTTTTTTCTCATCTTACAGATTTTGGTTTCCAGTTTAAATTAAAGATCAGTTATATGTTTACCTGTTCTGCCTGATAATCCTGCATCTGTGTCCTGTTTCTCACTGAACCATGACATGTAGAGAGGATATTACATGGCTGTGTGGTCACAAGCATTGCGTAATCAAATAAGGTGTCAATTAAATGCATTAAAAATATGTGAGCAATTCACTTCTTGATTGTGATAATATTTCTTACTTTGTAAAGAGGGCCTGACCTGATCTCCGTGGTATGTGGAAAAAATGATGAACTGTGAAACAACATTGATGATTTAACCATGTTTACTAACATTAAAATTATTTTACAGTAAAAGTACACATATTGAGTATCATATTGAGTCGTCTTAAGAGAAAGTCCACCATTTTCCATTTCTAAGGTTTTACATTTAAGGGTATAATAAATTATATCATTAGTTATTTAACAAAAATTATAACTCAGAAGCAGTGTGTGAAAATCTTCATACACTTTTACTGCTACCATAGGAATTAAGCAGGTAAGTAGCAGCAAAGCGCTGCTAATAATTGATTAACTAATCATCAGCCAGCATGAGCACCTCTATAAAAGTAAAGTCTGGTAGTCGGGTCTGGAGCATTCAGGTGTGTGTTAACACAGCGCTGTGGAGTAAAGACATCAACAGCATCTTAAAGCAGCTGCTGCTGTCCATCAGTCTGGGAAGGGTTATAAGGTCACTTCCAAACAATTTGAAGTTCATCTTTCTAAAGGGAGAAATTATTCACAAGTGGAAAACACTCAAGACAGTTGCCAATCTTCCCAGAAGTGGACGTCCCAGCAAATTCACTCCAAGGTCAGACTGTGCAGTGGTCAGTGAAACTGCAAAAACCCCAGAGAGCAGCTGTTTATTTTAATGCAGATCAAAGTTATTGATTCATTAATGCATTGCTTTAATGTTGCTTTTGGAGATTATTTTGATTCTTTTATCGATTTATTTATAATAATAAAGTGTGCATAATAGTTAAAAAGATTTATATTTTAATAACGATGAAATTATAAGTAAGGATTCCCCTACGGTGTTTAATGCAGAAGTATAAATCCCCAAGTACATCATGTAAGTGGGCCTACTTACTTTAGAAGAAGTGTACAGACCACGATCCAAAAGCTTATGGAACCATTTTCAGCAGTAATAAATCTGAAGTCATTGTTTTCTGTATGATTTTTATCGCTCTCTCACATAATTTTGGCAGAGTTTTGGCCCACTCTTCTTTACAATGTTGCTTCAGTTCATTGGGGTTTGTAGGCGTTTGTTTATGTACAGCTCTCTTCAGGTCCCACCACAGCAATAACAGTCAGGTTGAGGTCTAGACTTTGACTTGATCACTGCGAGACTTAATTATTTTCTTTATGAGACATTCTGCTGTAGATGTGCTGCCGTGCTTAGGATCGTTGTCCTGTTTTACAAGCTCAGTTTATGCCAGGCTTTAGCTGGATTATCAGAAATCAATCTTATGTTAGAGTAAAGGAAACTTTAATTAAGAAAGACAGTGATTTTCTTTTGGCTCAGGCTAAAAAAATCTTTGGTGGAGCTTTAAAAATATATCCATGCATGATATTCATAATACATTTAACAGAAAATATTTTTTACAATAACATACAATTACAAAACGATTATAGTGCAAATGTTTAAATCCAGAGGAATAAATGATCCAAACATTTGATTATCACATTTGTGCAGTTAGAGTCTTATAATTGTAAAGTTCATGGTATATGTTGTATTGTGGATCTCAAACAATTTAGGAAATATTCAATTTGATTTGATCATTCACACAATAATTTGGGACATTCTCACTTGCTGCTAATGTAAAAAGTGCAGTTTAATTGTTCCACCTCATTACAATAGACATGAGTTTTATCCTATTTTATTAGTTTTATTATTAAAGCTTCATCGTTGTGATTCCTCGTGTGCGTTTATCTCACTGTTCTTCTCATGCTGGCTTAATCTTAGTTTTTAATGCACTTTGAATCAGAGTTATTTTCTATTTTTCATCAAATTTCTTTCTATTTTGTTTTACAGTTAAGTTTCCTTTCTGGTTTAGTTTCTTTTTTTTTTCTAGGGTGGGGTTTGTAATCACTTTAGCTCCAAACCAATCACCAATCTTGCTTTATATTACACTAACCTGTCTGCAAGGTGTGGTTAAAAACTCATTACAACCAGATGAGTTTCTGTGAGTGTGCAAACAGCCTACAGCAGCAGAAGACCGCACCGAGTGCCATCAGCTGAAAACAGGAAAGTGAGGCTACAATTCACAGGAGCTCATCAAAACTGGACAACAGAAGACTGAAAAAACTGATGACTTTGCGACATTCAGATGAATAACACCATATCACAAAGCTCAGTTAATCTCAAACTGGTATCCCGGACATGAAAATGAGTCCACTGGACTCAAATGGCCTTCACGGTCATCGGATCTGAGTCCAACAGAGCACCTTTGGGATATGGTGGAGCGGGAGATTCACATCATGGATGTGCAGCTGACAAATCTCCAGCAACTGTGTGAAGCAATCATGTCAATATGATCAAAATCTTAGAAGAATGTTGAATCTGCGCCATGAAAACTAAAGCGAGCTCTGAAGGATCAAGGGGTCCAACCCAGTACTAGCAAGGTTTGCCTAATAAGTAGGTGGTATAAACTAGTCCTGGTAAAACTGACTAAGCTATTTTCAGTACTTAAACCACCGAAAATAACGAAAACGAAATAACATTAATTATTTCCTTCAGTTTATTGTGCATGAGTGGAAACGCTAACCATTTATTCTGAAAGGGAACATAAAACATAAGAGTGATTCAATACAAAACAAAAACAATATATGATGATCAAGACACACAAATGAAGCAGTTGATCATTTGCGTGCATTTTTTTCTTTAACGTTTACATCTTATGTAGGACAGGTACGCTTCAGAATGGGCGACACAAAGAAGGTGCAGTTTTCAGCTCCTCCATCAGGAGGCACTAGCCATCAAATTGTCACTCAGACTTAATCACGCACGCAGATCAACACCGGCGGAGCAGGGTAAACTTGTCATCCTAACTGAGGCTGATTCACCATCACTCCCCCTCAGTGCGCCTGCCTCTCATCCTCTTATTCAGTCTCACACTCTCAGCTCTGTGCCGCTGTCTGTCTCCCCGTCTCTGTTTACTGTGAGGCCGCCCCCTGTATGTCCTCCCTTAAGCTCTGCTCAGGTTCATCCAAGACAGATTTTGTTTGTTTACGCTACAACTACACAAGAAATCTTGTTAGCAGTGCAAATACCCCCGAGGAGAAAACCTTGAATGTAGCATTCAGAGATACCATCAGTGCTTGCGATACCTCTGCTTACATGTTGTAGTGAATTAGAGTTTCCGTGTTCTCAACTTGAATATTTATATGAGTGGTGTAGCGTGAAAATCCGGGCTCCCTGAGTGGGCTCCCTTCTTTTTTAAGTACATCTAGTGGCACATATGAAGAAGCTGTAACACCTCAACAGTCACATACCCCGTTTTTACTCAAGAAAAACCCAGATGAAGCATTTTGTTTTATGAAAACAACAGAAAAGATAAGAAATCCCTGGATACAGTAAACACACTTTTATTAAAAATAAGGATCTGTTTGTTGAAAGTCTAAAAGTGCTTACACCTGAAGCATGTCTGCTCTTTGAAAATCAATGGTCTCCTTTAAGACTGACATACCAGAAATAGCTTAACTAAGACTTTTTTTTTTAAACCTTTTTATTTAAAATCTTCTTCTGCACAGACAAATTAAGGGAACACTCAATCCTCACAGTATAACACAAAGTCAGTAAAACTTTAGGTTTTATCTATCTGAGGAAGCAGAATTAGCTTCACGTGTTTTAGTGCAAATGAAAGTGACACCAGGTGCACTGGAGAGGCAACAAGGTGGTGGCTAAGGACAACTGCTCTCTCCTTATCCCGCTTGAGCAATTTGCCTTTAGTTTTACTTTTTGCTAGTGTCCTTATCTCAGGTAGCCCAGCTCCTCCATGATGGCACATCCACATGTGTCTTGCTGTGTCTTCCAGCACAGTCTCGAGAGTATGGAGGAGATATCACGAGAGGGGCCATTACACGAGGAGAGCTGGAAAGGTCATGAACCCAGCAGCAGGACCGGGATCTGCTCCTTTGTGTGAGAAGGAAGAGGAGGAGCATACTAAATGACCTCCAGCAGGCTATTCGTGCGTGTTTCTAGTCAAACTGTCAGGAACAGACTCCATGAGGGTGGAATAAGGGCCTGACGTACTTTAGTGGGACCTGTGCTCACAGACCAGTGCCATGCAGCTCTGTTTATGACATGATAAGATTACAATATAGACTGGATCTGTAGTGTTATGTTTTCTTATGAAAAACAAATGACTAGAACAATGACCCTCCAATAAATTCTGACAATCGTCTTCTAGGATGAGTTCTTACCACTTACAGCCATCTTGGTCACACAGCTGGATACATAAAAGCTGGATTTACGGAATCACCAGTCACATCAGATAAAAACTGCTTTAAATAGTTTGCTGACCTTGCTCCAGAATAAGGTTTTAAAAAGCTTTTCCCCTTGAAAATTAGAGGACCCCATCAAAAAAAGGTGTGTAAAAAACATGGATGCAATGGATTTCAAATGTCATAAACCTATATTTTATTCACAACAGAGGATAAAAGACATGCCAAATGTTTAAATCAAGACATTTTACTATTTAATGAAAAATGTTAGCTCATTATGAATTTCATGCCAGCAAAATCTTTTAAGAAAGTTAAGATAGGAGGCAAGAAAAGGCTGGAAAAGTAAGTGGTACTAAAGAGAAACCGCGGGAGAAGTTGGTAATATTGCTGGGTATAAAAACAGAATCTTAGAGAAGCACACTTTCTCAGAAGTAAAGTTGGGCAGAGGTTCACCAATCTGGAACAAAATGCACCTGCAAAGTGTGGAACAATTTTGGAATGCAAAGACTGAATATTTCATCACCTACAGTTCATGATATGATCAAAAGATTCAGACAATCTGGAGAAATCTCTGTGTGTGAGGGACAAGTGTGAAATTTAATACTGGATGCCTGTGATCTTCGGGCCCTAAGGTGGTCCTGCATGATAAACCATAATTTAATCACTGCATGGGCTCAGGAACACGTCCAGAAAGTGTCTGTGAACATGATTCATCCACAAATACAGATTAAAGCTCTGTGATGCAAAGAAAAATCAATATGTGAATATGATCCAGGCCAAAGCAAAGTGGAAAACTGTTCTGAGGTTCGATGACTCAAAATCGGACATTCTTTTGGAAAACATGGATGCTGCATCCAAATAAAGAGGACAGCAACCATTCAGATTGTTATCAGCGCTCAGTTCAAAAGCCTGCATCTTTGATTCTATGGAGGTGCATTAGTGCCCAAAAAAATCTTTAGCTTGCACATCTGGACTTGCACCAGAAAAGCAAGGTGCCAAAACGTATAAACAGGTTTCAGAGCGACATATGCTCCCATCCAGACAATGTCTTTTTCAGGGAAGGTGTCCCATGTTTGAGCAGAACAACGCTAAACTGCTGCTGTTACTACAGCATGGCTTCATATTAGAAGACTGCTGCTGAACTGGCCTGCCTGCAGTTAGTCCTCTTACCAACATTTGGAAACCAAAAACAGGACAAAGAAGACCCAGGACTGTTGAGAGGCTGGAAGTATCTATCAGACAATAATGGGACTACATTCCTCTCCCAAATGTCCAGCAGCTGGTCTCCTCAGTTCCCAGATGTCTGTGGACTGTTGTTAAAAGAAGAGGGAATTTTACTTGGTGTTGCTGCCACCAAATGTTTGGACTTGAATTCCACCACCGCCTTAGCAGTTACATACCTCTCACATAGATTTCAATTCATGGTCCTTTGAGTGCCATTTCTTTCTATTATAATGTCTCTGATTGTGAATCCTGCCTCCACCAGCGGATAGCACGCTGACAACATCGCGAGGGGCATTAGCAGGAAAGACTAATTTAATAGAGACAGCGCTGCGTGTGGACAGTGAGGTCGATAAAAGAGTCGAGTTGAAGCAGCAGTTATTGAGGTTCAAGCAAGGGTGTGAAAATGCTGTCATCCTGCCTGTGTGTCGAAAACTTGGGTTTTATTTTTGAACGTGAGGTATCTCAGCGCGAGACAGCCCTTGCTGTGGCCCCCCAGGACAGCAGCAGTCCACCTCATGGTGAACAGAAAGCGCTCAGTGGGAGATTGTGAGCATAATTACAGCAGTTTTGCCTCATTAGGAGTGAGGAGGCATGACCCTGCCCAGAGGTCCAACAGCTGACGCGCACGGATGGTGGCGCTGAGAGATGTTCTTGGCTCACAGGAAGCTACGAGGGCAATCTGAGTCCTGAATCCTTTAATATGTGCGAATTCTGCAGTCCTTTTTGTCACGCTGTAAAATTACAAGCTGTGCATTCATTATGTTACATATGAGTACAGATCTACCAACAGTTTTACCAAAAGAGCTCGAAATATAAACAGCAAGTACTCATTTGGACTTCCTGTGAGATAAAGCTACGTGTTTACCACTGTTTGCTCTTTCACCCTTTCAGTTTCCAAGAATCTTTAAAGTATGTTACATACTAGATGATTTCAGCTCTCCAGGGCTCAAAACATCCTTCAGATAAGAAAAATCCAATATGGTAAAATCACAGGGTAATAACATGCCCTGTGTGGCTTAGCACAACACCGATGTGATTTATGGGTTAACAACCGGTCAGCTGTTTCTACAATAGAAGCTTGAGTTTAACCTCAAAACAATAAAAATGATGGTAAAGTTCTGCAAATATGTGCAGATGTGGAACTAAAACCTGTGAATGACACATAAGACAACATTCAGAGATAAAGCAGAGAATAACACACAGGCAAAGCAACCACATGTCCCTGTTTTTTATCCACAGGTGAACCAGCCTTGTTGCCTGAGCCCCTTTCGACCCAGGTTAATCTAATGCATGATAATATGAAAGGTTGGAACCAGTTATATTACTGGGATCAAGATGACCCAGATTCTTACTAATGTATGTACTAATGTACTAAAGCATCACATTTGATAGCATAAACAGAGACAAACACATGGCCTGCAGGGACAAATTGTGCCTCTGATGGTTTTGTAAAGTGTGATGAAAGGAAAGTGGGGAGAATTTTTTGTCTTTCGCTCTATTTTGCAGTTAAGGACGGTTTGTCTTCCAGTTTGTTCTTTTCATAAAAGCCAGAGATCTGAATTATTGTCAGTTTTACAGACATTACCTAAAGCCAGACATGTGAGACAGAAATAAAAGTTTTCTTTGTGATGACAGCACAGTGTGAGAATTTGTCTTTGCTTGTTGACATTAAATGAAGGGAAACATTTTGAAAGTGTTTTATCTCAACACCTCAGGTGAAATATAAAACATAGGGCAGGGATAGCTCAGTAGGTAAAGTGGTCGCCCCATGATCGGAAGGTCGGCGGTTCGAATCCACTTAACGGCTACCCTGAGGTACCCCTGAGCAAGGTACCGTCCCTACACACTGCTCCCCGGGCGCCTGCTTAGTGGGCTGCCCACTGCTTCACTGAGTGAATGGGTCAAATGCAGAGAAAAACAAGTAATTTCCCCATGGGGATCAATAAAGTATCCATTATTATTATTATTACCATATTCAAAGTGGTGCAAAAAACATTAAGTTTAAATGAATCAAAAGAAAATAAATGCAGATATTTTGATAACTCAGTAATTGTTTTAGTAATTTTTAAGCAGATAAATAAAAAAATACCTGTGCTCATTTGTCTCACATGATAGGAAAAAATATTTCCTTTGTGACCTCTGATTCACCAGAATAAATATATTTGAAGATGTTCACCTAAACGGTGAAAATCTAGAAGTCTCACTGTTCTATAAAATATTTCTATTATTTTATTCTATAAAAAACTATTTTATAGACAGAATAATTAATTTAAAAAGAAAATCAGATTGTGGTAGATTAAAGTGACTGTTGCAGTCTCATGAAACAGCATAAAAATGGGGTGTAAGATAGTTTTCCACATTAAACTCACCTGTACAATACCAGCTGTTCATTGGTAACTGAAAAAAGCATACCTCTGCTATGCTTCTTTTCTTTTGTGTCTGTTTCGAGCAGGTTTAATAACATCACAGCCTGCTGATAAGATCATTTATAAAGATTTTACTCTCTCAGTTCTGATTAGGATGAAGTAAAAATTACACTTTTTGCTGGAGTTTCTCAAAACGCACTCCTTGTGATGGGGACAGAGTGGCTTCACTCCTTTGTCCACTCTCACAACACCCTTTAATGTTGATGGATCTTTCCTTTGCAACATAAAGCACAATCAAGCCACTGTTGCTATGAATCTGTGCTATATATATACATATATATAAAAAACTGTGCTGAAGAAGTGCTGCAGAATTTCTCAGAAAGTTGCACATAAGAACCTCCACTCCCGGAGAACACCAATTTACTCCCTGAGTGCAAGTTTTAAGTAATAACAAACTGAACGTTTCTGTCCTAAACTCAGCATTTCAAAATAAAAGCCTGTGTTGAGACGTGGCGTCTCCCCTGAGGGATGGATGGGCAGCTCCCAGAGCGTATCCTGCATGCAGGCCAGTCCTGATAGAAGACACAGCACGAGACCACATGATGAAACGAAATGAAAGCTGGCGAAAGCCTCGGTCACTCAACACGCATGCATTCACTCACACACACACACACACACACACACACACACACACACACACACACACACACACACACACACACACACACACACACAACATGTGAGTGAGCTCGTTTTTCTTTCTTTCCCTGTATCTGACAATCTGAGCTTCTCGTCATTCAGTCGTGGTGTGGCTTCTCGGCCCATGCAGCACACCGTTGTCTGAGTCAGGATGGAAAGATGAGGACGGGGCATCCCACTCACCCTCCGCACGGCCGGAGACACTGCTGCGCTGCTGTCATGGCAACAGCAGCAGTCACCACCGCCAGCATGGGCCTGTAATGCACAGGCCAGGAGGAGTCACACACAAGCGCGCGCACGCACACACACACACACACACACACACACACACACACACACACACACACACACACACACACACACACACACACACACACACACAAAGAGAGCACGACACACGGTAGAAAACTGCACCGAGGAGGAAACCACTGATCCTAAATGAGCCTGTTTTTCCTCTAACATCTGTAGACACGCGCAAGCTGGGTTGTTCAAACACTGTCACTAAACATAAAAGTCACAAATAATCTCATTATTCTTTGTTCGGAACACATTTTTCTTTCTTTTTATTGTTTTTGAAGATTTCATCGTGAATATAAATAATGTTCTTAAGCTGACTTCCAAAACATACATTGATATTTTATTCAGATTTAACGGCCATTTAAAAAAAAAAAAAAGAACAAAAAAAAGCACTTTATACATTATTGGAATCTCACTCTGCGTAAAGTATTTCCTATTTAAAATCCTTCATCGGTGTTTTTTTAAAGAATGATTTCTGCCTCCACCCTCTTCCATCCTCCGTGTCTCCAAATCGGACATTTTCTCTGCGGCTGGGCAACATAAAGCTACTTGTAAACCGCAGGCTTTGCAGCAAATTACCAGTGTAATGCAGATTTGAGTGTGTGTTGTTTTTTCCCCCTTTACGTGGTAGAAAAAGCCCACAATGCAAAAGCTAATCCCATTCAAACAGGTGTTAGGAGCAGAAACAGTCCCAGGTGGCGCATGTTGATCGGATGCATGGCCATACAGGGGTACACTCTGAGCATCTTTGCGCTTTTTTCGAGGGGTTGAGCAACCCGCATCCGAAAATAGTGTTGTCTGTTAGAAAGTAGGTCGATAGGAACTGAGAGAGACGTTTGTTTCCACGCTTTTGTCTGTGTTCTTTGTTGTTTAGCGAGGACTGTGGGCTTTTTTTTCATAGCCTACCCTTGTGTGGAGCGTTTTACGCACAGGTGGGAGATACCCGCTCAGCATAGGACAGCCCCCCTTTCTGCTCCTCAGCGGATGATGTGAGGAAGTGACATTTTTCACTGCTGCGGTTCGGGACAGCACTGCTCCTCTGCAAACAGGTGTGCTGCTGTCCGGGTCAGTTTGACTGAGAAGCCACAGAGAGGTAGCGTCCCCAAACCTGAACCGAGCCTCCTGGACGCGGGACAGCGGGGACCAGAGGAGAAAGACATCCACCCGTTCAAGTCTGTTCTTTATTAGCCTGGGCTGTTTGAACGGTTTCAGACAGAGAGGGAGAGGGGGAGCAATGGCAACGAAAAAGGCGTGCGTGGAGGCACCCAAAAGGAGCCGGAGTCCGGTCGTTTTAGAGGCGGAGATGTTCAGTGAATTTCAGGACTGGTGTCTCCGGACTTATGGAGACTCCGGTAAAACAAAGACCGTCACCCGGCGAAAATACAACAAAATCATGCAGACACTGTTGCAGAACGACGAGTCGGATGGCGTTTATGTCGACAACAGCCACATCAACGCCAAATTCAAATTCTGGGTGAAGTCTAAAGGATTTCAGGTCGGGACCAACGTTTTGGGAGAGCACAACAAGAAAGGAGCTCCAGGGAAGCCCGTTTTATACGTCCCGGTCAAGTCAACGGTAAAGTGTGTGTGTGTGTGTGTGTGTGTGTGTGTGTGTGTGTGTGTGTGTGTGTGTGTGTGTGTGTGTGTGTGTGTGCGTGCGTGTGCATGCTTGTGCATATGTGTGTGTGGCACAGAGAGGGAACGTGCGTGTACATGAGCATGAGGTGTCCCGTCGCCGCCTATAAGTTATCATTATATCAGGGTGCACACATGCACCTGTCACACGGATAAAACGCCAACTTGAAATGTTTTGTCGTCCCGTCTCGCCCTCATCCCTGCCGATGAAGCTTCACTTTGTCCACATCCCAACCAGAACAGCCCTACTGTCATCCCTTGCTGCCATAGCAACGCCGGTGCCTCCTGGCAATCGCATTTGAAAAAAAAAAAAAAAAAAAAAAAACAGGGAGTCGAGGCTATCAAGCAAAAGCATCTCACCAGCGAGGTTTAAGTCCTGTCAGCGCTGCCGGGTGCAAAGCACGAGATAATTTACTTACTGACAGCATTTTGCGTGAACCTTGCAGTTCGGGTCTCGTGTAGCCCGGTATGGTGATGCTGTGCGCGCGCACGTGGATGCAGCGGCATGTTGGTGGGTCTGTGTCAGGTTTCTCTGGTGTTACCAGCTGAGAAGCTGCAGAAGCTTCTTCTTCTTTCTTTTTTTTAAATCCAAACTTAAGATGATCACGTTCAGCGTTTTTCATGCCGAGAAGCTCAGCAGGTTTCATTGTCAGCGATTCATCAAAGGACAACACGCACTCACTGTCCCATCTAAACCAAGAAGCACGCGCTGTGTCCGTGCGTCGACCTGGCTGATTTTTCTTTCTTCGGGAGGGCAAAGATAGGCTTCTAAAGTACTGAAAGAGGGGGCATTGTAACGAAATGGCACGGCGTGGCAAACAGCCCGAGTGTTTAGTCCCCACTTTTCATTGTCCTGGGCAGGATGCGGATCGGCTAACAGGCATTCGTTGCTCTGGCAACACCTGTGCAGCCCAGGACAGCCCGCCTCTGCCGCATTTTATTCTGTAGTCTACGATCCGACGTTAAGCTCTGTAAGCTCGTCTAAGATTATCTTCAAGAGAAACTCACTGCAGGTAATTTCCACATTTTAGCGGAGAGTATAAG
Source organism: Rhamphochromis longiceps (assembly GCF_057381845.1). Lineage (NCBI taxonomy): Eukaryota > Metazoa > Chordata > Actinopteri > Cichliformes > Cichlidae > Rhamphochromis > Rhamphochromis longiceps. The sequence goes on from NC_140576.1 coordinate 21,768,709, forward strand.
CGGTGCGTAATTGGTGACCACGTGAGGGGCTGTGGCGGAAACAAAAGCGTCTGCTCTGGGCTGATAGCGACATACGCCCACAGTTAGTACTCAGACTTCACTTCTCCGTTCTCCTGGATGATGTGTGGCGATGTTTCGCTTGTAAAATGGAAGTCAGGTCAGTGAAGCTGCAGGTGCTTCAAGGGTTAAGTTTTATTAGGCCTATTTGTCGGACTGGCCAGATAAACATGTGCATGATGAACTGTCAGCCAGTGCCCCAGCAGCTTTTCCTGCACGCGGAAAACAAACACGCTGGCTGTGCTCACGCGCGCGCGCCCATGTCTATGTATGGTGTTTGGGCCTGCTGTGCCAGCACGGAGACAACCACCATTTTAAATAAGCGCCTTCAGGAATAATCTCCCCCACCCGGCCTGCTGGGACAGAGTCTCTCCGGACCTCAAAGAGCAGAAACACATTTCCTGCGAACAAACCGGAGAAGATTCTGGCTCCAGTCAGAGACAGAGTCCTTTGACTTTTAGCTGAATAGCACTGATCCCTCTACAGGTGTTTTACCTGTGTGAATGGACGATTTAGACTACAAAACTCCTCTAATCTCGGCTCAATATTGTGTTTCCCCCCTGAGCAGGAGGGCAGGTGTGATCTGACTCCGCAGGTGCAGATGGTGCCTGAAATGTGATGTTGATGAGCTTTTGTCTGTTTTTTTTTTTGGCCATTTCTAGTTGATACCAGTTTAATATATTGATCAATATAACCTGATCAGCTTTAAAAAAAAAATCCATGTGAAAAGCAGATGAGCTGAAATAAAATCTGAACAAGGCCTTAAAAGTGTGGTTCTTTTTAAAAACAGGGTACCTTAATGTTTACTGGAGAGGAGTGTGCACACTTTTGTAGCTAATATCAGAAGGCAGGGGGAAACCTCCCCCTGACTCAGCTGCACTTGGGAAATTTAAACAACAAACAAAACATCAGCCAACAAAAGCTGCTTCTGATGATGAGTCAGAAGCCACAAATCAACCAATTCATGTGCATGTGACTGCTATAGAAAGCCCGATTTTTGATTCAGCTGGTCTTCGTGGGCTTTATAAATAGGCTGTCCGGTGCCACTGGAAAAGGAACACGCATACACATGTACAAACACGCACACACAATGGTCAGTGCCTGCTCGCAGGGCTGCAGGGCCGGGGACGTATCTCTGGAGCGCGAGCACTGGAAGCCCCTCTGCAGCTGCTCCCAGGGTGTGCCAAGTTTCTGTGTGGGAGCAGGCATGGGGCTAAATGACGGGAGGCTGGGTGGGGGTAGGGATGGTTGGTGGCTGATGTGCAGACAGAGAAGGTCTCTTCTGTGTGTCAGCAAAGCATACAAGGCGGCTTCAGTGTGTGGCAGGACAGAAAGACAGGGCACAGTAGCACAGACTCAGCGCTGATGCCTCTTTTCAAGCCGGGACACAGAATTATTTTCTGTCCTCCTGCTCCTGTTGTCTCGCCCTCTTTCTGCACATCTCAGAGCCCTGCAACTGCTCGGAGAATCCAGCAGCCCTCAGTGTGGAGATGCAACCTCGTTTAGCTCTCATTATGTCCTGATTAGAGGACGCTACAGAGGAGGAGGGGGATAGGACCAGAAACAGACACAGAGATGCACCACAGAATTTTACACAAAATGAGCACAAGCCTCTTCCTGAGTGAAGAAACGGGGCTTAATCGCCCTGTGCATTTCCTTTCAGCTGACATGAGCATTGTACTGAAGAAAATTTTTGAAAAACTGCGAGCTGTTGCTTTTTGTTGCCATGCCTACTGAAAGCTGTAAATATCTCTGTTCATGTCTCACGGCTTTGGTGGACATGCTCTCACACAGAGACACACAGAAGTACTTCACATGAAAGGGGCTCGAACTGTGCGCACAGGACATGCTGGCACAGACTGTGAACCAGACAAAATAAGTGTTCATTTAAGCCCATTTAACCGTTTAATAGACAAAAGAGAAACAAACGATGTAAAAACTAAGAGCCTATCAGCAGAAATCAGCATCTAAACAAGCAGAAAACAGTGAAACGTCATCATAGTCAGGATTGTTCTTTCTTTCTTTTTTTTTGTCCAAAGCAGTTGACTTCTGATCAATAAAGCTACAGATTATTGTCTGTCAATCAGCCTTTTCACCTTTTCTTTTAAAGAATTGAATACTTGTCTTTGTCTTTCTGCTTTGGGCTTCTTAAATGTGAGAATTTCCTGCTTTTGTTCTTATTCCACTCATGTCGAGCTTTGCGCTGATAAAAGAAAGAATTTAAAAGGACACAACCTCGAGCCCCTTTCAAGATCTTCTGACATTTTATTGACAAAATCCCACATCAATCAATAGCTGACAATGACAATAAACATTAGTTACAGCCACAAAGTGACAGCACATGATCAAAGGAAGACATGATTACCACAGAAAGAGGTTTTCAGACTGAAGAACTGAATGAAGCTTTATTTCCTAAAATAAGGGTTTGTCTCGGGACGTCCCCACATTGTTAGTCCTTATCCATGTCTCGGAAAATGGGCACTAAATGTTTGCTCCTCGCCCACGTCAGATGGGATGAGGAACATCATCATTATTATCTGATTAATTAGTCCGCGTTTCCCCTGAGAGCCCGTCTTTTGTGGATGGGCCACAGAGTCAAAAGAATACTGGCCCTATTATTCAGCAGCATTTGCATTAATGCTATTTTTTGCAGAGAGTCTCCAGCGCTTTTGTCCAGCCTTTTTTGTTTCATCCTTCTCTGGCAGCGCCTATTAGGAGCAACACATGGGCTCACGCTCGTGGGTTCAAATAGCAAAAGGCTCAGCAGCCCAAACAAGAATCAACGCAGTTGTTCACATCTCGTTCTTCATCAGAGCTGCAGAGAAATTACCCGAGCACCTCTAATAGTGATTTCCCTGTTCCTTTTATTTATTTATTTGTTTTAAAGGTTTTAAAGTGGCTGTTTACCCCCAAATCAAATATCATTATTTTTCCTCTGGCCTGTTTTGTTATTTATCCATCTAGAATGTTTTAGAGTCATCTACCCAGTATTGGAGATATCGAACAGTATAGATGTCTGCCTTGTCTTGAATATAATGAAAGGAAATGGCTCTGTGGTGTTCAAACAGTTTGAATATATATATATATAAAACCAACAGCAATGTCTCTTTTCAGAAATCACAACCTGGTGACTAAGAAAAATCAAAAAAACAATAAAAAAAATCAACAAACCTTTGTGAGGTGGGCAGTTTCACTTTGGGACTACTTTCTTTGTACTAAACTATCCCCACCAATCGTATCACTGCGCACTGATAACAGGCTCCTGCTTGTGACAGGAAGTGCAACATGTTCTTATCCCTGGGTGTAATATAATGCATTTTTGTCACATGTCACCCTGGGTCTTATTATTAAAAACAAGGTGTCCACGGAAATATTGGCAGAAGAGACACACAAAGTCTGCAATAGGAGGGTGGGAGCAGTCTCATAAGTCATTAGGAGACTGGGCTTCTTGTCTTATCGGGTCCTTTCTGTTTTGCACTTCTTCCTTTTTTTACTTGGTGATTGTTGTTCTGTTTTTCACAGCCTTTAACTTTCACTTTGACTCACAGGTTATGTTTAGAGACTGGAAACTGCTTGGTTACATTGAGTAAAAGATCCAAGTTTGGGGTAAAATGCATCTCTGCATGTTGAAAAATGACTAAATCGGAACACAAACGTCCAAGGACACCCTGTGTATTGAATGCACATTAGCTGGCTGCAAACATCCTATTGTTTGTGGGTGCAGTTCGAAAGAAAATAGTTCCTATATGAAACTGTTGGCTCAAACTAAGAGACAGGGAAGAAGTCCGAACAGGAGATTTTTGTAAATAAAAAATGATTTATTGCGAATAAACTAACAAAACACAAAGACCAAAGATGGTTGGTAGAAGGTGGAAGCAGGAGAGAGATCCTGGGACAGATTTTATCACTCCAGGAAGGCCTAGGCATTAGCTGCAATAGCTGACGACCCTCCGAGCATTTCATGTCACTGTTCTTTCCTGTTGGAGCGCCAAACGAGACGTCACAACTGCTGGCATGGTGCACTTTAGTGACATTTTGATTGTTGTGCACCAGGCTGGAGGCATTTCTATGATATATCAATCAGATGACGGAGAGGGAAATTGCTTGAACGTTTAGAAAAGATAACAAGGAAAAAAAGGAAGATTATAGTTATGGTTCTTCTTTTAGCAGCTGAGCATTTGAACTTCCGAGCCCATGCTTTGCTCCTAAGAGGGGCTGAACAAAAAAAACTGCCCTCAAAGCTGGAGATGTGTCTCATTGGGGTCTTCTTTGTTAAACAGGAGTCAATTAAAGATCCATAAAGAGTATATTTATGGCAGCATTTGTTCATGTGGTTATCTCAGACTTTGCTGCGTTACTGTGACTTACTGTAAACGGGTGACAAAATCCATACTGTGCGCGAGCGTGTGTGCTCGTACAAAGAGGGGGTCGCTGATCGCATGCTCTGTGTTTCCTCCCTTCAGCACCCTCTCTGTTGCCATGGAGAGACCGTTCTTTGCTTTCCCATAGGAGGAGAAATTAACACCATTTTTAACTGGCCCAGGGGCCTCCCCCCTGTGTGGGAGATAGTCTGAGTTGTGCTCCGCGCACACACACAGCCTTAAAGACGGCAATAATCTCCCTACCACACCGTTGCTGTCATTTTTAATACCTTTGCAAGGCCAACGTTTAACGAACTGGGACAGCATGATAATAGCCTGAAAACGGTTAAATGGACTCTGGGATGTGATGATGTATGTGCGAGTCATTTACATACCATTTTAAGTCAGTGACTGAAACGTCAACAGTGCCAGTCTGCTGGGGGCCAGAGGGACCGTCTGTGTCTCCGGCTCGGTGGGATATTGGGGATGTCACACACTCTATCAAATAATGTTCATCATGGGAGCAGCCGAGAGGGACGAGCACACACCGAGACACACACACACCCACACACACGGAGACGTCGGACAGAGGGGTTGAGCTCGGTGCACCTAATGTGGATTTAATGACGGGCCTTTATGAAATGAAGCAGACAGGAGAGGATGATAGTGAAAAGAAAAGAAATAGAAGGGGAGGGGGGCGTTTTATATTATAAAAATGGGGACAGTGTTGAGGTAAGAGTTTCTTTTATCCCAGTTTTTTTCCATGACAAACCTTTGTCTTGCGGTGTTGTCCCCATGACACACATACAGGCGCAGGAGGAACAAGGATTGGCCCATTTATGTACCCATTAGCCAGCTGATAGATTTACAGAGGGGAGATGGGACTTTAAAAGATGACCTGTTGTCACATCTGCCTTGAGATCATCTGAGTCATGAGTACTGTTGACACAGCCATCTCCCTGTGTTCTGGGTACACACACATGTAAACAGACACACACATAAAAGCACCTGAGCACATATCCCTGCACCATCAATTTACGCTACTAATTGTGCAACAATCCTGCAAAATAGAAGTTGCATTTCACTTTAAATGGGACCTATTATGCAGTTCCCTTTTTTGCCTGTCGCTAAAGTGGATTTCTTTTTTAAATAATGAGTTTTAAATAAGGAGGTCAGTGTATGTGCAACCATCCCGTGAGCCTAAAAGCTTATAACACTCGGGTTTAACACACCTGCTGTTTACACTGTAATATTCTGCTTGAGAGGGGCAGCCAATTAGAAGAAAGATGACTTAAAAGGAGTGGAGAGGCAAAAGCTGCAATTCTTCTGGTGGCCACTTGAGGCTTAATTCCAACAGTGAGTCAATATGCATAGACTTCAATGTTAAAACCATGTTTACAGCCTGGTGAAAAATATTTTGGACTTTGTGGATAGTTATCCCTATTTTTAAGAAAAGAGTCAGGCAGCTGGAGAGTCGTAAGCCTTAAAAATAGGGGCTGTTTGGCTGTTTTAACAGGTTTTAGCTAAGTTTACTCTCCAAATAGGACCTCTGAACCTCTTTTTTGTGCCTTTGGCGCCTTTTGAAGCATTTTAATCAAATTATAAATCAAATAGTATGACTTAGTGTGCAGTGTATACAATCCTCAAAGTCTCTTTTTGTATTTTATTAGTCTGTTGAATTAGCACCCCACCATTTTATCCAAGCAAGGTCACTTTTCGCTCAGAAAAACAACATGGTGGTTGCCAAAGTGATAACATGAGAGAAGAGAAAACAGTGGAGATCATCACAGCAGCTACATCTGTCTTTTATCTACAGTCTATTGTCTCAGGCAGTGGTTAAACCCAGCGACACCAGGACCCGGACTGAGAATAAGGCTTATTTTAAACTGTGAATCATGCAAAGCTGCACAGAGCTGGAAACCTGCAGGTTCACTTTAATTAGATTTCTGATTTTCAGATTTCGGCCTGTCCCACTCGTGTTTATCTGGTCGGCCATGGAGCTAATTTCTTGTGTGATACATCTCTTCTATCTTTGGCGGCCTGTCTTTGTGACCCAGCTGCTTCCCCTGAACCTCCCCCCACCTCCTCCTCTCTTCCTCCTCCTCCTGACCTGCCTGTGTGCAGGACTGCTCCTCTCTCCCCTCGGCGACTCTCGGCTACAGTTGGTGTGTGCGTGTGTGTGTGCGCGTGTGTATGTGTGCGCGCGACTGCCAGCGGGGGTGGGGGCAGTCGACTCAACCCCTCCAGTCTCCTAGCAACAGAGCGGTTTGGTGCGGGACAGGGGGAGGCGCAGGGGATGGGGACTGGTTGTACAGTGACTGGGGAGAGCAAAGTCCTATGGGATTACAAAGATGGAGGGAAGGAGGAAAGGCGAAGAAGGAGGGTGAGAGTTTTGCTGTGTTGTTGCCGATTAGGGATGCTGACATGTCTCCTTTGCGCTTTAGAGCGGCATGTTGCTGAAGAGACCAAATATCTACAGCTCTGCTCAACAGCTGTTCTCCTCAGAGATGCTTCAGCTCTGCCCGGTAGACATATATACTGCGCTTAAACACACACTGAGAGCAGGCTGTGGTTAGAGGTGAATGTTTAACTCTCTGTTGACTAAGAAAAACCCAACTCATTGACGCAGGGAAGCCCCGAGAAGGGGCCTTCATGAAGCAGGAAATGCACTTTTAGCTCAGTGCTCTCACCAAAAACTGTATATAAAAGAGAGCTACAGCCACTGTGGGATCCTTTGGTTTCTGAAGCCCAGCTTTGAAGCCTCAGTTTTAGTACTTCGGCCAACGTTATGTTGTTTTTTTAAAACTCGAATGAGACACATTTGGGGAAGAAGGTGGAGTGCGCCGTTATCAGCTTGGTTAGTAATTAAACAGCTATAAACTGTAGGGATGCAAAACAGAGACGCAGATGCCTGCTAATAAACACTAAACAGCATAAAAAAAGAAAAAAAAATCCAGCTTAACTCACCAAACTGGAGCACAGACTTCTTGGAATGGCTTTGGGGAAAATAAATCATAGAGGAGGCCAGATTATTTGACATATAAAGGCATCAACACCACAAAGATGGTAAACAAGTCCAGTTCAGGGATTTAGGTTAGTAGAAGTGACGCTGAGCAGGCTGATAAAACTGTCCGCAGCACTCACTAAGCAAACTTTACGTTTAAGGCAAGTCAAATGCAGGAGATATAAAAACAGTTACCTTACTTTATTTGTTATAAACTCAGTAATAGAACTGTGTAGACGCTTTGATACCAGGCTGTAAACTGGTTTATTTCGTTTTACCATGGGTCTGTTTGAAGGTTGAAACCAGCCTCAAGTGGCCACTACAGGAACTGCAGTTTTTTATGTTGATTTCATTTATTCATTAATCTATTTTTTTACCTTTTAACATTTAGTAGTTAAAGTTACTTTCAGCAGCTCTATTATTCGCAACAGCTCATCAAAGTGGATATCCCTGCAGGTCTCAGCCAGCAGATTTTTTTTTTTATCAAGTAATCTCTTTTTCCTCCTTCTGCCTAAATTTTGGCGTTTTGGCTGTCACCGTTTTGGTTCTTTGAAATCAGAGGTGATGACGAGGGCTGACGTAGTTCTGCCATCTAGCACAGCCGCTTTATTTCCCATTTGGACTCTAATGGACACCACTTTTTACAAGATGAACATTCACAGAACCTTAAACACGGGAAAGAATTAATAAACTCAAACTAAGCAACAGCCGAGATCATAGATCAAGTGAGGAGTCATTTATTTATTTTTTAATACATGAGTCGCCCCCTGGTGGCCATTAGAAAGAATGTGTTTCACTTTGCAGACGATGTATTTTTGACATACAGTCGCCTAGTTTTTCATGATGAGGCTGACAGCACAGGCCCCCAGGTACAGTTTCTTACTTATCTATTTTTATATATAGACAGATAGACTTAATGTATGGGAATATTAAGTAAATTGCGACATTACAGCCGCTTTAAAATAGACACACTTTCAATAACAACAACAAAAGCTTGGAAAGTAAAAAGTAGAATATTTCAATAAAAGTGAAGAAACAAATAAAACTAGCCCAACATATAATTTAAAATAAACACAACAAAATAATAATGTCTCCATATTTATTTAACAAGTTTAACAAACAGATCAGAAAGAGAGAAAATAATAGATGCAAAAAAACAAACAAACAAACAAACAAACAAATGTTGGTTATGGTTCAGGCTCATGCAGCAGGTCTGACTGTGATGATCTGCAATATTTTCTGCGTGTGATTCTTTCAGGTCAGAGAAAACGCTCCCAGCAGAATATCCGGTGAGTGCTGTGGATATTTTGCAGTAGCAGAATTCAGTGCAGGATGCAGCAGTGGTGTGGGTGCACTGCACACCCCACAGTTGTGTGAGATTATCCAAATCCAGCGTGAATGGGCCGACACCATTGTCCCAAACAGCAGCAGCAGCAGCAGCAGCTTCAGTGGTGGCGGTGGCGGTGGTGGTGGTGATGTCACCAGGGGAAAGATGATGATACCTCCAAGTGCGATAGATTACAGCTGTGATGATGAGGCGGAGGATCGCTATTATTTCATTTATTATCATTACATTTAGCCCATGCTGACAGGGGAGAGTGGAGGGAGAGAGAAAGAGAGGGAGAGGAGGGCCGGATTAAAACAAACCCGCTCTGTGAGCTGGTTTTAGTTGCCATGGCAACGATCATTACCTCGCACTTGGGAGAGCAGGAGCAAGGAGAGAGAGGATGAGGAGGAGGGGAGACGGGACGGAGGTATGGGATGAAGAGATGCAAGCAGGAGAGAGGACGCAGTTGGGGGAAAACAAAAAAAAAAAAGAAGAAAAAAAAGGAAATGTCAGATCCCAGGAAGTGTGCAAAAATGTCACAGGAGAGAGAGAGGAGGAGGAGGAGGTGGGGTGTGCGGGGGAGTGTGATTCCTCGATGCCAGGGGGACAACTTTTTGAACTCGGGACCCTCCTCTCACTCAAACACGAAAAGATCACTCCCCAGCTAGAACCCAATCTCCAGGAAATGTCAGAGAGCCCGTCTCGTATTTGCCTGGAAGAGGTGGAGAAAAAAAAAACTAATTAAACGTCCAGATCCATTTGTTCCATTTTACGCTCGCTGGAGGACTTTGCGTTCAAAAATATCAGCAGGTGCTCGGCTGTAACGACAAAATCTGGTGAAAATGCAAAGTGTTGAGTGTTCTGTATGAAGGTGTTGTTTAGAGGGGAAGATAAGGAGGAAGGGGTGGGGGTGTAGGTGGGGGGTGGGGGGGGGGGGGGGGGGGAAGGAGAGGAAAGCCCCATGTGGTGCTGCGGATGGAGGCCGTTGTCCTGGCGATCCTACTTCTATGGTGTGTCACATGACCCTTTGCCCAGCACACCTGCCCGAGAGAAATCAGTGGCAGTTTCTATGGCGACAGGGTCAGCAGTACGGGAGGCAGGATGGCTGCCAGAGGTGGTGGTAGGAGGGACTGTTGGTCTTGTACAGTGTTATTTTTAAACATAGCAGAGATGAGGTGATGGTTGCAGACCCAGCCGGGGCCCAAACTTCTCCACCTAACGGAGACATTTAAAGACTGCAGGAGGTGAGCTGGACAGGGTTTTTTTTTTTTTTAATTTTAAACTGGGGACAGAAAGCAAGTCAGAGTGGGCCCATCAGAAATCTGAAATAAATAGCAAACCAACGTGCTTTACAAAATGGAATATTTGTAGGTTTGAATGATTTTTTCTTTATTTACAGTTATGTGGGAAAATAAGTAAAATCTGAAATGAAAATCCGTTAAGTGCTATTGCACATATTTCATAAGCCCATCTTTTTACAAACAGCCTATGTATCGCATTAAAACATAAAAACCCATGTATGCACACAATTTTATAGCCAACTTACCTAATTTATTATTTATTCAAACTATGACAAGAAGGAAAAATCCTTTTAATCCCAGTTTTCACCTTTGCTCAAAGCTTCCCACCCATGCTCATTAAATTAAATTCCTATGAATATTCTTTTCCAAAGCCCGACGACACTTCAAAAACATTTTAATTGTTCTGATGGTTTTAATTGTGGGCAGACCTCCTGCCTCCATAACCGTTTATTAGGAGACGTGGCTGCCTCGTTAACGATATCTTGGCTAAATTAAAGCACAGGATTTAACCCCGTAGCGATGGAGATGGCAGTGACTTAAAATCAGTGTCTCACACCTCCTTTGTTCTAAGTTCAGCTTTGCGAGGACTTAGAAAGTAGAGAATGTACTGAACTTTAAACTTTATGGATCTACTGTATTGGCGTCAGACCCGCCTTTTCTCCAACAATATCCATAATTGGTTGCTTTCATGCAAGAACACAAATTTATGGTGGGCCCTAGGTCGGCCTATCAAATTTCAGGCGGTGTAGAGCCAACCAAGTATCCCTGTTCATAGCCACACCTCTGCACACTTCCAGCTTTGTAGAAGACTCTCCAGAAGGAATGGGGCTGTATGGTGCTGCAGTTCATAAATGTAAATTTCTTGGGGTAAACATGGTTTGGCCAGCAATTCTCATCATGTGCTGTGTTTTCAACAGTGTGGATGGTTCATCTGAGGATGTAGATGGGCCATACTCACAGACTTTCAGCATCCTTCCTAAATCCACGAGGGCTTAGGCATGTCCTGCTATTAAACTGTCAAGTGGATTTTGAAGACTTGAAACACCTTTTTCTGTGACGTTAAACACAAGGGTGCAGTGCAGCTCTAGTTGTCCCTTGGACGATGCTCAAATCATTCTGTCGTTCATTTAAGTTCCTTGTGTGCCGTGAAGACAGTAAAATGTAAAATAAGAAGTCCTGAAGCTTGACTACATAATAAACTCCTGTCTCTCTGTGTTTTAGTGTTCTGATGGAAATTCAACCCAGGAGAACTCCTCCCTGAAGCGCGTAGCCGTGGTTGAAGACTTCTTTGACATAATCTACGCCATGCATGTGGAGATGGGCGCCGATCCCGGCAGAGCACCCAAACATGCAGGCCAAAAGAAGACCTACAAAGCAGTGAGTAAACACAACCAGGTGCCTGCAAGGTGCAAGTAATCATGCTGCTCCTTGCTGATAGTGTGTGGGCTGACAGTAACAGCAGCCAAATATTATATGAAGTCAATATAAACTCGGCAGTATTAACATCATATTTTATTTCCTCTTGTCTCCTCTGTTTCCTTACGACGAGCAGTAGTGCTGCTGCCTGTGGTGGGAAACAGGAGAGTGAGCATATTCAGCTCAGAAAAATGAGAGGTTGTTCACATGTTGAAGTTTGCAAGCTCCCAAAAATTTTATTAACAGAAATATGTTTATAAGATTCACCGTGCTTATCTTTAGAAGTATTTTAAAAGCTATAAAGACAAAGTGCAGCTGAGACCAATGTGTTTAGTTTTTATTTTAAATATTTGGTCAGTGAGTTTTGGATTATTCAAATTTTGACCACCAACATCAACAAAATTCGTCCTCTGGGGAAAAATTATGCTGAGACATGCAACATTCCTTTCACTAGCTGTAACAGGAGTAATAGATTACATCTTCCAACATGTCCTGGAGCTGAAAGATCCCACGTCAACGAGCCTTACACCAAATACACAAACAGCAGAGTCTCATTGCAGCTGGTTCTTGTGCAAATTCATGAAGTGAGGAATTTGCCAGTTTTCAGAGCCAAAAAATCCCATTTTTAATGCTGAGGCTGGTGGAGGTGCATTCATTTAGACACTTTAACATGTAACTGATACACTGCTTCGTCTCTAATATACTTCAGTTTTTATTTATTGTTCGATCAGGATTAGGGTTTAAAAGGAATCTGTTCACTTAAAAAAAGAGTTCTTCTGCAGAATTAAACACACATTGAACAGCTCAATTTTCTGAGGGTTTCGACCCATCGCAAGATGACAACACTGCACATTTTACATGAATTTATTCACAACGCTGTCAGAGATAATTACCTTAACAAATTGTCTGTGTTTCCGTGGGTGGACATGTTAAAACGACCCTTTCATGTTGTTGTTTATGAACATATAAAACATAAAGAAGCTTATATGATATATACCTGAACATCTTCCCATCCAACGTCACTTTAATTCATGAAATTTTGTACAAGCATTTGTAGTTTCAGATACTCCTGTTTCTGCATCATTGTGCAGCACACTTGTTTGATGATTGACACATTCACTGGGACTGATGTACTACTTTGCCTTTTACATTCAAGATGAGTTATTTAACAGTAAAAAGATACTAAAAAAAACCCCCAAATGTAGCATCAGTGCCTTCTAAAAACCTGCAGCTAGCAGGCATTGGCATAGCGATTGATATACTCTCTAAACTGTAGCCGAGTAGGCGTCCGTAAAGCGTTACAAACGTGTTTTTTCTCTTATAGCATCGACGTACTCGTAATCCACTACACAGCCATGATTTCTGAATGGAAACGCACAAATTTTCACTCAAGCCTGCCTGCATTTAGTTTGCAATATCTGACTGTGATTGGTGTGCTTTTTAACATTTGAAACTCGTTGTGATTCTGAGAAAACAATACAAATAAAGATCTAAAATCTAGATATAATCTCCCTCCACTGGTGAAAAACTGTGAGGCCTGCAAGTGTAACTTTTCTACCACTGTGATTAAACTACTTGGGAAGATGTAGAGCACTTCATGTAGCTGTACTGGGTAATGTGAACTCATTTGTGCGTGAAAAGTATGAAAATGCACAATTCATAATAAAGTTTCTTCAAAGGAAAAAATAAATCCGTGCCTAATGCAGAAGTATTGTGCATTAGGCTAGCTCTAGCAGCTGTAATTTTTATCCAAAGTTAATAATCATCTGTCTGTTTCTCACCTGAATATTTGCCTGTGGAAGCTCTTGGAAATATTGCGTAACTAAAAACAGATTTTTTTGGGAGACTATAAAAAGCGTGTTGACAACCTCTCTTTTCCTTTGTGTGAAATGTGGCCCACAGTTGCAGAGAGCTTAAAATAATCCCAATGTGATTAGTGGATTTGAAAAGAAGAGGCAACAAGTGAGGTCTTTGTAGGGGGTCCCAGACTCTGATCATCCACATGGCTAAAAGCAGGAGAATCAAAGAAGGCCAAATTTTGTGAGTCTGGGAATCATAATATATATATATATATATTTTTTTTAGCTTTAAGTAAACAAAGTCGATGCGGGGATCAAACCACAAATGTTTTTTTCTGCCACATTATTCATCCTTTTAGAACAAAGAGCTTCTGTTAGTTTCTGCTGCAGACTGAGGTGTGGTCTCGGGCCGTGTAAGCTGTCCTGACAAAATGAGGGGCTTTGTCTGCAGCCATAGAGGTGCAGCGGCAGCATTTATGGCTGGGTGGGTGGATGGGGGGGTTAGCAGGACACTGGTACCCCTCCTCTTCTGCCATCCCCCCCAGGAATAAAAAAAAAGTCATAAAGCCAGTTCCTCTTGCCCCATAGAGAGGTCCTGTCATGTCTCATAGAGTGTACCCTTTTGAGCAGGCAGCATCACTGGGGCCGGGCATAATATGGAACTGTCACTGTGGCCTTCTGGGATGTGCGCGCTCCTCTGGGTGGCCTTTCCCTCTCAGCTGCCTCTAGGGGCCGTGAGGGGTGGTGGGCACCCCCACTGCCTCTCCATGGTCACGTGAAGGTTGCATTTTACAGGGAAACGCCAGAGGGGGTGAGGAGGGGAGGGTGGCATGGCAGCAGTGGGGACAAACAGGGAAGGAAGGCTGAACATGAGAGGAGAGGTGTAGATATGAGTTAGCTGCTCCCCAGAGAACAGGAAGAGAAAGGGAATCGGAAAAGATGAGCACCACTTGTGTTTTACGGTATCAAAGCAGGAGTACGGAGGGGGGCTGCAGCTGGAATTAGGCCATCCAAAAGCACCAGCGATCGCCTAGAGGGAGGATTCCTCCTCATGCCATGTCGAGATAACACATAATCACTGACCCCATGCTTTCACACATGCATAGAGGAATTTAAAAAACAAACCAAAAAAAAAACACCTGCACACAGTTTGAGTTCAGCCACAGCCTGAGCCAAATCTGCTAACCCAGTGTCCTCCGCTTGCTACCCCGGCACAGATTGCAGAGACCTACGCCTTCCTGCCCAGAGAGGCGGTGACTCGGTTCCTAATGAGCTGTGGAGAGTGTCAGAAGAGGATGCACATTAACCCCAGCACTGCTGAGTTCAAAGGTAAAGGCACACACTAACCCAGAGACATCATTAACTGATGCACTATTTTTGAGATCAACCTTTAAGAGTTGTTAATGCTGAGATGCTTTGACACACTGACATGGAAAAGAGCTAATTACTATCACGTGATCATGATATTCTTAGATATACTGTGTTTTATCACATAGGACAGAGATAAGATAGAGGGGGTTGGCATCTGGATGACAGAAATTATGCTACATTGTCCTGTCAGACACTAAATATGAGCTGATATGATCTGAGGGATTTGTACTTTGAAGAGTTTTGAATCAAACCCTCATTAATAAAACATATGTGTGTATCCATCACTGACATGATGTAACAAAGACTCAAGAGGGCCGGCTCTCTGGGACCGTACACAGCCTCTAAAATGATCACAGAGTTCCTCTAGTGGTCGGTGTGGAGACTGCAGGCACCTTGCCAGACACATTGTTTGGTTTCTGGTGTTAACTACAGCAGAGACTTGGATTTCTTTTGCAGGGTATTGAAGCAACTCTGCTGTACACAAAGCATTTGTCTGCACGATTAACTGAGAGCTTTTAGAACTTCTCCACAGAGGGATTCAGCAAAGGGAGAAAAGTCAGTCCAGTCTTTGTGCTAGTTCTTCAAAACTATAAGAAAAAGAGATGATAGACAGATAAAAGAGGGGGGTTCACTGTATTAGACAATGTATAAAATGAAAAGACATTAAGAAGGGGTCAGAGTAAAAGGTGACAAATTATATTAAAAGAAACTGAACAAGACCCGAGGCTGTTTCTAGCCAGAATAGCATAACTGTAATGAAAATGGATATTAATAAACACCAATAAACTTTATTTTTTAAGTCCCAGAAAGCTGTCACTCACTAAGTATGACAAATGATGTTAAAACTAACTCGTGTACAGAAAGATAGTAGTTTTTCTGTTTTAAAATATTCCAAATTCCAGCAGGTGAGTTGTATTTTCGGAAACCGTGCACTTTTGTTGTGTTTTATTTTTCTTTCTCAAGTTTTATAGTTGTTTAGCTAAATAAATACTCTTTCAAGAGACAGACACTAATTGCTAGTACTGCAAACTGCAGTTGTTTATGTGCTGATCTCATTTCTGTTGTAGTTTTTGAGAATGTGGTAGTGTTACAGCTGACTGCATTACATCGTGAGGTTCTTCTGCTTTGACGTCCACGCTAGAGCATCACAGACAGAGATATAAAAATCACAGAATCTGAGCTGACCCAGTGTAAATACAAGGATCTATCGCGCTTTTCTCTGATACAGTTAGAATGGTAGATGTTCATATTAAATATGGCCGAATTTTTAAATCTTAAGTATGCTGTATGCACAAGTAATCTCTGTGAGCCAGAAGCTAACGTTCTAGACTCCTCTAAACACTCTGTTACTCACAGTTTTTTCTACTCTTGGCTCTCTATGATGTAATTGAGAGGGAAGATCCCTAATATGGTCATCTCAGCGACACTTTCCAGTTGTAGCTTTGAACTGAAACACCCCTTAAGTCAGTCTTCCAATTCAGAAAGTCAGAGCAGTCCCACCAACCCGAACTTAAAAATGTAAGATGGCAGCAATTCACATAAACGGCGGTAAAACTCTAAAAGAAGTCATCTGTACAGCCACTGATGTGTGTTTGTGACTCGCTAAATAAGCCATACACAGAGCACTGATAAGGCTCTATCCATGAACGTACTTTATCTGTGTTTTTAAGCACAAAACCCCCCCAAAACAACAGTGATGCTAGTGATGAATGAATGGCTGTACCTTGCTAAGCAGCATTTGCTTTTTCAAATTTGCTACTGGAACGCTCTCAACTAGAAGTAACGTCATTTCCAGCTCTGAAATTAAACCTCTGAGTGAAATGAAACACAACAACAAGTCTGCCCGTGAATGCAGAAGCTCCACCCACCTAGTGTTCAAACAAACTGCTGCGAGGGGCAACCAATCAGAAGAAAGCTAGTTAAAGGAGTGGAGAACTAAAATAGCAAAGTCAATATACTTCAAGTACCCCAAGAGTGATGTATTAACATGGGCTCAGTAGTAACTCATTAATGAATATTTTATAATGTGATCACATATTTTATATTTCAAAGTAGCAAGTAAGTAAATGTAGTGGAATAACTAATAATTAGTGTATAAATATTAAATAGTATAAATATTAAAGCACCTCAATATTATAATTACAGCAGCAACACAATTATAATAATGACTAGGTTACCTTAATTCATGCTTGTACTGTAATTACACAATAAACTGTATGTTTGTTATGCTTTCCTTCACCAGAGAACGACAGACCGACCTCGCTGGTCCCGGACCTCATCGATTACAACATGCCTCTAACTGCCACCTACCTGAAACAAATGAAACTGCAGTGCATGACTGCCACTGAAAGGGTAAGTGCCTCTCTCTCTAAGTGGATCTTTGTGAGGTGTGGGCAGAGATAAAAGCTTTTCCACCCCAGGTATAATTGCACCGACTGCACGAGTCACCTCGTTATTTTCTTTAGAGGCAGCAGGGAGACATGCTCTGTACGGGGAAAATAGGACGTAATACGAAACAATCAGAGGGGGGAGCAGCCCAGTGTGAAATGAGGATTAGTAAATCTGTGGTGACGTCATGTGAGAGACCACTCCCATGTGTAGCTGTGACAGAAACACTCGGGAACTGCTGCCACTAAAGTGCAGGGAGCGGCACTTGATGCTGATAATGTAGACCTCACTCACGCATAATTAGGATTATCCGGAACAATGACCCAGACTGTGATTCGCAGGTGAGTACAAATTAACAAACGCTCAGACTGTTGGTCGCATCTGTGCGCAGACAAGAGTGTGAGCAGGCCAATAATTTAATTATTAACCATCACAGAGGTTTATTTCAGCGTTGTAGTAATTTGTTCCATATCTGTGCAGCACTGGTTTTGGAGCTCAGAGCAGCAGCTGTTTCATAATGCAGCAGATCACAAGTAAATTCACGACTGTGTGTTTAGTCTGTTGGAGCTTCACTTCTCAGCTGCCTGCATGTTGTTTTGCAGAACTTTGTTGGCTGCTAACATTCATCTCTCACTTTCTGTCTGGTAAAGAAACAAACGGCAGATGTAATGAGTGAAAGAACATGCGGCAAAACCAAGTCTTTGATTTGTTTTCCACCCTTTTCATCTCACTGTTGTGCTCTTAAAGAGGCCATTTTGGTTTGTCACAGGCCTTCAAATATAAACAGAAAGTCAATGGTCTGCCATTAAATAGTATTCTAGGTGTGTTTCTTAATTGTTAAGTTGGTAAAATAGAAGATATTTTGGGTTGAGGTTGAGATATTTGCTCCAAAGACAAATAGATTTTTTTTGCAGATCTCTGCAGATTTCTGTCCATCTTAAGACAAACATCTGCAAGCTTTCATCTGCACTGTAAGCTTTACTATCTTCAAAGAGTGATGCATCTAACCTACAATGCATGAAGTGAGCCTGTTTTAAAAGTTAACCTTGCCTCTCTTTAAATTATGTATCTATTTCTAAGCACAGACATTAATGATGCTACACATTCAGCTACTTAGAAACATGTAATTAGGAACCCTCCCCTCTCTCTCTTTGATGCTCCACGGCTCACTTGGTGCCTAATAGAGCTGTCACTGAGCATTTTGGTCCTCCACGAACCCCCTAACAGAGTATTCCCAGGAGTTTAGGCCTATTTGTGTACTCGTGTGGGGGGGAATGAGATGACGAGATGCATTTCTGCTCCATTCACGACACACATTGGTAGTTGTGCTCCCTCTGAGTGAGACACATGACAGCGTGCATGCAGGTCATTTATGCGAACATGAATTAAATCGGCCTGGGTTGCACTTTGAAGCTCAGCTTTGGTATGAAATGTAAATAGGATTCATGCATTTAGTTTGGAGCCAACTCAGGACAGTCTGTGAATAGTTTGAGAGATTATTTAGCGCTCCTTTGCTTAATCCTCACCCTCGTGGCTTACTCATGTTTGTCTTACGCTAGAACAAGCTTCTTCAGGATTTCTGCATAACACAGTTAAAAATAGCAGTGCTCCAAGAAAAATATTAGTTAAAAGAGAGAGTCTCCTGCTTTATTCTGCTCTTTGATGTCATCACTTTTTAGCCAAAAAATATCCACCAAAAACATATGAACTGGAAGTTGGTGGCTGTGATGTTTCCTCTGAACATTCTGGGCTCAGTGAGACCTCGCTGGAAGAATTTAACCTTCAAGCCAGCAAATTTATGTATTTATATGTGCAATTCTGGTATTTTTAATCATAAAAATGCTTCCTACAGGAATGTTTACAGGAATTGGTGCAGCAGGTAATAATAAAAGGTTGTGTGGGGTCATTTATACATGTTGTACATATGTTTTATTTTAACATTATAGACTAATGTTATTGGAATTGGTAAAATGTTTGGTAATTATTTGATAATAAGACTTCCTAAGCAGTGTTGATATATTTCTGCAAAAAAATATTTGAAATTTTTCTGCAAAAAATATTTTGAATATAATAAGATGTTTGTTTAGATTTAGTTTGGAACAGAAACACGGAAGTAACAAATGACAAAAACAGTATGATGTAACATGATAACACCCATTTATCCCGTTAAATTGTACTGTGATAGACTCGCACTATAAGCATCTTTTTTTCAGAGGATAGCTACTTTTAGCTGTTAGATTTCACACAAAAAAAAAAAATTCCTAACGCCACCCTAATGGGAATTTTTTTCCTCCAGCTGGAAATGAACCCGAGACTTTTTTATTCCCAACTGAATGTGTTAACCTCTGCACTATGGAGACACTATAAGTACAGCTTTTATAATATTAAATAAAAAAACATTTGTTTTGTAAGCTCTTAGCATAATTTGCTTGTATAATTTTCCGCATTCAGTTCCCTTTTGCACAAGCATGTTTACAAACTATGACTAATGACGTTGGAATATTTTTGAATCTCTGTACTGGATAAAGGAAATGTTATAGGTATGATAAACACAAATAAAGCCATTAAAAGGTATTCCTGTATAAAATATAATGGGGTCATAAATTACTCCACTCAGTCATTTTCAGCGCTTGAAGCTTGAAGCAATTTAAATGGCCATCATTTTGCAAAAACAAGGATATTATCTGTGAAAAAAAATCCCCACCATCAATATAAAGCCTCACATTAGCTTCTTATAGAAACTGAAGGAAGGACTAACACAGGGCGAAGCACATATCGGTTTGTGATAAACTCGGTCGGTATCAACCTGTCCCTTAGCAGCAAAAACTGTAATCAAAGTTGTCAGAACTGTGAGGGACCACTCCACACCCTCTTCCCTCCTGTTCACTTCTCTTTTCCACTCTCTCGCTGTCTTTCTTTCACGCCGCCTCCCTTCAGGATGACAGTTCGGTGAGCAGCGAGGACATGAACAACGCTGAGCCCACATGGGTCGCAGCTGAGCAGCCCCCAGTGCCTGAGTCGAGCCCACCGAATGGAGAGAGGGTCAGCAACCCGGCAGCCACCATTAAAGAAGAAGATGGTAAGTGGCTGCAAACCGCCGCAGCACAGTCCTCTCTTATCTCAGCATCATACTCCGCCCTGTGATTTTTTTTTTCCCTTTTATCTTTATTTACATCTGGAAGGCTACAGATTGGTGTTATGCAGGAAACAGCTTGCCTTGTTCTTAGTGGACTAATCCACATAAATCCAGTCTTACAGAGGGTGGGACACCACCACAGCCCCAATCCACTCGTCACCCCGCTTAGAGAAGTAGGACAAAGGCCGATGTTAACCTTCACAGATTAGGAGAGAGAAAAAAATTGGGGCAAGTCACTGAAAGGGATTGATTCTGTGTTTCGCCAAACCTAGATGTGACACGTGCAGAGATCTTAGCAGTAACTGGCTTTAAAAGCTGCACACAGCAGGAAAAGAAGGCTCGCCCTCTCCCCATTGGTCCCTCCTCATCTCTTTCTGTTTTTTCCCCTGCAAAACTCTTAAGATTCCCTATTTTTACTCTAACTTTCATTTGTGGTGACAGTTGACCTCATTGCACACTTCCTTCACAATTTCATTATGCAGAGCACGAGGCAGGAAGTCCCCTCTCCTACTCCAACTCCCACTCTAAAATCTATTCCAGTAAACAGCCCCACATTAATGCTAAATTATGAAAACATCTGCACAGCTCATCTTCGTATCTGCGTCTGTGTCTCTTTCCCTCCCCTCTGCCAGATGACGACTCCTCAGAGAGTGGCAGCGCCAACGGGCTGCCGGCTCTGACCTCCCCGGAGGTGCTAGCCGTGGGTGGGAACGTCCCAGATGGTGGGGCATCGTACGGGGAGGTAGCAGAGAACGGGGTGAGCGCTCCCCTGGACTTCAGCACCACTTCATCTTCATCCTCCTCGGAGGATCAGCAGCCGGTGAATCTGAGCGACAGACTGCTGCCAGCGGGGAGCTCGCCACCAAACTCCTACCCTGCAGACCCCAACAGGAAGTACCCCATAAAAACCGAGTACACCAACAAGGTAACAGCAGAAACATGATGTGCACTGATCACGATAAACTCCCGTGTGTCTGTGTAATCCACAACAATGGATTTTTTTGTGTGTTTCTCTGTGTTTAGTCCCCTCCGTACAGCTCAGGAAGCTATGACTCTGTGAAAACTGAGCTGAGCATGAGCGCAGAGGACCTGACCTCTGCTCGAGCACAGATAATTGACGACGATGACGACGATCATGATGACCATGATGACAGCGACAAGATTAATGACGCTGAGGGGCTGGACCCTGAGAGACTTAAAGCCTTCAATGTAAGTAATATTTGCAGCAGACCTAAATTAATGTGGATGGAAAATACAGCGCAGAGCTGTTCATCAGCCTGTCAGCACAGATGTTAAATCATATGTATTATTACTCCGCGCACATGCTATTCTTTATTGCTTTGCTACATATTGAATCAGTCTCACAAGATGACAGCCTATGGTTTAATGATGTGTTTCCAGCACAACGGGGTCTAGTTTTTGTATTTTTTCAGTAGGTTTTATTTTTATTCAGTTTAATATTTTTTGCTTTCAGCTTAGTGTAGTTTGAAGTGAGGTAAATAATGTTTAGTTTTAATCATTTTCTTAATTTTTGTTTTTGCGATATGGGCGGTATTTGTCAGACAGAGATTTAAGAACATCACAAGAATAATTTTTTAATTTTATTTTCCACATTCAGGTTCGGTACCTTCTCTTCAATTTAAATTACAAGAATTTTAGTAATTAAATGAATTTTTCAGATATGGAACTTAAGTCACTTCACTGGTTAGTAGCAAATTTGTCTTTTGCAACAAAAATTCATTATGTCCATGCGCACTTTTTAAACCTCAAAGTCCGCCTCTTTGGACAAGACAGAGGACAAAACTCAGTAAAGATGCACTTGGAACAAACTGACCAGCAGTAAAACAGAACACCTTATTGCTTGACAATAACAGGAGACCTTACACAATAACTACACCATAAACTGTTCTCAGAATAAATAAAGATAAATATGAAATGATGTATTTAAAAAAATAGATATGAAATAAATAATTTGACTGTACTCGTCATATCAGGTATGTACAAACAACATAATGATAATTTGACCTGTTTAAATGTCACGTGATCTGATGTGTGTTTTCTGATTGGTGGTGTTATGGACACAGTGGCTTTCACTTTTAGGGGTTTTTGGCAGCAAATCAAGTTTTGGGAAAGGCTCTGTGCGGGACTTGGGGGGGGGGGGGGGGTGTAGATTATCTTCTACTACACGCTGAAAGCTTTCGCTTGAGATTGTTATCTCATTTGTGACAGAGGTGGAGTTTAGAGGATTTAGTTACCAATAATAACCTTGTTTTCAGCAATATACATTTATTTATAATATATCTTCTGCATTTGCTCTTTTTATTGTGAAAACAAACAAATAACAAAGGATGAATCATGGCAATCATGACCCAAAACATTTGTATTAGTACTCTTATTAAGTGGCTTCGTGGTGTAGTAGTTTTTCACATTCTCTTAACAAGCAAAAGACCCCTGGTTTGATCTTGGGAGGAGACAAAAATCCCTAAAAACTCAAATATGTGGAGCTACCTGCTGTGGTAATGCCTCGTGAATAAGGGAGCAGCTAAAAGTAGCTTGTTAAGTAAATAATAATGTGGTGGTAGTAAGAAGGGTTGATAAAGGTATCAAAGAAGAAACAGACTGACAATTGATATTTTGAAATGTAGTTTTATGTGACACAGAGGGGTCTCTGCAGGGTTTGGCGCTCATTACACCACAGTTTCTACTGGTGCGGTGGAGGTGGGTGTGGGGCATGATATTTACAAGTTTTCTAGATGGGAAGAATTTGCATATACAAGCTTGTTCCAAACTATCCTATTTACTCTGTGAAATCCATTTTCTGTGCATTTCTGGTTTGAAAAGAAACCAGTAGAATAGCAAAAGTAGACTTCCAAATATGCCAACACAACCAGAAATATTGCCCTGGATTTGAGCAGTGACTCAATTTCCATCCCTCCTGTTGTCATCACCTCCCCCTCCCTCTTTATCCTCTCTTCTTCCACTCTACCTCTACTGCCCCCCCCAACCTCCTCCCCTGCCTTTCCTTCCCTCTTTTGTTTGACTCTCACACCCCTCTCTCTCTACCCTGCACCCCCACGATTTTTTCTGCTCTACATCCCTTCTCTCCCCTCCCCCTTCTCTCTCTCTCTCTCTCTGTCAGATGTTTGTGCGTCTGTTCGTGGATGAGAATCTGGACCGCATGGTGCCCATCTCCAAACAGCCCAAGGAGAAGATCCAGGCCATTATTGAGTCCTGTAGCCGCCAGTTCCCAGAATTCCAGGAGCGCTCCCGCAAGCGCATCCGCACCTACCTCAAATCCTGTCGCCGCATGAAAAAAGGCGGTTTTGAGGTACAAAGTGCCCCCAGATTAAGTGTTTTCTGCTCAGCTCATAACTATTCACATTCATAATGAAAACCTCTCACTCGCCCCACTGCCAGATACGACCAACACCTCCCCACCTCACCTCTGCCATGGCCGAGAACATCCTCGCTGCCGCCTGCGAGAGCGAAACCCGAAATGCTGCCAAGAGGATGCGGCTCGATGTCTACCAAGCGACGGTAAATGTCTTGGCAGTTGGTGTTTGTGAATCTGCCCAGCAGGGATTTGGGAATGTGCTCGGCTGGCCATGCGTCATTAACAGCAGACTGCACAACACAAAATCCAATGTTCTGCCTAAACTGAAAATATTTAATTTCTTGTAGGATGAGCCAGCCTCTATTGACAAACCCATCTTGAGGGACCCAGCCCCCGTGGCTCCTTCGGGATTTTCCATTTCCAGTGCAGCTTTTGCCCAAGACCAGCTCTACACCAACGGAGGCCTCAACTATAATCTGCGGGGATATGGGACGGTCGGCAGCACCCAGCAAAACTCTGATGTTGCGCAAACCAACGGTGAGTCGCTTTCATTGGATTGTATCATCTGCCTTCATAACTTGTAAAAGAAAGGGTCAAAAGGAAACCCACAGTATTTAAGAGACTGTATTTAATGAACTAGATATAAAAGCTAGTGTAAAAATACATGTATTCTTTTTTATGGCCAGCAGGGGGCATCACCTCTGGTTAGGAAACGGAAGCCACATTTTAAAGAGGCCTTTGGGGAAAAATGACCCTACTTCTCACTTTATTTATGACCCCTTGATCTGAAACTTGATCTTCATTTTGTAAACTGGGGTTTACTTTATAGTAAAATAGACAATAGATGTGTTTTGGGTGTGGCCTTCTTACAATCAAATGTTGCCATATAAGAGTTCATCGACTTTGGTTTCTCTCACCAAGTTACAAACAAACAAACAAACAAACATAGGTAGAGCCAAAAACAAATAAAAAAACCTTTTATATATGCTCCATGGCTGGTCCATTCACACTGAAAACACATATTCCACATTTTGTAGACTTTGCGCATGGTAATGAGGATGAATTTTTGTATGGCTATCTGTCATTAATGGAATCAGTGGTAATCAATGGCAAAAGGACTTCTACACATTTGCTAAGATTTACCAAAACTACCTAACATTTGTACATCTGTACCTTTGTGAAATAAGCTGCAGCTCAGAAGCCTGCTTTGTGACTTCTTTTAATGGTCACCACCCTGCCTGAAATAAACCAGTGTGACTTGGTAAGATTAGCATATAGATAATCTGAGACCTGGTGAGTTATTCTGGTGATGATGCCTTTCACCAGGAGCTTCCAGTTAGCCTGAGGATATACATATGAAGACTTCCTCTTCCAGTCACTGGTTAACGTTCATGGATTCAGATACATTTAAAAAAGCTAATAATAATAATAATCTGTGCATTGATGTGCATTGATACATAACATACTCCCACAATTTTCTCTTTAATTTCTCTGTTAAATACAATGAAGTGATTCCACCCTGATACTCTAAAGGTCACTTCTTCCTCCCTTAGACCAACGATGTCAAACTAATTTTACATTGTGGGCCACATATAACCCACTTCAACCTTAAGTGGGCCGGACCATTGAAGCTCCTGTTTTTGTCGCTATAAAGAACTTTAATCCCTCAGTTATCGACAAATAAGAAAAAAGTACTTCAACAGCATGTCTGAGTTTTTCTACATGATAGAGAAATACTTTTATAGTAAATATGAAATCTAGCAGCCTGACTTTTGGGACTAAATTGTAAGTAATAACTGCCCGATCGGATCTGTTAATGAAACAAAGTTTTTTTCTTGTTTTTTTACCCTCTGTTTTTTCTTTTTCTTATTAAATTGTGTGGAGCCACAAAATAGCAATTTCTATTGTAGATAGTGAAAAATATGAAACTTCTCGGTCATTTAAATGTTCATGTATTACTTCATTACTTTGATGTAGTATAAATGACGCTGGAGGTTTTCATCAGTAGGAAAAGCTGTAAAATTTATGAAAATACATGTAAAAGTCCAAAACCCATACCCTTCTTCACATTTCCAAAGTCATCCTGTTGGCCGTATTGGAGACTTTGGCTGTTCGATTCTGGCCCCTGAGCCTTATCTTTGACGCCCCTGCCTTAGATCTACAGGTATATATTGGGGCATAATGTGTCAGCATACACACAAAACTTACATTTACACCAAATGACGCAGGCTGTAATCTGCAGTATTTCCCTTTTGAGGACTCACTGTCAGCAGTTCTCAGGCCACACCTTCATCATTTCACTCATCCATTTCTTCTTATCTCCTTAATTGAGATTTCTTCTTCTTGCTTACATGTGACGTTCAACCAGCCCTCTGACTAAACAATTATATCTGGGGGAGGACGGCTACTTTACGTGTCCAAATCATCACAGGCTTCTTGACGCCCCCATCTCTCACTGTCCTTTACTTCGACGTCTTTACACTTTAACTGCCACTTCACCAGTTTCCATGGTTAGCCCATTTAAAGCATCATTTTTGCTTATATAATAGAATAGACTGATTTTTTTCAGTGCTTTATATTAAGGTAAAGACCCCGCAGTAATACAGAGAAAACCCCACAGTCAGACGACCACCCTCCCACTGGTGACAGTGGGAAGGAAGAACTTTCTTTTAGCAAGAGGAAACCTCCAGCAGGCTCAGGGAGGGGCAGCTGTCTGTCATGAACAGTTGAGGGATTACAGATTTCTTTGGACTGTGAACCATCCAAAGCCACTTTAGTACGATCTAAAAATACAAAGATGAGGCTAGAAATGAACATAGAGCCACTTAAATGTATTTCCTGTATCGTCTGACTTCCCTAAAATATTCTGTTTGCCTCCGCAGGTCCCACAGATCTGAGTATGAAATCTGTCGGCCCAAACTCCTCCTCCTCCAGCTCCAACAGTCACGGTCAGGGAGGTGGCGGAGGCGGCGCTTCCGCTCAGCTCAGCCCTCCAGAGGTGACAGCGGTGAGGCAGCTCATCGCGGGGTACCGGGAGTCCGCGGCCTTCCTGCTCCGCTCAGCAGACGAGCTGGAAAACCTGATCCTGCAGCAGAACTGAGTCCGAGCCACACCGTGCCAGCTCCCTGCCCCCTCCTCGGCCTGTCCGTCTCGGGGCAGACTCTCACATACAAAGACACAGTTGTACACGAGTGATACTGCAGCGCACAGTGGGCCCTGTAGGTATGATACTTATCCCCACATGTTTATGTCTTTGGGCGGGCCAGAACATATCACAGGCTGAAAGATGTTTATTTATGCATTTGGTTCACTTTGACCTTATAGTGCCCTGTTATCTGTAGCCATTCATCCCATTCAATTCATCTTAGCACCTCAACCTCCATTTGTCTCAGGAAGCGATGATCTATGTGAAAAAAAAAATAGGAAAAATAGGAAAAATTGGTGCACAGACTGAGGTGTTGAATCAGCTTAACCACCGTAACGCCAAGTCAGCTCATTTGTGCAGACGTTTGGACAAATGAATAGTTTCCTAGCAGTGAATTAGCATCATTATTTCTTTCTATTTGTGTGTAAAATATGCTGTACAGTGGCGTGATTTGATTGGGTCATGTGAATCGAGTCGTTTCTAAATGATAACCGGATAACTGAAAGTCCACAGATGAATTGCTGCTAAAAGATGTGGCGATCTGCCACTTGACCTGTTAACCTCAACAGCTACTGTCGGATATGCTGACTTTCATATATATATAAATATATATATATATATACTCCAAAAAAATAATAAGATTAAAAAATGTTACAAAGTAGAGCACGAAAATATCAGCAGTGACAGTGTTTGACAGTTTTCACCTGTAAAGTTTGACCAAAACAAGCAGATCCATCAACGCGTGGTCAATATTATACCTCTGCTCTGCTCGGTTGGAGTGATTTCCAGACTACGAGACAAAGAGTCATTACCCAGCGCACCTTTTCGTTTTCACTTATCCTACTATGAATATTTCTATCACGGGCAGTTTCTCATTACTCAAAGGGAAGGAGGCTTTTTCGGAGGCCTGGGTATGCAAATTGAGGTCACAGACTCCTGTCAGGGAGAGAAAGGAGATGAATTTATTGTTTAGACTCTTGGTTTTATAACCAGAAAAGTGGAAAAAGGTGCAATATTGAAGATAATCGGTAATGGTTGCTGAAATGACTTGATGAGGCATTTTAAGAGGGTTAACTACCCTCCCCTCTTGCTGTTACTGTCAAGTTGTAAAAAGTAATGATATCCCATGCAGCATTGTAGCCAATTTCAATGTTGTTGTTTGTTGTGATTACTGATCTTTATCGCTAACCTCATAACTGAGGCACTTTCGTGTACTTGGATCAGTCAGTGACAAAAAAGGAAAAAAGGGACCTGGCAGAAAAAAACGGGACTTTATGTTGCACGTCTTTTTCAGGGGAGGGCGGGTTGTTTCGTGGAGGAAGTGTTTAGTGACTATTCTTACGTTTAGAAAAGGTACATAGAGCTCACATGCATCCATTAGAGACTGCGGCGGAGGCCGTGTGAGCGCGCGAGCGGGCGGGATGTTCAGACAAAAAGAAACTCCTTCGTCTGGGCGCGCGTCCGTCTGAATCGTCCCCTCTGACCCTGCATCACAGTCTCATTAAAAACACGTCTGAAAACACACAGTTTGAAAAGAAGCAAGAGACAATCTTTGAAAAAGATGTAATCACATCACAGTTTACTCTCCCAGCTCTCTGCTATGGTGTGTGTGTGTTTATGTTTGTGCATGTGTGTGGACTGAGGACACAAACGAGTACTCAAAGCCGATCAAGAGCACAGCCTCACAACTTTTAATGGTGAGTCACTCAGCACAAAGACAGTTCTGTATGTGTGTGTGTTTATGTGTGTTCTTTTAATCCTTTCTGTCGATGTTGACAGTGTGTTGATTTCCTGTTTGTGTATAAGTGGAGTGACGCAGTTTGTAAACAGCATCAATCTGTGACGATTTAATTCAGTAGGCTGAAACATTCCAGACAAAGACTCTTCGAGCAGCCGAAAGCGGCTCGCACCTTACTGATTTGTCAAAGTTTAGAGAGCTATATTTCTGTATGTATCACAAATCCTATCACATGTATCATTAATCAGTCTCTTCAGGGTCATTCACCTCTTTCTCACCACCTGCAGGCCTGGCTAGTGAGTCGGGACCTGTGTTTTATTACCATGTCATGATTGGGCTGCATTCACATTTACATTCACATTTAAATTCTATTATCTATTGCAAGTTTGGAAGCACTTTATAGCTCAGGATTAAGGTAACACAATGATTTGAGTGTGTTTTTACCTCATTTGAATAATTAGCTTCAGTTCTGACAAATGATTATAACAAAGGATAATCTGACATAAGTCACAATCAGAGGTAGTTTTCATCAAGAAACAAAAAAACAAAAAACAAAACAGCAGACAGCTCCTTTATCGGAGTTTAAACTCATCAGTGTGTTCGGTCCATCTGAGCGGTGTTTCATAATAGAGGACAATGCTTGTTATGAAAGGCCTGAATAAGCCTTGTTGGAGACCATCCTTAAAGCTGATAATGACCAATCAGATTTCTTTCACTTATTCAGTTAAGGTCCCCAAGGGGCTGGAGCCTGTTTGAAGTGTCATACAGTGCTAACCACTGTGCCGCACCTCTTAGCTTTGGTAAAGTCCGACTTCA
Source organism: Rhamphochromis longiceps (assembly GCF_057381845.1). NCBI lineage: Eukaryota > Metazoa > Chordata > Actinopteri > Cichliformes > Cichlidae > Rhamphochromis > Rhamphochromis longiceps. Next base: position 21,797,902 of record NC_140576.1, read on the forward strand.
AACTTTAGTTTGATTAGTTCATAGATAAGAAAACAGAAAAGTAGCTGTAACGTTCGTGGCCGAATAACCGTGAAAGATATATTAAAGAGATTTAAAAGAAAAATTTCAGCAAAGTTTAAAAAAAAAGGTTAGCAGTGGCCTCTGGGGCTGAACAATGAAGTCGCAGTTCAAGAGCTGTTCTGTCTTATGGCCTAGGTATAGTAAACACTTTAAAAAATGACTGAAAAAACATCAAAGCTAATCGCACTCAGCGGCCTGAAATTAGCAGAGAAATGTAAGAGTTAGTCTGAAATCTTTTCAGCTTTTATATACTTTAGTTATGATTTCCTTGACATGTAACCAAGGAGCCAAATTGCTTTCAGACTTAATTAGTTAGAGCTGGCCATAGCAATGAAATTTGTTATACAGCACTGAAACTGGGCTACAGCTTACAGGTGTGCCAGTCATCCTAATAAACCCGCTTTTTACGGAGTAGATGGTCATGATTGGCTAGAATGGGCAGAACTGGAAACATTTTAACCAAGTGCCAAAAACTGCAGTTCCTCTAGTGACCACTTGAGGCTGTAAAGCTCAAGGTTAGGGGATGTAATCAGAGTCTGCTAGGCCTCACCCTGGCTAATTTGTGTTATCGCCATGTTTTTGCTGTTCGTGCCTTTTGTAGAATTTTTTATGGGAAAATCTGAGACATTTTATTTTTTGCTGCGCAGTGCAAATATCCAGAAAGTTTGTGATTGGCACGTTAAAGTCTAGTGTTTTATTAACTAGATGAAAAGTGTCTATGCTTGGACTTATTTGGATGCAGTTTTTGTCCCAGGCTTTCTGATATCTCAGCAATCTGCCTTCTTATCCACATACGATCACTTCTGGCTCCAAAAATCCCAACATGTCTCAGTCAAAATGCTTAAACTGAGGCTTCACAAACCAATTAATCATATGAGAGCCATCTTTTATATGGAATTTATGGTTTAAGCCTCCTAAAGGTGAGTGAATTTGTGATGTTGCTGAAACAGCCTTGGTTTAACTGGTCATCTTACTTTATGAAACACCCCTCTGGCCTCACACAGACATAAACATAGATGTACACGGGACGTGAGTCCTCACACACGTCTTCCTCGTCTCCTCCAACCTGCTTGTTTGTTACTGTAGCCATAGCAGATCCTCCACATGTGACACCTTGTTGAACCTCGTCCCATCTTCACAACCAAACATTTGCTTGCAGATCGATATTTTGTCTCAAGTCTACGCTGAGCAACATTTTAGCTGTGCTAGAGTTACTGTGATCAACGACAACCATTAGTTGTCATGTTGTTGTTTTTGTTTTGTTCCGTTTTGGTTTCTTTTGATAATGCCCAATGGATTTTCTCTTTGTATTGACTGGACAATGTAATCTATTGGTGTTGATTAAAATGCCCTGGTAGCTTGTGGATTGCTAAAGTGGTCTGATAAATGTACTGTATAGCTGTACAAAGAGTGATAAAAGATGTTTTAAACCTTTTCTTTTTTCTGTGGGTACAGCGCTGTTTAAAAAAAAATCAAAGTGGTTTAGCCCTTGCCTGTTTTAACTTATCATTTGGTGGTGGTCTGTATTACTTCTATTGTTATTTATATTATTTCAATTGTTGCCTCTTCTGCACGGATAAGTGACTGTAGCTCTGTGCAGGAGGTTGTACTGTAAACCTGTGTGAAGCTTTGTATTTTTCCCCTCTGGTTTTGGACTCAGTGAAAGTGTGATGTTTACATGTACAGTTTTTCAGAATATTTTGCTTTTGTTTGTTTTTCGCGTTTTATTCCGACATATTTTTTGCCTCTCACACTTATTCCTCTCCTTCTAATCTGTGTACATTTGCCCAGGTATTTTCTTTTTGTTGTTTCATTGCATCAAGTGCAGACGTGACCTCTTTGACTACCTGGTCACATGGTCAGAGTGTGCCGTGACAACTGGCTGCTGTCGGCTCGGCGTTGTGGTGGCTTCCAGCATTTTAAAAGTTAATATTAAGTAAAACGGGAGCTTCGCAACTTCTCAAAGTGGACCAGCAAAGATTAATTAAGGATTTTGATTACTTTAATCAGCTGTTTTAAACGACTATTGTGGCCTAAACGGAGAACGATGGAGTGTAGGTACATTTATTTTCTACATGAAGTGCTCATAATCTTTTAATATCCCGGCCGCGTTGTCAGGGAAAACTCCTTGTCCTTAACCCGACAGGTGTCCTGAAAGGTACACTTTGACCTGTTGTAATATCTCCTCGGTAACATAAAAGCCATTCCCCTCTCCTGGCCTTTTAAGGGGAACCCATAAACCTCAGGTAATACTGAATCTCCAAGTTTAGTTTTTATCCGCTGATTTCCTCTGAAATGAGATTTAAATCTCTTAACGAAAACCATTAACATTTATATGAGATGTCTATTGTTTTGTACATTTATCATTGTGATTTAAAAGTGGAGCTTTTTCCAGTACCTGTGACTTAATTTTTTGGAGTGTTTATAGGTATGGATATTTATTATTATATGTGAAACTACAAAAAGACAAAAGAAAAAGGTTGAACCTGTTTCATTTGTATGTTTCATGCAAAACTGTCCAGGTGAGATTCTCTCTGCCTCTTACATATCACTAATGAGGGACCTGTGTTTGTTTGGAAATAGCGCTTTTTCAGTGTTGCATCAACGCTATGAAAAAAAAAAAAAAACACCAGTGGTTTACCAACAGCAGAGTTGCAAGGCTCTCCTCTTCTCCTGAGATGTCAGTAATTGAATAAAACAGTGCGATGAGCTATCAAACTGAGACCTCGGCTCGTGGTGTTTTACTTTTTTTCTTTAATTTCTGCAAAAATAAAGAGTCTCAGTTCAGTTCATTTATATAGCACCAAATCACAAGACCAGTTGCCTCAAGGGACTTTATATTGTAAATGTATTGTATTATATTTATATTGTGAGATTGTTGTAATCCTAACAATCAAAACACCTCCTATGAGCAAGCACCAGACAAGAGTGGCAAGGAAAAACTCCCCTTTAACAGGAAGGAACCTCCAGCGGAACCAGGGTCAGGGAGGAGGGCCATGCTATGGAAGAGAGCCAGAGATTATTAATAAGTAATTATTAAATGCGAAGTTGTGAATAAACACATAGCAAGCAAAAACAAAACAGTGCATCATGGGAAGCACCCAGCAGTCTGCACCTATTACAGCGTAACTAAGGGTGGATTCATGCTGAACTGATCCAATCCTGAATATATGCTTTATCAAAAAGGAAAATTTGAAGCTATATCTTAAAAGCAGAGATGGTGTCTGTCTCTTGAGCTGGTTCCACAGACAAGGGACCTGAAAGCTGAGGGCTCTGCCTCCCATTCATCTTTTAATTACTCTAGGAACCACAAGCAAATGAGCAGTCTGACAGTGAAGTGCTCTATTGAGGTGATATAGTACTATGAGGTCATTAAGATAAGGCGAGGCCTGATTATTTAAGACCTTGTGGGTAAGGAGAAGAATTTTAAATTCTGAGTCAATGAAGAGAAGCCAGTATGGGAGAAATATGGTCTCTCTTTCTACTCCCTGGCAGTACTCTTGCTGCAGCATTTTGAATCAACTGAAGGCTCAAATAAAAAAAAAAATTAAACACAGAGCTGCTTCAACACTTACTCATTTTATTCAGTATTAAGTATATTGTGCACAAGAGGGCAGCAGAGCCACAGAAAGCAGATGGAAAAGTAATGATTAACGTTTGCAAAGGAACCAAATAAATGCTGCATGTAGCACAGCCTTACAGACAGTAGTTCAATGTGTAAACAATCTATAAGAAAATAGAAATAAAGCAAAACAGTTCAATAAAATGCACTACGACAAAACAAAATTATAAGTACTTAAAGTTTATTTAAGGTGCTTTTCATAGGTAAACAAATACAAATCTGCCCATGCCAAAGGCAAAGTGGACGGACAGAAGCCAAACATAAACATAGTAGTACAAAATTACAAACACTTAAATGCCTGTTTGAACAGATGAGTTTTGAGCTGCTTTTTAAACGATTCCAAGAGTCAAGTGAGCAAATACAGAGTGGTAAGCTAATCCATTGTTTTGGAGCTAATACTTAGAAGGCAGAATCCCTTTTTTTAATTTTCTGATCATGAGAAGGCCTCTATCTGAGGACCTGAGAACCCCAGATTGAAGAAGAGGGGTGGAGCAGTTCCATGACACAGGTGGGGGCCTCAGTTTCTAAGGTTGTAAAAGTGACAAACCAGGACTTTTGAGATTTCTTTGAAATTGCAAACACTTTAATATTGGTTTATATGTGAGGACTGACGAGAATGATGAACAAACAAAAACCACAGAAGCAGGTGGATCAAGAGTCAAGCAGAAACAAGAGAAGGAAAGGACTTTAGATACTCAGAAGCTCATATTCTCCAGTCTAGTTGAGGACAACAAGACATGGTGGGAGGAAGGAAAACCAAAAAGTACACAAACAAAATTCTTTATCAAAATAAAAATGAAATGATCAGTCATCCTACACTGAAGCACAAAACCCCCCCAAATACTAAACTTGAGATAGGCCAGAGATAGGAGCAGATAAGCAGAAAAAGACTGCAAATCAGAAAACAGTGAAAGTACATTAACGAGAACATGGAGAAATAATCAGTGCTGTGACATCAGGATATCGTGAGTGTCAGAGACGTAGGGTGCTCACTGCTGGAAACAGCAAGTGCTGCACAGGTAAAGCGTGAATGTTCCAATAATCAGCAATCACATGACAGACTATTGACACATGTTCTCTGTTATTGACTTTGTACTAGTGAGTACACTGACTCAGAACAAGTAAATATTCCCACAAAACAAAATAGAAGTCTGTTTACATCATTATACATGTCAGCTTATTCAACGGTTATTAGTATTTAAAGGCTTTACCTGGCTTAAAATGTTATTAGGAATTAAAAATAATCATTTGACAATCGAAAGCCAGTATTATGATGTAAATGTCTTCTATCACATGACAAACGCGCTCTATTGGATTGAGATCTGAAGACTGTGGAGTGAAGTGAACTCACCGTCATGTTGAAGACACCAGTTTAAGATGATTTTGTGACATAATAATAATAATAATGGATTTATATAGCGCTTTTCAAGGCACCCAAAGCGCTTTACAATGCCACTATTCATTCACTCTCACATTCACACACTGGTGGAGGCAGCTACAGTTGTAGCCACAGCTGCCCTGGGGCAGACTGACAGAAGCGAGGCTGCCATATTGCCAACAGCAGTAGGCGGTAGGGTAAAGTGTCTTGCCCAAGGACACGACGACCAGGACAGAGAGCCTGGGGATCGAAAACACTATGTGTTATCCAGCAGGATAACACATAGTGTTTTATCCTGCTGGAAGCAGTCATCAGAAGCTGGGTACACTGTGGTTATAAAGGGACGGGCATGGTCAGGCAGCAATACTCAGGTAGGCTGCAGGCTGCTGCAGTTGGGACCCAAAGTGTGCCAAGAAAATATCCCCCACATAATTAACCCACACACAGCAGCTTGATATAGGATGGATTGATGCATTCATTTTGTTTTATACTAATTGCTGACCCTTCCTACAGAACTCACAAGACCAGGAAACATTTTTCCAGTATCTGGCTTCCAATCAGCTTGAAGCAGTCGGATCATTTTTCTTTGACCTCTGACATCAACAAGAAATTTTCACCCAGACAACTGCTGCACACTTTTCTCTTTTTCAGACCATCCTCTGAAAATCCTACAGATGGTTGTTTTGGGGAAAATCCCAGTAAATCAGCAGTTTCTGAACTACTCAGATCAGCCTGTCCAACCAATAACTATGCCACATTTAAACTCACTTAAATCGTCTTTCCTCTGTGAGTTTCTGCTAGTAGCAGCTGAACTGGCGTATCTAAGTGCGTGAATGTTTTTTTGTTTGTTTTAATATTGAAAGTAACATGGTGGTCGTTGAGTCTATAACAATCAAACTGATCATTTGAACTATTTCAAATCATCGCCAGTAAAACAGTTAATGAGGCATTTAAATCTTCTAGTAAAGTCAAACATACATAATAGTATAGCCTCAAAGAGGCCATATGAAGTTCAAGTTACAATTTGACATGAGTGTTTTCGACCCAAGGTCTATTTTACCACCATTTTTTTTATGTTAATTTTATTTCCAAACACTTTATTGTTTTTTTTTTTTTGTTACATAGAGTTAAGAATAAATTTCACTCAGACATTGTTGGATAAAAGACGCTACTGCAAAGCCTTTGAAATCATAGTGTTTCGAAATGCATTTTTCGGAGTGTCGCTTCAAATCAAAACAGATTTTTTTCAGTTTGCTAAACTTGATCCTGTGAAGAAATACTAACAAAAACACAGACAAACATCAGTGGCCTGTGGAGAAAATCAATCAGGATTGGATTTCAACATGAAATGTCCCTCAGTGACAGATGAACCCACGTTCTTAGGCCATGCTGCCAGTCAAACATAGACATAAAAAAGGATGCGAGCAGTGCCCCTGCAAACAGTATAAACCCTTTTACTTGAGAAGTCAAACAAAGCTGATTCCTGTTATTCCTGTTATCTTATCAAAGCAGTTTAAAGTTGTACATTTGTTGGGAGTCAGAGGCTGGACTTTGGGGAGGCATCGATTCATGAACCAGATACCTTTGCCCCACATTCCCCATTTATCTTTAGAGTGTCTGGTCTGGATGGGAGCTCTGCGGCCATGCCAGGCTCTTTCACTGCACAGAGTCAGCATTCAGAAAAGATATGATTTCCTAAACTATTTCACTGACATGCATCATATAGAGAAAAACATTCAGTCTGTCTAATAACAACATACCCTAAAGAATAACACAAACCTGAAGTAGTGTACTTCTGTAATAAATCCTTAGATGGAGGGACATCTTTAGGATTATATAAATGGGAAACCAAAAACCAGTTAGGCCTCTTAGGCCTTAGGCCATCTTTATAAATAGACATAATGATATAGTTTGATATTAAAAAGTGCAACTAAAAAGTCATATAATCAGAGATATTATAAGTGTTTTAAATCCATTTTTAAAAAAAGACAGCATATTTTATATTGTAAATTAGCCTGCTGTAGGATTTCTGCATGAAAAGAAGAGCTAGCATGATGATTTTGACCCATTTCAACAGACAGTTCTCACTCATCCTTCAAAGTTCACCTTTGCAAATTAAAGAAGTGAGAGAATGGTAGGCAGGGAACCAAACCACCACCACGAGGCATTTTCAAAACTTAAAGTAATTATTTTGCATCTATTTGCACAAAAGCTTTGGGTTTATGCTTTTATTGGTTAGTGGAGAAATGACCCAAGTTCAGTAAGCTCACGCTGGCAATGTTATCAACAATAAAACCAGCCTTTTTCAGCTGATCTAGAACTAAAGATGTGTAAAGTTCAATAGGCATAAACCAAACAGGGAATCCAGATAAGGGAAAATTGAGGTGAGGAAAACAATCACAAAGGAGGGAACTCAAGGCACAGCAGACATGGAGGGAAGTGTATTAACCAAAATAAAAAAGACAGTGGACATAAGGAGTACAAAGACACTAAAATAAAGACAAGACAGACAGAGGCAAAGTCTGAGAAACACTGGAGACAAATAGGAAAACAAAAACACCGAAAGAAGATTAATAAAGTGAATAAGCAACCAAAACTCATTAAATACTGCAGAAGAACATGGCGCTATGACAATAAAAGAGGATCTGGACACCCTGGTGTTTCTTGTATTTGCTGCTCCTGGATGCCCTCACGGGCTGTGTTGTTTTTGTTTAACCTCTTTAACCTGTATTTGTCCTTCACTCTGGTCTGTAAACTTTGTACAGAGAAACTCAAGATACCATGTGGAGTCACTAAAAAGACCAACACGAGGGGAAAGTCCCACGGTAGTGCATTGCCACAGGTTTGCTTGTGCTCAGCTGGGATCATGAGACATTTTTAGCCCTCCCTGACACACCGCCAGGAATAGGTCAGCTCTGGAGGGCATTGAGAACAGGTTGTACCAGTTCTGACTGCATGAATCATGTTTGACACGGCTGTAAATGATCAGCATAGAGTACTGGAACTGTCTGCATTTCTGGTTTGTCCAGATAGATTATCTTGTGAACAGGACAGTACTGCACGTAGACTTTGCTCAGTTTATTCTTAGTTGTCAGTCTATAGTTTACAAAAGCTTCTCTGACTTGTAGTTCAAGGAAACACCTATTGATCCTCCTGTTATCATTAATCTGTTACATAGTTATTTTATGACGATAGTCTTAATAAGAGAGCTACACAAGACTGGTTTTAAAGGAAATGTGCTATGGTGATAGTTCACAGTTCAATTAAAGTATGGTTGGATGTTGGCAACTGTTCTTCTCACTGTGTACCTGAATCCTTGTAAACAAGAGGAAAACAGGATGTATGATCGGTAAAGGCCTTATCAATCTTCCATGACTTGGTTGACTTAGTTCTGCATCTTTATGTTGCCAATTTGCAGCAGTAGCTCAGGTTGCATGAGCTGACCCCGATACTTAAATTAGTACCAAGAAGAATGTAACAATGCTCACGACAACCAATGAGGATCAGATTCAAAATTTTCCCCTCATTCTGTTTCAGAGAGCAGTTGCTAAATGCGGTGACTATGAAAGATACTCTACCAGGAATGATTTCTGTGATGATGATAATGCTGTGTAGCACTGCATGCATCAGCACAAGATGTCAAAGTAGCTCTTTTTAAAGCGTACAGTCCAGCACATTTATGGTTGAGCTGTGGAACAACATGTCATTGGGTAGATGATGAAAGCATTAAGGATTTTGTTTGTGACCAATAATGTTCGTCTCGTGATGCACAGAAAAATGTTGTGTATAAATTTAAGACCAAATTAATTAATTTCTGTAATATTCGCTTTCACTGAACACTCTAATGATTGTGGAAAAGCTGGAATAGACAACAGTCAATAAAATGCAGTAGTGACATATGAACCTGAAAGGAAAAGAAAAGAAATAAAAGTGAAGAGGAGAGTGGAGAATAAATATTGTGTGCATCACTGGATTTCTCCCAGCTGACTACATTTCTAAAGGATAGTTCAGAGTCACCCAGTCCAGCCCAAACTGTATGTTTTGTCAAAAAGGAAAGTTTAATCTTAACATCTTAAGAGGAGAGCAGGTCTGTCTCCATTCTAAGAACCACAAATAAGCCTGGACTCAGCATGAGTTCTCTGGTGGGAGGATGTGGTACAAAGAGGCCTGTCAATCCACTTTATGTGAGAAGCAGAATTTTAACCCAATTCTGGATTCAACAAGAACCAAAAACGAAAAGCTAGAACGCAGCTCATTACACCCTTTGACATGTGTTGCACTAAACTTCAAAACATTATTTTCTTAAATCCTTGCCGGCATATCAGGATCTAATCACCATCTTGAACTTCTTCTCTTACTAATCACATACTAATCCTACAATCACATTTCTAATAAAATGTGATTGTTAATTTAATTTGATTATAAGCACATCTCTTTGTCTTTTAATGTGGTATTTAGGTGCTTTCAAATATAAACGAAATCAACATTTATTCACAAACTGAGAACACATGTAGAATTTTAAGTCTTAAAGGATCACAGGGGAGCTTTAAAATCTCTCCGGTTGCAGCATTTAGAGAATGAACAGCTTGAATATTTTACAATAATGTGCCCGTCTCTGAAAACAATGGCAGCATGAGCTTTAATAGGAGTGCTTTACATTCATGCTGAGTGGGTTTTATGGTGGCAAACAGCAGCGGGTGCATGGCTGCTGTAGTAGGTGTCTAAACAGTGATTTGTTTTCAGTGAATTTATGCATCTACAGAACAAAACATGAATAAACCCGCTGCATTTTTATTTAACTGTTAATCATGCCCGACTGTCCTAACTTTTACTCTCTGCAGCAGTGTGTCTTCCAGGAGCTTGGTGACCCACATTCAAGCTAAGGTGAAGTGTTATATAAACTGTAATACCCCTTGTAATAATCATTTATAATCATAACGAAGTTAAAGAGATTAAGGTTGCTTGGTAAGCAGCGCGCCTCTCTCTCCCCCTACAGAAAAACATCCCATGAACCGCTGCAAATCTGAGGATTTGTCATAATGTTTCCTAAATAAAAGCTCAGTTTCTTTTGACAACCAGTCTGTAAATGTCAATAACAGAAAGAAAATGCGACACACAAGTGCTCACTGTAAGCATTTTATTAGTAGTACTGGTAATAGTATTAATGATAACACTGTCAAGTCATAAGAAGAACTATATGAAAAAACATTGTTTGTTTGTTTTTTTTTTTTTACTTTTGGTCATAACAAAAATGTAATAATTTATACAGGCAAACAGGAAAAGCAAACTCTACCGACTAAAAGTTAGAAAAAACACCCTCGTTGCCATCACCATCGTCATCTCCATCTCCATTGCTTGGACTATGGGGATGGACGGTCAAGCTGAGGGTGAGTAAGGTGCGAATGGGGTAACTGGAGGAGGGCTCATTGGTTCAGACTTCCCGTTTTCACTGCTCTCGCTGACCTGTCTGTTCAGCACCATTTGCCTGGCGATGCAGGTCACCTGGCCATTGGCCACTGTGTAGGTACTGTTCCTGCAACACAGAAAAAGCCACAGTTTAAAAACCAACAACTACAAGGAAAAAAAAATCAAAGGTAACTGCCTTCCACAAATATTACAATGCTCACTTTTGATTTTCAGAGCTGTTCTGCATGCCGGGCTGGTTCTGTTTAGCAAAGAAAAACGAAGTCCACCAGTGGTCAGAGTCTTGCCGTGGAAGTGCTGCAAGGAGCAAAACTGAACGTTATCTGATGCGGAGAGAGGAAGATTTTCCTTTTTAAAAATTTTGCATATAAAATCAGGTCATGCTGAATACCTGGATGGTGTGGAATGGCCTCTCCTGTGTACTCAGCACTGCTGCAAGAGCTGTTACTCGATGTGGACCCGATGCGCCCTGGAGAAAACACAGTTTGGCTTTTTATTCAAGTCTTATTCTAGAAGAAAAAATTAATAGAAAAAATAAACTTACACAAAAATGAAATGTACATAAACCACATGGGACTCACTTCTGTAATAATCATGGGTGGCGATAAGGGAGCCACTTGATGGAATTGCTGCCATTGTTGCCGACCTTAGGTGGAAAACCGCTCAAAGATGGAAAATGGTAACCTAAAGGCAAACACAGAAAAAAAAAGTTTATTTATAATTTTATTCCCTTCATGTTGTACCACAGAGATACTGCACATCTGTGCTGCACGTTTCCCTCTGTGCTTAGTTTAAGGGCCTCGAGTGCAGAGTGCTAAAACAGAAACAGCTGCTTCAGGGAGTATGGTTTCCCATGACTCAAATAACCAAAACATGTGTGAGGACATGTCAGCATGAGCTGGCTGCGTGACCACTGACACAGAAAAATCAGGTTGTTCTGTTAGGTCACAACAGAGGCCTGCATCCAGACTTATTATAGCTTCCTATATTAATTTTATATATATTTATTTAACTTTTATTTTTAGATGCCAGGTCAGCATACTGTTACTGGTTTCAGTTCATTTTTAGTGCTTTAAAAGGTTTAACTTTGTAAAAGTACTATTATATTATGACAAATGCAACACTTTCCCATTGATTGAGGCAGCTCAGTCACAATAAGCATCTGCAGGCTAACTAATGATATTTCTTCGCAATTAAGTTTATTTTGTAAGTGCATTTTTGTTTTTGTTTGTTTTATTCCACCAAATGAACTTACTATTAGTGGTAGTTAATTACTAAATATAGTATAGTAATAATATTTTTAGTTTTACATTTATTTATTTAAAATGACTCCTTTTGAAAAACACGTATTAACAGAGAACCAGCTGAAGGCTGTAGAGCTTAATACCAGGTGAGCAGCAGATGGCTGTAGGGATTTCATGAAGCAGGTACAGGTCTGCACCTGATAACCCAGATTAACATCTGAGCTGACGCACAGATACACCAGCAGTCCAGAAGGCAGTTTCACCTGCCTTCTTTAATATTTACTGCATTTGTAGACAAAAATGCACGAGATACAGATTTACATTAAAAAATACCACAAAAGTGTTTGTGTAACTGTGACCTTCACAGCCTTCTGCGGTAAGCGGGTATACCTTTAACAATAGTTTAGTTTGTTTTTCCTTTTCACTTTGGTGCATTAATGGCCATTATATTTGTGTTGCTTTGTACACAGAGAAAGCCAGAGTGTGCTCTCGGGTAATTAGAATAAAAATGTGCCTGTCCAGTGATGTGAGATGGTTTGTAGGCAACTTGAAAAGACTTGGAGAACACCTATGGGCAGAAATCTGTGCCATCAGAAACTGAATTTGAATGAGTTCAATTTGAATTTGAATTGCTCAGATTGAATCTGAATTGTAACTTGAATAAATGCTTTTGAAAACTGAATTTGAATTAGTCTAATTTGAAATTGAATTTATGGTTTGAAAATGATCATCACTAAACACCACCTTTAACTTACAAATAATGAACTAATATTCTATATTTTTCAATTAACATTTTTTGTTTTCACTAAGTTTACATATCAAGGTTACAATTAAACATACAAATAATTAGCTGCTGATATTTTAACGCTTTTCTAGTGATGTTATTTGGACTTACCTGCAAGAGTGGGGTGGTGTCGTTGTCACCAGGTGCGGTTGTAAGGTGCGGATGGCTGGAACTAGAAAAGGTACTAGTTGTTTCTATGGCCCATTTGTAAAGGAACTATCGGTGATGACCTCGTCGGTCACTACTGCTGCGCTTCTGGTTCACGCAGAGTCACCGAGGGCCATTTTATACAAGCTGGGTTTGGCACGTGCCACTGTGGAACCACGGGGTGTGGCCTGTGGTAGCTCGAGGCCACTGAACGTGCGGAACCTTGTAATCGGTGACACCAGACTGAGGAGAAGGAGAAGCAGGCTTGGAGCGGCTTATGTTAACCCGCTGCTGGCACAGACTCGTGGGATAATCCACATTAGCCAGCCAGTTTAGAGGTGAAATGGGAACAGGCAGACAGTGCCAAGCCGTTTTCAATAACAGGTGAAATTTGAGTTAGTAACAAGGTAGCGGACGAGTGGTTTTTAAAGGGTTTTTCGGCCTTACGTTGAGCTGAAAGGCATTGTAAAAGCAGTTCGTTTGTAAAGACTCATTCATAAATTTCTTAACTCAGAGCATGTATCTAAGTAGAGATGGTAACCGAAATTATTACCCTTCCCGTACTGGAAACCACATGAGACAACAATGCAGCATTATTCTGTCTCAGTTAAAAACAGCATTTCTTTGAGTTCGTAAAGCTGAAGGTCTCTTTTAAAGGGTCAGGATTCGCAAAAATGACTATCGCTCCCTGGTGGTCTAGTGGTTAGGATTCGGCGCTCTCACCGCCGCGGCCCGGGTTCGATTCCCGGTCAGGGAACAAGACATTTTGAGCTTTTAGTTAATCACAGCGAACATTTCTGGCACAACTTCACATGCTTACAAGGTGCGTGGGGAGGATGAAAAAATTCACAATGCAGGGACTCCAGCAACACTTCAAGGGAAGAGAAACAACTTTATTGACTGACTAACGCGTTTCGGCTTGTGTCCTTCAACAGGGTCACAGTAACACATAGTAGAAGTGTGCTTAAATAAAAGGCAGGAAACAGAAAAAAATTAAAATTAACCAATCATGTCTTCATAGATAAACCAGCTGACTTAAAACAGGTTAGTATTGGTTAATTGGTTAAGCATCCCTGTAAGCCAACTGATTAGACTCAAACATATCTGTGAATTCCGGATGAATATAATAAGAGCAAAGAAAAGATGTTGAACAAATTTAAAGAAAGATAGTAGCCTACAAAGAGGACAGGTTAAGATCTGCAGAAGAGTAGGTGAATTCAATAAGCAGGGATTTCTATTTAGCAAGTAAGAAATCTCCAAAACTTAAACCTAAACTTGTCTTTTGTACAACCTTTGCACCAAAAACCAGGAACATTAAAGAAATGATTTTAAAACACTGGCATATCCTTTAAAATGACCCAAACTTATTAGGTACCTTTAGAGAACCACCAATGATAACCTATAGAAGAGGAAGAAATATTAAAAATAGGCTTGTTAGAGCTTCCCAGGACCCTATACTCCAGATAAAACCCTGATAAGCCATAACCTACAAGGTAATTTCATATGTGGGTAATGCATAAATTTTCAATATATCAAAAATGTTAAATAATTTAAAGATCCCATAAGTGACAAAACCACTGCCATTAAGTGCTTTATCACATGCAGAACTAAAAATGTAATTTACATGATACAGTGCCCATGCAATAAAATATATAGGAGAAACATCCCGCCCTCTGAAAGATCAAATTAATGAAGACAGAAGTTCAATCAAGAGGAATGATCTAACCAGCCCTGTTGCAAGACACTTCAATGATAAACATCCAAATTTACCTTTATTCTTTCTAGGCATTGAAGCCATTAAATTAAACCAAAGAGGTGGTAACATTAATTTTATCAGGAAAAAAGACAAGCATTTTGGATAGAGTCTGCACCCTAGAGGTATGAATGAGGATTTTTCTATCAATGAGATTTTGTGAACTGTACCCTTTTTACTGTTTTTATTCTTTTTTACCAGTTACTTTGTTTTGTCAATTATTCTCGCATGGGTAATGTTTATTTATTCATCAACAAAAGAAAGAGTAGCTTTCTAGACATCTCGTTTTAAGTCTACATTTTAAGTTTATATTTTAGAGATTTTACATGGACCTTACCACAAATGTGGTTCCATGTTATGATGTACTCTTGTTTTTTAATCTAACTGCTGCACTGACTCCTTTTTTCATGAAATACTTTCCTTTGTAATCATTTTATAGTTTTTTTGTATATTTGTAATATTTTTCTTATGTATTTCATACATGTATTATTTTAAGATGGTTTTTCTATGAAGACGTGATTGGTTAATTTGATTTTTTTCTGTTTCCTGCCTTTTATTTAAGCAAACTTCTATTATGTGTTACTGTGGCCCTGATGAAGGCCACAAGCCGAAAATGCATTGGTCAGTCAATAAAGCTTTTGGTTAATGTCATTAAGGCTTGCTAACATTCGTGGTTGTCACTTTTATGGCTTTTTATTTTCAACACTTTAATAAATGTTCCGTTATGATAAGCCAGGTATACATATTTATAATAACCTTTTGATCTATAAATGATAAATGATCTATAAATATTGGGTCCTTCTCTGTAGGATTTCATTTTTGGGATTGCAGCTTTTAGCTAAAGGCTGATTAAGTAAAGTAGAATGGACACAAAGTAGGTAGGCAGCATAGGTGTATCAATAAATTTGCTAAGTGTGAAAATTGCAGATAATAAATATAATTTAACTTTTTTTATGTTATTAGAAATATAAGATTAAAGTTTTAATAGTTTCTAAAACAAAGTCTGTCCCACTTGATTTCCATCTATGAGGATGTATGAGACCCTAGAATTAAAATGGCCTTGACACCCCTTGTGTATCTCTTGCACCACCTAGAGGTTCATACTTATGAAGTGAAATCGTTTTATATTGTCCGTGATCAAACAATATGGACAATGTATTTTAACATCCATTTCAAAAGACTGCACACCATTCTATTAACTTTAATTGAAAAATGTTCAATTACAAAAATACTTATAATTTAAATTACAGCTGATTTCTGCATGAGTCTCTGCACACACATGTCAAAATAAATTACATCCATGAAACTGAGTATTGAATATTAAAAATGTTTTATGTCAAAATGAGCTTAAGTTAAAAATTTAACATATTCTATCAGACAATCGGTTTTAGATTACAGTCAAAAAACAAATTCATACAGACAGGGAGCAAAATTATTTTCTTTTATAGCTTTAGAAGTCATGAAAATAATTATTGACATTAGACTGGTTTTTCCTCATTGACTGTGGCGATGGGATCTTCTTTCAAACCCGGACGTGTTTCCATTAGTTGACGTGCTGCCAGTCACCTTATCCTATGAAACAAGTGACAGTATTCAAAACAAGAAGCACAGAGCTAACTGTTTTATCCACCTTCCTGCTGTTTACCTTCATATTGCCAACCATTTCCTCAAAAGATCTGAATGTAGAGGAATGCCTGAGGAAAGACAAAGGACATATTAAAAGATGAGCAAAGTTAATGTCTAAGCCATGCATATATGAAAAGATCTAAAGAGACAAAGAGACATGGTGTTTTACCTCATACTCGGCACACTTATGGTGTGGCTCAGTGTGCTGGGAAACAGAAAGCAGGACATTTAAGCATTAAAAAAGACAAATAAGCCTTAAAATTACAAAAAATAAATAAATACATTTTATTTTGCTGCAGATTTTGTAGATTTGTACAATAAGGGTTAAAACGTTTATAATAACAGTTTCAGATTAGTTCAGAAAGGAAGATCTATCTGTGATAATATATGTAATAATATAATCATGAATAATTCAACTCTTGTGGGATTAATTAGATGTTAGCGTCATGAAATTAAAATCAGATTATGTTTTCATAAAGTTTTGCAGGCTCATAGATGCCAGTGGGAAATTTTAGCCTGTTTGTAGGCGGTTGCTGGCCAATATGATGATGTCATATCTTATATAGATAAAAAGCACTTTTATTGCTCGGCTCTTGATTGTGTGGAAAGGGTTTTACACAAATCTTAATCTGTGTAACACAACTAAAAAAATATCTGAAGGGAGAAATGCATGTTTAGGCCATCATTGTGATGGCTACAGCACTATGGAGTCCACTTTGATAATAGAAAGTTTAACATATAGCAGATTAATAGCTTTCAAAAACTTTAAAAATAAAAAAGAAGACCAGTTTTAGTTTAATTTGAAAGCCCAGCTGTAGATGAAGTATAATGGTAAAACATCAGCGTGGGCAGTGAAAGCAAACAAATCTGTCCACGACACATTTTTGGAGTCAGTAGCTCAGTGGCTCCATATGTGTAGAGGATTGACCTTATATTAAAGATCTCTGGCTTAAGACTAGTAGAGGATCCAAACCCAGCCTCTGGGGCATCACAAGCATGCTGATTCTTCTCCTGTGGTGACTCGTTAGGAAATGGGAAGGAAGCTGGAGCACATTTTGAAAATGATGAGGTGTTTATGTGTCTGCATTCATGGAAACCACTGCTACTGATGTTCAGCAAAATTAACCAGATACGGCACCAGTTGATATCTAGATGTAGGCACATATTACACATTTTTATAACAGTATATTAATTATTTTATACTATTTATTTTTCTGTCAAAATCACAGGGAGTTGCTAAAGCTGGGCAACAGATCCACAGGCTCCAGACCTCTGGCCTAGACACTGGGTGGTGAAGTTACGGTCTCCTTTATCTGGGAATCTGCTCCATGATTTTGCCTCTTATCATAGAATAACTGCTAGAAATGCTTACATTTTACATGCAACAAATTTGTTCTTTTCTTTCAAACAATTTCTCCTTATTGAACTATAAATTAATTTAAGTCTTGTTCTCAAAATTCTTGAATTAGTCAAAAAATTGAGAGAAAAAAGGTGGAAAATAAGTTTTTGTTTAAAAAACACTTGACATGTCAAACATCTGGATCTAAAAAGATAGAAATGAAGAAAACCCCAAAACAATTTAACATCTTCTTTAAATCACGCTGATTATTTCAGTTCCATTTCAGTGACTGCATGATGTGAAATGTGTGATGTTCTAACACTCTAAATCACCACTTTCCACTTTTCTTTCTTTATTCTTTTTAGGTCACACCCTCTCATGCAGCTCACTTCAGTCTTACCGCTCACAGATCTTACCGTGGTGGGCTTGGAAGAGGCAGAGCTCTGTTGAGTTTGCAGCATGAAGATAAACAGACAGACACAGATAACATCACATCAGCTTCTGTTTCCACAAGGATTACAACAACAGCTACTGCTGCTGATGGCCAGGTGCTCCACGGTGATTGGATTACAGCTGTTTAGTGGTTGAACATAAACACAAGAGGCACTTCAACCAAAATTTCGAGCCTGTCAGGAAGTTCTAAATCTACTTATTTGACATCTTTTAATAGTTTTCTTCAGGAACTGGCCCAGTGCTGTGGTATGGGGTCATAATATATAATTATTATATGTATTTTTTTTTAACATTACAGGCTTTGAATGTATTGTAACTATTTTGCATTGAGCCACGGTTACCAGACCTTGAATTTTAAGATCTACTACTGGAGAAGCTTTGGTTTGGAATTTTTCTGCATAAATCTTTCAAAAACAAGATGTTTGTAGAAATTCTGTTGGAAAAATAAGTTTGGAAGTGGCAAAGGATGAAAAAGCCCCACCCTGACTAGAATCCCTCAAGCAATCTCTTGTTCATCTAATCTGGGTTTTAAACCAATACCAGCACACTGTAAAGACATACCTCACTCAAACATACCATCACTTTAAAAGTTTTAATCTTCTTCTAGCATTGATAAAACAAGGAAAATTGATCTGGTAAGAAATAAAAATGCAAATGTAATTTTGTTTATATAATTTGTATTTTTGACTATTTTTTGCATTAAAATGATAATTAATACAATTATAAGATTTTTGAATATCTGCCACTGATGAAGGAAAATAAATAAGAAACACATATAGAGCCATTAAAAGGTATTTGGATATAAAATACAATTTACTCATAAATGAAACCACCATGAAACCATGACATACTCCCTACTGCACCCAGAGACTTGTAAGATAACTGATGAAAGACTCCCGGATTAGTGAAGGTCTAACTGACATTAACCTGTTAACAATCAGCTATTTTTATTGAATTTCTAAAAATCTGACAGACTCAAATGGAAATGTTAGTATCAGAAGAAATCCTTGTCATTTTTGAAAGGATGGTTATGAAAGCAAATTCTAGGGGTTACGACAGTGAAGGATTTTGTTAGTATTGATGTTTTTTTCCTGTGGAGTTTAGAGTAGCTATAATTGTGACTAATGCAGGATTACACGTTAGCAGCATGTATAAGGATTGCTTCCGTCTGAGTCTGTTCAGTCAGTACTCGGTACCATAATTTGAAACTTTACATGTGCGCTTAACATTATCAGTACCGATGTCGGATGTGAAATTATACAAGCTGTTTCAGTTGTGCAACATTAAACTCTAAACTAAGACAGAAAAGTGAATCCTAATGCGAGAGTTAGGATGTAAATACAGAAATAAAACTAACATAATCACAAATTAAGGAGCCCTTAACCTATCTTTGGGCTCATAGTTTCAGTTTGTATTAGTGTTTATTTTATTCCCTGTATCTTTCCTCTCCCATTCTCTTGTGTGAACTCCTGTATATCATGTTTCCGAAACAGGTCTCACTTACTTTTTTAATTTTGTAGAATTACTTTTCTCAAGTGTCTTTGATTATCTTCACCTTCATCTCGTTACCCCATTGTGTCCTATTTCCTTGTGTATTTCGGGTTGTGTATGCCCGCGGCACGATTTTGCCACTTTAACAATCAATTTTGTTTTGGACTTTTGGCATATTGGTGTGACTGAGTGGGTTGCCTTTGGTTCACTCATTCTATCTCCTGTTGATCTACATTAGGGGCCTAATTCCATGTTTCATGTTAGTGTTGATCTTTTTTTATGCCTTTTAATATCAGTTATATTTTATTTTCCAGTCCTACTTTTATTTATTGCTTTGATTGTTTTTAGCTGTGTTTTATTTGTTTCACATGTCCATCATTTCCCACTTATTTTTCATTCTCCTGTTTGCTCTCCTGTGTTTCCTCTCGAGTTTTACCCTGTGTTTTGAAAAGTGCTATACAAATAAAGTTATTATTATTTCTATGATTTTGTGTTTCTGCACAATCAGAGTAAGACTTGTTTTTCTGTTCACTATGTCTGCCTCAGTGTCCTGCATTTGCCTCCTCTCAACACCTAATTGCAATGCTTGTAACTTGCAGTCTTTGATAGTGTTTTCTAACATGTAAATCTGCCAAATCAAATATGCAGAGCCACCCGCTGTGGTGACATCTCGTGAATAAGGGAGCAGCTGAAAGAAAAAGCCACAGTTTACACTTCAAATCACCCTTTCGACATGCTGTCCACTTGTCATGCCTCTCTGTTGGCCTCCTATCCATCCATCTGTCCAGCTGAACTAGCCAAAGACAGCTTTTCCAACACCCCTATGATAGCCTTTGCACTGTGAACTCTTAGTCCTCTTTCATTATGTGCAAGAAAAGCCTGGCATTTGATTTTTAAGCTAAAGGGAACTTAAAGGAAGTACAATCTTAACGACATTTATCCTATTACTTTTTACTCACTACCGAGTCATTTTTGAACAAAGCTAATTTAAAAAGTTTTTAAAAAAAAAAGCCTTTTATTATGAAGATTGAGTGGAGGAACTGACTATGGGTGTACCTCATCTGTGCCAGTCTCCTGGTGATGACCACGCCCACACTAGACATTGCAGCAGATGTCACCTGGCCTGCATGAGAGAGACTGTCCCGTGTCCTCACATATCTACAAGGAGAAATTAGCAGTAGAAGTCAGGATCTGAATTAAGAAAAGTCTCTCGCTATTGTAATATATTACATAACAGGCAGGTGCATACAGGGAGCACAAAGGTATTAACTCAGACGTCGTTAACAATAAGCTCATAGACGTCACTGGCGACAGTCCATCTGGCTGAAGCAGATCTCTCACTCTGTCTCTAATGAACGCTTCAGGCTGGTCCTCCTGTTTCCCGTTAATACTGCTGCTCCTTGTGCTAAGTCAGGCTGTGAGGCTATTAACGGGGCACCAATCCTATTTGACAAGGAAAATCCCATCCCTTGTTTCTTTGAAGAGATCCCTCTTTAGCATGTGAGTGCAGGACAAAACTTTGGAAAATCCCTGCGTCATAAAACATAGTAAGAACGTTTATTATTTTGTGCATATAATGAGGAACACTCACACACTGGAGTGGCTGATGTCATCCAGAGTTGCAGAGGCTGTGAGATATCTGAATGGACAGAACATGCACAGGTTGACAGATTATTGCGCTGACACAATAGAGAGCCTACGACAGTCATTAGAGTACTTTCCATGGTTACGTAACAAAAGTGCACTAAGATATGTGTGGTAAGCGATCTATCACGACAGTGGTTTAGGTGTTTTCAATCAGTTAAACTATCAATAGTTTTCAAACAATTAGCAAACATTATTATGTTTATGGGGACCAAAGTGCACATACGGGGCTGAGGTCTGGACCTCTTGCCATCCTTTGGATATGCTCTGTTTGATGTTACCGAGCGGACTCATTCCTAGTTGCCTTCTGATGTCTGCTGCGTATTGTTCTTTGGCCAAAAGCACCTGCCTCAAGGCCTGAATTTCATCCTCTATCTGCGAGAAAGAAAAAAAAAAGCTGATGTTACACATATCAATTTTTCTTTAGAGCAGGGTTTCTATCCCACATTGTCCCAAATACCCCCATGAATAACTTTACTTTTGTAAGTTCAAAACGTAGAGCATCTAAGTCCTCCTCTGTAAGATCTGTGGGTGAAGATCCATTTCCCAGTATGCTCGGAGAGAAGTGAACAGAAGCTCCACCAAAACCTTAGAAACAGCAAAGAGGAAAAGACCAGATAAATTAAAAAAATCATATAGATACTTTCCTGTTACCTTTGACTATTTTATTAACAAAATATTGGCTATTGTGGTGTAACTGAAGCCCAGGTTAACTTAGCTGGCTCTTATATATATAATGTATTTGTATCTGATTTAATATATGTTTTAATAGAAAAGGTATGCTGCATTAACCAAATCTACAAACCATAGTATTTAGTGCTTTGATTGTGAAGTAGACAGGCCTTTGAAAAACATGCAAATTAACAACAAAATGCGCACTGGATGAAGAGTTCACATTTAATTAAAAACACCTAAGAGAACATATTCAGTGAGAATAAAAAAACCCATCACGAACAATGAGGGCAATGAACTATAAGATAAAGCCATGTAAAATGGAAACACCTATTACATAACTGTTTAGTTCCTGTTTATTTGTACAGATAAATACATAGCACTCACCAGACATAAATATCATTAGCCTTCAGAACCTCATCTAACTTAGAAATGCCTTTAAAATGCATAAAACAACAACAAAATACACCAAATGTAGGTATAGATACACAGTATAGCATATACACAGCTAACGATATAGCTAATATAGATGTTATGTATAAAAATCCACAGAAAAGCCTTTTATAGATACATATGAAACTTCTGCATACTTTTAACACTTTTTGTAGACATATATAAACAGACACTGGAGCTGTCCTCAGTGCTGAACTCTCCTCCCCCTCTTCCTGTACAAAAAACTAGCTAATAAGTAGCTGCTCTGCTAACAGCTAACCTCACCTGTTGCACATTTGTTGCTGTTAGCTGATAACATGAACCTTTAAAGTAAATGCATGTCGGTGCTAATTTCACACATGGTCCCATACAGACATGGCGAGACGGTCTTACCTTGTCTGCTCATTGCTGCCAGTTTCACCTCGCAAGTGTTTGACTGGCTAGCTGCTGCCAACTGTCCCCACTGAGCTCAGCAGGAGGCAGGCAGCCAGGATCACCGAGGCTGTTAATGGGCTTACACCCACACACATACACACCACAGGAACAATGATGACCACGAGCAGGATTTTTTTTTAAAGAAACCTATAGCACAATTAAACCTTCCTTAAAACTCACGCAAAGGAAAAAGAAGTGTCCTATCTAATACGACTTTATTACATAAAGTAGCATTGAACGTTGTCTTGCAAATTGGTGACAAAAGTATTTAGAGTTTTTTAACTGAAGTCAAAGGTTTAACCATCAAAACATACTTAAAACAACAAAAGAGAAAGATAATTATTAGTACTTATGTTGTACAATAATATACATCCCCAATTCTAAAATAACTTGTGTCATTGTGTAAATGTCATAAACCCATATGTTATCAACAGATCATAGAAAGCATATCCTCCTGAGAGCCAGCCTATTCATTGTAGTGGACAACAGCTAAACTGAAATATATTTTTTTCCCTTGGTTCTCAGGACGATATAAAATATTTAAACTGAGACAATGCTTCATTTTAAGAAAAGTAGTAGCTCATATTTAACTCATTTCATCAGTCAGATGATCTCAAAAAGATCATCAGTCTGCAAAAGCTGCATCTGCAAATTGTGGAACAATTTTGATAATATTCCTCAACATAAAATTGTGAAGACTTTAAATATATTTCCATTTACCCTTCATGATATCATCAAAAGATTCAGAGATCTTCAGGCCCACAGGTGGAACTGCATTAAAACAGGTATGATTCTATTAAGGAAATCATTGTCTGTGAACATGGTTGACCAGGCCACCCACACATGCAGATTAAAACCCATGCAAAGAAGAGGAGCAAGATGTTCACATATGCCTACTTTGTCCTTTAAATTAGTTTAACTAAAAACATGCTGCATCTAGCCTTATCCCCTGCACAGTATAGCTTCAAAAAACAAGGGTAAAATCACAAATAAAATCTATACTCATGTACATGAAATCAAAGTTTCAAATCAAATCAAATTGCTAGTTTGAACAGTTGAGAGATGTTTTAGTACAAGGATCCTGAGGTAAGTTGGAAGAATGACTTGTCTCCATCTGCTGGCTAAACAATCCACCACACTATGAAGGTAAGGGATGATTTATTTGGAAGTCAGATTACTTTGTTTTTTTTAATTAATATCCTTTTGCATAAAAAAATTGATTTTTAATTACAGTTAGATACATTTGTTTATCTAACAAATACCTTCACATGTGAGCAAAAATGTAATAACTGACAGCTGTTATGTTAGCATTTAGCATTAGCATTTCATTGTCAAAATTAATTATTAAATTTTTTTATTATTCTTTTTATATATGTGCAGTATATTTTAAATTAAAAGTAATAATATAATAATAATTTTAAAGACAAATTGGTGTAAAGGATTTCAACAGTGTTCATGCTTATTTTTTAATATTTAATATGACATTTATTTAGTTATTGTCATTTAGATGCTTACTTTTCTGCATGGTGATTGAAAATTTGACAGTACTTTCATATGTTACAGCAACTGTGAAAAACCAACAAGACACCGTCAGCTGAAATGCAGCTCCAAACTGATCGTGCAGAGTTTACAGTTGGCTGTAGACACTCACAGCTGTACCTCTTTCCTGACCGCCTTCATAAAGAAATGACAATGAACTGGGCCAAAGATTTTTTGATTTCATTGCTCCATAAGACCTGCTGCTGCTGATTTTCACTCCAGTTTGGCATACTTGAGCTTTTTCTTCTTGTTTTCCTTCCACTGACACTATTTCTGATGAGGCTAGATGGGCCAGTGGCCAAGTAGATGCATCTCTCATGTCCTGTATCAGGTTTAAAAAAACAAAAATCCTCTGAAAATGGTCATATATACGGAGCCCCGCAGGGGACATGGGAGAAAAAAAAAATTAAGACGGACTTTTGCGAGATCTCACAAAACGAACTCGGGATCTCGCAAAGTCAGTCTTCATTTTTTTTCTCCCATGTCCCCTGCGGGGCTCCGTACATATACACCGACTGGACGGAAAAATTGGTGAAAAAGCAGCCATACCTTCAAAAGTCCAGACAACTATCACTCAAGACCTCTTAAAAAATTACAAATCTGGCTCCCTGGAAACAAAATATAAAGAAATGAAGGTTGGTTCAAGACTTGACATTAACTTGTTGGTTATTCGGCTTAAAACATTACCTGAGTAATATCATTACTACTACTGTAAATATCTGAAATCCGTGTCAAAACAAAAAACCTGTATGTAACTTAATTTGATAAAAACCCGAGTCAAAATGTTGAGGAACATTTATTCACCAAGAGCAAATGAGATCAATGATCCACTTGTTTTCTTCCAGACACACAGTTACCATGCTACAACATAAATGTTAAGGTTTATACTTTATATGGGCCAAGTGTATGTACAAGCGACCTTAACCATTAAACCATTCCTTGCAAAATTTAATGGCTACATTACAACACCATACCAGTTAAAATCATAATCGATCATCATCTGAAACATGACCAAGTATGAAATAAATAAAATTCCAAAAATGCATCATATAACCATTTCACTATAGTTACACTATATACTATATTGTCTTTTTATGGAGTCATTTCCTGATCATTGATCCATTACAATTTTTTTTTTAAACACACAGTGCATTCAACTTAGAACATTTACAGTAGCATTTTTCAGTATCTCAATGAAAAAGCCATGACAGGAACATCTACGTTTCATCAAGGGTTACAGGAAACATGATACAAGGGCCACAGAGGTCAACATCCATACCGTTAATAGCAGAGGGTGGGCAACGGGAGCTCACCAATTGTAAACCATTAAAAACACATCATTAGCAGTCATGAAACTGACAAAGTGGCGAAGATGTTCATGGCGATTTATGGCAAAAATGTGTGGCAATATATGCAAATTCAGCAGTATGTAAAAATCTTTTACTCTGAGCTGCCTGTAGCACTGGCTCACAGATGATATGCCTGATGAGCATGGATTCAGAAAAGTCGACAATGAGGAACGATCACACAGCATCGGACAAAATATCAAAGTCATCGGACAGTTCAAAACACAGGAATGAGTTGAAAATAGAAATCCTCCATGCTAATTATTTTTTTTATAATAATAACTCAAAAGAGTGTAACATGTTTTTTTCCCCTAAACCTTATCTAGAGTTAAAAACATGTCACCCTCCTAACCAGCACTGCTGCTGATAAATATCTGTTATTTCTACCTTTTAGCAGTTCTCATCAGAGCCAGCTGGATTACCTGGAGCTCCTTGGCTTCACGTAGCAGAAAAATAAAACTAACATAAAATAAAGGTCTCTCAGTCTTAGTGAGCTGCAGTAGCTCTAAAAAATAGTTTTACTATTAGTACAAATCTTAGGTAAGGACAGGAAAACAGAAGAGAAGAAGAGACTGGATGTGTCACCATAAAATAAATACAATCTATTGAAATGTTATTGTTTCATCTGCCCATTCTCATTAGTCGGGTGTCAGATAACGCTGTTTTGTCAAAGCCGAGGCTCATTTATGCACAAGGTGTCCTTTGGTGGCAGCTCACGATGCACCGGGTTATGGCACTGGTGACACAGAACTGTCACTTCCAACGTCATCAAGCAAGGCTGCTATTTTAAAGGGAGGCCAACCAAGTAGTTTTAGGGCTTAAACCTAACTGAGTGAAAGCAAAAATTAAAAGAGGAAAAACACAAAGTGCCATGGCCTCTCTCAGTCCCTGGTAGGATTCCGTGCACGAGCAAGCTAGAGGTGTGTCCTCTCCCCTGTTTGCTGAGCGGCAGGTTGGTGTACCTGTTTCCCATCAACTCATTACCTCCTGCACATAAAAGAGCCCATTTACTCATTGCCAAAGTGCTCTCTCCAGTCTGTGAACTCATCTCTACGAGATAAGCAGATGACTCCCTGTGCTCTAATCGCTGCTCTCTGTTGGACTGCTTACATTTATGTTAAAATTAAAGCTCTCTGAATCTGCTTTTTGGTTTTCAACTTGGTAAACCATGATGCATAAGTTCAAACAAGAACCAAACCAGGGTCTCCTCCATGACAAAACTACAACTTATGCACCTCCACCCCTTCAGCCTCCTAACAGAGACTTCATAGGTGTCTAAAACCAGACTATTAACTTTCACGGACTAACTATGGCCATTGCATTAAGGCACTGTCACCAAAGGACATTTTATCTTTAACCTGGAAACATTTATGGCATCTGACAAAACAACATTATATCACTCCTTGAGATAAGAACATGTTGGTTATGTATGATTTTATTTTTTTTTTACTTTATGTATCCAGTGTCATCGTCAATTTGTAGCTGGTGATATGATGAAACAACAGTGAACTGTACCATGGGGTTGAAATGTGCCATATTTGATTTAAAATACATTAAAAGACAATATGCATTAATGTAAAGTAACAATTATAACAACCTGCTCAGTGCTGCAGGAAAAACAGGGGGAAGTAGTCTGTCTTGCGATGAGGGGCTTTCAGAAGGAAGGAAAATGCCAAAGCGAATTACTAACTAAAGCAGAAACTCTAACGTCAGCAGAAATCTATAGCAAACTGTCTGCAAATAAAGCTCTGTGCCTTAATAACCTCATGATTGACATTAAAAACACTCTGGTGGGGCGCACACTGCAGGTCTGACAACATCAGGTGGCATTTTCAACTGAAAGAATATCGATTGCGAATCACACGAGAAAAGTGTAAATATGTATGACAACTTAGTTCTTGGAGGTTTGATGATGGTACCGACCACCTAAGCCAGCAAGCACTTCTCCAACCAGCACCTCCCTGAGCCATGGCTCTCTGTTCCTTTAGCATAAAACATCTGGTAAACTTTATCCCCTCCTCATGTACTGTACTCATTTGAAAAAACTGCACCTGCATGATGGGCTTTGCAAAGTAAAAATGTTGCAAAGGATTAAAGAAAACGTGGAGACCTTTTTTTCCAAACAGTGCATGCTACACCATAATGCAAACTATGGGAAAGGTAAGGTAGGGCAGGCGACCTGTGTGAGTAAAGGCTGAGAGATACAAAAGAAGAAATAAAAGGGATTTCTTCTCGTACTGGCGGGGAAATACGTAGCGGACCGATCAGGGAGGGAGGTGTAAGGGATGCGAATTCATTAGTTCCTTTCATGGGCCATGCTTACTAGTCCCCTTCACCTCCGCATGGCTCTCTTTCTGAAGTGGAAAGATGTTTTGCCCCTTTCGTTCATCTCACTGAGGTGGAGCAGGGAAGCAGGCAGGACCGCAGGCCAGGATCGATGGGAACGGAGGGTTAGTTGAAGCCGGGGTCAGTGCGGTAGGAGTGGTGCCCATCTGATGTTAACTGGGTTGTCTCTGTCGCTGACGGCTGCAGCACTATAGGTTCACCACCAGCCTCTGTACGACAAACACAAGGACAAACACTACAATTCACACAAACTCACCAAGCTTGGACAATAGAAGACTGAAAAACATTGTCTGGTCCGATGAGTCTTAATTTCTGCTGCAGTTGGATGCTAGGGTCAGTATTTGGCATAAACAATGTAAAAGCGTAGCTCCATCCTGCCTTGTAGTTCAGCCTACCTGAGTGCTGCTGACTCTATGACCACAGTGAACTTGTCTTCAACTGGCTTAGTCCACCAGGAATCACAAAACCCAAATCATCTCAAAATATATGGTTTCTTGAATATAATAGTGTGTTTAGTGTACCCAGTGTGCAGCCAGCAAATCTCCAGCAACTATGTGATGCTATCATGTCAATATGGCCAAAAATCTCTAAGGAATGCTTCCGGCACCTTGTGGAATCTATACCAAAGAGAAATGAGGCAGTTCTGAAGGCAAAAGGGGTCCAATCAAACACTAGCAAGGTGTAAAATGTACAATGCTATTAATTAAAATACTTAAATAAAAATGATTCAATAGCCAGCAGCAAGACTTCTTACAGGAAAAGCAAACATAATACACCAGCCTGAACGCCTTTGCACTGGCTTCCTCTTTGTTTTAGAAGAGATTTTAAGATTTTTCTTATTACATTTAAAGCTCTTTGCAGCCTGTATCCAGAAAACATATTGGAGCTGCTGTACCCATAACACCCCAAGTGTAGTCTGAGATCCTCAGGCAGGAGCCTGCAGACTGTTCCCACCCGTTTCCAGCAAGAGTTAGATTTTTTGGATTTTGAGTGTGTGTGATTTATGTGTTTTTGTGACACTCTTTGTAGCACTGTTATTTTTATAAGTGCTATACAAAAAAAACGTACTTGTGAGAAGAAAAAAAACAAACAAAACGGTGCTCGTTCTCACCTCTCTCATCAGATTGCAGCTGAGCCTCCAGGTCCTCAGGGGACACATAAAAGTCCTGCTCCTGGCCCTCTCGAGGCCGTGGTTTACATCTTCCACAGCAGCAGTTACAGCAGCAACACAGGCAGCAACAGAAGTAACAGCCAGTGGCCAGGCCACACAATACAAACAGAGCCTGTAGGAAACAGATTCATGAAATAAAGGTTAAGACAACAGGTGTAAAAGGTTGTACAAGAGCAAACAGTAAACGATCCTGTCTTACCTTTGCCCACCAGCTAGAAAGGACAAAGTAAGTGTTAACATTCTCCTCTCCAAACTGCTCTGCCACATATAGGCCTAGAGAGCCATATTTATCGTAAATGTTACGCTTCGTGGGGTCATTCAGGATGGCGTGGGCGTTGTTTATCTCCTTGAACTTATCTGCGGCCTCTGGATTGTCGGGATTCTTGTCAGGGTGGAACTTTAACGCCAGTTTCCTGCAGAATGCATCACAGTCAGCTTTACAGGTTATCAGACCTTTCTGTGAGCTAAGCCAGGTGACCAGAGTAAAGCCTCACCTGTAAGATCTCTTTATATCGTCCGTCGTGGCCATCTTCTCAACTCCCAACACATGGTAGAGAGACTCACCCGCGGTGGACAGAGAGCGCTGCCTCTGCTGCTCACTCATGATGCCTCACGTCCACAGGCTGCACACAGAAATGCACAAAATTAAGAGGCACTGCTTGGACTGTTTTACCAGGATGTACATTCATTCAACTAAAGTGAGGCCCTTGTGATTCCATGCTCTCTGCTGCAGGCAGGCAACAGCTGGTCCTGTGCTGTCTGGATGAAATACAGATGTCCAGTACTTACTAGAAACACCCAGCTGTGTGGGAAATATATGGAAAAAAAAGTCCTGGAAAGGGGGAAAAAATAGTGAATTTTTCTCCTTTTTTTATTTTGATGATATAAATTTTAGATTTTCAGCAGGAGATAAATTCTCCTTATTGATTTTTGAAGGTGTGACATCTTGGCAGGACCCCTGATGCATATGCTGCTTTAAGTAAATCAGCAGCTGACACCCACAGAGACAACGCACTGCAACAGCACAGGCTTCATCAGGTGAAGACCAGAAAACACACTCTTTAAAGAAGACAGAAGCCTCCAAATGGGTGTCATCTCGACACAAATCAACATCTACTACGCTGTTTGAAGCCCTATAATGCCTAATTTCTTAAATTTTCATCAAAAACTACATGTTCAGTCAAACGGCTGTCAAATTTCCACTCGTCACGAATCGCATCCCGCTCCAAAAGATGTCTATAGGAAGGATTAGACTCTGGGTACGATGCTGAGAGCATAATCTCCGTGCAAGCATCAGCAGCAGCACTGCTATAGCGCACAGCATCCATGTTGGTTCGCTTCCCCGGCCTGCTCTTGATGCAAGACAGGAATGGATCGTCAGCAGTTATTTTCAAGGACAAGGACCAGAGTGTCGAGGAAGAAAGGAAATAATGGAAATGCAGGAGGAGGCTCACCTTTCAGTAGGCTCTAATGCGCTGCGAAGCTAACGATCCCAGCAGGTTATGATTTTAGACAGTGCAGCGTGACTATGGCCGCATCTCCTCGCACGTACCCGGACCTTCTCTGGCTCCCACTACACAACCATGGACAGTGCAGCAGTCCGCTGGCTCCGCCCCCCCACCACCCTACGACGACCCGACGTGCGCGTGCACGACGGGGAGGATGCTAGAGGAAAGATGTGCAGCTCCGCATTTGTCGTGAAAGCTAAAAAGGGAGTTCCTTTAAAAAATATTACATTTAATTTACCCACTGGAAGTTGTATAAGAAAGATTTAAAATGGATACTGAGTTCTATGGAGGGCCAGGAGTGACTAAATGGATTAATTAAATACACCATCAAATAATTAGTTAAATGTGTAATTAAATTAAATTGGAATTAATTAATTAAATAAATATTTAATTAATTAATTATTGACACATTTAATTAATTATTTACCGATGTATTTAATTAATTCATTTTGGCAGTCCTGACCCCTGGCTGTTCATGAATTAGTTTTATCTTTCAGGGTGGCCCTCTGTATTTATATATATGTGTGTGTGTGTGTGTGTGTGTGTGTGTGTATATATATAATATTCTGTAACTCTGTAACTTCTGTCGGTGCTGTGCTTTTTTGGAAATCGAATTTCCCAGAGGAACCCACCCGAGGGATTAATAAAGTTCTATCTTATCTTATCTTATCTTATCTTATCTTATCTTAAACTCAGGGGGCGGGGTTATCGCTGATCGAGTCAAAACTTTGGCCTGGTGGCCCCGTTTCTGCACACCAGCAACCCTGGCATGTAGAAACTAACTGAACTGTACTGAAAAAAACTGTTTGTGTGTCAGCAAACACGCTTTTAATATTTTTTTTTTAGCCGAGAATGTAGTGGTTTATTTTTTCAGATATCTGGTCGGATTGTCAAGATACAGCCTCTTTGCAAAATTGCTTTGATGATTTCGGATTGGGTGAATGAATGAATGAATGAATGAATGTGATTGGTTGAACAGGTGTTCGTCATCTGTGTTCTGTGTTATCTGCATTTCCATCAGAGTAGGAGACTCAGCAGCAGATTAGAATCAAGTATAATAAAATTTTTACATTTAAGAAATCACCAAATTAATCATTTGGTGATTTTGTGAATAATCAATAACCAAATTGACAATGCAACACACTGTTTGTGCAGAGATTTACAGCACAATGCTCACTTACAACACATTCCTCCATCATTCCCCCTTTTAAACACTTAAAACATGCAGCAAATAAAAGACTGAGTGAAAATGTGGCACTTCCTGCTGATTTTAAAAATCAAACCAGTTTAAGTTTGTATTCTCTCAGCTGCAGACTAGCTGCTGTTTAAATGTTTGAGAGTTAAGATTGGATATAAAACAAACGTCAAACATAAACTCAGTCTACATACACACTTGATATGAGGTCAGCAATTACAGTGTCTGTGTCCTGTTTTAAGATCATATATGTAAAATTGTTGTTTAAATTATAGTTTCGGAGTATCATACATAATGCCCACGTGAGGTGTGTGACTGTACACCACTATACAGAAATAAATCAGCTATTACTGAAATACACCTGCTATATAATAAACTATGATAAACATGTGAAGGTGTGATTAACATGTTTAGTTATAAAGGACAGCTTCCTGCCTTTAGTCTCATTCATGAGCAGTGTTAGTTCTCTTCTAACATCCAGAAGTCTGCACAATGTGTTTCATAGTTTCTAACAAGCCTTTGAGAGTTAAAGGTAACATGACCGAAACACCAACATCAAAAAACAAAACAAAACACCTCACAAATCATATATTAACCTCATTTATTTTTATTTTACAGTTGAATAACTATTAACAAACAGATAATGTAATATTTCTGGACAGACAGGAGTCTTTCAGTATCCGAGGAGGAACCTTCTCGTTCCTCCTTGCATAAATTTTTTTTTTTAAATTCAAAAGTCACGGTTAAAAAAATCCAACACATATGAGCACCAGATGGTTCAGTCTAACATGTGCTCCAGTGAGACATTAAACTTCAGTAAAATTATGCAGTTATGAAACTTAACTGTAATCTGAGCCAAACTGATTTTCTCAGTTGTAAATAAAACAGTGAAGTAAATGTGACCCAACAGACAGAACCTGAGTGAATTATGTCCAGTGTTTAAACTCTACTGAGAGCTAAAACTCAGCGGAGGTTTTAAAGCTGTGTGCCGGTGATTGGATATCAGCTGCTCATAAAGTGGGTTCGCCTCTAAAGTGCTGTGCAGTTTTCTAAGTGTCCATCGCTCTCCGTTTAAATCCTGTTTGCCATCTTTAACCCAGGTCAGTCACTCTGAGGGAAACACAAGCTGCAGCAGCCCTGCGCTCAGGAAACAAACTACATTTTCTTAAATGGCTTAGAGAGCCATTTGAGCCTTAAATTAGAGTACTTTAAAATACAGGAACATGTTTAAAAGACAAAAATGAACATCCAACTTTGACTGTAGATATCTTTGACAGGATATCACTATTGGACTGTCTAACATGCCAACTTCCAGAAGGACTGAGACAAGTGACAAAAGAACAGAGCAGCATTCAGTGACCACCACACATGAGCATGTTCCTGCAACATTCAGCATCTGATTCTTGTTCATCTGTGTGCTTCTGCTTTTGGTAAGTATACTTACCTAACTACAGTAACTATAAAGCAGTCACTCTAAACACATGCTGCCATCCAGTTCTAACTACCTGGTTACTTGGTATCAGTTATTTGGTTTGTTTGTTACTCACAAATATCACCAAACTCAGACATTTTGCATTCTGTATGTCTTTTCATCTTTACCAGCCACACTCTAACTGTAATTAAGAGTTTATTAAATATTAAAGGGGTGCAGATAGAGCCAGCTTTTGAATTTCTATGAATTACTATGAACACTTACCATATTCTACCTGCACAATAGCGAGCAGAACTAACACTGGAAAAATACACCATCACATAGTTCATCAAACTCACATAGATAAACCTTATTTATGATATAACAAGGTAACAAGGTGAACAATGAAACAGTAACAGTCTAAAAAAGTGGATTCTAAACTCCAATTCAGTCAATTCTATAATTCAGTAGAACTGCAGACCCCCAAGTCTTCATCATTAAACCTCTAGTTGCTTCATTTTTCTGTTTTATATCAGATATCAGGTTTTAGTAAAGCTGCATTACCATGGTGAGGCAAAGTGCTTTTGTGTGTGTGTTGTGAATGGCTATGAAAGGCCTTTTCTTAAAGACCAAAGTTGGGTTTGAATTCGAGTTACAGCAGACAGTCGCCACTTTGAAATGGAACGCAGCCCTCCAAAGGCAGACGGCTAACATGAGGAATTGAACGCGCCGTCCACCCTAGCCCACAGCAACCACCATAGCAACCGCCTAGTGTATGACCTTAAAAAACATGTCCTTTCTTCATAACTGTCAAAAATATGAAATAATTTACAAAGAGTGAAAGTGTTACAGCTGCAGAGGGCTTTGGCGGTATCTTTGGAATCTGTTTAATAATATACAATATAATGTAACCATGGAGACAGAGTCAGTCATGTGAACTAGCGTGCGTGTTTACTGCAGTGAATGAGGCGATTGTGTGCACAGCGTCCACACACTGCACAGGGTCAAGACATGACTTCAACATTGTTTTATACAAAATAAAGTTGTTTACAAAACATTCTGTGTCTCCCAAATAAGCACAGCTGTTCACGTTTGTCATTACATGTTTATTTGTAAGAAAAATGATGAACTTCACATTGTGCACCTAATCGAAGCACATTTGATAAGTCTGTTTCATTCCTTTGCATCATGAGAGCTGGAGTAAACATATATCCTGACAATTAAAGTTGAGCAAACTTCAGTGAAATCATAAAACAGTAGACACAGGTAGAAATGGGATCAGATTCATCTCTGCATAGTCAAAAGCAGATACCTCCTGTGTTCAGTCCATCATATGAAAAAGGAAACTGTAGCACAGTCCATGTGCTTTTGCATCCATGGCTAAAATGTTCTCAAGCAGGTCAGTCTCAGAAATGTCTCTAAAGTAGACATGTACAGTGTAGTGTAAGCACTGAAAGATCATAGAGGAAACTCTACCATTAATGTCAAACTAATGTTGGAGAAACAAAACACAAAGGCTATGTTTGGTTTTAAGTGAACTGTACATTAAGAGGGCGACAAAGACAACATTTATACAGGAGTGAAAAAAAATTAAGAAATGCAACATATGTGGAGACAAATTCAAAAATGAAAAATGCAACAAACATCTCAGTTACAGTTTGGATTTTGTGTTTCACTTAACATTTGTGTTTATACTCTTGTAAATGTGTTGCTCTCATATAACACTGTGCTTTTTATTTTCAAGGCAAAAGTGAAAGAATTTTTTGGCAAATATGTAAAGCAGTTTACAATGTCATGTGCAGAAATAGTTTTGTAAATAAAAATAATCATGCAGAGCAGCAGCCTATGGGAGGTTGTTTCTGCCTGTATAAAAGGCCCCAAAGTTCATATAATAGTTTTACTGGTGTTTATAAGTTTATATAAGTTCATGTAATGTTCCATCTTCTGTCAGTTTGGGCCAGCCCACCTTCTAGTGACATCATCCGGTTAGTAAGGTGGGCAGTTTAATGGCGGCTGAGCAGTGTTGGTCCGGAGGGGGTGCACTGATTCCTGGGGCATGTTAGGTGTGCGTAAATGACAAGTAAGTAGTGACCTGTGTCGTATTTTGCCTTTGTTGTGTCAGTACTGTAGTATGTTACCATTTAGGAGCTAATGTAGTCCATAGTTGGAGCGGTAGGCCACGCATGCAACGCGTGAGTTCACCCTCATTTCATATGCTAACTTATGTTGTTAGCTTGGCCCCGGTTTAGCTTGTTGACGCATGTACGGTCGCTCGTATGTCCATAATGTCATTCCTGTGTTATCAGACCTTCTCTATATGTTGTATGTGATGCTTGTGATTGTTTACTTTGAAGTAGCGGAGTTTGTAGCGAACAATTAGGTACGTGGATTAATAAAATAGCAAACG
The DNA here is from genome assembly GCF_057381845.1 of Rhamphochromis longiceps. NCBI lineage: Eukaryota > Metazoa > Chordata > Actinopteri > Cichliformes > Cichlidae > Rhamphochromis > Rhamphochromis longiceps. The sequence continues at coordinate 21,833,329 of NC_140576.1, forward strand.
TAGTATAACCGGAAGTATGGCGTCCCGCTTGCCCTTCACAATAAGAGCATTATAGCGGAATATAATGGGGGGCGCTTTTATTTTGTATAACTACCGGAAGTAGTTCACATGTACTGACGGTTGCTTAACCTCGCACTAATGCTATTTAGTTGCATAGTGTGAGCAGTTTGAAGTGTATTATATTTTTCTGATCTTTATATTTGATTATGTTAACTATGTTGTATTATGTTTATATTTGAGTATTTGACTTTTCCATTCTCTTTATTTATTGTTATTTCCCTTGTTTATTTCCTTTGTAGGAAACCACACACACACACACACACCCAGACACACACTTATGTACACCCGCTGTGTTACAGCCCCAGAAATTAAGCGGTGACAATAAAGTGCCTCAAACGGAACCTCAAGCTCTCTCCTTCTTTCGTGCTCTGGGCAATTTGGCCTTAAGTGGTGTTCTGGCCGACACACCGGGGTGACCGTAGTGCTCAAAGACTGAATCAGTGCCACAGCCGTGCCTATCTTTGATATCTCCACTACATTAATTGGTCCTTCGAGCCGGATGCACTAGGTTCGCCTCAGAGATGGAACCAGGCCCAGAGTACGAGGCTCGTGGCGCACGCCCCAAACGACATGCTCGCCCACCTGTGCACTACGCAGATTATGAGGTGGAGTACCCAGGCTACATTAGCCATGCATATAGAGAGGATGTAGAGCTCAGACACCAAGAGGACAAGGCCAGGATGACCTCCCTCGCTTCCCCCTTTAGCTGCAACCTAGCCAGCCCTCAGTGGAGGCGGGATGCTATTCTCCATGAGACGGCCTCGCGCTATGGAGCTCAGAGCCAACAGCACATTCAGGAGAATCAGCTAGCCCCCCAGCTATATCCGGAGAGATGGCATGGGGAACAAGCCTATGATCACTCTACTCCTCTACCCTTCGTGCTCCCCTATGCACATCCAAATAAGGAAGTAAGTGCAGAGTTAGAGGATATCCGTCAGGAGCGCCACCTCATCCAGCAGAGCCAGCAACGTATGTCATCAGATCTGGTCGAACTCAAGGCACTGCGGGCAGAAATGAGACAGTTAGTGGAAGCTGTCCAGAGCATGCAGGGCCCATCTTCTCTCCAAACCAGTAAGTCAATGCAGTCACCGCTACCGGGTGATGCACCAGAGATTGAGGAGGATGATGACTGGCCTGCCCCACCACCGTGGCCAGATCCAATTGAGGAAGCGCCACTGCCTAGTGACCCACCAGTGTTGAACCCCCATCGCCAAGATGCATGTATGTTTCCAGCCATTAAGACAGAGGCAATGGCAATCCCACCTGCTAATATGGTCGTGGACCACCCAGGACAGAGTCTGTCATCAGATCCTCCACCAGCTCTCAGGTTTCCAGATAAAGCCTCCCATAATCCACCTCCCTGGTTCAAGCCGGTTCATCTCCCACCTCGCCCAGGCAGTTTCCCACTGGGTGGGTCCAAGCATCCGCGCGCCGCCTATGGGGACAGTAAGACTGAGCATGGCTGTAATCCAGCATCCCCTGAGCAGCAGTTCAATCTGTCCTCTCCACAGCCACTGCCGGACAGACCGAATCCGGGCAGGACTCCTATCACCTCAGAGACAGTTTACCGTGGTCCCCGCCCAACAATCCCCAACTTCTCCAGTCGAGACCCTAGTGAGTTTGCTAGGCTTAAGATGGCATTGGGGAATCTTCTACCTGAGGACACGACTGAGCTGTTCAAGTATCAAGTGTTGGTTGATCACCTGCACTTAGAGGAGGCCAGATTAATAGCCGATGCTTACCTCAACTCTGCCACACCCTTCACTGATACGATGGAGGCCCTCAATGACAAATTCGGCCAACCACATCAGATAGTGCTGAGGCGTATTGCTGCGATGATGGACTCACCTGACATCAGACGTGGAGACGTCTCGGCATTTGAGAGATTTGCCCTCCAGATACAGTCACTGGTGGGGATGTTAAGGACACTAGGCCCAGAAGGAGAAGTGGAACTACACTGTGGTTCACATGTTTCTCGTCTGCTTAGTAAACTACCCCCCGAGCAGAGAGCGGAGTTCCGCCGCTGCATGTTCCAACAAGGTGTGAGGATGCATACCTTGGCAGATCTCGCAGGGTGGCTTAAGTATGAGTCCTGGTGCCAAGACTCTGAAGGGCAGCTAGCAGTGAAAGGGACAAAGGAGAAACAGTGGCCCAGGCCTGAGGTGCGCCAGGGTAAGAGATCCATCACAGTCCTTCATGGTGCAAAGGAGGTAATGACGAACCCACAGGCTTTGAGGCCAGGTGGTGTGGCCAGCAAGAACAAGCCATACTGTCCATTCTGTAACACGGAAGAGCACTATCTCAGTCAGTGCACAATGGTATCCAAGTTGACAAAGGACCAGCTAACAGAGTGGATAAAGAGTAACAAGAGGTGCTGGCGCTGCGCACGGTCACACCAGGCAGCCCAGTGCAATCTGAGGAAGACTTGCAGCCTCTGCCAAGGGAAGCACCTGCAGGTACTGCATGATGTCAATGTTAGAACACCTAAAGGGTCGCTAACAACAGCGGTGGTGAGCGGTGACTCGAAGGCAGCAACCGACGTCCTGTATCTAGACAGACCCACTGAAGGCTGCAAAGTCCTTCTAAAGATTGTCAAAGTCTGCATTCATTATGGCAAGCGAACAATCAGCACTTATGCTGTACTGGATGACGGGTCAGAGAGGACAATGCTTCTGCCGGAGGCTGCCGAAAAGTTAGGCATGCAAGGGATCGCAGAGGACGTCCCACTGCGCACGATTAGGCAGGACGTGCAGACTCTCAGAGGTGAGTCAGTGTCGTTCTCTGTTTCTTCTCCATCAAGGCCCAGGACCAGGTTCAAGATTGCTGGGGCCTTCACTGCTGCACGCATCGGACTTGCAGGCCACACTTATCCCATGGAGCAACTCAGGGAAAGGTACAAGCACCTGATTGGTCTTCCGATCCACACCTTGTTAAATGTGAAACCTTTGCTACTCATTGGCAGTGACCATCCCCATCTGGTTACCCCCGTTGAACCAGTCAGGCTGGGACCTCCAGGAGGGCCTGCTGCTATTCGTACCAGGCTAGGTTGGGCGCTACAAGGGCCAGCAAGTATAGTTGGCCAGCTTACCCAACCGCAGCAGTGCTTGCTGACTTCTGTTGCACCTCAGGTCAGTGAGTTAATGAAACATGTGGAGAAACTGTGGCAGGTCGACATCGTTCCATTCCGAAACGAGAAGCTTGTTACTCGTTCAAGGCAAGACCAAGAGGCCATATGCATTCTGGAGACCAGAACTGTCCGAATAGAGGTTGAAGGCATACGTCGCTATGCCACCCCACTACTTCGCCGGAAGGGGATGCCTCTACTGCAGGCAACTAAAGACGCCGTCATGCCAAGTCTACGGGGTATAGAGAGAAGGCTGGCCAAAGACCCAGAACGAGCTGAGGCCTACAAAGTGGAGATGGAGAAGCTTATCAAGGCTGGCTCCATCATTAAGTGTGGCTCTGGGACACCTGTGACAGAAGGTCAGGAGGCGTGGTACATCCCTCATCACATGGTGAGCCATAATGGCAAGAACCGATTGGTTTTCAACTGCTCATTTCAGTACAGAGGACAGAACTTGAACGACTACCTGCTGCCTGGGCCCACCTTAGGTGCGTCGCTTCTGGGAGTCCTATTGCGCTTCAGAGAGCATGCAGTTGCAGTGAGTGGGGACATTAAAGGCATGTTCCACCAGGTTCATCTCTTACCAGAAGATCGTGCCCTGCTCAGATTCGTCTGGCGAGACATCAGCGACGAGAGCCCTCCAGCAGTCTACGAGTGGCGGGTGCTCCCGTTCGGAACCACGTGTAGCCCCTGCTGTGCCACATTTGCCCTGCAGCGTCATGTCATGGATAACAGCCAGCCAGATGATGACGTGAGACTCTCGGTCGAAAGGTGTTTTTATGTGGACAACTGCCTTCAGAGTTTCCCCACCGTGGAAGAGGCAAGGAAACTTGTCGACAGGTTACGGGCCATCCTAGCCTCAGCAGGTTTTGACCTACGTCAGTGGGCCAGCAATGAACGTGACGTCATCAGTCACTTACCACAAGAGAGCTGCTCCGCTAGTGTGGAACTATGGCTGGCCCAGAACAAGGTAGATACCCCAGAATCTACCCTGGGATTGAGCTGGCTATTCCACACAGATGTCCTAGGCTACAAGCATCGTCAAGTTCCATATGCAGTCCCCACGATGCGCAATATCTACAAGGTCTTGGCCAGCCAGTACGACCCCCTAGGGTTCATCTTACCCTACACAACCAGAGCGAAGGTAATCATCCGCCATCTTTGGGACAAGCAAAGGGGTTGGGATGACCCACACCTACCTCAGGAGCTTATGCAGCAGTGGACAGCCTGGGAGGAAGAGCTGCAATTTCTACCTGAAATTACTCTTCCCCGACCATATGTGCCTAAGGAAGTGGACCCCTTCAGCTGTCAGAGAGAGGTGCACATATTTTGTGATGCCTCTGAAGAAGCTTATGGCTCAGTAGCTTACCTCCGGACCACTGGCAGAAATGGTGAAGTGCATCTGTCATTCTTGGTGGCCCGTTCCAGGGTTGCCCCTAAGCGGTTCCACTCCATGCCCCGATTGGAGCTCTGTGCTGCACTCACTGGGGCACAGCTCTCACAAGTGCTGGAAAGGGAGCTCACCCTTAGAATCGACCAGACGGTCCTATGGTCCGATTCTACAACAGTGCTGACCTGGCTGAGGTCTGAATCCTGCCGATTTAAGGTCTTCGTGGGCACTCGTGTAGCCGAGATACAAGAGCTGACAGACAGGCACTCCTGGAGATACGTCGACTCTGGAAGGAATCCAGCCAACGATGTGACACGTGGGAAGAAGTTGAAGGAGCTCACTGTACCAAATAGATGGAGCCAAGGACCATCCTTTCTCCTGCGCAGTCCAGACTCCTGGCCAGAGGATCTCACGGTTGACCAAGCAGGAGATGCCTCGGAGCTGCGCAAAGCTGTGTTCTGTGGGACCACAGCAACTACTCCGTCAGGTCAGCCAACTTCAGATTTGAGCCGCTACAAAACCTGGAGTGAGATGTTAGAGGTTACAGCGCGGGAGCTACATGGGGCGGCCCAACCAGATGGTCATCCCACTGTTGAGGACTATCGCAAGGCGGAGAGGCTGATCCTACAGAGGGCCCAGATGGATAGTTTCCTGGAGGAGTACAACCTGTTGAAAGTCGGTAAGCCAGTTCCCAGGAGCAGTCGTCTTCTCTCTCTGTCACCCGAAGTGGATGAGACCAGACAGCTCATTTGTGTTGGAGGACGACTTCGTCGATCTGAAGATTTGGCTCTGGAGACACTCCATCCGATTATCTTAGACCCAAGCCACCCAGTGACCAAACTCCTGATCCAAGACTTTGATCGCCGCCTCCATCATCCTGGCCCGGAGCGGGTGTTCGCAGAACTTCGGCGCTCCTACTGGATTCTGCGAGGGCGTGAAGCTGTCCGGCGCTACCAACACCTCTGTGCTGATTGTCAAAGGTGGAGAGCTAGACCTACAGTGCCAAGGATGGCAGACCTGCCAGCAGCCCGGCTACGTCTATATAAACCGGCTTTCTACTCTACGGGAATGGACTGCTTCGGGCCGTTTGAGGTCAAGGTTGGTCGGCGTATTGAGAAGAGATGGGGAATCATATTCAAGTGCCTCACCACCAGGGCAGTCCACTTGGATGTTCTTAACACCATTGATGCAGATGCATTCCTGATGGCTCTTCGGCGATTTGTCGCCCGTAGAGGAACACCTGCCGAGTTGTTTTCAGACCAGGGGACCAACTTCAGGGGAGGTGAGAGGGAGCTGCGTGAGACCTTTCTGAAGATGGCCCCGGAACTACAACAGCTTCTAGCACCCCAGAGGATCAGCTTCCGCTTTAATCCTCCAGGTGCCCCACACTTTGGGGGAGCATGGGAAAGGGAGATCCGGTCGGTTAAGTATGCCCTCTATGCCACCGTTGGTGCTCAGTCAGTTCCAGAAGAAGTGCTTCGCACTGTACTCACCGAAGTGGAAGGGATACTCAATAGTAAGCCCCTGGGGTATGTGTCTTCCGATGCCAGAGATGCAGATCCGGTGACTCCTAATATTCTTCTGATGGGGCGGCCGGATGGATCGCTACCTCAGGTAGTATACCCAGAGAGTGAGCTCCTCAGTCGCCGTCGCTGGAAGCACTCCCAGGTTTTGGCTGACCATTTCTGGTCACGTTTCATTCGTCAGTACATTCCCAGTCTGCAGACTCGCCAGAAGTGGCAAACAACGGCAGCTGATTTGGCTGAGGACTCTGTGGTGATGATCGCTGATCCACAGCTTCCCAGGGCTCTCTGGCCGGTGGGGAGGGTGATTAAAACTCATCCTAGCCCTGATGGACGCATCAGGTCAGCTGACGTGAAGGTGAAGGAGAGAGTCTACACTCGGCCAGTTGCCAGACTGGTTGTCCTCCCTGCGCTGCCCTCTGGAGAAGATGAGGACAGCTCTGCGTCGAACTCACCACAACCCTAGAACTTTGTTGCCTTATTGATGAGCAAATGTCTTACATACATTTGGGGGCGGCTGTATAAAAGGCCCCAAAGTTCATATAATAGTTTTACTGGTGTTTATAAGTTTATATAAGTTCATGTAATGTTCCATCTTCTGTCAGTTTGGGCCAGCCCACCTTCTAGTGACATCATCCGGTTAGTAAGGTGGGCAGTTTAATGGCGGCTGAGCAGTGTTGGTCCGGAGGGGGTGCACTGATTCCTGGGGCATGTTAGGTGTGCGTAAATGACAAGTAAGTAGTGACCTGTGTCGTATTTTGCCTTTGTTGTGTCAGTACTGTAGTATGTTACCATTTAGGAGCTAATGTAGTCCATAGTTGGAGCGGTAGGCCACGCATGCAACGCGTGAGTTCACCCTCATTTCATATGCTAACTTATGTTGTTAGCTTGGCCCCGGTTTAGCTTGTTGACGCATGTACGGTCGCTCGTATGTCCATAATGTCATTCCTGTGTTATCAGACCTTCTCTATATGTTGTATGTGATGCTTGTGATTGTTTACTTTGAAGTAGCGGAGTTTGTAGCGAACAATTAGGTACGTGGATTAATAAAATAGCAAACGTAGTATAACCGGAAGTATGGCGTCCCGCTTGCCCTTCACAATAAGAGCATTATAGCGGAATATAATGGGGGGCGCTTTTATTTTGTATAACTACCGGAAGTAGTTCACATGTACTGACGGTTGCTTAACCTCGCACTAATGCTATTTAGTTGCATAGTGTGAGCAGTTTGAAGTGTATTATATTTTTCTGATCTTTATATTTGATTATGTTAACTATGTTGTATTATGTTTATATTTGAGTATTTGACTTTTCCATTCTCTTTATTTATTGTTATTTCCCTTGTTTATTTCCTTTGTAGGAAACCACACACACACACACACACCCAGACACACACTTATGTACACCCGCTGTGTTACAGCCCCAGAAATTAAGCGGTGACAATAAAGTGCCTCAAACGGAACCTCAAGCTCTCTCCTTCTTTCGTGCTCTGGGCAATTTGGCCTTAAGTGGTGTTCTGGCCGACACACCGGGGTGACCGTAGTGCTCAAAGACTGAATCAGTGCCACAGCCGTGCCTATCTTTGATATCTCCACTACACTGCCACTGAGGAAGTATACATAACCCAAGGTTTTATTTTATGGATGTTGTTTTTCAGTGGCAGAAACAACCTTCCATATAGCATAATAGCTAATTGCATACAAGAGCGTGTATGTTTGATTGAAAGCTGATCTTTATGAAGTGTGAAAGTAATGGTGAAATACAACTTTAAAGCCACTACAAATGAAAGATTCCTCTCTACTTGAGTTTGCAGAATTTAGTGGTTTTGACACCTGAGAAAAGCCAAAATCCAGCATAGAGCGGCTGACTGAACGTAGTGTGGACTCTGTGGAGAAGGGTCATAGTTTCAGATACACTGTAGAAGGACAGGATGCCTGCACTGTGATCCAGGTACACTCCTATTTTGGAGAAGTGAGGACCTGAGGTGGAAGTGTGGCTGTTGTTGTGCCAAAATTCATATGCTTTTTTGTGACAACTCAAAGCCCAACTTTTCTCATTGCGTCCAAATTTACATTCATCCCCCCACCCTGCTCTGCCAATATTTTTGTAGGCGACTGCAATGTGAGATCCTATCCCTATCCACTCCACTTCCCAGTAACACCGTCCAGTCAGACTCTCTCTGCTCAGAACCTGAGACCATGCAGTGAATCGATGTGGATGATTAGAATAAGACTGCTGTTGGTTCATTAATGTTGCCTTTCTGTTCCCCTCTGATAAGAGCAGCCATTTGTTTGCTGTTTTTGGATCCAAGGTGATTGCACGTGAATAGTTTAAGAATCCAGCTCTGGTCGTTGGCTCTGGTTTTGGAACTGACAGTAAAACATCCACTTGAGTGACTATGAGTGAGAAGTTTGACCATGTCTCACTCAGGATATCCTGTAGCTTCTCTCTGGTTTCTGACACAGCTGCTTTCACATCCTCAAAGTACCTCAGAGGACGGATATTGATGCTAGATGAGTCTGTAGGCTGTCTGAGTGGTGACAGTAAAGGATGGTTGTGCAGAAACAGATTGTGATCCTCTGTGTCTATGAGCTGCTTCAGCTCAGCATCTTTCTTCTTCAACTCAGCGATCTCCTGCTCCAGCTTCTCCTGAAGCTCTTTGACTCGACTCACTTCAGTTTCTTGCTGGGATCTGATCTGCCGCTTTACATCAGAGCTTCTTTTCTGGATGAGACGAATCAGCTCAGTGAACATCTTCTCACTGTCCTCTACCGCTTTATCGGCGGAGAAACTCATTGCCCTGACCTCCAGCTCAAGCACATTCACTTCTTTCTCTCGGTGCTGGATTCTTTGCTGGATTTGCAGTCGACTCACCTCGAGCGCTCTTTGCCTCTCAGACCTTTCTGCTACAGCTGAAACCGTTTCATGGCCTTTATGTTCATCTAAAGAGCAGACATAACAGATACTCTGCTGATCAGTACGGCAGAAAATTTTCATCACCTCACTGTGAAGAGAGCAGATGTTCTCCTGGAGCCTCTTGAAGGGGTCTGCCAGTTTGTGTTTCTTTAAAAGAGCCACATCATAATGAGGCTGAAGGTGCTGCTCACAGTAAGAGACCAGGCACACCAAACAGGACTTCACAGCTTTTAGTTTTCTTCCTGTGCAGAGATCGCAGGCTATGTCTTCAGGACCAGCACAGCCCTGATAAACAGAAGCAGCTTGGAGTGCGGTCTTCTTCAGCTCCTCCACTAACTCTGCTAACATTGTGCTTTTCACCAGGAGAGGTCTCGGTGTGAAGGCCTGCCTACACTGAGGGCAGCTGCAGATTCTCTTCTTCTCTTCATCCCAGTGGGTTTTAATGCAGTCCATGCAGTAGCTGTGTCCACAGGGAATTGTGACCGGATCCTTTAGTATATCCAAACAGATTGAACAAGAGAAGCTTTCTGGGTGCAGCTGAACTCCTTTCTGTGCCATTTTACCTCTCAGCATCTGTGCCTGTGTGAGTTTCGTTTCCTGAGAACTTAAACTGCTCTGACCACTGAATGTAAGAATCGTGTTTGCGCAATACACGTCACCACATTTTGGTTACGCCCATCTCTAAAGTGCAGGTCCAAAGGGGAGGGAACACACAAATGTTTAGACAGAGAGGAGCTCCGGTATTTAAAGAAGAAGTGTTAGAAGCTGTTTTTCATTCCAAGAAGAGGAACAGTACTCTGTGTTTAGGCTGTACTCAGTTAAATGTCATATATAGTCAAGTAAAGACAGCTATAACATTTAAAACAACAGCAATTGACCCAAAGTCAGATACAGACATGAAATAAACTGCATTTCCCATACCAGTCACACAGAACGGGACACACAGAACACATATTCTTTTTTAAATTTTTGTTCCTATAGTTTCTTGTCATAACAGAATTTTATTATATTAGTACATATTAGTATTTTAATAAATATTAATAAAGTCCACAATTTACTAGCAGTTTACTATTGCTAAATTCTCAGTTGATTAAAAATGAGGTAGGGGCTTGATTTCACAAGTTAATATTTTTATATTATGACATGTATCTGTCCATCTTTTCTTTATTTTTGCCTGTATTGTTCCTCTAAATGTTTGTATAATTTCAAACTGAACCTATGGGCGCATTAAATAAGAAAATGCTGTCCGACTTTTAATTTAATCAGTAGTTCCGGTTGGTTCTTCCACTAGTAATGTGTCGGTCGCGAACGAAATGGCTCTTAGAGCCGACTCTTTGAAGTGAACGATGCGATCCAACTCCTTATTGGGAGCTGTGTTTTTTCTTTCTTTCTCTCACCCTCTCTCTCTCTCGCACTTTTTTTCCGCTTCGCTCCTCGCGAGCGCTGAGCAGAGGGGGGAGGGGCGGTAGTTATACTTGCAGTAGCACAGGAACAGTGTGGAGGGAAAGAGAGAGAAAGAGAGCCAAGGACAACAACATCATATTAGAAAGGTAGAGTAATCATCCACAACAATTTTTAGTTCAGGAAGTTTATTCATGCAGGCCTATATGACAGATCTTTCTTTTTGCATCTTCTTTTTGTTTTGTATATTTTAATTTATATTTAATTATGTTGTGGTTTTCAGTGTTTTGTGTTGTTTCACTTTAAATTTGTTTAAAAGGATAAGCTGAAAATTTTAATAGTTAAATTTAATTTAACAGTTAAAAGTTGAAATATAAATAGTTGTATGTAAATTGTTGTTTTTTGCATTATATGATTTATTTACTACATTTTATGTGGAGTGAATAAATACAAGTATATTTACGGTGGCCCATAGAGACAAAGCATGTACAAACTCCAAAACACATACAAACTCCGAAGCATGTACAAACTGCAAAACACGTACAAACTCAGAAGCACGTACAAACTCAGAAGCACGTACAAACTCTGAAGAATGTTGTTTTTTGCATTATATGATTTGTTTATTACATTTTATGTGGAGTGAATAAATAAAAGTATATTTATGGTGGCCCCTAGAGACAAAGCACGTACAAACTCCAAAACACATACAAACTCCGAAGCATCTACAAACTGCAATCGGATATTTACATGTAAACATATATAAATAACCACGGTTTTTTTTTGTTTTTTTTTTACATTAGTACAGTGAAACCCCGACTTACAAAATTAATTTGTTCCAGAGGGTCTTTCGTAAGTCAAAATTTTCGTAAGTCGAAGCACCTTTTTCCATCACCTTTTGAGTGAGGCGATGCTGGCTGAAGACGAAGTTCTTGGTGGAGGAGGAGGTGGCGGAGGTTGAAGAAAGCATGCGTATAAATGCATACATACGTATGTGCACATGTACATAACATTATGGAATTTAATTTATTTTTTAAAATTTTTTGCATTTTATCTACTTCGTTACGCAGGCATTTTGCCGTACCACGGGCAGAAATATTGCTGTTAAGTGCCTTCGTAACTTGAATTTTTCGTTAAATGGGGTCTTCATAAGTTGGGGTTCCACTGTAATTCCTTTTGTGCATAACTTTATATTGTTCTTGATAATAAATTAAAGCAACAAAACAACCTGAAGAGTCGGTTGGGAGTCGAAAGACTCGACTCTTTTTAGTGAGACGAGCCGAAAGAGTCAGTTCTCTAAAAAGAGTCGGAATTCCCATCACTATCTCCCACTGCACTCACCGTTACTGTTCCTCGGCAACCGTGACGTCACACCTAGCGCCAATCGAAGAGCTCGCAAGACCGACGCATCTATCGCGAGGTTATCACATTAGCTTGGTTAGTTAGCTAGCTGCGGAAACCCTGAACGTGTGTCCGTTGTTTATGATTTTATTTTATTCTTCTAAAGCGCTGAGAGGGCTGAGCAGTGCTTATTGATTATTGATTCCTAACGCGTGCAGGAAAGCATAATCGCCGGACCTTGTGTTTGCACGGTAAGCCATGAAAACGCTCGCTGTCTGCTAACTGGTCAGGGCTGTTGCTCAGGAGGAAATGGGTTTGTTTTGAAAGCCTCGGAGAATTTTCCCGTTATGTTTTAGCAAGATTTTCAATCGTGTAAAACCAATTTAGGCATCAGAAATGTTGTGTTATTAATTTTACTTTTTAACCCGTTGCGTGTTTGATTTCTGTGCGTGTTCATTTTGTAATATTGGTCTTATTTGCACGGTTGTCCCGTCGATCTTCGTGTAGGTACAAACTGTGACCAAGCTGTGTCAGTCTTGCTCACGTTTACAGTATTTGTTTGTTTGTTTGTGTTTTTTTTTTTTTTTTTTTTTTTTTTTTTTTTTTTTTTTTAATACTTTTCAGGATCCAATGATGAGTTATGCCGAAAAGCCAGAGGACATCACAAAAGAAGAGTGGATGGACAAATTAAACAACGTTCACATACAGAGGGCGGATATGAATCGGCTCATTATGAATTACCTGGTGACAGGTGAGGCATAGATTGAAGATACAACCTGTAAGTTGAATTTACAAATTGTAAAGTCTTGTTTATCTCTTTGTGTCTGTCTGTGTTTGATTTAAGAGGGCTTCAAAGAGGCAGCAGAGAAGTTCCGGATGGAGTCTGGTATCGAGCCGAGTGTGGACCTGGATTCTTTGGATGAAAGGATAAAGATTAGAGAGATGATCCTGAAGGGCCAAATTCAGGAAGCTATTGCACTCATTAACAGCTTACACCCGGAGCTGCTCGACACCAATCGATACCTGTATTTTCATCTGCAGGTGCGTTTCCGAAAAGCTGTGCAGGGCTCTAATTTTAACGTTGGAAATAACAGTAAGACATCTGATGTAGGTCTGCTCTGCTTTGCAGTGCATTTTCTCTAATAACCTATCCTGCCATTGCCTGTGATGAGATTATGTTCTTTTTCTCCTCCCACAGGAAAAGGAAGTTATTGTGATATTAGATAAAGTTTGACAAGACAAAGCCTGAACGTCAACACTCACTGCTTCGTTTCCCCTCTTGCAGCAGCAACATTTGATTGAGTTAATCAGGCTAAGAGAAACTGAGTCAGCGCTGGAGTTTGCTCAGACACAGCTGGCAGAGCAGGGGGAGGAGAGCCGAGAGTGTCTGACAGAGATGGAGCGAACGCTAGCCCTTTTGGCATTTGACAACCCAGAAGAGTCACCCTTTGGAGATCTGCTCAACATGATGCAGCGGCAAAAGGTGGGCAGGCTTTAGTCTGACTGTAAAGCTGGCCATCTATTTGACATTTATGTTGCATGCATCCAGTATTGTAGACTCTTGTGGATCTGAAATTGGAATAAGAGATCCAGCAGCCAGATGATGATCATTTTATTTATATAGCACATTTCATCACTTGAAACTCATTGGGCTTAACACATAAATTAAAGAAATTTAATAACTGTAGGTTTACAATCCCTTAAGGCAATGAAACCAGCAAAACAGAACAAAACCATATGAAAGAAAAGAAAAATGCATATAAACTGTTAGCCTGTGTGAATAGAAAGGTTTTGAATCTATTTCTAGATGTACACACAGATATAATTGATCTCAAGTCAGCAGGCAGCTTTTATTAAAAAAACAGGACTGCAGTAACTGAATGCACACTCAGTAGACTGAGATCTGATTCTGGGACCAGTTAAAAGATCTGAAGCTGATGACCCGAGAGGTCTGACTGGGTTGGAGACACTGTCAGAGATGTACTGGGGGCCAAACCATTGAGAGCTTTGTGAACTAATAGAAGAATTTCAAAGGTGATTCTGTATTGTACTGGAAGCCAATGGAGGGTTTGTCCTGTCAGGATTCTGGCTGCTGCATTTTGGATAAGCTTAAGATGTCCTAGTGGTGATTTAGACAGGCCTGCAAATAGTGTTGCAATAATCTCACCTAGATGAATGCACGGTACATTTTCTCAGTGTTGGTTTGAGATGTGAAAATTCTAACCTTAGATGTATTTTTAAAGTGACAGAAGGCAATTCTGGTAACCTTAATGTTGTGGTTATCAAAACTGAGATCACTGTCCAAAATTATGCCACGGTTCCTGACTTGCTCACTGCGTTTCAGAGAAATGGATGAAAATATGAACAGTATTTTTGGTCTCTGACTTTTTGGAACAACAAGCTTCCTGGCTTATTTCTTTTAAGTTCTAAAACGTTTTGAGACATCCAACAGTTAATGCCATCACATTATTATTTTTTGAACAGAGGTTAGATAATCACAGCTGTGTTTCATCTGCATAAGAATGACAGGTTATATTATTATTCTTTATGACAGTACCAAGTGGGAGGTGGTAATAAACAAAAGATTGACTCTTGAGCAACTCCTCAAATACTTTGCTGAGAAATGAAACATAGAAATAGGTTATTATAATTATTAATTACCAGTGGATAGAAGTCATTTCTATGGTCATGGTGGGATTACAGTACATTTAAGCAATTAATAATATTTCCTAAATTATTTCTAAATGGTGAGACACAGATTTGAATAGTTTGATGGGGATGGGGTCAAGTAAAGAGGTGCAAGGCTTTAACTCTTAAATAACTTCTTCCAGATCTTTAGAATTTACAGGTGACAAAGTGGACATTGATCTTGTGGCAGCAATTTGATCAGAAAGTGAGTCCATCCTAGAGCAGGGCGATATGACCAAAAATATTTATCACGATATACATTTGAAAATTTGCGATAACGATATAACTGACGATATAATTAACACTAGACAAAATACTTTACAACTCCACAACTTTATTAGTGCAAAAAAAAAAAAACAACAACCCATCAATGTATTTTTACTTAAACAAGCAGCTGTTTTTTGTGTGCATTAAAGTTATATAAAAATTTAACAGTACAAATGCAAATTCCTTGCTGACAGTTTAACCAAAAGGCATTTCCAGTGGAAATTGGCCGACATATCCTCAGCATAACCATGTAGAATATCCACAAAACTTAAAAAGAGGTTATACACACACAATATGGTAATATTATGTTGAAGCACAGTACGTATCACTCCGCGAGGCTCTTGCCTACGATAGCCGTAATGCTCCGACAATCCATCAAGCGGTGCGGGTTCATAGCTTAGCAAAGTCGTACTAAAACATTTGACAGATTTTCGAGCGCCGTGTACCACATAAAATCATTTCAAGGTCAGTAAACACAACCAGAATTCATACACAAGGCATACGGGATTATAAGGAGCACTGTCCATTTTCAGAAAACAAAGGATTGATTTTAAGTGTGCCGTATTTTCCAAAAAAACACGGTAATAACACGGTAATAACATTTTTGCTAGCATGCTTTAGCAAAAATAGTGCTTTGTTGTGTATCTGATGGACGAAAGCTAAGCCAGTTCCACACCACTGAAGTTGCAGCATTTTTACAAACCAATTCTGGTTCATCCGTTTCATTCAACGATCCGCTTTCGCTCTTCTCATTCTCCGTCGCCGCCATGCTTTTTCCGCCATGTGCGTATAAAAACAAAGGCACTGCGCATGCGCGTTTTACCCATATTCTATTGCGATATTTCATTTTCTTATTGTTGCCCAACATTATACCGGTATTACCGTGAACGGTATGATATGGCCCAGCCCTAGTCCATCCTAGATAAATTACTTTGAAAGGCTGAGATGTTACCTTTTCTTGTAGAAAGATGCAAATTCATCACATTTATTTGTTGAAACAAATTCAGTTGGTATGGTTTTGGGGATTAAATAGTTTATCAATGCATTAAAATGAAAAAGCAGAATTAGACTGGCTATTGTTGATCAGTTGGGATGTGAAGGGTTGTCTGGCTGATTTGGTTTCATTGGTGTAGCAGTAAAGGGCATTTTTATAGATTACAAAATTAATTTGTAATTGTCTTTTGTCTGTATTTTCTCTCAGATCTCCTGGAGATTCTTTTTGCCATCTTTACCTTTTAGCTGTTTCTCCAGGGTGCTTTTGACAGGAGCAAGGCAGTCAATAATTTAAGAAACTGTATTTTAGAAGTTGTCCATTTCATCACATGATGACATTTTTGGTAATGCACACTTTAAGAAAGTCACTAATAAATGTGTCAGTCATCCTGGCAATGACATGATGCTTATTAATAAATCAGCTTGTATTTGTTTTGACAGATAAACAAACTTCTGAAAATAAGCTGTAATGATCATAAACAGCAACATCCAGGACATTTGTGATAAATGTTGTTTATATTTTTACTCCTTTTTTCTTTGTCTTAAATTGTTTTCCCACGTCTTGGCATACAGGGAACAAAAAAAAATTCTAAATGGCAGATATAAAAAAAATTATTAACTTAAAAAATAGTCCTGACTTTCTTCAAAATATGGTTAGGGTTGCCAGGTATGCTGTCTCAGAGTGTTTTAATTCCTGTTTTGTGGAGTCATGTGAAGCTGAATATAAACATTAAGAGCGCAGTGAATGCCAGCAATAAAAATTTGTTTATTTCAATTTGACTATCGCACACATCTCGGTGCACAGGTGTGGAGTGAGGTGAACCAGGCTGTGCTGGACTATGAAAACAGGGAGTCGACACCCAAACTGGCCAAACTGCTGAAGTTGCTGCTGTGGGCTCAAAATGAGCTGGACCAGAAGAAGGTGAAATACCCCAAAATGACTGACCTTAGCACAGGCACCATCGAGGACCCCAAGTGAACACAACAGACAAGAACCACCACTTTCCACTTCCCCTTAATTTATGATCAGTCAGTGACTGTGTGACAACCAGGTAACATATATGTAAAAACAAATGCTACAGTGTTTCTTTTTTTTCATGTTTCATTCATGAGAGGTAAGACTTAACTCATTGTGCAAACTGTAAATTGCTGTATTTGCAAAGTGGCAGAAATTATTTAGTTTCAGTACAGAACCTGGATTTTTAGGTAGCTCTCAGAGACAACAAAATTTAAATTGCTGTTTTATATTTTGTCTTTTTAAGCTACGATGGTAGTATTATTTATCGTGAACATTTTCCCCACCAGACTTTACTTTGCCAGGAAAAGTTGATGGTGTGAATGAGCACTGTTGGTACTGTGCATAGAACGGGGAGGGAGGGGGGGATTGAGACTCTTGAGACTGGTGAAATGAGAAAAAGTGACTATTTTTCAAATAAATGGAAATCTACACTTTATCTAATTTTAACAATGTAATATTTATGATTTTATTTACTCTCATTTTCGTTTGCCTCTTTTTTTTGTCAGCTTTAAAATCAGCCACATGCTTTTTACGCCGTGAAGTTTGATTGTACCTTGTGTCTATGGGATGCCTTGTAAATTCATTATTTAAGTGTTTGAGAAGGTGAAGGGAGTCCAAATGGAGTTGGTTTCTTACTGAGTTGAGGCCTTTTCTGATATCTACAGTGTGCACTGCCTCCAACATGCTCCAAATGGTTTTTCCTGCTGCACAGGTTTAACGTTCTGGTTAAGTTCAGCCAATCCTGCATGATGATCATGCAGGATTGAGAGAAAGGGCTCCTGTATCTGGATGATGGAGCTGTCAGTTATGGCTACTGTCTAGTTCAACCCCCTCGCGTATGAAATTAATTCAGACGGGAGCAGTTTCCTTTAGTCAGTGGCTTTGTTTTAGTAACTTAAAATGACCCAAAGCTGATACTTTTGGTCCCTAAACAGGTATTTTGAAGAGTGCTATCATTTTTCCACTTTTCAAAGCCATTGGTACTTTCACTTTACCTGCATGTAAGTGTCCCTTTTTTTTTTTTTTCCAAATGGGGGGGAAAGTACTTGTGCGTGTTTATTTTTGTTTGGTTTGTTTATTTTTATAAAAAGAAACAAACTTGCTGCTAGTTGTCCATCCTTAATTTCTTTTAAGGTTGTGTTGTCTTTATAGAAACTGGCTTTGACCCAGAAAGCTCACATCCCTTTTATTATTCCACATTTCTAAGCTCAGATTTGCAATTATTAAAATAAACTTTTGTGAACCATAAACTGGTTGTTTTGGCATTTTCTGAGTTTAGAGTGTACATGTATGTAAATTATAAAAAGATGCAATAATTAAAGTTAATTTAATCAGATAAAAGTTCATTGAAGATTTTAAATTACCTGGATTTTGATTTAAAATTCATATCGAAATTCATCTGCCCTTTATAGGGGAAACATGCAAATGTTGTATCCACTAAAACCACCAGAGACCTCTGCTGTCTGCACTGCAAATCACAACCAGGTGCATTTGAGTTTTCTTCAAACAAGTTTGACCTGTTAGGCTCATCTGCCTGAGGCTTTGAGGTTCAGCTAAATGACGCTTCTTTATTGCGGAAAGGCTGCAGAGATAACAGATACGGCAGCGTTCTCTGAATGGCTGACAAACACACATCAGGAGCCGACAAGAAGGACTCTAATGGTTCTTTATTGGATCCTAAGATTTGTGAGCCTGATGAATGTAAAGAAGAGGAGTCGGGAGACCGAAACCTATGGCCAAGGTGAGACGGCAAAAGATTTGACTAAGAAAACAGCTAATGACTAGATTGTAGTCTGTCAGGGTATTACTGAGAGCTCACTTGAAACATGTACTCATTTGATACACTAAATGGCTGTCTTAACTCACAATGCCTTTTTTTGTTTGTTTTTTATAAGAACAATGGCAACTGGATACTAAGTGACAAAAGAAATTACATGTGTACTGTAACTATTCACTAGAAATGTAAAGACCGATATGATACACAGTAGTAGTGAAAACAAAGGTACTGGTAGTTCTTTATCTTTTTTAGGTATGTTATTTAGTTTGGTGTGTTTTTACATGTTCATCTGGCTTTGTCCAGGCTCAAATGTCTCAGCAACTCCCAGATGAACTGAGATTACATTTTGCTAAAGACATCAGCTTAATTTTATCACCGACAAGTGAAATTTTTCACTTAGAAGTGGAGTTTCTCAGCATCTACCAACTAGATGTAGCACCAACAAATTGACATCAGTGTTTTTAAATATATTATTTAAACTTCTTGATTATTGCACAGACTGCTGTGAAGCCCTGTATAAAGAATTATGCTGCACCTGAGATGTAATGACTTTTGTCTTTGCTTTACTTGCAAAAATATTGAGATGTCCATGAGCCTCTGGAGTGTTTTGTGTTTAGTACTAATTAACAAATATTAGCACGTTAAAGCACTAAACCAACATTATCACACCAGCACGTCAAACACCATCTCTGTGAGGATATTTACTTGCCAGTATGAGCATTTGCATTTGTCCAAGTGCAGGTGCACACAGTGGCTATAGACTCTTTGTTTAGTGCTGCTGACATCACTAGACTGGTTTTCGCTCACCCAGTTCGCTGGAAGCAGTTTACTGCAAAATCTGACTATATAAGCAAGAGCTGTTTGCCTTACAGATCCCTGGCTCGAAAATGGATCGTGATGCTGTTTATGGGCACCTGCTTCCTCTATTGTGCGCGGATGGCCATGCCTGTCTGCGCCGTCTCAATGGCTGCTACGTTTCATTGGAGTAAAATTGATTCCGGGGTGGTTTTGGGTGGATTCTTCTGGGGTTACTGTCTCACACAGATCCTGGGAGGACACGCGAGTGACAGGTAAGGATGTGATGCGTTAAAGCACACATGACTTCGCTTAATGAGCAAATAACCTTCCAGGTCTGTTTACTGTGAAGTTAGATTTTGAGTTTCAGGATGTTGCTCTGTGAATGATTGTTGTTTATTAGAGTGGGAGGAGAGCGTGTCCTGTTCTTCTCTGCATCATCATGGGCTCTGATCACAGCTGGCACTCCTCTGCTGGCCCATCTTGGCTCTCACACCCTGGCTCTCATGACTGTGGCCAGGTTTCTCATGGGAATATCACAAGGTTAGTATTCTACCAGTGATTATGTTCTAGTAAGAATGTACAATTCATTTATACAGATCAAAATCCCAAAGCACTTTACATTAAAACACAAAAAATATACATAACGGTGCAAAGCAATACAATATAAAACAACACATTTATTAAAAACTTGTCTGTGCAAAAATGTCAATTCCAAAAACTGGCAGGTAATAAACCCGTGACGGGGGCCAAAGTGTGAAAAACGGTGTGGATCATTACTGTCACCGGATGAAACCTCGGTGAGACATTGTCCCACCCCACCATCCTGTGAGCTGTTGGGGTCACCAAGGTGCGAGTGGAAGAAACAATCTCAAGCATGGATTGTGGGTAGCCAAAACATAGTTGCCCCTGGTGATGATAATGACCCATGCCTTTTTTTCACGCACTGGCTCGTGTAAATCACATGATCAATAGTGGGTTAATGACCCAACCCTCAGGACCACCTCCAAAGGGGTCGGCCCCTACCAGGGATTTATTAAAGAAGCCTCTTTGGTGACAGAAGAAGTCCAGTTTGTCTTTTTCACACAGGCAACTGAATTAAACTAAACTAAAAAAGTGTAAATTTGCATGTGTACAGAGAAAAAATCGAGCCAGGGTTAAGAGTTTTACGCTGCTTTGCAGATAGTTAGGCTGAAAAGTCAGTGTCTTGATCTGTCTCCCCTTCTGTGGTGCACTGAAGAGTTGGACAGCCCAGCAGACAAAAGACTTCCTCGATCTCAAAGTAGTACAAGACAGCCACAGGAGTCTCTTACTGAGCAAGCTCATGACAGACAGCTGTCTATTTAGTTCTTTTTTTCAACCACTGATGCAAGGGCTTAAGCTGCATGCCATAACTGCAGAGCCCATTGTCCTAACCAGTCTTTCCTAGTCCCTCTTAATGCTTTCCAGCAAATCACTGCATTGAAGAGAACACTCACTGGAGATTACTGCAGTCCAAGCTTGTTGCCCATCTTCAGTCTCATGCTGAACATTGAATAAGACAAAAACACTCTGATGCCTGTTCAGTAAATACAAAGTAGTGAGAGAGACTGGAAACAGTCAGTTGGTGGACGGTGGATCTGATAACCCATAGCTGGTGATGTTATCATAACTTTGTAATCAATGGTAGTCCTGGGCCATCATGGGAAATGACCAATCATGTTACTGTGATGTCAAAAGTTTCCAACAAAAAAGAAGAAAAGCTTTCAGAAATGGGCACACTGCTACAGGTCACCTGGTTGAGCAGGCTACCTATGAGTCAAAAGTTAGTCATGCATCGTCGAGCTGAGTGTTTTTACCATCTTGGTGTTATGAACCCAAACTTGGTGAGCGAGCTGTGGCTCTAACAATAAAAGAGAAGACGTCGCATGTTAGAGTTCAGTGAGCATGCTCTGCAGAATCTTTTTTGACCATAATTAGCAAAACAGACCCAATCTTTTATCCTGTTTTGCCTAAATCCAGTGATCAAACCCATTAAGCAATCAAGAAAGTGTTTACCGAGGTCACAGCTTAATTCCACATTTATACTTCTGGTTTCCTCTGACACACAGAACTCAGTCCCATGGGTTAAAGCTCTTTGTGGTGGACAAAAGGATAAAACAATCGTATCTTTAAATATTATATTATAAAATGAGCCACACTTTAGTCTTGTTTTTCCAAGCTGCAACTATGAAATCACAACTCTGTGACTGGTCTGTTGAGATGAGCAGCATAAATAGTGTGATGAAAACAACTCCAAGTAGCGAAAAGCTGCAGCAATTAAGTTGTTTTATCCAGTTTGTTAGCTGCTCAAAACCAAAGTATAAAAATGGGAATTTGTGGTTTGTTTGTTCTCTTGACTGAGAGCAGTTGCTAGGCAACAAGCATAAATGTTAGGAAGTGAGTGTTCCCAGTCAGAAGTGCGAGCAGGCAGATTTTCAAACAGAATTTTTGACTTGTTGCTCGTTTCACTTTCAAAAAGTACAAAACATATCCAGCTGAGTGTTGTGCCATTTTAATGCCATTAACCTTCAAGTGTAGCCATGCCAACATACTGGTTTTGTCAGGCAGAGTAAAATCACACAAGTTCAACATGGTGTTTTTTCTTTTGCTTGCTTTGTTTTGTTTTTAGTAATTGCGTGGCTATGACCCGTTACAATGACAGATGCATGTTGAGCTTGCTCTAGTTTAAGGAAGCTGGTTCCTGGTACAGATTTCATGCTACCACTCGGGGAATGTGATTCATAATGTTTAGCATAAGTTTTCCAAAAGTAAGCGCAGCCATATCTGACCACAAGCTGAACTAGTCCTTCAAATAAAACCTTAAGTTCTCCAGGTTTATTAAACATATTGTAGATGGGGTAGCTCAGGCTCACAAGTTCCTCCCCCGAGTTCTGCAGGGTTCTGCAGGTGTCTTTTTTTGGCTAGCATACATGTATAATAGATCTGAAACGACAGCAGTCCTTTTTCTGACTGTAAATGTAGTGAACTTTTGTGTGCACAACTGTGGGTGCAACTTCACCAGCTTCCAGTCCAAGAGGAAGAGGACAAAGTCTGGAGAGGTTAATACTCCCACACTTACACTACTTTATTGTTTGACTGACATGTTTTGGCTTGTGGCCCTCACCACTATAACACCAGAGTTTTTCTTCATTTCCTGTATGTTGATATGTGCCGCATGCTATCAACACTAATCCTGGATATAAAGGATCCTGACCACCCTATGCCAAACACCAGAATTCACCTCAGAGGGGAAACGCCCAGTGGTCATGTGCTTTTAATGTTGTAGCTGATTGGTGAATACTCTGTGAATTTAAAGTGTCTTGTAATTTCTCACAGGTGTTTTTTTCCCATCTTTGGCCAGCCTGTGCTCACAGCGTGTTGTGGAAGGGGAGAGAGGGTTTTTAATGAGCACATTGCAAAGCGGTACACATCTTGGGTATGTTTTACACACATAACAGCTGACATATGAATATACATTTATCTCTGATGGCATGCTTTTGTCTTGATCTCTGTTTCTCTTTCAGAACATTGTTAGCTGGTGGGTTGGGGACCCTGATGCTCGACCGCTATGGCTGGGAAAGCATGTTCTACAGTATCGGTTTCCTGTCCGGACTCTGGGCTCTCATTGTTTGGCAGTGTTTACTAAAAGGTACAGCAGTGAATCATGTATTCTTAAATAACAAAGAGGCTTAATATACTGTTTTTCTTTGACAGATAGTTCAAATTTTTTCATTTATTTATTTATTTATAATTTTCAATCACTTTTTAAAGAAAACAAAAGCAGTTTTGGTGTCACAGTTCCATCCCAGATTTTATGTTGTACCTGGCTGGTTGAATGTATTCCCTGAAACGGCACTTGCCTCTGAAAGCTGCCCATCATCCACACAGAGTGGTTTGCTCCGGTTTCTTGGATGTACTTCAGGAAGTGTCTGAATCTCACCCTAGGTCTGTTAGCAAGTCTGTTCACTGAAAAACATTCCAATGAGTGATTACAAGTGGAAAATTAGAAAATAAAATCAAAGCTCATATTAAAAACAGAAGATTAGGAGTAGATTCAAAAACATCATGATAGGAATCAGTTGCCCAAATGCTAAAGTGGTGCATGGAGAAGCTGTTTGTGGCAGCTGCTCATTTCCTGAGTTCACTGGCATAAAAGTTTATGTATAAATTCATGTCTAATGACTTTAAGTGTAATGACTTTGGGACTTTTAATCTGGCGTCTCTATGATAGGGATCCTTTTTTTGGATTGACATATATTTGTCTCCTGGTGATCCCTAGGAGATTTTTTTTAATCTAGAAGTTCCACAAACTGTCTGATTTGATATGTTTGATTTGATGGGCCTTTATGTTTATATGCACTTATGCAGATAAATGATACATCCCTGCAAGTTCCTTTATAAATGTAACCTTGTTTTTAAAGAGCTCGAGCTACTTTTCTTCAGTTCTTGTGTTTAAAAATACTTTAAAATCTTCCAAAATTACTGAAAGCTACAAACAGAATTTGAAGAAACGCCTGCTATGTCTTTGTCCCAAACATTTAAATATTGTGTTGAAGAGAGATATTAGGTGCAGTTGCACGTGAGGCCCCTCTGTGTCGGGTTTGCATGAACTCGCTGTGCCTGTGCTTCCTCTAACAGTCGACATTAATGTTAGGTTAAAAGCTGAATCTAATTTGGCTGTAGCTGTGAAAGAAACCATGAATAGTTTTACGCCCCTCTGTGACAGTCCTGTAATAGACACACTACACTGCATTCATTCTTCTATTTATTATGGTGCGGAAGGTGATTGGCTGTAAGATTCCAGCCATTTCCTTAATAACACTGCTTCTTTTTGTCATAAAAATTTGCCTGATGAAGGTCTAGTAGTGAAACACTGAAAATAAATATTTCTGCAAGTTAGCCAGTTTATGGAAATCAGTCTTCAGCACTTGTTATGAAACACAGGTGCTGAAGACCGATGTGTTTTAAAGCGTTTTTGCTAGTTTTATTTACTGATATATTTATATCTCTATCAATCTCAAATGTAATGGAAGATGGTAGTTTAAGCTCATGCTCAGTGTATGTTTTAGGTGAACTTACCCCAAAGGTGATGGAAACAAAGAAGAACTCAGAGTGGAGTCTGTCAAGAATACCCTGGCTGAGCCTTTTTAAGAAGCCGCCTGTCTGGTACAGCTTATAAAGTCTTTTATTTTTTCATAATTACCACCTCATATTTGTGTGAGTCTCCCAGCCTCACCGCATCTCTCTCCTCTGCTCTCTCTCTGGTCGCTATCTTCTTCTCTCTCTAAGGGCCATGGTGTTTGCTCACATGTGTATGTGCAGCACATCCTACACACTGTTATCATGGCTGCCAACATACTTCAAAGAATCATTTCCTCATGCCACGGTATTTCCACCATTACTGCTACTTAGCTAATAAGCATGGTGCACTGTTTCCTGGACCTACATGACAACCCTCTGAAGCTGTCTGTTCCTGCAGGGATGGGTCTATAATGTTGTTCCATGGCTAACTGCAATCCCATCAGCACTCGTTGGAGGATACGTTTCAGATTTCCTCATTAACCGAGGTATCAAAAAAAGGTCGCTCTTCTACTGTGATGTTTGTTATGTTGCAGTTAGAATATGTTTTATTAAAGATGTATGAAATGTTCTGGTTTGGTATCTGTAGGATATGGTGTAGCATCTGTGAGAAAGATAATGCAGGTAAGTGTGAGAGCGTAGCTGTTGTTTGAACTGATAAAAGCGTGTGTGCGGTGAGAGATTTGTCCTGACTAGTTACTGAAGTGTTCTTTGGGAATTTATGCAGTCTGTTTTAAACATGTATTTACAAGCCTGGCAGCTTTCATAGAACTGTTTATATGCCAGTGCTCTAGATTACTGCTGCATTATCTGCTCTGTAAGTGTAAACTTGTGTAAAAACTACAAAAAAAATTCAAACGCTTGTTCTTTATGTGCACAGTTTTATTATTCTGACCATCTTGAAGTACAGCTATGAACATGTGCATTGCATTAAGTATTGACATAATCAAACCATTAGAAATTTGCTCACCCGGCTGTCACTTTTGTTCATCTTTAGCCTGTGGACTGTGCCTTTAAATACTCACCTGTATGTCTCTCTGTCTGATCCTCAGTTTTTTGCCATGGGAGTATCAAGTATGTTTATTTTACCTCTCTCTGGAGTTGTCACATTTCCTGCAGCTGTGATTTACATTTGTGCTGCTGTGGGTCTCACCACCTTCACCAGCGGGTAAAAATGTCCGATTTATACTAAATACTCAGACCAGCTACAAATAGGTTTCTCAGGCACTTTTTACATTTGATGACCTCATTCTCACATCAGATCCTGGCTTTCTCACCATCCTCATTCTCCTTGACCTCAGTGCTGCTTTTGACGCTAGATGAGAATAGGTTATAATATGGTCAGTAGACTCTGTGTGGAAAATGACTCCTGTTAATCCAAACCATCAACCAGGACTTATGTGCTGTGTTGAGAAAGAAAGGGGTGTGTTCTAGAAAGATTAGATAGTGGTCTCTTGGTTCATGCCCTGGTCACCTCATGCTTGGATTATTGTAACTTCTTATATGAATCTACGAGAGTATCAGAAGTAAACAAGTCACCATTACTGCAGTGGCTTCTTGCCAAAGAGTGGAGAGACATTTGTTAGAAAGGGTAAAAAATATTCAGAGAAAGTCATTTATTTTCAGTGCTAAAATTGGTTAAAAGATGAGTCATGACAACACTTTCTTCACACTCAACAGTTAACACAGCATATTTAATTGCCCTCAGTAGAAACACCTTTTAATACACAGCCCAAAGCCCATTACCAGCTTTAGACACTGAATCTTATGTGGGCCATGCTGTATATGCAGAGTGTCAGTAAAGAAAGAAAAAAAATAGATTTGTGGCTCTGTGAGTCAGCTGGGTTGTAGGTCTTCGGCAAATGGTCCTGAAAATTCAAAATGTATTTCTGTTTTCAGTAGCAAGGCACATTTGGTGCAACAGCATGACAGTGACTCAAAAGAAACTACAGTGCCCACATTTATTACCATGTGACTCAGAACAACACTGCATCTCGCTGGTGTCTTATTTAAAAATATTGGTGCTTGACAGCAAAGCTTTGTGACACACAAAAACCAGATAATGTACCAGGTTGTATTTGTTAGTTTTTATTGTTTAGTTTCATGTTGGGTTTTAGTGCTTAGAATGAATTTGTAAAAGTTATGTCAAGAGAAGTCAATGAAAAGCCATAGTTAACCTATCAAAACACAGTATTTCATTGAAATAACACAAAAGACTCAAGTAAACCCCCCACAAATCTAATTTGTTCAGTAAGTTCAACTATAGATGATTGCTTAAAAACAATACTTGTGAGATTAGTTTTTATTTTTTAACATTAGTTCCCTCTAAGCAACAGATGTGGTAAATCCTATCATACTGGATAAGAAGCAAAAACCAAAAAATCACAATAGTTTGTTTTTAAACAGTAGCTGATGTGTTTGCTCCTGCTGTAAATCTTTGTTAAAATTCCTTCAAATTCGTCTGCTTCTTATTTTTCTGTTTTAGTGGTGTTTCTGTGAATGTACAGGATCTGACACCATCGTGTGCAGGCGCCCTGTTTGGTGAGTTTCTGTGGTTTTTAGGTTCTTCAAGCTGGCCCAGTGTCTGGCTTTTTCAATGTCTAATAAAATTTTCTTTCCTGCTTCAGGTTTTATGAATATGATGGGCTCTTTTGTGGGTATGTAGCCAAAGTCTGACCTTTACTGTAGAAGTGTACATTGCTGAGCACAGGGGGTGATATCTGATGGCTGATATCTTTCTGTTTTGCACAGGGGTGGTGCTGGTGTCTTTATCAGGATACCTGATTGAAGTCACACAGTCATGGTCCGTGGTCTTTGCCCTCATCACTTTAGTAAATGCCACGGGTCTCGGTGTCTTCCTCATCTTTGGAGGTGCTCGCCGTGTGGACCTAGTGGAGTATTCCAGGATTATTGAGATATGACCCAGAGTAATTTATGATAATTACGTTTTTCAGAACATGTTAGTCTTTATTTATTTATTTATTTATTTATTTATTGATGAATCAGGTAATACACAATACATCGCACAAAAATGTTTATCTGTATGTATGTTTGGCCATGTTTAAAGTTCTACTTTTGGATAGTTGCAGTGCAGCCTTTGAATGGTGAGCACATGTCCTTAGTTATCGTGCAGTTTCCCCCCCCCCCCCCCCCCCCAATTTTGTGTGCATATGAGTCGAAAACTTTGTCTATTTGACAAAATAATTTTAGCCACTCTTACCAAATAATATATTATATTATATTATTAAGCAGCAGATTTAGTGTATTAGAAAGTAGAGCATCAAGAGGGTATAGAGGTCATAATTTGTCACAATAACCTGTCAGGTTATTTAAACTTTTCTGAGAGGCAGCTGGACTCCTGGGCTGCTTTCAGGGTTTAATAGAAAATGTAATATGTGATGGGAGACTTCGGCCAATCACAGATCTTTTCAGAACAGGTAACAAAAAAGTGTATATAAAAACAGGTAGAGTATGCATCAGGTGAAGGACTTTTACCTGGAAGATCAGGGTTCAGGATCAGGGTCTTGTCTAGTGGGAGGAGCTTATAGGAGGAGTTTCAGGTTATCTGTAATTCCTTTGTTTTGTTTTGTTTAAATGTTGCATACTTTAGTTTTAACCAGCACTGAAGACCTAATGTTAAACTTTAGCAGGATTAATAAAACAACTCTTTTATATGTATTTATAATGACATTATAAACATCTTTATTCAGGTGTTTTCAATGGTGCTGTAAAGTTTGGGTCGTAAAAGTGTTTTAAATGTTTATACTTGATCTGTGCAGTTGTTGATATTTAACATCTACAAAAAGGTGTTTTGTTTTGTGGGTGTTTTTCCTTTAGTTTCTATTTAAATTTGGTTTTATTTAAAACATAATAGTGGCTTTTTACTTTCACCATTGGTTTACAATATTAGGAATGTGTATTCAGCTGATTTTAATAATGTGTCATTTGGTTTGTAAAAATGTTGCAGTACTTTTTTGAAAGCATAGGCTTGTATATGGCTTGTATAGGAACTTTTAGTCTTGTAAAAAAAAGTAACATAAAAACTACTTTTTTAATGTGTCAGGCTTAAATTGGGAAAAGTGCACTACAAAAGTCCACTTCTATCGTGAAGAAAAAAAATTATTTTTTTTGTTCCATAAATAAAAATATAAATTTAATAAATAAAGGGGCATACATGTCTTTTTATTTTATTCTTCCTGTTTAAAGGGAGTCTTTCCTTCTCACTGTTCCCAAGTGCTCATAGGGCGTCCTCTGATTGATGGTGCCTCTCTCAAATATCGTAAGGGCCACAACACATTAAGGCAGCAGTTGTATTGGTCCTCCCGCTTTAAAGTCAGCTCTCTTCTGATTGGCTGTCCCACACAAACATGAGTTCAAAACAGCAGGTGTGTGGAACATGTTTTCACATCTTGTGTCTGAGATAATTGCTCTCTGTGACATCATAGAGAGCCAGTAGAACAAAACCTGTCTGAAACAGAGTGTTTTTGGTTCAGAAAGTTACCTTAACATTCAATAGCAAAGTAAATTTACCTTTTTATGCTTAAATTTGAGCGGGCACTCTGGACTTCTGGAGGTCAGGAATTAATAAAGCATAACATTCAAGAACTAAAGTTATTTTTAATTGTTCATGAATGCATGTAAATAACTGTAATTTGGCATCTTGATCATAACAGCTATGCACTTTATCATTTTCAGCTATAAATCAGCACTGTAAATCTGAAAATCCACGGATAACCACAATAAATATAACAATATAATATCATATAACTATTGTTTTTGTACTGACCATTGCAAAAATATAAAAATGATTTTGTTAATTACCAATACTGTTAATTTAAGGCAGCTCTGGCATAAACCTTACACTGGGTGGTGATCTAATACATTTAAGTACTGTATGTCAATAAAGAAGAAAGAAAATAAGGCAAAAGATCGTTGGTGACGCAAATATGAAAATCAATAATTCTTGTTGCTGATGAATGAGCTGCACATTATTCTGTTTCTTGTTTAGTGACGTATCTGTGAATGGATCTCACCCGGCGTGTTCAGGCGCCCTCTGCGGTGAGTTTATATATTTCAGCTTCATCGGAACTGGACCATTGTTGCGCTTTTTAATTTCTCTTCCATTTCAGGTTTCATAGATATGATGGACAGTTCTATCTGTCGGTCTGTATCCTGAAAGGGAATCAGACCCTTAAAAATGCACATTGTTGAGTCACTGATAGCCGTTGTTCCTCATGTGTTGCACAAATGCTGCGAAACGGCATATTTTATGTTTTCATTTTTGTAATTTATGCATTTTCGTTATTTATCACAGTCGTGATATTTTCCATTATTTGCATAATTAGAAATGTTGCATTTGTCTATAGGATGTGTGAATGGTTGTCCTCAAGGAGCAGCTTCTTCTGTGATTTTAATGCGGTTACAGCGAAGAAAATACAACTTTATAAACTATTAGATTGAATATATTTAGGGGATGAAGCTGTATAGAGGCTCCTGTGCGGTTAACTGACTCCCAGCGGGTCCGCTTTCAGCACCCTGGTCAGCGCATGCGGATCTTTTCCTGCCCACAGAAATGAAAACATTGCAGTACCGCTCGGCATCGGGTCCATATATTTTATTAACACGCTCTGTAGACGCTTTAATGGGGTCAAACACTTTGCGTCTCATAGCGGATCCACGTCATGACGTTACTGCTTCAGCTGTGAACACCGGGATATGAAAGACGCATGCAAATCAGGACGGGGGCGGTTTTTGCTGTAGAGAAATGTGAAATATCCAGAAAACCGAAAATATCTGTCAGATACTTAAACCTCGGAGTCCGGAGGGCTGACGCAGGTTTTTATTTCCTCTGACTCAAAGCCTGGCTGAGCATCACCAGTGGGCTTGCCCGCCCGCCTCGGACTGTGGACGGCATTGTCTGGCCTGCTTCACCTCCACACATCCATCACTGAGAATAAAACAGGACAGGTGCTGTGTCACGGAATGAAGACGCGCCGGGGACGATGGACTGATAATTCACGGTCGCGCAGGAGGGAAAGAAGACGAAGGCGCGCATTGTGTGATGTGTTTTAATTTATGTTGATGGTTGGTGTGAAATTCAGGTCATATTTTCAAGACATGTAAACGGCGATGCAGAGTGATGGCGCTCAGGCCTGTCGGGTTATTTGTGTGTTTTTTCTGTCTGTGACGGTCAGAAGCTCCAACTTTCCTCGATAAGGGAGCCAGGGTTGCCGCTCCTCGTGTTCACGGCGGACCTTGATTTATTAGCCATACAATTAAGGCACGCGGTGAATGCCAAGAGAGGAATCAAACTCTGCACCATCCCCGCATCATTCACGGAGACGGAGGGCTGCTGAGACAGGAGGGAGCGCATCTGCTGCTTCTCATCCCATCGCTTTTGATCAAAAATTAACCACGAGTAATAGAAAATCATTTAATCTCATTTTCTATCGGTTTAGAAGTATTTTTTTTAAGAACCCGTAACCACAAAATACTCATATTCAGCCTGTCGCTGCTTTCCTATCAGTGAGGATGAATCAGTTCATTACTTTATGTCAATAAAGTCCTCATATGTGTGTTTAACTGTGTTCAGGAGGAAAATAAACACAAACAGCATGACGCAAACTGGTATGAGCTTTGTATTTATTATGTTAAAGAGTACAACAGCTTTATCACTTGATACCTTAACTGAAAACTAATTTTTTAAAAACAACCAAGCAGATAATGAAATAAATTTGAATCACATTGTCCACATTAAGAAAAGATTTTAATGTAATTATACTTCCAGTATTACTATTTACGGGTACTTTCCTTTTCTGAACTACAGCTTAAATAAAAACACTGATTTTTGTATTTCAGACCATTCATTTTAGAGCTTTTATCACATTATTTCTTTTATTACTTAACGAAATAAAACTCTACTAAGATGTTAGGCTGTAATACTATAGATGACGTTACCTATAGAATGTAAGTATTATGAGTATGAGTATTATGCAAAGATTATAATCCAGTAATCACACATATGATACAGTGATTTAGATTTTTGTATTCTACTCATATAGGATTTACAAGAGTGGTAATAGTTGCCTCAGTAGACCCTGAAATTTGTGACTATTTCCTGCATCTGTATTTTCATCTGATTAAATATTGATTTCTTCATGTTGTTGTTTTTGGGTCCTCTCGTTAAAAAAAATCCTGGAAACACCTCTGCATTCCAGTGATCTTCATGGAGACATCAGATAACAAGCAGCTGATATACTGTAAATAATGTATTTGCTGATTCAAACATGAACTTGTAAAGATCGGAGGTGTGTCTGAAGGAGAAGCTGGGAGTCTTTAGCCAATAAAGCACACCCCATGCAGTCATCCTTTCTGGCTGTAATAATAACCAGACAAAATCACCTTTATGTTGTGTTAAGTAAAACTGGTGCCGGAGGCCATAAACTCGTTAGGAAAGTGTTTACTGAGGTCACAAGTTAAATTTATAATTTTGCTAGACTTTTATGTAACCGGACCTTTTCAAACTACAGATGCTGCCCCCTGCTGTTCATTAGAAAGATGGAAGGTTGAAAGTATTTCTGCTGTGGCTTCAGTTTTGTGACCTGAAAGCTACGCTCATCTTTTACATACAGTCTATGGTCCTAATGGTTATTGAACCATGCTTTTCTGATTTCCCACAGCACCACCTATGGTTCCTCTGTGCCTCTGTTCTGGTCAGTAAAGCCACTAAGCTCTTTTCCTCGCTACCTGAAATCATGGGCTGAGTTAGAAGCAGGGAGCTAAAACACCTTGTTTCAGAGGGTGAACTGAAGAGCTAATGCTCAATATAAGATAAGGACTATTTAAAACTGAATGATGCAAAGCTAGCATCGAATAAATAAATATTTGCAATTAATTATTTTAATCAACATTTTATAAAATGGAATTCCTCCAGAAAACAATCAATGCAACAAGCAAGTCTCTACACTTGGAAGCTTCTTCTTAACACTTTTTTTGTTTTTGCTATTCCTAAGTCAAAACTTCGAGTTAGTAAAAATATCAGAGAAAGTTGAGATGTCAAAAATATAGTCAAAAATTTTAAATAATATAAGAAGTTTTCACTTAACTGTGCCAGGAGAAAAAGTTTTTGTTTTGGTGGAAACAAGCATCCATACTATACTTTCTGTTCTCAAACTTGTCACATGTGCCTGTTTCAGCTGGAGGTCACTTCCTGTTAAAGAAGAGTTCTTTCTTCCTACCGTCACCATGATCAGTGACTGAGAACCTCAACTGGAGACGTGCCGTATCGATCTCTGAGACGTTCTAATTTTGTCCGCGAAGCTTTTGTGGCAACTTTTTTTATTTTTCAGAAACAAACTTCCTTGAATGGTCATAAAAACAGAAACACAAACAACAGATAAGTATGTCTTTAATAATGAATATGATCAAATCTAAGAATGTGATAGTGACCTCTGATACAATAGATATTTAATTCAAGGGTGACTTAAAACTTTTTTTTGCATAAATTTTCTATATTCCAATACCATTATATAATTCTGATTGCTCCACAGTCCCTCTCTTTTTCTTCCACTCGCACACACACACACCCACACCCACGCACACACCCACATCCACACACAATACAGCAAGCAATTAAAAAAAGAAAATAACAAAAAAAAAGTCACAAACATATACCATATAGGCTAGTCTCTGCGTTTTCATACACTTGACAATAAATCAGTTAAGTATAATGCTACAGTTAAACATTTTGAGGCGATCTCAGTTAGAAATGCCAGTACATTAAAGCTTACATTTTCCGAGGATGAAGGTTATAGTGATGGAAATGATGAAAAGATTATTATAATGTTAAGAAAGAACAAATAAAACTAAACGACGGGCCTGGCTTGAGTTCTAAAAGCAGTGCATGCTACATTGCCCAGAATTTCATAAACAGAGAAAGGGGAAAGAAAGCAGATCCTGTGTTGATTAAAAAAAAAAAAAATCAACTTAAACAGTATTATTTGAATTTCCATCGTTAAAGTGAGAGCAGGACCACCTTTACGAGCGTTTGATCTTCAGACTTATTTTCCCTGAATCTCTAGCTTGAAAAAATAAATAAATAAATTGAGGTACAGTACTGGAAATAAAAAATATTCCACACTACCGCTGCAAAGAAACGTTACGGCTCCACCCTGTAATGACAAAATCGCACATTTTCTCAACATTACGTTAAACCTGGTGATACATCCTTCAATATATTCTTATAATATTAATGCCTTCTAATGCCACCACCTTTGCACAATTATGTCTATGCATATAGAAACCTTCAGAGACCCCTCACATGAGGGGAAAAAAAAAAAAAAAAACAGAAGGAGGAGGAGGAGGGGGCATGATAGAAGTCATTATTTTGTCTTATGATAATACAAAATACAACTGGCCACATACAGATAGCAGACATTTGTCAATAAAGTTGTTGTTCACTCATTAAGATAAAGCAATACAAGCACTTAACATTTCTCCAACACACAAACCACAAAGTGAACAGTCACTGAATATCAGCAGCATGTTGTCGAGAGATTTTTCCAAACAGACGTGCAGATATTTAGAATTAGTTACCAATTTCAGATGTTCGAGGGTAGCGATAGAGATTTATAAGGCTAAAAAATACAGAAAAAACAAGAAAATAGATATTATTGAAGCGATTCATCTGGTGGAACGAGCTTCATCCCTGCACGCATATTGAAGACTGGAACCGGTGGCTCAAATAGTTTGGTCGCAAAAATTAAATAGAAAAAAAAATATTCGTTTTCAGATATTTTTTTTTGTGTTTGTTGGTGTCCTTGTGTTTTCTTTTTAAACCTAGATTTCAGCATGTCCATTCAAACACAACCGTCGGCTGAGCTTTCAGAAGAGATTTCTATAGCTTACTTCTGACGGTCCTGAAAGAGAGAATTAAAAAAAACAAAAAACAAACGAATCGTTATCCATGTTTCTACAGAATTCATATTCTCATTCCAACTTTACCCCCACCTGAGAGAGAAAGAAGTAAGATAAGCTTTACCTGATCGATTCGGGATCGACTCTGTATTGAGGCAGGCTCGTAGCTCTGTTAGAAAAAAACACATGAAGACTTAATGAAGTTCTCAGCAGAGAATTATGCTAGGAAGCATCTCCTCAGTCACACTGGAGTAGAAATCTCCTCACGACTAGAAAAATTCAGTAGTTGCTTGGTGATTTACGGTCAGCAACCAGTTGCAAGTAGTCTGGATGCCCAGAGGTTCAGGATGATGAACCGCTGGGCAACCAATTTCAATCACAAGAAGTTCCCTTTACTTCATTAGAAGTGCTCATCTGGTGGCAGGCAGCCTGTCTCCAAACAATTGCAACCACTCAGAGAGATTGTTGAATGTTTGCAAACAATTGCTGTCTGTTTATAGACGCACACAGGTTGCCTACATGTTACAATCAATCTGAGTCTTGACTGCAACGTAGTTGTTTGCAGTAGAAGACTTTGAATCAGCTGGTTTAGCTCTGGTTGTATTCCTATAAAAATGCAAAGTCACCAAACACCTGTGTCATTATGCAGTTAAATCGCTGTGCTTGACCTCACCCAACTGAGACCAGCACACCGACTCTCTCATTGATTTTTAAATCACCATCTCGAGGCACCAAAGTTGCTTTGAAGACAGCAGTTACTGTAAGTACTGCAGACTTAGTGCGAGTCTTCAGAGTACGCTTATCGCAATGGGTGGCAATAATTTTGGTAGTGTTGGGATCTCCAACCACTGTTTTCACTAGTGGGACTGTAGCATAAATGCTATAAATTTTGCAACAAAACTTTTATTTAAAATATAATTACCACGCAATAGGTATTATGATCCACAATAAAAACCAGGAAAAACCATGAATCTTTACAGCATAATTTACGCAATACATAATAATAGGCTTGTGCGTGACTAGTTTATCAGTGGGCTGATAAACTAGTGACAAACTAACTGTGGACACAGGTGGAAGCCTCATGGCTGAGTAGTCGTTCCAGTTATACTTTTTTGAAGTACACCGCCTGAGGTGCATGCAAATCCCCATGGTCACACACAAAAAAACCCAAAACAAAAAAAAAACATTGATATCCACATGAAATCTTGCGCTCACCATCTGATGATGAAATTTATATAAACTGGGACTCGGGTGAACAGGGAAGTATAAATGAGGTTTAACCAAGAGCAACAGGTCTCCATTCACACCCACAACCATTTCAGAATCACCACTTAACCTACTATACATGTCTTTTTGTATTTTTCTCATCTATGACACAACTCATGATGAGCTGCATCTGTAGCCACCAAAAGACAACATCAATCAGTATAGATAAATGCACCTGTGCTTCAAACCTTAATAGTTTATCAACCAACTCACAAATCAAGCTTGATTAGTGTTAGCTGATAACTCAGCATGCAACTTTCTAAATATGGTCACTTCTGACTTGTTCCTGATGACTTAATGGGCTCAGTTACTAGTTTCAGGTAATATTATGTGGCTATGTCCATCTTTATATAAAGTCTATGGTTAGTTAACATAAATAACTCCATATAAGGCAACATCATAAATCAGGTCAAGTACACGTTTTGTGCACCTTGTTGTAAGACATTAAGAGTCGGTTAAGGTGCACAAGGTTCAAGGTTCAAGGTCCTTGAACCTTGAGCACCTTGTTGTAAGACATTAAGAGTCGGTTTCGCAGTCGGTGATTGAACGCAGTCCTAATCTAAAAAGAAAATTCAATGTCGACTACAATAGGAAGTTGTATTTAGTCTAGGATTAGGCATAATCCATGTGTAAGAAAGTAAGTCTACAATAGGATTATGGTAGGGGTGTTGTAGTTTTTATCTGAAGCAGTTTTTACACCTGAACCTCAGACACCGTCACCAGAATCAGGTCTGAGCGTTGTGCAGAGCTGTCCTTTCTCACAAGCAGCACACAGCAGGAAATAACCTGCGTCAGATGGGTTCTCACTGCTGGAAATACTATTTTTGGTTTAGGCAAGAGAGCTGACTGAACAGAGCGTGCAGGAGGCAGAACACATGACGCCCACTCGCTTGTTGTGAATTCACAGGACAGTTACCTGCATTGTTCTCAAACAGGCACTATCAGACATCACGCAGACCTGGAACTATGAAGCTGGCAGGTTTAAAACCGTTTGATGCCTGATCTGACTGCAGTTGCACAGGTTCTACTGCTGCTCGATTATGGAAAAAAAATCCCAAATTTTCTAGTCAATTTTTACACCCGTGAGGAACACCTGTCAAGAAAACTAAAGACAAAAACTGTATTTTTATAAAGAAAGAAATCCTGTTTCTCACTCACTGCATGTACCCACAGGCTCGAGTATGGTGATACTGTTTATGTGCGCGCTTCTTTGGCCACTTTGAGCCTTCTCACTCTGCACTGCATCACTGGGAGACAAAAGTGAGATGGTCTTCTTTAAATAGCAGATGACAGCAACAATGTCTGATGTTTCCATGCAAGGTTGTGCTGCAAAGATTACCTGGTCGCATGTGCTCTTTGTTTAAAACACAGCACTTGCAGTGCCCAGAGGGCAGTTAAATATTACCTGTACCCTTATTTTCACACAGATTATTTATATGTATCTGTCACAGCTATTGTAGGTGCTGTTCTTAATTTGCACATTAACGAATAATGTGTTGCTGTATCTGTCTGTCTTAAACTGTCTTGAACTAAATAATGTAACTCTTTTGTGCACCTCAATGAGAGAAGGTCTTTAAATAAAGGATTTATTAATGAGCACGGTGGCACGGTGGTTAGCACTGTTGCCGCACAGCAAGAAGGTCCTGAGTTCAATTCCACCATCAGGCCGGGGTCCTTCTGTGTGGAGTTTGCATGTTCTCCCCGTGTTTGCGTGGGTTCTCTCCGGGTACTCCGGCTTCCTCCCACCGTCCAAAGACATGCAACTTGTGGGGATAGGTTAATTGGATAATCCAAATTGCCACTAGGTGTGAATGTGCGAGTGAATGTGAGTGCGAATGGTTGTCTGTCCCTATGTGTTGGCCCTGCGACAGACTGGCGACCTGTCCAGGGTGTACCCCGCCTCTCGCCCT
Source organism: Rhamphochromis longiceps (assembly GCF_057381845.1). Taxonomy (NCBI): domain Eukaryota; kingdom Metazoa; phylum Chordata; class Actinopteri; order Cichliformes; family Cichlidae; genus Rhamphochromis; species Rhamphochromis longiceps. Next base: position 21,870,810 of record NC_140576.1, read on the forward strand.
ATGACAGCTGGGATAGGCTCCAGCGCCCCCCGCGACCCTGAAAAGGATAAGCGGAAGCGAATGGATGGATGGATTTATTAATGATAGTACTGAGATCGTGATTATTCATTATGATTTCCCACTTTGAAAACATGGATTTAAATAGCGGCTTTATTACCTTCTTGATTATCTTGATTTGCTAATCACAAGAAATTAAAATCGGATCAATTGCGAAGCTCTAGTAACACACAGGACATGCTGTAGAGCATGTGTGCAAACAAAAGTGAAAAGCAAGGGTCCAAAGAAGATATTTTAGTAGAAATGTGAACAAAACATTCTTCCCCCACATTAACTTTTTTCATACAGCAGCAGCAAAACCTTAACAGATTCATTCATTTGTATTTAATATCAAAGACATGTCTACCTTTTTCACCACCTCCTCTTCCTCTTGCTTCTTCTCGTAGTGGGAAAAGTCATCGAAGATGGAGGTGGTGTGTTTGTACTGGGCAATAATCTTGAGCACCTGCTTTGCTTTTTCCAGAGGAACCTCTTGAGTGTCACGTGAGTTGGTGACCGGCTTGTTGTCGTTGTTTTCCAGGCGGATGTGGCGCAGCTGGCTATTAGGCACGTCCTTAACAAACAACCAGTTCACATCAAACTTGCCCTTCCACTTGTCCTGCGCCCACACACCTGCGCTGGTGCCGTAGTCCACCGGCGAGCGCATCTCCGCCACGCCGCAGAAATGCCCGCTGCCATTGACGCTGAACAGCAAGTAGACGGGCCCTTTAGAGTTCATGGCTCTGTAGGCTGAGTCTAGGCGCTTGTTGCCGTGCTCTGTGCTGCACCAGATGGAGTACTTGATGGAGCGGTGGATGTCGTCCTCGGAGTAGCTTTTAATGATAAACACGCGGCCGTTTTTCAGGTTCCAGTCAAACTCCTTGGGGTTGTAGCTATGGGCCGCTCTCAGTTTCTCCAGCACAGGGTGGGACTCTGATCCCAGGTCTGGAGGCCCCACCCCACCCCCTCCATTACCAACACCACCGCCGTTGGAGGAGCCGCTGCTGTCCAAGCTTCCTCCACCGTAGCACAAGTTGCGGTTGCGTGGGGCTACCCAGCGGGTCTGAGGTGTGGGAGCAGAGTTGTGGTTCTGGTAAGAATGAGGCGGAGGCGGACCCTGCAGGGTCATCTGCTGCACCAGGGACTGGGCAGAATGCAGGGATTGCTGAAGGGGAGGCAAGAGACTGGGAGCATGGGAGTGAAGCTGGGGCTGGTGCTGTTGGTGGTGGTGGGGTAAAGGAGGGGCCATCTTGGTCACAGTCCCTTTATTGTCCCACGTATCAATGTCCATGCTGTGTTTGATGGGAGGTGGAGGCAGAGGTCCTCCGACTATAGGAGGCTTGTTCTTGGTCTTTTGTTGCTGCAGCTTGGCAGGTTTACTAGCGATTGCAGCCCACGATGTCGGCTTCGGAGGGGGCATTCCCATTGGTGTGCCACCGTTGCCTGTGGCAACAGCAGCCGCTACACTGCCGCTGCCACCGATCACGGAGCCTGCACTCTTCACACCTGAGCCACTTCCAGTCACGTCCCCGCCTATTTTGAGGCCCAACATGCCCTGCTCTATGCTGTTCATACCTGGGGCCTTGCTTAGGGTGTCACTATGGAAACCTGTCTGGCCATCAGGGACTAAGGTGCCTCCAAGTGAGCTTGGTGGGTAGCTGTAGCTCCCCCCGTAGGCTGAGCTCTGAGTCTGCTGTCCCTGAGAACCACTGGTGCCCCAGGCAGAGAACGCTGGATTCTCTGGGAAGAAGTTAAACCTGTGAGGGTAGATGCTGCTGCTGAGCCCGCCCGGCTGCCCAAACACCGTGTCGTGCATGAAGTGGTGGTCTCCATTGCTGAGCGGGGCATAGGGTGTCAAGTAGGGAATCGGTGGATCACCTCCTGTAGACCAAGGAGCCTCACTGAGAGGATAAGGAAATCCAATAGAGGGGGCATAGTAGCTGGACAGGTAAGGGTCTGTCATGGACTGATAACTGTTATTCTGCAAAAAGAAACAGAAAAAGATCCTTTTAACAAAATCAAAGTAAATGTTTTGCTCTTTCACCCTTTTCTCCACACTCCACTGTCCCCTACACCTTACACTCTGTTATACTGAACCGCTTTAATCACCTGATAATTGTCGTGCTGATTCCACTCCATTTAGTACGCCTTTTAGTAAGGTACTTTATTTTGCTTTGTTGAATTTGAGATATTTTACTTTCCTCTTCTCAACTTGACTCACGGATGCAATCATGACTCATACGTGATAATAGGAAACACCACTTATAAACCCACAGGTCACGCTGTTGAACAAAGCAAACATTATGTCACAAAACAAACCAGCATCCTCCTCTGTCACGCCAACTTTCTGCATGTCCTCCGTCACTACATTCTCTTTCTTTTACTGTCTTCTTCGTCTTTTCCTCCTGCTCCATATTCAGAACCCATCTATCCAGTCTACCCACAATCCCTCTACTGCACATGTCCAAAAACCATCTCAACTTTGCCTCTATAACTTTGTCTCTGAACCAATCAACCAGAGGTGTCCCTCTATTCAATTCCAATGAAAACCTTACTTAATGACACCACTGAACAGCATGATGGGAAGAAAATATGCTAATCAAGGCTAACTGGCGATTTTACCCAGAGACAGAACAATTTATGCCACAAAGTTGGGAAGAATAATTTCAAATGGTTTTTATTTGAAAGCTGCATTTAAACATTAATGCTAATGAGCTAAACAATCATTGTTTAAAGACAGCAGCCCAAAAAAATTATATTAGTTTTGACTGTATAGTCCAAATACTATTTTTAGGTATGAGAGTCTAAGATCAGACTTTTTGTTCCTTTGGTCGTGCTGTTTCATTTTATTTTATTTCTTTTTTAATGATGACATTAAAGAGTTTTATATTTTTTTATAATGTTAACAAAATTCACCAGATTTTTTGGTCATACTGCCCAGCGCTACACTGATTCAAAGTTATAAGAGGATAAACCTTAAAATCCTAAAATCATTTTATTTATAAGGTCTCCAAAAAGTTAAAAGAAACAGTGACCCCACTGTTTTCCCTTTCAACAGATCGAACATGCATATGTGCGCACATGTATATTTAACCAATGTGATCATATGTTAATTCTTTTACTTCCTAAAACTCAAAGACTAGTTTGGTTATATTACATTGTTATTATTCAGTGCTTTCCATCTCATCACTACTTTTGAGCTGCTGTAACAGGTGAATTCCCCCCTGTGGGATTCAATAAAGTTTTCCTACCTGACTGGACTGGCCGGTAAGATAGGGCTCAAAGTCATTATCATGGACAGCATCCTTCTGATGGAGGGAGCCATTCTGCACCGAAACTGAAAAGGCTGCAATAAATAGAATCAAAGCTGCACACGGGAACTTATACACACACTTTGAAAGAAAAAAAAAAACAAAGCTAAAAAAAAAGAAAAATACCCGTTTTTAATATTATGACACCTCATGATATATTCACATTGCAGTTAATAATGATACAAACTAAACACCAGCATGTATTCACTCTAAATGTACAAATAGGTTTCCAAAAGATGTGCACTTTGTGCTACACAGCTGTAGACAAATGAGAGGAGGTCAACGTGAATGATGAGTACCGAGAATTAAAATTGATTTTTCTGTCTTCCTGATTGATAAATATAGCATTTAGGAGCTGACCTTTTGAAATATGTGAGGTACCTTAATTTTAAAAGATTTTTGCAGTGGTTATCACTATTACAAACCGCTACAGAAACATGTTCCATATTAGGTGGTGATGCACTCAGTAATAAGCCTGCCAGGCCAGTTTGTCCCCCTCTAGATACAGAAAACATCTAGAGATCCATCATCTCTTACCTTTGCTTGCATCTTGTCCTTTCGATGTCTTATCAGTCGTTTTGGGAGGATGAAAAAAAAGAGAGAGAGAGCTTGTGTGGGTCACGACTGGAAAATTCAGAGCATTAAGACATCACCCTAGCCTCACACTGAGATGTATTCAGACATTTCCTCCGAAAAACCTCACTGACACATAAAAAGCATCAGCGCTCGGCGATGTGGTATGTTAGGGCCACTCTGATACCCACTGGGAGCTGTGGTCCAGGCCTTGGTTTGTTACCAGCAGTGAGTAGTTTTCCAGCTATCCTTAGCTTGCAGCGGGGGCATCGTCTCCAGAGAGGGGTGCACACCATGCTCATCTCTCCTTCCTGCAGAAATATAAACCCGAAGCTGAAGGTATCCCCCTGTTTGCTGCTTACCTGAGGGTCAATGCTAGCGGCAGACATCATTCATTCACCAGGTGCTGTGTTAGACTGGAGCTCCGATGAGACGTGCCGTGTGTAAGCTGCACACTCCGCGGTGTGGAGAGGCTATTAGCCGGAGAAGCTGGCTGCTTGCTCTGCGTTACTTTGCTGCTAACAGTTAAACAGAGTTAGCAGCAGCTTTTAGCCGGTGTCTCTACTCGACCCGGACTGTTTGCTCCTCGTAGCCCTGCTGGCACTCCGCGCTGCCCTGTCCACATTAATCCAGCGGGGCTGCGATCCGCTCCGACCCCCCTCTCTGCTAAATTAAAACCCAACCAGCCTCGGTGGCCCTGCTTCACTTGCCCCAAACGGCAGCTTCATCCGGGGTCTGCGGGGCGGAAATGACGCCGCTAATGTGAAAAACGCGTCCAAGGCTACCTAGCAGCAGAAGTAGCAGAGCGAGCTCATGTCATTAATTTCATTTTTTTTAATTAAAAATAAATTAATTGATTAAATCATTTCTTAAAGGTATGGAATCTAATTCTAATTACGGCTTTTTAAGAAAACATTTTTTCTAGGAATGGAAGTTTTTTTTCTGCCACCGATTTTTTTTAAAACTTACTAATCATAGGTCAAAAATTAAGTTAATTTAAATAAAAAAATTTCTCAGAAGTTATTTGGATTTTTCTCGGACGTTTTTAGTTAAGTCGAACCATTTGAGATAATGCTACGGGATCCTGAAATATGCATGACAAAAATGTTTCTGTAGGTCCAAATTTTGGGGATAAATAAATCAGTATATCTTATCTTTAAACACAAAATATATCAAAATAACCTAAATAAGTGGAACAGTATAAACTGTAGCTCAATAAAATACAATCCAGTATGACAAAAGAAATCTCTTAAGGGGAAAAAATATTTGAAAGCAAACAACAAATAAATAAATAAAAAATCAACTGAAAATGGTCCAAGAACACTATACTATAACACTATGTTTAATAATAATAATTTCCAAAATATGGGACGAATAATCAAATTACAGTCACTTACATTCATAATGCTTTTTTGTGCAGTAGTGGTACAAAATCATCTAAAGTAAATGACAACATTGCTATATTACTTTATTTTTTACTCTTTCTTTTATTACTGTTTGGTAGTTTGGTGATAAATGAAACATATTTTATAAGTTCACATAATTAATTTTAAATGTAGCTAGCATTTAAAGCTGTCAGTGTAACAAGTGCAACATTTTTTTTTAATCTAAACTGTACACGAGACAAAATTGCACACAAAGAAATGTAATCTTAAGTAATGTACAGTACTTGAGTAAATGTACTTACATTTTACTAATGGAGGTAAAACTGTATATGAATGAATAAACATTAGATGAACATTAGCAGTAATCCACTATAAGGCAAATTGTGGACACAGTTTATTCCACTGACTGATGACACACATTATACACGTTGGGGTCCTCCCTTCTTCTAATTGAAATTACACATAATAATAATTTGTACATTTTATGAAACATCAGAAAGAACACCAGCTGCATATGTACAAATTTAGAACCACAGTATTCTGTCAGACAGCCGAACCTACAAACAGTCTTTCACATACATGCTGAGAGGTAGCGTTACTACTGGATAAAACTAGAAAATATCAACATGCAATAGACTGGAGACTCCTCTTTTGAATCAGGCCACAGTGTGAGAAATGTACACAGTGAGATTCGGCATCTCTGTGTGAGTGTTATTGACCATGTCAGAGATGACGCACTATCAGACTCTGCAGAGTTGTTTGATCTTCTTCTTAGTTCCTTCTCAGCTTTTCACTTTTTTTATTTATAATCTAAAAAACAAAAAACATAGGAAATACATTGTGCAGCAGAGGATGGGCCTAGCTTAGCTTACATGAGTGCAAACAAATGTGGGCTACTTACCAATGGATTGTAACACTAGAAAAGCAACTTAGAGGGTTTGGATGGATGGTGAAACTCACCAATGAAGTTAACTAAAATAAACATAAAACAAAATGAATGAAAGGCGTGCATAAACATGCCGTTTCTTTGTAATGGATTGTTATCCAATAAATTAGATAATGTAAGAAAATGAGATTGTATTTGACACTGATCAGGAGGACACTTACAGCTGTCATCCTCTTCTGAAAATGTGCTGGCCACATAGCAGGCGTAAACAAATCCCGGGAGCTGTAGGATTATCACAAAAGCATAAGAAAAGAACAGCATATTTTAAAATCTTCTGTCTTTTAATATTAACGCAAAACACAAAGCAGACAGTAGACTTTGCTGACAGCGAAAGATTTTATGAGTTAGTGGGAAAAAAAAACATGTAAATAATAACTTACCTCTTAATTCCAGTTAGCTATCTTATTTGCATTCCTACTCAGAGAAACTGTCTGTAGATGTACTCTTAAAATATTACACAAGAAATTGTTTTAGATATTAATGGTTTAAAATCTCTGCACACCTGAATGAACAACAGGTGCGTAGGAAGAAAGAATTAGTATTGAAAAGATTCATTGTAACCTCTGCACTACGTCTTGCTTGCCATGACTTTATTAAATCAAAACCTTTTTCTCCAACTGACGTTCATCAGCTAGAAGAAATTTTCACATAAGGACTCAAACACAGTTTAATATACATGTTCACCAGCATACACCTTAAGGCGATTTATACTGTACGGTAAGGACCCCACAATAATACAGAGAAAATATCAACCAATCACATGACATCATGTGACCAAGTCTTCAGTTTAATAGTGATTGGGTCTTCAATATATGGAGTACAATCAAAAAGTTGCCATTGAGCTGCCAGAAATTTGGCTATTCTTAACTTTCTACCTTTATGTTCTATTAGGACCACTTGCTCGTGCATTTTAATGATTTTTAGCATGCACCTCAAAATAGCATCCACTGTTTGCATCAACTTTTATGTTTATCACTGCTAATACTCCTGATACTCAGAGAGGAAAGAGCAGCATTCAGTGGAACAGTTATGTTTCAAAGTGTGAAGGAAGCACAGACATGAGTATACTGGTCATTTTCATGATATTCATAAAGGTTTTGACCCATGAATGCACCCTGCAGTTTCAGACTGTTGTGTAGATTTATGCTTTAGTCCCCTGAGGTGTTTGAGGCTTTCATGCCTGCTCACAGGACACTGAAGACTTAATCTTTGTCCACCTGCTCTACTTGCAAGTACAGCTTCTTGCAATTCTACAGTATCTCCTTCATCAACATGAAATTTAAGTTGAGCACAGAAGGAGATCACAAATGCACAAGTGCAAGTGGCCAAAATAGGAATGTGTGAGGACATTACTAGAAGTGAAGATCTACCAAAATCAAATCAGAACTATATTTTTCTTTTTATCAATTAAATTAAGGCACTTGTAATAGAGTCCAGAACACCACAACCAACTACTGGTATTTCAAAAACACAACCTTTCCTAATCATAAGCAAACCTGAAAAACACGCTTTATAAAAGCAGAATTTATGGCAGAGCTGCTGTGTTGAGTGTATTTAGCATATGCAATACTTTGTGTAAGGAAGTAGGCCTTCATCAGGGTCCCCTAATGAAGGCCACAAGCCAAACCATGTTGGTCACTTAATAAAGATTTCTATTACTTTAAGTGTTGCTGGAGTCTCCACGACATCTGATATCAAACAGACTCAACCGTCAATTTTTTTATATTCTGTTTGAAGTGAATAATTAAAACTACTTTTAGTCACGTAAATTAACCCAGTGTTGACCAGAGAAATGAAGTGCTGTATAAAAAAGACATAAATATAGATTCATTAATTGAACAAAATTGAAATAAATCACACCCAGCAGATTGAACTGGCTTCAAAATGTTTTCAAAAACAGGACCTAATATCGCAGTAATTCACTTTTGTAGATAATACACAAACTGAAAGTGTGTACCAGCTCTCTCTAGTGTGATAATATGATGTTATTCTTAAATATCGGCTCTGTTACTAATCTACAGATTCTGTTGCTAAGCAACAGTTAGTTCCCAGGTGTACTGATGCATGCTTATTACAATTAAAATGACATTAAATAATATATAAATACAGTTATGTCCATATGTTTTGGGGTAATGACACATGTTTTTTTTATTTTTGCCATACTATTTTATTATTTGGTTTTGTTGTCATGGGGTGACATATGCTGATCTTATTTTTATGGATTTCTGGACCAGTGTAGCTCTAATGACATGAAAAGACAGCTTTTCCACTTCACTTTTTAACCAGCCCTTGCTGTGAAGGCGACATCTGGCAATGGTGCCATTTTAAAGTCTTGTTAAATGAAGTGTTGAACAAAACTAAAGACTCACTGATACGAGGAGCTGGATGATGCAGTGCAGGATTTCTATGTACTGGTATTCCAGCCAGCAGCTCAGCACTGTGGTAAGCTCTGGATTTTGCTGGTTCTTCCATCCAGCAGAGGGAAGTCTCTCGCTTTCACATCCCGGCCCATTCTCCTTCCACCAGGAATGATGTGAGGATACACCGAAGGACAGAATATCACCATCCTTAAGGGAGCAAACAGACAGGTGGTAGTTCATTTTGTTAATATTATTAAGCCTGAAAAGCAGCACGATATCCATAAAATTCAGAAAACATAAAAAACTCAATGCAGTACAAATTTTATTCTGACTTTAGTGAAAATGAATCCATGCACTAAGAACCAAGTCTTATTTCACCTAATTTTACTTTTTGTCCTTTTTCTTTATGCACCAGTCACGTAAGAGTGTTGCTACAAGCATATACTTACCAGAAATGTTATTAGGTACACCTTGCCAGTGCTAGGTTGACCTTTGCCTTCAGCCCAGCTTTAATTCTTCATGGCATAACTTTAACAAGTTACTGGAAACATTCCTCAGAGATTTTAGCCCATTTTAACATGATAGCATCACACAGTTGCTGCTTTCATTCTACCACATCCCAAAGGTGCTCTTTTTGTGATCTGTTCACTGTTTAAGTACAGCAAAATGAATTTGAGTTTTGTAATATGGTGCGTTATCCTGCTGGAGGCAGCCATCAGAAGATGTTTACACTGTGGTCATAAAGGGATGGACATGGTCAACACTAATACAGAACCGGTAGGCTGTTATTTATTTATTTAATCAATGGTAAATTGGCAATAAGGGGTCAACGTGTGCCAAAACAAATATCACCCATAACACTACACCATCAGCAACCTGAACCGCTAATACAAGGCAGGATGGATTTATGCCTTCATATTGTTTAACCTAAATTCTGACCCTATTCTGAATGTTTTGGCACAAATAGAGATGGGCAACATTCTTTTAATCTTCTGTTGTCTGGTTTTGGTAAGCCTGTGTGAATTTTACCCACATTTTCTAGTTCTTAGCTGACAAGAAAGACACCTGGTGTGGTCTTCTGCTTCAAGGTTCCACATGCTGTTCATTCAGAGATGCTCTTCTGCATATGTTGGTTGTAACAAGTGGTTATTTAAGTATCTGTTGCCCTTGTACCAGCTCAAAGCAGTCTGCTTATTCTCCTCTGACCATATTGTCTTGACCATGTCTACATGTGTACATACATTGAGTTGCTGTGATGTAACTAGCTGATGAGACTTGCATTGCTACATCTTCAAATTGATATAACAGAGTAACACTAATATATATTGCATAACTGTAGTGATCCAGTTATGAAAACACTACACAGGGATGATTTGCAGGAGAAATGCCTAAGAAATGTTTTACTCGACCAAATGTTACATTTTAAATCAGTGAACAGAATCCAACCATCATTAAAATTAAAATACAGCATTGTTTGTATTCGGGGAGCTAAGACAAGATTGAATGACTGACTTGAAAATTATTCTGAACAGTTTTATTTTTAACATTTGTCGTCATTTCCCTAAATTATAATTAGGGTTTGGTCTTCCCGAGTGCAGACAGTGTACATAAACAACTTAACGAGACTTGTTTGCGGCTGAGGATAGGCACATTGCTGTAAGGTGTCTGTCACTCTGAGTCTGTAATTGGAGGCAGATCTTGAAAAGAGTGACATGGACAGAGCTGAACATTGTATTTAGGAGCTCTTGGTCCCTAATTACCTGACACGTACGTGACCATTAAAGTTACCTTTGAAAGCCCTCCCAAATCCAGGTAGAGACAGCTCACAAAGACATTCCAGCCAACCCACAACAACGTCCACAGCAGGTACTGAGAAAATAGAAGCACAGAATTACACTGGGAATGACAGCATGGACTGAGGTTGAGGTTGGCTGGGCTGAGATGTAGTGAAATATATATAATATATATATATATCACTATATAATAAAATGTATATTTTTTCCTGTTAAATACAGTAAAGTTATACTACCATGACATATTCAGCATAATCCAGATCAACCCAGCTCACTGCTGCTTGGTGTTATTATACTACTCAGCTTTCTTACAAACTTAACATGAGATGGTTTTGGTCACAAACACCATACCATACACTACCAGCACAGTTAATGCTGCATAGCACAGGGAGCTGCTTTTTTCCACTGACTACCTGATATTTTGTGGGGCTTTTTTAAAATGCGTTTCATTATGTTTTTTTAATGTCTTACCCTTTTTTGTCATACATTAGATGGAAAACAAAGGCTGAAAACCTCTGTCTGTGCAGAAAATACTGATCATTTTAGTGCTTAGCTTGGTACAATGACATGAAAATGGGAGAAAATAGCCTAGATGGCACTTCAATCTGCACTAAACAAACTGCATCTTGTTTTTGTAATTCTCGCAAAAAGGAAGTGTAAAAGCCATTTTTAGTGGTTTTTTCTAGTATGTTGTTTTCTAGTAGGACTCGTTTTGGTTATTGGCTGTGACTGTGTATAAAAGATGAGTATAGCTACAGTTGCATTACCCATTTGTTTCTGGACTGCATCTTGAAGCATCTGGCTGCTGTTATATTGTTTTTTAGAGCTAGAATTAAAACATATTTTAATGAGAAGAGCAAAGTCATCAGCAAGATAACCATTAAATATCACTGTTTATCATACATATATATATGTATATATGTATGTATGTATGTATACATATATAAGATAATATTGTGAATAACTGTGCAATTGTTCTTTTTGCAAAGCTTTTCTCAGTTCTGGCTGGTGGATTATCTCTTTGTGTTCGTACACTTATGCTTGAGTGCAATTTATTACTGAACTAAAGCATAAACTAAAATCAAAATAGATGAGTTATAAATAACTGATACACACTGCAGTTGTTATGAAAAGGGGAAAATACCTATAGGGACATTTTTTAACTTTTAGGCTTTAAATACATCAATAAAAACATTTTAATATGGAAGTCAAAGGGGATTGATATGCTTTTGGAGTCAGCGTCTAGTGGTCATTGGAGGAACTTCAGCCTTTGCACAACTGAATTTTTCAGCCCTGGAAGTGGCCACTCATATATATCTCACATATAACCAGCACTGGCATAATAGAGAGGCCTCAGCAGTTCAGACGAGACCAATAATGTCACTGTGCCCACTCAGCTGATCTCTCCTGATATACTTCAGCTGTAAGTTACACTGATTCATAACAGTTTGGTAATGAAAAACTTAAACACCCATAAGACAGATATGTTTCTGCAGTGCTAGCACAATTTAATTATTTGGTTCAGAGTATCTTACTGTTTCTGCAGCAATTGTGGCAACCAGTATGACAAAGGAGCACACTGAGCGGACAGGGCATGTGCAGGTCAGATTTTGGAAAGTAGCCCTGATGTCTCTTAAACTAAAAAGAGGTCAGCTTGAGCTGCTTGTTTTAAAGCGCGACCTTTGTGCTGAAGATATTGTGTGCTCACAGTCAGCTGCCCCAGTGTGTGGGGAGTTCATTGACCTGTTTCTGCACCTTGAGAATTTGTCCCTCCTCTTTTCCCTCCTGCATTGCCCCTGAAATATAAGACAGATAATTTTGCACTCTTCTGACTCCTCTGTCAAAGTTGGTTGCCTTCTAGTTCACATGGTCTGCTGCCAACTCCGGATATAACATATGATTTAAGTAGCTGTGGAGATGCTGGTAAGTCTAAATAAAGTTAGCAGTCATTATATTGAGCCTGACTACTGTGTATTCACAGTACTGATCTTCTTGATGGGAAGCTTGAATGAACTTTTTTATGACAAACCAAAAACAGCTGTTTCTTATGAGACAACACTCAGTATTAGACTTACCATTATAACGTAGCGTGATCTGTACTGGACTGCACCAAACAGGCCGAGGATGACCATGATGATGTGAAAAAAGTTGATCATGATGGGAGCCCACTGGTAGCCCAGAAAGTCAAACACCTGCCTCTCCAGCGCTGTAATCTGCAGGGCAGAGTTTTAAATGAATTTTAAAACAGCAGTGAGTGTCAGTTGAGCCTATGCTGCCATGGCTTGTTAGACCATGATCTTTGACCTTGTTTTCTTTTTATAAGTTTCCAAGGCAACTGAGCCATGGGAGACAAAGCATTCTCAGGGAAATACAGCTGGTTTATAGTGTCATGTCCTCTGGGGTCACAGTCCCAGTGAGCCATACAGGGGGCAGGGTGGGAAACACAGAGGAGGAGGGCAAAGTGGGAGCAGCCCTTTATTGTGGTGGTGGGCGGTCACTGCTATTCTCCACCTTCAACTAAAATTGCCCGCTACAGAAAATAAATGATTTGCTGCAGTCAACAAGTAGTAGCCTACTATTTTCATTACAGCCTATTCTGCTAATTGTTTGATCTATAAAATGCCATAATGCAGTCATTTTCAACTGGCCGAACCAAAAGTCCCAAATAAATTGACTTTACTGTAACAGAAGCGCTAACAGAAAAAACAAAAAACAAAACGGCAAATAATAAAAGAGCAGTTCGTTTAGGCGTTTCTGCTTTTTAGATTTTACTAGCAAATTTTACTATAATTTAATTTATTACCAACTGTTGCGGTATAATTGAATGACAAACCTGAGTTAATGTGAATGAAAGAACATGCGTAAAACCGTTTAACCTGCTTTTGGTCGCAGTTTGCCTTAAATGGTCTTAAATTTAATATAGTCTTAAAAAAACTGAAGCCTTAAAGCTTAATGCTGCGGAACTTCTTTCACTATAAACAACAAAGAAATGATTCAAGCATAACAGTCATTAACATGCAGTTTTAAATAGCATTTTTACTGTTGTTGTTGTTGTTGTTGTTTTTTTTTTTCTTTTAGGTTGCTTTGAGTTATTAAAGGGGATAGACAGCAGCTGGCCTGATGCCTAAACAGATGTGTTTATGTCGAAGCATCATGTGCGAAAAGCTCTTACCAGCTGCAAACAACACAGGAGGATCAACATGCATCGCGCCGAGCAGCACCCCATCTTCTTCTTCTGCTCCCTGCCCCCGCTGGTTTGATGATGGTGGTTGTGGGGATGCGGATGTGGATAATAAGGATTTTTTTTAATCCGCTCAAACACAACAACCAGACCTGTGAAGCTTCACACCCAGTGGCAGACTCTGTGAGGATAGGTACCTTTACTCCACGAGTAAAACACGGAGGCTGCTGCGCGAAAACTACGGAGAAGGGGGAGGGCAGGCTGATGTATAAAGGGTGAATAGTGCCACACCAAACTTTTATTTATGTTTTTTTGGCAGAAAGTGTCTGTGATGCTCAGTGAAACTAAAGACTGTGTTTTCATCTTTTACTGCTGAATTTATTTCATGTTGCTGTTGGTTTTCAATTCGGTTCAACCTCAACCTTGTAAACTGCACAATATGCCATATGTAGATTATGTGATACAATTGCACATTTATTTGCGTACCTGTGGTATGTTTAGGTAAAATAAAAGTACTACAGATGCTTAGTAAGTATCTTATATTGTGACAATGATTTAAAAAAAACAACAACAAAGAAAAATGGAAAAAAATGAAAATGAGGTTACATTAAAGAAAAGTTAAAAACAAAGTAAGGATGATATTGTGCAGAAGGGTAGTAAAAAATGCATGAATAAATAATATGCACACTATAAATCTGAGAAACAGCTTCTAAAAGTGTAGGAATCTTATGCCTGACGGTTTTGAAAAGAAGGTGGGAACGTTTTCCTGAAACGGGGTTGAATAAGTCTGAGGGAGACGGCGCTCTGCTGCCTCTGTTGTGGGGCATGGAGTGGGTATGATGGAGAGCAGTTTGTTCAGTGACTTCCCGTCCCCCACTGACTCAAATGCCTCCAGATTCTGGCCAATGATGGTTCCAGACTTTTGAATTAGTTTACTGATCCTGTTGGCATCTCTGGCACTGATCCTGCAACCCCAGCAGACAACAGCAAAGTAAATGGTACTTTCTACCACAGACAAACAAACAAAAAGCAATGCAATACGCACTGCAATATGTTCAAATACAGGGTATTAAAGCTGACTGTAGCTTCTCTCTTATTAGCAAGGGCCCCAACTGTTCCCTCTAAGCTGAGCGCGTGAGCAATCGTGCACTGCTGACACAGTCTCCGCGCACAGAAAATCAGCGAAATAAAATAAATACATGTATTTACTTTAATTCCAATTCAGACTGGATTTTTTTGTGTGTGCAGTGCAGATTTTCTGTGTGGGGAGACCATGTGAGCGGTGCGCGATTGCTCACTCGCTCAGCTTAGAGGGAACCACAGCGGGTAGATCTGCATATTTGATTTGGCAGACATTTTTCTTTGTTTTTAAGCGAATATCGTTCCTGAGACAACTCCAAAGGGATTTACATTGCCTCCCAGGACTGAACGGCTTCACATTGTAGCCTAAAATATACTGTAAAGCAAGCAAAATCATTTTTGTAGAGGCCAAGAATAAAAAACAAAAAAATTGACATAACAAGCCCACATAAAATATGATATGTATGATTCAAAGTTCAAAATAATCCATATTTATCTTCTACTGTACCCTGGTACTGCCCCTGGGTTCATCCAGGAAGCAATTTTCATTCCTTTCCTTATAAATCAATGTTCTTCTGCCAGAACCGAAGCACAGCAGATGCTGTAATAATTCAGTTTGTATAACTAAAATAGTAAAATAATATTAACACCGCTTAAAGTAAAATAGCACTTAGACTAACCTTGATACATCTTAGTTTTAGATAAAAACTGGCACATTTTAAAAGTGTAAAATAAACTCTGATGCGTTATTTCTCATTCTCCCCACTCACTCATGTTTTTTTCTAATCAAAAGCAGGATGTCAGTCAGATTTCTAAAAATCTCTGCTTAAAGAAGCTGCAAAAACAAATTGGTCAGGGTTTGAGGAAGATGAGTACTTAGAATATATGCTTAGTGCCAGTATGAAACACAAACAACAATTAGACATATGAACTATTTCAGGACATTTACTGAACTTCCAGTGTTAAAGTACCTGTCCTCTACGATCCTCTGTGGCACGGATCGACCCTCATACAGCAACACCGTCTACTGCGCCCTGATTGGCGGTTGCGCTTCCACAATGCTCTGAAAACACCAGCAGGTGGTGGTAGTGGTAGAGGTAAAGGCTTCAAAGGTCTGCGTATGGCAAGGTTACGCCAAACTACACCAGTGAAAAATCATCACTGGCCTACTTTTATATCCCTTTATTACATCACATTGGACATAAAATAACTTTAGGGAAATGTGATATATCTCATCTCATCTGCCCTGACTCCAGCTTTCACCTAAGTGGATAGGGTAAATGTATCTCACACTAGAGGCTCTTATAGGGGTCATGATCGTGCTGTGAAGCTTATGTGTGATCTCACGTCCAGGTTCAAATTTTTTTTAAATTGGTCATGGCAGTTTTTCTGACACTAAAGGTTTTACTGTAGGCTGCCATAAACCTTGCCTCACACATCAGCCATTTAAACAACCCCAGAAAAGTTATTTCTAGGACAAAAATACTACTCCTTAAACTATTTTTGTTCATTTTCAGCAGTACACTGCCTATAATTCTGACTGAATTTTCCAAATTTTTTGATACAGATCAAATTGTATTTTTTCTGCATCAGAATTAACAGAACCGTTGATTTGATTTTACAGCGGGGACTGAGAAACCCTCCTAAACTCTCCTAAACCAGGGTCACTCCATATATTAGACCTCCACCTGCACTTCCAAGTCCTGCCGAGGGATGACGCTAGAATCAAAAAGACAAAAATCATAATTGGGGGGTCTCCAGCTCTGCCTGTGTCACATGGAAGCACAGTAGCTGAGTCGAGGGGATGCGAGCAGAGATGGAGGGGGCTTGAGGAACTGTGGAGGAAAAACCTGGCCCTTGGAGATAATAGTGGAGATACAGCCGCGGCAGCAGAAAGGCAGGTTAACACTTCCCAGCCTCCCTTCTGGCTGGGGAGCAGAGGAGCACGGACAGGGCGCACGAGGGGGTCAGCGGGCGCTCGAAGGATGCCACATGCAATATGGTGCATTCCTGTTTTGTGAAGCCCAGGAAAGCCAAGTTATCGCCTTTGATTGATTATGCTCGCGGGGAGCGGCCGGTCCGAGGGGAAGCAGACACTGAAGGAAGCGACCGGGGTTGACGCTGCGCCTCCCAAAATCTCTGAGCTGAGTGAGTACAGGGATGCTATAGCGCAATGCTCTGTGCCCGTGGCTGTGTGACAGGCTGGAGGGAGGAGGGAGAGAGTGAACGGAGGGGGTCATTGATATGTGACTATACATTCAGCTCGATAAGCTGCACACGTACTCAACATCCTTAATTCATCCAGGGTCTGTAGCCTGTGCAGCTTTTCTTGTTTTTCTTTGTGCCCGACCTGCCGTTTCTTCATTTCCCCTGGTCATACATTTAACACAGAGACACGTGTGCACCCACCTCAGCGTTACTGCGCTGTCTTGCGTGATTTAAACCCCGAAATTAAGGGATTCATCAGAGAACTTAGTAGTGATTTGACGAGAGAGGGGCACAGGAAACCTCCGATCACGCGTTTTTCTCTGACTGTAAAGCGTAAAAGATCATTAACGTTAGACCTGCCCTTAACATTTGCAGCCCCCCCCCGTCTCCCTCCCTTCTAGCACTCATAAATTGGGGAGCAGGGGGTTGGGGTGGTTGTGGTGGTGGGGACAGGCTTTGTCGTGTAAGTTACCACCTGACCTCAGGGACACAACATCCTTTACCATCCTCACTTTGATCTGGAATTAATCGGAAACGCTTTGATGATTAGAGGAGAAGAAAAGGGAGGGAAAAATGAGCTACAGGCTTAATGAAACCACGATAAAAGCACACTGCATCAGCCTGACATTTTTCATTTTCTATAACCGCCTATAGCATCTACCTGCACGGGCATCTTTTCCTTTCTTTTTTTTTTTAACCCCCTCCTCCACCTCTCCTCCCACCCTAAATAATCCCCGTTCACACCCTGCATGGTTTTCGGTCTCAGGCGGCTTCATTTGAGTCGTGGTCTGTAACCTGTTGTCACCAGCATCACTGCAGTTTGCCAGAGCCGGAGGCGCGGCGAGCCGGGCAGCCAGCAGCCGAACCGTAACCCAGTGTGTGATTGATGCCTGCTGAGTGGGTGCCATCATGAGCCACATACATACAACCTCCCCTGAGACACGCACGCACGCAAGCCCTTCGTGGAGGGCTATCATTGAGTGTGAACACACCATTTCTCCAGCATCTCACTTCGGATAGGATGGCAATCATATGATCTCAAGAAATTATATTTATTCTGATTTGATTTAGATAGGAAAGTGTCACATGGTGTCAGAGGCAGGGGTAGCCACGGATAAAGACGGAGCCTCTTCCACACGGGCTTCAGCGTTCTTCCTCACAGGGGCATGGTTAGTCGTTGTTGCAAGCAAACATTTGACCTAATTCACATTCTCACACAATAGCAGACTCCTCTCCCTCCCTCTCTCACACACACACACACACTGCTGTTATTTGTGTCACACAGAGGGTGAGGTTTTTTGTTTTTTTTTTGCTCCACATGAACTCCCAGGTGGTTTATCAAAACCTGAGCAGATTGGTGGAGAGGCCACTGTTGGCTGGCTGGGCTTGTTTGAAAGGAGCTCCAGGATTATTAATAATGAACAAACATGTGAATGCAGTGCATGTGCATGTGTGACACCGGAGCGGAAAGGCTGATTATGTTTCCAAGATGGTTTGTGTTTTTTAAAAGGAAGGAAACCTTCCTCAAAGCGGGCAGAGCAGTGGAGCCGCCGAGGGAAAAGCACACAATTTAAACTGTAAGATTAAAAATATAATTTATTATGTTTAAATAGTTAAAAATATAAAATGAATTAAAACAACCTTGGCCAAGGGAAGACACAATAAAAATCAATAACACACAACATTAAAAGTCCAGTGGAATCCACCACGGCCTAAAAGTCACAGAAAACTAAGAGGTCCAGCGTAGTATTAAAAGAGGGAAACCCAGCGGAGTCCTTGCCTTCCTCCCCGCATTCCACGTCCTGGTGCACTGAAGAAAGGGAGGGAGCGGCAGTCACTATTCCTTTGGCAGTTTACTTTATAAAAAGGATAAGTCAAAGACTTACCCGGGTGGGCAGAGCTCTCAACTCCGCCCGCCGCTTCCTTAAACTGGAATCGGTACCGCTGTCTCACTGCTTCTGTTCTCCCGCAGTGCACAAGCTGGCTCTTGTCGTTATTGCCACTTGACTGCCGCTACGCGTCCCTAGTCACTGGTAATCTCTTTTCCTCCCCAGTCGCTGGTCATCTCTCGCTCTCCAGTCGCTGGTCATCTGCTTCATCTGATCATCTCTACTCTCTGATCGTCTCTCGCTCTCCCCTCTGATCGTCTGTGTCTTTCCTCTGTCTGTCTCGCATTCTTCGTGTTGCATCCTCCGTTGAACACCGGCTCCAACCCTTTTATGTGTCATTGAGCACTCTGTAAATTACCTTTCCTTTCCTCTTCAGGTGTGTCCAATTAGTCAAAACGGGGAAAAGGGCGGAGTCTCTCCAGGACAATTTGACGATAACTAAAACATGCAAACTAAATAAAACACTGCACAAAATATAACCAATACATGCAATATAAAAAATAATAAGTACACTTCACATTAAAATACAGCACAGCAAAACAACATCCGTCCTTCCCTGGATGACACATGTTCCTAGAAAATTAAAGGCCTACTAGTATGACTTGCTTCTAGCGTTAAATGTATTCCTGAAGATGCATTTCTGTGGGTTTTACACCATAATTCTGTATTTTATCCCCATGGGCTTGTTTTATGCCACACATAGAGAAAATGAGCATGTTATTTTTTGAAATCATGTACATGTTAAAAAAAAGGGTGAAATTTTATGGTTACAGAGTATGAGTCCACATCAGTCCTGTAAACCATCCCTCTTCTTCTGCAGCCATTCCAATCAGGTCCAAGTCAACAGGTGACCTGCAGCTATCGACCGCTTTTCTGATTCACGCTGTGGTCCGTAAAACATCGGAGATCAGTGCAAAATCTCCTGTTTTCTCAAATATTTTTGCGTCATCTGATAAACACTCTAAATTTTTGCCAACCAGTTTATCATAAGGTGGAAATTACAGGAATGCAATAAAAACACAGCAAAATATTTCACTATTTTTATTAAAACATGCCATCAGTTTGACTCACCAGAGTCACCGCTTCATGACTCCTCATAGTGGTGCTTATCAAATGAATGAAGGTGAAGCTGAAGTCAGCTTGTGGTGAAAAGAAGAAACTGTTTTAGATATACTGTTACATAATGAGGTCAGTGCATTTCTAATCCCTGTGAGATGAAAGTTCAAACGGTTCTACACACTGTTTCAAACAGTTTTTTTCTACTCTTGACTCTGGATGATGTCACTGAGAGCAGATATTCCTGATAGGGTAATCACAGGCACAGATCTGGCTGTGAGAACAGAAGCTCCATCCACATGCTGTTTAAACTTTCTGCATATGAGGGGCAGCCAATCAGAAGACAGTTACCTGAAAGAGGGAGCTAAAACAGCTTGTTTCAGATACATGATGAGTTGAGCCCCAGAGGAAGAGAAACAGGGTTTGTTTTGAAAGGGGAACCATGCAAAGTTTGCCAATTAGACTCCAAGAATAAAAATATGGAAATGAAAATGAGCATAATGAGTCAGCTTTAAGTAATATGTGGAGTTTAGCTTTTTTTTAAGCAAAAAATACAATATTTTCTTCTTTATTTACACAGTAATTGTAATGCATCACAGATGAATAGCTTGCATGTGTTGTAGAATTGCTGTATTGTGATGCCATCATTATTGTGGTGAATGTATGATATTGCATTGTAGTAATATCGCACTGTCACTTTTACTCTTTCCTTAGACCAAACATAACAAATCCTCTCTGTGAAAATTCAACTCTTAGTCAGTCATCAAATCAGTTTTCTGTGAGTCAGTTAACTGAATAATCGCTGCATTCCCACAGTCAATGCGTTATGACCATGTGATCAATTCATGTTTTAAAAATATTTTGAACAAAACAGGCTATTTATTGACATCAACGAAACGGTGTCAGATATTTTTAACTGTTTTTTGTCTTTATCGACTGACTGCTGCGGCGCTTGCAGCCTTTTCTCCCCTGATGCGTGCAGAGATGAAGATATACAAAATATGAAGACAAAACTGGATCCAAAACCTTACGCTCTAGCCTTGGGAGCTTTTAACCACATCAATAGCGTTTTGTTACTCCCAAAAGTCAAAATCGCGCTCCCATGTGATATTTTGAATCATCAAAGAACCACATTTGTCAAAACCAATACTGATCAATGATGTTCCAGTTTCCTGGTCACATACGGTCTCATCTCATTTGTGATAAACAGTCAGGGCAACACCTGGCAAATCCACACCTGCAGGTATTGAAGGATAGAGCCCGTGGTTTGTAATGAGCACACTAAGCATCACAGACAGGAGGGAGGGTGGGCTTTGTGTAGCATAAAGGCAGCCAGTGGATGGCCATTTCTTGCTCTGAGCACTACGTTCAATTGGTTGGCTCATACGAAGCAGCTCTAGGGCCAGAGATTACACTGCAGTGCTGAGGCGTCACTCTGGCTCAACACCGCAGGCGAAGGCAAGGGGATAGAGAGAAAGAAGAATGGCCAGAGAGGTGTGGACACACTCACTGACACAGAGGAGCAAGAGGGAAGGAAGGAAGGCTGGGAAACCTTGTTAGGAAATGTGACAGCCTCTTTTCATCATCTGCTTTCAGTGTTTTCAAAAACACCTGCCACAAGACTCCCACACATGTCTTCCTCCCTCCTCTCTCTCCTTTCTATTCCTCCACACCTACATCTTTTCCCTTTCTTTTCTCTAATTATCTTCTCCCGCTCCATATCCACTCCTCTGCTCTGTTGTCAAATCTGCACACATATAATTACTCTATGAATTAACTGGTCATTGCCTCCTACACTGTAAAAAAAAACGTGCTGTTTTTACAGGAAAACCCTGGCAGCTGGGGTTACCAGGGACTTCCTGTAAAAACGCTTTACAGATGCAACTTGTAAATTGATTTACAGTGAATGAATCTCAGATTAAAACTGTTAAATCTACAGGAAAAAGAAGTTAATTTCACACATAGATGTGATATATAAATACACTATTTCCTGTATCTTTTACAAGTAATAAATGCTTTTTGTGGATCCATAAACTGCAAAATTAACAGGGAAATATCGTACAAAGAACTAATTTAAAATGGTAGAACTACAGTGAAACTGTGCATATTAAATGGAGCTGCTCTGTAAATTATACATAAAATCTATGCTGAATATTATATGTTTTAATGTAAAATTTTAACCATAACCCAGCAAATTTCTTACTGCTACGCCTACACCCAAACATGCAAAAATACACATGAGAAAACACAAGAGAGGAAAATATCACTTTTGGGAAATTTATTTTGCAGCCACATTAGCAAAATGACAGCAAATGGATCCATTTTTCCAACTAACACAATATGCAAGGCACACAGCAACTACACAATTCAATCAAAATATAGGCTATAAAAGCTGTGGAACATTCCTGCAAAGCAAGAACCATGTTCATGAAACAAGCATTTGTTAGACCCTCCACCAGAAAAAGTTAAATAACCTGTTAAGACTTTAAAACAAAAAACACATATTGTGCCAAAAATGATCATAATCACCGTGCAACGCAACACGCACCCTGCTGTCACCACAACCATGGCCCTGGTCAGAAAACATCAGCAAAACCACGTGGTGAAACAAACCTACACATGTGGTCTAGAAACACTGCAGTAGCAGCATGTTGTTTTTTTTCTTTTCTTATGTAAATAAAGAACATTCCTACAAAGAAAGAACATCTTCATGAATTGGCTTCATGCATTCGACCAGTAAAAGGTTCCAGTACACATTGTGGAACAAAATTAACAAAGTAAAACTAACAGTCCACAGAGAGTCAAGATTTAGGCTTAGCGCCACTCGTGGTCGGCGAGATCCTAAATCAGGGTGAGGACTCGAGGGTTCACACTGAGACGACGCTTTGAGTTTTTGTTCTCTACTTTGGTTCCTTTTTCTGGGTTTATGGAGAAGAAACACCTGTAAAATAACAATCATATAAAAGTTTATTAAGCATTTTTATAATTGATCAGTTAAAATACACATACAAAGTAAGTAAAAATTAAGTATATACACATATATATACAGTCATGGCCATGACCACGTTCAAGACAAAGTATAACCAAAATGCTGTGGGGAAGTGAACAATGCATGGTCAAAAGTATTGGCACCCTTCACGAGTGTCTTCTGCAGTGATATGTCACACTTTAGCATTGTTAAAATCCAAAGCAAAGGTTATAGGTAGTCAGACGTCAGTTGACGCTTGGTCTAGCCCTGAGTCTCGGCCAGGCTTGGACCCAGATTCAGACTGTTAATGTATTTTAAAAAACCAAACAAACAAAAAAAACAACAACAAAAAACAGAAAAAACAACTGAAACCGGCTCCAAAGCCGACCGAGACTCAGAGCCAGACCTGGACTCGAACCACATCAAAGCCAGACTCCAGATCCCAGAGTCTCAGTTATGAGAAATAACAAAGCCATATTTGTTCACCTCTGAAGAAACTCTAAAGTGGAAGCCAGCTCAGATGGATAATGGATGTTGAAATTGTAGTAGCTCCCGAACATGAGGCACAGTGCAGAAATGAAGGAGGATATGTTTGTGCTGACGAGGTGCCGATCAACACTCAGCATGTATCTTCTTGAGGAATAGCAGGACTGTCCTGTGAAGAAATTATTTAACAGGTTATATCAATAAACACGGCAGTCACATGACATTCTATAAAAAATGCACTTAAAAAAAAAAGAGAGAGAGAGAGCTATGAAACAGACTTACCACACATGATAATAGTGGGTGTCAGAGGCACTTGCTCCAGTTGTACCTCATCTGCCAGACATGTATCTTCAACACAGAGAAGCATGGACTCCTCCTTCTCTTCAAAGTAGCTGAGTAGCTGTTTAAGGTAAAAGAGACACATGTTTCTGAGATAAGAATGACTATCCTTCTCTGGCATATCACTGGCTGAACTAGCAGATGCCATGGTTTCATGTGTGTTTTCTGAATATTCTGTACTGTCATTTGGGGGCTGAGGACGAGATTCCTTGTACATGTCATCAATACCATCTGGGGAACAAGCTTTATGCTTCCTACACATGTGAGAAGTAAATGATGACTTTTTTGTAAACATATGCTTACAACCACTTACTGGACATGACACAGACCTGCCCCCTGCAATATGATCATTTAAGTGAGACACTAGCTCTTTCACTGTTTGAAAATGGCGGGCACATAATGAAACTGCACATTTTAAATCTGCAACAAGAGCTTTAGGAGTAGCTTGAAGTGCAGGTGCATTGTGCACACGATAAAAATGCCCCTTGAAAGCAGAGTACGTGGTGAATGTTTGGCTGCAATTGGCGCCAACACATTTAAAAATACAACAAGGCTCATTCTTATGCACTCTGCAATGTAGTACATAGCCTCTTAATGTGACCAATACCTTTTTACAAAAGACGCAGATGATCATTTTTAGTATTTCTAAAGTTTGCCTGTGCTTTTCAGCTGAACTAGCATGCTAGCGCTAGGTTATGAGCCTTGGTCTAAATATCAACTGGTGCTTTTATCTCGAAAAAACGTCGCCAAGATATTGAACTTACCGTGCAGACTTTCTGACGAACAAACACAGATCCTCAAAAAACACTTGAAATCGTATGTTTGTAATTTGTCCTAACAACGTAGTTGCTGAAAGTTCGATGTTTTCTTCTCCCGTCTTCTCTCTCCTGCTGGCTCGTTAGCTATAGTCGTGAACTAGGCGCTCTTCTCCTCCCGCCCTCACGTCATTATCCAATCAGAGACGAGCTTCAGATGCACATTCAAAATTAGGCGCGCTCAGTGCAACTGTGAGTGGCCTGAAGTAGCTTACAGCTCTGTGGAGATGAGGCACCATAGAGATCCTATGGGAGGCACTGTAAGTTTGTTTAGCCTTTAATAATGAGACATTGCTGACCTAACCCAAAAAAGTATTCTAGTCTAAGTATCACATTGCAATTAAAAGAAACATAAAGAATACAAGCATTATGACAGAAGCATTACTTAGTCGTTAAATAATAATTTCTTATTGGTTACCCTACAATAGGCTGCAAATGATTTAAGAAAAAAACATGATGTAAACAATTTTAATTGTATATTTTTATATAGCCTATAAATGGAGAGGCAACCTCTCAGGTTCACAATGACATCTTCTGTGAAAACATTTTTATTAGTCCAATCCATGACTTTGCATCATTTCATGAATCATGTTAAAAGTAGGCCCAGTACATCCATGCAGTTGTAAAGTGACTTACATATACGTCATGTGTTTTTAAGAAAAACTGACTAAAACTGTGATTTTTACAGTATTTGCATGTCAAATTAACATGATTGTTTGGTTATGAGTATTACGGTGTTTCACTGTTTTTATTCACAGTATTTGTAGTTTTAACCAATAAATTTGATTATAATCACACATTCATGTTGTAAATATAACAGGAACATTCTGTTTAAAGGTTTACAATAATTCACTGTGATCGAAACAGGAAAGTTGTGTTTTGGGGTTTACTATACATTTCTGTAGGGGTTTTACATGGTTTTTATGTCAATTTCACTGCCCTTTTTTACAGTGTAGGTGACTATGGTTCTTTAAATCCAACATGATGTTTCAGACTACTTGCTCTGGAAGTTGTTCAGCTAAGGCGTAGCACCGGTAGATGATTAAGAGGCATTAAAAGCAGGTCACAGCCAGAATAGTTTTGTCAGATGTGCTGTGAAACCAGATTCCTGAGACACACTCAGAGAATTTAAAAATTGCATTTTACCCACTGTGGGAAAATGTGACATGGATCTTACTAATAACAATCACTGAAGAAAACAAAGCTCGTTAGTGTAGCGCTCTGGTTAGATCACACTGAACTTGCAATAGAAAAATTAACCAGAGCGCATAAAAACCGATCAACACGACCGTGTAGGAAGTTTTGTGCAAATTAGATTTGATGGTGGGAACAGTTGAGTTCATCTCTGGATTTCTACTGGAACAAATGCAAACTAGCAAAAGTCTGCAAAACTCCTACAATACCATAGAGACATTCAAAAATGCCATATGTTTGTACTTTATGTGATTAACTGAGTTAAACAATATGTTCTGAGCAACCGATTGGAGGAAAGACTAAGAAAGCAGGAACTAAAATAAATGTTAAAAGCCCCTTTCTGACATTATGTCTGCCTTTAAAACTTGGGTCACTTTTATTTAAATGTTCTTCATAGCTTCAAATGTACATTCCCCCAACATGGAGACACATGCTCATGCTTTGTTAAGGGCTGTGGGAGAGATGAAGGTACATCAGATAACATGAAATGTGAGAGATTAGACTTGTTTTCTTGTTAACTTGGGATAAATGTTAGCATGAGCCACGGGAATCAATAATAGTCATTGTAATCAAATATTGTGGGTTTACTGCAGCGACCATTGATATAAAAGCGAGAAGAATCCCACCATTCTCTGAGTTGTGCAAAGTTTCTCAGGCAACTTTAGAAACATTTGACTGTTTTTTGTTTTAAACTCAACACTTCACGCAGCTTTTTTTCATGTGGCTAATACTCAGTCAACATTTCCTTCACAGTACAACTCCACTGGAGAACAACAAAGACTTTTATTGTGAAGAGGCCACAGCAGAGTTTTTTTTAATTGAAAATAAATATCTGATAGAGACAGCCATCAAATTTGGTAAGATTTTCATAATATTCCCAAAGTATACATTTTACTGGTGATTCCCTCAATTTTTTATTCATTATTGAGTAAAACAGATCAATATTGGCTGAAACCTGGTTTATGTTTAAAGTTTTTAGTTTCCACTTATTACAGTATATAGCCGCACTCAATGGATGTATTGCCATAAAATTTGGTAGTGGTAATTATAATTCCCGTAAGGCAAATTTTGTCTGGTGATTCTCCTGTAGGGCCATCAGAAGGTCAAAGTTTTCATCATCAAGTGAAATCTACCAACATTTAACAAAAGATTTGACAAACCATTTCAGGTTCTCATTTAGGGTTTTAAACAAAATCTTCATCCCCAGTCAGAATGAATTGGAATAACTGTTTGTTTATAGGGATCTATCCATCCGTGTTCTTTCATTTATCCAATTCAGGATCACAGGGAGCTGGAGCCTAGCCCAGGTGCCATGAGGCAAGAGGCACACCGTGGACAGGTTGCCAGTCAGAGAGACATGCAACCATTCACACTCACATTCACACCTTTGGGCAATTTAGTCTCACCAATTAACCTAGCCCCACTAGATGCAAATCTTTTGGCTGTGGGAGTAATCTGGAGTACCCAAGAAGACACAGGGAGAACATACAAACTCCGCACAGAAAGGCCTTAGCCAGATGGTGAATTCAAACACAGCACTTTCTTGCTGGGAGGCAAGAGCAACCTTCCCACAGGGAGACACAGGAGACCAAAATTCAGAACTTTTAACTGGTTATATACAGGTGTTTAGTTGGAGAGCGGAAACAAATCTATCAAGATAGGCAAATGCTCAAAAAAAGCATAAATTACAAATAAAACAAACAAAAACATTCATAAGTCGCCAAAACAGGGGACAGTAAGAAATGGCATGAAATCCTGAATGGTGATAACAAATTGGGCAATCAGTCAACTTGGAGGAGTTATGTAGGAGTTGTGGCATGAAAAGGCGGGTAAAGAAAGGAGTAACTGATGTTCATAACAAACATAGATTTCAAAACAAAACAGGAAGTGACTAAACAGTAACTCGACGTCATGAGAACTGTTATTATTAATTAGCTGCCTGCCTCCACTATCCTGGACTGAAGATGATGATGGTAGTCCTCCTTCTGTTCTGAGATCTGTCGTAAGCTGGACTGGCCTCTAAAAGCTGAACCTGTGGCAGGTGGATAACTGGTTCTGGTTCATGCACAGTGATCCTAACAAGGAACAAGGACTGTAGTCTAAGACTTGATGAGCTGGATGAGAGACTAATTAGTAATTTATTTGTTACCAGGTACTTGGTACATAAAATATTTGTGGACAGAATCACCAGAAATACAGTTCAAATCTATGACTGTCCCAAAGAAAAATGAACCCCAAACTGTATTCAACCAAATCACAAGGTGACAGTGAATGTGCACAGGTACAAGGAAGAATGAAGAAGAGTATAACAGCAATTCACACTTGATCTGAATCCTTATTTGGCCTCACACTCAGAATGCAGTGCGAGGGCTGAATTACCGGAGCCGCTTCAGGCTGATGTGTTTGTTTCTGAAAAGCCCAGTGGTAATGTGGTAGTTCCTCCTAAAAACAGCCCGAAGGTGTTCAAGGCTTTAGTTAACCTTCAGAGAGGATACATGTTGCTCACAAGACTCCAGACAAATTGGTAAAGTAATTCAGTCTGTGGTGATTAAATCTTGAATAGAAGGAAATTGTCTGCGTGGAATCCAAAACTAAATTACGTTGTTTAAAGAGGATGCCCATACGCAAACCTTACAAAGAGTCTGTCTAAAAGGACACAGTCCAATAGATTGTGTTGCTTAAAAAGAAATCTGTAGCTTTAAACTGAATAAACAGATAAGAATCAGATACATGCAACTTCAGTATGTTTCCTGCAGTCTGCAGCGTTTTTGCTGATAGACAAGTGACAAACACGCATTAACACACATGAAAAGATGTTGTCATAGTAGACAGATGGCATAATTTGACAGAGATTAGGCTTGTTTGTTTGGTCTTTTTGTTATAGCTCCGTGTTTTTTATTGTTTACTTGAAACATATTATGCTGCCAAATGTGAAAATTGTCTGCCAAGCACCAAGCAGCAGAGAGGAAGAGGGAGAGATGTGTGTGTCTGCTCGCTCCGCTTTCACACTTGTCTCCTTCGGTGTTTCAGGTCACTCTGCATGCTGGCATGTTCGGCTTTACTGTGACTCATTGTACCTCCTCAATATGGAAGTTTGTTCATGGCAGAACAAGCAAAACAGGGAAATTTACATTAACCATTTAAAACAACCTGAAAAATAGCACGGTGTCTCACAAAACTGCTCAGATTTTTTTTTTTTAGTTAGAACAGTGTATTCAGTGACAGGGGGGCCTATTATGTTTGTTTCAAACTTTATGTTTGCATTCTTGGACTTTTCTAGAGTAGTTTTGTATAATTCATGGTTCTAAAGAGTTTATCTTATTCTGGGTCTTCTTGCAGTCTGTCAGTTCATAGACTTTCTTAAAAAAAGGCTTCCTTCTCCTTCCTTTTATAACATCCTTCTAATTGGCTGGCCCTCACAATTTAAAGATTAAAACAGCAAGTGTGTGCACATTTAGTGCTAACAGCCATAAGTGTTTGGGCTGAGATGGCCATGTTAAGGATATCTGCTCTGTTTTTTTTCCATCATGCAGAGTCAAGAGCAGAAAACAAGTGTTTGAAATTGAGTGTTCAGAGAAGTGTGTAGCCTGAGATTTGCCGACTCAAGTACTGCAATCTTTTTGAAAATCTGGCTATACATCCTTTTTCTGCTGTGTATCCAAGTCTGGGTGACCAGAGCAGCAGTCTAAAGCTGAGATACCCAGACCTCCCTCTCCCCAGCTACCTGCTCCAGCTCTTCAAGAAGAGAACACTTATTCATTCCCAAGCCAGCCAAGACACATAATCTCTCCAACGTGACCTGGGTCTTCCCCGGGGTTTCCTCCCAGTTGGACAGTGGAGGCACCCAGTAGGCATCCCAATCAGATGATCGAACTACCTCAACTTTCTCCTTTGGTGCAGTAAAGGAGAGACTCTCTCTGCCAGAAGTCCTCCCACATTGCCAAATACTCTTCATCTTACCCTTTTGGCTGAGCCCCGATACCCTTTGATGGAAGCTCACTTTTGCCGCTCATATCCACCATCTTGTTCTTACAATCACTACTCACAGATCTTGGGCAATGACTGAAAGGTAGCAGCTGAAGGCAGGAGCTTGTTGTTCTGTTCCTTGGCTGCTCAAATTGGTTTAGGGACAACTTTGGTTGAGTTTTATATGTACTCACTGCTGAAAAGGGAAAAAAACGTAAAAAAAATTGTAGGTCCCGTTTAAATGTATTGTTGGATCGATGCGGTAATGTTTAGACATAGATGCTATGCTGCCGAGCAGGTATGCTGTTGATGTCTATGTAGGTGTGACACAAAGCTCGGTAATCCCTCAAACAAGGTAAAGCAGCAGCACATGCCTGAGGCGTAATGTCTGTTCACTTCAGTGCTTCATCCTGGATGGGAATTCACTCTCTCTTCAAACTGCTGCTCTCCTTCTGCACCGTGAATATAATATTTTGGCTCCGCTGCTTTGTTAACGTACTTAATGTTTCGTAAAGGTTAGATCACTTTGTAATTAAGCACCGCTCTGTGCCTTCTCCCTGCAGATCCCAGTGAGACCGTGGCACTTCCCGGCGTGCATGAGTGTAAGGGTGTGAGTGTGAGTGTGTGTGAGAGCAAGTGAGCGCCAGCGCTCCCACATGGCCTCCATGCAGGACGGGCTGAACTTCACGGCTCCTCCCTACGGCAAGGTCCTGCTGCTGGGTGCTATCGCTGCTGCCTCAGCCTTTGTAGTTACGATCCTTATTGTGGTGCTCTGCGTGGGCTGCCAGAGGTGAGCACTATGCACGCATGAATGACCGTACACACATGTTCAGAATCAGGATGTTCATTTTTAAGATCTGTATATTGGTTGCTCTTGGCCTTTTTGAATGATATTGGTATATTGGTGGATGAGTTTAGATTTATGGATGCCAGTTACTCATATTTGTCAGTTATCGCAGCTAAAGATTGTGTGATACGAGCAGAAAGACTTTAAAACAAGTCAGATATTGCTTTAGAAAGATTACTTTATTTTGCTAGAATCAAAGAAGAATTAAACAACAAAAACAAAATATAAAGACTAAAAACAAATTGGTATTGGCAGCATCTTTAGACCAAATTATGATTCCCTGCGAGTCACAATCAATGAATCCCTATTTCAAACCTTTTAAATAAGCTTCAGCAGAAGTGCCAGTAAAATAAAGTAGAAGCTCTATTCCACTGGCAAAATCCAAGCTGGAACTACTTTTACCTACTTGAGTGGTTTAATCCTGTGGTTTCAAGCATAAGTATTAGGCCCCCTGCAAAGGGTCAAAAGGCAGAAGTGAGGGTTCATAACACGATTAATAACAAAAAAAAAAGGTTTTAAACTTTGAATTTCTTCTAATCTTTATTTTTGATGCAAAACTGATTTGAAGAGGAAAAAAGCAAAAAGGTTGACATGCCCGGTTTAAAGTTTAACAACTTGCTGTTTAAAAAAATGCATATTAATCTGAAATCTGGTTAAATGTGGTCGAAGGGCTCTTGTAATCTAGTAGAGAACATCAAACCTGCACTACAGTGCTCGAGTGCTCAGTAATCCTCCACCACTGGTATGCACATGTGCAAATGTACTTTGAATGTCTCTCTCACATATGCACAGTCATAGGATGACTCAGCCGCACACAAACAAGGCTCACACACACACACAGTGTTGAATCGTGTATGACAGAGTGGTTGTGTTTGTCACAGGAAGGGGAAGACACACAATGTCCCCGGCGAGGGTGGAAAACACCGCCTCATGGACATGGTAGGTATCAGACAACATGCTCCTCAGTGTTTTGTTTGTATTGCAGCAGAGGTAGCTGAATAAACTCAATCCAGCAGGGCGCACTATCATTCAGAGGGCACCTCTTCAGTCTTAATTAGTGTTTAACTGGCCCCTGTGTTTGTCTGTTTGTGTGCGTTTGTGTTGTCAGGGTATACTCAGGCAGTCGAAGCTGCGGTCCATCAGTAAATCAGACACTGAGATGAACAAGATGAACTGCAATGGCAAAAGTGAGTGCATCTTTTACGTACTAATCCTGACCTGGGCTTTTTATATGGTACGCCGCTGGTGTCAGACGAAAACCTTGCATCGCCATGATATCAGCTCTTTAGGAGCCGACCAGCTGCATGACAAAGCACTTTTGATATTATGCAGGGGGGTTTGGAGGGAATTTTCAGAGGGATGGGGTATTTCATTTTTTCCTTAGACACATTAGAAGCTTGTAATTGTTTTGTTAATTTAAATCCGTGTCAGTCACCAAAGCTGGAGATACACTAGAGCGAGAACAAATTTGTGCATGAAATGGTAAAACAGAAAATAATTTGAAAAATGTAACAGCCAATTAACAGCATAACAAGTAGAAGTACTATAAATAAAATGTAACCACTATCTGTTCTGTTTTGGCTTGTTTAACTTTATAGTTATTATTTATACATTTATACAAATATCCAGTTTTGTAATCATGTATTGGAAAACTGCTGGACACAAGTCTGGGTCAACTCCAAAAGTCAGTCAGATTTTAAGAAATCTTCAAAAGCGAAACACTTGAAAGGACTTTAATGGATTTTTTTTTATACATATATTTATCTGTTTACTCATTTTGTCCTCATTTTCAGCCTCCAGGTCACAGTCTGACTCAAACAGTCATCTGAGACTGAAAATTCCCTCCCTCCTGAGACTTGTTTGTGATATTGTTTTGAGGTCATCACGATGACATCTCCAGATTTTTTCTTATTTCAATCTGAAATGTATTTGTGAAGCTATGATGTGAAAATGTCCAATTTTGCCCTATCTGGTAAAGAATCCTCCCAAACTTCCTGGATGAAGAGCTGGATCTGGATTGACTTCAAAAGTTAATCATCTCTGGTAAAATTTCATGCACATCCATCCGTAACCTTTAGAGTAATCCTGCTAACGAACCAACAAAGTAAAAATTAAAAGAAAAGAAAGAAAGGAAAAAAAAGAATTAAACCAATCACATAACTTCCTTGGCGGTGATAAAAAAAATTAATGTAAATATTGCAAATAAGTGCAACATTTTTTCTCCACATCCGTACTATCCGATCTGGCCCTAAATCCACAAATCTTCTTTTCTGAAAAGATTTGAGGACATATTTGCGGAGAAATTTACCCTGAAACAGAATTCACATTACATTTACAACTCAGCCTTATTCCACTAGACGGTTCAGTCTTGATTTATGAACGTGCATCTCTCTCTCGCTCTCAAAGACACAAATCACAGTGCCAAGATAAATCCTGGAGCTACATCGCTGACAGTCAACAGGGGAACTGTGTTTGTGGGCACTGTGACAGTAGCCTCAGAGAGTTTGAAGAAATATAAGCATATGTCCTGCTTCATACTTGTCCTGCTTCCACTGCAGTGGAATGAAGCCCATTTGGATGCATATTCTCAAACATCTATGTCAGTTCCCAGTTTACTGTCAGCTTCAGATTTCCTCTTACCAGTGAGAGATTTATTCATGTTCACAAATGTTTGCTGAACCTTCCGGTAAAAGAGGAGCATAGTTTGTGAGTTCTGCTCCCTAGGGGGGTATCAGCTGCACGGACGGTAGAACAGCAGGCTGTATGTGCCTTGCAGAGGCATCTAAAAAGAAAAGGCTAGCCAGCACGGACCTTCTGCTGCTGCCCAGCCGCCGGTCTAACTCTGACCTTCGTTCTCAAGGCAGGCAGCTTCCCCAGATCCCCTCTGGGACTGGAGAGGACGGCGAGCACACTTACTCTGAAGTGGGCCGGCGCTCCTCCACTTCACGTACTGATGATGCCCTCTACGCCATGGTAGGCAGGGCCGGGCAGACAGACACTCCGGCCCCTCCGGCCGTCCCTGCCAACACCCCGGCGCCCCCAGACCCAGACGGCGATGTGGAAGGAGGGCTCCCCGAACCTGAGGCCCAGGTCATGACACCCCCTCACCCTCCGGAGACGGCCGAGTACGCCTGCGTCAGGAAGCTGAGGAAAGCAGATAAGGCGCCTCAAAAGAGGGACAGCGGGACGGATATGGGAGAACCACCGGCACCGCCTCCAAGACATGCCCCGCCTTCACATCCAGCTCCTCCTCCACCACACCCTCACAGCACCAAGTTGCCCCGTAGAAACGTCGAGGCCTTCAATGTCCCGTCCTTCCCAAAGGTTGGTAGGGTTAAATGTTTTGCATGCTGAAAACCTAATCTTTATGATCTGATAGGAAGAGTTTGACATTTTAGATTTGAAGTTACCGTGTTTGGATCAGAAGTTGGAGTAATCAGCTGGTTAGTAAGATGCATTTGTAGACTGTATGAAGCCAAGTTGCAACAAACCTCAAAAAAAGATTGATGCAGCAGAAATGGGTAGCTATAACAAATAAGTCATAGAGAATAATTACAAGTATACTTTCCATGAAGGAGGAAATTTGCTAGATTGACCTAACCCATATTTTTTTGTAACTATGCTGTGTAAAAATGGGCATTTTAACATTAAACTCTAAGCTTATTGACTCACTTTTGAATTCGGCTTTAAATGACCAAAAGAGGAACTGCAGTTTTTTGGCATTTCTACGCTGAGATTGCCTTTATTTAGACTTTAGACTTTATTTCATTCCCATTAAACTTCCTCCAGAGGTAAAAGAGAAAATATACAACAAACAAAACATAGGGTTATATAATACATATCATCAATAATCATCGTTAACAAAAAAGAAAAAAGAAAACTGTCAACAAATCACCCACATCCAAATACAGATACAATTTCTTTACTAATTTTTGCAAGTTTAGGCAGTAAACTATCCTAAGTATTAAACAACTATTCCAAACCTTTGGTCTCAACCTAAAATACACAGGCAGATATTTTTGACTGCATTCAAATAATGACACTCATCTCCAAGTTTTTCCAAGCTACAAAGGTCACATAAATGTTTAATATGTTCAACTCCGTAAAATCTGCCCATATCTACTGGGAAACCACTAACATGCTAAATAACACCGACTAGAATGATCTAAACTACACAAATAACTTTCCAGTTGGAGCTCTCGCTTAAATATTCTCTAATTTCTACAAAGACTATTATTAAACATTTCAGAATTGTTTGTCTCACAATATCAGATATCCTCATCTCAATTACTGCTTTTATATACCTGTCGTTCACCACTCAGGTATGTTCCCATATATAAGAAAGGCTTGCTTTAACGCCAATCTTCACCACAACTTAAAAACACCTTTATTATATTGATTTTTCAAAAAACTAAACATGAGAAATGATCATAAATAATGATTAATAATAATTTGCTTTAATAAACCTTCAGTTGTTTTTAAAGTCAAACCGAACTCCACTTATGAGAAAATAAATCAGCTGAACAGTTTCAAAAAGCACATTGCTTCTTCCTGCAGGTCAGGATAAAAACCAAGCCATAAAGTTTAAGTAACTTTGTAGACTTCCATGATAAAAATGTGGTGAAGTATAGATCAACACCATTTCTAAAGCTTCGAGTGCCCCCAGGAGTACAGTGGATTCAATAATTTTGAGAAGGAGGAAGTTTTTGCCACTAAAATCAGCCAGAACGAATGGGATCAGCTGTCCAAATCCAGGTGTACAAAGCCTTCAGAGACTAACCTAAGACGATTCAATGCTCTAAAGGATGCCAGAGGGGCTTTAAAAAGCATTGAACTGAGGGTCAGAACACTTTTATAAATAAGCTTTCAATTTTTGATCTCAATAAGTTTGCAACAAAAATCCAAAGATCTATTTTCACTTTATAATTTTTCCCTTTCAAATGGAATCTACAACACAATAATAATGGATTGCATTTATACAGCGCTTTTCGAGACCCTCAAAGCGCTCTACAATTCCACTATTCATTCACTCTCACATTCACACACTGGTGGAGGCGAGCTACAGTTGTAGCCTCAGCTGCCCTGGGGCAGACTGACAGAAGCGAGGCTGCCATATCGCGCCATCGGCCCCTCTGGCCAACACCAGTTGGGTGGTAGGTGAAGTGTCTTGCCCAAGGACACAACGACCAAGACAGACAGAGCTGGGGATTAAATCGGCAACCTTCCGGTTACAAGATGAGCTTCCCAACCCCTAATAAGATGCGCAAACAGCTTTTGAGTACTTTCTGAGGTTATTACACATTCAAGTTTAGAAAAATAAAACTTTCTCAGGCACATTATAAAAATACTAACACCTGAACAGCTGGTGTTTGCACCTGGAACTAGAGAACTGATTTGAAAAAGAGCAATTTACAACAGAAGGAAAGAAATAGAAATAAAACCATTCTTTTTCTCCTGCTGTTCAGTTTTATCAGTTTTAAGTGGGAATTTATCAAATTAGATCAAACAAATTAATTAGTGAGCCCTGATAATAGGATATTGTTACTTGTGGACAGAGCTAAGCTTCAGATTTCCGTTAGAGACATGAAAGCAGCAGAAATCTTATCATCTAACTCTTAGCATGAAAATAAGCACGGGTTGTTTCCCCAGATGTTAAACTATTCTTTTAAAACTTGTCACAGGTGTGATTTATACTTGATGCTGACTCCACATGACTTTTAGACGTGGTTTTTATACAACACTCAAGTGATCATTTTAATGAAAAGAGGGAGAGATACTTTAAAAATTCAATTTAATCAAGATAATTCTTAAAAATAACTTCTCAGGTACAGTGTAGTAAAATTTGCGCCCTTCTGATTTCTTATTTTTTCATGTTTTATATTATATAAATATATATTAGACAAATTCTAATATTAGTCAAAGATAATCCAAGTAAATAAAAGAAGCAGTTTTTAAACGATGATTTCATTCTTTAAGGGAATAAAGTCATCCAAACCTATCTGACCCTGTGTGAAAAAGTAATTGCCTCCTAAACCAAATAGCTTGTGCCACACGGCAACGAGAACTGCAAGTTTTTTTAGGGGCATTCAGAGGTGGACTCAATGATGTGGTTTGGATCATTATCCTGCTGCATAGTCCAAGTGTGCTTGAACTTCTGGGCATGAACTGATAACCAGTGGTAATACACGAGCGGTAAAGGAACACAGACTTTCCAAAAAGTTCAGCTTTTGTCTCATCAATCCACAGAATATGTCCCCAATAGTCTTGTGGGTCATCAAGGTATTTTTGGCAAATGTGGGACGAGCATTTGTGTTCTTTTCACTCATCTGTGTTTATTTTTCTCCTTCGAACTCGCTCATGATGCCATTTTAGCCCAGTCTCTTTCTAATTGTTGAAACATGAACCCTGACCTTAACTGAAGCAAGCGGGGCCTGCCGCTCTTTAGATGTTGTTCTGGGTTCTTTTCCGACCTGGATGAATCATTGATGCGCTCTTGGTGTAATTTTGGTAGTCCAGCCACTTCTGGGAAGGTTTCATCACTGTTCCAAGTTTTCTCCATTTGTAGATAATGGCTCTCACTGTGGTTCACTGCGGTCTCAAAGCCTTAGAAATGGCTTTATAATGCTCTCCAGACTGATGGATGTCCATGACTTTGTGTCTCAGTAGTTCTTGATTTTCTTTAGACTGTGGCACGGTGTTGTTTTTCTAAATATTTTAAATCATTTTATCCAAAAGGATCTGTTTGAGTAATTTCTCGATTCAACAGGTCTGGCAATAATCAGGCCTTAGCGTGGCTCGTGAAATTATACTTAGCTTGCCAAAACATGCAGTTAATTACCTTTTCTCATATGATAGCATTGTCACATTTTGCAGCTGGGTGGCAAAACTTAGCAGCACTTTGCTGAGATGCACACAAGAAATGAGAGGACAAAGACTGACGGATATGCCTCTCTACAAATCATCACGATACTTAGGAAAACATGTAATATTTATCATTTAAGCAATAAATGCAAAGTGATTCCTAAATAAATAAAACCCAAAGTAATGTTGATGCCTGACAGCTACATATTTCTGTGCAATAAGCCACAGAAACACAGCATCACCTTAAGTGGTCGGTTTTATGAACTGAAGGAAGTTAAGGAGGATGTCTAGAGGGAGAGAAAAAATTATCTGCTGAGTTTTTAGTGTCTTGTGCAGATCAGCCTTGGATTTTTTTCCACTCCTTACACTGGAGCTTGGTGCAGTATCTCAGGTCATCCACTTTCTAAAACAAGCAGTTTTAGTCCCTCCTCCTTTAACCCCCTTTCTTCTGATTGGCTATTGCTCTAAACCAGAAGGTTAGGCCAAGATGTGGGTGGGGTTTCTGTGCTCACAGCCAAAGCTGTGTGCCTGAGATGTCCACATTAGTGATATCTAATCTCTGACACTGAACAGAGCCATGAGAAAAAAAATCAACTGTCTGAAACTGATCGCTTAGAGCAGTGTGAAGCCATGTATGAGCAACCGCTATTGTACATATAGACATGACAGAAGCCAAGTAAACGGATAACAAGTTTCCATAGAACATGGGGCCATCAGTTTCTGTTTGGACAGAAATGTCAGAAATGTCACTGTGATCATTATTTCATTCTGTTATTCTCTGTCAGCAGCAGTACGACGCATTAATATGCAGTTTGTGGTGCTGTGATCAGGATCTGCAGAGTATTTCTTTCACAGTTCCTGTTGATACTGCAGAGGATCTGCTCGGTTGTAATTGTGCCAGTGTTGCAGTTTCCAGAGCACTTGGCTACATCATGCATGGTGCTGTGATATGTTAGAATTTCTTTGAAGTCTAGGCGCTGAGCGGTGTTTATTTGTCGAAGAGTTTTTGGTGATAGTGGGGTATTTCTGCTCTCAGCAGTGTCACCTCCTCCATATGTTCGCAGCAGCAGGAGTGTAGGCAGACTGTCTGCTATTACTGTGGCTGTAAGGCTTTGTGCACCCCTCCAGGTAACAGTGGGAAACCATTTGCTGCCCCGCGTGAGGTCAGGGGGGTCACTCTATCTGCTGTGACCTGAGTTCAACAGCACGCACAGTTCACAGGCTTACATGTGTAAGCAGTTTGCTCACAGGCCTGTTCACTGCTGATTTTCCCGTGGATGACGCAAGGTGTTGAAATTGAGTCATCCAGAATATAAGCAGGCTCCACCTTCCAGGGAAAATCTATTCACCCCTGTATGAAATCCATCCAGTATGTTTTTATGTGCCGCAGGATTCTTAAGAGGGGTTAATTTGCCATGCATCCGCCCTGTTGCGTCTGTTTAGTAAAATCCGCTTTTTAAATTCATGAATGCTCATTTCTTTCAGTGCAGATTCACGCATGACCATGTGACCAGCTCTGCCCCAAATGTGATTTGTTGTTCTGTTGACAGGAAGTGATGTTTATGGGCAACGGAGAGCAGTACATCTGGAAGCCTCCAGAGGATGATGACATGCTCATGCTCCAAAATAAAGCCCTGGGCCCGCTGAGTGCTCACACAGTGGAGAATATACAGCCGTCTGCTGCTGCGGTAAGCTGGGGGTTTCTATTTTTTCCGTCTATGGATCATCCCATTTAGAGCTCCCCATTCCCTCTTAAATGAATGCTTAACAAGATGTTTCACGCACATTATTTAATTGATTTAATCATTTAAAAACTGGGTTTTCCTTAGAAGTTAGGGAGGATGATCTCCTCCTATATGGGTTACTAGGTCTGGCCTTGGAAAAAAAGAGTTGTCAAACCTCGCATTTAATGACCTATACTGAGGTTTCAAAACTCATCATTAAGGGTATAGGGGAGGTTGTCTTTATGGGGTAAAGAGGTAAAGGAGCCATGGCTTTCTTACCAAGGGTTACGAGAGACTACCTCATATCTGCAGGACCCAGGAGACACATAACTGAGCATAAATGACAGGAAGCAGCTTGCCTGGATCTGTGTGCATCCTGACTCCCCCAGTGTACAGATAAGAAACTTAATTGATTAGTCTGTTGGAAAATAAAACTGTGTATGCTGCTGTATGACCAGGACTACTTCTTGTCTGGGAGCAGTGATTTTTTAAAACCCAAAACTCTTACTTTTTTCTTTGGGTTTCTGTAAGGTTTAATAAATGATGTAAAAGAAAATTGGTGAGCTTTAGACGTACTAATTCCCTACCTGTAGTGGCTCTAGCATATGGGCTGTTTTTCCTTTATCCATTACTAAACATTGTCCTGTTGAAACACCCAATTCTGTCCAAGTTTCCACCATGTAGCTGTTAATTTGAGGTGATACTGGACCGGCAGTAAAATAACCCAAGAGCATGATGCTATCACCACCATGCTTGACAGCTGGTACAGTGTTCTTAGGTTTGAAAGCCTCACCTGAACTGCTCCAAACATACATCTTGTCACTGTGGCCAAACAGC
Source organism: Rhamphochromis longiceps (assembly GCF_057381845.1). Classification (NCBI taxonomy): domain Eukaryota; kingdom Metazoa; phylum Chordata; class Actinopteri; order Cichliformes; family Cichlidae; genus Rhamphochromis; species Rhamphochromis longiceps. The sequence goes on from NC_140576.1 coordinate 21,910,665, forward strand.
TCCATCTTTGTCTGACTGTAAAATATTTCTCCAGAAGGCATTTGGTTTGGCCATGAGGGCAACTTCAAATTTCAGTGGAGCCTTAAGGTGTCAGATTTGTTGCAGTGGCTTTTTACTTGGTCAGCACCCTCTTAGTCCATGATGATGTAAAACTCATTTCACTGTGGACAGTGATGCTGGTGTTCCAGAAATTTCCACTTCATGGCAGGCTTGAGCCTTGATGGTTCCTGAATATCCTTACCAATTTTCTCTCATCTGAGAGTGACAGCTTGGCTCTTGAAGGTCTTGAAAAAGTGGTTACACATCTTAATAATGTGTATTTATCACAATATTTTGAAATGATGATGTTGGATTTCGCAGTTTTTTATAAGTGGCTCCAAGAGACCTTCTCAAGTTGTGAAAATCTACAGTTCTCCTTCTTGGAGCTTCACTGAATTCCTTGGACTTCCTCACTGTTCCAAATATTAATCCAACAAGTGCTCTCAAACAAATCCTGCTGGCAAAGAGTGCTGTAGTCACTCGTGATCACTAATGACAAGTTATTAGGCCTTGGCCCTATCAAGACAATGTAGAAGTGCTAACAAAGAATTTCAGTTATCAAAACTAAAAAACTAATGTGTTTGACAGGCTCTACCACTCAGAAAAGCACATTACTTATTGTGGGGCGATCATGGCTCAAGAGTTGGGAGTTCGCCTTGTAATCGGAAGGTTGCTGGTTCGAGCCCTCGGTCGTTGTGTCCTTGGGTGAGACACTTCACCTGTTGCCTACTGGTGGTGTGTGCGTGAATGGGTGGATGACTGGTTGTAAAACGCTTTGGGGTCCTTAGGGACTAGTAAAGCGCTATACAAATACAGACCATTTATCAGATGACTGCAGATTAAAAGCTTCCAAAGGTCAACAATATGTGTGAGAAGTACAAATGCAGGGACTCAAATTGGTAAAGGTGAAGTCTTGCAGAGATTATAAGGTTTTGGGTGCTTCTTGCTGGCTTTATTCTTCAGCTCTGGAGGTTTACGCAGCTTGCCTAACACAACTTTTAGCTATAGTGTGAATAAAATGGCAGGTTGAGTGGGTTATTTAAAGTCCTTTTTACAGAAGATAATCTCTGAACTTGTTTGATTGCAGGTGGCCGAGATGTACTCTAAGGTGTGTAAACCAGGAAAGAAGAAGAGAGCTGTGCCGGGGTCTCCCCCAGCCAACCCCGGCTTCCGGACCTTGGGTCGAGGTGACCGGGACCGAGACCGGGATGGGGGGTTTAGTGTAGTGGTCAAACCCCAGACGTGGGCACCTCAAGAGGGCAAAGCAGTTGGCGGGCCCCTTGACGACCACTGCTACGAGTCCATTGGGACAGAGGAGTGTGATCTGGCCTATGAGAACATGGAAGGCGGAGGCGCCTGGAAGCGAGAGAGACCCCCTAACATGTGTGCCACCCTGCGGCCAAGGAGGAAGAAAGCCCAGCAGCCCTTGCAGCAGCAGCAGCCCCCTCCACCGCCACCAACGCAGCAGACACCCAAGTTACAGCACCTGCCTGCCAAAGCCCTTCTGCTGCCGGGGGAGAACCTGTACGAGAGCATCGGCGACCTGAAGCAGGGCTCTGCCACCTCCAGCACCACCACCATCTTCACCTTCAACGATGGCATGGAGATGTACGTAACAGGGCTCTGAGGCAGCGGCTGCACTGTGACCCCCTATCCTTCCAACACAAGGAGCTGAGCTAATGCCACAAGGAGTGACGGCTGAGCCCCTGTCATGCTCACCCACACATACTGTTTACATTCAAGTCATAACGTCAAGCCTTTCACGGGCTCCAGAGGCCTTGAGGTAGTAAAGTTGCTCTGTTATGACCTGGGCTGAATAAAAAGTCCAATTTATTATCCTTATAAGGAATCCAAAGGTAGTGAAAAATAAATGAGCACAAAACCATTGCAGAGCAATCTGTAGGTAACAGTAGCACTTCTATTTTACTGATACATATGTGCAAAGCACAATAAAGTAAAAAGCCTAAATTCTTCCTCAATTCTAACGGGTAAAAAAAGTCGCATATAGTAGGACTCCTATTTGGGGGAAAAAGGCAAAGCATTGTGTGAAATATTTTGGTAGCACTCAGTCTGTTGTGAACAGACCTTCCCTGTAGTTGGTCAAGACGTGATTCAGGACGGAATTTAAAGGATATAAATGAACGAATTACTAATCAAAATACTTGAAAGCTCAGGGACCAAGAGAAACAATTATGAGAGTATTATAAATTAAATAAAAAATTTGCACATATTTTGCATTCCTCCTAAAAGCTTTGACTAATTTCGACCGTTTTCACATTTTAAAAAGCCGACCAGATTCTTCCCCTCCGTCATGTTGTTTCATTATACATGGACTGAACACTGTCTCCACTGCCGTCTGTAAATGAAGTGTTTTACTTTGTTGATCCTGTTTCTGCACTTTGCCTGCTACAAGTTGCATGCTAAAAAAAAAAAAACCATGAAAAAAAATTAAGCACTGTCATGTGGTACCTCTATATGAATGTTTTTTTTTTCTATTGTCGTTGGTTGTTTATTTTTTGTTAGAGTGTTGCTTTATTTCTCTGTAGAGCTCAAAGCCAGATAGATTAAGGATGTCTTTGGCTCAGTGGGACTCTGTGCAGCAGAGGGGAGGATTATTTTTCTCTCCTGTACCTGAAAGAGACACAGTACAGATGTAACAAGACTGAGGAGAACTGCTCGAGTCCTAAAGGTGGAGACAGTCCACTCAACCCCACCCCACACATACGCACACAGAAACACATACACACAATCCTCCCGTCTGTTCAGTCCTCACTCATATCTGTGGACTGTTCATCTACATAGTACCCTCCTCGTGGTCATACGAGTCTGCTTTGGTTTCATCATAGTGCAGTATGGAAAGCTCCACTAGAACTGATGTGTATTAGCAAAACGTCATGTCTCATCATCACCCCATCGACGAACTCTCTCTCTCTCTCTCTCTCTCTCTCCGTTATCAGTGTTAAAAATATTGCAGAAATGTGAAGCAAATGGTTGGCTAAGCAGCATCACCCCGAGGACACCGCACAGAAATTGCATACAAAGCCTGGACAGTAATGACAAATTCATTTGACCAAATATCCCCAGCAAACAATGTGATTATACTGTATGTTGATGCAATGTGTATGTACATGACAAAAGAGAAAGAATAATAAATATATCATCAGTGTCAAGAAATCTATCTTTTTCTATTATGTTCAGTTGTGTTTTTGGAATGACTTTATCTTGTGACACAAACTGCAAAAACAGCTGCAATGTAAATTTCAGTGTATTCTGTTTGTTGTTTTTTCGAAGCCGTGGAGCTACGGTGTGTTCTTGGAAAGCCCTGCTAAGTTAAATGTGGCAGCTAATGTTGTGTGTTTGCTATTCAGACTACAGGGTCTTGTACTCAAAAGCGTGTAATTAAGTGCTAAGTGCAAAAGATTGTAATGTTTTATATCAAGATTACTATTCATGAAATGTCAGTCAAGTTTATACTTTTGTAATAAAGTGGCACTTTAAAAAAAAAAAGCTTTATCTCATAGTCTCGGTTATTAAAACGGACAGAAAGCAGAATTTGCCAAGCACTGCTGATGATGATGGATTTCTCTAACAGTTGCCATCTTGTGATCTTAAAAGCTGCCTGTAGATTCAAGTATTTAGGCCTAGGAAGGAAAGAAGAAATATCTCTAGAAATGCATCCCAATAATTGTAATGGCCCTTTAGGGAAATGATTTATAAACACATAATGTTTTCCCACTGATTTAAATCTAAAGCTGTGCATTTTGTCCTTTGCTTCTTCTGTGCACAACCTTGCAGACCTCATTGAGGAGCATGTATGTGCATGTGTGTGAGTAGCATTCCCATCAGTGTGCATGTCTGTGCGCACGTGCACATGTGCCAGAGTAGCGGGGTCTGCGTCTGAGTGGCTGTGAAGTGTTGGGGAGGGAGGGGGAGGGAAAAAAAATAGGTCACCCCTTAAAACAAAAAGCTTGCAGTCAACAGCGCAACCGTCTGCTGAATTTTCATTGGTGGGCTTGTCTCCATGGTAACAGGTTAACCTTGAGGCAGTAGTCACATGGCTGAGCGAGTCTTCTGCTGTCTTGGAGAATACAGCGTGCGTCGTATGACATCCGTGATCACAGTGTCACCCACTCGGCGAAGAGCTATCACAGGAAGGAAAAAAGGAAAACAGCCCAAAACAAACGAGTAGGAGATTCTGTAGGTGTGAAGATGATACCACGTTCACAGCTTATGTGATGTGATAATCTCGCTGTGAGGAGCATGAATGACTGAATAAACATGAATGAATGAGGCCGTCAGACGCAGTCAAAGTGCATGATGGTGAAAAAACAGAGGATCAGAGAGAGACAGAGGAGAGATAACACTCAGCATAAGGTCACAAAGTGGCTGGGGAGTCCGTTTTTTCTCCAGAAGGATCAAGAGACGCGAACACGACAGGAAGGTGATCTTTTACTGCTCATTTTTAGCCCTGAAACATTATTATTTACATGTTCACAAGTGAGCATTAACACACCGCACCCAGCAACAGATCAGTCAGTTAAACTGAGAAGCACAAGGATGTTTCCAGCTGCTCACCTCAAACCTCTAAATTGTGATTCAGGTGAGTCCGTGTGCATTTCCTGTGCTGTAAAATTACACATTTCTCAAAGGTAATAAACACACTATAAATCATACTGGAAGAAGCTTAATGTGAGCTATACTGACCCCTTCAGGCCTTAAAGTGCATTGCAGAGAGGAGCAAGGCGGCCTGTGCATGAACCCTGAGAGGAGCTTTTAAAGTATTCAAGCATGAGCATGTGACCGTCCGTGACCCAGCACCTTACAGACACACAATGTCAAACTCCAGCAGTAACTTGGAGTGGTGGATGTGAGGGACGAAAACTGAATCTGTATCAAAATCTCATGTTTTTCATACCCTGAATCCAAGATTTATATGTTTTACATTTAAATCCTTATCTAATCCCTCCTCTTATGTGACTTTACTATAAATTAAAACAACAGCTCTGCTTCAGACATAAGTTTATCCCATTTCATACAGAAAAATCCTTCTAGAGCAGTGTGAAAGTGTGAAAGTTCACTGAACACTTTCTTGTTGCACCAGCTATTCATAAACTCAGACTTGTTTCCTTTGTAACTATGTATTTACAGTAAATTTTAATGCTTTAATTTGATTTATAAGACACAATAAACCCTACTGGATAAAAAGTGCTCACCTTTTTTACTTTTTGCTCTTTTTTATGTCGAGGACAAAAGAGAACTCTTTTCAGTTGAAAAACAGTAGTGATCTACAACAATGTTATTTCCAATATTTAATTGGTTTAATTGGCATTGGTTCAAATTCACTGCCCGACTGGAACCCTTCCTCTGCCTGCGTGGGGTCCCTCCAGCACCCACGGCTTCCTCTCACAATCCAAAGACTTGCATGTTAGGTTCTGCATTGGCTGTAGATGGTTGTCTGTGTCTCTTAGCCTGTGAAAGACTGGTGACTTGCCAGGGTGTATCCCACCTCTCACTCCATGACAACTGAAATAGGCCGCAGCCCCTCTATGATCCTATGAATTGGATATGTGGAAGAAAGGGGATCAAATGCTGTGTAAGTGTAATTACACTGTGTTTATGCCATTACTTTTATATGTTCCCAGTTCCTTTATCCATATTTCTCTCTTAATGCTGTTTTTACCTTCCATGTTTTACCTCTGTTTTGTTAATCCACCTGCCTGAACTGGAAAGCACTTTGGGTCCAAGCCAGTTGTTTTTAAATGTGCTATAAAAATACAAGTGACTCAACAACTACGTGCAAATGAACATATCCCCAATTTATAACAGGCTTCACCACACTAACTTTTATAGCCTGTAAATCCTATACATCACTGCTGCGTTCTATGTGAACCAAATACCCAGAATATAATATTAGCCTGAGCCGTTCAGATGAGTGCAAAAGAGTTAATTGGTTTTAGTTTGCTGCTATCAAGATATGGTTGAATTACATTATAACAGTAAAGGTCTAAAATTATGCTCACAAAATGGTCAAACTAATGACCAAACACGTGACCTATAATGGTGGTAGGGTTCATGCAATCAGACGTTTCACACTCAATCTAAATTGTGTGAAATGTCTTTCTTCTTAAAAACACACATTTCTCCAATGGAGCATAGTCAGAGCTACGTTTAGACACAACTGGTTTTATCGATAGAGATCAGTTCATCTGCGACTTCAAGAATCACACAAATACCTTCAAAATTGTCTGTTGTGCTGTTCACCCCCAAAAAGAAGCACCTCTAACTTTTCATCTAGCACCACCATGAGGATGAAATTTATGGGGTTTTTTTAAATGTGAAACTTCCAAACAATTATAAGATGAATTACATGTATTCATTAATGTCCATTAATGAAGAAAAATTAAATTATTTAACCACTTCTACAGCCACAGACAAGTTCACCAATCACCAGTTAACCTGACAAACGTGTCTTAGAACTGTGAAAGGAAACTGGAGGAAAGCCCACATGTCTGCAGGCTCTCAGTCATCCAGGTCATGGTAGTCTTAAGAGCTTCAAAAGAAGGCGACTGGACTTCAAGCTCGTAAGAGGAAAGCCACCACACGCACAGGGAGACAGCCTAGCAATCAGCAGAAATCGAGCCTAGAAACTTCTTACTGTTGGTGATCTCCTAATTTTTATTCAAATAATATCATATGTGAGCTTTTCTTTGGTCCAATCTGCTGTACTTTGGCTTGGTAATATGTAAAACTGAGACTGTGAACAAGGCAAACATTACCTGCTACTGTGGGCATGTTTCCATACTGATGCTGCCTCACGGTGCTGCTGTATTGAACTGGAACTCCCTATATGCATGACAGATTTACACATTACTACAGTCAAAACTACTGAAGACATTCACTATATTTTAATTGCCCAACTAAATTTAGTACATTACTCTTTGAACTTACTCCTTTACTCTTTGGCTCTTACTAAGTTCTGGATTTAATAACAGCTGGTGCAACCTGGACCCATTTAATAACGTTATTGGATTATTGTTTTACTGCACCTCAAAGGCAATGGCACTGCTTTACTGTTCAGTATTAAAATATTTAAGATGAGCAGAACAAAATATCCCTCATGCACAAACCTGGACTCAGACATCATCTTCAGAGGAGTAAAAAAAATAAAATTTTACAGTACACAAAAGTAAATATAACAATTTTTTTTTGCTAGTCTACACCTGAAGAGGAGGATGCACAACAGTTTTCAAGTAGTTTGTGTTTTCTTTCACAGAGTCTCACAAATGTTTGAGTCAGTGTGGCAGCTGCTCCTGGTCCTCTTCATCACTCCAGCTGTCGAAGCCATCAGTCCCAAAGTAACGGTCCCCAAAGTCCCCTAAAAAAACACACAGCAGTGCACTCAGAGCAGAGCAGACATCGCCCCCGAAGCCAGGCAAGAGAAATATGTAACGATAAGACACACTGAAAAACACAGTGTGAAGAGATAGTAAAGCTAAATAGCTGTCAGGCGGCGGCTGTGTGAAGGCAAGAGAGGACCCAAATGCACGGCTCTAGACACACGGGGATGAACTCAAAGGCCGGTCTTTATTAACAGGAACATAAGAAGTCATATAAAACTATACTGGGAGCAACTAAAAGCTGAGGCGCTGGGAAGACACGGAAAATGCACACAACCTAGAGGGACGACGCAACACAGAACAAAGGGACACTCTGACATAAATACACAGAAGGTAACGAGGGAAGTGGGAACACACGGGGAACACAGCTGAAGACAATTACTCATGGCCGAGCAGGGAGGACACGAAACTGATGATACTGACACCAAGATGTGGACCTTAAACACAACACAGTATACAGAGATGAGCACGGAGAGAGAGAGGCAGAGAGAGAGGCAGAGAAGAAGGATGAATACGAGGGGATGAGGAGAACACAGAACACATAGGATGGGAACACGGTACCAGAGCAAACACCACAATAAAAACATGGACACAGGGGGAATCCAAATACCAAACCAAACAATCCAATGGACATAAGAAACAAAATACAAAACTACAGAAAAACTAAGAACACTGGGTCAAAATGACCCAGGACCATGACAATAGCAGCAAAGGTTGAATGAAAGTTTAAACTGAATTTCTGCTTTTCATATAGATCTCTCTCTTTTTTCTTTTTTTTTTTACAAGCAATGGCTCAATAAGAGAAAGCTATTTTTCCACTGGTATTTTTCAAGGACGTTAAATTGATTTTATGTTCACTTTTCACTTTCTAATTAAACTCGACTCGCTTCCTACCTGCTTGAATCTAAACAACAACTGCTTGGACGGACATCAGTTTACACACACAACACTCAAACATTCAGGAGACTCTCGACTTCCACATATGTGCTCGGTTACAGTGATCAAATGAAGAATTTCTGGTAAAAAATCTGTGCTTCTACAGATATTCTGTTATCAGTTAGATGAATAATAAATCTTCCAACAATACACAAATGCTACAGAATAGCACCTCATTAAAGCATCTTGTTGTTTTAATTTTATGACCTTAACATCTAATTTATATCCACAAATGTTGAATTACACGTGATATATTATGACACCATCATGCTGCCTAGTAACCGCCTACCCACGGGCTTTAATGACCCATTTTGAGCATATAAAAACATCAACTACCCCTATTTTTTGTCTCAGTGTGATTAAAAATATCAGTTTGCATAAACACACAGACACAATACTCTATGTATATAAATACATATGAAGTTGCACTATTTGATTGAACCTTATTATGCAGCCCCAAGACTTGCTTCTTTCAAACTATACACATTTGACCCATAGTTCATAACGAGTCTAAATTGATAGGTAGAGATTTATGTTACATCTGCAGATTTGACTGAATGTTCACAACTACTAGCCTGCACAAGACTATCTGTTTTTTCCCCGGTAACTATAACATTTATAAACTTGTGCATTTCCCTGTTTGCATTTTCTTGCATGTGCTTTGACCTTAGAGGCCGCCATATGTTTTAATTCTTGTTCTTTCTCATTGAAAGAAAAAGTGCAGACCAAATTGTTCTTTAACTTCCCTTTTTTATTTAACAGCTAAACAATATCACCTCTGCAACTCTTTTGGACTCACTGCAGTCCTCGGCAAAGCTGAACCGAGACACTCCTGATTTTGGCTAAGCTGAATGGTGGGATCTCCAATATGTCCACATTCGGCACTGCTGTCCCTAACTGCATTTTCACACATGAACTTCAAATAGCATTGCTACGATCAGGCTGTGATCAGGTTTCCACAGCTATCTTTTCTGATGTGCATGCTTCAGGAAATAGTCAGCTTCAAACACACTGTCACTACTAGAAATACTCTGTGTGGATTAGGTGGGGTGCTGCCAGGATGGCGCAACTGGAGGCAGGACAAAGGATGACCACTCATTAGCAGCAAATGTACTAGACGATTAGCTACACCATTCACACATTGGTGCAATCTGATACCAAATGGATCCTGTACTAGGGAGCAGGCAGATTAAAGACCGGCTAAAATGCAATGTGAGTGCATCGGACATTTGTGTTAACACTTGTCCCTTTATCAGGTAAGTGTGAGAAAAGTTCAGGACTGCAATGCCTTTAAGCAAATGAGTTTTATGAGATTTCAGGTGTAATCTTATACTTCCTATACCTGCAAAAAATTTTGTGCCATCACGTCTAGTACACCTCAAAAAACAGCTGCAGTATTTTCACTTGTATTCTCTGTAGGACAAGTTACATAATCACATGTAAGTATTTCTGTTTGTAAAGCTACGAGTGGGCCATCTGATGTTCACGTTGCTCACTCACTCAGTAGTGACAGAAAGAGAGGTTTGCTTCAAATCTAACATGACACAATCATAATATTACAAACTGCTGGTACAAGAAATTAAATTTGTCAACTAGAGAAACAGATGCTTATTATCTTTTTGTCTGCTGCTTTTTATTTCCTGCACAAAGCTAAAATCATGAACCCAACACCTGCACGCTGAAGGCGGTGTGGTAAGCTAATGAAGATTTATGAACTTGCATTAAATTTTTATTTTTATACGTCAGCTATAATTCAAAAGTTTTCTCCTGCTGACTCCAAACTGTAAAAAAAAAATACTTCAGGTAAAATGTGTGCACAGGTAGGAACACAGGCCATCTGAATTTACAAGACAGTACGTGAAAGAATGAAAAGATGCATGGAAGTGCTTACCGATACCAGGAATTACATGTAAAAAATCATCCAGGCCCTTGTCCACAGCAGTGGTGATGATTTTGACCTTTGGGAAGGCATAGGCCACAGAGTGCACCCCGAGCTCTGCCATCAGCAGCGACACCAACATGATCTTATTCTCCTGCACCTCATGATCCTGCTCAGTCACACACATCACAGCAACAACAGTTAGTGGCTTCTTGATCACTTTAAGAAGCTCAGTAAGTGGAAAGGATACATTTGAGGTTTTCCTTGCAGGAATAATACAACTCAAACTGCACCAGAGAAAAAGAATAACATCTACTCAATGCCCACACAGATGGGTAATAAAACACATGTGACTGCCCAAGAGGAGAGGGTCCCTACTGCTGCCTTATTGCAGGGTAATGATGCTAATTTCCACCCACCAATAGGACTCGAACTGCCATCATGGCAGCAGCGCCGGTGGAGACTGTGCTGTCCATTAGGATGACATGATCTTCACTGATGTCTTTGGGCAGACGCAGGTAATGCAGCTGGTGAGGCCAGAGAGGAGGAGACCAGTTACCATGGTTACAAAAGCAGGAAGGGTAGTTACCACGGAGACACACATCATGTGGAAGGGAAAAAAAATAAAAAAACAATCAAAACATTTTCATCTTTTGTTTGATGTGATTTTTGAGACACACCCAGGAGCGCGTGAAGTCTGGAAAGCAAAGCACGCACATGGATTTGATGGTAAATGACTCATATTTTTCTACCTCTGGCTCGCCTGAGTCGAGGTTGGTCTGGATGAGGATCTTGCCGATGCGGACGTCCTTGCACACGGCCCTCAGGGCGGGCTCCATGGTCTCTCCTGCACGCAGGATCGACACACCGGTGATCTGAGGAGACGAGGCAGCAGAGCGAGCATGATGACAGAAACCCTGAGGTCATATTCGACTGGAAGCTAGCAAGACCTTGTAAAACAAGAACATCACTTACCCCTTTACCGTTGTAACTGCAGCCCTCGTAATCATGGCCCTGTGGGGTCTGAACTGAACACGGCTGCAAAGGCAGAAGAAGAAATGATGTTTTATTACACACCAAACACCCCACAAACAAACACACCGACATAAAAAAGTGGCACTAAAGAAAAAATACACAAATATAAACCTGATCTTTAACACAAACACTACATTTGCACAAGAGTTCTCAGATTTATTTATTTATTTATTTTTTGCTGTAATGAGTATCATAGTGACGTATTTAGTTTCTTTTTCAGTAGGTAATCCCTATGAATCAAAATCTCAAGCTTCACACACTCAGTGTAAGGCAGTTTTCTTTTTTTTTCGTCACTCTGTGTGATGGCAGTGAAAACAGAAATCCCTGACATGGTCATCTCATGCACACAGCTCTAACTAGCAAGAAGCTTTGGTCCGCCCAGAAGCCACGCCCACCTGATATAAAAGATTTTGTTCACAAGGGGCAGCCAAGAGAGAGTAGCTTTGAAGATTTAAGCTGCACCTAGGCTCTTCAATCCCCTAAAAAAAGTTTATTTTTAAAATGTGAATTATGCAAAGCTACTCCTCAGAAATCCAAATATAAAAACCTGGAGGTGCAAATGGGCATAATGGGGCCACTTCAAGTTCTATCATATTTCTGTGTTGCTTTCCTTGCCAAAAAAAAGAAAAAAGGAAAAAAAAAAGAAAATCCCCAGTGAAATTAATTGTTACTGTTTTATGTGACTGAGGAGAAGCTAATAATATCAGCTCATTATGCAGAAAGGTAAAGTCAGCAGATTTAGAATGTGAAGTATGAAACATGCCCTCTGGATAATATGACTAACATGCATGAGCTAACTGTGAAGGGGGCTCTAATGAGGTGCTTTACTCAGTAAGCCTAACAAGTTTTATTACAAGAGATCGCATCAAAAAGGGCAGCTTTTCATTCCTCAATTCAACATTAATAGTGTTCACTTAGCTTTAACACAAGTACATTTTCAGAGAAATACAGAGAAATAATTATATGTTCTGTTAAGTGGTTTTGGTTGTTAACCGCTAGGCAAACAGTAGAAGGTATGAGGATGAAAAAAGTGAAAACAGGGTTGTCTGCAGTTCAGTGAATCAAAGATGTAATAAAAAAAAAATCTTAAGAAAGAAAAATAATCGCAAAAAGCTTTACAGCTGTTTTGTCATGATAGAATATGAAGATGAAGTGGTTTTCATACACAGTATGTGGAACATAACGCTATAGTTACAGACAAAACTTCTTATTTGCATGACAGTGACAGGCATCACTGAAATTTGGGAGCCGACAGGGTTCACCATGGCTTACTTTACTTTTTTAATTGATACAGCCGACTTACGAAACATGAAATGTAAAATTCAGATTATGTTTTAATAACATACTTAGTTTGACTATTTAAAGGAACACATGTATTGCACTTTCATACATCCAGCAGGCACATTGCAACTTTGTTGTTGTTGCTGTGTTTGTGTCCATTGAGGGGTGCAAAAAACTGCAGTTCCTTTAGTGACCACTTGAGGCTGGGTGCAAAAACGAGTAAATCCCCATACACTCCCATTTTAAAATGTCCAACTTTACAGCTTTAAAAAAAGCTTTTTGGGCTCTACGGATAGTTTTGACTCTTCCAAAAACTCTGAGACAGGTGAGTTTTTTATAAGTCACCCACCAGGATGATTGAGTAAAAGATGTGGCTGCGCTGATTTACAGGCAGCCAAACGGTACCTGTCAGACTCATCACAACACTTCGCTTCACTGTGTGTGCCGTTGGTGACTTTTGGAGCATTTTGATTGATAACCTGACTAATGTTATGGCTTGCTGTGTAGTCAAGAACATCCCAGTAGTTTGTTATTCAGGTTTGGTGAGTGTATTTAGGATTAATTATCTGGTATGTTGTTTCTCAAGCCCTTTTATCCATGCAAGGTAACTTGTGGCTCTAAAAAAAAACCAACACGGTGGGGGCCAAAACGCTAATGTTAAAGCTTCAAAATGCAGTCAGCTTGAAACCAAAACTATGAATTAAAATATGAGAAACTCAAGAGATTTGGAGGGAATTAATTACTGTTTTTTTGTTTGTTTTGTTTGTTTTAATCACTATGAGCAACTCTTTTCATGCAAGGGTAATCATATTAATAAAAAGTAATGATTCTAGATATTCAAACCAAGATTACTCACCTGAGATGGTAGAAATGTTAGAGCATGCTCTATGAGAAGCCGCATTAACCTCTTTGAGTAGAAGATAAACTCGTCTCGGCTGGTTTCTTTGTTCCTGCGGCGGAGGGAATCAAAACGTTTTTAAATTTCAAATTATAGGACTGCAGGAAGGACATCATGATCACATGTCACTACCTGATGATGGTGTGCAGGCCCCTGACCTGCGGCGTACTCTCGAGGACACTGAGCGTCTGGGGCAACGGCTGCGTCTGCTGGGCAGAGGCCAGGAGTGCCCTGAGACAAAGCAGATCAGATCAAAAGGTTTAACTTTGTTAGTCCGACACACTATCAGAGAAAAGAGATTCTGAGGCGGCAGGGAGTTTTCAGAGAGGGCAGATGGGGCACAGTGTGGAAGCCATAGAGGACACAGTTTGAATATAAAATTTCCAATTACAATAAGCCGGCCAAAGTCACAGAAGTGAAAATATGTATCAGCATACCTGACACTGAGTTCACGCTGCATAAAGGGAGGACAGAGAGAGACGATAAATGAAAATAATAGTAGAGGAAAAAATAATGTTTCAGAAGATAAGGATGGTGATGCTGTTTTTCCTATTTAAAAAAAAAAACCTTTTAATATCCTGCCCTGACACTACTAATGCAGCAAAAGCACACTTGGATAGAAAAACCAAAATGAAACACTTTCAGTCCTGGATCGGCCTCCCCACAGCCGGGACCTCAACACTACCGAAGCAGTGTGGAATCATCTTGACACAGAACAAAACAAAAGGCTGCCAAAATCCAATGAAGAGTTTTGAACGTCCCTCAAGAAGCTTGGAAAACTATTCCTAAAGAAAAAGCTTCAGGAGTTCAGGCTGTGCTCAAGAATAAAGGTGGTCACACCAAATATTTTGCACGTGCATGCATTAGAACTGTACAAACTCTATTTCTGCCTTATATACTGTATGTTTGCATGTTTCAATAAATCACTGCAGCTCTTTCGCATTTAAACACAAAAAAGATGAGGGACGGCTCAAGACTTTGGCAGAGTCCTGTATGATTTTAGTTGGTTTCCTTCTGTCTTTGCATTTTGATAACTAAAATCGACATTCACATCTAGTCTTTGTTTTTCGTTTTAGTTACTGAGTACATTTCTTCCTAATTATTTTTTTAATTGAATAGATAATTTATTAAAACAGCAGGGCACTGAGGATTTTATCATATGTGACTCAAACACATATACTGCTTTTACTGGTTTCAGAATGAGCCACATTCGACTGATTCAGCATGTTCATCACAATAAAGGAACATGTCATCCACTACAACTGCAGGACTTTTCACTGGCTTTTGAACAACAGTAGAGGTCACATGGCTACACACATAACACTTGTAAAATCAACAAATCTCAGGTTTTGTGTTTTTAATTCAGTTTGCTGGCAATATTTTTCAAAGTTAAAGGGTTAAAAATGTGAAAGCTTGCTCGATGTATTTTCTTCTGATGCCACTTATCCCACAAAGAATTGGAAGTCTGCATGTTTCAGCCTTCAGACACATGGTGGCACCATGCTCTCAAGTATACGGAGCGATTTGGTGACTCACCTCCTCCAGCTGGCTGTGAACATGCTGGACAATCAGATCAATGGCCACCATATTCCCACCACCTTGGAGGGAACAAAAAGCCGAGAACAGCCAGTGTTAACAAATATGTCCAAACATTTTAGTTTAGGTGGTCTTTAGGAAAGACGAGGTCTGTCTGACTCACCTCTTGGTACAACAATATCTGCCAGCCTCATGGTGGGTTCGATGTACTGCTCAAAGGCTGGTTTCACAAACTTGTTGTATTGCTTGATTACGCCTTCAATGTCCCGTCCACGCACTGTGATGTCTCTGCGGAGCCGGCGGACGAGCCGAATGTCTGAGTCTGCGTCCACAAAGATTTTCATATCCAGGAGCTGCAGGTGCGAAGAGCCAACAGTTCAATAATGTTCATTTCAGCCAAGCAGCTGCACAAACAATTCCTGGTGATGATTAGTCTGCTTCACTCAAGAATTCTTCAAAAGAAAGGAAATAAAAGAATGCACTGTCTTACCTGAAGAAGCTCTTTGTCTGCAAAGGACATAATTCCTTCAAAAATGATCACACTGGCACCGTACACATTTTTCTGCAAGAAGAGGAGGGAAAGTCGAGTCTTTAAAGAAGAAAGCAGTCGTTTGAGCTTTTATAAGATTAAAGGTGCAGTGTGTCACTTTGACACATAGTTTTTAAAAATTTAAATTTCATTTAAGTTTAATACATTTTCAGCTTTGAATGCTGCCTCAACACTGGGGTTCTTTCTGGTCCATCTCATCTTTGGCATAATCAACACTGAGGTTCCTTTAAAGCAATAAAAACCAAACTCACCCAGTCTTTATGTCTCATGTGTGTGGTGAAATCATACACCGGGATCTTCACACTCTTGCCCTGCTTCAGTTTTCTCAGGGTGGAAACCAGCAGCTCAAAGTCAAATGCTCCCGGGTGGTCAAAGTTGTAGTCGTTCTTTGCGGCCAGAGCCTGCTCCTCGGGGGATAAAACCTGAAAGACACAAAATAAAGATGAATTTCAGAGGATCTTCCTCATTAACTTGATTAACTATTTAAAGATTTTAAATGAGGGTTTATTTTATCATTTAGATCAGCTTATTACCACAAATATGAACCATTAAACTCCTGGGCTGAAAATGCAGTTTTATTATAATGCTAACAACTGCACTTCTTCTAATGGCCAATGACTTCTTTAGGCTCTGCAAACAAGTCAGTCCTCATAGACTCCAAAGTTAAAATACGGAACTTGACAGAATTCAAATAATGTTTTAACTCTGGCACAAAACACAGCTTTGATGTTTTAAGTTAATGTACCCATTTGTGACAAGTGTAGTGAGGGTGAATTTTTCAAAAACTGACCCGTTTATCCTTTGCTAACGCCTAAAGTTAGGAACGTGGACCATCTGACTGAGACTTCATTTCAGCTCAGCCAGTCACTGAGATGGACGTCTCAATTGCATTGGTGCCTTCTTATTAATGCAATTATCTGACAAAAACTACAGATTGCTGTGTTGTTAATTGTAACAGCAGATTTTCTTCTGTGAAGTTGTGTTATTACTTTTAGATTATATTATTAATTAGCTGATACCTTTGTCTGTGAATGCAGAAGAGAGAAGTAAGACTTCAGCATACCTGATTTTGTCTTAATTTACTGATCCCACTAAACATTGGACGTCGGATAGACGTTCAGATCTATATTGGGTCCGTTGGTCAACAACTAGTTCTGGACAACTACACACAACCAAACTAGGTCTACAATTTGGACGTCCAACCATGACCCAGCTTGGACGTCAAC
The DNA here is from genome assembly GCF_057381845.1 of Rhamphochromis longiceps. Taxonomy (NCBI): domain Eukaryota; kingdom Metazoa; phylum Chordata; class Actinopteri; order Cichliformes; family Cichlidae; genus Rhamphochromis; species Rhamphochromis longiceps. The sequence goes on from NC_140576.1 coordinate 21,927,442, forward strand.
ATTTGAACTTTGGACTTCATCTGGACGTCTATGATAGGTGCAGGAAATTTATATGATTAATAAATGTAAAGGTAATAATAAAGGTGTAAACAAAAATCAACTGGTAGCCTATCCTCCTGACTACCAGCAATGCAAATTTGTCCTCTGTAGAGCACCTTTCTAAACCTGAATATCTCCCATGCACTGCATACTACAGAATTGCCTCCTTTTGGTATCTACAGAGGACATTTAGGGCTTTCCAATGATACCAAATGTGAAGGGGTGGAGCTTTGGGAACTTTAGTTTTTTCATTAAGGAACATGGCGGCCATCGCTGCAAGCACATTTTATGGGAAGAAGAAAAGTAAGTGCATAAAACTTCTTATTGAGCAATTTTTAGCTATAAATGTTGTTAACATATTTTAAATAAGTCTCTTAATAACACGTTAAAACATAGTATGCTTAATTCTAACTTCATTTTAGTATAGTATTGAAGTGTTTAAAAAATGTCCACAAGATGGTCTAAGAAAAACAAAAGGTTTGTCCATGTGCCAAGTCCACTGGCAATTGCTGAGTACACTACCAACATAGGTGACGTGGACCTTGTTGCCGAATGTTGAGTTTCTACAGGATGGTCTCTCACACTCAGAAATTGACAGTATGTGCAGTTCTCTACTTTTTGATCTGGCAATCACCAACTCATGGCTTCAGTATAGCAATGACTTGCAGTTTTGGGGGAAGAAACCACTACAGTTCCTTGAGTTCAAACTTCTCCTTGGTGAAGAGTTGAAGCAAATATTTGCCATCAAAGTTCATTTTTACATGTTTTGCCTTCCAATGTCCTCTGCAGTGGACATGTGATATCTAAAAAATGTAAACTTTTTTTTCCCCAAAAAATTATTTCAGTCTTCTAATTACCTTACAAACATTGGGGGATTTAAAAAAATTTTTTGATTGGACAACATTTTTTTTCCTGGTAGTCAGGAGGCTATAGAAAACATGTCCTCCACCCTCTGGACACACGGGACTAAAAAGCCTTAAGATGCAACGAAAAAAAAATGGCGTGTAAAATGTGTCTAAGTTTGACGTTGAAAAGTGGTCCACAATGACCACATCGGGACTACAAATAGACTGTACACGAAGGTCCTATGGACATCAACACTACATGTTCAGTAGATGTAGAAAAAAAAGACGTTGCCTGTCATTACAAAACAACTCCTTCAGTGGCCCAAAATTTGACATCCAAAATTGACACATAAAAGACGTCACTCTGATGTCACTTTGTATAGTGGGAAGATTTGATGATGTTGATGAGATGAGATAGCCTTTATTTGCCCACAACTGAGATGACAGACCTTGCCGACCGTGGCATAAAGACGGGAATATTATTTACTGGGCTCAAAAATCCAAATTTAATAATCAATGGCACTGATTTAATGCTGGATGGCAGGGGTGGTGGATTAGCTCAATTACCATTTGGAAAGTTAGTGGTAATTAACATTTTCTATGTATTTTATTTACGAAATAAACTAACTACAATTTTTCTTTTACTGATCTTTTAAACTCTACAAGACAACAAACATTTGCAGTTTCTAAAATGTTGGACTCTATCAACAAAAGATGAAATTATACTTTTGATACATCTTCTTGGCTAAACCACATTTTAAGATGTTAAACCTGATAACAGTTTATGTGATTTATTCAAAATGATTGGTTCGTGTCTCTGTGATGGTGATGAATATTTTTTTTATTATGTGGTTCTGAACACTGGGACAGAAAACATAAATATTAACATTTCTCTTTGTAATTTACTAACTTAAGATTTATTTATGTGACAAATTTAATTGAGATCAAGAGTTCCTTTGCAGCAGAGCAAATAGTTACACTCTTTCACTCAAAAAAACACCCACAATGCACAAAAATAATTGGAAACATGAGCAAGATTTAAAGTCTTATAGAGGACTGAACATCTCTGCTTATGAGTGTGCGGCTTACAAGAAAAAAGTTGGTCTGAGGAACTTGTTATGACTCTCTATCTGTAATGATTATGTTTTCCCAACTGATCTCAACTAAAGAAGTTGAGTCTATGAAAACAAACACAGATCACAGATCAGTGGGTGCTTTCTGGACTGTTGACTGTGTAACTCACAGCTGGTGAGAGCCGTAGCTGTCTGCAGTAATGAATAGCACGTGACGCTGTGGTAGAGCGCATCCAGTGGTTTATAGCATTAGCGACAGCATGAACCTACAGGATAGGTCCATAATCCTGTGTAGACAGTATGGTGGATCGTATAATGACTTGTTTTGGCTTGAGCATCAAATGGGAACTTTCTGTGTTTGAACAAGATGGAGGACAATCTACTGTCTAAACAAAATATGCAATGTTTCTGCACTGTATCAGTTACATGCCAGTTTAGAGCATGGATGGAAATTTTCAATTAATCTGACATCTTTTCTGAAGATTTAACAAACAGCCTAATATGTTGGTTTCCTGCTGGGACTCAAATTGATTACCTCTACCAAGAAAGTTATGCGATTGGCTCTGTTTGTTGTCAGGATTACACAAAAAGTTCTAAAACAAATTTACATGAAAATTTTATTAGTGGTGTAGCTTAGTTTCACCTAGAAATATGGATTCAGGGTTTTGTTAATGAGACTTCTTTACACATATTAAAATAAAAAGTGAGAGATATACTTTTGGATCCAGAAATTCAATTCACAAAGGCTGTGGAGGGAATCTTTAGTCTTGGTGGAAACCTCAAACTCTTTCTTGTTTAGTATACACTGGGTGATTTAAATGAAGTTTAATTGATGTTCTTACAGTGCATTTTGTTCCAGGTTCCGCCTAAACAGAAATATGTTACTCCATTGTTCTCTGTTCCTTTTCCCCTGCAGGTCTCTGTAGGTTCATTTTCACTGCTGCGGCACATGAATAGTCTGTCATTCGAAGGCTGTAATTTTAAGGCAAAACCACAACCTCTTATTAAATCAAGTGACAGCAGTACAGTGATTACTTCGAGTCTGTGATGGAAAAGCTCCTAAGATTACCGAAAGATTTTCTCTGCACATAGATCATTTCTTCCTTTAACAAGCCAACAGATAATCTGTAATAATTACCAAATCGATAAAGACAAAAAACACAAACAGGCATCACCTTGTAGAAAGAATCCATCGACAGTAGCACAACCCACGGCACATCCAGGGCCTCAATGATCTTATTGGCTACGGTGGTCTTCCCTGAGGCACTGCCCCCACACAGCCCTGCAGATCCACACAGCATTTCAAAGGCCCATTATTTGTGTTTTTCAGAGTGTGTCTAATGCTGTCTGCTGGTATGCATGTGTGATAGCACTAAAATGTTTATGGGTATAATATGAGAGAATAGGACATTAAGGACAGCTTCTGCAGCTCAAAGCCACGACTTGGCAGTCTGGAGGACCAACAACATCATCAGTGAGTGTCGTACCAATGACAAAGGCCTCTTTTGACTGAGCGCCGTGCTCGTCATACCAGGGCGGGCGGCCAGCGGTGTAGATGGTGCGTGTGCCTGTGCGGAGCAGAGGAGGCTCTGTTTTACTCAGCGAGGTAGCGCTCTTCCTGCGAGGGGCCCCAGCCGAGGGCAGGAGGCGGTCCAACGAGTCCTCCCCGCTCCCACTGCAAAAACAGCAAACAGCAGGGCAGGTCACAGCCTGAACAAACGATCCATGGAAGGAACAGGAAGGAAACTGTCACAGCTAGGCCTATGGAGTTATTATAGCAAATGATGTCGTCTGCATTCTCTGATTTCTAATGCAAATGTATATTTATTTTGAAAATACTTACTGGGCTTTTCTGCATGATGCAGCTAATTTACAGTCACACACAGTGCTAACACTAACATCACTAACACGTATTTTTTTGTGCTTATGGTCTTAAGAGTTAAAGGTTAGCTAAAACTTATGGCGTCTTCAATAGAGATAGATGGATTGAATTGATTTGGTCTGTATCTTTTGACTTATTTAAGCTAGCTTACTAAGTCTTAATGTAGTAAATAGAGGACATCTTGGGCTTTCCATGATATCTCATGTTTTTGGGTGGCCTCTCTTAGCTCCAAAGAGGAAGGAAATCACAAAAAAAGTTAAAGTTCCTCAGTTCTCAGGAGGATATTTTAACTAATTGTACAGAAGCAACTCAAATTTATGCTTGAATAGAAATGCAACTGGCCCATATACACATACATTGTACATTCATACCTACGCATTCATAGGAATACAAACAAACACAAATTAAATTATACATTTATACATATTAAAGTTAATTAGTTCTTTTCTTCCAATAATTCTGAATTTAGAAAGCATTAAATCTGTACCATAGCCAACCATCCTTAAACATCCTGTTTAAATATTTTACTAAAAATGTGGAGCTCATGGTCAAAAACAACAACAGAAAGACACAATTTCTAGAATGCCAACACCTGCTGTGCAAGCAGAAAAGAGTTTTGTCCCTTTACGCAAACACATTACTGTTTATGAGCTCTGCTGTTGATCACAGAGGATGTAAAATCTCATATCCACATCCAGTTTTTCTGTAATAGCAGTTTAAGGACATCTGCTGCACTTTTGACTGCATGACATTTTGGCACAACTTTAAAAAAAAATACAACTTTCATTACAATACAAATCAAGAACATTTAAAAATGTAACCCAGAACTTTTCTGTCTATCTGAGCACTCTAAGCACTTCATACAACATGCCTCATTCACCCGTTCTTTTGTATGTAAGTGCTTTCTATCTAACGTTCTCACACATTCATACTCAGGCTGATCAGAGAGGAACTTGGGGTTAGTATCTTGCCCAAGGACTGGAGGAGAGTGGATTCTCACATTGCAAGAAATCACAGCTTTTCTTTGTATACGGTTACAGTAAATGTGAAGTTTAGACTATTCCTCATATATAACAAGACATATTAAAGTGAGAGGGTCTTGTGGCTCTGGGGTGTTTTGCTGGTAGGTTTTTTAGGTTTGCTTTGACTAAAATTTCACTGTTGTGACTGCTCACCTTTATTCTTTGAGGAAAATCTCTATCCTGATGAGAAGGAGCTCTTTCAGTACTAAGATGATATAAATCATATGCTCTGAGATTTACAGGAACCACATTTAAACATAAGTGAGCGTTTCTGGGAGACTTTACACTGACAGTTTGTGCCACCATAATTAAGAAGAATGGCGTTTCATCCCTCCAGTGAAGTTCTGAGTCTTCAGGAATTACACATATGAATTACTGGAGCTTTTCTAGCATGGTGGTATGAGAACACTTTATTAACATAAAGAGATAGTGGTTTATAGTAATGTATACTTTATTGATCCCCGTGGGGAAATTCTTCTCTGCATCTAACCCATTCTCTCAGTGAAGCAGTGGGCAGCCATTGGGCACCCGGTGAGTAGTGTGTAGGGACGGTACCTTGCTCAGGGGTACCTCAGGGTAGCCAGATTCGAACCCCAACCTTCCAATAATGGGGCCAACACTCTACCTACTGAGCTATCCCTGTCCCTACATAGGATGGAAATTTGCTACTACTGTTGTGCATTTTACAAATACAGAAATAAACATGCTTCAAGAAAGTATACAGCCGATTAATCCACAGTGAATACTGTTCTGGCTCCACCTCAGCAAGCTGAGAGTTTGAAAAGCTAACGTCACTGTACGCTCAAGATAGTGAATGCCAAGTTGATCCATAGGCATTTGTGCACATAGATAAAAAAGTGTGCGTGAGGGTGACTGCAGCTTGTAGTATAAAGGCATTGTGAGAGCTCAGTAGGAGTGGAGCTGTATTATTGTTATCGTAACAATGCTATAAACACATGCTGTGATTCTTTCTCTTCACTATTTTAAGTTCTGATACTGTAGCCACAAAACAAAAGCTTTAAGTTACATTGTCATTTCTTTTACGGTTATGGTGCAGTACTGGCATAAAGAATATGAATACTGCTTTACCTATAGTGTAGTAGTAAGACTGTAAGGTAATTTATTAGGTACACGGCAGCTTAGATTACAGTGATTTAGATTAGGCTCACATCACCGTTAACTATGGAACATGGAAAAGTCAGCTTAGCTTTTGCGTCATGCTCTCTGGGGACTCTTTCTGGACTTATACACTCCCACAGGCAATAATTAGAAACTAAATCGGTACCCTGCTTGTTTTGGATGTGATGCACTACTACAGCGCATGCATACTAAATGGGACAAATCTTGAATGGAAGTGAAGACTAATGAGTGTTTTGCATATTCGAGGTCATTATAAATGTGCAGTAATGACACATTTCAAGCAACCCAAATAAACCCAGCTCTCACACCAAATCACTGCAAACTAATCCGGATACGGCACTCCCTCTGACCTGTCAACAACCCCTGGTTGCAGACTATTTATAGCACTCACACATGTATCCACAGTGTGTATGTGAGCTTTGTTGGGGGAAAACCAGCAGGGTGTCTGTGTTGAGAGAAAACAACAGCAGCAACACTGCAGTCAGCCACATCTTACCTGCGGTCAGACCTCAACGACCAGCAGCCGGAGATTCTGGCTCCTGTGCAGTCCAGCAGAGTCATATCTGCTTCGGACGACAACCTGTTACCCTCCAGCTCACCCGTCACTGTGGCAACCTCCCCAAAAACAACAGCAAGCGGCCCTCAGCACTGACCGAGGCCGTGAACGTGTTAAATACAGGTCTATTTCTAGTCTGTTTTCACTTTGTGCATTCACACGTCTGTGAAGCCTTAATCATCTGAAAAATCTGCTCTTCTCTCCGTGTCCTGCTTTCTCTCTCTCTGCGAGAGAGTGAGTGACAGCGTCTAAGAGGATCACTGTAACACTGACAGCAAAGAGCTGCTTGGCTGGTATTAATAGAGCCACCTCTAAATAAAAAGAAGCCATGATGGATGTCTTCTGTTGATCCTTCCTTTCAGTTCACCGACCTGATCAACAGAAACACTAGAAAACCAAGTGGGGCAAAATGATTTCTTATGATACACGTCATGTGAGAAAACAGCGAAAACTGTCAGTCTCAGCCCTTACAGAGGGAGTTCGGCTGACCAACAACCCAAAGGACAAAGACAGAAGACAGACAGAAAACTGAAAACTGTAAAAATCATTCGTTATCATTCGTTATCTTCAATATCGCTTCACCATTCTAATGCTTATGGTGTCTGACCACTGGGTTGAGTTTTGAGTTCTTTAATATTCGTCTTTACGATGAATCTTGTGACACTGAGTCTTTGTTGGCTGTTGTTATTTGATCGTTATTCTTGTTTTTTTTTTGCGTTTTAATTTTTATTCTGTCCATTATCATGTCACGTGTCCCGTCACAAAGCTCAAATCACCTCAAACTTGTTTCATGAACATGACCATGAGTTCACTGTACTCACAGTCACCAGATCTCAATCTAATAGGGCACCTCTGAGATGTGCTGGGACAGGAGATTTGCATCATGGATGTGCAGCTGACAAATCTGCAACAACTGTCTGGCGTGTAGTACTCTGATTACATTCATAACAGGCTAAAATAAGTTTAACGAGCGCCACCTCAAACTTCTCCAACAGAAAAAATGATTAAGGTATTACTTCCTTGCTAATGTTTGTAATAAAGCTTGAAATGCAGAGGTTTATTTATGATCACAGATTGAACTCGTGACTTCAGAGACTGTGACGCACGACTGTGTCAGCATGCAGCTCACCTATTTCTGAAGCGCATTTGATGCACCTTCATCCCCCATCGTGATGATACTGATCAGTTAATAACTAACTAACAGAGACAGGGTTTAACGGAATGGTGTGTAAACATCTGTTTATAGGGCGTGAAGGAAGGAGGAGGAGAGGAGAAGGGGCGTCAGTGTGGTTAGCGTTATACAGGACGAAGCTGCTGCGGACTATAAAAATGTGAATAAAATAAAATAAAATAAAACTGCATTAATTATTTCAGGATTCAAAAAAATTCAAACACAGGTAAAAATACTGATAGCATCGTGTACCTGTCCGAGCGGGACGTCATTATTTTTACCGCACTTCGCCTCCGCTGGGATCCTGAGACCTCGGAGCCGGTAGCGGCTGGTTAGAGCCATGGATAGTTTCTTCGTAGCTGTGCGGAGGGATTGTGGGTAATGTAGTATCTTACCCAGGCAAAGGAACTACACACCACTCAGCTCAACAGAGCCTAACGACTCACTTGCAAAAAAACGACTAAATTTTAATATTTGTATTTATTAATTTGTTTTTCTGACATTAAAAAACGTTTCAAAGAGAAGAATGAGAGGAAGAGACGGTAAGAGAGGAACAGTAAATTAATAATTAATCACAGGCGGCAATAAATTGATAAATGGATTGTCATGATGCTTTTTCATCACAGTTCATTGTCAGTCTGTAAAGATGATATCAGTTTATCGTGCAGACAGGGAATGAAAAGCTGCCAACTTCCAGTTAACAGCTTTATTCTGGAGACCACAGCTCGCTGGATGCACATATCCTACAGATCTGATTCACATTTCATGTTACGTGATTATATGTTCTCTGACTCCGGTGTTTCCATCATCCAGCTAGGATATTCTTCCAAAGGACCCTGCAAAACACAGAACGATGAACACTTTTCAGATATTTTTTTTACTTTTAATAGCAAGTTTTTTAAACTTTTTTTTTTTTACAGGTGCAATAATAAGCTTTCACCGCTCGATCTCACAGATAAGTATAGACAAAGATTTTGTGTTGGTCCCTGCTGGTTATTGGAACAATACATCACTGCTGCCACCATATTGTTCAGTGGGAGCTGGACCATGTAATCCGTACATATCCCAAACCCTCTGAATTTACAAGTGATTAAACTGTTCTGGTTAGCTATAAATGTCAGAACTGTACAAAAGGCTTATATTCTGTTGATAACTGTAATATTTCCACAACATAATTATAAAACACAATAATAACTCAATATTACAGCTCTCTGCAGATGCTTTTTCGACCAACAGGAATACTCCCATACTTGTCATGTCTTGAGTCTGTTATCTTCAGTGCTGTGGTTCATGAATGGCTTTTAACTTTATCTTTTGGGAATCTGCAGACAAAACAAGTCCATCTGAACAACACTGTGGAGGTCTGACGGTTTCTGTAGATACAAATCAGGAATATATGTCAGTTAGCTGTTACTGAGCTGTTAGTACCATGAAAAATACTTAACAGTCAGATAATTTAGGACAACTTAACACAGTAACACAAACTGTGACAAATACCATTTTGTGTCAGGATAGTCCATGCAAATTAAGTCAGTTTTAAAAACAGACTGCTTATTATGACTATTGCTTTTCTTTCACTAGAGCATAAAAGATCAGCACAAACATTTATGTTCAGTCTAAAGAGACACATGTCACAAGGCCTGATATAGCATGTGTCTAAGGGATATCATCAGAAGATACCAATTCATATCAAAATTCTCAAAATATGACAATAATTGTTTAATGTTTGTTTTTAAACCTTTCTTTTCTACAAGCTTCAGCAAGCAGAATCATGGTCTGAATGCACTGATGTGCCAAACATATTTGATTTGCCAAGAGGATCTATAAACTATCAACTCTGTATAGGCTCCTTTTGCTAGCCAATTTCTTTTTATTTAATTATTTTTATACATGTATGGTGTAATAATGCCTGAGCCGACAGCTGGAAGTAAAGAGAATACAAAAGAAAATAGAAAAGGGGACAAACAGGAGAAAAGATAAGATCACAGGTCAAAGCACAAAGAAAGCAAAAGGACACACTGTCGCTGAAAGAGAAGAAAAACAAAAAAACAGATACACAAACAAACACACACCCATCCACGTCAAGTTTGTTTTGTCCTTTTATTACATCTACCATAGACAGCATCTGTACCGAGGCTGCAGGTCTGGAAGTGACAGAGGCACCATAATTTTAAATACAAGGAACATTCAGTTTGTTTGTTTGCTCGCTTTTTTGTAACTATGTTATCTAATTGGGTATCAACAATCATATAACTAACACTGATATTAGTACTGACTACTACATTTCTACTATCATAACATCCCTAACGCGTCTATATCTACATTAGACGACAACCAGCCGTTGGCATAAAGTAGCTTAACATAAAGACAGGAATCACCTGAAAGCAGCTAGCAAAAGAAGCACCTACCAGCACTTCTAACACATAACACTGTTTAAATGTAACACCAACAATCTGCTGTTAATTAAAAGGGTGCTGTGAGTCAAACTCTTTCTTCAGGCATCCATCCATTCCACCTAAACCCCCACAAAAACAAATAACTGGGACTTTCTATACTTTAGCTTTTACTTCCTTTTTTTAAATGGCCAAAGACTGAAAAGGCACAGCCAGCCAAGAGTTTCTGATAAGTTGTTTAACTGATTGATTTTCATTTGTTCTGCCAATCATGTACAGCTAAGATGCAACCACTTCTACTGGGCTCTCATGTTTCTAATTAGGAGAGTTTTATGAGCTGTAAGCAGCGACTTTGTGCAGGCAGAGGAAACTAATGTCTGTTGTTTAGCTTTGGGACTTCAGCCTTACTGTCTTACTTTGCTGCCTAATACAAGCATGGTAGAAAATCCTCTCTGCTATCTCTCTTAGCTCTAGTTTGAACAGAATTTTGACTAAAAATGTCACTGCATGATTTAAAGACATCGAATCTTTTCCATTAATCTTAAAGCCAAGTTACGTCAAACTCCACTGTTGGCTTATAACAACTGCTAGCATTCAATTATTTTCAATGAGAAGTCGCAGTGCTTTTAGTGTAGTTCACAGACATGTGAACAAAAAATTGGTTTAAGAAACAAAGAAAACCACATCTTTTACTGAACCCGTGTGAAGGGCTGACCCATGCACTGCTTGCAGGCTCCATCTGGCCAGTCACCATGGGCCACCAGGTGCTCTACCCCGAGTACCCCACAGGGTGGGGCCCCCGTCACAGTGTTGCTTTGTATATTAAAACCACAGTAGTCTCATCTGAATAAAGTGAATGGGAATACATAGAAAACAGACCCGCTTATTGTGTAAGTGTTGTTTGTTTACATTGCTGTTCTCATATTTACATCACAGAGAGCCATAACACTTCCCTGACCCCAGACAGATGCAGGGCTGGTGGCGGTGGACACACAGCAGAATGCCTCCCATGTGAAAAGCCCCTTTGTTTTGGAACTACACCCGCCAACATTTTTCCAACGTTATTCAACCAAGAAGTGAAATGTATCCTTGGCACAGATACGCATAATTACAGCAGCAGGTTTTACAAGGACAGGAGAAAACAGAGTGGAGAAATCTCACACAAGCATAGAGAGCATGCAAGTTTTAACTTGCCTGCCTGCCTGCCTGGGTTTGAACCTGGACCCTCCTGCTGTGGGACGGCAGCACAAACTATGGAGCCATCGTCAATATTTTTTTTCCAGCTATCTTCATCATAAAACATGTAATTTTAGTGCTAAGCTAAACCACTGCTAGCTAAAGATTAATTTTTAATTGACAGGAATAGGAGTCAGAAATTTTAATGTGAAAAATGTCAAACTGTGTCTTCAAAGTCAAGGACTGGGAAGACTGAAAACACACACACTCTCACCTCTGCTGAGCAGCTGCAGGTTGCGTCCCTCCTCCTGCACCTGGAGCTGCAGCACTTGTTGCAGCAGCTCCTGTCGAAGTGTCTCCTGCACTAAACCCATGCGCTCCAGCTTCTCCCCATTCAGGCGCAGTAACGCTCGGCCTTTAAGGTGATGACAAAGTAATTTTTTACAATTAAACTGTAATTCATGAATTCACTAGTGGAACTGTTTTTCTACTATCTCAGACCTGTGATGGCGTGGTGGGAGAACGCTTCCACATAGGTCAGGTAGTTGTGTGGACAGTGTTTCTTCAGCCACTTGCACACATCTTGTTGAGACCAAAGAACAACAGGACGGATCAGGCTGGGCTGTGTTGGGCTTGTGTGATATATCCCATAATTGTCACTGGAGCGGTACTGTAGATAAGAAGGCAGACAGGAAAACATACAGATAAATGGAGAGGGTTAGTGATATAAGGGGACATTTAATGCTTTTTTCCCCCTTATGTCTGTCATATGTGTACCATTGGAGTAGAGGACATTCACATCAAACTTGGGTAAAGCTGCACATATTGAGGTCAGAGTATGTGCAAATTAATAATAATAATAATAATAATACTAATAATGGATTGCATTTATATAGCGCTTTTCAAGGAACCTAAAGCGCTCTACAATTCCACTATTCATTCACTCTCACATTCACACACTGGTGGAGGCAGCTACAGTTGTAGCCTCAGCTGCCCTGGGGCAGACTGACAGAAGCGAGGGTGCCATATCGCGCCATCGGCCCCTCTGGCCAACACCAGTAGGTGGCAGGTGAAGTGTCTTGCCCAAAGACACAACAACCAAGACAGACAGAGCTGGGGATCGAACCAGCAACCTTCCGGTTCACAACCCCCTGAGCCATGGTGAGTGAAACCAAAATCTCAGGTTTAAAATGGCACTAACTACACAACTTCAGAAAGTTTTTCTACTCTTGGATCCAAATGATGTCAAACAGAGTGCATATACCTAATATTGTTATTACCAGGACACACACTGGCTTTGAGCACAGAAAACCATCCACCACCTTTTAAAATCATGTGTTTCTGAGGGGCAGCCAATCAGAACAGGGGCAGGTAGCTGAAGTAGCTTAACAGAAGAAGAACACAGAGGCTACAGCAATGCTCAGTCTTAGATAAAAAAGGATTATTTTGAACTTTAAATCTTGAAATCTACAGGCACCAACCACAGAAGACGTAGCTGTAGCTCAGGCGGTAGAGCAGGTCATAGGTTAATTGGCAGGATGGTGGTTTGATCCCTGGCTGCTCCACTCTGCATGCCAAATATCCCTAGGAAAGATACTAACCCCAAGTTTTTCTCTGATGAATGTGTGTGATTGATAGACAGAAAGCACTCAAGCACAGAAAAAAAGTGTTTGCGTGGGTGAATCAGGCTCCTTGGTTTGCAGCCATCTCCCTTGTTGCTGTGTTTAAAAATGCCAGGTTGATTCTTGTGAAGGAGTTTAACCTGGTACGAGGTACTGCCACCAAATGCAAAACCCCCAAAATGGACTTGAATCAAGCTGAGCATGTGCTAGTGAAAAAGAGGCTTAAGGAGATTTTTCAAATAGAGAGATACTAAGATAAGTAAACAGACAGCATTTTTCAGAGGTGAGATCTGTTCAATGACTCAAAGTCCTTTGCACTATTACTACACCAATGTAAAGAGCTTGGAAATATAAGCAACTGAACTTCTTCAAGTCTCTTGAAGACATTTCTCCTCTTATCCGAGAAGCTTCCTCAGTTCAACTGAAAAGGTAAAATGTCTTCAAGAAACATAACAAAGTGCAGTTGCTTTTCTTTCCACGCTCCATAGTTGACAATGACCTGGATGCCTGAGAACCTACACAGATATACTACTACACTACTTCCACTTCTTTGGGTTCAGTATTTAGGTCTAAGACATGCCAACAGGAGGAGCCAGGGATTGAGTTAGTGAATCATCCTTCAATTAGCTGAAGGCCAGTTCTACCTCCCTTGTGCACACTAGAGACTTGTATCCCTTAATTTATCTTTTAAAAAAGAAAGTCTTAAACTTCACACTAACATGTTCCCGCAGGGGACATACTGTACTGATGTGCTTTGTGCTGAGATAGATAACCTACCACAGGCATATCTCTCATTAACTGCCAAAGATATTCAGTTATCGGTGGCATTTGACTGCTAGGAGATGTCTCCCATGAAAATATATCCAGAGGAACGGCACAAAATTCAGACTCCATTTAAAACCTGAATGAACCTTAAAGCTCTTTTAATCTTTTCGCCTGCTGTTGCCGCTGTGCATCCATACAACCCACATCTATCATGCGCTGTGTACAAATCTGCACACTGTCTTTTATTCGCTGTACATAACATGTGCACACAGCCAATTAAGTGAGCATCTGCTGGGAGGATTATAAGATGAATATTGAGTATCACATTTCATTTCACATGCCTTATATACATCAAAAGATGACAAGTTTGGGCCTCTACAGGGCTAGAACATGTTTCAGCCTCATTAAAGAACACAGGGGCGATCGTTGCCATATCGTTAGCTTCATAGCATAAGTGCCTAAGTCATTGACTTAGTCAAATGACTTAGGCAATTATGCTATGAAGCTAACGATATGTATAGGCAGTGTAGGCACATCTGTGTAGCTGTGAAGTTCCCTAGAAGAGTGGCGAACAAGCAGCAGCAACAGCAGCAGAAAAAGCACACAAAGACATGCATGTAGGCCAGTGTCATGTTGAGATTCAGCTCTTTTATCTTATAGATGTACAGGATGCAAAACTGGAGTTGTAATCAAGCTGCGCCTTTGATCAGCCAATCACTTTTTAAAAATGTAGCAAGTTCAGCAGTTCATTTGCAAGATAAAAAATATCACATCTGGCTGATGTGCAAGAGTCAGTGGAGCAAATGTTTTGCAGGAGGGTCTGCCTGATATGTCAGGATGCAGTGGTGTTAAAAACATTCTTATTCTCAAAATAGAACCAAAAATGGTGAGTTTGATATATTTTTTTAAGCATGTTCATCACTTCACCAACAATTTTTTGATCCATAGGATGTCAGTAATGATTCATTTCATTAAAATATAATATTAGTAATAATATGAATAATAGCAAGAAGAATGAAAGTATTCAACTCCTTTTTTTTCTTTTTAGCCATCAGAATTACTGTCTGAAGGCCAAGAAAGATGCCCAACGGATTTACTTTACCAAGTGGATCATCACGGCCTTGCCGTAGTGGTCCATTTGATTGACCTTTATTATTATTTATTTATTTATGTATTTTTATTTTCAGTTGTTACAGACGGGACAGTATTCCACTCCTGCATGAATCACAGACTCTGGAGATTTTCCATAACACAATGGTGATCTGCACTAAAAATCGAAGTAACTAAAAAAGAAGTAGTTTGCTTGCTTTTGGTTTTAACACCGGAGTGTAGTGCAATCATACAGATACTGAAAGTATATCAACAATATCCATCCATTCTCCTCCTTATCAGGAAGCCGGAGTACACATGCAAACACAGAGAAAACATGCAAACTACACTCGGCCAGATGGAGGATTTGAACTCAGGACCTTCAGTAGTGCTAACCACCACACCACCATGCCACCCTGCTTATTTTTAAGTCTCCTTTATTGTGATCAGCAATTAATTTGTGATGAAATATACAAATGCCTTTGACCTGTTCACAAAACTGATACATAATATTTATTTTTGAGGAGAATGAATGACATTGGGCTTCGAGCTGTGAGCTGAAACAAACAAAACATTAATGTTTTGCGAGACGTTTTTAATCAATAATCACTTTTGGGTTGTTTAATGTAATCTAATATATAATGTTACACAATTTTTAAAGACATAGAGGAGTTTTAACTGTGCACGATGTCCTGTGTGGTTTACTCGCACACAGGGCGACATTTACAGTCTTTCTGTCACGACATTGTAGTCCTCAGTGTGAGCCTCACCTGGTGAGAGTTTTCAGATTATGGTAATTATGGTTTTTAGCTGGAATATGCTCTTCACCAACAATAAATAAGAAGCCAGTTATTCTGTTTGTTTTTGTATTTGGCATAGCTGAACACTCAATAGAGGATTTGGGGTTTGGAGCCGAGTGCACTCAGTTTGTTTTCCCCCCCTGTGTAAATTTTGTTTAACACAAAGAACAATAATTTGTCTTGAAGTTTTCACACAATAAATCAAGCAGCTAATGATATTAAACTTTTATTTCTCCAAAAACATGCCATGCTGATCAAGAAAGTGACCTATTCTGCTTCACTTCAGAGTGTTTACTGCTTTCTGATTACAGTTTTGTCTCACTGGGAGGTTTACTGCCGAGTCTTTTTGTGAACGGGCATGTTGGACGTGATGTGCATCATTTTCACTGACATGCTGCAGATACTGTTGCTGTGGCAATGCAGTTAATGGGGATCTAAATAACAAAGAAAGACACATTCAGAGTTTGAATCAAGTATTTTTCTGGCTCTGACTGACTTCTAATGCACCATGAATACTTTTATGGTGAGCTTTTATCTTTAGACTTCCTTCTCACCCTCTGGATTTCCTTTCATCACTTCCATTTATGCAGCAAACAGTTTTTCCTAACTTCACACCCTACCGTTGTAAAAACCTGAGCCCTCATGTTTGGCTTGTATATGAATAAATGTGGTTGGAGTGATCGCACAAAGGATTTCTACTTATTGGTATTTTTTAAACATTGTTTGATTAGGAGTGAACATTTCCCTTAATTCATTAAAAATAAAATGAGTCAGATGTCCTTCAATATGCAAAACAATCCCCCCAAATCCCAAAAAGCTCCATTTCTAATTTGGCTGCAGGTTATGATTTTTCATTATTAATTGTTTTGTGAATAAAACGACTGTTTGCCCAGTAAAATGTCAGAATATGTGAAAATTGACCACAGTCATGTAAAGTAGGAGTTGTAAAACTTTTTGAGGCCAGAGATCCCTTAGAGGCAGAACAAGAACCATCGCAAAATCCTAGCAATGATTTAGTTGGATAAGGGTCACTTGAGGACTAATTTAAATACACTCACTGACCACTCTGTTAGGTATGCATCTTCAACTGCTCGTTAATGCAGATATCTAATCAGCCAATCACATGGCAGCAACTTGACCTCAACGACCTGCTGAAATTCCAACTTAAAGCATGACGTGGCTGTTGGTGCCAGACAGGCTGGTCTGAATATTTCAGGTCAGAGGAGAATGCCCAAACTGCTTCAGAGAACCAGTCGTTAAAACCAAGGTTTGCAGATGAGCATCTCTGAATGCACAACATCTTGAAAGCACATATGCTACAGCAGCAGAAGACCACACCAGGTACCACTCCTGTCAGCTAAGAACTGCAGCTGACAGGTTTAAATAGGTGAGTTTTGATACCTACGTATTGTTACTGACCATCCCCATCCCTTTACAATATACCCATCTTCCGATGGGTATAACGCACCATGTCACAAAGCTCAAATAATCTCAAATGCTTTCATGAGCATGAGTTCATTCTACTCAGATGACCTCCGCAGTCACCAGATCTCAATCCAATAGAGCACTTTTGGGATGTGGTGCAGCAGCAGATTCACATCATTGATGTACAGCTGACATATCTGCAGCAGCTGTGTGATGCTATCACGTCAATATGGACCAAAAGTTATGTATTTATATGTATAGCTATGTATATTTTCATATTATTTATATTCTAAATTGTGTTTTAAGCTCTGGTTTCTTATTGTTTAATTTTTAGTGTAGTGAAGCCTTTATTGCAGTAGTAGTTTAATATTTTAAAACCTCAAATATGGGCCTATTTCTCATGGGCAAAACTTAAGAAGTATATCTCAGTAAACACATGCACCAAAGCCTCTTCTCACTGGTTCTATTAATAAATCTAAACAGGTTGAGGAATACTAACTCTAAAGACCTTTTATTAAGGCATATTAAGCGCACGCATTGAGCGTTTAGAATCAGAAGTTAATATATAGTTTATATTCTCACTAAAAATTCTCACTAACCCACACACATAAATTATGAAGTCATTACCAAAAACATTCCAAATAATTTTCCTTTCAGCGGTTACTATATGTATTTTGCTGCTCTGAGTCCACAGCTGTGAAGTATAAAAACACTATAGAGACCATAATGAGTGTTTGGATGCCTGTGAGAGGTGGCAGAGATGCATACTGACAGAGTGAATACGAGAACAGCATGCCAAAACAAAAGTAAGTGGAAAAACTTAACAATGGAGGAAGTGAAAATACTGTAAACACATTACAATGCAGCACAGACACACAACACCGATTAAGTTCATGTGCGTCGAGACAAAAATAAACAGACCACTACTTTATGTGCATCCAAGAGGATTGAAGCAAAGACATAATGCATTGCATACAACTATGTTATCAGCCCAGCCCAGTTCTATGTTTGCAGCTTTAGCTTCAGCTTGTAACAGCCTTTTAAAGAGCCTTTCATGGGGTGAAGACAAAGGCATGGGCTCTCTGACTTGTAACCAAGAGCTTTAAATGAGGCCAGCTTACAGTATAAATGGATTGTCTCTGCTGCCCAAACTGGCTGTGTGAAGAGACAATGCTGTATCAGATAACAAAAAACTATTAATTTATACCGGAACAGAATGACTAGTGGAAGTAGATATGAGGACGTTTTCACGCGAGAAGATCTATAGAAATGGCTAACTGTTTATTATCCTGAAACAACAGGCACAGGCTGGATACTATCAGGCAGTTAGGATCAAAATAAATTCAACTTTTCTCTGCTCTCAGTCAACAAGCACAGTGGTGGTGCAGCATAGTGTGAGCATAGGAAGACCTGTGCTATTTAAAGCTAAAAGGCTGTTAGAGCTCACCAACCCGCTGGGGAGAGGGCAACTTTCATTCTCTACTAACAAAGTGTCCATTTACAACAATAGATGATGACCGGCTGCATTTGTCAGACTATGAGGTTTTTTTTATATTTCAGACTTTTCCGTGGAGAAATCTGAGAGGAGAGCTGCCAAACGGCAGCAGGGGTTTTTGCATGTGCTCATATATTGCTAATGCAACAAACACAGCAGTTTCTTGTATGAGCAGTGCAACTTTTTCATATCTGCATGCAAGAAGTCAGTGGAATGGAAAATAAAAAATAAAACCAGAAACACATAACACCACTAATTTCTTGATATCGCCATTGGTGCAGTTTACATAAATCACAGTAGTTATTTTTAGTGAAATACAACAGTGCTTAATAGCCATGGAAACTGAATGGCTATAAATGGTTATTATACTGACAAGTTATGTAGATGTGGATTACCCTCAATTTATTAAACATATTGATGCATTAGTAATTTGAAAAATCTCCCAGGCACAGGCACTGGCTCAGGTCCAGGAATTATGTCTTTTAGTAAATATCAAACAGTGTGTAGAATGTGCAGAAAACAACCAGCAGAGAGTACACACTCCAGCGTGTTCACTGCAAGGCGAGGACATGACGTTGTAAACAAGTTTAAGTATCTTGGACTCAAAATGAACTCTATTTAACCTTTAAAAGTCCTTCTACTAAGTAATCTAACATCATAAAATGCAACGTTAAAAGATTTTGCTACCTGGCCACTAACAGGTGGAACAACACTTTATTCAGTGCAAACATATTTCAAAAAAGCCACTAAAAGCTTTGATTTTCAAAAAAGTAATTTTCATTTCATCCTGGTAGCATCAAATAACAACAACAATATTTTGATCTTAGTGGATTTTTAAAAATGTATATGCTTAAAAACATAGGTGACTGTGAAGTAGCTCATGTCAGTAAAAAGAACTAAATATTTCCATTGCTTATTAATTGTAATAAAGCAGAATTCCTACTTTTAATCCACATTTCAAACAGCACATTGTGGCAAACCAGTTCTATAGTCGTTTTTAACTTTGGATGATGCAGGACTTGGATTATTCTTTTGACTTTGTGTGTCTTTGTGTGCTTTTGAATGCAAGCTACCCAGGGGATGCGGATCTAAATTAATCCAGCATAATTACTTAAATAAACGATCTTATATTTTCCTGCTAATGTTCATTAACATGCACTGTCTCTGTTACATAAACATATAAAGTAAGGCTTTCTGTCATGAATCGCTGTGCGGCAGGCAGGAGTTGGACCCAAAATGCAGGACTCACAGACTCGGGGAGGTGAACTCAAAACACAGCTTTATTTGCTGGTAGAACAAACATACAAACTAGACTAAACTGGGAAACCATAAACTAAGAACTCACAGGGAGACACAGGGAGATCCACACACAGCATGAGGGACGACGTCACGCCGAACAGAGGGAGACGCAGACAGAAATACACAGAGGGTTAATGAGGAAAGTGGGAACAAACGGGGAACACAGGTGACACTGATAATCGTAACGAGACAGGGCGGGGTGAACTGAACATGACATGTACGGGCGTGAGAGTCACAAAGTAAACAGGAAGTGCACAGAGGTTCAGACAGGAGGAGAGAGAGCACGGGGAAAACACAGACATAACGGGCTGGGGAAACATGAAACAACCACAAAGGGAGACGAGGGCTCATAAATACACAGAGGGGCACACAGGGGGGGGAGAGAGAGCACGGGGAGAACTTGGACATAATGGGCAGGGGAAACATGGAATAAAACATAAGGAGAGATGAGGGCTCACAGATACACAGAGGGGCACACAGGGGGTAAAAGCCATGAAGGGAAAACACTTAGGGAACAACACAACAGGGCAACTCAGAAAACATGGCCTAAATAAGGAACAAAATACAAACATACAAGAAAACTAAGAACACTGGGCCAACATGGCCCAGGACCATGACAGTACCCCCCCTCAAGGGCTGGCTCCCGACAGCTCAAACCCGAAAAAACAAAAACAGAAAACAACCCACCCAGGGCGGGAGGCGGGGGACCAGGACGGAGGGACCAGAACGGGAAACAAAAACAAACAACAGAAAACACAGGAGCACATGACTATAGTCCAAATAAGGTTCAGGGGGCCGACCCAGAGCCCACAGGCACAAGAGTTCACGGGCCACACGGTCGGGGGGCCGACCAGGCGGGTGGCACAGGCGACAGAGCCGGTCCGGAGGCCGGCCGTGCGGAAGGCAGCGGCGATGGCGAAGGGGGGGACGACGACGGAGCAGTTCAGGGGGCCGACCGCGCGGAAGGCAGCGGCGGCGGCGAAGGAGACGACGGAGCAGTTCAGGGGGCCGACCGCGCGGAAGGCAGCGGCGGCGGCGAAGGAGACGACGGGGCAGCGGCGGCCCTCCAGTCTCAGGCGTGCTGGCCATGGCCTGGTGGGCACAGGACCAGTCGAGGCAGGACCAGACGAGGCAGGACCAGACGAGGCAGGACCAGACGGTGGCGATGCGGGGGCCGGACCAGACGAGGTTGCAGAGGCTGAGGCTGGACCAGGCGGAGCTGCAGAGGCTGAGGCTGGACCAGGGGGAGCACAGGCTGAAGCCGAAGCTGGGCCAGGCGGAGCAGAAGCAGAAGCCAAAGCTGGACCAGAAGCAGAGGCTGAGACCGGACCAGGCGTAGCAGAAGCAGAGGCAGAGGCTGGCCCAGGCGTAGCAGAAGCACAGGCAGATGCAGCCGGACCAGGCGACGACGAGGCGGTCGCAGGTGGCGGCTGGACAGGCTCCTCGGACCCTCCAGCTGATGCGGCGTGAGGCTGAACGGGCCCCTCGGACCCTCCAGCGGAGACAGGAGGCTGAACGGGCCCCTCGGACCCTCCAGCGGAGACAGGAGGCTGAACGGGCCCCTCGGACCCTCCAGTTGACGAGGCGTGAGGCTGGACGGGCCCCTCGGACCCTCCAGCGGAGACAGGAGGCTGAACGGGCCCCTCGGACCCTCCAGCTGACGAGGCGCGAGGCTGGACGAGCCCCTCGGACCCTCCAGCGGAGACAGGAGGCTGGACGGGCCCCTCGGACCCTCCAGCGGAGACAGGAGGCTGAACGGGCCCCTCGGACCCTCCAGCTGACGAGGCGCGAGGCTGGACGGGCCCCTCGGACCCTCCAGCGGAGACAGGAGGCTGGACGGGCCCCTCGGACCCTCCAGCGGAGACAGGAGGCTGGACGGGCCCCTCGGACCCTCCAGCGGAGACAGGTGGCTGAACGGGCCCCTCGGACCCTCGGACCCTCCAGCGGAGACAGGAGGCTGGACGGGCCCCTCTGACCCTCCAGCGGAGACAGGAGGCTGAACGGGCCCCTCAGACCCTCCAGCGGAGACGGGCGGCTGAACGGGCCCCTCGGACCCTCCAGCGGAGACGGGCGGCTGAACGGGCCCCTCGGACCCTCCAGCGGAGATGAGGAGGTGCTGGCTGGGCTCACTGGAACCCCCAGCGGACGAGGTAGATGGCGACACGGGAGCCGCGGAGTGCTGGATGAGCTCATCCGAGCTTCCAGCAGGAGCCGATGTAGAGCCAGAGAGAATTGGGACCCCGGGCTCAACGTTAAGCTGGCTAGAAAACTGCACTGCTACGGGGAACTGGGCCAAAGGTTCAGGTGCGAGCTGAGCTGCTGGACACACGGGGACCTGAGCTGCTGGACACACGGGGACCTGAGCTGCTGGACACACGGGGACCTGAGCTGCTGGACACACGGGGACCTGAGCTGCTGGACACACGGGGACCTGAGCTGCTAACGGTGGAGAAGTAAATGACTGCACAGGGGACTGAACTGATGTCTGTAGTAACGGTGGTGGTGAGAGTGGAGTAGGTGGTGGAGTTAATGACTTCACAGGGGAATGAACTAGAGGTAGTGACGGTTGTGGTGCTGGTGGTTGAGTGGGTGACTGTGCTAAAGGAGGCTGCACTGGGGACACTGGAGACTGCACTGGGGAAAGCAGGGCTGCAGGAGGCTGCACTGGGGACACTGGAGACTGCACTGGGGACACTGGAGACTGCACTGGGGACACTGGAGACTGCACTGGGGACACTGGAGACTGCACTGGGGAAAGCAGAGCTGCAGGAGACTGCGCTAGAGACTGCAGTGATGGTTGTAGTGGAGGTGTGACGGGTGGAGGAGTGGCTGAAGTGGCTGCGGGTCGGGCGGCTAGTGGCTCAGCTACAGAGCATATTAACGGCAGGGCTATGGGTTGAATGTCTGACTGAGTAGCAGCCTGAATGGCTGGGTGTAGTGATGGTGGTGGTGGAAGGGAAACAGGTGGTAGTGTGGATGACGGAACTAAGGGCGACTGAGTGGCAGACCGAACTGATGACTGAAGCGATGGTAGAGGTGAAAATGGAGCGTGTGGTGGAGTTAATGGCTGTGCTAGCGGGGACACAGGAGACGCAGCTTGTAGCTGGGCAGCTAAGAGAGCTTCAGGAGGCTGGGCAGCTGATAAACTGTTCACATTACCGTCCGTAGCACAAAACACAGCCCCTGAACGAATAGTTCCACGGTTCGACACAAAAAAAGAGTCCTTACTCACCACAGCCGGCGATGTACAAGTCTGAATGTCCGGCTGTGGGGTGGCGCGCTGGCGGCGTGGTCGTCGTTTCTTTTTAGATGATGGCTCTGACGGGCCGAGCGGCTCCACATCCGGCCCTTCAGGCAGGTGGGCAGTAGCAGCTGGGGGATGAAGGTGGAGCTCATTTTGGATTAAATCCTGTTCGAGTGGGTGGAGTGCACTGAGTAGCCAGGGAAGACCAGAGATTAAACGCTGTAGTTTGGTTTCCACAGCACAGCGAAATTCCTTCCCCTCATGTTCGAGCCACAGATGCAGGAGTCTTTCCAAGGAGTAGATTATGTCCAGACGCAGTTCTTCTGGTGGGTTGAGTGCTGCTGGGTCCATATCTGGTGACGTCGTACTGTCATGAATCGCTGTGCGGAAGGCGGGAGTTGGACCCAAAATGCAGGACTCACAGACTCGAGGGAATGAACTCAAAACACAGCTTTACTTGCCGGTAGAACAAACATACAAACTAGACTAAACTGGGAAGCCACAAACTAAGAACTCACAGCGAGACACAGGGAGATCCACACACAGCATGAGGGACGACGTCACGCCGAACAGAGGGAGACGCAGACAGAAATACACAGAGGGTTAACGAGGAAAGTGGGAACACACGGGGAACACAGGTGACACTGATAATCGTAACGAGACAGGGCGGGGTGAACTGAACATGACATGTACGGGCGTGAGAGTCACAAAGTAAACAGGAAGTGCACAGAGGTTCAGACAGGAGGAGAGAGAGCACGGGGAAAACACAGACATAACGGGCTGGGGAAACATGAAACAACCACAAAGGGAGACGAGGGCTCATAAATACACAGGGCACACAGGGGGGGGAGAGAGAGCACGGGGAGAACTTGGACATAATGGGCAGGGGAAACATGGAATAAAACATAAGGAGAGACGAGGGCTCACAGATACACAGAGGGGCACACAGGGGGTAAAAGCCATGAAGGGAAAACACTTAGGGAACAACACAACAGGGCAACTCAGAAAACATGGCCTAAATAAGGAACAAAATACAAACATACAAGAAAACTAAGAACACTGGGCCAACATGGCCCAGGACCATGACACTTTCATATTGGTCTTCTCTGAGTCCTTGTGGATGTTACATGTTATTACAACACCTGTAAGTCATCCACGGTACGTTGAGGTGGTTATCTCCATGTAGTGAACTGTGTTACAAAAATCAATGCATTTGGAATGAGATACAGAGAGAAGTGTATATATCCACACACATTTATTTTGATGCCTTCAACACAGATCAGCAAAGCCACTGGGACAAATAGGATTGTAACATCATAGACATAGTGTATGGCCTACAAGAAGCTCTACATCTATGTCCAGATAGAGTCTGTTTATTTGGCTAAAGGTGCTTAAATGCTTGATTTTCTGACTGGCCCTCTTGTTTACATTTCACCACAGTCACATCTGTGACCATTAGTTTAAGCAGTCATGCCTGCAACCAGCTAATCATGCCCAGATAGGTGGCCGTGTTTTCAGATAGGCATATACAGTAGTTCACGTGAAAAACTTTAGTCGGAAACTTGTCATTATTTTTCTCTGCAGTATCAGAAAAACCTCTAAAATGAGTGAAAGAGTAAAGGTTTCAATGTCTGACCTGAGAAACTATCGGCACAGGACCTTTCTCCTTTTCTTTGATTAGGTTTGCATTCTTACATTTCTTGTTAATTTTTTTAGCAATTAAATTAATCTTTAACATATTAGAATTCCAAAGTAAATATATATGGTTTTCCTAACTCTGGATTTGTGGCAAACATCATCAAGCTTAATTAGGCAGAAAGAAACATATCACCCTGAGCTGCAAGAATAAAGAAAACCTAAGGGGATTATGACAACATGCACCAGGTGCGCTTTTCGACATGCTGAAGTCATGTAGGTGCTCAGTACCTGCAGGGCCTCGGTCCCCGGCTGCTGTAGCAGCTTCACTGTTCTGCCTCCCGCTGTTTTCTGTCCACGGCCGTCATGCCAGGTCAGGTTCCCACCTGTCCGTCGACTCAGCTGGTGCTTAAAGTCCTCAGGCAGAGCCCTGTACTCCACAGCTGGCCTGCAGAAACTGAAACTGGATGCAGCTGGAGAGATAAAGGGAGGGGGTATAATGATTAGACAGGCAGACCTGCTGACAGTGTAAAAACAGCATGGGACTACTTCCCTACTCCCTTGCTCTGCATGACTTGGAAACAAAAGGCAGGATTGAAACCATATGGATAACCTGCCATTCAGGAATGGTCTCCTTAGCAAATTTCTGCAAATCTGCTCTATTGACACAAACCAGGCTTGAGTTAGTTATCTGAGCCTTGATAAAATCGTAGATGAATCCTGGAAGTCAGCGTTCAGGTACCACAATTACTTTGTGAAAAGCTTGTAGAGTTGTGAGACATGCCACTTTCTCATCATTAGGATGAGGCCTGCAGGCAGATATCCAAACTGACTCAACAGCAGGTGGCTTCCCAACATCCAGTAATTAAAGAGTGTGCAACTACAGTAAACACGCTGTTACTGGCACAGATTCTGGCAGAAAGCCACGGGTCATTACACATTCATGTGCCAGATTGGAAGGATTTTCTTACCACGTTTGAAGCTCCGTGTGCAGCTTGTGTTTGCGTGTGCGCTAATGTGCATTTTCAATATCTTAAGTTGACTAAGAGAATTTGAAAAGAGGACAGAACGAGAGAGGCTGTCAGGGGGAAACGAGGTTTTGAGGAGATGAAAGAGTGCCTTCGTTTCTCCTGCTTTGTGCTTCTCTTTTCTGTCATTCACCATCTCCCACCGAGAGCGGAGCCATTCTGCGTCCTGCAATCATCAAGGCAAACCAGCACTATCAGGTTATTACGAATAAAACTTGGTGTGCGATTTTTGGTTTCTTTGAGGTTTTACTCGAGGCATGTACGAACCCTCCTTCAGAGTGTTACTC
Organism: Rhamphochromis longiceps; assembly: GCF_057381845.1. Lineage (NCBI taxonomy): Eukaryota > Metazoa > Chordata > Actinopteri > Cichliformes > Cichlidae > Rhamphochromis > Rhamphochromis longiceps. Next base: position 21,953,428 of record NC_140576.1, read on the forward strand.
ACCCAGGCTGCCACTGTAAACACAAATGTGCCCCTTTCATGGATGTAGTATGCATAATTAAGACTATTTGTCAGAGCCTTTTCCCTTCAAATGGAGAAAAAAAACCCTTCTCTTTAAAAAGTGCCAGTACTGGAAAGGAAACACTTTCATGATCAAAATCCTTACTAAACAAATTATGAAGTATCTGGCCTGCCTGCAATATCTTTAATCCTGTATTTTGGATGAATATAGTTAAATTAAAGCTCTTATTTGGGGTATTTAAAATTTTGACTTGGCACACATCTTTACCTATCAGAAATATGCACATCAGGACTTCAGAAGCTGGGAGTAAATTCAATTAAGAGCAAGCCAAGGCAGAAAAGTGACCACAGCAACAGATGATGGTGGCGATGCTGGATGCGCTGTCCATTTCAGCACCGTGTCACTGACCATCAGCGACCCCCTTCTGTTCCTTTCTTATGCATAATATTCTTATAATGTCTGAATGCATGTATATGACAGAGTCTGTTTTTAATAGATTTAATGTGGCAGCGTTTAGCTGCACTTTATTTCAGAGAGCTCTTTCCAGCTGAGGCCACTTACGTAACAGATAAACTGGTTTAGCAAGTAATTAGTTAAAGTAATGGAATCAGCGTGCTTTAGATTTCGGCGGAATGCGAGTCGGACTATTTAGAAAAGAGTTACTGATTATTATTATTAATAATATTGAAGTGTAACCTTCCTACCGTCTACAGCCATGATGTTTTCTCGGAGACAGCCTAGTGGAAGTCTCCCATCTTCTCCGGTGACCGACACACGGGCTGCGGGTCCAGCTCTTCCCCTCTGTGTGCGTTTCACTGAGGTCTGGCAGGAGCAGCGACGCTCCACATCCTCTGACCTGAGCTTCTGGGCTAAGTGGGGATTTAAAAAATAAACAAACAACCACGTCTTAAAACCAGCTCACGTCGTCCTCAGTGTCACTGGCTGCTGCTGTCTGTGAAGCCGAAGTTGCAGAAGAGTGGACAAGAATGTCCCCGAGCAGCTGGCTGACTGGTTCCGCGGGCTCAGGCGGGCGCGAGCATGTGCGCGCGCGTGCGTATTTGTGTGTGGTTTTCGTCCATGTCGTGAGAATCAGATGCGCGGCTTTTTCTCAAGAGCATGCATGAGCACAGCGAGCTCAAAGTGCAGCCCCGGGCCCTGTAATTAACGCAGCCAGTGGAGACTCTGAAAAACAGCCGGATGAAAAGGCTTCTCATAGCTGCAGCATCCACCATAAGGAATTCCCCTTTGCCTTTTCTTAAAGAAAGGGAGCTCTGTGCGCGCCCGTGGGCACTGCGCCCTCCCTGTGATGGACCCTCTATGTCGGGTCTGTGCAGAAGAGCTGCAGGACGGTGACTGTTCCTGCTCACACCTGCCCTTGCACTCACTTTATTGGCCACATTTGGCCGCAGAGTAAAAGAGAGACCTCCGTAGGAGCAAAAGAGCACAAAACTTTAAGCATCCAACATAACTCAAAATACAATCAAAGCCATGGAAAAGACTATCTGTCTTTCTTTCTTATTTCTCTCACTCAAAACAAAAGGAATACGAACAAGATTCAACAGTGTGGTCTGTACAGACATGACAGCATCACTCTTGTTACACCATCACCAGCCTGAAGACTGACAGAAGGCAGAGTTGCTCCTTGCTTTCATGCTGTTTACACCAGCCATTTGAATATCGAACAACAGAAAAAATACACCATAGAAAAAACCCAGATTACTGCTGCTCACTGGATATTTTTCTCTTTTTTAGATTAGTACCTGAGTGGGATGCTTGTGTTTGAAAATCTCAATACATCCTAATTTCTGAAATATTCAGACCAACCTGTTCGTCAGTAACAACATGCTTCATTCAAAATCACTTAAATGACCTTTCGTTTTCATTCTGATGCTCAGTATGAACTTCAGCAGGTCATATTGGCCTGAACACATTGAGTTACTGCCATGTGATTAGTTCATGATCATTCAGTCACAAAAAAGAGAGAGAGAAAAAAAAAGAAAGTTCAGGTGAGAGAGCCCACAGAAGAGGCGTCATTAACCACAATCAGAAACAGCAGGGTGGAGGTGGGTTGCAAAGTAGCAACCATAGGCCGTCTAAAGCACCTTAACCAGTGCATGCTGTGTGAGATTTGCAGATAGGATGTGTAGAAGTGTTCCAGCTTAGCCATCATCTCATATAGGCTGGCACTGAGATCAACCTATCAGCCAAAATTGCAGATGAACCTGCCTCTGTGACCTGCCCAAGAGAAAACAAAAAGCCGTACCAAAAGCACCTTTAAACATATTCGTGACCCTCCTGAATCCCTTCACAAAATGAATGCACACATGTTGATTTCTCTTTAATGTATGCACATGCTGAGGATAGATGATACAACAGCACAAAGGTTCACTTACTCTAAATTTAAGTGCACGAAAAATCTTTTATTTTGTATTTTTAACTCATCCCTCTTAATGTTAAAGACTGTAAAATATCACATTCTCATCAGGGTTTGGTTAATAATTGTGTTTAGCCTCCCTGTTGTTTGAGGATATGATGTTTGGGTTAGTTGTCAGAGTTTTAGTTTTCATCTTATCTTTTGTTTTAGTTTGCGTCTTTTATCAATGTTAATGGTATTAGTGTTTCCCTAAAGTGTCATGTCTGTGTTAATCTCTTTAGTTTTTCTTCCCAGTTTTACTTTGAAGGTTTGTTTTCTTTTATGTCCTGTGTCAGTTTTGTTTTTTTCCAGTTCTAATTGTTTTCACCTCCTTCACTTCTCTCCTGCTTCATTCAAGTATTTATAGTCCTTTGTCCTTTTATAGGTGTTGTGTTGTTTGTGTTGCCTTGCTGCCTTCTAGGTGAAATTCCCTGGTGTTTTTGGTCCCCATTGTTCTTTTTGCGTCTAGCTGTTTTGGATTTATGTTTTGGACTTTGACGTGCCCTTCAGTATTAAAAACTTGTTTTTTGTATAAACTCTGCCTTTTGCATCCTACACTTTGGGTCTTCTTCACCTCCACAATCACCACAGAGCCACCAAGCTGTGACACAATCAGTCCATCAATCAATCAATCAATCAATCAATCAATCAACCAACCAACCAATCAATCAATCAATCAATCAATCAATCATCCATCCATCCATCCATCCACCAATGCATCCATTTTATTTCATATTCTAACCTCAACTCAATGTATTGCAGTTCCAGACTGTGGTGTTTTCTCATAAAATATTTACATAACCCCCCAAAAGGAACTAAAAACATGAGGATAAAGTGAATCTTCTTATGCTCTGCCTTACTAGAGCTTCAGGAGATAGCTGAGGGATTGCCCCCGAAGGTCTCGACTAGAATTTCTTTTGGTTCTCATTTGTATATTTATAAATATTTCATGCTTTTATATCAGGCTGCTCTGGTTTTATAACGGTTTGGCTGAACTCTACAGAACATCAGGAAACAACCCACTCAAATCATGACACTGTACTCATTTGACAGCACAAACAAATACAAATGAGTGCTATCAACTTACAAAAGCACAGATTAAACTGAGTTTTTTTTTTTAAATCCTCTATCATAAAACATGATTGTCCTGCTGTTTCAGTGCTGTAGGTGTGTTAATGAAAGCAGATTAGAGAGATCAAGGTAGCACAGGGGTGTCCATGGTGCTTGATCAGTGAAATATATACCAGGTATTTATCACTGGATAATCTGCATAATTAATTAACTTTAAAAAGATCAGATAATATGGCATTTTTAACCTCAAAATGTTTCAAAAAGGAGAAAAAATGGGAAAATGTGACAGAAATAATAAAGAAAATCTAATCCTAGAATCTGCACACATAAAAACAAATCATTTGAGTAAGTAAAAAACTAAATAATGAAAGAAATATTGATTCCACAACAAAAAATGTGTCCTCATTAAAAAATCGAGAACAGAGACATATTTTTAGTCTGGTTTAAAAGGAGAATGTTGAGCAGATGTAAGTTTGTGGAGAATTCAGACAATCAAGGAGTGCTCCATGAGCTGGTTTTGAATTCTACAGCAAGCAGACAATTAAATGATGACCCAACTGATCTCTAGACTTATATTTTTAAAGTAAAAGATGCTGTAACACAGTCATTTCCTAACTTTGGGGATAAATAAAGTGCTTTGTCTTATTGTTGTTCTAAAGATTTGGATTCTGTACTTTTACTCCATGTGTCTTACACATTATCAAACACCATTTCAATTCAATTTTACTTATATTGCACCAAAATTTGAAAGCAGAGATCTCAAGTAATATTAATATATATATAATGACAAAAGTTGGATGGACACATAAAATATGCTACAATTCTTTCTACCTGAGATTAAATTCAAAGAATGTCTTTAAAATAAAAATAAAGTTTGACATTTTGGATTTTGAGAACAAAGTTTACTCTCTTTATAGAGAGAGTGATTTCACTGCCTCCATCTCACTCTATCACAATCCCTTACCATATCCTCTTTCATTACATCCATGAATCTTTTCTGTTCTTCTTCGTTGCCTCCTGCCTGACAGCTCCATATTCAGCATTCTTTGTCCAGTATATCCTCTATCCCTCCTCTGTGACTGTGTCTCCAAAATGCTAAATCTGAGCTGTCTGATGTACTCATCCTGGTCACTCCAAGTTGAAACCATAACATCTTAAACTGTGCCTCCTCCAGCTCTGCCTCCATCAACACCTCAAAGTGTCAAAATATTGTAGTGATGTTAATGAGTTAAGTCCTACATGGACAAAAACAAATTCTCAGTTAATGCTGTCAGTTTTTATAAGGTCATGTGATATTAATTAGGACTATTATCAGGAGACTTCTTATTCATGTTTGGTAGTTTAATCAGTATGTCTTTTTTTAATCCGTGGTTTTTATTTGACAGAGATTCTTAAAGAGCTCAAAGGTCTAATCCATTGAATGCATGTGTTGGTGCAGAGAGCTTTCATTTCCCAATTATAGCTTCCAAAAAACGGTAGCCGTGTAGAAGGCTTTCTTCTCTGATATGTAGTGAAGTAGGGGTATTAGACTGTAAAATCTGATAAGCTGGCTTTGCTTAAAACATTATGCAAACTCGTTGCCTGAGAAAATAAGTAACATCAGCTTAAAAGGGGTGATTTATAATAATGTGTTTACTTTGAGCATGCAGTATTGGAGAAGGATAAGTCATATAAAGTTTTTATGGTACAACAAAGCAATGAATCTCTTTAATATTATGTTAAATGCATTCTATACAACCTCAGTTTAGCATTTTTTTTATTAGACAGGAAAAAAGAAAGCTGGTCTTCTTCACATTTAAACACAAACCCTGAACATGAACATTGACTGCGAGTCACCGGTTGCTACTAATATAAAATGTTGTTGCACAAGAATTAAGGACTAAACAATGCATGACTGAAATAATGATCAACTCTATTAAAGATTTAAAGTCAAACATTAACAGCTGCATGTGCAGAAGTGTTCTAGACTGAGAAAATGCGCTTTAAACATGTATATTATGGCATTATTGTGACATCGTAGAGCGTCATATTAAAAAAATTAAAGTATGTTGTACAGCTCTCTACATTCTCTTTCAGATGCTTTATTACTCCATATGTTTCTTTTTTCAAGTTCAACTGTGACCTTGGGTGCTAACAATAAAGGTCTAGGTCAAATGTTTAACCAGCCTAGGTATTTATGCCTTTATGCCGAAGGTCTCTTTCTGTTAAATGGAAACTTTTTTCCTTCGCCCTTCATTGGGGTTCTGTCTATACTATTCCAGGGTCTTTCTATTATATTATAAAGCACCATAAAGTGCTTTGAAAAGCTGCACTGTAAAAGTAATTAAAGGGCACCAAGCAACCCAGCTAAAATGAATTTAACATTTTGAAACTCCCTTGCTTATTCAGTCAGTCAGTAAGTCTGACAGAGACACGTTGTGCTTTACTTGGTGAGTTTAACAGGTGCAGCCAGCACCCGTCACGTAGTTTCCACAGTTTCTGGTCTTTAAGCTAAGTTGCAATTTTTAATCATTGCCAAAATAAAATTTTAACAGTGTTTCTTTAAAGGCAGGTGTGTCAAACACAAGGCCCGGCTCCAGAATCGACTGATCAAGGTCTCTACACTGGGAATAAAATTTTTGTTTGGCAGCTTTTCCTATTGATGAAGAGCTCTCCCAATGCTAGTAATACTAGCAAAGTACTTAAGTGATAAATAAACAATTATATGACACAACATTTCCCATTTTTTCACCACCTACAATAAAAATGTCTATTTTCTTTTACAATGCGTAGTTCATATGTAGTTAAACTTTCTTAGAATGATGGATTGGAGAGCTTCTTTGGTATGGCACACTTAAGATCAAAGTGAGGTGTGTACTGTGCATGTGGCCCACAATGCAAAATGAGTTTAACATCTATTCTTTAAGGCATGGCAAAAGACATACAAGCATTTCACGTTGCATATCAAAACTGAGGATGGTTGCTTAAGGACCCAGAGGTCCCTTCAGTATATAGGGCCCTTTATTCCTAGCTACACAGTTGTTCACAGTGACAGCTGCTCACAGTGATAACACGCTCTCTCTGGGTTTATTAGAATCAAAAGATGCCAAGGATGTATGTAAGGAGGAGCCCCCTGCTGTTTTGTTTGCTGTTGCATCATGTGGTTGATGTTTATTTGAAATGATTGCACGCTAGATGACAACATCTGCCAGACATCCTCCCACTATCAACACAGTGTTCTTCAAATTCACTGCTGATGATCGCTGCCTGGCCTGATTTTTCAAAACCCCGGTCCAAAGGAATGGCATTGTAATTTATCTAGACTATAAAACCCAGCTGACTGGTTTGAGTTTAATTGGCAGGGTGTGGACATGAGTCGTTTCTGCAAAATCTTCTGAGGAAACAGACTGCAGCATCAGTGCTCCTTTTAAACTTTAAGCATTGGCACATTTGGCCTGGTTAGAGCTCTAAAAGATGAAAGGAACTGTTTGAATTAATAGTTTCCACAGGAGAGAACATCAAAGAGCCTCAAATATTAATAATAGACATTTGAGGCTTACACTCAGCAGCCCGGCTTTGTTTTAATGTTTGATTGAGGAATTAGATTTTTTGGTCAGTCCAAAAAAAAAAAAACCACCCAAAAAACCCCACTGGGCTCAGTTTGTTTAAATAAATATCAGACTGTAACAGTAAGAGATGCAGCCAGAGCCAAAGTTTCTTGTATTGTGATCATATTCCAAATTTTTTTTATCAGTTGATTGCGAAAACAGAAAATTAGAAGAAAAAGGGAGACACTGGAGTGAGGTGTAGTTAACACAAGGGGGCAGTCTTAGTTTGATAACGGTGAGACATTGTGCGTAGGTTGATTTTGTGAAACATGGGACAGGATTATATGAAATGTGCAATGTGAACAACACAACACACAGCAGAAATCCAACTGAGGCCACAAAATACTTAATTACCATCATTATTATTAAATTATTCACATTGTTTAGTCTACATCAAAATGGACTGATTCTACTGACTTTAGCTCCATGTTTTTATTCATGGACTCTACTAAAGCTACTCTGCGTGATCCACATTTAAAAATAGTTGGAAAATGAACCCTTTTTATCCCACTCATCTCTGGAACTGCTTCTCATTAAAACCTGTTTTCTTCTGATTGGCTGTCCTTCCCAAACACAAGGTCTGGACTTCTGGTAGGTGGGACTTCTGTGCTCACAGTCAGACCTGTATGTCTGAGATGATCATACTGTGGATATTCACACTCTTTGAGATTCAAAAGTAGACAAAAACGGTCTGAAATTGAGCATTTAGAGCAGTTTGATGGACTCACAGGGATCACTCACACATACACTGACCTCTTTAGTCAGTTTGCATGTTTTCCTCGTGTTTGCATGGGTTCTCCCCAGGCACTCAGGCTTCCTTCGACAGTTCAAAGACAGTTAGTTGGAAACAATAAATTGCCCATAGGTGTGGATGTCCGAGTGAATGTGAGCGTGAATGGTTGTCTCTGTCTCTGTGTTAGCCCTGCGACAGACTGGCGACCTGTCCAGGGTTGCCCTAAGACAGCTGGGATAGGCTCCAGCGCCCCCCACGACCCTGAAAAGGATAAGCAGAACCGAATGGTTGGATGGATGGATGTGTCACATTATATAGAATGAAAAAAATCATAATGGCTCCTGTTTAAAACTATCTAAAGCATTCAAATAAATTAAAAATAGCTGAAAATTGACTTATCAGCTGTTTGTCTTTGAAATATCATTAATCTGTAAAATCCAGCATGTTAATACAAAATAAATGACACTTTTTGCCCATCTTTCTTCTGCGTGTTGCTTTTCTAATCTGTTGAGAAGGATTGCAAAATAATACGGTTTTTTTTCAGTCAATCTGTTGAATAAATTTTCGATCAACAATCCAAATACATTCTTAACCTTAGCGAGACTGAAATCATCAGAAATTTGCTGATCAGTGGGTTAAATTTCTGTCAACAAGCTAACATCAGTTAACCCACTAATGCCTTTAGCTCTAGGGCTAAGAGACAATAATGGAAGAGATGGCATCTCTTCTGTTTGAATCAAATCAACGAAGAAATCTGCAGAGTGCTAAAGGATCCCCAAAGGCCGTCCAAACAGGCATTTAATTATCCAGCTGTCTATATGTGAGTCTGTAAATATAATGAAAATATACACCGTGGAAAGAATCCAGGAAATCTCAGGATTTTCTCTGTTGTTCAGATAGTGAAATGCTGAGTCAGGACTCCAGCTGAAACCTGTCTGTTTCTTTTTGCTGCATTAAAGTCTTATATAATTAACTAAAAGTTAACTTAAGAGTTTTGGACAATTCAGCACCTATTGCATGTTTCATGAGATTTTTAAGTTGAACTGTTGAGCTGTTTTGTAAAAATGGCTTTGGTGCAACCATTTAACCAGAGTGCTGCCAGTGCCTGAATGATTTGCCCCAACAACTATACTCTTTTTTGATACATACATAAACACAGGTTAATAATCACTCTCTGTGGTTTGTTATTAGTATGCAGGCTGCTGAAATGTCATCTTACGGTTTTTGATTGAGCGACAAAATACTTATGAATACAAACTCATGAATTAAACAAAGGAAAAGGGTACAGAATGCAATGTATTTAAAAAAAAACAGTCAGTATTGTAGAATGTTTTTCAGCAATGGTAAAAAAACAAAACAAAACTGTTCCACACACAAACAGAAAACGTAAGACTTTTTATCAGCAAGACAACAGAAAGCAGGAAGGATCACAGTGGAAAAAAAACGAGAGCTTTCTAAGCCAATTTGTGGCAAAACAGTTTTTGCATCCGTATGGAAATGTGTGTGTGTGTGTGTGTGTGTGTGTGTGTAGGTGTGTGTGTGTGTGTGTCTCCAGATGTGTACACAATGCTATGAGTCTGGCACCGACAAACACACTAAACCTCTTAACAAACCTGTGAAGTGCGCCGTGACCCCTGGCTCCACATGTGGCCACTAAATTAGGTTTGCTCAGGCCAACATTTGTCTTATTTATTGACTAAATCTTTTGAGAAGGTGAGAAGAAGGGCTCACAATCAATTCAGCATCCCAATTAAACAACTAAAACACTAAAACACTGACTTAAAAATATGCCAACATGGATTCACCAAAAGCCGACGGATTTGACATGAAGAGATTTAAGAAAGCACATAAAAGTGGACACACAAGCGCAGGAAACAAGCTCCAAGTTTGCAAGGCGCTGTTTGTTCTTTCACACAGCTGTGAATAAACAATAGTGGATTAAGACCACTCTAAGAAACAAAAAAAGGGCCACAAATAAAGAGGAAGCTGTAACATTTGCTACAGTTATCATGATGAATAAGTGCTGCACTGACTTTGTAGCTGTTGCTATATCATCATATAGCAGAAAGAAACAAACAGGCTGCTGAGGATTTGAAGCCAGACTCGACTCACAACACTAAGTTTACTTCACTGCAAAAAGAAACTATAAATAATATATAGATCTTTTATACACTTTGGATTGTGCTTCAACTCAATAGTGATTTAATTTGCAAATATTATATGAGTCAGCACTGTTGGGAAAGTGCTGCAAAAGCCCCACAGTCCTGCAACACAGACTTAGCTGAAAACTTAAGGCACACACAAAGAGATTTACAGGCCAGTTCAGAATTTGGACGGTTGGTGTTAAAATTAAATAAGCACAAAAAAACAAAGAAAGGAGAAACAACAATGCAGCTCCCCATATGCTGCAAAGTTATATGGTGCTCAGTTATTCACAGGCATGCAGGACTAACCCTGCGTCCACCAACAGCTCAAGTCTGACATAAGCATTATGACGGGCAGGTGAGTGGAGGCTAAAACACTTGTAACTGTGTGATGCCATTCAGGGAAACTTCAGGGTGGAGCTGAATAGAGAAGAAAGCTGCACTTGTTTTACAGGAGCAGAGCTCTGCAACATGTTTCACGTGATACAATGAGAGCTTGTTTACAAATCAAGAGGGTTAAAGTGCTGATGGATAATATTAAAGAACACACATGCTGCTGTGTATCTGTGCTGATCCGGTGTTTCCAGGTAAAAGAGGTGGGACCTGGTATAAACAGGAAACAGGAAATGGGTCTGCTTCTAAAACAAGTAAATCAAAAGATCTCGGCAAAGTAATGGATATAATGTGAGTTTTGTTCAAAATTAGGTCGAATGTCACATTTTTCAGAGCCTACGGTGCAATGGTAGCATGTACATATAGACATCAGCAGGAGGAAAATAAGAAACTCCAGATCAAATAAGTCTGTCAGTATACGCCAGGTGATCATTGTAAAATATTAAAATTAAAAATCATATTCTGCACTCATGTGCAACACATAGGACACGATGAGGTTATTAAGGAAGCAGGATTTTACTTTTGTACAACATATGGCCCCTGAGGGGCTGAAACATGAAGTGCCAAAAACCAAAGTTCCTCTAATGGGAGCTTGCGTCTGGCTCCAAAAGCGAGTCTGTCCCCATAGACACCCATGTTAAAATGCTCAGCTTTACAGCAGAAATAAACATGTTTACATCCTGGGAAAAAAAAACTTTGATTCTATAATTTCCCAAAACTGTGACAACTGGGAAAAAAAGATTTATTCACTATTATATTGCAATATTTTGTGTAGTGATACTGTATCGATACAGGGACAGGGATTTTATTAAATAAATTAAAATACTCATGATGGGAGATAACCACTCTGCAATCATCCGCAGTCTGACTTGGACTGACTGCAATCACTCAGAGAGCGTGCTATCTAATTTATAAATGCAGACATGTTGCCATCAGTCTGAATGAGTCTTCTTCCATGCATGCAGGTCATGGGAACTCAACTCAGCTGGCCGCCAGCTGATTTAATTCTGGTTAGGCTTCTAAGTGCAAATGTAACAGTTAACTGTGGACTTCCATTAAATGTGAATTCCTGTTTATGTAAACAGCAACATGTGAGTTTTACTGATTTATCAAATTTAATTAGTGTATTATCCGAAATAGATTGCATGTAATTGCCAACCTGACCCCATATGATCACAGACTGACTCTGTTTTATTAAAACATCTATGTTAGGGACGGTGTCAGCCTCCTCAACAATCTCATTTTGCAGCAAAAATCAAGTGTCTGAAGTGAGATAACTTTATCAAAGTTTAACTTTCAGGACATAATTTGCAGTTTAAAATGGTGATAAATCGTTACATTAAATGTTAAACAACTGGATAATTTCAGTTTTTCCACACACATCCATTCCTGATCTGGCTGTTCTAACTTTACAGTTACTATAATTTCAATCCAAGACTTGAAGAGTTTTACAAGTACCTGTAGATTCAGTCTTTACGAATCGCACTCAGCATCTCACACAATGTTAAAATCACAATTGTGTGTTGTCTGGTGATTCACACCTCTACCAAATATGTTTAAAAAAATGAACTTGACAAAGAAATTGATGACATCATTGTTGCTGCATCTTTTACATACAGTCTATGTGTAGAGTTAACTTTACCAACATTAAATAAGCAATTTAGCCTCCACTGAAGGGTTAAAGATGAATGACAGGGAGACTTCTGCTTCACAGTTTTCTTTGTTGATGCTTCCTTAAATCTTTTTTTGTATATACTTTTGTATAGTATATATATTAGACCCATAAAAGCTATTTAAATAAATCTATCTGCAAAGTTTATTTTCAAGAAATAAAAAATAAAAGCTGGGTCTGAGCCAGGAAACCAACCAATTTAAATGAATTCTAAAATTTTCTGCCCAGAACAGTGGTCAAATATTCAGCCAGAATTATGCCAGAAGCTTGTCAATGGCCTCCAAAAGTGTCTGGTTGAGATGCAACTTGCTAAGCAACATTTAACCAAATATAGAGCCTGTATGTACACTTTTAACTCCATGTGCATTATAAAAATATAAAATAAAATCAAACTTGGGAACCCAATTCTTGCTTTTTAAGTCATTAAAGATGTGTGCTGCACAGTTAATTCACTCTGAAAAACAAAATTCCCAGATCAAATAAATCATTAAAAGATTCATGCCCATGAAGAGTGTATGTATACTTTTGACCACAACTGTAACAAAAGTAGCACTCAAAGACGCATCATCTGCCAACAACACCACGGTTTTAAAAATAGATGAATCCTGAATCACGACCAGAACTTAATGAGGTCATGTTTTGCCCATGACTCATCTTTTCATTCATGTTATGAAAGTCATCCTGGTAGTTCTTGTATAATTTTGCCAACAAACAGCAGTAAAAACATAAGAAAAAGTTAAATTTTTTTCTTTGTAAATGAATGAGGTATGAAGCTAATACTGCAAAGTGGCAGAACTGAAATATGAGCCTAAAAAAATACTTAGTTTACCTCCAATGTTTGTACAATACTTTCCATGTTATATGGCTTTATGCAACTAAAATGTTGCTTCATATAACCAGAAAGTGGAAAGTGTCCTAGCTGTGGTGCAATGGAGCTCCCGGGCGTGTTTCTGTACCCAGGGCGGTGAACTTAAACTGGACAAGAGCCGTGTTGTGCATGAATGTGTGGAATTGTGGGGCTCAGCACTCAGTCATGGGTGTGTACTGTCAAAGCCTTTAACACAGGGCATTTGTTTCTGTTTGTTCCCCTTTCTGGAGGTTTGCTGTTAAATGAAGGCTCAGACCGTGTCAACGTGTATGTGTGAAGTCAGGGAGGCCAAGATGTGTCACCTCATATACTGTCAGGTCGTCACATAACCTCAACACTATCATCACAGCTCGGCTGTTCTAGTGAGAAAATGTGTGTGCCATCCCATTTGGGGCTCATAAAATATTGATAGCACATATTTAAGATTAATTTTTTATGTTAGCATCAAGCTAAAAGGTCAAACATTTCCTGGTTTCAGCCTCTGAATGTGAGAATTTTCTACTTCATTACTTCTACTTCATGTTACACTGTGTTATATATTATGACAAATTACTAGCTAACTGGATTTACTTGAATGTTTTCATATTATCTAACATTGCTGTATGCTGGATGCAAAGACTATATCTGATATATTCTTCACATAGCATTCACTGGTGTTGTCAGCTCATATCAGGCTATTGGCAAATAGGATGACATTTACTGATATCAGAAGCTGATTTTTTTATTTTTGTGTCACATCAATTTTACACTGGCTAAAAGAGCAAAGAAAATGAAAGAAAGGGCTATCTCTCTGGGGTGATGTAAACAAATAACTGGAAAAAAAATTGGATAAAAAATGGCAGCTATGAACACATGATATACAATCAAATTTTACATTTATTAAAAATCTATAAATCAAATCTATAGCAATAGTTACACATCAAATCAAATCCATTTGAAGACCTTCTAAACATTAATATTAGAATAAGCAGTAAGTCTGTCTCTTGACTGCTTCTTACTTACAGCAGTGAAGGCATGTTTTCTTATTTAGTTTTTATATTAAAACAAGGCTTTTACCCTGAACATGATGTTCTTGTTTTGTTTTTTCTATATATAATGTTTATGCATGTCTTTCTTACTTTATATTCTAAAGGGTGAATAAATAACCTTCCCATTTTGGGACAAAGCTGGGTACTATACTCGTTGGAGGTGATGCAGCGTTTCCTCTCTGGTTTGCCGTGATGTCACTAAAGGAAAAAAGCTACTGAGAGCTCAGCTGCTGTTCTGGTTGGTGAAAGCAGCTTCCAGAATTCTCATATATTAAAATTATATAGATGACAACCACAAAAGAGTCACAGGTGGGACATTAACCGGGGAGATGATGGGTTTTTCCCTCCTGTGTTGTCAATAGGGTGTTACTTTGAGGAGGCTGAGTGGGAGGAGATATGCAGATGGAGCCGGTGGAGCCTTTTTAGTGGCGTCTGTAGTCCCCCCCCCCCCAAACTCACAGTGGACTTTTGTCACGGGAGTCCACTACAACCACAGCCAGCATCAGCACTCACAGGGTGGCATTTTGCTGTATAACCTAGAAATTCAAGTCTTTTTACAAGCAAGTGGAGAATATTTGAATATTTGTGGCCTCTGCTGTCCCTTGATAAAGGAATACTTTTTTCTGTTTTCAGTTTGAAGAGTTTTTTCACTCAACTTTTCACTGGACACGTGAATGCTCAGGATGCTTTTCTCAGGCGTTTTGAGCCTTTTTGTCTTCATGGCCCTATTTTCATCACTTGTTGAAACCAAGATCTACAGACCATTTGAATTTCACCAGTATAAACCTGGGCTTGGTCAACACTACAGCCAAGGAAAACCCACCAGCAGGCACAAGTAAGTGCTGTTTCTCTCCATCTCTGTCATACACATCACCACGTCAGATAATTCAGTGACAAATCTTGTAATTTTTTAAAAATTGTATCTAAGCAAGTTTTTTTCTTTCCTCTTTGATTTCCACTCTGAAAGGAACCACTGTGCCTACGTCACTGAAAAGACAGTGCCCTTCACCATACAGGATGGAGCAGCACCGTATGTAAAAGCCGAGTACAACAAGTGTTCACTGGGCCGCAAATGCCCAGCTCTTTTGTGAGTAAACGCTACTCGTGTGATAGATTTTAATTCAGGTTGCTTCACAGTAAAAAACACTGAATTTATGTTTTTAACCCATTACTGCTGCTCCCTGCAGGTATCGCCTGATGTACAAGCCACTTTACAAGGTGGCACATAAAACCGTCACAGAGCTGGAGTGGCGTTGTTGCCCTGGGTACTCTGGTTATGGATGTATGGAGGGACATCCAGTTTATCAACACCCTATGAAAATGATGCCACCATTCAAGGGCCCACCAATGAGAGAGTCCCAGTTTAAGGGCCCCCCTAGCAAAGTCCCGATGTTCAAGGGCCCACATGTTAACACTGCTGTGAAAGCCAGCCCATGGAGTCATCCCAAAGGCCCTCCTACTGGCAGTTTTAACCCCTTCCCAATGCATCCCTTTGGGCCTTCAAGGTCCTCCTCCTACCCAGACTTCCCCTTCCAGCCTTATCCATCAGAATCAGAGCCAGCTCCAGAGCATGAAGAGCCACATTACACAGAGACCAACCATGAACATGAACATGAGAATAGCCAAGCACCTGAGGAATTTATACCTGAAGAAATCCCCTCTCCTCCCCCCTCTGGTGGTGAACAGCCTGTGGGAGAGACCACAGGTATGTCCCCATTTTTGAACTGTCCAATAAAGCTAACTGGGTTTTAAAAGTGATGTACCTGAATTTACTTTCTTTTTTTTTTAAGTAAAAGAACAACAAATTCTTAACAAGTTCTTAAAATGAACTAGATTCAAAATGCAGTCACATCAAAGCATAGTGTTTGGGATTTCTTTACTGTGTTTGTCCCCCTTTTAATAGCATCTCTTTATCTCTTCAGGCCATGCTCTTGACAGCGAGACGGAGGAGCGAATATATCATATGGAAGAGGATGTGCGGCGTCTAAATCAGGGTCTGGAGACTTTGAGGGTAACTGTGAATGGGCTAGAGGAAAGCCTGCGAACCTCACTCAGAGAGGATGCTAACAGGATGCTGTCAGCTCTGCTCTCTGCTCCCCCTGGTACTGGTCCTGGTCCTGTTCCTGTTCCCCCTCCAGATGTAGCCTCTCATCCATCCTCCTTTGGGTTTGTAGAAATTCCTGGGGGAGACCTTGACACAGGAGATCTAGATGGTAGACATGTTGTTCCAGACCTCGCAGAACTGAATGAAAGGGTTGAAGAGCTTAGAAATGAGGTGCAAGCCAAGACAGCTGAGATTCAGGAAGTCAAAGTGACAGTGATGAGGCATGATGAAGCACTGAAGAAGATTTCTAATAGAACAGGTATTAGAAATCTTTTGGTATCAAACTCCAATGGCAAGCTTGGAAGAGCTATGGAGAAACTGATGGATGCTAAATTAAGCACAGCCAGAACAGAAATTCTTGGCGGATTTGAGAAGCGTGTGGAGAGCGCAGAGGACCGATGCAAGGAGAAAGCTGGGGATGTGCACCGTCAGTGCCAGAAGCAGCAAAGTGAGCGGCAGGAGCAGATGGAGGATGCTCTACAGGAAAGCACCATCAACCTAAGAACAGAGCTGAGAAAGCTCCAAGCACAGATCAATGGTTGTAATGGTACTGAGAGCTGCTGTGGTAGGATGAGTGGACTTACAGAAAGGGTGCAGCTGCTGGAAAGGTCAATGGCAAGCCTCAACCAGTCCCAGGAGCATCTGAGAGTGGAGCTGGGTGGACACAAAGACCACATAGAAGGAATGCTGGAGGGGCGTCTGGCATATGTAGAGGCCAAGCTCAACCTGACTGGGGAGATCAAAAGTGAAGAATCTGGAAGGACAAGTGGTGTCCCAGACAGAGATGCGACTGGACATGCTTTGGAGGCCAAAATGGAGGTTAAGTTGAAGAATCTGGAGTGTCGTTTACTAACAGCTTTGGAGGAGCTGGGTAATGCAACTGCTCTGGAGGATCACATTGTTCCCACTCTGGAGACAGAGCTGGAGTCACTCCGAGGCAGACTGGAGGTGGATGTGGACAGAATGCAAAAGCACCTCAACAATTTGGAAATGCTCTGCACCACTTCATGTCCCTCACCTCAAACAGTTACCATCCAAGGAGACTCTGCTGTGCCAAGTGAAAACCTGGCTTTGGAGCAGAATGTGAAGGAGGTACTGGATATGCAAGGCGACCAGTTGAACACACTCAATGTTACACTGCAGAACATGCTAAAGCGTCTGACCCTCAGGGAGCAGCAGGAACAAGCAGAGCAAGATTCTTCCATCCAGGGTGAGCTAACAATCCTCAAATTCAATGTGCGCTCAGTTAACCACACCCTGAGAGGACTCCAGGATTCCCTGGGGACAGTGGTCCACCAGGTTGGTGAAGCCAACAGTTCTTGGCATCAAAGAGAGACTCGTCTGGCCCAGCAGATAAAGGGCGTGGTGCAGCTGGTTGGACATCAGGCTTCCATGCTTGGGGCAGGTGAGCGCAGACTGACCCGGCTTAAAGGTGAGCTGCAGGAGATGAAGAGACGGCTAGCTGAAGAGGTACGGGGGTGCCGAAGATCAGCTATGGTGGTCCAGAAGGAGGTAACTGAGGTTGGTGGGCGGGTTGCCAGCGTAGAGGACCAGTGTAAGGGCTTAAACTACTTGGCAGACGACCTGGAGAGAATCAGGGAGGAGCTGGAGAGACAGTCAAATGGTCTCCTACTGCAAGTCAGTGGGACTCTCTCTAGCCATGCACAGCAGCTGTCTGAGCTGAAAGGTGAACTGAAAAACTGCACCTCCAAGGCAGAGCCAACAGAGCAGAGTTTAGAGGCTGCAGAGACACGAGGGGATACCTTCGCTCTGAATTAGTTTACTTCATATGAACAATGAATTATAAAACGGCGAAGAGTAAATATTTTGCAGGCGTAAAGGGGTTCCACTAAGCCCATTATTATACAGTTTTTACAATGCAAAGGTTTCGAATGTGCACTGAAATAATGATGTTTTGTCAGCTTACAAAAGGAGAAAACCAAAAGGCAGCTAACTTCAACCGCACTCACAACTGAATCTTGAAATCTAATCATGGTGGTGCTAAGAATAATCAGAGCCTGAGTGATTGAGTGAGAGATAAACAACTGCACCTGTGTTACTCTAAAGCTTTTAAGAAATCATAAATGAACAGTCATTTAATAATGTTTACATGATGAAGTTTTTGTATTGTTTTTTCTTATATTTAGTGTAGATGTAATGTTTTTATATGGCTCTGGCTTTTGAGCATTAGTCTATATTCTTACTGCAGTCCTGCATGAAATGTTTAAAGTATGTAAAGTTTAATTTTTAAGTTTTTCAATACAGACAATTCAATAAAAAATGATTTGATCTTCCTGTTCTCTTTTCTATGTTAACTTAGCAGTCAAAGGACTTTTTACTACAAGTCAAATTCACTCATTCCTGCACACAATATAAACGTATATAGCACTTAAATATATATGCTTTTAAGCATTTTCTAACTATCACACCCACACACACACACGCAGATTCACTCAGGGGCAATGTTGTGTTTGGTATTTTACCCAGGGACACTTCAGCATAGAAACAAGAGGAACACTGGAGAAACCAAAAGTAAGCGTGAAAAACAAACAAATAGTTAATTAACTAAAATTAGAGCTAATTAGAACTTGATCAGTTTCAACAAACATGCACCAAGTACTTTTGTATTGTACTACTGTACAAATATAATCTATCCATCCATCAAAATACTTTATTTCATATCTAAGTCTAGCCCCATATAATGCAAATGTAACACTGTGGTGTGTGCTCCAAAATATTTACACAACTCCCTAAAAGGAACTAAAAATTAGGATGAATTGAATCTTATTATGATTTCCCTTGCTAGTGTTCCATCCATCCATCCTTCCATTCATTCTTTTCCAATTATACACTTCATAAGCATGTTTGGACTGTGGGAGAAAGCCTGATTACCCTGAGGCAAAGGGTGAACCCGCACAGTCCACACAGAAAGGTCCCAGTCTTCAAACTCGAAACCCTCCCTCCTGCTGCCACCGAAGGCAAGCTGTAACTCTGCTATAGTTCTGTAGTCATGTTTCACTCTGGAAGTGAAAAGTGTTGGTGCAGAGGAGTGAGGACACCACAAGAGGGCAATAGAGAAGCATTAATAGACTCAACTGAAAAGTGCAGGGAGCATTGAAGTATGAGTGTAAATGATGTCTCCCTTCCAAAAAATTAAGTTCGCAGGGACAGGCCGTGCTTGCCAGAGGAAAATTACAAATTTGCATTATAGCCAAGGTGATGGAGAAAGACAGCCAAAGAGCCCTTCAGTGCAGCAGAAGCAGCCTACATCTCATTCTCTCTCTAGGCTACAAATTTACCAGCCCAGTTTTCTGAGCGCAGTCCTCATTGGGCAGTTAC
Source organism: Rhamphochromis longiceps (assembly GCF_057381845.1). Lineage (NCBI taxonomy): Eukaryota > Metazoa > Chordata > Actinopteri > Cichliformes > Cichlidae > Rhamphochromis > Rhamphochromis longiceps. The sequence goes on from NC_140576.1 coordinate 21,972,801, forward strand.
AATGGGGCGAAAGGTGACCTTGCTAATAACCTTCCCCTGTTAGTTCCTGTTTCCCCATCGAACAAACAACCATTAAAATGACAGGTACGTGGGAGATGAACCCACTGCTGTGAGAAAACTTTTTAGCCCGAGACACGTGGTGAATAATAATGATGGAAAATGCCACGGAGGGAAGGAGGGCAGACGGAAGAGATAGACACCAAATTTATGTCTGCTGAGAAGATGAGCGATGGAGCAATCTCAAGACCAATATACACCTCGATAATAATGATGCAGGTCTGCACATGCATATTGAGGAAGTGAGGGGGAGAGATGTCCACGGCTTACAGAAGCAACTGCTGCATATAACTGCCCAAAAACCATAAAAAAAGTATTAAACTATTCTGTCTCTGCTAGACTACAAATCCCACATTATCTTTTCTTAGTTTGAGTGTACGTATTTTTATTATTCTTGCAGTGCCTCCACGTTCATACAAACCCAGACAACAACACATTAATCATGTTTGTTTCCAACTAGACACTTGGACAGAAAGGGCAGCCAGGACTCTGGCGAATTTGTCCCCTCTGACTCTCTTCACTGCTCACTCATGGATCCGATTCAGAATTACATTTCCTGCACAACTCACAAACAGCGCCTGGCCAAAGGAAGCTCCAAAATCACAAAAGGCAAAGCTTTGGCACAGACACAGAGGACAAAGGATACAGAGTAAAAAGGGGGGCACACTGGAGGAAAATGTGAATCATCTGATGAAATGTCCTCTGTAGAAGTTTAAGGTGAGAGGAGAGATTTTGTCCCCATTATAGTGATGGCCAGAGAACAGACAGGGTTGATTACAGCTGGCTCAGAAGCAAGGAAGCCCAGGAGAGGCTTACCTTAAATCAAGGTCTCAGGGCTACTTAGTAATAAGCTTCAGGATTTGGCATTCTCCAGGAAGCACTACTGGGTGTTTTGGGGTGTATAGCTGAAAAGTTATTGGTGAAAAGTTTTACTATCATAAAAATCAGGTTAAACAACAATAGATCCAAGTTGTTTGTACTTGGTTTCTGACCAGTTGCATACAATTAAAATAAAATTAACCATCATTAGTTTTGAAAATGCAAAATGAGGTCAAACTTTCTACCAGGAGGAATAACATATATATTGAGAGACAAACTTTAAATTACAAGAGTGGCAATGTGAAACGTTTGCAATGACACTAGAGAAACCTGCTCTCCCTAAGGAGTCCCACCTGACGCCAGTGACTCCCATTACAAATACCCTGCGTGATTCCAATTAAACAAATTGAATGACAACAGTAAAAGCCACTCAAGGAAAGTGAAGAAGGTTTATCATTCTGGAAAAAGAAAAAGAGGAAGTGAGGGGAAAAAAGCAGGACAGGGGTGAGCAGATAATAACATTTAAATCTAAATATAATTAAATATAAATAAAAAATAATCTATTAGTCTAGGCTTAACTATGGGGGAGAAATTGCATAACGTTATATCTTTTCCTTACTTGACATTTAACATTAATGAACTGGTAAAGCACCCTGGTGTGTCCAGCTCGATGTGATCGAGTCAAGTGCGACTCCAGGGGTCTACAGCAGTCAAGTTACTGAGTAACAATCAGACTGAAGAAATGTGGAAGCCCACCAGGATCAGTGAGTCGTTACATTAATAACACATCGTAAACAGTCATCTCTGTCTTGGGCATGGTTACCAAAATAAAAATGGTTTTTGGAATGGAATTTTTGCTTAGGCCCTCAACTGACTCACCAGTATCTCCATTGGGGACGACAACAAATTTTGAAATCAAAATGTGGGGACAATGTTTAAACTTTAAATTCTGGCTATAAAAAGTCAGTCAGAATAACTGTTTGATGTACTTTTTGAATTGACACATGGATTAAAATTGACACAGGAAAAGGATAGCAGAAGGTAAATGAATTCGTACCTGTGGAGTGCAGATCATTCCATAAACATGAAGATTTAATGAGGAAGAAGTGCATAAAGGTCTTCCACATATGAATTATAGATCGTGAGATTTAATAATTTATGGAATGTGCACCGGAGGTCAGGAGCATCAAGGTCGCACAAAACTAAACTCTATACATTTAAAGACCTCTTTTATTCAACACATGGTATTTTATGGTTCCCTGACATATATCCTTCAGTCCTGGATTTAATTTGGATATTATTTTTGTTCATGAAGTACTAAAATTGGTTTTAGCTTCATTACACCAATGTCACGTAAAATCAGTATTCAGTTTAATAATTACATTAATAAAAAAAAAATAGGGGGCAGAAATGTTCTTCAAAAAGTTACTTTTACTTTCTTACTTTGAGTACATTTCTGAGGTTGTACTTTTTCACTTTCACTTGAGTAAAAAAGTTGTTTCAGTACTTCAACTTATAAAGGAGTATTTTTAACACTAGTATCTGTACTTCTACCTAAGTACAGCCCTGATCATACATTAGAACTGTGATGCTCATATTAAACATTACCAAAGTTTCAACAAAAGTAAGTCAAAACTGCTCTAAATGCTCTACAAATCTGAAGAAAGTTGGCTTAAAGGTTGAGGAACTCAATGCATGAGCTGAAGGGTTGCAGCAAGGTTACAATATCTTAGAGTGGCATGAACTATGTCAGGATGTGATCTGTGGCTTAATCAAAGCTACAATACTTTAGTCCAAGATAAATATATAAAGCTGGAATTGAGGACAAGAGGTTCCTACCATCCTGCAGTGCAGTTGTTAGCACTGTTGGCTCATAGCAAGAAGGTCTTCAAATCTATTCCAATCCACTGGCCAGCTGGGGCTTTTCTGTGTGGAGTGCATGGTCTTCCTGTGTCTGCATGTTTTTTCTCTGAGTACTCCGGCTTCCTCCCACAGTCCAGAAATCCATGTTAGATTAATTGACATTTCTAAATTATCTGTAGGTGTGAATGTGAATGGTTGTCTGCTTCTGTGTTAGCAACAGATTGGTCATCTGCCCTTGGTGTACCCCACCTCTTGCCCTGTGATAGCTGAGATAAGCTCCAGCCCATCTGTGACCCTGAATTAAATGAGTGAAAGAAGATGGATGGATTTTATAAGTAGCAATTATATTTTTTTAATGATAAGAATCGGGCCTATCTATAACCATAATGGACCGAAAGGCATTTCACATTTTTTCAACAACATTTACCTTCCCGGTCAGTCATGTACAGTTTAATCTTCCTTGAGATCACAATGAACAGAACCATTTAAACAGGGATTTCCAATTTAAATGAGAATGTTGGTACTAAGATGATGTGTTTACTTCAGTCAGTATAGTATAGGCTCCTTAAGTGAGTGGAAAAACTGAATGAGAAGACCTTTGTATGTGCAACCCATCAATTTTCACATTTTTATTATATCAGATTTAGCTGATGTTTTTTCCTTCTGTAAAACACATTAAAATCAATCAGTCTCTTACAAATGGGGGCGGGGCTTGTATTTAGAGCTGCTGGACAATTAGGATTCACTATGTAGACACATTATGTGCCATTAGGCAAGCAACGATAACAGCTATCAAACATCAACGTTATTTTTGCGTTGCTTGTTATGCTCAGTTTGCACTTAGCGTTCATCTCCTGCATATTTATTGAGATCAATATGTTTCCTCTTCTTAAGAACCTCCATTACCATCAAAACAAAATTTTTTGCAAGGGTCATGATAAAAATCTAGAATCACTGATGTTTCTCTCACATCTATTATTGTATTTAATAATAGACTTATTTAACAGAAACTTAATGTCAAGTGAAATGTTTATTTTTAACAAACATGTAAAAACATAATGAAACAAAACTGATGAAAGTTTGTATTAGTTAAATGAATTGTGTCATTCATGCACCCACCTAAAGACTGAAGCATTTGTACCAACGGTAGCCCACCTATTCTGGTGAATGCTGTGCCTGCACACCCGTGATCTGTCTTTTATGCACAGTACCTCATTCCTAACTAAATGCTGTTTCCTCTCTTGAGATGCTCTGCCAAGACTTTGCAGTTACACTCATTTGTTTGTGGGTATTTCTGCATTTAGTTTTTATTTAATACTTGAAAACTCACTAACTTGGTCACTTATTACCATTTGATCTCTTTGCATTAAGAAACTCGAGTTTCTGTTGCAGTATACTTTGGGTCTTAATCCATTTGCACTGTGAAGCAGTGTCCACTCAGTTTTGCAGCATTTGGCTGAATCTGAGCAGAGACTACAGCTCTGTGCACTTCAGAGTCCTTCCTGCTATTTCTAGCAGAAGTCACATCATCAATAAACACCAGTGACCCGGTTCCACTGGCAGCCATACATGCCCATGCCATAACATTGCCTCCAGCGTGTTTGACAGATAATGTGACAGATAGCATGGTATGCTTCAGAACATGAGCTGTTTCTCTTCTTCTTCATACTTTTCTCTTTCCAGCTGATACAAGAACATCTTGAATTAATTGGTCAGAAGATTTTTTTAGAACCTTCTTGTTCTTAAGTGTAACCAGTGGTTTGTAGTTTGTTGTAAATTCACTTGATTGCAGACCTTAATAATGATACTCCTACCTTAACAAGACTATTCTTGACTTAGATGTTACAAAGGTTTTTTTTTTCTTAACAATAGAAACAATTCTGCAATCATTCCCTTTGTCATATGTGGTCTTTTTAGAGCTTTTAGTGTTGCTGAGCTGAGCAGAGCTGAGCAGTGCTTCTTCATCAACAGTATACCACGTTGTTGATTCGGCCACTACTGGTTTTGTCGTCTATCTGATAGTTTTGTTTTGTTTCTTCAGCCTAGTCATGGCCTCCACCACTTGCATCAACATCTCTTCACAGTAAATCATCATCATCATGCTGCAGTCTCAAAGTGACGCCTGAAAAGTGATAAACAAATAAACATTGCATGTTTACTTGTATTCTGGTATCGATTACAGACCGTTTCATCTTATCCTTTACTTCTTCCTGTCAGGTTGAAGTTATTTAACATGTCAGTGCTGTTTTGCAGCTCAAAATAAATGCCTCAGAGTGCATCAAATGTTCTCTTCTGACTCAGGCTGCTGTGACCAGGACAATGTGGTCTCAGCATTCTCTGTCTCGCTGTCCCTCAGGCAGGTAGAAATGACCCTAAAGCTGCAATTTAATCCTCAACACGAAAACAGACACATGATTGAAAATCAACTAAAGCACCAGCTTATGCTTATGGCATTGTTAGTAATAGAGTAGGATCCAACATGGCTATGAATGGGTATTAAACATACTTATTTGCTTTTTTGTTTTTATCTCTTTCCAAGGTCGTTGCTTTGGAACGAAAAGCAGTCCTCTAGTAGATATTGGGGAATCATCTGTTATGTAATTTATTCTTTCATTTCTTTTTTTCTGGCAATAAAATTAAATCATTTGATACTCTTATTATTTTCTCTTTTTCGAGAACATCTCAGTCTAGAATGAAGCATCCAATAATCAGACTGACAGCTATGTGAAAAGGAAGAAAAAGGGACTTTTTTTTATATGTAAAAGCTGTTTGCTTCCCTTCGTTCAAATTATTTATTGGTAAAAAGCAGACCAATTTCCTGCAGCACCAATTAATCACATTGTAGGGCTTTATCAGATAATTCTGTACCCTGAAGCTTTCTAATCCATGCTCTTAAAAGGGCTGCAGGTTGGCCTCTGCTCTCAGTCAACTGCCACTGCTAACAAGAGCTGGAAGATTTAAGCATCTTCCAGGAAGAGAAACGTATGAAAAACAAATGATTTGTAGCCACTTTTAAGCAATATTGTCAGAGTAGTAAATTGATATTTATTTCATGTGTCAGATTTACCGGTAATGTTGGTTACGTCTTTTCTGACTTTGGTGGGTAACTTTTACTTTTAAAAAACAAATGGAAATAAGAATTCCTTTGTTGATCGCTGTAGGAAAACTCATCCCCTGCATTAACCGATGCTAGACATTAGAAGGAGTAGGGCCTGGGGAGCAACTCCAGCTGTAAGGCAGTGCCTTGTTCAAGGGCACAGTGATGTGAGTATTTACTCAGCATGCTTTGATGCTGGAAGGAAACACAAGCACAAACATATCATGAAAATGCCACACATAACCACTGAGCCACCACACTGCTAAATATGTGATAAAATACAGTTGGAACTTGAGCCGCTCACCAAAGACAAAGTTCAATTTAACAGCTATCTTCTTATGTAATAAACAACAACCTTCCAAAAAAACGTTTCATTAAAAAAGTTTTTTTAAGTGAGTTAAGATGTCATATAAAAGGATATTTCTCTGACCTACATGGAAATAAATGGTGAAGTATCACTTTCCCACATCACAGCAATACATTTCATTTCAGCGGTCAAGGTCATTTTAATAGGCTTAATGTTGACTTTCCTGAAGCAATACCGATGTGTCTCCTTGGAGGATAAGTCAGAGTCAATCTAGGAACCCATCGGCTATCGTTTGCAGACTCAGCCTCAGGGAACAATCACCGATTTTTTTTTTTTTTTTTTAGCTGTCAGTGTAGGAAGTGGATGTCCCAGCCAAAACTTTCTGTTTTGGCTAAATCAAATAAAAAGCAAACTCATCATCAGAGAATATTGCATGTTTTGGAGACTGCAGTTTGACAAACAAAGTTCCTCATTTTCTCTTCATGTAAACTGTTTACTAGGAGTAAACAAAGTCGTCTCAAACATCACAGGTTAAAAGAACACGGAGTACAAACTGAGACCACGTAGGCTTTCCAGTACCAAAAATTTTGTTTCTTATCTATATTCCTAATCATACACAGAAATTTAGTAATTGAGATTAACTCTGTCCAAGAAAGGTCTGTCAATTTCAGTTATGGTCTGCTATGTGCGTCCAACCAACTATTTTCTTCCTATTATCCAAAGTCTGGTAATGCTGGCAGCAGTCGGGGAAGGATATTCCAGAACTCCTTTCCTCCAGCTTTTCCAGTTTTTCTTGAGGGATTCTGAGGGATTCCCAGACCTGATGCTTCCAACACCTTCTCAGCCTAGCCTGGAGTCTCCTCCCAACTGATAGTGTCCAATTAAACCTCCAAGGGGAGCTGCTCAGGACAAATCCTGATGAGACACCAAAACTACCTCCTTTTGATGCAAAGGAGCAGAAGTTCTACTTCTTGATGTCAGTGCTCCTCAATCTATCTCTAAAGGAGAGGCCAGCCACCTTACATTGGAAACTAATTTTAACTATTTGTAAAACAACCTCATTTTTTTGGCTCACTTTCTAGCTCAGATATATTTTTACATTCTGGTACAACACCTTACAGGCTGCAATGCAGGGTGGAGTAATCCACCATTTTTCAGCAGAGGACCATTGACTCAGACTCTCATTCCACACATTCGCCTGAGAACCCACTCAGAGCGTGCTGAAAGTCATGTTTTGATGGACCCAATCAAACCTCATCATCTGCAAAAAGCACAGATGTAATTCTGAGATTCCAAAAAAAAACAGTACCCATTTTGCTTTCCCAGTAGTACTATTCAGGAGGATTTAATGAGAATTTAATAGAATAAATTCTCAGTGTTCATGTTGTTCAGAAGAACAATTTCAGAATATATGTGAGAGACTCCAAAACTCTGTTAACAGTCCTGTGGAGCCTTTCAGTGGTTGAAGTATAATTCATTAAATTAAAGTGCTATTGCTACGTCCCTTATTGTTGACTGTTTTTTTAACCACTTTGGAACAGTAAAGAAATAAGTTGTGAACACAGTTCTGGCACATTACAGTAAACATGTTGGTGAATATTTATGGTGCATGTTGTGCTCTTTCCAGGCTAATATTAGTATCATTAATACAATGAAATAATTATAGTCAAGGTGTTTTTTCTCTCCATATTTTGTTAAATTAAATAAATTAAATTAAATTCAAAAATTGTATAAGGCAAAGTGTCTGTTGACTGCATATATAGGTTTGGGGTTTTATCTTTTTATTTGAGTATTATATTATTTTATCATGCTGATATTTCTCTTCTGATCTCAGCTTTGGACCACCTAACACATGAAAACATGATCTAGCATTGTTTAAAACTAAGTGACTTGACATTCGCGCTGTCTTCAGGTCCAGAAGGAAAGTGACTGTGCTCACTTTCAACATGATCTCTAATAATTTCCACTTGCTCTGATCACTTCCTGCCATGTCCAATATTACACTAAAGGGACATCATACTACTGCAGCCACTGGCTGTGACACTAAGTTCATCTAAACGTGTCTGAGCGAGCAGCCTGAGAAGGACCAGAACCCTGTGCTGAGGTATTAATATGACAGCCCAGCTCTTTACAGCTTTGACAGCCCTGCAGCCTCGGCACAGCTCAGCGAGTGAGCCCACGCTCCCTTAAGCAGCTTTCCATGACTGCCAGTCTGGGAGTGGTGCTGCTACAAGCAAACTGCATTGGTGGGTATGATAAAGTGGGATGACACAGCGCTTCAGGTGGAGTTCAGCTGCTCCCTACCAGGACTGGATTTACTGTGTGACCGAGGATGACACTTTATTTTCTAAAGTGGCTGTCACATTCATTTTAGACTTAAATTACAGAGAGCCACCTACAAAATTCATTTTTAGTCACAAATTACACATCAAATTCCAGATGCCAGTAGCACAGCAGCAGACATACATTGATCAGCACCATAAGCCATTGTTGCTACTTCCATTCTTTGCTTTGAACTGGGACCATGACATGAGACCATTATAAGCCAAAATGATGAAACTGTGGCGGACCACCAGGTGGCTCCACTCACACACAAGTTGAAGGGAAGTGTGGGGGTGGAGATTTTGGCGCTGACTTTATGTGAAGTTCTGTCAGTTAATAAAGTTGTTGGAGTGAGACACTGAGACCTCTCCTGTCGTTGTTACATACCTCCACAATTGGTGACCCCGACGTGATCATGCTAAGGCTCGACGACGAAGCCAGCTCTGGCCTGGAAGCATCGGCGGCCGCCGGACCTTCACCTCCTCCGATGGCTGCGTTTGCTGTGGCGCTTAAATTGCCGGATTTTTGGCTTCACGATCCTCCTTCATGGTTCATGCACGTAGAAGCTCAGTTTGCTCTTCGTGGAGTTTCAGCCGACGACACTAAATACCACCATGTGGTGGCCTCACTTGACCCGCTGTCAACCCGCCGTGTGATGACTCTCCTCCGGGATCCCCCAGCCCAGGGCAAGTACGCCGCCCTCAAGGGGCTGCTGCTGCGGCGTTACTCCCTCTCTGATGCTGAGCGGGCCGAGAAACTCCTTTCCATCGCGGGCCTGGGCGACGGCACCGCCCTCGAGCTCATGGAGAGCATGCTGTCCTTGCTGGGCGCGGAGGACGGAGGATTTCTCTTCACCCACCTCTTTCTTCGACAGCTGCCGGCTCCAGTGCGCGCTGGCCTTGCCAACTCCCCGCTATTGGCCACGAAGGATTACCGCTCCCTTGCGGAAGAGGCGGATCGCATCCTCCTGGCTACCAGGACTTTCGGCGTCCAGACGGTTATTCAGGACCCACCAGCGTTTTCCCCCTCCCCCTCACCGATGCTCCACGGGCCCTCCGACTCGTCCACTGTGGCCGGAATCGCTGCACGGCGGCACCGCGGAAAGGGGCTTTGTTTTTATCACCAGCGTTTTGGAGCGAAGGCACGGCGCTGCCTCCCGCCTTGCAGTTTCCAGACCCAGGGAAACGGGCATGTCAGCGCTCTGTAGCAGCCGCGACCGCTGGCAACGAGGAAAGGCTGCTTTTCTTAGAGGACTCACGCTCGGGGAGGCGTTTCCTGGTGGACTCCGGCTCACAGAAGAGCCTTCTTCCCCCGGCTGGCTCGGACAGGTTAGCTGAGGGTTGCGGGCCATTGCTAACAGCGGCTAATGGCTCTCCCATCAAAACCTTCGGTGAAAGGTTGGTGACTGTTTGCTTTCACGACCGTGACTTTCAGTGGAACTTTGTTGTTGCTGCTAGCTCTGTGCCTATAATAGGCGCTGATTTTCTTTGTGCTCACGGACTACTGGTTGATGTGGCTAACAGACGTTTAATTGATGCTGTGTCCTTTTCCTCATTACCCTGTTTGACTCGGGGTGCTCAGCCCGTGGTGCATGCTAACTCAGTAGATTCGGGTGACGTTTTTCAGTGTTTGCTTTCTGAGTTTCCCTCACTCACTGTCCCCACTTTTTCGAGCACGGTGACGAAGCATGGGGTAGAGCATTACATAACTACAGTAGGGCCCCCGGTGTTCGCGCGCGCGCGCCGCCTCGACCCCGCCAAACTGGCTGTCGCTAGGGAAGAATTTGCCACCATGGAGCGTCTGGGCATCGTGCAGCGTTCGAACAGTGCCTGGGCTTCTCCGTTACACATGGTGCCTAAATCTGATGGTCGGTGGCGACCTTGTGGGGATTTCCGCCGTCTTAATAATGTCACGGAGAACGATCGTTATCCCATTCCCCACATCCAAGATTTTTCCGCCCATCTTGCGGGGACCTCGGTTTTTTCTAAGATCGATTTGGTACGGGGATATCACCAGGTTCCCGTGCGCGCGGAGGATGTCCCCAAAACCGCCGTAATTACACCTTTCGGCCTTTTCGAGTTTCTGCGCATGCCGTTTGGCCTGAAAGGTGCCGCCCAAACCTTCCAGCGGTTGATGGACTCGGTCTTGCGCGGGCTGCCCTTTGTTTTTGTATATCTTGATGATATACTGGTGGCCAGCAGCTCGAAGGAGCAGCACATGTTCCATCTGCGTCAGGTTTTTCAGCGTTTGGCGGAGCATGGACTGATTATTAATCCGTCTAAATGCCAGTTTGGGTTGCCCGTTCTCGATTTCCTTGGGCACCGTGTTTCCGCCGAGGGCGCGGTTCCGTTGCCTGACAAAGTCCGAGCTGTTTCGGAATTTCCGCGTCCCACGACTGTTAAGGCACTGCAGGAATTTTTGGGGATGGTGAATTTTTACAACCGTTTTCTCCCCAGAGCGGCACATCTGCTGAAGCCCCTTTATGGGGCGTTAAAGGGTAAAAAAGCTAATGACCCCGTTGACTGGTTTCCGGACAGCATCCAAGCGTTTTCTGATGCTAAGTCAGCGTTAGCTAATGCTGCCCTTCTGGCCCACCCATCCCCCTCAGCGCCGATTGCGTTGACCACTGATGCGTCGGACATAGCCGTGGTTGCGGTGCTGGAACAGCGAATCTCGGGTGTCTGGCAACCGCTCGCCTTTTTCAGCCGTACGCTACGTGACAGCGAACGCAATTACAGCGTTTTTGACAGGGAGCTACTGGCGCTCCACCTGGCGTCTCGTCATTTCCGGTTTTTTCTCGAGGGTCGTCACTTTACCGCATACGTGGACCACAAACCCTTGACGTTTGCCATGTCCAAGGTTTCCGATCCATGGAGTGCACGCCAGCAGCGCCAGTTGGCAGCCATTTCTGAGTTTACCACGGACATTCGGCACGTGGCTGGTAAATCCAATCATGTGGCTGACTGTTTGTCCCGTGCGCTGGTTTCTCCCGTCTTTCTCGGCATAGACTACTCCGCTATGGCTGCCGATCAGAGCGGTGACCCTGACATCCTCGCGCTTAAATCCACCCAGACGGGCCTCATACTGGAGGACAGACCCGTGCAGGACGGTGGTCCCCTCCTCGTCTGTGACGTTTCCACCGGCCGCCCTCGCCCTGTGGTTCCCGCTTCCTGGCGTCGTCAAGTTTTTGACTCGGTACATGCTCTCTCTCATCCAGGGGTCCGGGCCTCTGTTAAACTGGTCAGCTCTAAATTTGTTTGGCCAGGCCTTCGCAAATCTGTTAAGGAATGGGCGTCGGCGTGCATTCCCTGCCAGCGTGCGAAGGTTCATAAACACACCAAGGCGCCCCTGGAGCCGTTCTTCATACCCGGCAAACGTTTCGATCATGTGCATGTCGATCTGGTGGGTCCCTTGCCGCAGTCACAAGGTTTTACGCACCTTTTGACTGTTGTTGACCGGACCACCAGGTGGCCGGAGGCGGTCCCCCTGGCGTCCACTACCGCAGCAGTGGTGGCCAAGGCGTTTTTGTCGACCTGGGTCTCGCGTTTCGGCCCACCCGCGGACATTACGTCAGACAGAGGCCCCCAGTTCATTTCCGAGCTTTGGTCGGCCATGGCTGATGGACTGGGGGCTAAAGTCCACCGCACAACCGCATACAACCCGCAGGCTAATGGGATGTGTGAACGGTTCCACCGGTCGCTGAAGGCTGCCTTTCGCGCCTCCTTAAAGGATGGCAATTGGGTTGACCGCCTCCCGTGGGTTTTGCTTGGGCTACGCTCTGCGGTTAAGGAGGATCTCGGCGCTTCCCCAGCTGAGCTAGTGTTTGGTCAGCCCCTCCGCGTGCCTGGAGAATTCTTGCCTGAAAATCCTCCTCCCTGCTTCGATCCATCGGTGCTCTCTCTCACCCCGCTTTTGCACTCGCTTCGGGTTCCTGGTCCGGTGCACCATTGCGTGCCTGACACCTTTGTTCCAAAGACTTTAGAGACTGCTAAGTTTGTTTTTGTCAGGCACGATGCCCACAGGACACCGCTGCGGCCGCTGTATGACGGCCCGTTCAGGGTTATTGAACCGGGCCAGAAACATTTTGTTTTGGATTTTGGGGGTCGAAGGGAGACTGTGTGTGTTGACAGACTTAAACCAGCACATGTTCTTCCGGACAGTGATGTAGTGCCGGCCCAGGCCCCTCGCCGTGGCCGACCTCCTGCGCTGGGGTTGACAGTCTCTGGTTTTCCCCCCAGGACTACCCCCGGACCACCAACGTTTGAGCCTCCTCCTGCCTTTCCTGCTCACCTTCACCAGCCTCGTTCACAGGATGGACCTTCCTCTGCCTGTTCTCTCCCTCCCAGGTTCAGTCGTGCGGGTCGTTTGCTTAGACCCAGGGTCCTGGACTGAATGGAGACCTGACTGTGTGTTCAAGGGGGGGTATGTGTGGCGGACCACCAGGTGGCTCCACTCACACACAAGTTGAAGGGAAGTGTGGGGGTGGAGATTTTGGCGCTGACTTTATGTGAAGTTCTGTCAGTTAATAAAGTTGTTGGAGTGAGACACTGAGACCTCTCCTGTTGTTGTTACATACCTCCACAAAACCGTGATTGAATTCAAAATCGAATGAAAATACATCAAAACACCATTGCCTTCATTCCTATAAATTTATAATCAATTGCTGCTTTTCTCTCCTGCTGGCTACCAACCTCAAGATTCATTAATTAAGCGATTTGATACCAGCAGCTCACAGCAGCATGTGAGTCAGCTGTGGAGACTGATTTGGGAAAACCCACCTTACACACTTGAATCGCATGCACGATTCATTCATGCAAAGTGAGAGGATAATCCAAAGTGTAGGGTATGTGGGGAAAAAGTAGTGGTAGTAAGAGTGGGCAGAGGAAATGGGGAGGGGAGCGGTACTTTGAGTCATCAGTGACACTCGGATCTTACCAGTATTATGCTGATCCGTCTCTCTCTCTCTCTCCCGTTATTCTCTCTCTGGCCTGCCGTCACTGTGGGCTTTTCGTTCTCCATCAGTTGAATGCCAACAATAATGATCAGCGCACATGCTGTAAGATGCAGCGAGCATGTGTCCACCTGGCCAGCTGCATGCAAGTGTATGTCACTGAAGGGGAGGAGGATACCTTAACCGGACTCTTCAGTGTGAGGCTGAAATAGAACCAGTGCTCCCCTCTCTCTATCCTTCCCCCCCACCTCTCTCTTTTTCCTCCACTCTCTGTCTCCTTCTCGGTGGCTGGCCAAGCTCCTCTCCTCTGTGTCCTGCTCTCCACCTGGCCTCCATGAGTTTAATTGAGGACAAGCCATTCGTCCCTGGAAGGTAAGCAGCGTAGCCGCGGGGTGTCAATTTTCAGAGCAATACAAAGAGATTAGACAATAACAGAAAAAAAGAGGGGGGGATCAACAATGATGTCGCATTTATGTGACTCCCGAAATTTTGCTTGGTTTTTTTTTTTAGTGTTTACTACCAGTGAACAGCGAGATAGGCGCTGACATAGATCAATATATATATACATATACATATATATATTTATGTTTTGTTTTATTCTTTTAGATCTGCTTTTTTTTCCTGTGAAAATGTCTGACTTGCAATTCTTCCTCTAACATGACAACATCTGGATATGTTAAAAGGTTATTTAGTGAAGGGCATTCATTTAAGGTTCAGATACTAAATCAAGGGAGCGAAAATGAATTGTGCAAGCTGTAATAATGATGAAGATGAAGGCTCAGACCTCACAGCGGACTCGTGGGACCTCCGGCAGGATTAGTGACGAGATCCTGATTATCCCACTCTGTAACAAACGAGTGCTTTTCTTTATCTGGTGGTCCAAGTTGAAGCCGTCACAACACTGACCATTTGCAAGACAGCCTGCCTTGATCCTGAGCCGCTTGCTGCACGTTGTTTATCTGGATGGGTTTGCCTGCATGCATGAACTGTTTCCTGTTGTTTTCGTTGTTGCTTGTGCAGACATATGTGATTGTGGCTCACTCAAAGCTCTCTTCGCAGAAAATCATTAAGTGTGAAGTCCTTCTGTTGGATACAACATAATTTAACAAAGTGACTGAGCTCCAACTGCAGATGAGAATCAAAGGCAAATAGGAAATGAAAACAGCTGTTTGAGGGCATGACACTGACCTAATCAAAAGTTTCTTTTTCTATACTAATCAGAGATTAATCACACAATAGTTTGTGTGATATAGACTGATGAAGATGGTGATGTGCACATAGCCACAGAGGTCCATCTGAATATTATAAAACAACTTAAAATTATAAAGCTATTTTATAGCATTGTATATTAAAAAATATTTATGCCAAGTTAATCCAATTAGGATGAGCGACACGTCACATGACCAAAAGTTTGTAATTGCCTGCTTGCATCAGACCATTTATGATTAATTGCCTCAGTTGCAATCAGCTAAATGGCAATCTGTCCTCTATGTTACCACAACTGCAGAAGGTCTATGCTACAATCAAATCATGCGCCATCTCCCTTTGCTTAATTTATTTACCCGTATAATTCTGCTGACAACTGATTCACAGTTACATTAATATGATGCAGTGCTTGACTTCTTAAACACATCATGTGAACGCAGATTGCATCATATGTTAATTCTCCAGGTTACATAAGATATGTCGTATGCCCAGCAATGTTTGAAGGAGTTGCCTCCAACCATGCTGTCATGCCGCTAAAACTTGCTGTAAATAGTGTACTGTGATGGCACTCGCTTGTCACTGTCAGTCACTCTCAGATGAGGTGGCAGTTCCACACAGCGACAGTGACAGTTGACTTTAATCTCACAAAGGTCTCACTAGGTTGTCGTGGCACGTACCACACAACACACTGGACATCATATTTGCTGCTTTGATTTTAAATACTGCTCAACTCAAAGGGCTTTACCACCGATTTCCAGCATCTAGTGTGGTAGAGTGCTGCTGGGTGAGGCTGTCGGTGGTATAATTATGTTGCCCTGAACTAGAACACAAGAGTTTGAGTTGTATGCACCATATCTTGCTTTCTTTTTTTTTTCCTTTTTTCTTTTTTTTGTTGACTGGTTAGGCACCAGTCAAACAGGCCTAAAGACTGGTCAGCGGTCCTTGACAACCACCAGTTGCTAGGGAAAAAATGTGTATTCGTCAACCAATTGGCAAGTGGTTGCTGGAGGCTATGGGCCATCTGTGAAACTAGCTGCTAGAGCCACCATCACAGAGGCCTAGACACCAGTAGGAGGCGCCCGGGCACCCACCAGTCAACAGGGAAAATATATCAATTCCTCGTCTGGTTGGTAAATGGTTGCTGGAGGCTGAAAGTGGTCACAAACAGACATTTGGTGCTGCACAAAAAAAAACCTCCTTGCAATTGCTTTGGTCACTAGTCAGTTGGTACAGTTGCCATAGTTTATATGGAAGATGCTGACTTGCCTGTAAACACTCGCCTAATGGTAGTGAAACTGTCTAGTGCTATGCTGTCTATTTGACTTCAGTGAAAATAAGCTGTGGATCACACATTTGTGATAAGTGTTTCACATCGCTGGGGAGGAATGTTGGCCCACTCTTCTTTCCAGAATTGTTTTAGTAATTCAGTCAAATTGAAGGCATGAAAAGAATTTCAATATGATTTAAGTTTTTTTGGTTGAATTGTTGTTGTGTTTCAGATCATTGTCCATAACCCAAGTCCTCTTTAGCTTTATGGTACAAACTGATAGCTGGATATTATCCTTCAGGATTTTCTGGTGGAGAGTAGAATTCATGGTTTTAGTGTATTAGTTTTACACCAGCTATCTGAAAATGTAACTTTTGTTTGTTCAGCCAACAGAATATTTGCCCAAAGTCTTGGGTAGACGAGCCTTTGGGTTCTTTTTGGTCAGCATTGTTTTTTCCCCCATGCCATTTTTGCCCAGTTTGTTTAGTACTGTTGTATCATGAACACTCCCCATAAAAGGAGACAAGGGAGGCCTGAAGTTCTTTAGATGTTTTTCGGGGTTCTTTTGTGACCTCCTGGATGAGTTGATGACGTGTGCTTGGAGTGATTTTGGTAGAACATCCACTCCTGGAAGGTTCACTAGTGTTCAACTTATCTCCATTTGTGGATAATGGTTCTCATCATAGTTCACTGGAGTCCAAAGGAATTAAAAGGATCTTTCACTGTAGACCGTGGTATGATGGGTTGCTTTTAGAGATCTTTTAATTCTATTCAATTCAATTCAAATTTAGCTATACAGTGCCAAACAGTTGCCTCAAGGCCCTTTTAGCCTACTTCACTTTGTCAGGCAGGTCCTATTTACATGAAGTATTGATTCAGCAGCTCTGCCAGGTAAAAAAAAAAAAAAAAAAGCTACATTTTTTATTTACTCTGGTTACATTTGTCTAGTGTTAAAATTAGTTTGATGTTCTGAAGCATCCTACTTTTAGAAATACTAAAAAAACAGAAAGGAAAAGGAAAGGGTCAAATACTTTTTTATGGCACTGTACACTTCTGTTTCACTCTAATAAGGATGATAATTTATAAACTAAACATAATGTTAAACCTGAAATTAGTGAGTGACACTATAAACCCCCCAGGAATTCATTTACAGAGGTCATTTCCCCATAGACGTCTATACAACCAGATATTTTTTCCCAATCAGAGGAGACGTGCCTGCTGGCTATTAGAGGGAATACAGGCTTAAGGCACTTCCACACTGGTTTCACTTTTCAGGTTATTTTTTTCAAGCATATTTGTAACACAAAAAGGCATAAATAAGTAAAAACTGCTCAATACTGCTTTGAAATGTACATATATAAACAGTGTAAATGCTCAAGGGACAGGGCTGGTAAATCAAGCCAAGCATGCAAAATTAAATGTGACACTTTGCATTCAGTTCACATTCGATCACAAACATTTTCTGATTCATAATGTCAATGCACATACACTGAGAGCCATTATAATGGAAAAGAGGGTAATTTACTTTAGATAAAAATACGAATCCTGTTGGTAACATTTTCTGAAGGAAAGAAAATGCTGGGTAACAGATTAACATTTAAACACAAATCAAAAATTGAGACTGGCTGGAAACCATGCAGATACACAACCATTGCCCTTGAGCATGTGGTCTCTTTGCTCTTTCACTCGCTGACATGCCTGTCAGCCTTTAAATGGCTGCTCATCTCTGCTGACTACAGACATTTAATGGTTATGAGTGACAGTTCTACTTTCAGTGGCACCGCAAATCTCACAGTTTGATAGCCTGCCTCAGGCAAACTTGTTGCAAACTTAATAGATAACTTGTCATGCTGACAACAGCAGTAAAACTGCAGAAAGATTATTTTAAATATCCTCTGCAAACCACATGATTCTACAGGGTCAGAGAAGGAAAGGATAGAGTGCACATGTGCTTGAAAAATAAAAAAGTAAGCAGGTGATATAAGGTACATTTCTCACGTCATCATCTGGAGGTCAAAGTCCTCGTGTCCCTGTATCAAAGGCGTCCAATTATTAGTTATTCAGGCAAGCTCAGAGACATGACAGTTGTGTCATAGCCCACTCAGCTTCAAAATACTCAATCTATCACAGCAGACCAATGACAGAGTTTATCTTTCCATAACAGCTCCCTTTTCATTTCCACACTCGCTATGCTGATCCGAGTATTTCATAAACTGCTGATCTGCTGGGATTTTTCCCACACAGCCATGTCTAGTGTTTACAGAGAAAACCTCCAGTACATGGCAGCCCTCTGGGTGAAAGCACCTCGTTGATGCTAGATGTCAGTGGATAATAACCAGACTGCCTTGAGCTGATACGAAGGCACCTCTGAATGCAAAACCTGTTAAACCTTGAAGCAGCAGAAAACTCGTCAGCAAATCTGCAACAACTATGTGACGCTATGATGTCAAAATGGGCCAAATGGGCCATGTCCACACTAATACATTTTCATTTGAAATTGCATCCTTTTCTCTCCATTTTTGTCACGGTCTGGAGGGCAGACCGTGGGGGATGTAGGAGAAAGGACCCAAAACGCAGACTTAATGGAATGAACAGTGGGTTTATTTACAGTGAGGTAATTGTACACCACACATTAAATCTCCAAAAGTGCTCCCTCGACTCCCGTGACGTGTCTTCTCCCAAGTGCTGGTATCCCGTGCTCTCTGCCCCTGTGCCTTCACACACCCCGTGTGTCTTGCAGTCCTGTGTTCCGCTGTCCTCCTGGGGAAAAACACAGACACAGCCGTTATGGCACCAACTCCGGCAGGCATACACTTTAACAACACTAGAAACACTGACATGGAGTCTAACTCAACGATCCTGCGCCGGAGGAAGCTCCATCGCTCTGTTAAGTAGCTCCCCCGACGATCCTGATCAGAAGCAGGTGTGTGGTAAGCTAGGCGTGACCAGCAGCTGGCAGGGCCACACCCATCAGGCCTGCAGGTGGCTGTCCTTCATCCTCCAGCCTCACACACACACGCACACACCAGCATGGAACACAAGAGCACAGTGCAGAAAACATACATCCAATACACTAATAACAATAAAGGTCCACACTGTTCACGAACCCCGAGTCCCCGGAACCGGGTCCGTGACAATTTTGGCCTTCCGTCCACACTGAGACGGCGTTTTCAGTCAAGGAAAACGCAGTGTTTTGAAAACGCTTTCTAAAGCGGATACATTTGAAAACGCCGTTTGGACAGCGAACCCGGAGCCTTTTCGAAAACGATGACACATTTTTTCTATGCTCCGCTGCTTTTATATATAATTAAGAATGGATGTCTCTAATATATCTCAGACACAGTTTAAAGAAGTTGTACCCACCTGAAAACGTATTTATGAAGGGCAACCCATCAGACAAAAGTTGGCATAAAGGGACAGGAGCTTAAATGTCTTTTAGCGTCAAACAGAGGAGCTACACATAAACCCAATATAACATAAATAAGGATCATATTTTGAAATTTGAACTGTGCAAAGCTGCTTTTGTTTTATTATGGAGCTAATACAAAAATAAGCATATTATGATCCAATTAAAAGGAAGATGCACGCTTTCTCAGTTACAGAGCCAATTTTAAAAAAAAAAGAAAAAGCTCAGTCAGTGCTTGGTGAGAGTGCTTGAGCTTAAAAACCAGCACACTTGAGAGAGAAGCATGTGCACATTCAGATCTGTGCAAAGGATGTTTATGATTAATATCAGCTTTAAATCTTCCAAAACCTGACAGTTTCCCCTCCCAAGAGATCTCATGAGATGAAAACATGTTTTGCACAGATCTGAGTGAACACACATTTTATCAGAACACATGCTCTCACAAACTGTATCTATCCCAGCAATAACAGGGCTGATCATTAATGTGGTAACAGTGTTGCTTTTAATCAATGCTGGAGATTAGATGCGGAAAGAAATACAAAGAATTGTTTCTTCAAGGTAATTAATTTGGGGAAGAAAAGGCTTTGGAATGATAGTAAACGTGTGCTACGCCAGTTCCATCACTGATTCCTAAAACACCTGAAGGGAAATTTACTTGATTGAGAATCCATTATTGTGCTGACACAAGAATGAAGTTCATGGAGTTGAGTGGTACTAAAATGGGTCACAGCTTTGTACTCCGCTGAGTCTCCTCCACTCAGACTGACTGGACATTTCGTCATTGACTGGCGTGCTGACTTGCATAGTAATGAAGCTTCATCCCTGTGATTGCCTAAGTCCTTGAACATCAATATTGCCTCTACATCATCTCTGGTAGCTATCCAACTCTTGCTCCGCATTTCGTCCCTGCACCATCCTTTCCTTCCCAATTTCCATTGTATTTTTCATTTTCTATCAAGCAAAGTGATGCACTGAATAGCAATCATTATCTTGGTTGCAAATAGCTGGGTAAGAAGAAGCCGACTGGCTAAAGAATATGAGAAGCATGAATGCCTCTGACAGTTTTCAAGTGATGGCGAGAAGACTCCATTAAGAATCTTCCAACAATGTGTTAGAAATCCTGGAGAGCCTGTCAACTCTGTTTCATGGCAGGGAAAAAAAGAATCACACTCTCACCTCGGCCCATTATGTATCTCTTCGATCACTTCGGTGTCTGGATTGCAATTGCATGTGTGCTTGGTGAATCATGCTTAGACTGCAATTTCACAAGCTTTTTATTCCCAGAAAATCTGAGCACATTTGGTCTTAATCATAATTGTTTTGTTCCCTCAACCGCTTGTACCCCTGTTGTAAATCCTAAAAATGGCACCGTGCTTTAATTTTTTCCATCTGTCAATGCTTTTTAGATATTTGTATTTAATATGAACAGTCCTCAGCTTTTGCAGAGGATTATTTTTCTTCAAAACGGCTTTTTTAATTTATTTCTACATCTGATCCTGTAGGCTGCAGATATTTCTTGCAATAACAGCAGTAGGACAGCTTGTAGTGCACTACAGACAGTGTGCAGTGTTTGAAATGCTTCAGAAACAAAACAGTTTGCATTGATTTGATTTTACATAGTGACTACATATACTTCCTTTTTGCATGTTTTCATTTTTTTAGGATCCTAAGTTGAGTATTGACTTTTGTAAATTCCTGGATTATTTTCAGCTTTATTGACCATGAATTAATTCGAGTGGTGACATTTCAGATGGGAAATGCTTCAGACACGTCTGCTGTGTTTACCTCCACCATCTCCAAGGAGCATGACATCTTCATGGGTTCAGTCTACAGCTTATTCTGTGAGTCCACACAACATTTTTTTTATGCTTTATCCATCTTTAGCACAACTCAATCTCCTTTTCTTTCACAGGTGTACTGTCCATCATAGGCAACTCCACACTGCTACTTGTTGCTTATCACAAGCGGTCAACCTTGAAACCAGCAGAGTTCTTCATCATCAATCTCTCCATCAGTGACCTTGGGATGACACTCACTTTACTTCCACTGGCCATACCATCGGCGTTTTCACACAGGTATCGTAAAAGCTCCTTCTATATTTTTATTTCATTTCAACTTCAAATTCATTTATCAGTAATCATTAAAAAATTTTCTCTATTCACTATAAATAGCTACATGTTATAGCAAAAAAATGGAGATTGATAAACATTTTGTGTAGTTGTGGGCCTTAACTATATTTTCAATCTAGCCCCATGTGGAAGGGCCTCCACATTTAGTGCCATTCCTAACAAACTGATGTGAATTCACCAATTTCCTTCTGCATCAGGACCAGACTGTGGAGGCCTTTTACAGTGAACTCGTTGTCACATTCAAGAAATCAGTTTGATTCGTTTTGTGACATGAAATAGAACCAAGATGGATCCATGCTTTCATATGTCACAGCAGAAACTGAGACTCATTAACATTTTTCCAATTTTCCTATTATCTAAATTTGGTAAACCAGTGTGAACTGCAGCCTCAGTTTCCTGTTGTCAGCAGACAGAATTGTCACCTCTTCTGCTGCTTTAGCCCTTCTACTTGAAGGTTCAATGTGCTGTGTTTTTAGAGATGCTCTTACCTTGGTTGTAACAAGTGGTTATTTGACATCATCATTCTCCTCAGACATCTGGCTTCACTCAAAGAACTGCTGCTCGCTGGATATTTTCTTTTCAGCTCGCGCTTGGTAAACCCTAGAGATGGTTGTGTGGGAAAATCCCAGTAGATCAGCAATTTATGAAATACTCAGACAAGTCTATTCAGCAATCCAGCTTTAATGAGCAGTTTAAACAGTTATACCAAATGAAATGCCCAGTGAGTATATGTTACAACATGTCTAACCTAAAAATCTATAAAAAAATGACTTTTAACAGATTTCCTGTTAAAGTTTGTGCAGTTCCTTTTTTTCTGTCACTCTGTCTAAATACCTACTTACATTTTCATCATTGACCTCAAACTCCAACTCTTGCTGGGAAAATCAACAGTGCAAAACTCTGAATGAAAACATCTTCAGTGGAGGACACTGCAGTTTCCAAGCCTGACGAAGACGTGTTACGTCACGAGCATTACCAGGTGTTTGCTTTCGGCTTTGTTTTTTGTTTTTGTCTTCACACTCACAGAGTTTTGCACTGTCAGTTTGCCCTGAGTTCAACAGCTACATCCCAAGAGAGGGCATCTGGCAAAACTGCGGTACATGTCATGAAAATGTCACCATTTCGGTAAACAAAAATAAATCTGTGGTCTCTGTCACTCACCACCATTCTTAGTTGCCAGATTTAGCTGCCTGTGAGTTGCTCTTCCCAGAAACTCATATTCAAATTAAGGGTCTCTGCTGTTACAAGGTGGAGGAGATCTAGTATGCATTTCATACGTGAAAAAGTGATCATAATCTGACTTGCAAAGAGCAATTCCAGCACTGCAGGAGAGCTTCAGTGCTCACAAAGAAACATTAAGGTGGAGCACATTTACGTGAGGTCTCTTGTCCTTGTTTTTTATTGACACAATATCCAGAGGTCCTTTGGTGCAATTAGCTTAGCAAACAGTCAGAAAATAGTCATCTATCAACCAAAAATATACTTTTTAAAAACAAAATAATGCGAACACTTTTGCAGACACAAGATACATGACGGCCTCCAGTAATAATAATGTACCTGATTTAAAATGTATTGTTCTAAATTAGCTTAACTGAACCTCTGGTTTTGAACAGGGGCTTATTGTTGTTAGAAGAGATTAATAATAACCAAGAAAGAATGAGAATGAGGAAAAGTGAGAACATTTTGGAAAGTGGTTTATTTCATCCTAAATGCCTGAATGCAACTGAAATGGATCATGTTCCAGCAGGTACTCTTAATACTGTATCAGATTGCAGAATAAATATAAACAAATTATATTGGAAATCTATGTTCGGGATGGAGAGGGCTTCCCAAAGCTTGTTATTATACTTCTATCCTCACACTCAATAAAAAGACCCTCCAAAGCTGTGACTGAAACTCTACAGTTACACTCAAACAGGGAGCAGTTTTCTGGGCCCTAGCCTCTATTACATTTTTTTTACTCATTGTCTGTGTGTACAGGTGGCTGTTTGGAGAAATCATCTGCCAGGTGTATGCTATGTGTGGAGTGCTGTT
Source organism: Rhamphochromis longiceps (assembly GCF_057381845.1). Taxonomy (NCBI): domain Eukaryota; kingdom Metazoa; phylum Chordata; class Actinopteri; order Cichliformes; family Cichlidae; genus Rhamphochromis; species Rhamphochromis longiceps. Next base: position 21,996,259 of record NC_140576.1, read on the forward strand.
TGGTCTCTGCAGCTTGACAAACCTCACAGTGCTTTCCTTAGTGTGCTGCCTTAAAGTCTGTGTCCCCAACCACGGTGAGGGTGGAATAAATTGATAAGCATGATGTTGTCAAAGCTACAGAAAGTTTACCAGCAGCAGGAGTAAAACGAGCATAATAACTTCAAGGCACCTTTTTCTATTTCCTCTCTTATCAGGTAACAACTTCTCCTCGTCACATGCCCACCTCCTGGTGGCTGGAGTTTGGTGTTACGCGTCTGTGTTTGCTCTGGGGCCACTGGCACACTGGGGACATTACAGTCTTGAGCCTTATGGGACAGCGTGCTGCATTGACTGGCATGCACCCAACTATGAGCTTTCAGCTTTGTCTTATATTATCTGCCTTTTCTTCTTTTGCTATGTAGTCCCCTGCACTATCATCTTCCTCTCCTACACTTTCATTCTGCTGACCGTGCGGGGCTCACGTCAGGCCGTCCAGCAGCATGTGTCACCACAGGCCAAGAGCACCAATGCACACGCTCTCATTGTCAAGGTCAGAGGTTATGGCTGTGTCGCTTCAGCACCACTGACTATAGCTTTTATAGCTAACAGGATCTGAGTAGGATATGAAAACATAAATAATTAGAAGGTTATAAATTAAATTGATTACTTTCTTTATCTCTGTACAGTCTTCTGATGCATATGTAGACTTCTGAGTGGATAGATTCAAAACTAAAGTTATAATACTTAAGATATATGTTTTCATACAAATTTGCCACTAACATGAAACTAAATTCTGCATGTCATGTTTTTTGTTCAATGTTGTTTGAATATCTGCATGCATATGTGTGAATGCTCCTTCTCCACAGCTGTCTGTAGCAGTGTGCATAGGCTTCCTGGCTGCTTGGTCTCCATATGCTGTCGTGGCCATGTGGGCTGCTTTTGGGGATGCCACGCAAGTTCCTCCTGCTGCTTTTGCCCTTGCTGCAGTGTTTGCCAAGTCTTCTACCATCTACAACCCTATGGTCTACCTCCTGTGTAAGCCCAACTTTCGCGAGTGTTTATACAGAGACACTTCGATGTTACGACAGATGATCTACAGGGGCAGTCCGCAGTCCGAGCCGAAAGAACGATTCGGATCCACATCACAGCGCAACAAGGACATGAGCGTCTCCACGCGCTTTTCAAATGGACAGCAGGAGAGCTACGGGGCGTGTCTGCACTGCACTGACAATGCAGCTCTGTGTCATGTGACACCCCAAAGGACTGCCTGCATCCTGACTGGATCCACCTACACAGAGGTGACAGTCGGCCAACTCTCAGCCAAACCACAGGCCGAGTTCCTCTAGTGGAACAGCCTGATTCTTTCATAAAGCAAACAAAGGACGACACGTGATCAAAAAGACAAAGAGGTTACTGAACAATAAAGTCTCAATGAGACTTCACCACCTTTGCAAGGACCTTTCATGTCATCCTTTCTGAGTGACTCTTTCATTGTGAAATGAAAACATGATACAAAAACTTCTCGGAAGATTTGCCACAAAAAAGTATACTTGCAATGTCTTGACGTCTACTTCTGTGTCAGCTTGTTTCCTGTTTCATTTAAATGTGCAGTAATTTAACAGGATTCCAAGAGAGCAGAAAATGAGACAGCAGAACCCCCTCCAGCTTAAAGGTTAATTAGGAAAATGTGTACCTCAGTGTGCATCATGAGGATAAACTATGTTTAATATTCCACCAGCGCCAACTGAGTATATTATAAGGCAAGGCAAGGCAAGGCAAGGCAAGGCAAGTTTATTTGTATAGCACAATTCAACAACAAGGTGATTCAAAGTGCTTTACAGAGACATTAGAAACAAGAACAAATAAAAAGCATGATTTAAAATTGATTAAAACAAGCAAATAAACTAACTAACTAATTAACAAACAAACAAACAAACAAACAAACAAACAAAACAGTATATAAAATCAAAACAGATAAAATCAGAACAGTAGATAAAATCAGTAGTTAAATGTAAGTTTTGAAATTTAAGCTTAAAGTGTGGATTTGGTGCTTTATTCAAATGCAGCTGAGAACAGGTGAGTCTTCAACCTGGATTTAAATAAACTGAGTGTTTCAGCTGATCTGAGGCTTTCTGGGAGTTTGTTCCAGATATAAGAAGCATAAAAGCTGAATGCAGCTTCTCCGTGTCTGGTTCTGACTCTGGGAACTGATAAAAGACCGGATCCAGATGACCTGAGGGATCTGGAAGGTTCATACTGGGTCAGGAGGTCATTGATGTATTTTGGTCCTAAACCATTCAGAGCTTTATAGGCCAGCATCAGAACTTTAAAGTCTATCCTCTGACGGACAGGCAGCCAGTGTAAGGACCTCAGAGCTGGACTGATGTGGTCCACTTTTTTGGTCTTAGTGAGGACTCGAGCAGCAGAGTTCTGAATGAGCTGTAGTTGTCTGACTGATTTTTTAGGTAGACCTGTAAAGATGCTGTTACAGTAATCAAGCCTACTAAAGATGAATGCATGGACTAGTTTTTCCAGGTCCTGTTGAGACATCAGATCTTTTATCCTTGATATATTCTTGAGGTGATAGTAAGCTGACTTTGTTATTGTCTTAATGTGTTTTTCTAAGTTTAGGTCTGCATCCATCACTACACCCAAATTTCTCGCCTGGTTTGTGGTTTTTAGATGTATAGATTGAAGTTCTCTGGTGACCTGTAATCGTTTTTCTTTGGCGCCAAAGACTATTACCTCAGTTTTGTTTTTGTTTAGCTGGAGAAAATTGTGGCACAACCAGTCATTGATTTCCTCAATGCATTTACCAAGAGCCTGTACAGGGCCTCGGTCTCCTGGTGACATTGTGATATATATTTGTGTGTCATCTGCATAGCTGTGATAGTTTATTTTGTTGTTGTTTATAATCTGTGCCAGTGGGAGCATGTAGATGTTAAACAGAAGGGGTCCCAAGATGGAACAAACAAACACTTGTCTGCTCAGATGTGAAGTTACCTATTGATACAAAGTATTTCCTGTTTTCTAAGTATGTTTTGAACCAGTTTAGTACAGTTCCTGAAAGACCTGTCCAGTTCTCCAGTCGTTTGAGTAATATGTTGTGGTCAACTGTATCAAATGCTGCACTGAGATCCAGTAAAACTAGGACTGACATTTTTCCACTGTCTGTATTCAGACATATGTCATTAAACACTTTGGTCAGAGCAGTTTCAGTGCTGTGGTTCTGTCTAAAACCTGACTGGAAGGCATCGTAGCAATTATTCTGTTTTAAGAAGTAACTGAGCTGTTGAGAAACTGCTTTTTCAATGATCTTACTTAAAAACGGGAGATTTGAGATCGGCCTGTAGTTGTTCATTTGTGTCTTGTCAAGATTGTCCTTTTTCAGTATAGGTTTGATTACAGCAGTTTTTAGTGATTCTGGAAACACACCTGATAATAAAGAAAAGTTGACGATCTGTAACAGGTCTGACTCTAAAGTCTTTGAGACCTTTTTGAAAAAACTTGTTGGCAGGACATCTAAACAGCAGGAGGAGGAGTTCAGTTGACCTAAGATGTCCTCCAGGTCTTTGCTGTTAATAGGTTGAAACTGTTTCATGGTGTTTAAACAGTTTTTTGGTGGACACAGTACATATCCTGGATCTGCTGTTGATGTACCAATTGCTTGTCTAATTTTTTGGATTTTTTCAGTGAAGAATTTGGCAAAGTCATTGCAGGCCATGGTCGAATGAAGTTCAGCTGCCACTGACACAGGAGGGTTTGTTAGCCTGTCAACTGTAGAAAATAAGACCCAAGCATTATGGCTGTTTTTAGTGATGATGTCAGAGAAGTAGGACCTTCTTGCATTCCTCAGTTGTAAATTATAATTGTGAAGTTTCTCTTTATAAATGTCATAATGAACCTGGAGGTTTGTTTTTCTCCATCTGCGCTCAGCTTTCCTACACTCTCTTTTTTCTTTTTTCACCAGTGTGGAGTTTCTCCATGGAGACTTTTTCCTTCCAGAGATAACCTTCACCTTAATGGGAGCAATAGTGTCCATTACATTTAACATGTTAGCATTGAAGCTATTGACGAGCTCATTGACTGACCCTCTGGGCAGGTCAGGTGTTAATGGGAAGACCTGGTTAAAAATTGCACTACTGTGTTCAGTTATACACCGTTTTGTGATCACTGTTGTTGATATATTTGTGTGGGCTGAGATTTTACTTTCAAAGAAAACACAGTAATGATCAGACAGGCCCACATCAGACACAGTAACCTTTGAAATGCTCAGGCCTTTGGAGATCAGTAGGTCAAGAGTGTGTCCTCTATTATGTGTGGCCTCTGTTACATGCTGAGTCAGCCCAAAGTTGCCCAGAGTGTTACTCAGGTCTTTAGTCCCTTTGTCCTGAGGGTTGTCCACATGAATGTTAAAATCCCCAACAATAATTACACAGTCAAAATCAACACAGATCACAGACAGCAGTTCACTGAGGTCATTAAAAAAGTCTGTGCAGTATTTGGGAGGCCTGTAAACATTAAGAAACACAACTTTGGATGGGGCCTTCAGCTGTAAAGCCACATATTCAAAAGACTGAAAACTTCCAGGAGATAGCTGCTTACATTGAAATGATTCATTAAATAAGAACGTATTGCAGTCAAGGACTGTGAAAAAGATTGTTTAGGTTTCTTTACATTGAGGACCGTGATACTGTACGTAAAGGGGTATTCAACCTAAAATGATCAAGTATTCACCGCCTGTAGGAGTGAATGTCTGATCTAATGTTTTGTCCTTGTCAATAGTGGGATGTACTGTAACTGAGACATAAAATCAAACTGGCAGCTGCAGTTTTCTGAGATGAACAACACAACCAAATTTCCCCACTTCGTCCAGCCTGCAGGGTCTTTGAGAGGTTTAATGTTAGAGAGAGTGCTGTAAGCAGAAGATCACTTCAGTCAAGAGGCCTGTACTTGCAGGGCTCCAGTGCAGCATGTAACCTGCAGTCATTTTCTAAACAGAGACTGTAGAACAAAATAGTTCCACATTAATTTGTACATAAGTTTAGATTTTTATTTCATAAAAAGCACTGCATGTGACTCCCTTTGGTTTACAGAAACTCCCATTTCAGTTGTGGGGCCTCGCTTCTCTTCTTATTTGGATCTTAGCAAACCAATATTAAAGGGAACCCACGCTATTAAGAAAACTTAATAACCTGTCATTTCAAATCATTCTATTTAAACAATCGACTGATTAGGAATCAAGGAAAATCAGTTTCAGCAATATTTTACATCAGTACAAAGAGAAAGATTTCCAAAGTAGGCCATGGTTAAGACTGAAGGTCCTTGAGAATTATTTTGCTTTACAGAGATTTTGTCTTGCAGTTTATTTTCTGCTAAAAATATGCATTTACATCCATTAGTTAAAAAAGCAATTCCTTTACAGCAACGATGATGTCTTTTCATCCATGTCAATGCAAAAATACAAAGAACTATGTTAGATTTAATTTTAGTTTCTTTTATAATGTGGTCCTGTGCTGTGTGACATCATGTGTATGTATATATGTTTAAAAAGTATCATGTATGTATTTATTTCATTATAAAAAAAAGTTCTTGTTTAGTATTATTTACTAAAAACACAAAAACAAACGGATCATTGCATTGTTTTGGGGGCACAGAAAGTTGCATCATCTGACAGAAAGTGAGATTTCAGAAAGATTGAAATAATTTCAAATTATTCATAAAAACACTTTAAAACATGAGGGGAAATTGTAAACACAAATTTTACTGAAAACGATCGTAGAACAGAGATTATAATGGAATGTTTAAAATCAGCTCTTATTTTCTGTGAATGAGGCAATCTTAAATTTTTTTTTTCCGAGCACTTTAATTATCTGTGAGGAAGCTGCTTTGCTGGGTGTTCATTAACTTGGGAGCACAGCAGGTTCAAATTTACTGCCAATGCAATTTTCCATAAAGCAGTTTATTGACATTATAGGAGACACCTCTGTTTAAAATTCCACGGATGGTGTGCGTTGAGCATGAAATTTGCTCTCAGTTTTTAGAGAACTGCATTAGCGTTTTTGTGAAGAAGCTGGATTTGAAAAATGAAGCCAAATCATCCAAATGTCCTGCTTGTCCTGCAGTGGATATGGCATTTCTGGAAGGGAAAAAGGCATAAATAAATGAATAAATATTGGTCTGAATGAGGATAACCTTGGACAGCTTTGGTTTTAGGACTTGAGAAACAACCATCTTTGTGTGCCACACACAACATTTCAGGAGAAATCTTTCTGAGAAGGCTAATCAAAAATCAAAATTCACATTGATAGCAAAGCTGCAACTGTGAGGTTGCCTTTCCTATGACGATTACATGCATGTGCGTTTTAAAACATATAGGAAGCCCCATCTCTGTAATGAAAAGTAAAATCTATAGGGCATATGACCTAAAGTGATGTACTTGTATTTTTGCTAAACTGAGCTGAAATGAAAATCTTAACCGCAATCCCAACAGGGAGCACAAGAAAATATGCATGAAGGATCAACTTAGATGCAAAGTAATTTATTTTCCCCCAGTTTGAAAAAAAAAAAGTGCCTGTAGGATAAGCTTTCACTGGCAACCAATATAGGGAAGCAATGAGATACAGCCAGAGGAGGAATTAAAAGAAAAATAACTGATATGGCACATCGCATTAAGAGAAACTGGCAGTATAGTCCTACTTGGGTGCATACTGTAGCTGGGTGCATTTTTGAAACTGTGTATAAAAACAATTATTTACCTTTTTGATTACTGAGACTAATCATGTGAGATTCTTCATTCTGGTCCGTGCAGTCTGTTTGTAGAGCCAGATGGAAATTGATCGGTAAACATGATTGAGATTATTACTGAGTACACAGTTTTACCATTAAAGACTAAGTTTACCCAGCACAGCACTCAATTATGAAATAAAGCTTCAATTCAACAGCCACTTTAGAAATAATCGCTGCTTCTCTTATCTTCATGTGAATTTCCTCTTTTCAGTCCCAATCTCCATCACCAACTCTCTTATCCTCAGTTTGTCTGTTCCTCTTAAAAGCCCAGACTATGACTTCCCATACCAACTGTTCTTGTGCACTCAGACAACTCAAGACATCATTTTAGTGCAAAACACAATTTATTTTGGCGGGTTTAATTCTCTGCTAGTCGTCACTGCCTTGAAGGTCACTAGAAGAAGGATTTTTGCTCTTAAACATGGATATGTGAGAGAAAGGCAGGTCTATGAGAGACAAAGGAGAGAGATTAAAAACTCCTCTATGAGTTTAGGCTCTTTCATCTTACCTCTGGTCGAGGAAAACCACAGTCATACCTGGCAGAATCACCCTGATGTCAGGCTGTGACCTCCTGTGTAAATTAAAATGTATCTGGTTATCATAGTGCACTGAATCACATATTTTACTAACACTGAACTAATTTTTCAGTCAATTAGTTGATTAATCAGTCTATCAGCTAAGATTTCTGTTGGATCAATGAATTGCTTAATATGGAGCCTATTTTCTTTCTTGGCTCTATATGATGTTAGGGAGAGCAAATATCCATAACACGGTCATCCAGGAGAATATCTCTGACTATGACTGCAGCGGTTCCACCCAGCTGTTATTCACACTTCCTCTTTATGAGCAGCATCCAATCAGATAATAATTTAATTTGGAGGAGCTAAAATTGCTTCATGCAAAACAAGGATGAACTTTATAAGATAAATACTCATTATTTTGAACCGTAACACATGCACAGTGACTAAAGATTTGGTGCTGGAAATGAGCAGAAAAGGTCCATTTTATTTAATTAATTTATTTTTAAAAATTTTAAGTAGAATTTTAAATCAGTTAAAATCTTGGAAAATGAGGTCAAAATTTAGCACTCTATGATACACATACAAAGTATTTACGGTAACTCTCTAAGTAAATTAGTGTTTAAGATCCAGGACGTGATGTTAAAAAGCTGACATAAAATACGTTTATTAAACACAGTATGTTTTTATTAGAATAATGAAAAGAAATATAAAGAAAACAAATGACCTGAAAATGATTATTCAGCAGAAAAACCAGACATGAAAGTTAGTGTTAGGTGCAACACTACATCTCAGCAAGATTTAACATTACAACTAAGGTCTGCAATAGACTGTGAGTAATTACTGTGCACTTCTTGTAAGGTTTCACTATATTTAATCTTCAACAGAGGGTGAAAGTTACATTCTAACCCAAACTTTGACACCGTGGCTCTGCTTGGTTTTTCCCAGCATGCTGGTGCCCTCTAGTGCATACAAACAGAAAGACAGTGGAAAGACAATAAGCCTTCATTTAGTTATATGTAAACAGATATTGTAGAAAGGTGTATGATTATTATTATAAATTTTGGGGGGAAATAATACATTTTCACATATCAAAGGGGGGAAAAAACAAGGAAGAAAATAAAAAACTGAACCACAAAGAGCAGAGGAACAAATGTGCTGTCTATTGATTAATGGAATATACACACTTTCTGGCCACTTCATTAGATGCACATTGATAGTACCTGGTTGGACCTTATTTTGCCTTATTTCAAAACTGCCCTAATTCTTCATGGTATAGAAATGCTGGGAAGATTCCTCACCGATTTTGGTCCATATTGAGATGATAGCATCAGTTGCTGCAGGTTTGTCAGCTGCACATCCATGATGCTAATCTCCCCTTCCACCACATCCCAAAAGTGGATTGAAACTGGCATGTTATCCTGCTGGAAGCAGCCATCAGATGATCTGTACACTGTTCATAAAGTGATGGATATGGTCAGCAACAACACTCAGGAAGGCTGTGACATTTAAATGATGCTCAGCTGGTACACCATTAAACCACCACCACCAGTTTGAATCAAGTCTTTCAAGCTTTCATGTTGTTTACATCAAATTCTGCCCATTTTGTAGTGAAACTGATACTCATCATACATGGCAACACTTTTCCAGTCTTCTGTTGTCCAAATTTGGTCAACTTTTGCGAAGTGTAGTCTTCGTTTCCTGTTTTTAGTTGACAGGAGGGGCACCCAGTGTGGTCTTCTGCAGCCAATCCCATCTGTTTCAAAGTTTGACATGCTGTGGGTTCAGAGAAGCTCCCCGGTATACATTGGCTGTAATGAGCAGTTGTTTGACTTCAAAGTGGTTGTGCGGAACATGCCAATAGATCAGCAATTTTTAAAATGCTCAGCCCCCCATCTGGCTCCAACAGTCTAGTATCTTTCGTCCTCATTCTGATGCTCACTCTGAACTTTAGCAGGTTGTCTTCACTATGCTTACATGCCTAAATGCAGTGATTTACTGCCATGTGATTGGCTGACTAGATATTTGTGTTATCTGTGTTATATCTTTATCTCTGACCAACGCCCGGTCGAAGATAAACATATCAGGTCAATGCTGATGCTGATGGACATCTGAAACAGGCAGTTCATGCTTGAATTTGTTGAACAGAACAAGGGAACAGAAAACCTTAAGGACAAAGTGGCAAATAAAGACTAACACCTCCTTCAACCTCCTATATATTGGAATAACATTAAGCTGCATAATCTTTATTTTTCCAATACCCATAATTCCATAAAATTCATCTTTATGTATCCTGTAGCTATAAATAAGTGGTGGATAAAATTACTTTTAAACTTATTACTGCATTAACACATCCCAAGCAGATACTGGATGTCTGCAGACACTGTCCATTGCCTGGGGATGAGCTCCAACTGAAACAGGTGATCAAACCTTCATCCCGCATGTGTTTGAAGGAGAAACTGGGGAAAACATACACGATAACAGGTAGCACATGCAAACTCCACAGATAAGACCGCTGCCTGAGCATGAACTCTGCTGTGAGCACTAAAAACTGAGCCACAATGTTACTGTGGCAAAAGAGTCAGTACGTCAGTACGTTCCAAAACTGGTATTTAGGTTTACATTTTAAGATGTGCTTCTGCATACTGGCGCTTTTTGCAGAATGCAAGCCAGCATGTTTTTGAGGGTTTTTTTGTCTGTGTCAGCTACACATAATGCATGACTGTCAAAGTACAAAGTGCCGTTATGATGGAGTATATCCCAGTTGTACGCATTCTGCATGCAGCAATACATATTTTGTAAGAGCAGCTGTGGTATGCATTAAAGGGAAAAAATATTCAGTTTGGGATGCAGCCCAGAAAATTAAAAACACCTGTGTGTGTCTGTGCACTCCTAAATAAGATACAGTATGACAACCTTGTGCTGCACCCTCGTGCTTTTCCTTCACATGTCCACTGGTCATTAGGACCAAAAATATATTAAATCATTTTGAGGATTTAAACACAAGTAGAAGAAGTAGAAACACCAAACATCAGATTACCACATGAGAATCATTTATGATGGACTGCTTTAAGAATCCACACCTGATCATGTGTGAAATGAAACTTGTCAGACTTTACAGCAGTAATCGCAGTAATTTGTTACTTTTTCTTTCAATACAACATCTGTCAGTGAGAGAAATTATATAATCACATAGGTTTTTAAATGACTTTCCTTTTTTTACATGAATAAGTTAAGAGTCTGAGGACAAACCAGTTTGACTCACTGAATTTAAGCCCACTGGGGCATGAAGCCTCTGAAAAGCATTGCTTGTGAGCTGTTTTCTTTAAGACATAAAACATTAGCTAATGTGTAAAAAAAAAATTAAAAAAAATTGAATTGTTACATGATTCTGAGTGTGCTTTAGTTTTAAGAAACATCAGTTTAACAGAAACATAAAACAGTTATTTAGTGCTTTTCTTGCACAAATGGACAACCTAAAACTAAAAAGGAGTCATGCTGTCAAATGTGACAAACAGTAGGCCAATTATATCTTTTTTTATATCAATACAATTGCATTTTTTTACTTTGTGATTTTCTCCCATTAATATCTCTTTCTTCAGATCTAAATGTATAAGGTCTTCATCTTAAGCAGATGTCACTCAGATATGCACAAAATATGAAGTAGCTTATCTTAACTGCATCCATAAACTGTGCCCCCTCAATCATTAGCAAATAAATTAAGCATAGAATAGAATAGTTTAGATTTTAGTGTAGAAGTTGGAAGCAGTATAACATAGCATTACCTAAAGTCTAAGTAAAACCAGGGCCATCACTGCCTTCTGGTTGGCGCCTCAGGTCAATCTGGTCCCACACCTCCAGACTCACAAACAGCTTCTTCCCCTGGGCCATTCGGACTGTCAATAAACACTATCCCCCCACGCCCCACGCACACGCACCTCACCAATCTGAGCCAATGTTTGAGTAACCTTATCACTCAGGCCACTCACACACGGACTCTATTCAGACCAAGTCTTTTCTTTGCACTACCTCCAAGCACTCTGTGACTATTTTGTTCTCCAGTGTGTGACTTTCTATTATTTATATATATTCCCTTGTTTTGTATATATATCCCTCTTGATTGATTCCTGTTTGCTATTTATCCCTGCTGTCTACTATTTATATTTTATTCTGGCACAGTTGGTGTGCAGTACCCACAATTTTGTTGTACATGTACAGTGACAATAAAGGACTATTCTATTCTATTCTATGTAGATTAAAGCTCTCCTTGAGGAAAGTACTTACATATAACAAATTAAGAGTTGTTTCCATGCTGTTATCATACATTATCAAACATTATATTGTATATTAAATAGTACTCTCAACTGGGACTGGTGGAAAAGTTGAGAATTGGGAGTGGGCAGTTTTATGGAGTACTTGCATATATGTATGTCTTGGTAACTTTATTGTAGTGGTGATTGGGGCATAAGAGTACTTTAGGTACTTAACATATGGGATCTCCATGGAGTATGACGTTTGCAGATGACAATGTGAACTATGGTGAGAGTAGGGAGCAACTGGCAAACAGCCTGGAGGGAAGAAGAATAAATGTCAGTAGACATAAGACAAAATACATGTGTGCAAATGACAGGGAGAGATGTGTCAGAGTGAAGCTGCAAGGAGTAGAGGTAGTTAAGGTAGATTAGTTTACCTGGGAGAGAAGGATGTTAGGTTAGGGTGAGATGGATTCAGATGATCTGTGGCGACTATTAAAGGGAGCAGCGAAAAAGGAAAAAGAAAATAAGCCATATTTTCTGGATAGATGGATGGAATTCAAAATCCTGCTCCTCACATACAAGGTCTTAAATAATCAGGCCCCATCTTATCTTAATGACCTTGTAGTACCATATCACCCTATTAGAGCACTTCGCTCTCGCTCTGCAGGCCTACTTGTTGTTCCTAGAGTATTTAAAAGTAGAATGGGAGGCAGAGCCTTCAGATTTCAGGCCCCTCTTCTGTGGAACCAGCTTCCAGTTTGGATTCGGGAGACAGACACTATCTCTACTTTCAAGATTAGGCTTAAAACTTTCCTTTTTGCTAAAGCATATAGTTAGGGCTGGACCAGGTGACCCTGAATCCTCCCTTAGTTATGCTGCAATAGACGTAGGCTGCCGGGGGATTCCCATGATGCATTGAGTTTTTCCTTTCCAGTCACCTTTCTCACTCACTATGTATTAACAGACCTCTCTGCATTGAATCATATCTGTTATTAACCTCTGTCTCTCTTCCACAGCATGCCTTTTATCCTGTCTTCCTTCTCTCACCCCAACCGGTCGCAGCAGATGGCCGCCCCTCCCTGAGCCTGGTTCTGCCGGAGGTTTCTTCCTGTTAAAAGGGAGTTTTTCCTTCCCACTGTCGCCAAAGTGCTTGCTCATAGGGGGTCATATGATTGTTGGGTTTTTCTCTGTATCTATGAAGCGCCTTGAGGCGACTTTTGTTGTGATTTGACGCTATATAAATAAAATTGAAATTGAAATTGTGTTGCACTTTGCAAAAGTCCTTGAGCACTACTTAGACAGCTAGAGACCAGTATTGTTAGAGGAAGACTAACTTTAATGACAATGAACATAACTAATGGAAAGCACTCTTTTGCTGTTCTAATAAGTATTCTTATGAATAATTGATTAAAAATTATTTAAATATCTGAATTTCTTTTCAACTTAAGCTTGAATAGTGAAATGTGTGATTTCTTGTTTTTTTTAATACCACAGGTACTTTTATAATGTTAGTAGTTTTTAAAAAAAAAAAAAATATTTGTGGCCATTTATATCAACTGGCTGTTGTTGTTTGTTTTTTAATTGACGTAAATGGCGCCAGAATAACCCCTGGCGGTGTTATGCTGTTCAATGTCAAAAGGCGGCACTTTCAAAGTTAAGGTAGGCGGCTGTGTTTGTATCGGGCCTTTACTGCGCTTGTGTAAAATTAATTATTATAACCCCTTTATGCTTTTAGCGTCACTGATAACAGTAGAAGTTAAACTCACTTGAAAAAATTCTGATAGGCTTACAGCTTCGTAGCTAACTCTTAGCTAACTTCGTTAGAGGACATTGACAGTAGAAGTCAGGCTTAGTTAGCGGTCAAGGAAACACCTATTTTCTAAACTTAGCTAAATCAGCATGAGAAAATTCAGCCGAGACGTGAAACATAATTAAACAAACATTGATATTTCCCTCACAGGTGACAGCTAACTTACCAACACGATGTTCTACACACAACTCTTCACTTCTAAGCGCGGATCACTAGCCAAAATCTGGCTAGCAGCCCACTGGGAAAAGAAGCTAACAAAGGCCCATGTTTTTGAATGCAACCTGGAAACAACTATCAGAGAAATAATTTCACCAAAGGTAAACGTTTTCAAAGCGCATATCCATAACCACATATTATGGGATAACTTAAGCCAGTTATTATAGTTTTATGTTGACATTAGCTTTATGATTTTTCGTTGTGCTTGAGCAATGACAATAAAGGACCATTCTATTCTATTTGAACTGTTTTCATTTCCGTTTAGTTTCAGTCAGTTCCTAAAGTGGATTTGCTTGGTTCATTTCGGTTTTTATGTTATTTTTAGTTTGGGGTTTGTTTGTTTTTTTTGTTTTGTTTTTTGTCTTTTTAATTATTAGAGTATAGGAGGTATTTTCCCATGGGCAAGTAGATAGCACAATATGAACGTGAAACTTTACAGTGAAGGCAGCTGACACACAACACAATCAGACATCCCAGTCTTATTAAACAAATAGTTTTCTTAACAAATTTAACCACAGTGATAAAGACTATTGCTTTCCCTTTTCTGGGTTTATACAGAGCACAGGCAGGGTGGAGATGAGTGTCAGGTGTCTACTTTTTTAAGTTTAAATAAACACACTTTTTTTTAGTCTTTGAGTTAAATAATCATGATTTCATCCCTGAAATAACTAAAACGCTTTTTAATGGCTAGTTTTAGTTAATCTTTTATATTAACTATATAAAGAGTGAGTCTGAGACGTCAGTTTGTGTGTTCTTTGTAGGTGAGAATTGGTTTGCGGACATCTGGTCATCTGCTCCTTGGTGTGGTTCGAATCTACTCCAGAAAAGCAAAGTATCTCCTTGCAGACTGCAGCGATGCCCTGATTAAGATTAAAACAGCTTTTAGGCCAGGTAACCCCGCCTTGTTGAAGTTTGTGTGTGTGCGCGTGTGTGTCTGTGTGTGCGTTAAATAATTTAAATTCTTTCAGAATAACATTGTAAAATATTTTTAATCGGAGCAACTATTGTTGTACAGTTTATGTGACAGTTCCTCGTAAATAAATAAAGCTAAAACCTGAATTTTAGCAGAACCAAAACTTATTTCACAATCTGATCAGAATCAGAAAGACTTTATTTATCCCCAAGGGGCAATTAAGATACAACAGAGCAGCGTGATGTTGAAGATGAGGACAGGGCATAAACAGGCAATAGGAGTGAGATAATAAATACACAGAATATACAGTATATACACAGTTTTAAAATTAAAGTGACTAAAAGGTAAATAAATAACTGTAAGTGACTAAAAGTGAGTAAAGTGTTGGCAATATAAAAAGAGTGTAGAGTAGTTTATGTTTATGGGTGTGGGAAATGGTCTTACCGGCTGATAATAAGGAAAGGATGGTTTTCAGAAATTGATTAACTGCCATGTAAAAAAATTTTCATTCAGATTTTAATACGATTAATCCAGTCTAACAATCCTACAATTAATCCTGGGTTTATTAAAGTTACAGTGTATGGTACATAAGACTGTGTGTGTTTGTTTTGTTTGTTTTTGAACCAACCATGTAATCATTTATTTTATATTAGCCATTTATTTGTAATGCAGCAAAAAGCTTCAACAAAAATGGCACATTGCAATATTCATGAAAGGAGTATTTATGAAAACATGCTCTATGTGTTAGAATGCATTAGTTTCACTTATATGTATCTAAAGTGGTAACAGACCGTATCCCATTTATGACATAAGTGCTTAACCAACATATTTTAAGAAGGAACGTTTTCAACCCCAAGAACTTGAGCTGATTTGTGGTTTTCTCATGTACACGATCACAGCAAACAGTCTTTCATCAAACCTATGGTGTGAAAACTTAATTTACCTGCATGCTCTTTCTCTCATAATACACCAGGTCAGACAGATCTGCCGGTGGAGGGGCTTGAGGCCACAATAAAAGCGATTACCTTGGTCGAAGATTTCACTACCTTTGATCCCCAGCTTCCAGACCCCAGGCACTGTTTTCCTCACTTCTCCAACACGTCTAACCTGTCATTTATAGAATAGATTTTTATGACATGCTTGTCAATATAAAAGGATATGAATAAAAGGATTGCTCATATAAAATATATAAAAAAATATAAGGCTGATTGTGGACTTACCTATTTTCTAAGTTATAATTCTGTGTTGACTTCCTAAAGTAAGGCTGCCCTGCAATCATACATAATTTAATTACTTGTTATTTATTTAAACCTGATGAATAAGTATTCTGTTTGTGTCCACACACCAGTGACATAGATGTTGTGGACCACTTTTCACTGAACCAGTGTCGATTGGAGGAAATCACTCTGAAAGAGGACTTTGGAAATAACTTTCTAAACTTTGCAGACATTGGTAAGAGCTGAGTTGTTTTCTTGCTTAAGTTGAGTTGTCATTGTTTTTGTTTCTGTTGAGCCTGATTTCATTCTGTCATAGAATATTATTAATTTCTTCCCTTACTTGTCGTTGATTGTAGGAGATGAGCGCCAAAGTTATCATAATGTATTGATGGATGTGAGCTTCCAGAGCTTGGCTCAACATGGAGATGCATTCGGGGATGAGGACCGAGGATTTGACTTACTCGGTATTCCATCCATCCATTTTCTTCCACTTATCCGGGGCCGGGTCGCGGGGGCAGCAGCCCAAGCAGAGAAGCCCAGACCTCCCTCTCCCCAGCCACCTCCTCCAGCTTATCCGGGGGAACACCAAAGCGTTCCCAGGCCAGCCGAGAGATATAATTTCTCCAGGGTGTCCTGGATCTGCCCCGGGGCCTCCTCCCGGTGGGACATGCCCGGAAAACCTCGCCCAGGGGGCATCCTTGTCAGATGCCTGAACCACCTCAGCTGGCTCCTTTCGATGTGGAGCAGCAGCTGCTCTACTCTGAGCCCCTCCCGGATGGCTGAACTTCTCACCCTATCTCTAAGGGAGAGGCCAGCCACCCTTCGGAGAAAGCCCATTTCCGCCGCTTGTATTCGCAATCTCGTTCTTTCGGTCACTACCACTCGTGACCATAGGTGAGGTTAGGGACGTAGACCGACCGGTAAATTGAGAGCTTCACTTTTACACTCAGCTCTCTCTTCACCACAACAGACCGGTACAGCGTCCGCATCACTGCAGCCGCTGCACCAATCCGTCTGTCGATCTCCCGCTCCCTTCTCCCATCACTCGTGAACAAGACCCCGAGATACTTAAACTCCTCAGATTTGGAGGTGCTGATTACTCGGTAGTCTTACGTGAATTGATGAGGATCAGTTTACAGTCAGTTTTTAGCCAGAAGAACATTTAAAAACAGATCCCTCTCTGGGATACTGACTGACTCTAGTGTTACCTTTACTGTAAAGTTGTGATGCCAGAAAATATTCTTTCAAATATATCAGTATTCAGCAGGCCATTAAAAATTGGTGTTTTGTCACCAAATGCATACAGATCAAAAAAGGAGTATAAACCATTCTTGCAGTAGGTGATTGAGTAAAATGTCACAGGATATGCTATAAACTCAATCAAAGCTCTCCTTTTTCCAGTGGTGTTTGCAATCCTTGTCCTGGTTATAAACGGAAATGTTTGACCTGGATTGCTCACATCTGCTATTAGCTTTGGTGTTTGTGAGAGGAGACGGTCTGTCTGGGCCTTCAGGTCCTTGACAGGACTCATGTTCCTGTATTCTCTCAGGGATCCAACATCTGAACTGTAACACAAAGAATAAATAGCCTTTGAGACACGGCATGGCTCCTATCTGCTTTTTAGTTTTTAATAATGAATGGTTGTATGGTTGCAGATGGTCTCTTTTTTTGCTTTTTCACATATCAGAATTAAAATGGAACATATTAACTATATGTTTTATTTTTTCCTCCACTGACTTTGTAGATTTTCTGGCGCAGTCCAGTGATAATGCTGAGGCCACAGAATTCATCCAGGAGAATCCACAAAATGAAAACCTGCCGAGCTCGCCTTTATATGATCAGCAAGGTGATATTTCATTGTGACTGTATTTTACATTAGCTATTTAAATCACATTTTCAATTTAATTTAAACAGCTGCAAGTGATATGCGCTTGATTGTACAGCAGCGCAAGGGAATTGTGTTGTTCATTAAGAGAGTAAAGAGCTGTGTTTGCTCTGAACAGAGCCCATATGTTTGGCAGATGCTAACAGAACGGATTCCATGGAAGTAGAGACCCCGATGGCGAATCAGACCACCCTGCTCGCTAATGAGGAGGCCTTTGCTCTCGAACCTGTGCCCATCACTCGTAAGCACCAAGCATGCCAATCAAAAGCCACTCACATCAGAACAGCTGAAATGCCACTCTTTTTCTCACATAAACTCTTGTATGGTTAACTGTTTTTCTTCAGCAAACTCTGAGAGGAAGAAGGGGAAGAGGAAACGCAAGTTGGTGGTGGATCAGACTAAAGAGCTGAGCAACGAATGCATCAGAAAGCAGCTTTCTGACTTTTCAGATCTGGTCACTCCTTTGGACATGGCCCCGCCCACTGTGCAGCTAATGCAGTGGAAAGAGAGCGGAGGTGCAGATAAACTCTTTGCACAGCCGTGTTCCACTGTTTTATCGCTCCAGATAAAGGAGGTGAAACCCTGCTACATTCTCAACAATATTAATCCCACAATAATATCACCACTATTGTCTGTTTTTTCTGGGAGTCACATAAATGATTTTCGCCTTCAAAAACCTTTTCTGGTCCACTTCCAGACAGCTTCCAGCGCTGCTATTTAAGCTGAGCACTCTGCAATTTCACGACAAGCTTTAAACGTATTTACAGAGGAATCATTCATTTGTCTTTTAAACTAATGTAACTTTTGGTAATGATAGTGAATTCGATCGCTAAAACTAGTTTTCAGGTAAAGCCCGAAAGACCAAAAGCATCACGAGTGGGACCGGCAACATGCTTGTTGCTTTAGCTTGTGTTGGGTTTTCTGGTGATTGTCTTCATCTGAAAATCGCTGAGTTATCTGAGGGAGGGCATACGGTGGAAACGCTGTAATGATTACTGCAAATACACGGTTTGATCCAAACGCAAGAGACTTTTGGCTACACTGAAGCAATCATAACTTGTCACTTGCCAAATTTGCTTCCCTGTGAGTTGCTTCACTTGCACAAAATGTAGAATCAGTTAAAGGATTCTCATTTTGACACGCTGCAGGAGATCCAGCATTCATTGCTGATGTATATAGTGCGAGAGGACACAATGAGACTTCCACCAAGTGGTCTCAAAATAGCAGCCGTGCTCGAGGCGTTCTGGAGGTGCATGGGAAGATAATAGATAAGCCAGTTTAAATCAAGTAAAGGCTTTTTGATTTTACGAGGTGATTTTGATTAAACTTTGCATTTTGGCGCATAGACAAAGGTGAATCCCTGCTATTAATGTTATGTCACATTTTACATTTCCAGCTTTTTGCTAGGAGTTTTTTCCAAGTGAAGCGCCGTGGTGTACGTGAGGATGTTGAGGAGATGCGCCACGAAGAGCATAAAGGTATTTTATGTTTGTTTATTCATTTCTATGGTGTTGTTTCTGTTATTACAGTACATGTGTAATATAACAAAGTTAAAGCTGAGAGGCAGAAGGGTAAAAAGACAAAAGAATGGTGGAGAAAGTAGGAAAGATTATAATAAAATGATCTTTCCTCTGAGCTTGTTTCTGCCAGAGGCTTCTTCTTGTTGAAATTGAGTTTTTCCTTCCCACTGCTTTCAAGTGCTTGCTCATAGATTTCTTTTGTTGTTGTTGTTTCTGTATTATTGTAGGGTCTTTACCTTACAGTATAAAGCGCCTTGAGGTGACAGTTGTTGTGATTTGGTGCTATATTGTTTTTAATGTATGTGCTTTGTCCTGCTCCTTAGCTCAGAGGGAACGAAGTGCCCTCACTACAGAAGTCAGTGTCATGGATTTATCAGCTGATCCTGAAAAAACACACAACACTGAGCTGACTGAACACGATCACGTCAACGACAGCCAGCGTGAGAGCTACTCACAGCTCACACAAGTAAGTATTAACATGTTATGTAAAAAAAATATATATATATATTTATTATAGTTCCCCTGCTTTCACTGTTTTTCATTGTCCATAGCTCATAATCTGTGCTCTTTCTACCAGGATGAAAACAGGTCAGAGCTTACTCATCCATCACTTCCATCTGAAGACTCCATATTTGTCCACCCGCCTTACTTGGAGCACAGCACGCAGTCAACTTCCCTCCACACTCAGGTGCTTGCAGACACAAACAGTTACAAATAGAAGCAGGGCAGGAAACTGTCCTCTGCCAACCTCTGCTTCTCACCGACCTTAACTGTGGAATGAAAGTGAACTAATAATGGATGATTGTGTGTGAAAATAGCTAATACAGTAGATGAGCTCCAATCTATTAACACTTGACAGATGGCGGGTGTTCATTTCCCACCCTGCCTTGGCGATGTGCCCAGCATCACTGACTGAAATATGGTGCCTTTCTTACCTCCAGTCTATGCTGAATAGCCAGGACTTTGAGGAGAGGAGGATAACCAGGCGAGCACAGAAGCTTCTGAACGCTCTAAAAGTAAGACTCTAAAAATAAATGGTTGGACATTAGAATTAAAGTCGCACCAGCTACTCCATCTTGGATGTAACTGGAATTAAAATAGATGGGAAGAATGCATGTTCAGGACACAGGAGTGTTGTTTGTCCCATGGGGTCTACTTAATTTCAGTTTGGATGTTACATAAGCTGACTTAACATTAGTACTTGGTTCCTGAAAAACGCATGATCGAGACAAAATTCAGACCTGACTGTTATGGTATAGATATGATAACAACATCCTGATTACTCTGCAAACATTTCAGTGTTGAGTAAATGACAGCTAACAGTCTTGGCTTGACATCTGCGATCCTGCTACTGAGGGTCTAAATAGGGCACATCTGATTGTTCAAAATCAGTCACGTGGAGGTTTTGAGTGTGGCGTCCTCTTTGCGACCAATTTTATCTAGCGAGTGTGAGCAGCCTCCCACAACCACTCGAAACTATGTGAAGAAAACACATTTTTCCCTAGCAACCTTTGGTTGCCAGGAAATCACTAACCAGTTTCCAGGTTTAGGAAAGGGTTTGGGGGTTTTTTGAATACTGGTTCCAAGATGAAAGTTGTCCCAATGTCAATAACATAACCTCACCACCTTCTGGATATCATTGTTGGCCTTAGGGAGATGTTGTATTCAAGAATTGTTTAACGGTATCCTTTTACTAATTAGAATAAAACTGAACAAATCTTCTTGACCTAAAGGAGAGTAGCAAAGTCCAGAAAAAGCTTAGCATACCGGGGTCATCTCTGTTTCTCTTTCTGAAACTTATTTGAGTTGTTACTATCCAGAAATGTAACTTCACCATGCATTAAAAAGAGAAAATTAACATATACATAAATGTAAAGGGATTAAGTTTTGTTTATACTTACCAAAAAGAAAGGACCTGCTGGTCTGTTGGTTAGCACATCTGATCGCAGCCATTTAGTAACAAAATTAGTTGACAATCAAATTTTACTTAATAAGTTTATTTTAAATGTGGACACCCTGTACTGTGTTTTTCTGCACCATGCCCTACTTAACCCTGAATATCAGAAACTGTAGTCAGCGTGGACAGGAATTTAACAATGAGAGGGATGGGAGAGGATTAGGGGTGATGTACAGGAAATTAAACTCTTGTCTGTGTGTGTTTGTGTTTGCAGCAGAGCCAGTATGACAGCAAAGACCCCACGTTCAGCCTGCAGGGAATTTGTGAAGGAAGCAGTCGCTGGCAAGCTGCAACCACCTTCTTCTGTTTCCTCGTCCTGAAAAAACAAGAAGTCCTCCGCCTGTGTCAGACCGCTCCCTATGAGGACATCTCTGCCACACCTGGACCCAAATTCTACAATTAGTAAAAAGCAGAAGTCAGTCTTCTAACATGCCAGCTTGGGTTTGTAAATGACGCAGAATCACTGTGTCTGTTTAACTCTGATAAGATTATATTAAAGTTACTGAAATAAGCTTCTGGAATAAATAGTATAAACTGCATTAAATGAACACATATTACTCTGTTTATATGTTTGCTTGTTCTGGGTTTCAGTGAAGGAACACGTTTCCTAAAATGCTTGGCCAGACTGTTTTATCAGGTCTCTGATTTTACATATTCAATTCTCTATATGTTTTAGTCTGCTTTCTGCTTTTTCTGTCGTGTATATTTATTCCAGACACAAGATCTCAGAAGTTATTTCTGTGACCAGTTACACAAAAAAAATGTCACATAGCTCTTTGTTGTTTTATCTGAAATGTTGCTGTTCTTCATTCTTCAAAACTTTCTTTAACAAAGTATTTAACGTGACTCTTTAGCAGGTAGAAATATGTTGTTAAAGTTAATTATTTAAGTAGTGAAAATTTAGAAGTTTCTCTATTCGTGCTGTGTCTTGTATTGGCTGAAGCATTGTGGATTGCATTAAAGTAAATGCATATATCAAAGCACAGACTTGTATTTATTTCTGTTCTATGCAAACAAACTTTGCTTTATCTGTGAATTGGAGCATGATTTTCTTTCTGCAAGTCCGTCCATCAGCTGGGTTGTTGAACAGGGAGCTCAGCAGCCTGCTTGTCTTTATTAGAATAAAGGATTCACCTGTCAGAAAACGGAGACATGCGGGTACATCCTGCCGGATGAGGCTTTATGATTCCCTGCTGTCACTTTAAGAAGCAGCGATGCAGCAGACGCAGTCGCCTCATTAATCTGCGGGCTTCATGGCTGCAGGATGGACCCTCATCAGCACCACCAGCATCTTTTCTTCTTGCTGCCACCGGGGACCGTTAAGTCAGGCAGAAACCGAGGCTTTTCCGCGATGCACAGCTGCCACCTGCCCAAATGGTACCGCTTCACATGCAGGTTGTTGTCGGTCTTTTGTGTCTGCAGGGAACGTTTGTTTTGAGCTTCAGAGACATGGTGATATACCCTTGTTTAGTAACCGTATCATACGGTTACTCAACATGATCGTATGTAGGACACAGCTGGGGCGAAATGTGCTTGTCAGCGGTTTCGATTAGAAGCGTTGTCTTCGGTAGAAAGTACCTGCTGGGGTGTTGGGTGTCCTATTTAGGGACTCGCTTGCAGTCAGTTGGCCATGCGAAAGTGATGAGACTTCTTTAACTGCTTATCTAACAGCGTCTTATTTTAGGCGACAGATGTTGAAAATCATGTGATTCAATACCGTAATGATGACTCAAGGACAAAGCGCACCGTCCCCATCTCTCCTTGTGATATTTATCCGGAAACATTCCCGGCATCCCCCACCTCCTGGATCCTCTGCAGAGTGCCTAAATGCTGCTTTGAGTACAGTTTTATGCACCGGCTGTTTGATGCTGCTCGCCTACACAGTGAACACCGAAACTCACACTTACGTAAGATGATTGCGTATTTCTCGCCAGCTCTTAGCACTTGTTGCGCAGACGTAGGAGAGGGAGGTGAGATTTCCCGCCTCGTCGTCCTAGAAATTAAATATAGGGCACAATGAGACTCTTCCGGCTCGCTGGGTGCGCTTTTCATTAGCGGCAGTGTTACAGGTCTGTTGTGTCTGCAGCTGCCTGAATTGCTGGTACATTTTGAGCGTGGATCAGCAGGTTTCCTTAAGCTTTACGCAGAGCTGTGAGACTTCTGAAAACAGATGAGAACATTTTGTCCTCATCTTGGATTTTTTTTTGCTGGTTGGGCTGAACAGAAATGGGCTGTAGCTACCATTAGATCACCTTGATTATACAAGTGATTTATCTGCGAAAAAACAATATTTTTACCTATGGGATAATTAAATTCAGGGAATGTATATGTATTTAGATTCTTTTTCATTATCAACATGTATCAAACTGCTTAAATTAGTAAATACTTAGCCTGATTTACAATCACAGTTAGGGAAGATGCAGTTATGAAATATCTGATAATAATAAACCGAACAAGTCTAAATTCTGAAAAAGTCAATACGCAATATTTGCTTTCAATCCAATATACACTCACCGGCTACTTTGTTAGGTAACCTGTTCATCTACTCTTGAACTCCGATATCTCATCACCAAACCACAAGCCAGGATCTCGGTGCATTTAGGAATGTAGACATGGCCAAAACAACTTACTGAAGTTTAAACTGAGCATTAGAATGAGGAGGGAAGGCAGATTTAAGTGATTTTAAACTCAAGTTGTTGGTTTCTAAAACTGAGGATCTACTGGGATTTTCCCACATGATCATCTCTATGGTTTACAGAGAATTAATGAAAAAAGAGAAAATATCCAGTGAGCAGGAGATATCTGGGTGGATATTTCTTGTTGATCAGAGGAGAATCAGATCGGAGAAGAATGGCCAGACTGCTTCAAGCTGAGAGGAAGGCAACTGTAACTCAAATAACCACTCATTATATTATAATATATACAGAAGAGCAGCTCTGAAAACACAAAATGTTGAACCTTGAAGCAGACAGGTTAGGGCAGCGGAAGACCACAGCAAGTGCCACTCCTGTCAGCCTTTTTGCTTTCTACTCTTTTGTAAAGTGTCCTTGGGTATCTTGAAAATGCTATACACATCAAAGTTCTTCTTCTTATTATTATTATTATTAGCCAAGGAGAGGTAACTGAGGCTAGTATTCACACAAACTCACTAAAATCGGATATTAGCAGATTGAAATAATTCTGTCTCGTATTAATGGTTCATGCCGGTGTATGTGCAATGATGTGGGTGATATTTTCTTGGAACACTTACTGTTGCTAACTACATCCATCCCTTTATGACCACAGTGTATTGAGTTTCTGATGGCTACTTGCTGCAGGATAGCACGCCATGTGAAATAATCTCAAACTGGTTTCTTGAACATGGCAGTGAGTTCACTGTACTCAAGTGCCCTGCACATTCATCAGATCTCAGTCCAATAGAACGCCTTTTGGATGTTAGGGTGGAACAGTAGATTCTCATCAGGAATGTCCTGCTAACAAATCTGCAGCAGCTGCATCTCCGAGAAGTGTTTCCAGCACCTTACTGAAAGATGGAAGGAAAGCAAGGAATAAGTCAGTTCTGAGGGCAAAAGGTGGGCCAGCCCAGTATTTCAGTCAGTAGTCAGGTTGTTTTGAGTTTTAATACCACGGCTGACATTAACATTTTAAACCTGCTGTTGTGAAGAAGGGATTCAAACTGATTCAAACCTTCATGTTGGAGAAGACAGGAATGAAATATATTAAATTAAATATAGAGATTAACACAGTTGAAATTACAATAGTACAAACACATGCAGGAACCATCTCTGTTCCACTATTTAAGTATTTGTGAACAGTTGATAACCTCAGTGACTGTTGACTCTGCCAGCCACCAAAAGTGAGGCTTTGTCTCTGTTTTATAGCTTTTTATAGCAGTTAATGTGAAGTTTCATCATGTTTGCCTGCAGCTCTGCAGACAGGGAGGACACAACGTAGAGAGAGGCAGCTGCGCTGATTGTAGACTTACTGTGTCGCCTTTGTGTCAGCAGAGAAAGGAGGCTTTATCTGCTGCTGCCTAGACTATTTATTTTACAAGTGTTAGCGTTAGACTTTTGTCACTGCCTTCCAGCCTAGAGCCACATAATGGCCGCACACAAGACACAGTGTTTTAGAAGCAAAACACGCTCCTTGTCAGGTTTTGGGATTCAGTTTTCTTCATGCTGGTTTTACCTGTGATATGTTTGTGTCTGTAACGGTGATTACAGCGCAGCTCTGAGGGCTCCTAGTGTCCCTCTCTAGAGAGAGCCGTGGAGACGTTGGACATTCCTTTGCACATCGATGTCTCTAACTCCGAGTCGAAAGCCCTCCTCAGGTCAGCGCAGGTACTGTTTCTTCTCATTTTTCTCTCTTTTTTTTTTTCAGCCAAATGGCAAAAAATATTACGTATTGAGTGTAGCATTAGTTCAAGCTCAGCTGTCACCCCAGCAAATCAGCACCTACCAGCTCAGCAGCTATCTTTCTACACATCAAATTGGCTCATATAGGGCATGCTATTTAAGCTGCTTCAGCCTGCTTACAGTTGCTGCATATCTGCAAGCTGCTTTGCGACCCACTTCCACCCCAGCTCTTTCTTGAATGTGCGTCTCGACTCTTGTATCTGTTGCCATTGATGTTTGCTTTTTTAAATTTTCTCCAGTTATAAATTTTTGCACATCGAAATAAAAATCCTCTTACGATTATAGTTGTGCTGATTGAAATCTGATTTTTGTCATTATTAATAATAATATTATTAAGTAATAATTTGATCTCCCAACAAGGCGCTCGGTGGGAACTAGTGGCGGCAGCGGGCGATATTCCCACAGCGACACATCAAGTACTCACACCTACCCTGGTCGAGTTAGGCCACCAGAGGGCAGTCCTACAGCCCGGACTTATCCCAGTACCCCCAGGTAACATGCAACTTACACTCCTGTAGTCTAACAGTCGGAAAATAAGACACCAAAATGTTACTAAAATTACCCCAGATCTTTTTATACTCAGTCATCTTCTCATAAAACATTCAAGTTCAATGGACTGCACACGGAATTGCCCAAAGCCATGGATGTAACTGACTGTCTGAATGTGTTAGTCTTGTGTCGGACTGGCACGCTCTTACAGGGGATTTGCCAGCTGAGACTTCAGGACCCCTCGGCTTCTGCAATAACTGTTGAACTGAATTACCAGTGCTGACACAATGTCAGCAAAAACTGGCTGATATTAATCTAGAGTAAGGGTTTATTGGAAGGTTGTTGGATTGGTTTGTGTTTTATTTTATATCACCAGATTTCTGTTTAATGCTACTATACTTTACTACTCACTGTCAGTCAGCTATCAATTTATACTCATCATATGTGATTAAATCCAACCTTTTTCATTCACGTGTGATTCAGACGTCAGGTGAAGCACACAGCTTGCAGCGACAACCATGGGATCAGGCCCCCGACCCCAGAGCAGTACCTTACACCCCTTCAACAGAAGGAGGTGTGTATACGACACCTGCGAGCCAGACTGAGGGAAAATGTGGAAAGGCTACAGCACAGGTTAGTCTTTTTCTCTATACGCCTACTTTCCTTGTTGTGGTTGCAGTTGTTGTTGTATGAATGCTATTTCATTTTCTGCACTTCCCTAGTGCTTCCCTACACTGTGTCTGTGTATGAGTGACTCTGCAAAAATAACTGCTATTCAAAAATCTTTACTTCCTCATCAGGGACTGTGAAATAGATGAGTTAAGGGCACAGCTGTACAGGATGCAGGAAGACTGGATAGAAGAGGAATGCCACCGTGTCGAGGCCCAGTTAGCCCTAAAAGAGGCCCGCAAGGAGATCCAGCATCTCCAGGAGGTGGTTGAGTCGGTAAGGTCCAACCTGGGTGTACGGCAACAAGACTCCCATGACCACAAGCCATTCTCAGGGTTGCAGGGAGGTCGGCCAGGTGGGAAGTCTCGCTCCTGTGGATGTTCCCCAGCCAGCACTTTAACCCGCAGCGCCGCCCACTCCAGACTGAGCAGCGAGGCTCTGCAGCTGGAGCGCGGCTCAAGTGCTCCCGAGCCAAGCGGAGCATCGCAAACAGCAGGACAAACTCACCTGCTCCTGGAGGCGGCCCTGCTGTCAGAGCAGCTGCCGGCACAGAGCCACATCCGAGGCCCCCCAGCTGTGCCACGCTCTTCCACCTATGAAAGGTTGTGCAGCGGTGGGGCTGTGTTGCCAATCTCACACTCCTGCCACACTCTCAGTAGCAGCTGCAGGTGCAGTGGACACACCTACCTCCCCCACCATCACTTGTTTCTGCACTTACCTCAGGAGGAGGCCCCAGTTACAGCTGCTGCAGTCCCGGTTACGGCTGCTGCAGTCCCGGTTACGGCTGCTGCAGTCTCTGCTACTGAGTCTAACCCCATTCCTGTTCCTGCAGCAGAGAAGAAACCAGAGGTCCGCTCCCAGGCCTGCAGCCCCACCATGACCTGGCTTTGTGAAGAAAGCAGTGCAGAAGGCCCAAGTGTAATTTCTTTAGTCTCAGCAGACATAACCCCATCAGAACAACAACGATTTCCATCATCTTTACCTCCTCTATCCCTTCCTCAGTATATTTACAATGCAGAGCCATCAGAACCGGACAAACCAGCGGGACCTCAGACCTGCCAGCCCCACCCTATAGCTCCACTACCAGTTAAGCAGGAAGCTACAGTAGTGGAGATAGAAGAAGACAATAAGGATGAAAATGGAGGAGCTGGTGAAGAAGGTCATTCCGCTCAGCGGTGCCACTGGAGCCGGTACTTCCTAGTAGATCTCTTGGCTTTGGCAGTGCCGGTGGTTCCAACCATGGCATGGCTATGCCGAGGAGCACCACAGGAGGTCATGCCGGTGTACCACATCGGGTCCTTGCTGAGAGGTTGCTGTGCTGTGGCTCTCCATTCACTTCGACGTCAGGGTGCAGGCAGGGGCCGCAGACCCGCCAGCATGAACGGAACAACATCAATCTGAAACTTTCAGCCACGTTTGGCATTAAGAAAAGACTCCAAACCTCTCCAGGCACAACACTGACTTTACTTTATAACATTTCAGTCTCAACCTCGCATTGGATATCAAAACTTATAAGATTTTTAGAGTCTGTGATCATGCTTTGCCTTAGAGAACAAAAGATTAGTTGTACATCAAATACTTTCCTTACTGATATAGTCTGTATTTACTGCTACTGCCTGCACTTTAAGTGGTTTTCTCTTTATTGCGGTTTGCATGTAACCCACAGTTTGTTTGGACTCTTGCTTGCATTAAAAAGCCCCTTCAGTATGAGATGCCTTCAGAGCAACAATGTACACATTATGAAAATAAGAGAAATAGTGTGTGACTGAATGCTTCTCTAATTTCTTCATCACATTTTCTAAATTGTTCACAGAGAATGTGAGAGTCACAGTCATGAAATTCCTTTGGCATCACTGATGCCTCACCAAAGCAGAAAAGTACGTTAGAGTCAGCTCTTTTGTGACGTGTTCAGAAGCAGTTAATAAACAGAGCACACAGGGTGTGGGTGCAAAAGAGAGGAAAAGCATTCGTTTTTGTATCACAAACAAGGAAAAAAGGTTTTGGACTTTCTGAGAAGCAAAGATGTGAACTGACTCTAGTGAGAGTGAAACAGACAGATGGATGATTTTTTTAAATTCCTACAACATAAGGAAAACTGTATAGTAGGGGTGGGTTTTTATAATCGATTCATCGATTAAAATCGATTCTGGCTTGGATAACGTAAAATCGATTCATTAAAATCCTGAATCGATTTTTTAATATAAATTTATTTTGCCCGAAATGCCAGAATCTCTGGTGACATCTCACAAAATTTCAAGAACCACCAAACAGCTAAGACAGTAAATGAGAGCAGGTACACGGATTCTGCACAAAGACAAAACCCGCAGATCAGAATCAGTGAGATGTCGCCTTTCTCACGCTCGGGGCTGAAAGCCGACAGCTCGCTGATTCTGATCTGTCGGCGGTCCGCGCTTTGTGTTCACGCCCTTTATGCGCCGATTCTAAAGCTGTTAGTTTGATGTCTCTCCAAACAATATTGACCGAACCAGCAGCAAAAGAAGATCCAAACTACGCTTCACATAAACATCGTCATGAATTCACTCTGACTTTTCCTGTTTTGCTTCCACCGCGATGCACAGCTCTCTCTCTCTCTCTCTCCCTCCCTCTCTCTGTCTCTCTCTGTCTGTCTGTTTTCTGCATTATTCGCTTGCTTGTTACGCACAAGTCTACTGTTGTTTACAGCGCTGTCGGCCGCTGTTTTTTTCCCTTTTACTTACTTCCGAAAAGAAAACCTAATTTCTGCTGTTCAATACTGAACAAATTTAAACTTTTTAAAATTATTCAAAATGCAAAACGCTTAGCCGTGTCTCTAATAAAACCGCTGTAACTTCAGAGGTAATGTTCATATGTTGATTAATGGTTTTCTTTCGTTTTTGATGTACTGCAGAATATTTTTATAAAATCCCAGGCCAGGAAAATCACCTTCATGTTTTTCTGTGTTTTATCTTCAGCTACTTTGACACAAAGGCATCTGCTGTGATGCTCACACCTGTGATAAAGTCTTGCGTGTGTCAGCTTCCTTTTTATTGATACAAAAATATGTAAATGTACTGATCTGAATTATAATATTTCTGACTGTCAAAATTTCCCAGATTTAAATCGAATCGAATCGTGGATCGAATCGATTCGGGACCTTGTGAATCGGAATTGAATCGATTCTAGAAATCAGTGACGATACCCAGCCCTACTGTATAGACTCCATTTCAATCCTGCTGGGACACATGAATAAGGAAGAGCATCCGTGACCAAGGATAGAGAAGCAGAAATCTGCAGCTTAATACAAGGTTATTTTACATAATGGAGATAATGTAAAGGTCTAAATTGTGAAAAATACTTTTATAAGGACAACATTTATTACATTTTGGATCTTAAAGATAACTAGCGTAGTGTGTGTGCGCGTGTGTGTGAAAGAGAGAGAGTCTGATTTGCTCCATCCTTTAACGCACACTCAGATCATTTATCTACATTGTATCTTAAGGAGATAAAGAGGGAAAGTTGGAGATTTAGTCACCGGTGATCCACACAGATGAATGGCGTGAGTCGCGAGAGCACTTTAGTGAATTTGTAAAGAGATAACAGTTTGATACAGGTATATATTTTCTGATTTTACATGAAGAAAAAAAAAAAAGAAAAGATGTCTGCACAGCTGCTAGAAAGAATTAACATAATTATTTTTGGCATCAACTGTGGCTTCTTTCACTGTACTGCAGTCAAGCCTAATGCAGTGTATCAGTGTTTGAGCATTAATATTATAATGTATCTATTTCAAGTGGCCCTTTGATGTGACTCAATTGTAATCACAAACTATGACGTGCTGTAAATGTAGTTACCGATTTCAGCCTTATTATGCAAAAAGAACAAAGGTTTGGCTTTCAGGGATCCTTCCAGTGAGGTTTTTGAGAAGTTTAATCAGAGGTTCAGCGTGAGGAAGAAGCAGACGATTTTACTGTATAATAAAGTCTGTTGCAGCAGCGCACAATGTTGTCTTCAAATTTCACGCTATTCATTTTTGTTTGACTTTTGTTCCGAAGCAACAGTATTTCCTTTATGTATTTGTATTTGCTCAGTGTCACTTCAGTCATTAGAAACAGCCAAATATTGCAAAAAATACTGTTTCCTTTGTTCTTGGAAATAAAACATGCTTCTGTTTTCTATTTTCTTTTGTTAGTGAGACATAATAATGTGAATTATTAAGGCGAGACATTACAGGCAGAAACACTTTTTGCTCCATTGCATTATCTATGCAAATGAATGCATATTAGATAATACATCAGCTCATCTGCATATTTAAATATAAAATTTCGGGAAATGTGCAATGCCAAACCTTTTTTATGTCAATAATTATTAGGGGAACTTTCATAGTAACTTACCTCTTAAGGTTTTACAAGAACATTTTTACAATGTATATCTTTAAAGGTTGCTTTGATTTTTTTTCTCACATATTCTGAGCCTGATGCATTCACCTAACAGGTGAAAAAATCCCCAATCAGTCCTGGGAGGACACAGAAATCCCTTTGTAGTTGCAGCATTAAAGGGCACCCGGCATAAAAACTGCCAAACCAAACGTGGAGCTACCTGCTGTGGCGACCCCTTGTGAATAAGGGAACAGCCCAAAGTAGCTTCTGTATTCTGAGCCTAGAAATCTCCATTTAAGTAGCACTTACATTCTTTAAAATCCCCAGCTCGATTCTGTGTTATATTATTGAAGTTTCTAAAGATTTATAAATATATCAATCTGATTCCTGAAAACATGGTGAAAAGGTCATTTTTTCTGTCTGGAGAAACAAGAAAATATATCAAAAATATGCTGTGTAAAGAATCTTTTGATTAATTTGTCAATAAAATGAAACAAGAATATTCCAACAACCACAAAAACAATGGAAACAAAAAAAATTGATGCCACATTAGAAAGAGAATGAAACTAACTCAAAGTTTGGAATACAGAAAAAACAATAATTTTATTTTTTTAAGACCATTACAAAAACCAACAAACACAAATATAGCTCTGTAAAAAGCAGCCATCAAAAACTGAGAAAAAGTGAATATTTTAATAAAACTAAGACTTAGAAAGTATTACACTCAATATTCCTTACTTAAGATTAATTGGGGGAAATAACACGGTGGTATTTTATACCCTGTTCACCTGTAGAGTCTCACCTTATTCATGCATCAGTGCAAAGCCCCAGTAACAGGCCTAGAAGCCAGTTGACAAATTAAAGAATCCTGCAGCATCCATTGAAAAGCTGAATTTAACATTTTTATACCCTACGTGGTTGCATCAGAGAATGCACATTTTCCCTAACAACTGCTGGTTGCCAGGGTCACTGGGCCTGTTTGACTGTGGCTTAAAATGACAAAAAAAGGGCTATGAAGTGACACAGAATAACTCTGAGGAGAAATAAACATCATTTTACTTAAAAATCACTCTTTAATGTATTCGAATAAGCCATTCCTAGAGGAAAATTTTTCCCCTTTAGCTGCGGATATTAAAGCAAGCAGGTATATTTGGCTCATAAATTAAGACCATCTTCCAGGTCCTCTAACGCTCTTCAGGAAAACGTTTGATTTTTGATCCCCTGATTATGACATGCTCTGGGCATTTTTGTATTTTAGAGTACATAACAAAAGTAATTCATAAAAATATTGTGTCAAACAATTTATTCTTATTTTGAATCAAGACAATTCATTACCCGCAATCAATACGATTTTATTGTAAAGGCCACAAAGCCACAGGAATGAGACTCATTCAGTATTTATGACACTTAAAACATGGTCCTGGTGGCAGACGCATTTAGTCAGTCAAACAGCGGCAATAAAGTCAATTTGAAGTCAAAAAAAATAATATGACCATAAAAATACAAAGCAGTATATGACAAAATACATGTGATAAGATGGCCTATGACTTATTACTGTCTGGAATCTAAAGTATAATATAAGGGATAACATTTTAAAGCAAGTGACAAAACAGAACTTGTATATAAATGTAAAGGAGAGTGAAATAGTGTAACAACAGACATAGGTCCTATGCAGGAATCAAGAGCAGGAATCATCTGTTAACCTTTTTCCTCCATGTTCCCGAGATAGGAGTCAACCTGCAGTGAGGGGGAAGAGGAAAAAAAAAAGCTCAGAGCTGTGATTAAGGAGAGGAAGAGTGGATTACTGACACTAAAGCTTGTTATATCCATACTATTTAATCTCTGGACATAAGCAATAAAAGATAACTGTATAGTCACTGTAAGCATGTGGGGAGCGATAGTAATGTGTTTCCCTAATTGCGCCGGGTGTTACAAATCTAATCATGTTGAATATTCACATTATTAAACACGTCTCACCCTGAAAATCTGAGTGGAATTAAAGTTGAGTGCACAAGTTTCAGGCCTCCAGACCAATCAGCTCCACATCAAAGGTGAGAGTGGCATTTGGTGGGATGATCCCTGGGTGACCTTTGCTGCCGTAGGCGTAGTCTGGTGAGCAAATAAGCTTTGCCCGCTGACCCACACTCATCTGTGGAGAAGATGGAAATCAAACACTACTGCTGCAATCGAACTAAGTAATAGATTTATTTAAAGGCCTCTTAATAGTACAGGCTCTGTTTATCTTAAACTAATGCAGTTAAATGCAACGGCAATCCAATAAACTCGTCTTCATAATGTTAGTCTGTGGTGATGCTGAACTGCATTTTTCAAAGGCATTATTAGTAAGGATGGGCAAGCGCGCGGGAAGAAACAAAACTGAATTATGTAACCATGTGTGCCTGGAGTTAATTCTTTCAGATTTAACAGCAGCTGGGAGGATGTTGTGCTTTACTACTGCCAGAAGGTGGCAGTAACGAGCCGTTTTCCAACCACCATTGAAAAACAAAATTAGACAAAGAACACTTATGGGAGCGACATTTAAGACGCTGAGAGTAGATGGCGCACAAACAGGAGTAACCTGCAAATCCACAGATTAGCAAAGCTTTAAATAAGCCATGTTTAGCCCTTCTTTGAGTAAGGAAATGAAAACAAGGCTCAGCGTTAGCTTGGCCAGGGAAAGCTAGCATGTCACAATCATAAGAGAGCAGTTTAATGGTAGTGTGCAGTGATCATGTTTCCTCTTATTTTCTGTCAGATATGTACAGTTACAGCGGTGGATAATGTTTATTATGAGGTCAGCGCACAAACAAACAATGTGAGGCAAAAGCTCCGGCACAGTATAATCACAGTAGCATGTTTAAATAAATAAATAAATAATTTAATTAATTAAATTACAAAGATCTATTTCACTTCATGTTTCTGAGATGATTGCACCTCACATTATGAAAATCACTGCTTTAAAGTGAGAGGACATAAAACAGCTTGTTTCAGATGGAGGATGAAATGAGTGGCTGCACCAAGGGTCAGTATATGATAAACAAGGGTTATCTTGAATGGAGAATCTGCAGTAACAGAGTTAACAGAGATAATTTTTATATGATATAAAATTTGTCATATACCTATATCATTGCTATAGTAACACCATGCGTTTATGGGCATGTCTGGGAGTAGGCATGGGTACCGGTATCCGGTGCCATGATGGCACTGGTTGTGACATAAACGGTAGTAACCAGACCGAAAAGCAGTGCACATTTCGGTGCTTTATTTCGGTGCTTTTTTTTCCTGAGATGTCATACACTTTGAATTCTAGCCAATCATTTTACGTTTCCGAGGATAGTAGGCGGGTCCAGGTACGTACGTTCTTTTAGAGCAGAGCTACAGATTAAAAATGCCCAAGGCGAAGCGGTCAAAAGTCTGGCTGTACTTCACAGCAAACTATGCAAACTCAGCAGCCTGCAGCAAGTGCTTTAAGCTGATACTGTGATACTGTGAAAGGAGGTAACACCTCAAACCCGATGAAACACCTGGCGACGCATAGCGTTGTTTTTTTTTAAAGCCGAAAAATGCGCCGTATTTGATAGCTTGCTGCGAGACCTCACACCGAGCACATCTACTGCGGGTGGGTTGCCTGTTATCGGACCCGGAGTTAGCAACATCCCCCAAAAACCCGAAGAGTAGAGTCCTGGCCCCTAGCCCTGTCAGTGTAGCAGAAATGATGACGGATGATGATGGCAGCAGCAGCCGTTCTTCTCTGCGTCAGTAGCTTAATGTTGTTCGTGTGTAATTTACGTTGAGTAGGCTAACCACGTTATTACATTAATGCATGTAAGGTGAACTAGCAAACACCGTTGTAGTTACATGCAGCTGTCTTCTTGTTTGATGGCAGATACTCCCTTCACCCTGGCCAAAAAGGCTAAAATGACCAAAGAAAAAGTGGAAAACAGTTAAACATGAGAGGTTTTTGGACAAAGTTTGTGTTTTTTCCATTGTTTAAGCACTGCTTCCAGCCAAGAGTGATACCATATATGCCCTATAGCTGCAGAAAAGGCTAACATTGTTATCTTTTTTAAAAAAACAAACAAAAAAACAGCTGAACATGAGAGGTTTTTGGACCAATTTTGTGTTCTCCATTCTTTAAGCACCGGTTTGAGCACCGTTTAAGCACCGGCACCGTTTCAAAAGTATCGGTTTGGCACCGGTATCGGATAAAACCTAAACGATAAGCATCCCTATCTGGGAGCGACAGCCATGGGTCATCCTCCAATAACGATTTAGCACCTAAAAACTTTAATAACCTCCAACAGAACACAGTGTTTTACAAAATATGCAAGAAAACTATTCATGCTGCGGGTGAAAACAACAAACTTGTTTCACCACTTGTGGCAAAAACAGACAACCAAGTGCAACCAGGCTACAAAGAAGCAGATACTAACATCTCATGATGTGCAACCCAAATGTCCACAGATCACTTCAACAAGCATCGCTGGCTAGCCTCACACCACATGACTGGAAGCACAAGCAGTGGATAGAAATTACTGACATGGTTACGTGGTGGAAAACCAGGACTTTAAGCAGAAGGATAAAAAGCTTGACCAAAGACACAACATCCTGTGCAGCTTCAGAGCAGTTATGAGACTGAGTTAATTCAGTTATTGTTAAACTAAAATACTGAGCAGTTCTTTTATACTTTTACTTAAATTTTCTAGGGAAGAACAAGTGCCTAGGCTACTTTTGTGCTTGCATTTGATTTATGCTGTGTCACTGGACATAATGCTGCTGCTGCTGGCAACTTGTTTCAGTACATTCACACTTGAAATTAGGAAGTGTGCCATCAACGACAGTAACTTACTAGAGAAGAAACATAGAAAATTCACTTCATTTACTTTCACTTATAAAAACTGCTGCCTGCAAGCATCACTGAAACATTTTTCCAGCATCGCAGTTCTTGTTATTGCAATTTTTTGTGAAAAACTGTAATATAATTTTAAGGCTATATCACCCACCCCTTGTAATCCTATAATAGCTACTTTAGTAGAACCCATGAATAAAAATATAGAGACTAAATTGGGCATAATAGGTCTTTTGTTCACCCATCTGATCGTGCAAAATCCCCAAAAATCTTACATGGTTCAATAAAACACAAGTGGGAAACAACAGAACAAACATCACAGCATTATATCATTAAATATAAATCATTTCTAACAGTAATAATTGCAAAATTACACTGGGTTAATGGTGGCAAAGTATCATAACAGCGTGTTAACAGCTGGAACAGGCTCTGTGCCACTTAAAGCAACAGGAAAGGCAGATAGAGGATGAAGAAAAGAGAGCAGAGATGCTCCAGCATCACTTGAAACCACTAAAAGAGCTGTGAGTGCTATTTGGATGCATTTAGTTCTAATAAAAGAGGCTAAAAAAGGCCCACTTATGCAAAAATAATACCATCAATCTGGAGTAACACAAATTTATTTCCATACTCGTCACTACTGACAGATGTTACAGCTGAGATTGGGCTAAATACCTCCCAATATAAGCAACGCAGTTAAACGTAACTATAAAAGCATTTCATGCCCCCCAAGAGAGAAAGATCACAATCGTTACTTTTAGCCGTTGTAAGGAAAACATAGCTAGTTAAGTAATACCTGCATAAAGGTATTCATTGCGAAAATCTTGCTCACCTGGGCTACTCCTTCTTCCCATCCCCGAATCACCTCCTGGTGTCCGATCTTAAATTTGAACGGCTTGCCCCGGGACCTCGAAGAGTCAAACACTTTACCGTCTGCCAGTGTGCCTGGAGATGAAATAAGAGTCCGAAGGCTGGTTAGACGTGTCTGAATATCTAACTCGACACAGAGCTCGGCTTGTTGATAACTAATCCCACTTTTCTGCACCCTTCTCCAACATGAGCTAACTGTTTAGCCGTGATGCTAGCGTTAGCATAACGGGTTCCCGGATAGTTTACGTTAGGAGGCTTCAGCTCAACGAACTTAACTACTCTTCGTTCCCTCAATTAAAGACAATTCTGGCCGGTTTAAAAGACCGGGGGTATAATAAAAGTATGCGAGCATCAGAATAGCTGATGATAGCCCAACAGTCAAAATAGTCAGTCTGTTAACAGAAGCTAGCTACAATGCTAACCAGCAGAAGAAGCAATGGACACTCGGGTACTGTTAGATGAAACTAACTTGGCTCACAATTCACCCAATCAGACACCTTTCACCCAGGTAGGGGCTAGAGGAAACATTCAAAACGTTAAAGAGCATCCAAATCTCGGAGCTCCAGCCTCCGCACTCACCAACATAGTGCACCACGACGCGCTGCCCCTTCTTCGGAAAAGTCCGCCCTGGAAACAGGAAAACAGAGAGAAAAGTGGCAGAATAATGAAGCGAACACTCTCGGGATAAAAACAATATTAGGCTGTTTAACAAGTCACATAATTCTCACCGTCACCCGGAGTTATAGTCTGAATTTCTACTCCCATTTTCGCTCCGCTGTATCCTTCTTCTGGACCACCCTACAATGCGAGCGGAAGCTGGAGACATGGGCGGCCTCCTGACGAGCGAGTGGGCACGGATGGAGGAAAAATCCACCAATGAAGCAATATTATAACAATTTTATAAGAATATCCAACTTGGAAACAAGGCCCAAGTAAGCGTTTTACGTTTTACGATTGCGTGTGTACTAAGACGAGCATTTAAGTCAGATGATTGGTCATCATCCATATATATATATATATATATATATATATATATATATATATATATATATATATATATATATATATATATATATATATATATATATATATATATGTGTGTTGGGGGGGTTTTTTTGGGGGGGGGCTCTGCATGATTTAAGTTTTAAGGTCTTACCCCCGGGACATATCCCAATTAGGAAAGGTCTCATTTGAGATGACCATGCGGGATTTGGATTATTAAAAAATCAATCTAAAGTAGTATTAGGTTATCTTGGAGGGGTCATGTTACTTGAACACTTTTCAGTATAAATGTATAGGCTCGTGCAGAGATCAGATCTTGGAGGAAATGCGTTGCAAGAACTGACACAGTGAAAAATCAAATCACTTTTAAGAGTGGATTCTTTGCATTTCAGGCCCCTTCGTGCATTGTATTTTATAACAGCTAATCAAAACTCAGATGAAATTAATCAGACATATTGCAGTTGAAACTTGCATACCTCTACATTTTCTACAATAAGGGAACTGATACTGGCACTGGTATCAAAAACTCTTGTTAATATCCACCCATCTAAGTAACTGCTGTCACTTATTGCAACTCTGAACCTTTTTTTTCAGCTTTTACATCTATTTCACATCTATTTTATATCTATTGTGTTCCTACAAATTTGGAAACGATTATCATACACAGAGCAGCAAAGTCAAAAACAACTAGGTTCAGTATTGAAACTGTAAATCTGTGGTTGGGATAGGTGTTTACAGCCTGCATGACACTGTTTGTAATCTGGAACATTGTTAAAAACTTGAATGACTGTTTCATTTCCCATGTTCCGCACCCCACCTGACTTCTTTGTTGTTTCTTTATCGTGATGGGATGAGCTACAGAATGCCTGCACATATGCACCATGTTTCGCAACAAAGTGAACGCAACACTGTTACATGTTCAACACATGAACCTACTGACATTAGCACCGTAACATCCTGTTATTTCAGATGAGGATGGAAAATGAATTGATGTGACTTTTATTTGTGATGGCTGAGGATTTGCAGTATTGTTTTGTTTTTGTTTTTTACTATATGGAAGCAAAAGAACTGGTTCTCCAGGCTCTCCAGGCTCTCCAGGCTGCCATGTCACTCATTTTCAATCCAGTCCTGAGCATTTTTTGTTTGTTTGTTTTGTTTTGTTTTGTTAAGCCTATTAACACTGACCTATGAATCATATAAGCATAAAAATACACCTAAGTCAAGGGATGAAACAGTCTTTTGTCTACACATAACAGGCAACATTAAATTGTATATTTAGGGACTTTGTTACTAGCAATCTGTTGCAAAAACACATAATTACTAGTTATTTCCTCAGTTAAATGTATGAAAAATGCCAACGATAACACAGTTTGACAGGTATAAAATAATTTTTTTGCACCACTAAAGTGATTCCCAAAGCGTTATTAGCCAAAATCTTGGCATATCTGGACAACATGTACAGTGTCCTCAAAGTGGAGGATAAATAAAGAAGTGTCAGGTCTAAGAAACTATCCACAACAGATGAACAGTATCTGAAAGTCATGTTTCTAGAGAAAAACCTCCTCGCAACTGCTTTGATCACTAGCAGATTGCTGTGGTCAGCCACAGTTTGCATAGAACACTCTGGCTTGACTGCAAACACTCGTCAAATTTAATAAATGATGGCACAAATAAGTGATTATGGACATAATGTATTTATATGAAATTCAGGAACAGGAAATCTGCTGACCTTGGTCCAACTTAAAGAACAGACACTGACAACATGAGTATACTATCACAACTTTACAGATTTATATTATGACCTGTAGAAATTTTTTTATTTAGTTTTAAATTGTGAACTGTTGTCTATTACTGCACTGTTTTTTTTTATTGCGCTTCATAAAGTGTTGAAAACTGTGTATAAGACATAAAAAAGCTCTAACTCTCACCTTCTCTCTGCTCATCACAGCAGTGTCCTGCAGGATATTTCACATACATTACAGCTTAACACTATATATACTTTGAATTCAATTAACCAAGTGTCATGCTTCTTATATACATCACATCACAGTTGCTGAAAGAACTTCCTCTAAGGTTATACCTGTGCATCCTTGCACGTCCGCTGACCCTTTTCTATTCTCGTACTCTCTACTGAATATTTATTTTTGGAGATGAGAAATCTTTCATGATGCTTCACTGAGAATGACTTTTAGGTCACAGGCAGGAGGACAGAGGGGAGATGAAATGAGGTGGCACAAAGTAGAAAATTAAAGAAACCTATATATGACCTTTGCCTGTACTTTTCCTTTACGTAAGTTATGTGTAATCATTTTTAGCTCTATATAATATTTTAATATTTTTTGTGTTTACACTCACTCTTTCAAATAGATGCAAGTAAAACACAGCAGAAAATAAATAAAATCAAAGACTAGCGGTCCTTTTGCTCTATTTTCACCTATAAAGCAGGAGTAGGGCAGGCGGAGGTTTACCCTGGTGCAGGTGTGCCGCGGCGGTCAGTGGAAGAATCCGCGAGTTTCTCTGTGAATTTCCCATTACGTCTTTGCGCACTCGGTGCTTGCTTGGAAGTTTAGGGTTTTTTTCGCTGTAAAAAGAAGTTTTCTTCCCACGCACACCGGACGCTAATGTTTTTGACACTTTTTATGGAATCAAACTTAAAGTAAGGTCAGTACTTCCATGCTTTAAACGCTGCACGCTCATACTCTCTCCCGCACTCGATATAATATCCACTGTTGATCTGCAGACAGCTGTTGTCACAAACGTAGCACTTGCTTATGTCACTGTCATGAGACATTCTCGCAAAAAAAAATCACGGTTTTAGTAACGCTGTAACGCAGCGTTCCTACAGGAAAGTAACGGTAATCTAATTACCGTTTTTGCAATAGTAATCCCTTACTTTACTCGTTACTTGAAAAAAGTAATCGGATTACAGTAACGTGTTACTGCCCATCTCTGGTTAGGCGTGATGGCACCATAACACTAATGCCATAACCTGATTTGTGTGACACATTTCTGCTAAAGAACATCTGCTGCCTAACTGAGACTAACTATTGTCTCACAATAGTTGAAATGTGCAATTCCCTGGTATTCCTATTCCTATTTATCGCTATTATATACTCTGTGTTTATATGTGTCTCTGTATTTATATATGTGTATATGTGTATATATGGTATATTTCTATTTCTGCTTACATTCTTTTGCAGCTTCTGTTGGTGCTGTGCTACTGGAAACAGAATTTCCAGGAGGAACCGAACCGAGGGATTAATAAAGCTTTATCTAATCTAATCTAACCTAATGCTATTTGTCTATGCTAAATATAATGCTAAAACAGGTCAGATTGATACCCTAACATAAAGACATGACCTGTTAAAACAATTTTTCCACTCAGTGTGTGCAAAGAGTTTGCAGGGACTAAGCTTGTGTTCTGCAAAGATTTCTTGGCTGGGTCTTCTGTAACTCTCTATTAGTTTCTTAGCTATGCATTTTCTAGATTATGCCGATCCAATGATATGCTAAGATAAGTGAACCAACTCCCTGCTGAAGCATCAAATTACAAAGTACAGACATGAAGGCTGTATCATGTTTAAAACAGGCTAAAACAGTTGCTGTGGGATGTACTCCTCAAACCCATGACACCTTGGCTCTCACATGCGACCTGTTAGAGGCAGACTCGCAATGATTCTCAGGAACATTTATGCCCAGTTTGGCCCATCCTGAGCACTGGTGAGGGCTTTGTTCATGACATCGAGGACTTACAATTAACCGATCTGCTTTATGCCTGCTGCCATTTCCAAAAGATCTGTTGGAAACATTTGAACAAACAGACTTGACTGAATTTTTTTTCTCCTGACTGTAACAGTGTGGTAAGTTCTCAAATTTTAATGTGTTTGAGTCATAATGTGATGTTGATGTGACTCCAGCGTGGGCCTGCTGCAGGATTGTTGGCAGCTCTGTGTTTTCTCTTCGCTCTGAAGATGATGATGTAACTTCTGAGCTGGATAAAGAATAAAAAATACAAAATAAATAATAAATGTATTATCATTAATATCCATCTTTCATTTTAAAAGTGGTATGTTTAAGTCCTGCAAGGACTATTGTAAGGCTATCTGTTAAAGCATGTAGCAAATGATTCTATTCTGCTGCAGAGAATGATCTCCTTTGATTTACTTTTGCTCACTATGTTGAAGGTTTATGGAAAACTTTTTTGGAACAATGACATCTGGGCATACTCATGGAAAAAGAGCTGGAAGTAAATATGGAATAATGACTCCAGCAAGATGCCCATACACTTTAGAGGTGCTGTTGGGCACGCTTGGGTCAGATTACTTTGTGTTCCGTGGCTACTTTGTAACCAGTTAATGAACACAAGTTGCCTGACATTTTAATGAGCGATGTAATCCCTGGCGTTACAAAAACCATTTAAACAAATCTGATAAATAAAGATAATAATACCACACCTTATACTGCAGATGGGTGAACAAAATGTGTTCTTACAATGTAATCACATAATCTCCAACAATTTAACTAAAATCTCATTTCACATCTTTCTAAATGTAATCCCGTTCAACTGTTTGTTAACACAACTCAACTCACATGGCAGATTTCTGTTGTTATTCATTCTAGTATGTTGTTGGCCACCTTTTTTCACTATTTTGTAGCTCAAGTTTTAAGCTTTAATCCACAAACAAAACCAGACCTTCACTCTTATTCTTTTATGTTCAAAATCCATATTGATCCAAGTCTGTGTGACAATGCTATTTACATTCAAAGAGTTTATAAATTTGCTTACACATTCTTTGATATTGTAGATGCTGACATATTGAGCAGCTGAAGTGAATAACTGAGAATTTACAATCTGTCTTGATAGTTTACTGAACTCTTCATCCATATAATAATAGCAAGCATGATGACGCTGTTAAAAAGATCATTTGGGGGTCAGTTGTATGTTTATAAATTTTACATTTATTGTGCAAAAATATTTAGCTTTACTATTACTAAAGACTACTTAAAGAAATAATGAGAAAAGGTTCA
This sequence comes from Rhamphochromis longiceps, assembly GCF_057381845.1. Taxonomy (NCBI): domain Eukaryota; kingdom Metazoa; phylum Chordata; class Actinopteri; order Cichliformes; family Cichlidae; genus Rhamphochromis; species Rhamphochromis longiceps. Next base: position 22,038,993 of record NC_140576.1, read on the forward strand.
GGCCATCTTGACAAAGGTGGTCATACCAAGCATAGTCTTTTGAGCTTGTTAGAGTTGTACAAATACCATATTGTACTTGCACACATTTCAATAATTCACTCTAGCTATTTCCAGTTCTCTAAGCAACATATAGAGAGTTCAACAATCCCTTGAATTAAATATTGAATTTGCCTGTCCTTCTGGCCAATCCATATGGGCAGAGTCTCAATGCTTTATATTAAAATGAACTCTCTTTAGTGATTTCACTCAACAAAGTCAGTTTATTGCGTTATACTTTTTAAAATTACAATTATCCTTTGAGATTTTATCTTTTTGTGTTTTTCATAAATCCCAAACTTTTTGTTTGTTTGAAGCTTAGCATATCAGTTTCCCTGTTTCTGGTCTTTGTGCTATTCTGAGCACAGCGACTCCCTCTGTACCATCTCGTGCTCAGAGAGTAACCTGTTAAAAATCTTCTCAAGAAACTCTTTGGAAAATAACTTAACTTATAACTTATTAACACCAAGACTTGACTTGATCTTAAATCTGTGAGTGTGAACTTGCTGTGAACATGCTATAACAGACAACTATGAACTCAGTATTTAAGGTTTTACCTCAACCTTAATGGCTAAAAGTCTATTTTTCTCTCTTTTCTTTTTGATATCTCTTTTGCAGCTAAATTATTTCACGTTTCTAACTTTTTGCTGGGATTTCATTTTTTACCTTTAATTTTTTTAATGTATTTGTTCATTATATTGTACATGAAGTGGCTGAAAATTATTTACATCTAAATATGTATATATGTAATGAGGTTGATCATGTGTCTGGCTAAACATTTATGATTTTATCAGCTATGTTGGGTATCTAAGTTGATTGTTCTACTTGTCAAATATACGTCAAAAATAATATTGCCTGATGAAGAAAAAAGGGATCTTTCCAAGTTAAACTGTGTGGGAGTCTGTTTGCAATGCTGGATCTGTTTGTCCTTCTCCTACGCATCTGTCTTACAAAATAGATGTGCGAAGAGTCTTTTTTTCCTGAGATTTCTGCCATGAAATCAGTTAAGATGTTGTGATACAATGAGCTGAAACTAAAGCTTCAAAGGTTCATCAAAATGAGCAACTGTGAACTGTATATAAAAGCCAATGAAGAAGTGCCTTAAGCATATGCAGTTGTATGGTGTGGTGTTGCTTGTTTCTTAAACAGTCACTCTTCACATCTGGTTTAAAAAACACCAAAAAAAACCCCACAAAACTAAACAGTGGTGGACTTCACAAACCAGCAGTTGATATCTCAGTGGTTTGGTCCATCTTGTATAACAAATTCCAGTATTGCAAACAACTTGAAACATCTCCAGTCATTTACTTGGGATGTTATTTAGAAGCATTAAAATTAATTTAATTAAATAATCTTTAATTTTAATGGTCATCACAACATAAACAATGTCATGGTCTTGGGTTTTGAACCCAGAGGTTTCAGTTTGTGAACTTTGAATGTTTGCATATTATTTTAATGTTCTATTTGGTTCTTAGTTTGTTCTTGTCCAAATTCTTGAGCCTTAGTTCCTTGTTTCAGCCGAGTTTTGCTATCAATATCCCTTTTAGGGTTTATTCTGTTTAGTCTTTGGTTATTTGTGTAGTTGCCCATTTGTGTCTCATTGTGTCAAGTTTGTCTCTGTTTAGTTACTTTGTGCTATGATTTCATAGTCATTTGACTTCGGTGTCGTGTTTTAGTTTAATTCTCTCATGTCTTGTTATTTTGATTTAGTTCAGCTGTGTCTTCCAGCTGTTTCCTCTCCTCCTCACCCCCTGTCTGTCTTCTTTGTCCCTTGTTACATTGACCTTCAGTGCTGTGTGTTATCCTGCTCTGTGTTCCTCGTGGTTTCTGTATATCTTGATCGTATTCCCTGGTTGGTGCTTTGTTATTTAGAATAGCCGACATTAAAGGCTCACTTTAGGATTGACCCCTGTGTACCCCGTGCATCTGGGTCTGCAATCTGCCTCCTACACAGCTAATCCTGACAAATGTCAAATCACTAGTCAAACGTGATTTTGCCCAACAATTACATTTTAGAAAGATTTTTGTCCTCTGAAAGTTATATTTCTACCGCCATCTTTGCTGTTGTAGGGTTCTCCCATGATTTCAGTTTTACTCCTCTCTGTGTGTCTTGTGCATAGTGCTTCTGTTTATAGGCAATCTATGTGAGCAACTCTTTTAATGCTGTTGTTTTCACTTCTTAATTTGATGCTTTTTCTAATGATATAAATCTCCATTGTAGCTGTTTCAAAGATGACATGTCTGAGCCTCTTACTGGATTTGTTCCCGGAGCTGCAAGCTTTGCCTCTCGTTAATTGGGTAGAAGTGAAAAAACACCATCCCTATCAGCAAAAGTGTGATGGGAACTGGCGAGAACAGTACGATCAGAGCAGTCGCCACTCTGTCACCATGGTTACAAGCACCTGCTTCATAGCCCACAAACCTGCAGACGAGGAGAGCACATAATGTGACAGACCAAGTGATGTACCCACGTAACAAAACACAAGAAGTGAGTGGACTGGAGTCTGACTCACTGTAATGTCATGGTTGAGAGTCCAGCAGACAGCCCTCCTGTCAGTTTACTGCAGAAGGCATAGCAGGAAAAAAACAGAGGCTCTAGGTCCTTACAGGACGGGTGTCTCACAGCAAAGTCATCCACCACGTCTGGGAGCATTGACCTGCAGCACACACACAACAAGTTGACATATCACATGTCAAAACCACATGTCAGTTTTAATGGAGAGTTCTGGCTGGTCAGCAAAGCACATCGTTTCTGGAATAGTCATCACTGGCCAGGGTTGAGTACAGACTATGAATGATTCATGTGCACCGCATTCATCTCTGACACTGATTAGATCTGACAGGGGGCCTTGGAAAGGACCTCAAACTTTGTGTTCAGGCTGGGAGCTGACTCACCAGGGTAGCAGGAATATGGTTGCCACACTGAATCCCATCAGAACGCACATACTCATGAAGACCAGCAGGTTACTGGGAACACAGGCAACTATAATCACTGCTGGGATGAAGAGCTGGGAGAGACAAAAACGAGGATTCAAGGTGTGGAACATTTCTCTTATCATCAAGTTTCAGAGGTCTTACCGACAATCCGATGAAAACGGTGGACTTTTTCCCAATTCTCAGAAGAATTATTTGCCACACAGGAACTGCTACAGAGGCAGAAACCTGTGGAAATGTTGACTGAATTTCTATTTTGAACTCAAATCATATCTAAACTGGCCAGAAAGCTACTGAACCATGCAGCAGAGCAGGGTGTGAAAGAGTCTGTTAAGTTAGCTGCACCTTACCAGTAAAACCAGCAGGAGGTGCTGGAACTGGGCTCCCAGCCCAGCAGCATGACTGCAAAACAGCGCAAAGTTACCCAAGGACATCTGAGATCAAAACAGATGGTAAGAAAAAAAAGGACAAATTGTTTCACATGTGACTTTGAAGTGAATAAAAACAGAATTAAGAAGGAGAAACCATATGCAGAAATGATTACAAGTTGAACCTGAAAGGCAAATGTACTAAACACAAAGCCCAGCACCAGCCTTTGGTAAGGAACGTGGCACGTGAGCATCTTCAGCGAGCTCAAATAGGAAGGTCGTACTTTATCTTCAGAGCAGCGAGAGGCTGGGAATATAACATATGAGAGAAAAGAGTGAAATATCAGACTCGTGATTTTACTCTGTTTGTGGAGTAAAATCTTTGGCTAATTTTACATTTTGATTAAGTCCTCAGCTACACCTGTCCATGCCATGCATATATCAAACTAAATCACTTTGACTCAGCATAATTATGTTTTCATTTAACAAAAAAATGTTCACTTCAGAGGTTCAAAGGTTTGTCTATACGTATAGTTTAAGCTTTGACAAGTTTATTATTCTGTTCACAAACGGTGCCGAAGCAAAAGAAAATGAAAACATTTTTTTTATCCTACTCGACAAATAAAGGTTTGAAATATTTGTTACCAGATCCTCATGATAACATGATCGCCTCTGCAAAGCTGTTCAACAAGAACAAAAAAACTTTTATTTATTGTGTTTGAACGCTGACTGTCTCTGAATGACTCACCCTGCTTCTCCTTCACCCCGAGGAACAAAATCAGGCTGCAGAGGAAAAACAAGGCACCCATGATCATAGCTGAGGTCAGGAAAGCCTTTTGCTGGGGGGCAAAATGCACACATGAAATCATAACTTTTAAACAAAGCATGTTATTCTGTCTACAAAGTCTAGAGGCTTAAAAACAGAAGTTTTTCCACTGTAAATAATTGTTTTATAGCATTATAAATAAACACAAAAAGCGCAATGGTGTTTCTACAGGGAGCACGTGAAATACACAAATCAGCTTGCGGCTGTAGATGTCGATCTCATTCACATAAAATCCAAAAAAAAAAAAGCAAACTACGTAAAGATATAGACTCACTGGCTTTTGTTAGGGACACCTGCTCAACGTCTTATTAATGCAAATAATCAGCTGGCATTTACATGGCAGAAGCTCAGTATATTAAGGAATGTAGACACGATCAAGACGCCCTGCTGAAGTTAAAACTGAGCATCAGAATTGAGAAGAACAATGAATTTAAGTGACTCAAATATGTTATGGTTATTAGTGCCAGACAGGCTTGTCTGAGTATTTCAGAAACTGATTTGGATTTTTCCACACAATCATCTATAGGTTTTTCTGAAGAATTATCCAAAAAGAGAAAATATTCAGTTAGCAGCAGTTCTCCAGGTGAAATGACCTTGTTGATGTCAGAGGACAGGGAAAATGGCCAGACTGTTTTCACCTAACAGGAAGGCAACGGTAATTTAAGAAACCACTTGTTTCAACCAATGCGTAATAGCATCTCTGAACACACAGCATGTCGAATCATGAAACAGAAGACTTACATTTAAATTTAATTTAATCAATTTTCCAAAAACTTACTCTAACCATTAATCAAGATGTCACTCTACATGTAATGGATTCAGTTATGAGGATTTGCAATGAAAGTGAGCACCCACAATGTGCCCATATATCTCCATAATATCAAATCAAATCACCAAATCACTTTTTATTGTCACATCACATGTGCAGGCACACTGGCACAGCACATGCGAGTGAAATTCTTGTGTGCGAGCCCCACAAGCAACAGAGATGTGCAAACACAACAACACAAACGAGCAAAATACAAGAATGGCCAACCTGAAACTAATAAATATATGTACAATATATAATAGTGTATGCATTTCTGGATGTGTATACATAATATGAGTAATGTGAGTTCACCTCAGACACACAGAAACCCCACAACAATGGTGTATACATCAAGCAAAGAGCAGTAAATTACAGGGTAACAAGATATCCCTGAAACTATGTGAGCACAAAAAGAAAAAAAGCTTCTGCTCTACTAATGAAATGTGAGTCCTATGAAAGGGTGAACAATTTTTATTTTACATTAAAGGGGACCTAATATGCTCATTTACAGCTATATATTTTATTCTATATATTTTATTTTATTCTTACTGAGCTAGACTGTATATACTGGATGGGTGTGGCCACCATGACACCATCAGCTGTTTTGCTAAGTCTCATTTTTGAAACCTCAAGCTGGGAGTTTCTTCTGTTGCTGATGCACATCTAACTGACACTGCGGGGTTTTTAGGTTAACGACTTATCAATGAAAAGTTCTGACATCCACACTGCTTCATGACTCTTTGGGACACTACCAAAAGCAATCATTTACAAAATTAGCATCACATTGTATTCGCTAAGCCTTAAAACCAGCAACTGAGATAGCTTTAAGGCTTTCCTAAGTAAATTCACCAGGAAAGAGTTTACTGATGTCACAGTTAAAGAATCCTTTGCCTTTTTTTTTTTTTTTTTTTTTTTTTTACAGTTTTATAAAATCAAACTTTTTATATCTGGCAAGCGGCACCTTATGACAGACTTGACATCAAATGGACAACTGTCAGCTTGCTGTCACAAGCTGACAGTTGTCCACCTTTTTTTGTAACCTGGTACGTTGTGCTGCTGCTGGATTGGAGACACGAGTGTACGATTATTTCAGTGTTTACTGGTATTTCAGTGATAATCAGTACAGAAGCTCAGAGAGTTGCAGGTAATAAAGAGGATGACGCAACAGTTTGAAAAGATGAGACATTGTGGAAAAAACTTTGCTTCCAGGTTAGCTTCTTCTCCTCCTATACCAACACCTATTGTTCAGGAATACCGTAGCACCGAGAATGCTGCGCCATAACGGCAATCGTGAGAGGAGGCTGTGTGATGATGACATAATCAGATTGGCTAGTTTGTAAAGATCGGTCAGCAAATGGGAGGGGCTTCCTCAGTGACATCACACAGAGCTAAAAGTAGAAAAAACTGGTGTAGATAAAACAGTTGGTGTCTAGATCAATCTGAAGCCTGAACGTGCTTTTATATATGCTTGGCCATGTTTAATATGAAAATCCAAATATAACAGGAAATAAAGAAGAGTGTATTTGCCCCCCCCCCCCCCCCGAGAGTAGCATACTGTCTGTTGAAAGGAAGCAGTCTGTGGTGAAGACGTGCTTTGAGGTGTTTCATGGTCCTGGCAGGCCTCCTGCTTCTCTGTATTGTACACAGCCACAACTTGTCCCTGAATTACTGATGCCAGCAGCATTGCCACCATCTCCACACTCATTCCTGGCCAAATAAGTAAAGAAACTCAAAACACTTTGCATTTAGTTTGGGGTCTGATGAGGTTTCTGAATGTAAATGAGTCAATATTCTTACTGTAGGCTGTGGCAGAGTCCCTGTCTCTCTGATCTCCTCCCAGAAACATATTCAGTGATAGGTAGGGGACGTTGTAGCACTGTTGACAGGAAGAAAAATGTGATGCCAAATGACACTTCACCATTGGTGTGAAACTCAGTAGCCATGGTGACATTGCTTGGAGCAAAAATAACAGTAGGATCAGAGTACTATGAATTTCAGTCACCAGAAAGATGACCAAAGAGCTAACAAGCGTTCTGAGCTAAAATTCAGAATTCTCTTTTATTTTTTTGCCTGCGTGTTATCCCACCTAATGTTTATCTTGCTTGAGCTGCTAAGCGCTAACAAGAGGACTCTAATTAGCTAGTCCAAATGTCTTTTCAAACTTTATGCCGTCCAACGTATCTGTGTGCGATTTAAAAAAGGGTATTGTATCTTGTCAGACTGTGCCATGTTGTCTGAGTCGGCCCAAATAAAAACAACAAAAAAAACAAAAAAATTATGTTTCATTTGACTAAATTCCTGTTACCCCGACACCTTCCTCCTCCTCTTTCTTGCCTCTTTTGCCTGCATATCTGGTGGGAGGGACTAAGATGTGAGAAGAGGAATCCAGGATGTGCAATATCAAAAATGAGAAGGGGGAAAGGCGTGGTATCATGACCTCACTAATCATACAGTCTATGCTATAGGTGTTGTTTGGTAACGAGTATATCGTGTTCTTTTTATGTAGGATCTTGATTTTCAAACAACAAGCTGAACTTTTACCTATGAAATGTGACAAATGAAAGTGATTGTGCCTGCGAACATCCAACAACTTACAGTCATGAGGGACTCGAATAGGCAAGCCGCTGTGAGGAACCACAACACGCTGACAGACATCGAGCCTCGTGGCACAAACCACAGAAGCAGATAGGACAAGATGCCAAATGGAGTGGAAATAACCATCCTGTGAGATAAAGATTGATGGCTAAGCACAGTGCTGCACCAGGAATCTAAATTCAAAGTGAAATGCGTGTTAAATGTGTGGCTCAACCAACCATGGAGTGAGTTTGCCAATGGGCGTCCAGTTACTGCGGCTCACAAGATATCCAACCAGAGGGTCAGTCACAGCATCCCAGGCCCGACTCACAAATAAAATCATGGAAACATAGAAGGCCTCCATCTGTGATATTTTACCCACTTAAAATTAGAAGCAGTATAGAACATTATATTGTGGAAAGTACTGAACTTTTACCTTTACAACATCCAGAAGGAAAATTTGCAAGGAAATACCAATAGCTACTGAAGTAATCAGATGTGGGACCCCACCCACAGCATAACACAGCTTGCAGGCCAGAGGAATACCACCTGAGTCCTGTGAAAACCAGAGAGAGGATGGAGGAAAATCCTGAATGTGGTTAGTTCAAATAGTTCATTTGGCTCATGTACAGTCTCTCCTTCACGGAGGGAGTGTCAAACAAAACTAAAATAAATTCAGAAATATCAGTTGTCTTATTTTCAGTTATTAATTAGATTATAATCCATGTAACGTAACAAAAGCACTATTTAACAAGGGTGCTAGTTTGTTACATTTTTGACTCATGCAAGGGTTCATTTTTTTTTATGAAAACAAGAATATTTTGAAGCACCTTGTGTAATTTTTTTGTGTTTTCTTGTATCCGTGTTTGTTTTATTTTTCTTCAATTTCTTAAAAATGTTGTTGAAAAAAATAAAAATAGAGTAGGAAACACAAAGTTTACTTTGACACCGGTGTTGAAAGTAATACAGTAGCTAGCTGCCACTGATTTCAAGTGAAAGCTTGTTTGAGAGGACAAAACTAACATATTTAATTGAGAACAAGCTTCTGCAGCAAACATTAAATCACAATATTCAAGGGAAAATTGTAATGCTATCACTATTACAGATAATTTAAAAAAAAAGAGAAAGAAATGAAGGGTTTGAATGTGAATGTAAACTCTACGAATAAAGAGAAATGGTCCTTACCCCCTGCTGATCTTTCCTGCACGAGTTCCTGCTTGTGTTTTGCTTGAATAAAATCCTTTTAAATGTCTGGAAGTGCTCTGAAAAACTTTTAAGGCAATTCATTGTTAACACTTGAGTATCACTGGACATGTAATGCTTTCCCTGCACACACAGGTGAATGCCACCCGTTTGAAACCAGATTCTGGTTCAACAACTCTTTTGTGTTTTGAAGAGGGGTATTCTTATTCAGTACAGCTGCTCAGACTTAACAATAAATGAGGTGGCTCAACAGTAAAGCATAAGAACTACCAGTGCTGCAGATCTGTTTGAAACAGCAAACTTGTGGAACACGTTTTAAAAATATTAAAATTAAAATGACAGAACTGTATTTCCACAGCTGCAGTGAGAGTTTCTCTGACTCTGGAAAAAGGCCACCGCTTTCACCACATTGTCAGTAACTGCAGTATACTTCTGTACTGATGTGCTGTATTGGAGTGAGGTAGTGTGGGTGGCTGTGACCTCTTGTGGAGCTTCAGTGAAATGCAGGTAAGATTGTAAATATGGGTATCAACGTAAAACCCATATTTACAATCTTAGTCAGGTCAGGTGGTTTATATCACTGGAAAAGAAATTTACCACAATAAGGCAAAATTTCAAACTAATTCTCATCATTTTTTATTTATTTTTTCATTAGTTTGAGTTAGTAAGCCAACATTTTGAGATATTAATCAGAAATTTTGAGATTATAACCCCCAAATTTGACTTGTCAAAATCTGTTTTACAATAGTGGAAACAAATGTCTATATTGGTCTGCACCAAATGTGGTTATTGTTATTGATTCCTCCACAGAGATGAGTCCTAACATTTGTCTCGGTTCAGTGGAAAATCAGCAAATATAATTTTTTCTTCTTCCAGTACTAGTCAGAGTTCTTCAGATCTTTCTTGTGAAAATTTGTTTTGGCAACTGAAAGAAACATTTTTTTTTTACCATCCATAAGTCAAAGTTTGGGGTTTTGATGTCACAATTTTGATTCACTAAACTTGGGAGAAAATAAGTAGAAATTGAGAAAACACCCTTAAATTATGAATTATGATGTCAAAATTTTAAATAACCTGAATTTTTTTTTTTTATTTATTCATGGCAGAAAAAAAGAGGTTTCAGTGGTGGAAACAAGCTTCAAGCCAAAACTTGCCGCAGAACAGACACAAATGTGAAATAATCTCAGGAAAGAAATCAATACCACTCATGTATTGGTGCAGAGTAATGACATTTTTGTAGAAGATAGTTTTTAATGCCTTTTGTTTATTCACACAACTGCGAATTCTACATATCAAAATACCTTTGGGTAGGAATTGCTTTGAAATCAGAGATGGAAGATTCAAACCTTTTAAACTGAAGGGCTTTTGCATCAGAGGAGTTTTCAGAGGTGGTGGACAACCATGCCAAAGGTCTGCTAAATGGTTGTCTGCCAAGGGAGGGCAATACTAGTGTTAGAAGCCAACTGTGCACCAATTGTTTGAAATCTCACTTTTTTCCATTAAATTATTGTTCATACATCACCTGCAGATGTGTATCTGCATTGCATTCTCTACATAACAGGGAGAACTAAACAACTTTCATGCAGCATTTTCTCTTTAATGGCAGCCATTTACAGCACAAAGTGATTTTTTTTAAATGAAAATGTCACATCTTTGCCAGACAGCCTGGCTGTGACACACAAAAGTAATACAGCATTGAAAAGTCAAAATAGCACAAGAAAAACCTTCAGAACAAAGATTGTGGCTCACATTTTCTAAGTATGGTGAAAAAGAAGAGATATAACAAACTCACTATACTTTCCCATTAATAAACACTCTTCAGTGTAATAACAGGTTAGTAATGGAGCTCCATCAGTCAATGTCTTATCCAAGTTAGTTCTTAAAAAATATTAAAGTTGGCATTTTTATTTTTAATACAAAGCTTATAAATGACTTGAACCAGCCTATAAATTGGTGCTCTTTGTCGAGTTGTCCTTTGCCTGCTTGATTCCATAGAGCCACTTGATCACTCGTGCATTTCTCTCAATGACAGAAACACCGTAGGGAACACGATTTGCAGCTTTGCCAGCCTCCTCCTCATCCTCCTCATCCTCGTCTTCTCTGCCAGAGGCCGCGCACTCGGACCCTGGAGCGCTCGCGCTGCGAAAACGAGCCATGGAAACAATGTCAGAGCTAGAACCAGTCAGCTCCTGCACATCTGCGGGGTCCAAGCCGCACAGGTTGAAGAAGCGCTCCAGCTCTGTCCCAGCTCGGGAGTACCTGTCGCTCATGTCCGACTTAGACCGGGTTAGAGAAGGGCGTTTCCTGGAGCTGGTGGAAGACAAACGGGTAATTGCTGGGGAAGGAGGAGGTATAACAGGGTAGCTTGGTGTAGGTGTGGCAGGAACTGGGGTCTCGGCTGGAGAAGTAGAAGAGGTATCAGGTTTTGACTGAGCAATAACAGGTTTCAGAGGAGAATGACCTGGTGTTGTTCTAGGGAGAAAGAGATGCAGGTTTGAAGCAGTTGGGCCGGGTCGAAACTGAGACTGTAGAGATATTGGCTGAAGGGGCTGTCGAATTAACTGAGGTCGTCTGCCTGCTGTCCTCACAGGGCTGGCCTGAGGCATGACATCCACTCTCCGTACCGTCGCTGCAGCTGGAGGCCCAGGAGAGCTCGTGCTCTCTACGTTGGCAGGGTCAGATGCTTTTAATCTTACTTTAGCTGCAACTAACCTATCAGGACGTGGAGGCGGACACGGCTTCTCCTTTTTCTGCTGTGCCCCTGCAGGAGTAGGACGGTGAAAATTGTGTACAGCTGCAGCACAGTAAGGAGGTTTACTGTCGTTTGGCTTTGCAGTTGCACCGGACCGTGGCGCTTCATTCACTCCACTGATGAGGTTACTCAGGTGCTCCATGTCCAGCTGTAATCCTTCCTGCTTTGTCTTTGCTGGGTCTGCGGTCTTTCTGGTGGGCCACAGGGCAGAGCTGGGGCTGCGTAGAGGCTTACGCACTTCAGGAGGCCTGACTGGCTGCTGCTTGGTAAGAGCTACCTGACTCTTGACATATTTAGCCTTGTCTGCCTCCAGCCTTTCCACAGCACTCTGCTTTGGTCTGCTCGCAGCTTTTTGGTACTTCTGGTAGAAATCTAGCCCCACTGGCCCCTTGGGTCGCAACCGTGGGGGTGTAGGAGCAACAGCAGTCTTTGTTGGTTGCCTCACGGAGTGTTGAAGCGTTTCCACAGGCATTTTGTGGCCAGGCAGTCGTACCTTGTCCACTTCCCGAGCCACCTTGGAATTCAATCTGTTTAGTCCTCACTGTTATCCTCTGTTTATGTGGCCGTATGGTTCTCTCATGATCACCTTAATGGCATATTTGAAGTGACTCAACCTCGGTAAGTCAGCTGATCTCTAGCTCCTTGACATTTGGACTTCCTGCGAAAAAACAGTGTCAGTCAAATTAGAAGAAAAGCAGCTTAACAAAATAAAAGACCAGTGAATAGAAAACATTTACCTTCAAACACAAGCAGAAACTTGTGTGGAGCTACAAAACTTCACAAAGACTCTACAACCACAAACCCTCCCACTTATTTCAAACTGCAGCCAATCGCTCTCCTGAAGCCCCATGCTTCTAACAAGTTCATTGGCTGCCATCTCAGAGAGATCCGAACAATTACTCGCAGTCATCCATCTCTCCGCAGACAAACACACAATAAAACCTCATTTTCAGTCAGTAGAAAGGCTGTGAAAAGAGTGATACAAGTGTGTGTGTGTGAGGGGTGATGGGGAGGTGGATCAGGACAGCTGTCAACAAGCTATTGTCTGAAGGGAATACAGAGCAGATCACACACACCAACAGCTGCTAGGGGAACAATGACTCTTCATCTTTAAATATAGCAGCCTGTTGCCAACTACAAGCTTCTGTGGAGTAATTAATGTTGGGGAAAAAAAGGAGCCTACTATTTTAAGTCCATAAATAGTGAAGGTCAGACTTCTTCTGTGCATACTTAAGATCCTGTAGGTGCATATGGACTATGCTGCTTGAACAGTCTGCATCCAACAGTCAAATTCTCTACATATTTGCCATTCCAGCCTAAGCCGGGCTAAACTCCTGCTGACATAGTTATGAAAGTTTTAGTAGAGCTCCAGGCTTAACTGTTTTTACGTCTCGTTCCCCCCAAAATGATCCTCAAATTATCTACAGTATCTCATTAAAACAACCGGCCGGCTTACAAACACAATGGGAATTGCAGGAGTTTAGTCAGACAAGCAGAATTAGATCCTCTAATTTGATGTTTCCGAGTCAAGTGCTGGCACGTTCGTCTGACAAAGGGAGTGAAGCAGGAAGCCAAGCACAGACACCCGGGAAGGGCAGGTAAACAAAATGGCTTACACACTAGTCTTGCCCTGCCAAACTCACACCCAGCCTTTCTGAAGGTACAAGTTAGTAAAGAAAGCTTTTCTTTCTATCAAGAGGAAACTCACCTTCACAGGTTGCCTTGAGTTCCTCAGTCTCACCTGGGTTTCTCCTTCGTGTGTTCGTGTATTTCAAATCACACAGGACAAACCTGTTTGACAACTCATGTGTGCTGCTCCTGAGGCCACCCCCTTCTTTTGATTTGTCCAATCAGTCTCTTACAAGGAAAAACACAGGCTTGCTTTTTTTGGTCATGTGACCCTATCATTGTCATCTGCTCTCAACAAAGTGATAAGCACCGTTTCCCAGAATCCAAGAGTGGAGCAAGGAAACTGCAAGCAAAGCACCAATACGTACTGAAACTGTTACAAAGGTTAAGTCGAAAGTTGCTTAAAAAAATAAATTAAAAAAGTAAGTATTTCTCACTAGTAGTTGAAAAACACAAAACATGTACTTTTCCAATCCCTCCATGATTCCTCTACATTATATCCAGACAGTTCCTGCTGTTCAAAGGTCGGTGCTGAGACTGTACACACATTTAGGCAAGCAAGTTAAACAAATTTACTCATATATGCAGCATACAGTCAGAGAAACACAAGGGTGTTACAGACTCTTGCTTTTGCCCCAAATAAAACCAGCAACAACAGTGACCTACACCAAGCATAGAAAAATAAATGACACTCCAATGACGAGTGAGTACAGACTTTAAGAACGTTTACAGATTTTGCAGCGTTTCATTTGAACTATACAAAAAAAAAAGATAAGCGACCTCCAAAAACTCACACAAATTACACTTTTGATTTTCAAAGTCTGAAACAACCACAGTTTGCTGAAGTCATTAAACGTCACCTCCAAACTACTGGGCTATTCAGTGTAAGTATAACTGTAGTATTTTACAGCCACATACAGATTGCACATAAGAGCACAGGAAAGTGGTTACAGTAAGTCAGACATAAAAATATATTCTTTTTACAAAATGTGCTGGAGCCAGTTTAACAGATATTTTTGCCTGGTCTGCAGTCTTTGTCCCATCTTAACTTTGCTCTTAAGTCAGTTGGATATAACTTAGATGCAGCCTCCAGGAGTGAGAGGGCTCAGGAGACAGACACCCTCTCTACATTTATAATTAAGGCTGAACTGGTTAATCCAGAACCATACATCAGGACTTCCCTCAGGGACTTTACATGAGCATTACCATTTCTTCTCCACTCCCCTCATGTTTATAAGCCATTGTCGCATGTCATTAACTTTTAACTGCGCTCTGTTTGTGTTTTCTATTGTTTTTTTGGTCTTCACCTCTCTACAACCCTCTTTTTCCTCTTCTCTTTCATCTCACACCTCAAACTGGTTGCACCACACAACTGCTCCACCCTGATCCTGGTTATGATTTCTTCCTCCTCGCTGTTGTCAAGTGCCTGCTCATATGGGAACCTTACTCTAATATTGTGGGTTCTTCAAAACAGAAAACACAGCGAGTTGATGGTTGCATCCTGAGCTTGACTTGTGTGTTGTATTTAAAGTAATCATCCTTTGTATCTTCCATTTTTTCCGGAAGAGAAAATGCTTTCTGCAGTTACCTGTGCAGTTTGAGATGGCCCCTCAGCTTTATACATCAGCCCGACTTTAATTTACACTGTATCATTTAGGCACATTTAAACAACAGTGAGAGCTTGTCTGTAAAACTGGCCCCAGGTTACATGTATTACTGTGTGTTATGGTAGTGTTTAAAAGTTCAGTTCAAACAAGTATGAGCAAACTTACAAAGGTGTGTAACAAATAATGACTCCACATTGCTCCATTCATCACTGCCTGCATGACTCATTCACCTCAAAATGAGGCGTCAACGGGAGGCAGTGACTTCTCTCAGGTTTATTTTGCTTCCCTTTGCTAAGTCAGGAACTTTGGCTGTGGTTCACCCTTGGATAAGTCTAAACATGTCATCTCGATCTGACATTACATCGCTGTCACAAAGCCGATAAACATCAGAATGATGATGGTCATTCGTTTTTCCTTTGCACCATAATCTAAAAAAATAACATGCTGTGTTTTTAACGTGGTTAGCTGTTTGTGGTTAGGAAATAGCACAGTTTTTATCTTTGTCCTTTGCACCCAGGCTGTGAGCTCTTCTCCGCCTTATGCTGCCCCTCAGGCCAAAGTCCCTCTGCCCCTCCTTCCCCTCCTCTCCGCCTACGTCTTTGCCCTCCTCGGGCGGCTGCTTTCGAAGTTGCGGGGGTAGAGGAATGGGCTGTCCCAGGAAGTAGCCCTCTTCCTCTGAGTCTGAGGATGAAGAGCAGGTAGAACAGCAGTCTTCGTGTTTGTATTGTCCCGGATGGAGAGTCAGAGAAGAGCCATCGGAGCCGCCTCGGCTGTCTCTGTCTTTCTCGCCTCTCCAGTCTAGGGAGTCCAACCTGGGCCTGTCGGATTGCGAGCGTCGAGATCGCCTCTCTGACCCCTGGTGTAGAGCAGGGTCTGAAGGGATGTGGGAACGACCCCAACCTCGCCTTAAATGGCGTTGCTGGTACGAGGATCCATCTGGAATAAAAAGAATGAGTAACTATGAGAAACACACACAAAAGAAAACTTCATTTGAATGAGTTAATATTCAAAGTGCCTGAAGACATACCCAGCAGATCCATGTGTGGGGGGACGCCTTTCTTCAGATGTAACCTGCTTCCGAAACCTCCCTCCCCCTCATCTTCATCCTCCTGGTTTTCCTCACCCTCTTGCAGCCCCTCCTTATTCTCATCTTCATCCTCATCCTCGTCCATAGAGTAGCTGCTGCTGATTGGCTCTCTGAAGCTGACTCTGGCTGTGTTGCTGCGAGTCAGCGGGGGTGGAGAGTCACAGGGTCTGTCCTCTGGTTGCTGGAGTTTTGGTGAAGGTAAATCCCGGGGCAACAAGTCACGAGACTTCACGGGCAGGGGAGGTGGGAGGACCGAGGGGTTGTCCAGAGGAAGAGGAGGCGAGTCAGGTGAAATGAGTTTGTTCACATGAGAGTTCTTTTGAGGAGGATTTGCTGAAGAGAGAAAAATAGAAGACATATTGTAGTTAAGAGACAATGAAAAAAGGGTTATAAGAAGCATATAATAGTCATGCCAGTATCAGTGGTTTCTGATACCTTGCATAACTTTATTTGTCTTTTCCACCCAAGTTCTACAGTCAATTTCAGTAGAGGTTCCTCTTGAATTAAGACCACTTAGTCCAGTACTTCCATTTAGCTCTCCTTCGGGCTGGGGACTACTGCCTGGAAGTTTGATAGCACAGTTCCCTGGAAGTAAACTGTAATGTGGAATGTCACTGGGCCAAGAAGGACCTAAGCCATTCCCTAAATGAATGTGTGGAAGAGGTGAGTACGAGCCTCTTTGACGAGGATGATGACTGGGTGAAGGAACTCCATTCTGAACTGGAGCCGTGCAGTGGACACCTGAGAGAAGCAGAGAAAATAAATGTGTTACAATAAGCACAAAAACATAATCCATGTGAACTCACTGCACAACAGCTCCACCGTTATTCACCTCTGGTTTCCACTGCAGTATGAATGCAGTCTTTTGCAGGAGCTATAATGGGGTTGATGCCCTCTAGTGGCTGCAGTGGAGAACCACACTGTAGCTTGTGGTGTTTCTCTGCTGTCCCATACTGTCTGTTATGGTGAGGCGATCTAGTCTGCAGAGCAGAGTCGCAGGAATCCGAGTTATTGGGGTCTTCTCCCAGAGAGCAGGACCTGGAACAGAAAATAAGGCCCCTGCGAGGGAGGAAGGGACGCCCCAGGAGAGGTAGCTGACAGCGGGCGCAGCAGAAACACGAGTCCACAGCGTGCCAGTGCTGACCGTCGTATGTCATTTGACCCTGGTCGATACCTGAGGAAATATTTGTGTGTCAGCTGTGGAATTTTAAAATCAATCTTTATTACCTCAGAACACATTTAAAAGCAATGCATAACACTTTATACTATTGGTCAGTAGTTACTTGTTAGAACTCTGACATTAGTGATGCGAGTGATGTGCCCTTAGAGAACAAATATGGTGTATTACAGGCTTCTTTGTAAGAATATACCATCATCAGAATATCTGCTTACGGGATACATGTAAAAGTTTGCTTAAAGTATCACGACGTGTCTTTGCTTCATCACAGCTAACACCTTTCTCACTCAGCACTACATCCTACATGAAAAAGACAAAGGGTCTCTTTAGCATACAGGAGATCACATTACAATGATGCAGAGCTGTTATTAAAATGATTCACAATTTAAAAAAGGCAGACATCATCTTCATGCTCTCAGGCAAGTATTGCAAACTAATCCAGATCCAGATTTTTAAAATTAATTCATGCATGCTGATTTTTTAATTTTCAGGCATGGTGGAGGTGTGCAGTCTCTAGCTGCTCTTCTTGATATATTAGTAAATTATTATAAGTCCTTTTGTAGGCTCTGATGATGAATAACAACATGCTAAAACTATGCAATATTATAAAAAAGTGACGTCAAAAAGATGGAATGATTAAAGACAAATAAACACTTACATTGCTGGTATATACAAATTAGGCTGGTAATGTGAAAACATGGCTTCACTATAAACTTAATTCATTAAACTTAGTTCAGTACCTATGTGTTCTCCACAGGTATCACAGTACTCTGCGTACAGCGACTCGTAGCAGGAGCAGCAGTACGGTCGACTCTCTCTCATGATGTAACGCTGGCCGCCCAGAGCAGCCTCACATTCAAAACAGCAGAAGTGCTTCATGTGCCAATATCTTCCTTCAGCCTCCGTACACTCATCTGCTAGAATAATCTAGGTTTAAAAGAAAGTGAGAGACAGAGAGGTAATTTCACAGGTACAGAAGTAAGTAAACTTTAGAAGACAGAAGAACTAGGTTAACAAAACAGAGTACAAAATATCCAATCAGTGCCGTTCTGTTTGTAGGCTTAGCCACTCCCTGGGTCTAACCGCCAGTTGTAGGTCAGTTGCGGTAGATCCATTTGTCAACTATCTCAACTAATCCCTTAAGTCACAGCGATGAGCTATTCAAAACCAGAAGACACCAACAGAAAATTCTACAAATAGCATGCACTGGTTCTGGGAAACGCTAAAATACAACAATAGCCAATCTGGGAATGGCTACATGAGAAAGGAAAGATATTTGAACTGGATATTCTGAAGTCATGCACACTTATGTCCCTTATTATTTAATGACAAATGAAGCAGACATAATATCTGAAGCTGATTCAAAGTCTTGAATTTGTACTTTAGCTTTTCACTATAAATTTACTTATGAGGCCCAAAGAGATGTCAATGCAAGTGAGGAAGGCCATCATAACGAGTGGCCAAATCAACAACCTGCTCCACCACAGAAGACAACTAAACTGCATAATGACTTATGAGAATTATTTCCATGGTTAAGAAAAACACCTGCATAACATCCAGCCAAGCAAATCAAGGACATGGGTACATCAAAGTCT
The DNA here is from genome assembly GCF_057381845.1 of Rhamphochromis longiceps. Taxonomy (NCBI): domain Eukaryota; kingdom Metazoa; phylum Chordata; class Actinopteri; order Cichliformes; family Cichlidae; genus Rhamphochromis; species Rhamphochromis longiceps. Next base: position 22,057,589 of record NC_140576.1, read on the forward strand.
ACAATTAAGAGAAACCTTTATGAATGGAAATACAGAGTTTCCAAAACAATGGTAACCATCAAGAACAAGAAGGCCAGATTAGATGTTGCAAGAAAGCATTTAAAAAAAAAAGATTCTGGGGGAAAAAAAAATGGACACATGAAATCAAGTCACCTGATGCCAGCCCAACAGACCATGATTTTCAGTTATTAAATACAAAACTAAATTCAGAGACCCACAAATAAGCAGCAACTGAAGGCAGCAGCAGTAAAGGCCTGCCAGTGAATCTAAAAGCAGGAAACAGAATTTGGTATGTCCATTGATTCCCCTAAGGCAGTCATTTTTTACACTTTATCCAAGTATAGAAACAAATATTCATATTTAAAATTAAAATTAATGTTGAGCCTCTGAAAGTGGGGAGTATGTAAAAAATGTGTGCGATTCCAAAAAAAGTTAACATAAATTTCTTTGTTAAACCCCTTTAATTAAAGCTGAACGTCTGCACTTAAATCACATACTAACTGTTTTATTTACAATCCACTGTGGTGGTGTACAGATGAGAAAAAATACAAAAATTGTGTTCTGTCCAAAAAAATTAAGAACATAACTATATGTTTTTCTCTCCTACTGTAGTTTACTTCCACAAACCTGCAAAAAAACATCAACAAACTATTTTGTGTAACTTCCCAGTTGTACTAATAGCCTCCCAAGTGCATTTAGCAACTTGGCATTTTTTATTTGTGTTAGAGAACAATGCCACCTGTGACTAATTGACTAATGCCCTCACTATGAAAATTCAGTCACTGCTAACTCTAACTAACTCACTAATGTTTCACCCATTCACGTCATGTTTTATGACATTATGCTGACTTGCTGGCTCATTCTCATTCAGCTGCCTGGGGATGGACTCAAACTCCACCATCTTGGGCTGCAGCTGTTACTGTAGCTCTTGTTCTCCTCTATAGATTCGCTGCTAGCTAGCAGGCCACTCTAACCAGAAGTAGCAGCAGGTGGTGCACCGACACTGAGCTCACGCAGGCTTTGGACACGAACAAAGACTATCATCACCAACTTCTCTCCAGGATGATAGAGCTGGCGTGTGGCCGTGGAGAGGCAGTTATTGTTTGTTAAAGTAAGTCTACTCTTCCTTGTACACCTCATATATATAATTCTTTAATAACACAAGTGTGCACACTCCCCCTTTTGCATGCACTCATGTATACAAATAAAATACATTACTGTGGGAAACATTTAAAAACATTTAATACTGTTGTTGCTGAGATTTTATATTAAAACAAAAAAAAAAAAAGCAAGAGGATTTTGGGGAGACAATCACCTCATCGCAGGCCTGGCAGCGGGGCTTAAGCCTTTCAGCGTGGTGCCGACCGCAGTATATCTGTCCATCCTGGTAGAAGTAGATCAGATCGACCAGCAGTTCGCTGCAGGAGGCACACTGGAAACACTGAGGATGCCAACAGCTGCCGTGTCCTGCCCGACTCGCAAACACGGCTATATCACCCCCGCAGATCTGTCTGCCACACTGGAAAAATAGATGGGTGTGGGGTGGTGCAGAGGGAAGCAAGTTAGGTGGTATATCCTTTGACAAAATGGTAAATGCTCCAGGTTGCACAGCAATTTACTTCCACAGCCCTGTAATCATGTGGCCCCTGAGCTGTGCCTGTATCTACTTGCACCTACACTGACTTCATTCTTCATGACTTGGACGTGCTCTTTTTATGCTTTCATATGTGAGGTTTATAACTTTATGTCGGCCTCAACAGGAAAAAAAATCTCTACCTGCTGGCAGATTGCTCCAGTCATAGTTACTGGGAAAAGTCTTACAACACCCCGGCCCAGGTTTTCTCTTTTTCTCTGCTGACTGAACAGACACAGCTCCTTTTTCTCCTCCTCATCCAGAGAATTACAGTACTGGGGCTGAAAAAGACACAGAAACTCACATCAGCATTCAAACAACTAGACCTAAAGTATGTATGTATGAAGACTGTCATTAACAATTTATCTGTCAATTATTTTAATGACAGTAAAGTGTAAAACTCTCATCCCAAACCAAAAGATAGCAAGTAAGAGTCTGCGTTATCCATGTCCCCTGTATTTATTTTCAAGAAATATCTTTCTCTGTTAAAGCTGACATTCATGTGTTGCAGCTGTGAAACCTTTTCATTCTTTTCTTTAATATATTTGTTGTATAATTGAAGCAGAAAGGACCATTATTAAGGATTAACAGACTATTTTATTGTAAAACTGGCTTTAAAAATGACTATAGGAAGAGATTAAAATATAATTTATTTTTTCCAAAAGTTGTGAATTTCCTCTTTACCTACCAATCACCCAAAAAAGAAAAATTAAAAGAAAGAAGCTTAATAAAAAGAAATAAGGCTGGTTGTTGATTTTCTTTGTTGCTTTTTTAAACTAAAAAAGGCACATCACCCCTATATTCAAGTCTAAAGCATCCAAAGTCAGAGTCGCAGAGATGTTACCTCACTGTCGTGGGCTGGAAGCTGGTGCAGCAGCTGTTTGATTCGGTATCTCTCTCCTGGACTGTTCACATAAGGCACCCTGTCCTCTGGTAAGCAGCTAAAATATTGGTAAACCTGAATGACAAGACAATTATGCTCATATAGAGAATATAAACACCCACTTATCCAAATATAGAGCAATTTAATTTACAACCAGTCTATGCACGAACATGTCCAAGTAAATGAGCATCACGTAGGCCTGCACAGCATTAATTTATGTCTCGACTTCTCTTGTGCACCCTGATTGTTACCTGTTCAGGCTTGAGCCCAGGTGGAACCCATGCATACTCCTCGGAGGCGCAGCCTGAGTCGTCATCAGAGATGGAGTGTCTCTGGAAGTCAGATACTAGCTTTGTCATCATCTTTTCCAGCTGCCCTGGCACCGGGCGCACAGCATGCTCTTCTCGTACACACTTGCAGTGCACACAAATCTTCCTGTGGAGACAGAGGAGTTCCCGAGGCAAAACTGAACTAATGTCAAAAATCTTGGTAAACACAACTCCAAGTGTTCTCCTGGATCTTCGAGTGGCCAGGTGTAAAATACAAAGTTTTTAACCTGATTTCAGATGTATCCGTAAGATTTTTTTCACTGTGACCATTAAAACATATTAAACATTTATTTAAGCCAGACTTTTATTAGGATTAGGCCACATTAATGCAGACACTTCCACTGTGCATAACCATATTATTTATGAACACACGCTGCGTTGGAAACATTACGTCACAAACCGGCCCACACACTCTGCGAGACTCCCTGCCGTCACAAATTACTAATACAGCAGTTGTCACAATCTGATTAGGGGCTACGCAATCTACAGATCACTATCTCAGACCAGTTCATGCCCTCATTACACCAAGATCTTACAGGATCTGCATCAGCGCCAGCACATCCAGAGTATTTTTCTACCAAACAAGCAGGAAATCAGGTCATTGGCATAAGCTTAGCTGTCAATCCGGGGCAGTTAGGACTGGGAGGTGAAGACGGGAGCAATAATCTCCCTCAGCCTCGTATTACAACCTATCTTGTCCTCAGACTGTTACAATCAATCTGGTGGTGGGTGTGCCTGTGTGTGGGACCAGTAGAGTCAGAATAAAGTGCCCTGGGCTAACAGTGAGGCGTGGGTGTCACGTTTTTTGTTGTTGTTTTCTGGAGATTGAACAATATGTCCATAAGCAGCATGTATTGCATGTGTACATCTCTGTTGCGATTGCATAACAGTCTGCCAGCTGGCACTTGTGGCTCAAGTTCACAAGGCACAAAGCTGCTTTATATCAGCGCCCAACCCCCACACGACCAAAAAGCCCACACACACCATCACACAACTGCTTGTAAAATGCATGAGCACTCCACCTCTAATCAATTGCCTCATAAAAATCATCCAGGTGACAGCCAGTAATCACTGCATGTCTTTACCCAACACAAGGTAATTCTTGAATAGTTGACAAAACAGAGATGAGAAGTACTTCTATGGGATTCCAGTTCCTTTTCTCAGGCCCAGAACTGCACATTCAGTATATGCAGCTGTCTTGCATTGGCATGTTCTATGCACATGGCTGCCAAGCAGTTAGCACCAATATAAATAATTATAAACACAGCAAGAGAGCTTAAGCTAAGCTACAGTGGCACAAATCTGTTTCCCAGCTGTATTTATGTGGATTCCTATGCAAATAAAAGGTTAGGGGAATGAAGATGCTCAGCAGGTGACCTGGCACTATGGGACACAGATGGTAGATTCTCCACCCTCTCACCCCACCAGTACCACCAGCAGTCTGCGCACCACGAAAGCATTAGCAAGTGCTTTAATTACAAGCAGGTGCCAACTCTCACATGCAACCTACAGTTACCGAGACAAGAGCCAATTTGGAAGTATGTGGGGTATACAGGTATTACAGGAAAATCTCAAATTATGCCTCTCTGTGCAAATGCCTCTGCAGGTATTTTACCAAATTAGGGTCCCTGTTTGAACAGATGCACATGCCAAATTATTGACATATGCTACACTTTGATAAAACACGTTCCGTCTGATATTAGCCCTGTTTTGTCTTTTATTTACACACATTGTCACAGATCATTGAAATATCCATTTGTTTACATTTATAAACTAATTTAAAGGGTGATTTTTTTTTTAGCAAGATTTCTGTTCTGGTGGATGAAACTGTATGACTGAAATCAAGAACAGGCTACAGAAATGTGATAGTAGTGTCTAGTAGTGCCTTTCTTCTTTTATACAAAGATGGGGTACACGCACATGTTCCAAATGCCCTGTAAATATACAACCATAAATCTAAAGGCAGTAACCCCAGTATATGGTTATCTGCAGTTATCGTACAGAAACTCAGGAAGCTTTTCTAAAACATTCCCATTTTATGGCTCTTTTGCAAGTAGCTGTTTGATCATGACTTTAGAAACACACAAACAGAGGGCTATTTCAGCAGTGCCATTTACCAAGCTGTGCGGTGCTGAGCCTAGTCCTGTTCTATTACTTCATTCACAAGCCTCTGATGTAACACATCTGCGCTCTGTCCCCTCTGGATATGTGCAGCGCCACGTTGAGCACTGATGAGTCAAAAACTCTACCAAGAACGACCAAAAGAGACAACATCCAGTCAAAAAATACTTGCATGACATTTTTAGAGCAGGTTCTGCTGAGAGTTGCAATGGTCCCTGTCGGCTGCTATTTTGCAAATGGCAAAAAGCACTGAGGGTTTTTGATTGGGTTACATATCGTGAGTGGTGCCTTACTTAACAGAAGTCTGCCGCTTAAATAAATTTTAAGATTGATTCAATGATACCACTTAAACTGGTTAAAAATCCTGGTGATAAAAAAAAAAAAAAATGTAGTGCTGTGCCCAAACTTTTTAAATGCAAGAAAAATGCAGCATTAATCCAAGTGCAACTACTGCATGCAAACAAGAAACACACCACTCAACAGTTTGTAACAAAAGAAGCCAATGTGCAGTTTTTTAGTGGGTTTTTCTTACATGTGTAAGAAAAAGTTAGTTTGTTTTTATTAAGACATGGCAGATGACGCTTTCACACTCTGCCTCTAAGCTTGCTTTAGCCAACCAAATCACAATCACCGATACGTCCGGTAAAACTGATTCTGTTATTGTTAATGGTGTATCTTTTGTTTGTATTACTGGCTATAGCAACTGAATAATACTAAATGAACTTAATAGTCTGACTGAAAACATACAGATAAGAAGTGTGTGTTTTTCCACCGACAGAATGATTAAATGGAAAGATAAAAAAAACGAAACTAATGATTTACAATTTCTTCCCTTTGGTTACTGGGCTAGCCAGTAAAACTTTACCCTGCACTATCACTGATTTCTAAGTCTTTAAATAAAGCCGCCCTTCTATTATGTTACCATGTCCTCAAAAGGTAATGCGCGATATATAATAAGCCAGTTGTGTACAAGGAGGGATTGAGTAACAGCAGTATCAGTACATGACCTCATATTGCACACTATACAGATAATTTTACAAAGTGTACAAAACAACATAAAGTCAGACTAAGGAACAATAATCATCTAAAAGCATTTTCCTTCACATCTCCCAACTTAATTATTATTTGAGTTTCTTTTCTGTCTAATCCTAACAGTAAAATCTGGTTTCTCCATTACCTGTTGTAACCATGACAAATTAGTCCGGCTTGGCCTGTTGATGGAGTCCCATGCAGACTTGTTCTGTTCTTGCATCCAGTAGGTTCCTACTGCCTTGCCGTCTGTCTGTCAGTGAGAGCAGGATATTCTTTGGCAGGTCCTTTCCATCTGATAATTTCTCTGTCTGAGCAGCTCTTTTCAATGTCCCCCTATAGCCCCCACTCCCACGCTCCTCCGCCCCGATAGTAGGTGCAAACAAAAGGCTCTGAACGGAACCATACACTACACAAAATGCAAACACAGATCTCAAAGTACACACAAGCCCTGTGACTTTTAAATCTGCCCACAAAGATAAGCTAAAGTGTACATGCCATGAACGTTTCAATTAAGCCTCTCAATTTACTCACGCTGCCTTTGAAGATATGAAACATCAAGTGACAATCACGATGCATAAAGTCACTGCGTCTTTCCTCCCCTGACCAGACTGCTGTAACTGATTCATAACAGATGGACTATCTGTAGCTTGTATGCAGTTATTAATCATAAGCGGAGCAGATTTTGATCCTGTGAGCAATGCTGTGCTGTAGAGTGGAGTATTTATAATGTTATGTGATCAAGATGGCCATGCATGAGTACAAAGTGTCTCTAGTGATATATCAAACCGACAGCATGGCTCATGGTCTCTGTGAAGTCACGACACATCTCCGAAGTCATAGCGGCTCATCCGACTTTGGTGAAGATGAATGATGAATGATGAATGAATACCAGGAAAAACATGATTGCTCAAAAAGACGCAGCGTGATTACAATCTTTTAATAGAATGATCTGTTTTCTCTTTTTTTTCAGGATCAGCATCCGAGTCATCAGAGGTGCTTCAACAAACAGTAGATTATCCCTTTAGTCTACTGACAACAAATCAATCTGCAGCTATTTTTGACCTCACTGTTGCTTCTTAAATCTAAACACTTGGTGCTCATAATATAGTCCAGAGATTATGTTTTCATTTTGATGGTTACACAGACAAAGAAATGAAAACAAAAATTTACTTTACTACTGCTTTACCTGTTTCTTTTGCACTTTAATGGCAATATGATTGATCAGGAAGATAATCAGAAGACTAATCAATACTGACAAATTTGCCCCACTACAACTAACTTCAAGCAGCCTATCTAGCAAATTATAGTTAACTAAAATAAATAGAAAAAAAACATGTGTGGAAAAACACATTTTATTAAACTGAAAAACAATACCCCATCAGCCTTTTACGGCTGAGAGGTACGATTTGTCAACGTGTTTGTATTTTTGTATTATATTATTTTTTAGTAGTTAACAACAATCCAAAAAGTAACAACCATATCATAATAACAAACGTAAAGTAAAACTGAACATTTTTGAAGATAAAAACAATGAAATGAAATGAGGAAACCTACTGGAAACTAACTTAAAACAGTTGTAAACAAAAAGATAAAAACTGGTGAAAAAATAAATAATTCTAATCCAGACTGTGAGTGAACCTATAAATCAGCATATATTATTAAAACTGGTGAGGGGTCTAGTATAGCAGCCATATGATAACTCTTTAAAATGCTGCTGCTGGTGTGATAATCTATACCTGCAGCAGGGAACTGTGAACTCTCCACAGATCTGGTTCTAAGAAGCAGATGGGCCTCCTCCCATAACTCCCTGCCACTAATTAGTGACAGAGTAATTGCCGCATGGCCACCCAGACTAATAGCAATGGCGACTTTGAACACTTCTGAAGCGTGTTGGGGACCTGTGGGTCAAAAGTAACTCAATTCACTTGCTGCTGGGCAGCGGAAGCACCATCTGCCCCCACCTCAGTTTAAGCTGTGCCTGATAAAGCTCAGGATGAAGATGGATCACTTCCCTCTCACCGAGCATCAGCAGCTGAGCCTGTGGTCACTTGGAAGATCTTCTCCATCAGCAAAGGTGTGAGTTTAAATTGGTTATTTAGACAGATGCAATTAGTGCCAGACTCCGAGGTCTTAAAGTCTGACCCCTATAAATCTCAATCATTTAATCACTTTCATGTTTTCAGTCTTCTGGATCGCCTAAGAGACTTACAACGTCTAAACAAGACATTTATCCTTGTCAGCTCACCCAATGTCATTTCGGATCTGCCCATCAGCCAAACGAGTAATGAAAAAACGTAAACAATGAACTACAGCATTTTGTTAATGCTACACAGATTAAATGCACTGTAAACAGATCAACGTGCATGGTAGAGTGCGGCACACGTGTTTCAGATTCCGTGCTAACTTCTAAGCTTTTATCTTGACCCGAATAGAGAGAAAACTGAAAAAGGAAAAAGATAAAATTACAGGCTTTTGGCTTTATGAAGTACACATTCCTGCCTTTTGTTTTATTCTCTCATCACGAGGCCAGTTTGTCTCAACCATGTAGTACACATTAGGGGTTATAAATGCAGCCTTCATTATCAGGAATAAATCTTGTGTGTCAGTGTCAAACCCTGTGATCATCCTCAAGAGTTTCTGGGTCTGTAAGCACCAAACACAGCACAATGTAGTTGAATCACCTAGTTTCCTTCTAAGTGACTCATTCTTTAATCTTTAACCTCTGAAATAATGTGAACAACAAGCAGTAACCCTTAGCTTTGTAGTATTTGTCGAGCTGGAGCAGCCTCTGTTTTTATTCCATACATTAAAGCGTAATGAAACACAGAAGTCCCATCTGAAAAAGGAAAAGTGCACTGAAAAGCAGAAACTGGAGAGACAGAGGGGGGTTTGAAGTGGTTGAGAGGGTTGCTATCACAGCAGTAAGGCCTAATCTTATTAGCAAGATTGACAGGATTAGACTAACCAGAGACCCCACCAGCTGGATATACACTAAAGGACTAAAAGAGAGAGGACAAGGAAAGACGGGCTCAAAAGAAAGCACACAAAAACAGACCTGACAGAGGAGGTTGAATTGTTCATCAGGAGGGACTTTGGTAGTGTTTAACTCTGAACAAATAAGTAAAAGAGGTATACAGCAGTTTAAAAAGTACGAATAAGACAAATTAAACTCTCTGAACACAATGTGGACATGGTATGAAAACATTTATCCCCAATTTTTGGGTCAGCAAAAAAAGAAAAAAGATAAGAAAAATTTAACTCGCCATTTATCAATTTAAGTATTTTTTGCCCATTAAAAAACATTCAACTTAAGACTCATTCCACGAAATTATATAAAAAACAAATTAAGGTGCAATATAGGGCAGTGCAGGGCTTTGTATCTACCACTGCTGTGATATAATGAGCAGTCATGGTCATGTAGCTTTCCATTGCCCTTGAGGTCCACCCATCTGCAGTTCAGCCATAACGTTACACTTTTTCTGCTCATACATGCTTGGAACGATCTTGTCACTGAAGTGGATGTAATAGCAACGGGATATAATAGCGTGGCTCAAGCACGTTCATCATATGTTTAAGCCGCTTGTTTTGCACAAAGGAATACGGCCTCATGCCAGCAGCTATAAAAACCCCAATAGCTTTTGTAATAGCTTTAGCCCGGTGGGATCGGGCAGCAAAGGGCTGCTAAAATGCCGCAAACTCCTCTGCTCCTCCACTTGGACCACTAGCGCTGACCATGACTATCACTTGACAAACTGACCACATACTTTTTTTCCTTTTTAATGCATACATGTTTTTTGTTTGCAAAACAATTAAATAGCTAAGGGGTCGTGTTTCTATAAATCACGTTTCCAGCTAAAGTGGCATAAAAAAAAAAAAAACAGCCATAAAATCATTGCTTTTATACTTTGTTTTGCTTCTGAAGTCCAGCAGGGCAAAATGACTCTACGGTATGAAACAAACATTTCCTGCAAAGCTCACAGGCACCGCTGTCAGTGTTTAAGAGTCCTACAGTTCATACCTCCAGCCATGGACACGGAAGCCGGGGCACTGGTCTCCGCAGCGCATACAGGGTTGGCCTCTGTCTGGATCCTCTTCCTCCTGCTGAATAAAAACACAAATCACTTTAGCTCACGTAATTTCTGACTGGAACATGATTCAATTGTGCCTTTTGGCAAAAGACACAAAAGAATAAGGATATAGAGTGTTTGCTAGACATGAAGGAAAAGCATCAACGCCGGAGTGAGCTAACGAGTCCACCTAAGCCTCAAGCAGAATGTGCTTAAATTCAATCACTTCAGTCTTTAGTTTAGCATGTTTGTGGGGGGAGCGTGGGCTGTCATTACTCGTCTTAACCAGTTTATTAATACCCCCCATCCTATTATACCAAAACCTTACCGAATACTGCAAGCTTGGAGTGGCAGAGATAGACATAATATCCATGTGTTATGTCAGTGCAGATAAAGCAGCAAACAAAACGGCCAGGTATAAAAATGGTTTGGGCACTATGAATTAGGGGTGAGTTTCAAGACTGCTTTCTATATTAACGAGAAATCCCTAATATGGACAGTTTTGATTTTCAAAGTTTAGGTGAAAATGTTGATTTTGCTATGGCTGTGGCTGTCTATGTATCATGTCAGGTAAATGAGCCATAAACCAGACCTTTCAACCATGTTTGTAGAAGTTATTTCAGACTAATTAGCAGATACTGATGTCTGTGTTGCCCTTGAATAGCCTATGTTCTATTCTAGTTAACATTAGTTGATAGCTTAGCACGCCACCCTTTCACCAAAATATAGTCATTTCTGACTCAAAGAAACCAACATGGCAGCAGCCAAAGTGTTAATACTGAGGTTTTGAAATGTTTGGTCAAAGAAATCACTGGGCCACATCCTACTGGCTACATTTATACCATCTATGACTTACATGTTAATACTTCCAACTTAAAAGCAATAAAAAGCAGGTTTAGAGCCTGGTTAAAGAACTGTCTTGGGCTCTGTGGATTCAGCTTGCTAAATGAGCTTGCTTCCTTTACCCAACAACTGCATTCTACCCACTCGCCTAAATATGGTCACTATTCTCCAGCCCATCTATCTTTTATATACAGTCAGTGATGTGTACTTAACACTGTATTTGTACTAACACTGTACTTAAGGCACATAAACCTAACATCACTGATAGTTTGAGTAGATACTGTGTGCTCCGGTACGCCATGCCTGTACATAATAAAGTATTCTTATAGCTGTTTGTGTTTTTAATCAATGCAGCAGTGGGTGTTTAATTTTCTAGGTTACAAAATACACACACACACAATGGTAAGTGATACCCATAATTTGGCATAACGATCCCCTTACAAAACCTGTTTACTTGAGCTCAGCTCAGCCACACAGTTACATATTAAACTCAACAGTGAGTTCAAGCAAAGCTCTTTGTTTTGCAGAAATATATGGAGGAATACATGACAGGTAGTTAAATCCCAAATATTCCTCCTGCCAAATATGCTGACTGAGCATTGCTGAAGGCAACTCCGCAGCTTAGCACTAAATCAGCCGCTTCATATCTCAGTTCTATTGCTGCAGCTTTACTGCATACACAAAGCTCTTTTTAGAGATGGGAGGAAGGAAGCAGACACAGGATGAGAGCTGCACCCTTTCCCTCTCAGTATAGTTACTCTGTCTCTACCTTTTTTTCTCTAGTCCTTTAATATACACAACCTCTATCTTATTTGAGAAGAACTTACTGTTGACAGAGGGGAAAGCTTACAGTTCTTCCCAGGTTGGTAAACAAAAAGGAAGCTACTTAAGTGTTTTTCCCTCTGCTGAGATTCTAACTTTTTTTGGCCACAACTGGTTTGAAATTCTACATTAAAAAACAACAACAACACCACTGAGTTTAACAAGCGAAGTAATAAAATGCAGATATGTGATACAACACGGTACCTGTGCGTGCCTGTTCACCTGTCTTTATTTTTCAGGCCACACTAACCACATAATCATTGTTGTTCACGTTAAGCCTGTTTTCCCAAGCTGAGATATTTATGAGCCATCTCAGAAACTGCAGCACATTACTTTGACTAGTAATCAGGATACTTCGCTTATCTAACAGACATCTGAGGGCTGAAAGTATATTATTAGTGGAGTAAGAAACCACAGAGGCTTAAACTAAAAAAAAAGTTGCTTCAATTTTAAAAAATTTGATGGTTTGAGGAGTTATGTAGCTGTTTTTAGGGTTGATATATTGAGGTATTTTCACTAATGACAGCACAGAGCTTCGTGGGAACTAGTTAATCCAGAACTACTGTATGAGTTATAATTTGCATGCCTTTTTTAAAGCTTTGCCATTTAAAAAGAACACGATGACACACACTGGGATCAGTTTTACTCCACGCTGCCTTGCTAATTTGGCTTGGACTGCTGTTAGCAAAGCCAGGTATGAAAAGTGACAAGACGGGTTAAATGAAGCGTTCAGATGATTTCTGGGTGACTGAACCTTTCAGTTGTTATTTCCTTTGGAAGGAACGGCTGAGATGTCGCACTGACAAAGTGACAGACCGAGCCCTGGAGGCACACACTAAAAAAAAAGGTCTGTACATCTAACACAGCCCTACATATTGCATTTATTAAGGTTTCAGCGAATGAAAGTGAATAGCTGCAGGATAAAAATGCTTTTGGAAATTGTAGCTGACCTGATATGATTACACTTCAGGATACTACAGGGTGTTACTACTTTTCAATTCAAAGAGTTAAGAAATTAAATGACACTTTATATGTTTATGCTTTCGCTGTAATTTCTCTCCATTCAGACACCCTTTTGATATTTTAAGCAAAGCAGAAATTGATTAACAAAGTTTCTTGTGCCGGTGCACAAAAAAAAACTGCTTAGCTGGCCAATTTTAAGAAGTGACATCAACATCACAGAGGAAAAGAAAACAGATTTAAAAATGTTTTCTTGCTCCTTACTGGATTTCACTTTTCGTAAGAGAAACCAGTGAAACCGATGCTTGACGTTTGTTGCACTTGTCTGAAGGTGTAACACAAGTAATTTGACAAACATTATAGTCTCTCAGCCCCAATAACAACAGACATGGAGAGCCAACACTACAAAATTGGACAGAGATTTTGTACTCTAAGTCTACGTAACTTTCAAGAACAATGCAGATGTGAATGAAACCCATAGTCTGTTTACTGGGCAGCACTGGGTGACTGGTTGCAAAAACATGTGCAGTTGCATGAATGTGTATATAAAAGCGTGCCTCTCCAACTTTGATCTGTGACCTCAGTAAACACTTTTCCGATGACCTTATGTCTTAAATATTCAGTTTTAAGTCTTACTGAGAAATTGTGAAAAAAAAAAACAACGACAACAAAACGATTAACCAGAATATGCTTTAGGAAGGGTCTGACTTATGATTGAAGAGTTGCTATCCTATATTGTCGTGCCCAGTTTAATAACACTAAAAAAAATGGTTAAGTCGCTCAGCTCCATAACCTGCTAATGGATGATACCAAGGTGATTACATCCTCCAATCAGTTTATGGATTGTTTATATAAAGCCACAGAGTGTGAACATTTGTCTCTTTTTGTTTATAAACAAAATATTTGGGGGTTTTATTTTATCAAAAGTTTTGATAACCCGCCCCATCTCTTAGTTATGCTGCTATAGGTTGCTGGGAGACGTTCCATGAACCAATGAACATTTCTTCTTCTCTCTCTCAACTTTTCAAATTTTCATGTCATGAACGTTTGTCTTCTTTCTCCTATAGTTTATTTTTTGTCCTTGTCTCTCTACACACTCTTTCCTTTCTTCTATTTCAACTTACTCCCCAATCAGTTGTGGCAGAACGAGTCTCCAGGAGGGCACAGCAATCTGCCACAACTAATTGCAGATTGCTTGATTCAAACACTCACATGCTTTGTGAGTGTTTGACTCAAGACCCATTACACATGATTTAAACTTTATTGAGACTTGAGATGTTGACACGACTGTTTGTGAACTGCCTTCACAAAGTTCTGTAATACACACATTATACCATTTGGAACTTTCTTTTTTCATTCAAACAAATAAAAACAAAAACTTACGATTTTAACTAATACAAATTAGGTGATCATATCCACTCTGGAAACTAACTGAAACATATCAAAGTGGCCACCCTAGGCAGTGAAATTTATCAACTGATTTACTGGAACTATACAAAACAGATTAGAGGGTCAACATTAAAGCATAACTATTCACTCACTTAAGTGCAGACAGTAATGAAGAGCTAAGCATTGCCTCAATGGTGACGTAATAAAGAAAGAAGGATTAGGAATCCTGAGAAAAGCTTAAAATGACCTAAAAATGAGCCAAAAGAAGAACATGGAATCATATCTGTCAGTTCTATATTGTCTTATCAAGGCTACACAGACCTGAAGGTTTTGTGTGTGTTTTCTTTCAGGCTTCCACCACAGATAAAGTGTCAAGTTTGCATCCTGACAAAGAGGTTTTCCTTTTGTGTTGTGAGTGAAGGATGTGATGGGAGTGGTGATAGGAAGTTTCTTCTAAACCGAGTGTGGGTAAAGTAAATAATACATTCACAAGTCCGGGGGGGTGCGGATCATGTGTTCACACTTTGAGCGGCGTCAAGACTTTTCATATCAGGTCCTTTGTTTTCACTAAGTAGGTATAAAGTTTAATCACGTGGCATGTAACCAGGTAATGGACAAACTGAAAGACTGCCAGCTTTGTTATCTGGCATCAGCATGCAACAGCACTGGCTAACCAGGGGTTACATGCAATAATTTAAAGGAAAGGATAAATAATACATCTGAATGATATCATGTGGCCCATACTGAGGCTGAGTGAGGTAGTGGAAAAAAAATGGCTCCCCACATAAGAGAGAATGACTAAGTGTTGGTTTTGGACCTCAACGCTGAGGTGTTGGATGGATTAAGCATCAACAGGAAAGGTCACAGGTTGGGGGCCTTTGTGGTCTTAGCACGCTAAGTGGACGCTCCTCTCTTCAAACATTCTACATTTTCAGTGTCCAACATAACACCTTCCCACATTGGTCCCCTGGGACCTGCGGATCTGAGTTTTAATTGCATGAATATACTTATAGTTGTAAATGTGAGTGAGTGTGTAAGTCCTGCAGCACCATTGTCACTTTTCTGCTACGTTTACCGTATTTTCCGCACTATAAGGCACACTTAAAATCCTTTAATATTCTTTAAAAAAAAATCGACAATGCGCCTTATAATCCGGTGTGCCTTATATATGAATTCTGGTTGTGCTTGCCGACCTCGAACTGATTTTATGATGTACACGGGGCTCAAAATTCTGTCAAAAAATGTTCTAGTATGACTTTGGTAAGCTACGAAGCCACACCGCTTGATGGATTGTCTGAGCATTACGGCTACCGTAGTCAGGAGCCTCGTGGAGTAATCTGGGTCCAAAACTCCGTCCCCTTCAGGTCCCAAAGTCAAACGAACACCACAGCATCACTGAGAGGTAAAAACTGGCTAAATTATTTCATCTTCAATAAAATGATCAGTGTTGCTGCTTTACCAGGTGTAACAATTAAGTTTAACATCCAGGCATCCATGAAAACAGAATTTCTTTAATTTAACGGAGTTAGAAGTTAGCAGGAAGTTAGCTCGCTAGTTTCCACCTAGCGAGCTAACCACCTGGCTACCTGTGACAGTAACAAACCCCGCTTTCCTTTCCTCTTACATTTACTTTAATTATAAACTTTTAGCAAATCAAGGCATTGCTTCACAGGTACAACTATAATTGGTGAAAACACAGTCACTGGCCAGAACAGGCCACTGAAATTGCCCGACATACTATTTTACTTGGCCCAAGCTGGGTTATGTTGAACCCTGATTTTGCAGTCACAGTAGAAAAAGCACATGTGTTACTAATACCATGAATTAAGTGACTGCACCAAGACTCAAACCAAGGCAGCTAAAGGGATTTCTAGTTGTGACACTTCCCCTTTTCCCTCTGTTATGTTTCAATATTTTTTAGTAAAATGAAATTCAGCTATAGCCACATCTACATCTTTATTGCTAGAAAAAGTAGGCAAGTTCAGTACACATTATCTTATGACAGCAGCTTCTCAGATCCCAAATAATTGTAGCATAAGAAAGCATACAGTCAAATTTGTCAAGCTGTCATTTGGGAAGGAGTTGAGAGCACAATTAAATTGGTTATATCTTAGCAGATAAAATTGCAGATTCATTATATCAATAATAGGGAAAGTAAGAGATCGCCATCTTGAACGACAGAGTAGGGTTTTTTTCCTTTACATATTACATCTACTTGAGAGCCATATGGGAAATATTTGAATCTAATGAGGCTAATCTATCACTTCAGCACTTGAGTGCTTCAGTAAATATATTATTTGAGACACTGTGGCAAGGAAATCATGAGTTTCAAATCGCTGCTGAGGGCCTTGTTTACTTACTGTGTACACAGTCTCTATTCTCAAATCATGTACACTAATTAAATTTGTAATCCAGCCTAAATCAAAAGGCTTTTGTTCAAATATGTGTTCAAAGCTGCACTGTGGGAGAGCAAAGTCTACAGTCTATGACTTATTTATCACATTTCAATGTCGATTACACCACATTTACGCAGAAGATTTCTTGAAGAATATTTACAAGAAAAACAACAGAACATAAATTAAGATGTCTGTGTAGTGCTGTTAAATTACATGACAATTTATGACTAAAATGTATTTCAATTGCCAAGAAAAGGAAGACGTTTAATTTTCCATCAATTTTCTTAACCGCTTAACCAGCTCAATGTCGTAAAGGCTGCTAACCCAGCTGAAACAGGTTGGGAATGGGGTATGCCTCGATCCATCAGAGGGTTAAATCAACCAATTTAGAATTACCAGTTAACCCAGAGGAAACCCATGCCACTAAAGGGGGAATATGAATAACCATTTAACCACATTTAATTAAACTGCAGATCATTTCTAATCTCACATCCTGGCATGAATTACAAAGCCAGTTCATCCCTACTGAGCCTCACATAGGTCTAAAAATTGTTTAAGTTAGACGATAAGGATTTTTCATGGCTTAACAGGTCTTTGGGCCAGTGACTAACTGCATAACCATGACTGGTCTGCGTGTAGTTAAGAAAAGTCTTTGATACCTTATTTAACAGAAGTATGTCTTCTTCTGTTATTTGCAGTAATTTTGCAAACAAACTGTACTTTAGTAAGAGTAAACTGAACTCCTTTTTGAAAAATGGTTAAAAATAATTATATTGGGCTGGCTGGTTGTCCTTTAGTGGAAGACCAAAATCTCTTTGGTCACCAACACTGTTTCCTGTAGATGCAGGAAAAACCCCAAAGATATATACATAGGTGTTTAACACTGGTGCTGTAAGATGAGTTAAACCTCACTTTTCTAATGCTGGTGTAATGAGAGTGTTGCATTAAATATTCATGATATTCATTAATTCTTAAGGACTGTTATTACATGCACAGGTAGGAACAGGTGTGTGCTTTGTGTTACGATGGAGTATTTATACAAATTAACATGAAATACTATACTTTTTTTTATGTTAATTTCAATGTATAGGTTAGTTATAATAGTAGCTGGATCTACAGTCACTGAACTCACCTGGACGTTGACGTAGTCCAGGTGAGATGCGGAGCCAGATGTTCCGTGTCAAAACAGACGTAGGTGTTCTCTCGTCACTAAACTCCTGACTATTTAGGCTGCTTTATAAAGCAGCATTCCAACCACAACATAATTGAATACACAGCATGAAAGCTTGACAAAGGTAATAAACACGTCCAGGTAACAGCTACCCCATCCTAACCTGTACAGGTACAAAGATGACGCACAGTCACCCTTCTGACTACACCTGAGGCACTCGACATGATCCAAGAAACAAAGAATGTGGGACTCTGTGGCAGATAGATGATTCTATTTTTTGTTGTCCTATTTCGAGCGTAGGAAAAAAAATGTTGGAGGGAAACAAAAGCCAGGTGAAGGTGGGACGAAGTTCCGCTTGGGCTGCTTTCTGCGTTGGATTTCAATGTACTAAAAGTTCATTTCACGCCTGCTTTTACAATGAAAATGCTTCGGAAGCTTTAAATCACTCCAAACGCTACCTTGTGCTGAAAGATGATGATATTCAAAATGACCTTGAAAGTTATTAAGGTATAAATGTACGGGAAAAACAAAAAATAAAATAGGCACCTACCGAGCGGTTGGACCGTCGCTTTTTAGATCCGCGCAGGAACATGATGTTGGCTGGACGTTAAAAGCAGTTTTCCGGTGAAGAAGCAGAGCAAAGCAACGGCGAGCGACAAAAACTGTAAGTAACACGCTTGGTGTAAACTACATGCCGTTTCTTGCAGACTACCCCCGGATTCTTCTTTCCGTCTTTGCTAACTAACTAAGGAAGGAGTTTTGGCATTCGAACTGATAAACTAGCTTAAGTGTAAAATACAACCTCCGGCGGAGACTTCAAAATAAAAGAGGTACTGAAGTATATTCTTCTCGATTCTTGAGCAGAGTCAAAATTTAAGCAACGTTAACAAATAAACTTTAACTAAATATTCATTAACATTTTTACTTATTCAATTTATCACTTTGAAACCCATTGTTCAATCAAATTGATGCCGTGCCTTTTTTTATTTTGACTGTGTGGACACGGATCTGCCGCAACCTGTAACCTTGGTGAACCTCCAACTTTACCTGTCCTGCTCAACAGAGACTAGCCGACTGTCCCAAAGTTTTGGCCCGTACTTCACCTTGGCTACAAGGAAGTTGACATGGATATATGCAAAGTTTTGTAAAGTCTACCAAGACATTTTGTTTTATAAAATACGCACATTCAGAGCACAAGAGAAGTCAGCCACGTTGGCTTTAGCTTCAAATTAAATATTCCTAATGGGGCGACAAAATATGCACACAGATGGGGTTAGGGTGGGGGGTTAATATTACTCTCGAGTTCCAGTGGGAAATAGTTTGATAACATCCATCATGACCCCAAACAACGGATTATCATTGCACTGCAGGTCTTTAAAATAACACGGGTCATAAATGGTTATTGCAATTCGAAGGCAGCAGCATCAAAGCTCAAAACAAAGTAGGAAAGGATTTACATAAACACACTGTAATCTCAGAACGAAGAGTAGGGGCAGCATGTACAAACTGCAAAAATAATAATATTTAGGGGAGAGAGAAAAAAAAACTCAGACGAGATTACAGATCACAGATGTTTGCTGTACAAGGTCATTCAGATCCGGGCAGGAATTGTGTCAAATCATAGTAATTTCCGATCGTATCTGAATATTGCCCTGCTGATAAGGGGCACCAGCATAACTTTGTTGATATTAGATGGTTTTACACTTTCGTAGTGGCTTATAAGGAAAAACAGTTCACAATAGAAGAGTTGCAGACTGCTTCCATCTAGTGGCAGTGAAATATAAAACAGTTTAGAGTACAAATACACAGTATCTAAAATGTAGTTATGGTAAAAAGAAAGTGCATCCTCCTCCTCGTTCAAGATTTTACATTTCATGTCCTAATGAAAAGAATCTGGTCCTTTGTAGGTCTTAAAATTAAATGAATACAAGACAAGCAGCCCATCAATTTTGATGGGTTGATCTCTGATGACCTTTCCTTGATTGCCAACAGTTTGAAAAGAGTTATAAGACCATTTCAAAACAATTTGAAATATATCATTCCGAAGTGAAAACTATTATTTACAAGTGGAAAATATTCAAGACAATTGCCAATCTTTCCAGGAGTGGATGCCCAACTAATACATCTCAGACTCAGTTAGTCTCAGTTAAATGTTGAAGTTCATGACAGTGCAATTAGGAAAAAGATTTATAAATGTTGCTTGTTTGGAAGGGTTGCAGGGAGAAAGCCTCTTCTGTCAAAAAAAAAAAAAAAAAAAAAAAAAAAAAGAACATGACAGGATGACTTAGATTTGCAAAGTTGCAGCTGAACAAACCACATGACCTCTGGAAGTCCTTTCAACAGATGTGTCCAGAGTGGAGATGTTTGGCCATAACACACAGTGCCACAATATGCAAAAAGTAAGCACGGCACAAAATCATTTGGACACAAACACCTCATACCAATTGCGCTGTAGAAGTGTTGATTTGAGCTGGTCTAGATCAGCTTGTTGGCTACAAAACCTGGATACATTAGAGTCAATGACTTGACTATGAACTCTGCTGTATAAGTAATATCTAGAGTTAAATTTTAGGCCATCTGTCCAGCTAAGGCTTTGCTCAAATTAGGTCATGCTACAGAAAAATTGCTTGAAGTACACCAGCAAATCTACAAGAGAATAGAAAAGAATGAAGGTGTCGCAATGGCCCAGTAAAAGTCCTGACGTCAATCTGACTGAAATGCTGTGGTGGGACCTTAAGAGAGCCGCTCATCAACGAATACCTGCAAACCTCGATGAACTGAAGCAATAGTGTAAAGAAGGGCGGGACAGAATTCCTCCACAGCAACGAGGGAAACTCATAAAGTCATGCGGAAAATGATTACGTCAAGTTATTGCTAGTAAAGGTCATTCCATGACTGAATCATGGGAGCGTATTTAGTTTTTCTCAGGATTGCTTCTGTATATATCACGTCATCTTTTTGTTTATCTCGTGCTGTATTTACCCAATTTTTATAGACCTGACAAGGACCAGGTGTCCTGATATGCAATACCTTTGAACAGATAGTGTACTTTTTACCATGACTGTATACACTTGTAAATGAAGCACTTTAAGATAATTTAGCAGGACACATGAGTGTACAGAGCAAGCCAGAAAACTCATTTTCTTTGTGGTAAAATGGCTTTTATTTCCCTTTGAACTTTTAAATTACAGACTCTTGTAAAGCATATTAAGATGGAAAAAAACAAACAAAAAAAAAAACACCAAAGGGGTTGAGGAAACACTCGCAGTACATATCCTAATGTTAACATAGCATGTTCAAAAAATGGACTGTGCTACTGAGCAGTATACAGTCTACAGAAAAATATTGTAGCACCTTAAAACAATGTGTTACAAACGTAAGAAAAATGCATAACCTGAGCAGGAATCCAAGAGCTGTAGGCAAAACTTGAGGATGACGATGTAATTTTAAATAATAAGTGAGGTTGTTTAGTTAATGGGCTATCTATGGGTCCTAAATTCCAAAATTCTAGAAGAAAAACGACCAAAGACTGCTGATTAATAAAAATGAAATCAAATGTTTTAGTACTTAGAAACAAAAGATGAAACGGAAGAAGGTGAGGGAACTGGTTACTCTGAATGAGACTTTTAAGGCACTGTAAAACACACAGAACACTATTAAATAACAGAAAAGCAAAGGTGTAACCAGCTGAGAAAGTACAAAAAAAAGTCCCCCAAGAAGACATTTATAATATTAAACGATTCAAAAAGCACCACCTCTGTGTCAGTTGCTTCTGAAGCCCAAATAACACAGTTACTATTTACTACAGCAGTCCAACAGTGAACAGTAGACAAGTGTATTAGACAAGTTGCATGATGACGTCATCCAAAGTCCTCCTAGAAGCAAGTCTGGCCATTTGGCATCTTGATAAGACCATTGGGCACTTATATGGGGAGATATTTTAAAGGATTATGAAAATGAACTCTTATTTCAGTGATTAAGGGGACACCTGAAAAAAAAGAGTGCTTTATGAGTTTGCTGCCCCCAAAATAATATTTTAAAAAGCTTTTTATCACCCAGGAGGTTATACTTCACCAGCGTCTTTGCTGTTATGGAATTATCTCAGAAGCATCGGTTGAGGATTCTGTGAGTGCTAGGTCGCTCTTTCATAATCTCTCTGCATTAATCAAAGTGTTCCCTATTATTGGCAGCTTTCCCCTTTTAGTCTGGTTGGAATAAAAGTTTGAGAGGGGAATCCCTCATGGAGTAGACATACAGACAGATGCCAGCACCCCTTATTAAGGCTATGTCATCTTCTTTTCTGTTTCTTATCTGTTCAGGCCCTGCAGCAGCATTTATTAAACTGTGACTTGCTCATTTTACTGTCCATCCTCCTCTCTGACCCGCTCCTCTGTTAACCTTTGCCCAAATGACTGCTTTTGGTTCTTCTGTGTTCTTGACAGAAGTATTTCTGTGTGAGAACATTTAAACTCTGTCATCTGTTAAAAACAAAAACAGTCAAGACATTAGAGAAAATTGCACATATCAAATAAAGCCAAGAACGCGTTTTGAATGCATTAACAAAAACTGTTTTTCTCACCAGTTGGAGCTGCTGAGTGCTGTCTGTTACTTTTGACTTGGAGGAAGATTGTGTAGGTGTCGTATGCAAATATCAGCCCAGCGATCAAGCCAAACACCTAAGAAGCAAGAACTGACAATCAGAATCACAACTAACACAAATACAATCTAAATAAATTATCAGTATTTTGTTAAAGTTAAGTGCCAGAAGACTTTGTGCTCTTCACACTATTGGACACTTTGGTTCATGAAGAAGCCAATGTGGGGACAGGCCTGTGCCTGATATACAGCTGCAAAGCACATGTTTGGAGCTATACACGTGATTAATACAAAAGACTATGTGTAGACATAGCATACCACGAGGATGGTTGTGGTGGGGAAATGAGATGTGAAATTTATCTTTAACATACAGAAAATCTACTGTCATTAGGAGCATAACAAGCCCACTTAGTTCATTTTTTAAAAAGTAAACTGATAAATAGTAAACAAAATCTTTCAAAAACCGACAAAATAATATTTAATGTCCTCTGATTCAGTGTAAAAGGAAACAGAGATTGTGATGCAGTTACAGGCTCAGTCTTACCATTTTGTTCATGCATTATTTTTAGTTTTCCAGTAAGAAATTAACTGTATTAACACTTCCACATACTATAAGCTGCACTGCCCTTTCCATCTCATCAAAGTGTTTTCTGAGATCATCCATATAGCCTGATATCTCTGTAACCAAAAAGAATTGCCACCTGCTGGTCATTACAAAGAATGCAGGTTTGAGACACTTCTGCTTTGGCTTGCAAAGTTTTTAAAGGTTACAGGTGTATCCTGCTCAAAGGCAAAAACTAATGATAAAGCAACTTTAAAATGGGGTTGTTGGTTTTTTCTGCTTAAAAAAAAACAAACAACCTTTGTTACACCAGGCATTCAGTTTTCACATGTATAACTGGCAGCACCGAAATTAGTCAGTGGTAACAGCCATCAGTTGTCAAAATAAACAGAAATAAATATGAGCGGATGCAGTATGCAGCTAAGAACTCAGGCTGAGTCATTCTGGCTTAACGAACCGCGCCTGCGATACGAGCTCCATCCCCAGATCCTCCAATGAAATTGACCAGAGAGGTGATGATGTAGAGGACGGCACCAATCCCAGCACGGAACAGATCCTGCACAAAAGAGGGACGCAAAAGATGAAGTATTATGCAATTTAGCACAGAAATGTGTCATGTGCATGCAGTTATGTGTGTGCGGACTCACAGTCCAGACCCAGTTGATCACTAGGATCTGCTTGTCCAGGTCCATCATGAAGATGCCGAAGAAGATCATGGAGAAGATCATCTCACATATGCCCAACGCAGAGTAGCCTCCAGACACGGAAGAAGCATAGCAGATGATGACGATAAAACTGACAAGCTAAGATAGAGATGAGAGAAATTAGAAGATAAGACTTGATATGAGTGTAAATTTCACAGGAAACTAACACCCACACTGCGTAAATTCCTCTACCCTGTTAGAATTTCCAGGTATAAAAAAATCAGCTGCAATTTCTCTGAGATGCTGCACATTTTTGTAGCGTCACACAGCAACAGAAAATAATCTGTCTATAGAGCTGTCACGTCCAGCTGGACAGTAAATGACTCCAACAAAGCCATCATTATTCTGCTTACAGCAGCCACTTGACTACTTCCAAGTCAACATTCACATGACAACAGCTATTCATGCTAACAAATTATTTTCTAGACAAAATACTATTAGAGTGAGACAACTGAACCGAGCATAATGCACAGTGTCTGCCTATCAGAAGCTGCTTTCATCTTAGATTTACAGCCAGTGATTGTTTCATCATATTTTTCCATATAAGGGGGGAAAAAAAAGTCAGCGTGCATTCTTCTCGCTCCAATGAAACGCGGCCAGTGTGGAGAAACCATAAACTCAGGCAGCCTACAGCTCACTATCAGTCTGTTTTTCAATATCGCTATTGTTGCCGCTGTCAAACTGTGTGGGCAGATGCTTTCACACAAAGTTATATAACAGCCGTAAAGGAGAGCAAACTTCAAAGGTTCAAAAGTATAACAACTATATTTGCTAAAACACACTAACTGGCATTCATTTTATTTGATTTGTGACAACATTCAGGGAATCCTTTTCCTGCACAGTTGTCTTTAAACCTCACAGCAGGGTTTGTGCCACTTACACACGTGCCAAAAAACAAGACTGCATATATAGGAAAAGGGGAAATTACATTAAAACCCACTGAAAACATTAGATTTATGGTGCATAGGAATGAAAAATGATATTCCTTCTTTTAACTAATGAATTTACTAATTAATCACTACAGGTCTTAAACACGTAAGCATCCTAACACTAGAAAAAAAATATATATACTTACTTTTTTACCCTAAATCTTATATTAGGTATGATTCTTTTTTGACCCAGAGCCTTTTAAAGAAAGCACATCACATCATAATCTATGGTTACATTCATCATAGTCGTGTAATACTTACTAAATAAAAATCACACTCTTAACTCTGACATGCATCTAAAAAAGGCAGTTGCACTCAATGCAATGTTTTATTCTCAGACACAGACGACTCAGGAGACAGTGTCAAATCACAGCAGTCTATATGATACACGCATGATTTAACTGACTTGACACCAGCCCCTACATCTGTCACTACAGCCTCCCCTCCCCACACACGAACAGCCAGCCAGCAACTCTGATGCATCAGTAGTTCGTGTGTTCCTGAGACTGGCACAGGCTGCCTCTGTAGTGCAGTCAGGAGGCTGAGGCCAAGGCCCTACACAAAAGAAGCTCTATTCGGGCTCGAGGCGGCTGCTCTGAGAGCAGTGGCTACTGAGGAGGCCGTCGCACAGAGAAACACCCACTACACAAGAGTCCCTCTGAACAAGAAAGTCTCTGAGTTGTTGACACCTTTATGTTTTGCACACAGCAGTAGATCTGTTTGCACCAGGCAGCTTTAAAAGATCCCAGGCAGGATCTTTTCAAATCAGAAAAATAAGCTGCTCTCGTTGAATTGACTGGGAGGGAAACTGTTGTGAACGGCTGGCTATTTATAGTCAGCAGCAACATGAGGGCAAAGACGTAGTACACAGTGCAGAGCCATTCCAAACAGCAACAGTTGCTAGGGAAGTCAATGAATGTGTGCAAGAGCAAGAAGGGAAAGTCCTATTTCATCTCTCGTCTTACTTAAAATTACTCATTTGTACCCATTATACACGTTGCATTCCCCACCCACCCCCAAAAAACCTGAATCACTAAAAACGGATTTCCACTCTTCAATCACTGAACTAGTTCACATTCTTAATATTATAAACAAGGTCATTAATTAGCTCATCACAACTCATTGCCAAAGACTTAACTGTGCCATGTGAAACATGCGCTACATGGGTGTGACTGCGACCTGCTCTGCAAATACAAACATGTTCATGCATGGTCATGCTTCTTACAGGCAGAAAATAAAAATAGGTCTAAACCTAATTTGGTGATGCACTGAAACCTTGAGGCTAAAATACTGTGCGTGAAGTCAGGAAGTTTATTCCTTCACATTTTTGGTTTAACAACTGGCATGCTTCTGCATCCCTGCCTGCTGGGATGAGATACCCCCTTTTCCTATTAAAATGGAAACACCCATAATAAGCACTAATCACATTTGCCTTCCTGTTTGCTCCCACGGTCCTTCTCCCTACACTCCAAAGCATTTCAGATATCCACCATCAGATGACTTCCGTCTGAGTTTATCAGTCTCCAGTAAAGTAATGAGTAGGAGAGGAAACAAACTATGAAGGGTGTTCAGTGAAGCATAAAGCAAACCTATCCTTGAATGGCAGACCAGAGATGTGTGCGCTAAACATTTCATGCATTCTTTGTTCCCAGGGTAAAACTTCACACCAGCTTGGAATTTCCATTATCTGGCAAAGCGGATTTTTATTTTTTTTTTTTTTTTGGGGGGGGGGGGGGTTTACAGTGGGCAGACTACTGACCACCAGCATCTGAGGGGCTGCTTTATAATGAGCTTGTCGAGCTATGAGAGCAAGAAGTTTGATCGGCGGAAAAAAAGCGCATTCTCCGTTTTACTCAGTGGAACGCATTAATTCATTTTGTTTTGGATATTAATGCTGACCCGTTTTATTTGTTTTTCCTTTTGTCTTTGCAATTTACTATGTTCAGTTTATCCTTTATCGGGTGGATGAATGCTATTAAATATTTGGGATCTATGTTAACAGTGAACCTATTAGAGCAGAAACATACAGGAAATATCTGGCAATTTGTACAGTTTAATGTTTGGTTGTGTTAACACAAGTCATTTCCCTCGACTCATGTAGGGTGATCTGATAAAACTTCGACTCAAGAGCTTAATGTGAAGCTGACAAACACTTTAAAAGGTATTCATTCTCTGCCTGAAGGAAACATAAATCAACTACAAGTAAAAGTCCTATATTCCAAAGCTTCTGTAATCATATTACTCAATCCATACTGTTGTCCTTTTACTATGCATATGGAATTTATTATGAGTCTCCAAGTGGTGCTGATTGTTTTGCATTCTCATACATTGCGTTATATTTCACCAGCTGACTGGAATCTATAACAAAAATCTTAGTTTGTAAATTGCAACACAGAAAAAAAAAGCAGTGGAAGTGCAATGACATCAAGTACAGTACTTAAGTAAATTTACTTAGATACTGATCCACTGACAATACGGAACTTATGCAAAGTATTTAAACTTAAAGTGACTCATGTGTTAAGAGATCACACCGCTGTGAAATGCAAACAAAGGCGTTCATGTGAAAATAGTGGTCAAGGACAGTAAAGTACAACAGTATTCCCAGACAGGAAGTCATTTTAATTTGCCACTAAGACAGTTTATTATTAGGAGCTGGTGGTTGTTTGCATTTATACTTCTATTCCTGCCTTTGCGGGGTGCATGCAGTCCTGTTAACCAGAGCCAGATGTGCAAACCTATAATGTGGGATGGAAAATCCTTTTATGAGCCTTTATACTACCAATAATGTGATATACTTTGCATTTTGCTACTCTGGCTACAGACAATATCCAGCCTGTAAGCGAGCACGTGAGACGGTGGGCTGAGTTAACCTATGTGACCTTTAATGATCAGCATTTCAGCTCCTTGGTGCAAAAAGCAAAAACAGTGGAGCAGCAGTGACAGGTGGAATCCCTTCAACTCTGAGAAAGCACATACTTTTCATTCCTTATACAGACTAGAGTGAGAAATGTGAATAAGAAAATAGAAGAAAACCGAGCAAAGGGAAAATGACACATTAGTGATTAAAAAAATCAATAGATACAGAACACAAATCCACTTAGCCATCTATAAATTATTGATTAGTTACAAGTGAGCTTTACACGCAGCATATTAAAGCCATATCTGTGAGTCGTTAAACGTGGATCATCACAGCAGAGCGGCACACAAATATCACAGTGAGAACAAACTTACTATTTCTGCTGCCAGGATGAACCCTTTCTGGGTCTTCACGTAGCTTTTCAGCCTCTCCACGCAGCTGGGAGAGCCGGACGCACTTGTATCAGCCATTCTGTACTTTATCAAAGTTCACTAAACAGACAGTGTGTATTCGACCCCTAACTACGAGCAGATTAAACAAATGTTCTTCTTTCTTTCTTTAGTGGAGGAAAGTTTAGAGAGTGCTGCCCTGGTGCGGTTTATCGTTGCTCTTGCTTAAATTGGCGAGTCGTTATTTTCCCCTCAGGCGGATGAATCAACTTCTCCGAGCAGAGGTCTTGATGAAATGCGGTTATTGGACTCCAGCACGACCACAGAAGCTCTGCGGAAACTCTACAAGAGGGAGGGACTAGGAACCAGCGTAGGAGTTCACTGCCGGGCGTTGGCTCGCTACCGCTTTCCTCAAGGGGAGCTGTTTCTCTGCAATTACCCGAAGTTATTTTAATGTTTTGTTATGTCATTTTAGGTTGTTTACATTTGCTTTATACCGTGGCGCTACCGGGGATTATTTAACTGCAAATAATTGTTATGATTGTTATGCTGGTGCTTGTGCTTTATTATTTGCACAGAGCGCTAAAATCCCTAAAAACTATATGTAGGACGAAGAGAATGGGTTACTAGAGAGCAAAGAAACCATGCAAGTTACAAGTTTACTTACAAATATGTTGCTTTATTACATACTTTCCCCGTCTCCCTTAATAAGTGAAAACAAGAAGGCTGACAGGAAGCTAAACAAAAGACTAGAGCTTCAGTCCAACTTTGTTCTTTTCATTGTTTTCCTTGCATCATATTCGCTGACATATGCATAATTTGTGACTTTGAGCACACGCAGAGCAAAAAAAGAAAAAAAAAGTGCGACATGCCAGCTTGCACGTGAACAGGGGCGTTTCCAGGTTTTTTTCTATTGGGGTGGCAAATGGCATGGAGCGACGACGAGCACGAGGCGTGAGGAGTGCAGGGTATTTGATCAGAAATAAACCCAATGTAGAAAACGGGTGTGCAAAACATTTTCAGCCTTGTGTGGAGTCTTGATGCAGATGGTATTATGAGAAATGGGAAAACTTGTTTTGTGGTTAGTAGTAGGGGCGTGTTTTGGTTATTGATTTAAATCGATTCTAGCTTGGATAACGTGATATCAATTAAAATCCTGAATCGATTTTTTTTATATAAATTAATTTTGCCGGAAATGCCAGAATCTCAGGTTAAACCGCACACAATTTCAACAACCACCAAACAGCTAAAACAGTAAATGAGAGCAGGAACACGGATTCTGCACAAAGTGGCCTTTCTCACCTGACGGGGCTCAAAGCCGACAGCTCGCTGATTCTGATGTTTCGGCGGGTCCCTGCTTTGTGTTTACGTCTTTTTTGCGCTAGACAAACAATATGACTGAACCAGCAGCAAAAGAAGATCCAAACTACGCTTCACATAAACATCGTCAAATTCAAATTTTATTTGTCAAATTTGAATTTGACATCGTCATGAAATACCTCTGACTTTTGCTGTTTTGCCTCCACCACGATAAAATCACACTTCATGGACATCTCTCTCTCTCTTCAAGAAAAGTTCCCCGTCTAAAAATCTGTTCTCTTCATTATTCGCTTGCTTGTTGCGCACAAGTCTACGGTTTTTTTTACAGCGCTGTCGGCCGCTGTCTTTTCCTTTTACCTATACTTCCGAAAATAAAACCTAATTTCTGCTGAATTCTGAATTGTAACTTGAATAAATGCTTTTAAAAACTGAATTTGAATTAGTCTAATTTGAAATTCAATTTATTGGTTTGAAAATGATCATCACTAAATTGAATTTTATATTTTGACATTGAATTCCTTTGCTTTGAAACTGTATTTTATCCTTTAAAAATTTAGCTCTCGAATAATTTCAGGTTGTCTTTTTGTTTATCTCGTGAAAATGATTACGTCAAGTTATTGCTAGTAAAGGTCATTCCATGACTGAATCATGGGAGCGTATTTAGTTTTTCTCAGGATTGCTTCTGTATATATCACGTCATCTTTTTGTTTATCTCGTGCTGTATTTACCCAATTTTTATAGACCTGACAAGGACCAGGTGTCCTGATATGCAATACCTTTGAACAGATAGTGTACTTTTTACCATGACTGTATACACTTGTAAATGAAGCACTTTAAGATAATTTAGCAGGACACATGAGTGTACAGAGCAAGCCAGAAAACTGATCTTCTTTGTGGTAAAATGGCTTTTGTTTCCCTTTGAACTTTTAAATTACAGACTTTTGTAAAGCATATTAAAATGAAATTTTAAAAAAAGCAAAAACACCAAAGGGGTTGAGGAAACACTCGCAGTACATATCCTAATGTTAACATAGCATGTTCAAAAAATGGACTGTGCTACTGAGCAGTATAAAATGTCTACAGAAAAATATTGTACCACCTTAAAAATGTGTTATAAATGTAAGAAAAATGCATAACCGGAGCAAGAATCCAAGAGCTGTAGGCATGATGTAATTTTAAATAATAAAAGTGTGGTTGTTTAGTTAATGGGCTGTCTATGGGTCCTAAATTCCAAAACTCTCGAAGGAAAACGGCCAAAGATTGATTTCATTTTTATTAATCAGCAAATGTTTTAGTACTTAGAAACAAAAGATGAAACGGAAGAAGGTGAGGGAACTGGTTACTCTGAATGAGACTTTTAAGGCACTGTAAAACACACAGAACACTATTAACCCTCTCAGGCTCAAATTAAGTTTTTGTTGCTAATGCACAAAAGAATACCTGCAGTGGTACTTCTCAGTAAAAAATCCTCATAAAATATGTATGTGGGTTAATCAGGTTGTTAGCTTTTACTTGTTGCAAATCTGCAACGCCTGCCTTCAGAGGGTTAAATAACAGAAAAGCAAAGGTGTAACCAGCTGAGAAAGTACAAAAAAAGTCCCCCAAGAAGACATTTATAATATTAAACGATTCAAAAAGCACCACCTCTGTGTCAGTTGCTTCTGAAGCCCAAATAACACAGTTACTATTTACTACAGCAGTCCATTAACAGTAGACAGGTGTATTAGACAATTTGCATGATGACGTCATCCAAAGTCCTCCTAGAAGCAAGTCTGGCCATTTGGCATCTTGATAAGACCATTGGGCACTTATATGGGGAGATATTTTAAAGGATTATGAAAATGAACTCTTATTTCAGTGATTAAGGGGACACCTGGAAAAAAAAGAGTGCTTTATGAGTTTGCTGCCCCCAAAATAATGCTTTAAAAAGCTTTTTATCCCCCGGGAGGTTACACTTTACCAGCGTCTTTGCTGTTATGGAATTATCTCAGAAGCATCGGTTGAGGATTCTGTGAGTGCTAGGTCGCTCTTTCATAATCTTTCCCGTTTTACTCTGGTTGGAATAAAAGTTTGAGAGGGGAATCCCTCATGGAGTAGACATACAGACAGATGCCAGCACCCCTTATTAAGGCTATGTCATCTTCTTTTCTGGCTTCATTCTTTAAGATACATTTCATCTGTTCAGGCCATGCAGCAGCATTTATTAAACTGTGACTTGCTCATTTTACTGTCCATCCTCCTCTCTGACCCGCTCCTCTGTTAACCTTTGCCCAAATGACTGCTTTTGGTTCTTCTGTGTTCTTGACAGAAGTATTTCTGTGTGAGAACATTTAAACTCTGCCATCTGTTAAAAACAAAAACAGTCAAGATATTAGAGAAAATTGCACATATCAAATAAAACCAAGAACGCGTTTTGAATGCATTAACAAAAACTGTTTTTCTCACCAGTTGGAGCTGCTGAGTGCTGTCTGTTACTTTGGATTTGGAGGAAGATTGTGTAGGTGTCGTATGCAAATATCAGCCCAGCGAACAACCCTAACACCTAAGAAGCAAGAACTGACAATCAGAATCACAACTAACACAAATACAATCTAAATAAATTATCAGTATTTTGTTAAAGTTAAGTGCCAGAAGACTTTGTGCTCTTCACACTATTAGACACTTTGGTTCATGAAGAAGCCAATGTGGGGACAGACTTGTGCCTGATATACAGCTGCAAAGCACATGTTTGGGACTAAACACGTGATTAATACAAAAGACTACGTGTAGACATAGCATACCACGAGGATGGTTGTGGTGGGGAAATGAGATGTGAAATTTATCTTTAACATACAGAAAATCTGTCATTAGGAGCATGATCAACTTCTCTCACTCAAAGGGACTTGTCAAAATTGCTCATTGTTCATCTGAGGATTTGTGAATCTGCACTGAGTGTTTTCAGTGAGAGCAGCAGTATGTTCAGTCAGACCTCATGACCAAAGTAATACAGTGACAGTTGTCAGTACATCCAGTAGTATATGTCAAAAAACTACATTAACTCCCATCTTTTTAAAGGTTTATCAAATTCAGGGTCCCTGGTCCCGGCTGGGAAATCAGTCTGAAACTGATTTCCGGTCATCACCGTGTCCTGTTTTTGGCAACAATAAACTAACATTCAAACTAAATGACACATGGATTCAGTGTTATATCTGGGGTTTTTTTGTCTTAGAAATTTTTGAATGAGCTAAAGTAAGGTGATAAGTCACAGTCTACAGTTGTAGTCAAAAAGGAAGGAAGTATTGCAGTATGAACATTACTCAATGTTGAGTGCCTGCTTTTTCAGAAAGTCTGAGTGTTTCATATTGAACACAAAAAAGTGACAAAAACACCAGGCATTCAGTTTTCACATGTATAACTGGCAGCACCGAAATTAGTCAGTGGTAACAGCCATCAGTTGTCAAGATAAACAGAGAAATAAATATGAGCGGATTCAGTATGCAGCTAAGAACTCAGGCTGAGTCATTCTGGCTTAACTAACCGCGCCTGCCATACAAGCTCCATCCCTAGATCCTCCAATGAGATTGACCAGAGAGGTGATGATGTAGAAGGCGGCACCAACTGCAGCACGGAACAGATCCTGCACAAAGGGAAGCAAAAGATGAAGCATTATGCAATTTAGCACAGAAATGTGTCAGAGTGTGTGCATGTAGTTATGTGTGTGCGGACTCACACTCCAGACCCAGTTGATCCCTAAGAACTGCTTGTCCAGGTCCATCATGAAGACGCCGAAGAAGATCATGGAGAAGGTCATCTCACATATGGGCACCGTAGTGTAGCCTCCACACCAGGAAGAAGCATAGCAGATGATGACGATAAAACTGACAAGCTAAGATAGAGATGAGAGAAAAGAGGAGATAAGACTTGATATCAGTGTAAATTTCACAGGAAACTAACACCCACACTGCGTAAATTCCTCTACCCTGTTAGAATTTCCAGGTATAAAAATCAGCTGCAATTTCTCTGAGATAGGACTGCACATTTTTGTAGCGTCACACAGCAACAGAAAATAATCTGTCTATAGAGCTGTCACGTCCAGCTGGACAGTAAATGAATAAAATCATCCATCCATCCATCCATCCATCCATCGTCATCCGCTTTGTCCGGGGTCGGGTCGCGGGGGCAGCAGCCTAAGCAAAGAGGCCCAGACCTCCCTCTCCCCAGCCACCTCCTCCAGCTTGTCCGGGGGAATACCAAGGCGTTCCCAGGCCAGCCGAGAGATATAATCTCTCCAGCGTGTCCTGGGTCTGCCCCGGGGCCTCCTCCTGGTGGGACATGCCTGGAACACCTCACCCAGGAGGCGCCCAGGGGGCATCCTTGTCAGATGCCCGAACCACCTCAGCTGGCTCCTTTCGATGTGGAGCAGCAGCTGCTCTACTCTGAGCCCCTCCCGGATGGCCGAACTTCTCACCCTATCTCTAAGGGAGAGGCCAGCCACCCTTCGGAGGAAGCTCATTTCTGCCGCTTGTATCCGCGATCTCGTTCTTTCGGTCACTACCCACAGCTCGTGGCCATAGGTGAGGGTAGGGACGTAGATCGACCGGTAAATTGAGAGCTTCGCTTTTACACTCAGCTCCCTCTTCACCACGACGGACCGGTGCAACGTCCGCATTACTGCAGCTGCAGCCCCAATCCGTCTGTCGATCTCCGGCTCCCTTCTCCCATCACTCGCGAACAAGACCCCGAGATACTTGAACTCCTCCACTTGGGGCAGGAACTCATCCCCGACCCGGAGTGGGCACTCCACCCTTTTCCGGCTGAGAACCATGGCCTCAGATTTGGAGGTGCTGATCCTCATTCCCGCTGCTTCACACTTGGCTGCGAACCGTTCCAGTGCGAGCTGGAGGCCTTCACCCGATGAAGCCAACAGAACCACATCATCTGCAAAAATCAGAGATGAGATTCTGAGGCCACCAAAGCGAAAGCCCTCCGCCACTTGGCTGCGCCTAGAAATCCTGTCCATAAAAATTATGAACAGAACCGGAGACAAAGGGCAGCCCTGGCGAAGCCCATCACCCACCGGGAACGAGTCCGACTTATTGCCGGCAATGCGAACCAAGCTCTTGCAACGGTTGTATAGGGATCGAATGGCCCGTAGCAATGGGCCAGACACCCCATATTCCCGCAACACCTCCCACAGGACACCCCGAGGGACACGGTCGAATGCCTTCTCCAAGTCCACAAAACACATGTAGACTGGTTGGGCAAACTCCCATGCCCCCTCAAGTATCCTGGAGAGGATAAAGAGCTGGTCCAGTGTTCCGCGACCAGGACGAAAACCGCATTGTTCCTCCTGTATCCGAGGTTCGACTAACGGACGAACTCTCCTTTCCAGCACCCTGGCATAGACTTTCCCAGGGAGGCTGAGGAGTGTGATCCCCCTGTAATTGGAACACACCCTCCGGTCCCCTTTCTTAAAGATGGGGACCACCACCCCGGTCTGCCAGTCCACAGGTACTGCCCCTGATCTCCACGCAACATTGCAGAGGCGTGTCAACCAGGACAGCCCTACAACGTCCAGAGCCTTCAGGAACTCGGGGCGGACCTCATCAACACCAGGGGCTCTGCCACCAAGGAGTTGTTTAACTGCCTCAGTGACCTCGCCCCCGGAAATTGGCGGGTCATTCCCCTCATCCCCAGACTCTGCTTCCTCCTCGGAAGACGTGTCAGTGGGATTAAGGAGGTCCTTGAAGTATTCCTTCCACCGCCTGACAATTTTCTCAGTCGACGTCAGCAGCGCTCCGCCAGCACTATACACAGTGCAGGTAGAGCACCGCTTTCCCCTCCTGAGACGTCTGACGGTTTGCCAGAATCTCTTCGAGGCAGTCCGAAAGTCTTTTTCCATGGCCTCGCCGAACTCCTCCCACACCCGAGTTTTTGTTTCAGCCACTGCCCGAGCCGCATTCCGCTTGGCCTGTCGATACCTGTCGGCCGCCTCCGGAGTCCCACAGGCTAACCAAGCCCGATAGGACTCCTTCTTCAGCCTGGTGGCTCCCTTCACCTCTGGTGTCCACCATTTGGTTCGGGGATTACCACCACGGCAGGCACCCACCACCTTGCGGCCGCAGCTCAATGCAGCAGCTTCGGCAATGGAGACGCTGAACATGGTCCATTCGGACTCAATGTCTCCAGTCTCCCTCGGAATGCTGTTGAAGCTCTGCCGGAGGTGTGCGTTGAAGATCTCGCGGACTGGGGCCTCTGCTAGACGTTCCCAGCACACCCTCACTACGCGTTTAGGTGCACCAGGTCTGTCCAGCGTCCTCCCCCGCCACCTGATCCAACTCACCACCAGGTGGTGATCAGTTGACAGCTCAGCCCCTCTCTTTACCCGAGTGTCCAGAACATATGGTCGCAGGTCTGCTGATACGATTACAAAATCGATCATCGACCTACGGCCTAGAGCGTCCTGGTGCCACGTGCACTTATGGACACTCTTATGTTCGAACAGGGTGTTCGTTATGGCCAAGCTGTGGTTAGCACAGAAGTCCAATAACAGAGCACCGCTCGGGTTCAGATCAGGGAGGCCGTTCCTCCCAATCACGCCCCTTCCAGGTCTCGCTGTCGTTACCCACGTGAGCATTGAAGTCTCCCAGCAGGACAACAGAGTCTCCAGGTGGAGCACCCTCCAGCACCCCCCCCCCCCCCCCCCCAGGGACTCTAAGAAGGCTGGGTACTCTGAACTGCCACTCGGCGCATAAGCGCAGATGACAGTCAGGACCCGTTCCCCGACCCTAAGGCGCAGGGAACAAACCCTCTCGTCCACCGGGAAAAACCCCAACGTACCGGCAGCAAGCCGAGGGGATATTAGGATACCCACCCCAGCCCGCCGCCTCTCACCAGGGGCAACTCCAGACTGAGACAGAGTCCAGCCCCTCTCCAGGAGACTGGTTCCAGAGCCCAAGCCATGTGTAGAGGTGAGCCCGACTATATCTAGCCGGTACCTCTCAACCTCACGCACTAACTCAGGCTCCTTCCCCACCAGAGAGGTGACATTCCATGTCCCTATTGCCAGTCTTGGCAGCCGGGGGTCAGTCCGCCAGGGCCTCCGCTCCTGGCCGCCACCCGACACACAATGCACCCGACCCCTATGGCGCCTCCTGCGGGTGGTGGGCCTGCGGGAGGATGGGCCCATGTCTCCTCTTCGGGCTGTGCCCGGCCAGGCCCCATGGACTAAGGCCCGGCCACCAGACGCTCGCCCTCGGGCACCCTCCCCGGGCCTGGCTCCAGGGCAGGGCCCCGGTGACCCTATCCCGGGCAGGGTAAACTGTTCCCTCGGTGTCCTTTTCATAAGGGTCTTATGAATCAATTTATTTATATAGCACTTTTCACAGGATAAAAACCACAAAGTGCTTCATAGTAATATAAAAGAAATACATAAAATACATTATTAATAGGGCTGTTCGACATAACGATATATATCGGATGATGATATAAAAACGTCTATCGTTTCATTTTACGCTATCGTTTGTTTCGTGGTGTCGCAAAATAAACTGTTTACGACAATATTTTTTCATCGTTTTGATGGTCACTGTAGTGGCTATATTGATTTATTAAAGTTCTCTCTTTCTCATATTTAATATAACCACTACGGACGGACAGGCGCCTGTTTTTATGTGTTGTGGTTAGCAACAACGACGGTAACAGCATTGCGTGTCCGCTTGTTTATGTTCCACATAAACCTTTCACAATAAAGCTCAAGATCCTGTTGAGACTTTTCAAAATAAACAATCACGTGAAAGAGCAGATTGTTTACGGATGAGAATTAAAAAAGAGCCGACAGGTGCTAAAAAAATAAACCTTAGACTCAAACGTTAGAACAGGCTTTTCCCCGCAGCACGCTGTGTAATAAATACTCAAAGAAAACGGCAGCCTTTACAACTTATGTCTAAAAATGTATAGTTTCATGCATCGGTTAAAACACTCGACTCCAGCAACATGACGCGCAGCTGGAAACACTTCCCGCAAGACGAGCTGCCCGAGATTCACAGAATTTGCAGAAAATGTTACATTTTTGTGATTTATATAGTTATCGGACGATAGAATTCTTATATTGGGATATGAGATTTTGGTCATATCGCACAGCCCTAAATAATAATCAAACATACAGCAGAAATCTAAAAGCCAATCTAAATTGCCAATCCAGTTGGCACCTTTATTTTTCTGAGTGTATGCCATCATTATTCTGTTTACAGTAAATACTAAATACTGAATATTATTGTGCAGCACGTAAGATCGACAGCGCACAGTGTGCTTTGAGGTAGGAGCCAAAAAGGGTGTAGTTTGTGTGTGTGAGCACCCGTGTGTACACCTGTGAGCATGAGCGTGCTTGTATTTAAACAGGTTCCTCAAGTAATGATCTGCTAGAGGGCACACACAGATACTCCTCCCAGTCCCCCCACCCCAACAGGCAACAGAGAACGGGGGTGTGTGAAGACTCCAAACCTCCCTCCGCCCGCTCATATGTAGTGTTGATGCATGTGTGCACTAAGGTGCATTTAAAACTCAGG
Organism: Rhamphochromis longiceps; assembly: GCF_057381845.1. NCBI lineage: Eukaryota > Metazoa > Chordata > Actinopteri > Cichliformes > Cichlidae > Rhamphochromis > Rhamphochromis longiceps. The sequence goes on from NC_140576.1 coordinate 22,095,135, forward strand.
AGGGCATGGAGCTACCTGTCAGAGAGCAGCAGGTAAGCACATAGCCCCTCCTGATAGCCCTCAATGTCTAGGCCCATCCGGACCGGGGCCCAGTTCAGCAGCGCCACCCGGCCCCACAGAGCCCGGGACAGCCCACCCAACCCCACCACAGAGAAAACTGCACCCACCCTGTCATCCAATTCAATTCAATTTTATTTATATAGCGCCAAATCACAACAAAAGTCGCCTCAAGTAGATCCACTTATCTTCCAGACTACACAAGACAATAGACAAATATCTGGCAATTTGTACATGTTTGGTTGTTTTAACACAAGTCATTTCCCTCGAGTCATGTAGGGTGATGTGGTAAAACTTCGACTCAAGAGCTTAATGTGAAGCTGACAAACATTTTAAAAAGGTATTCATTCTCTGCCTGAAGGAAACATAAATCAACTACAAGTAAAAGTCCTATATTCCAAAGCTTCTGTAATCATATTACTCAATCCGTACTGTAGGGCTGCCACGATTTGTCGACTAGTCACGATTACGTCGACTATCAAAATCATCGACGACTGATTTACCGTATTTCCCGGACTACAAAGCGCACCTAAATATTAGCCGCACAAGCTAAAATCAGGGGAAAATCCTGTTTTGTACATACATTAGCCGCACCTGACCAAAAGCCGCAGGTGTTTCAATGTTGACTTATCATATGTAAGAGAATATGCACAAAGGGAATTGTCAGGAAAGAGATGGCTGTTTGGAGACATCACTTTTATTAATATTTTGAAAAACAAGTTATGGGTACATATTTGCACATGTAGTACATAACAATAACCTACAGCACACCAGAAAAATAGATTCGGACTACCTTTTAGGCTCAGGTGCAGTGACACAGCTTTAACAAGAAGAAAAGTCAGTCATTCACCACCATCTTTCTCTTCTTCCTACGCACTAAAACCACCAAAGTCCTCTTCTCCAGTGTCGGATACAAACAGGCTCATGATGGCTTCGTCATCCACTCTTCTTCTCTCCTTCGTTGTCACTTTCAAAACCAAAGAAATCCTCATTGTCAGTGTCAGAGTCGAACACCCTCAGAAGGGCCGTGGCGGTGTCCTCCTCTCCATCATGCAGCAGTCCAGCCCTTCAAAATCCGTTGGTGATCGTGGATGTTTTCACACTTTTCCACGCTGTCAGAATCCACCGGTGGAGTTGGGCATAACTTGCTTTTTGGGCATAACTTGCAAGTTTATCGCCGCTCATCATCCACGCCTCCCGCTGAATGCGTAGCGCTACTTTGAAGTTTGTTTTTCGCGCTACTTCGTACGGCACTACGTTGCCTGGCGGACGGACATGTGACTAACATACCACTCTTGAACCCCGATCCTTCCGCCAGGCAACGTAGTGCCGTACAACAGCGGAACACACAAAACAAATCGTCTTACGATATGACAAAAATCACGGACAATCCACAGAAAAGCCGCACCTGACTAAAAGCCGCAGGGTTCAAAGCTTGTGCAAAAAGTAGCGGCTTATAGCCCGACATTTACGGTAATAGTCGACGCGTCGTTTGAAGCTTTGTAAGATCACAAAAGACGCAGGAATAAGTGGCAGGATTTAAGAGTGTAATAACGGACTGAAACAGAAGATGGCAGCATTGCATGTACAAGGATGTCAGCTACCGCTAAACCCCGAAGAAGAAGAAGAAGAAGAAGAAGAAGAAGAAGGAGCAGCTGTGTCCCAGAATTCATAGCGCGGCCCAGCGCAGTTTCCAACAATGGCGGCAGCTAGTTAGTTTTAATGTTACTCTTATTATTCTTTCTGGGTCACAAAATAAACGTTTAACATATTTTCAGGCGAGAATGTAGCTGTGTAAACCTCAAATATCTGCTCAGTTTATCAGGACACCACATATTTTCAAAAGCGCTCCGACGTTTTCGGAGACATCTGTTACCCACTAGCTCGTTAGCGAGCCGGGGGCTAGGCTCACTAGCGCCGTGAGAACACCGGACTCCCCGCAAATCGTTTTCAAACCCACCGCCGTCTTTCGCTACTCAGGTTAAATATATATGATTTCACTTAGATAACTTAAAATGTTATTGTTTGGATTTTTTTTTTTTGTATTTTATTTGTTCCTGAGTAAATCAGTTTGTCTGAGATTAAAGTTATAGTTTTTACACAGCTGAATAAACGTCAAGCAGACAACTGATTATCAGAAGTGTGAGATGCTCCAGAATATACTCCAGTGTCCTGTTATATTTTAGATAGCAAGGAGTTTATTAAACTTCACCGAAACAATCTGCAAATTTCATTAAAATTTAATAAACTATCATCTTGTCTTTATTTTTAGTTAGCACAGACCTTAAACACTTAAAGCTGTAAGCTAATGATAGTTATGTAAGAGCAGATGCTGCTGGTGCAATAAGCTGTAGTTTTACGTCCAATGGATGATGATCTGATTAGTCGACTAATCGCAAAAATAATCGGTGACTAGTCGACTATCAAAATAATCGTTTGTGGCAGCCCTACCGTACTGTTGTCTTATTACTATGCATTAGGGCTGCCACGATTAGTCGAATAGTCACGATTATGTCGACTATCAAAATCGTCGACGACTGATTTAATAGTCGACGCGTCATTTGAAGCTTTGTAAGATCACAAAAGACGCAGGAATAAGTAGTAATATTTAAGAGTGTAAAATGGTAAATGGCCTGCATTTGTATAGTCCATAGGACCCCAAAGCGCTTTACACTACATTCAGTCATTCACCCATTCACACACACATTCACACACTGGCGATAGCAAGCTACATTGTAGCCACAGCTGCCCTGGGGCGCACTGACAGAGGCGAGGCTGCCGGACCGGGCCCTCTGACCACCACCAGTAGGCAAACATGGGGTTAGTATCTTGCCCAAGGATATTTGGCATGCAGCCAGGATGCAGCCTGGGATCGAACCACCAACCTTCTGATTAGTGGCTGACCTGCTCTGCCACTTGAGCTACAGCCACCCCCTGTAATAACAGACTGAAACAGAAGATGGCCGCACTCCATGTACAAGGATGCCAGCTGCCGTTAAACCCCGAAGAAGAGGTAGCTCTGTCCCAGAATTCATAGCGCAGCCCAGCTCAGTTTCCAATAATGGCGGCAGCTAGTTAGTTTTAATATTACTCTTATTACTCTTTCTGGGTCACAAAATAAACATTTAACATATTTTCAGGCGAGAATGTATCTGTGTAAACCTCAAATATCTGCTCAGTTTATCAAGACACCACATATTTTCAAAAGTGCTCCGACGTTTTCGGAGACGTCTGTTACCCACTAGCTCGATAGCTAGCCGGGAGCAAGGCTCACTAGAGCCCGTGAGAACACCGGACTCCCGGCAAATCGTTTTCAAACCCACCGCTGTCTTTTGCTACTCAGGTTAAACATGATATAGGAGTCACTTAGATAACTTAAAAATGTTATTGTTTGGATTTTTTTAGTATTTTATTTGTTCCTGAGTAAATCGGTTTGGCTGAGATTAAAGTTATAGTTTTTACACCGCTGAATAAACGTCAAGCAGACAACTGATTATCAGAAGTGTGAGATGCTTGAGAATATACTCCAGTGTCCTGTTATATTTTAGATAGCAATGAGTTTATTAAACTTCACCGAAACAATCTGCAAATTCCATTAAAATTTAATAAACTATCATCTTGTCTTTATTTTTAGTTAGCACATACCTTAAACACTTAAAGCTGTGATAGTTATATAAGAGCAGACGCATGCTAGTGCAATAAGCTGTACGTTTTACGTCCAATGGATGCATGATCTGATTAGTCGACTAATCGCAAAAATAATCGGTGACTAGTCGACTATCAAAATAATCGTTTGTGGCTACTATGCATATGGAATTTATTATGAGTCTCCAAGTGGTGCTGATTGTTTTGCATTCTCATACATTGCGTTATATTTCACCAGCTGACTAGATCTATAACAAAAATCTTAGTTTGTAAATTGCAACATATAGAAGAAAAGCAGTGGAGGTGCAATGACATCAAGTACAGTACTTAAGTAAATGTACTTAGATACTGATCCACTGACAATACAGAACTTATGCAAAGTATTTAAACTTAAAGTGACTCATGTGTTAAGAGATCACACCGCTGTGAAATGCAAACAAAGGCGTTCATGTGAAAATAGAGATTGAAGATGTGACGTCATTTCCGGGGTAAAACCAGTCGCATGACAGCCACGGGAAGGCGACGGGTAAAGAGATCGTTTTTTTATTGGATTACGTCGTGGAAGAGAAATTGTTCAAGCCATGTTTCTGAAATAACAAAGAGCCGACGAATGGCCTGGATTGCAGCCATTCGAAGACCAAATATAACTTTCCAGAACACTCCAGTTCACAAGTTAGTCTGCTCCAAGCATTTCCACCCAGTCTTCTGTTGTAGTTATTACGTTTATCATAACATAATTGTTGATGTAGGTTACAAATAAGTCTTATATTGATTTGAATTGAATTCGATGCGCTTTGCTGCTTTGTTCACTGTGGCTTTGTGGGCTAATGTTCGTTGTGTTTTGTAGGAAAACCAGCCTACAAAATGCAGGAATACGATCCAGACTGGGCACCCTCTATCAACCTGGGTCATACCGAGTTTAAAGCTGCTACCACAGTGCGATTTTATTGGTTAAGAGAGAAAGCGATATCAAAACAGCCACGAAAAGTCACGCATATATGTGCCCAAATGGTGAATAACTGTTTTCCAGTATGTTGTTTTGTAGTGCGTGGGTTTTTTTTGTTTGTTTTTTTGCATTGTTGAAGCAGCTAATAAAGCATGATGGAATACAATTTTGCTTCTTTCTTGTAAGATTCTATAATAGAATGAAACAATAATGCCAGTTATAAATAAAAACAAATTGAATGGATTACAAAACACTTATTTTATTTCTATTAGATGTAAAAATGTTGTGTAATACTACAACCTGAAATGACAAATAGATTATTTCCTGTACAGGCCAACGCAAAGGGAAAAAAATGTAACAACAGCTGTCAAATGGAATAGTCCAAATCACCAAAGTAAACTGGACCTGGGCTTGTTGCAGGGATCTGAAGTTACTAAACATTTTGTGAGTGTATGCACTCACACTTAGGACCATATAATAATAAATATGTGCGTGATGAAAGCTGGGCAGCACGCTAATGTCCTTACTCCACTCTGTATGCTCGTATGGGTCTAACCCTTTCACTCCTTTGATTTTTTCCTTGTACTTTTTTTACTTTTTGCCTTTTCGTTAAGTCTGTCTTCGTACAGACCTGCCGTGTTCTGCTGTTTTTGAGGCAAATAAAATTCAAGTAGGGATTAAAACCGCAGAATTAATGATTACCGGTGCTGGAAATGCTAGCGCTTGATGCAGTGTTTTGAATTTGTTGCCACTTGTACCCACAATGCAATGCCTGAAAGTCACGTGTTCTGTCAATCTCTATAGTGGTCAAGGACAGTAAAGTACAACAGTATTCCCAGACAGGAAGTCATTTTAATTTGCCACTACGACAGTTTATGTTTAGGAGCTGTAGGTTGTTTGCATTTATACTTCTATTCCTGCCTTTGCAGGGTGCATGCAGTCCTGTTAACCAGAGCCAGATGTGCAAACCTATAATGTGGGATGGAAAATCCTTTTATGAGCCTTTATACTACCAATAATGTGATATACGTTGCATTTTGCTACTCTGGCTACAGACAATATCCAGCCTATAAGTGAGCACATGAGAGAGTGGGCTGAGTTAACCTATGTGACCTTTAATAATCAGCATCTTAGCTCCTTGATGCCAAAAGCAAGAACAGTGGAGCAGCAGTGACAGGTGGAATCCCTTAACCTCTGATAAAGCACATACAGTGGAACCCCGACTTACGAATATCCCATTTAACGAAAAATTTAAGTTACGAAGGCGCTGAACAGCAATATTTCTGCCCGTGTTACAGCAAAATGCCTGTGTAACGAAATCCGCTGGCTCTGATTGGCTGAGCCTACAATGCCCACAATGCCTTACGAATCATGTGACAACCCCTTGACTTTCGTAATGGACTCTGTCACTACCCAATCCGTACCGGAAACCTGATCGGTACCCCGCATGCGCGAAGGTGTCTACTTCCGGTCGAAGTGTTTTACGATAGTTACAGGTCAGAGTATCTGTTAAGATGTTAAGAATAATAAGAATCTCTTAAAATGTTTCCAATAATGAAATCTTTCAATATAATATAGACAAAAACAAAAAATAAAAAGATAGTTACGGATTAGAACTCCCCGATCCTTACTGCGCATATGCAAAGTTGGACCGTACAAATCGGGTCTGCCCGATCCGTACCGCGCATGTGCAGATGTTTTCTTCTTCTTCTGTTCGTTTAATGGCAGTTTATTCCTCAGTGTACGAGGATACTGCCACCTGCTGACCGAGCGAATGAAGCCTATTGAAAACTGAATTAGCATCATTACAAAACGTGTTAAATTTGATTTAGTGATAGTCGAGTGTGTTTATGCTTGTCTGTGTGGAGAGGATTGATTGGAATAGTGATGATGATGTCCGCTATCACTGTCAATTGTCAGTAAACACTTCATCTGGCTGATGAATCTTCACATGACATATTACAAAGTCTGTATTATTAACTCTGTAATTAGGCACCATTGTTCTTATTTTACGGCGCTGTTGTTCAATCAGGGAACGCTCTCTGTTGAGGAGAAAAACATTTGTATACGGATTATCCATAGTTTAAATGTCCCGGTAGTCGAAAAGGAGGCAGAGCTGTTGAGAAATGCTAGGAGCTAATTGGGCGCTAACCGTATCATTCAAATATATTGAATGTCGCAATGTTGGCAAAGAGAGGAAGTGACATAAGATTTGCGCATGCGGGGTACCGATCGGGTTTCCGGTACGGATCGGGTAGTGACAGACTCTGTGCACGAGAAAATGCTAACTTCCTGGTTTGAGACTGGATGTATGGTTGTACATTTCCGGTGGCTTTACTTTGCGGTGAATCGCTAATGTGAAGATATACTCCAAAATCATGTCCAAAACACGGAAAGATCGCGTTAAGTTACAAAGAGCAGAAGGTGGGAAAACTCACCACTGTTGTGTCATAAAAAAAAAAAATCTAATGATCAATTTTGACGTTTAAAGCATTTAGATCAGTTGTTTACTGTGGAACGCCAGGACTGCCATAATGAATTAATTAAATACACCATTAAATAATTAATTAAATGTGGCAATAATTAATTAAAATTGGAATTAATTAATTAATTAAATAAATAGTTATGACACATGTAATTAATTAATTATTGACACATTTAATTAATTATTTATGTATTTCACATTTTAATTAATTATTGACACATTTAATTAATTAATTATTGACACATTTAATTAATTATTTATGTATTTCACATTTTAATTAATTATTGACACATTTAATTAATTATTGACACATTTAATTAATTATTGACACATTTAATTAATTATTTAATGATATATTTATTTATTTCATTTTGGCAGTCCTGGCGCCTGGCTCTCATCATGAAATAATTTTATCTGTCAGCCTCACCCATCAAACTCAGGGGGCGGGGCTAACGCTGATCGAGTCAAAACCATTGCTTTGGCCTGGTGGCCATTGTTTCTAGCACACAACAACCGGCATGTGGAAGCTAACAGAACTGAGCTTTGAAAAACCCTGTTTGTGTGTCACCAAATACCGTTTTAATATTTTTTTAGCCGAGAATGTAGTGGTTTAATCTTCATGTGTCTGGTCGGTTTGTCAAGATACAGCCTCTTTGCAAAAGTGCTTCGATGATTTCGGAGATGTCTGCCCAGTCTCACGGCAAAGCGTGGGATAGACCCGCTCGCTTCGCAAGCAATCCCACCGACAAAGCGCAGGCCCCGGTACACAGCTGTAGTAACCCCCGCTGACTTCTTTTACTGAGGTTATATTTATCGGTGTTTTATTTCCTGATGTTCTTATGTGTCCTACGTGTTTCAGTCGCCAATTCTGAATTATAACTAACATTAAAAACATGTTTAAGGAGGCGAGAGAGCAAATAAATCTGTTTAACATCTGATCTTTGGGTTTTTGTTCAGTAATCAGCGTGACCTGTGTATAAACGCATAAAAGAGATAACGTTGGTGTTTCCGTCATGTAGTAACTGCTGGCTTTAACTGTACAAAGGTTGTTCGACACTATGAAACACATACAGACTTCATGATGTTCGGCTAATATTTTTATTGTGAATAATCATGCTGACCTCGCTCTGTACACCACGCAGCGAGGTCAGCATATCCACGATATCCACGATATCCTCAGCTCCATGAGTTAACACAAAGTTTCCCAGCTGACTATCTAACTTCCAACTATTCCAATGACGTGAAAATATACAGCATAAAGAAAAGTGTAAGAGACTCGGCAGCAGATTAGAATAACAGTTATACATTTAATAAATCACCAAATGAATCCAAGAAACGAGCAAACCTGTTCCGACAATTTGAGTTTGTATTCCCTCAGCTGCAGACTCGCTGCTGTTTAAATGTTTGAAAAGGAAGATTAGATATAAACAAACGTCAAACATAGATTCAGTCTGCCTTCACATTTGATATGAGGCCAGCACGTATAGTGGCTGTGTCCTGTTTTAAGATCATACATGTAAAATTGTTGTCTGACCTCCGTCGATCCAGCCGCTCAGAGTCCGTGGTTACCATGGTTACTGCATAAGCAGCTATAATGTTAACAGCTGGCACTGAGGAAACCTACCGGCAGCATGGGTGTTTATGTTTGTCATTGCAAAAGAACTGTCTGAATGGTTAACTGAAGTTAACTTGGATAAATTATAGTTAAGGAGTATCACAGATAACGCCTACGTGAGCTGTGCGACTGTTCACCACTACACTGAAATCAGCAGGCTATTACTGAAATACACGTGCTATATCATAAACTATGATATAAATAGGGAGGTCCTATTAACATGTTTAGTTTTAAAGGACACCTTCCTGCCTTTAGTCTCCTTCATGAGCAGTATTAGTTTTCTTCTAACATCCAGAAGTCTGCACGATGTGTTTCATAGTTTGTAACAAGCCTTTGACAGGTAAACATAACATGACCGAAAAAGCAAAAAAAAAAAAAATGAGAGAGAGAGTGTTGACATAAGAAGAGAAAATGCTCTCAATTATGGAGACAGGCAAATGGTTCATTTATGTTTGATGTGTGTTTATTCCTCCCTAAATATCGTCGGTAAAAATGCGCAGGAAAATCTGACGTGCATGGCAAACCATGCACGTCAGATTTTCCTGCGCATTTTTATACGTCTGCCAACAGAGAGAGAAAAAAAATCACATTCTAACAGACAGCTGGTGCTTAGAATACAGTTGAATAACTATTAAAAAACAGATGATATTTAGATGATAGTTCAGTCTAACACATGTGCCAGTGAACCATTAAACGTCTGTGAAACTATGCAGTTATGAAACGTAACTTTAACTTCAGCCAAACCGATTTGCTCAGTTGTAAATAAAACAGCGAAGTAAACGTGACCCGACAGACAGAACCTGAGTGAATGAAGTCCAGCGTTTAACCACTGAGAGCTAAAACTCTGCTAAGCTGTGTGCCGGTGATTGGACATCAGCCGCTGATAAAGCTGTTCGCCTATAAAGTGCTCTGTAAGGAAACAAGCTCCAGCAGCTCTGCGCTCGGGGAAAACACTATATTTACTTATCTTGTGCATAAAAATGCGCTGACATTGCTTTATATCGAGCACCGGCTGCCCAGTTAAACTGTGACTATCACCAGGTAACGTAGGCGTGTTTCTTGAATTAGCAGCAGGTGTTAAACAGCTGACAGATGAGGAGGAGGATGCATGCAGGTAAACTGAGGGTCTGTTGAGCTGATCGCTGGTTTCGTGAGAAAAATGTCAGCTCGTTCTTTATGTTACAGAAGCACAGAGACACAAGACCAGGCGGAAAGAGACGATCGTTCGGTGAAAATGAGAATCTGCGAATGCAACATGTGGAACACGGAGAGTGGAATATGTAAACAAACCGGTTAACGTAACCCCCTCGGTGCACTCTGCATGCTAATTGTTAGCAGAGGTAGTGAAATCTCTAAAAACATCTGAGCACTTTTGCAAACATGTTCTATGTTGACAACCTGACCAGACATACGGCGCGACATTCGCCGCTAAAACACTGTTAAAAGTGTAGCTGGTGACAGAAAAACGGGGTATTTTAAAACTACACCACCACCATTGCTGCCTGTGATTTGATCTGCATTCTGGGATACCTGGCTGCCCCAAGTCTACACAAGCAATCGATTATCTAGGATCGACCTGTTTTGACTTACTTTGCACGGCAACCAATCAAATGTTAGAGAAGCTGCATGGGCAGCGTTAACCCCGCCCCCTGAGTTTGATGGGTGAGGCTGAAATTATTTCATGATGAGAGCCAGGCGCCAGGACTGCCAAAATGAAATAAATAAATATATCATTAAATAATTAATTAAATGTGTCAATAATTAATTAAATGTGTCAATAATTAATTAAAATGTGAAATACATAAATAATTAATTAAATGTGTCAATAATTAATTAATTAAATGTGTCAATAATTAATTAATTACATGTGTCATAACTATTTTTTTTAATTAATTAATTCCAATTTTAATTAATTATTGCCACATTTAATTAATTATTTAATGGTGTATTTAATTAATTCATTATGGCAGTCCTGGCGTTCCATAGTTTACATCACTCAACACAAGCAGAACTGCATTACAAAATCAGAAGACACATCGTCCACATTCAGAAGCACATCTCTGTATAGTAACAGTTCTTATGGTTTAAACAGGCAAATGTTCAGCATTCAAACTACAGGTATATAATAGTCAAAGCCAGATGTTTCCCGTTATGTTGATATCAGCTAGTCAAGTACACACCTACACAGCATGTCAACAAACCGTGGGAAAAAGCCACACAAAAAAAATGAATGATTGCTAGTAAGGGTTTCTATTGTGTGACTTACTTTCAAAATTACAGTGGTCCCTCGCTATAACGCGGTTCACCTTTCACCTTGCTGTTTCGCAAATTTTTTAGTGCAAGTTTGCATTTTTTTTTTTACATCACATTGTCCTGATCGGCTGCCGACGATCTACTCCGTGCCAGTACAGTACTGAATCGCTGCATCGATCGCTAGCAGTGTGACTCTAAAGTGCAGTAGGGGGGGCCGCTGTTTGCAAATACTGAGAAACATAGAATTTGAATCCTTTCTCTGTTTTGCTCTGAGGCGCAGGGAAAAATATCGACAGGTCAATGAACAGCATCTACATATATATTCCGTAAATGCCCGAGACAAATCGAGAAATCTAAATCGCCCCTTGATTCATCCATTTGGTCGACTTGTTTTGGAAAAGCCTCAGCAAGGAACGAATATCACACCGGAAACGAAGCGCCCTACAGGAGTTTCGCACCGGAAGTAGCATATGCTAAGTCGCACATGTCCTGTAGGGCGCTTCGTTTCCGCTCTGATATATATGGACAGACTAGAGTGAGAAATGTGAATAACAAAACAGAAGAAAACCGAGCAAAGGGAAAATGACACATTAGTGATTAAAAAATCAATAGATACAGAACATAAATCCACGTAACCATCTATAAATTATTGATTAGTTACAAGTGAGCTTTACACGCAGCATATTAAAGCCATATCTGTGAGTCGTTAAACGTGGATCATCACAGCAGAGCGGCACACAAATATCACAGTGAAAACAAACTTACTATTTCTGCTGCCAGGATGAACCCTTTCTGGGTATTCACGTAGCTTTTCAGCCTCTCCGCGCAGCTGGGAGAGCCGGACGCACTTGTATCAGCCATTCTGTACTTTATCAAAGTTCACTAAACAGACAGTGTGCTGCGTGTGTTCGACCCCTAACTACGAGCAGATTAAACAAATGTTCTTCTTTCTTTCTTTAGTGGAGGAAAGTTTAGAGAGTGCTGCCCTGGTGCGGTTTACCGTTACTCTTGCTTAAACTGGCAAGTCGCTATTTCCCCTCAGGCGGATGAATCACCTTGATGAAATGCGCTGATTGGCTTCCAGACAGCACGACCACAGAAGCTCTGCGGAAACATGAGAGAGGAACAAGGAACCGGCGTAGGAGTTCACTGCCGGGCTTTGGCTCGCTACTGCTTTCCTTAAGGGGAGCTGTTTCTCTGTAATTACCTGAAGTTATTTTAATGTTTTGTTATGTCATTTTAGGTTGTTTACATTTGCTTTATACCGTGACGCTGCCGGGGATTATTTAACTGCAAATAAACAACTGGATTGTTGTGCTGGTGCTTGTGCTTTATTAATATTTGCACAGATCCCTAAAATCCCTAAAAACTATATGTAGGACGAAGAGAATGGGTTGCTAGAGAGCAAAGAAACCATGCAAGTTACAAGTTTACTTATTTTGCTTTATTACATACTTTCCCCGTCTCCCTTAATAAGTGAAAACAAGAAGGCTGACAGGAAGCTAAACAAAAGACTAGAGCTTCAGTCCAACTTTTTTCTTTTCATTGTTTTCCTTGCATCATATTCGCTGACATATGCATAATTTGTGACTTTGAGCACACGCAGAGCAAAAAAAGAAAAAAAAGTGCGACATGCCAGCTTGCACGTGAACAGGGGCGTTTCCAGGTTTTTGGAGCAACGATGAGCACGAGGCATGAGGAGTGCAGGGTATTTGATCAGAAATAAACCCAATGTAGAAAACGGGTGTGCAAAACATTTTCAGCCGTGTGTGGAGTCTTGATGCTGTGGAAGCCCGTTTCCGCCACTAAAAAAAAAAGGATCCATAACTCAAAATTTCGAGTTATTTTCTCAAAATTCCGAGTTACTTTCTCGAAATTTCAACATATTAACTCGAAATTTCTATTTATTAACTCAAAATTTTGAGAAAAGTAACTCGAAATTTCGAGTTAGCGCTGCCAATCAGTAATCTACGTGAATGACGTCATTTCCTCGTTACCCGGAAGCTGAAGCCCTCAGCTACAAATGCTACAGCTAAGCAACCGGTATTACATCCAGTCGTGGATGCACACATTGCTGAGTGTTTTCAGCCTTGCTTCACAAATGATGAAATCCCTGTGTTATTAGCTGAATCACATGGTGTTACTATCAGCAAGCGCCAATTTGTTTGTTTGTTTTTTGGGTTTGCAGCCTTTTTTTTTTCTTTTTTTTTTAAACTTTATCACATTTTAGACATACAGTCAAGTAAAACAGGGATCACATAAAAGATGACATTGTGGTAGTACAATGAAGAACAGAAAGAGTGACAAGGACAGTGAGACAAAAGTGAGTACAAAAAATAAAATAAATTAAGGGGAACATAAATAAACAAAAGTTTGCAAGAGCCAAAATCAAGTTAGCAGTTTCAATCGGTTATAGATGTTAACAGTCTTGAGAGCCTTAGTGATTTTTGATGAGGAGATTGTCCTTATATATTGTGCAAGTTCCATTTTTAATACAAGAAGTTCAGGCTTTCTGCCGAGGACTTTGCTTTTGTGTATATGAAATTTTGCCAAAAATAAAACCAAATTTATAAAGAAGAAAGCATCATTGTCCTTGTCTTTAAAATTATAATAGCCAAAGATAACATCCTTATAGTATAGTCGAAGATTAGGGAGAACAAAGTCAGCAATAAACTTGTGGAAATCCTTCCAGAATTTACACGTAAATTTACATGACCAAAACAGATGAGAAACTGTTTCAGGTTGCTCTTGACAGAAAGTACAATTTACATTTATTTCAGCCATAAATTTGGACAAATATTGTTTGGTAGGGTAAAACCTATGAATCAACTTAAAGGAAATCTCTTTAATTTTGTTTGTCAAGAAAAACCTTTAAAGTCCAAACTTTTTTCCATTCAATATCTGTTACAAAATTGGCCCAATAAAATATGGCTGATGGAACAGAGACCATTGCATCCTGAAAGAGAGATCTTATTTTGGTATTTATAGACTTATGAGAGGAAAAGCAAACATTGCCAAGAGAAGAATGTAACACATCCGGGGGAGTGACCTGTAGTGGAGCACTGTGGGAGCATCTGTGTAACATGGACAGACCAGATGGGATGGCATCGAACACTATTGAGAATTCTTTAGGCGTTATCGGTACATTGTATCTCCTGAGGAACTCAGAGTAATTATAAAAGAGTCCATCTTCTCTATACTAACCAAGATTATTCCATTATTAAACCAGTTATTTTAAAAAAGAGTTTTATTTTTATAAATAATATTGCAGTTATTCCAAATAAAACAGTTTTGTGGAGAGAAATTGTGTTTGTAAATCAGGGCCCATGCCAAAAGAATTTGTTGATGAAAGTGAGAAAGTTTCAGTGGTATTTTTGGAATACTGTAATTGCAGAGCAGTAGGAAGTTAAGGCCGCCTAAATTAGAGAACACATGATGTGAGATAAAGTTCCAGATAGAAGTGGGATTTTTTAAATACTTTTTAATCCAGTTTATTTTAAAGGTGTTGTTAAGAGCACCGAAATCAATAAAATTTTTACCTCCTTTATCATATGAATTTAAAGCTACTGATTTACGCAAGTAGTGAGTTTTATTTTTCCATAAAAAATTATATAATAATTTGTTAATTGACTTACAGGTTGTATTATCAACATGTAGTGACTGGGCAGCATAGGTTAGACGGGAGATACCTTCAGCCTTCGATAGCAGAACTCTACCCTTCAATGACAGGTCTCGCTGTAGCCAATGATTAAAGATTTTTTGGGATTTATCTATAATAGGAATGAAGTTTGTGGAGCATCTGGATTGCTCATTTTTTATTATTTGAATTCCAAGGTATTTTACAGAGCTTCTTACAGGTATTCCATGAATTGAAGTTGCTAAACAACTTTTAACTGGTAAAAGTTCACATTTATGCAGGTTGAGTGAAAGTCCGGAGGCTTTAGAGAATGGCTGTATATTGTTAATGGCCACTGAAACTTGCGAGGCGTCTCTGAGGAAGAGAGCTGTATCGTCTGGCAGCTGACTTATGAGTATTTCTCTGTTAGCAATGACCAGGCCTTTTAAAGAACTGAGTTCAATGTGCGAATTAAGGAGTTGCACAGAAAGAAGGAATAAATATACGGATAGGGGGCAACCCTGCCTCACTCCACGCTTTAGAGAGAATCTTGGGGAAGTACCAGTGGCAAGCTTTATGGAGCTGTTACTATTGGAATACAGTGTCCGAACGGCATTACAGAAGGACTGACCAAACCCAAATTTATTTAAAGCAGTAAAAATAAACTCATGCTCTAAGGAGTTGAACGCCTTGTAGAAATCTAGCAAGCGCCAATTTGTTGGGATCCGTTTTTGAATGCGCGTTCCTCTGCGCCATATGCTTCCGGGTAACAAGAAAGCGACCTCATTCACGTATATTTTTGATTGGCAGAGCTAACTCGAAATTTTGAGAAAAGTAACTCGGAATTTTGAGTTATATTTCTCGAAATTTCGAGTTATGGATACTAGCTGTTTTGTTTTTATTTAGTGGCGGAAACGGGCTTCCATATGATGCAGATGGTATTATGAGAAATGGGAAAACTTGTTTTGTGGTTAGTGGAAAGTGGAAAGTAGTGATCCATTAGGAAATAAAGGAGCAACAAAAAGGAAGTATTTAAGTTGCACCTGGAGATGATTTTTATTACTGTGCAACATTATCAAAATATATAGTGTGTGGCATAAAGTACAATATTTGCATTCAGAGTATGTTGCACTATTAAAAAGCAACAAAATAGAGTAAAATTAAACACTTCAGTAAAACACTCCACTCCAAGTTACTTCCACCACTACAATACCTGTCCATGTTCTTATCCAGTGGGCAGTGGGAATTTAAGTCATTTGTTGAGGGGTGTCACTGTGGGTCGATCATACTCCCACCCCAAATCGAACTCTTTGGACATTACCTAGATGATTATACGTCCCCTTCTTTCTTTATGAATACACCAGATAAAGAAAAGAAGTGTCGAACTGTTTACTTTCAGTATTAATGTAGGATGTTGTCTCAAATTATGATATGGGGGCAAAAGGGATGAAAATGCTATTTTGGGCATTTCTTTTACTTATCTGAAAAGTTGCAAACAACGTTAGCTCTTAAAGGTAAAGAAAAGTTTTTGTCTGTTGAATTCCAGCACTGCTCACTTTTTCTGTCATCCTGAATATTTTGAAAAGTATACCTAAATTAGCTTTAATTTTCAAAGGTAACCATGACATAAAAAGCCCTCAAATGCTTAAAATGCTTGCTAGCTTTCTCACAGAAAGTTTATCTTCTGTACATTTCAGCTGGAATATAAAAATATGCTTTCCAGCACTCACAAACACTGTATAGCCTCTATACTTTCAACACCCTAAAATATTTCACAAGCTAATGATATCTTTGAAGACTGCATAAGGCATGAGTCATTTTAAACGGAAAGGAAGAAGTTTAACATTTTTTTTTGTTATGACCACAGGCAAGCTGATAAGATCTGTGCGCCAATGCAAGATGCTTTTATCTCTGTGTGTGCAGAGGTTACCGTAAACAAGGGGAGTGTTACTTTGAGTTTTAACGTGTAATTGTATTCCTTTATGCTTTTATCATGTAGTTAAAAAAATGCTGTGTTTTGTACAAAATTCAAAAGATTACCTGTAGTTTACACTTACATCATCGCCAAACAATAAAAGGAAATAATAAAAAAAATGAACTTAAAGATCAGTTTTCACTTCTGTCATTTGTACACTGCATTTTGTATTATACTCCTGGTATTCAGACTTCAGCCTTTCTAATTTGTGCAAGTTTCCAGGTTAGTATGACTGTGCTTAATGTAGGCCTATTTCAAGAAACATATGCCATCTATAGAGCCATCTACCTGAGCATGATTAGCATTTTAGAAGCCATATGAAACTGTACAGGCGTTAAAATAGATCAAGCTTTCTCTGTTTGTCCATCTTGAAACTTCAGAACATTTTCAGTGGCATGTCACTTTTTATGTTCTCATGTAAATTATATTAACAATTTGAAAGCACACAAACCACATATGAACAGAAAAACACCTTTTAACCTTCAACAGAATAATTTCAATTTTATTTCATTTCGTTTCACATGGATCCCATATAATAAGAATACAGCAGAATTCTGGAGCGTCTCGGTTATTTTGTTTTTTCTCTGACTTATCATTATCATAAATACTAATAGGAATACATCATACACAATAAACACAGCACTATCCAAAGGCTTAGAGAGTATCACAAGACATCATTCACCACTAACAACAGAGTATATTTCATTTCAGCATATTTATAAGAGCTACAGTGAAAGAGAAAGAAAGAGGGAAACAACCGAGGTGGGAGACTAGAGGAGGAGATAAAGCAAGGTGCTTCTACACTGCCTGAATCAAAGAACCCTGAATTTATATATTTATCTATGTATTTGTGTTCACTTTTTTTCAAAAAACAAAACAAAAAAACATCTGGATGAATACGAGGCTGTACAATGGACCAGTATACTGAAGATGAACAATTTATTGTGACAAAGCTGGTGGAAGCAAAACTACCAATCGAGACGCATCTCCTACCATTCGGCAAAGACGATCTAGAATGTCCAGTCGGAGGACTGGCAATCAAAAAGTGTGTTGATATCTGGAAATAAATAATTATTGCAACACTTACTTTGTGCTTTGAGTAGAATATAGCAGAGCTGCTGTTCAGTTTGTGTCGTGTGCAGTAACCTCTACGATGGATTGAACGTACCACGACATTTACTGTGTAGCCTAATGCTTTCCTGCAGCCGTGAGCCTCAGCCTCTGGAATATGTTTAAGGATGCTTTGAGATATAGGAAGTAGGATGCATGCAGTAAACTGGTTCGCCACCAGAAAGAGAAGAGCTTAAGAACGACTGAAGATGCAGACGGATTATTGACATATTGTTTAAAATGCTTCATAATATTACGTGGTTATTCCATGGCATGAGCGAGGTCTTTAAAATTTTATACACTTTATTCTCATTTCTCTACAGTTAATGTTAATGTATGTATGCCACTGATTACAGTGTGATAGAAACACCATTTAAAAAACTATATAACTCTGTCTTACAACTTTCAGGACCACATAAAAGGCGACTGAAAACAGGATGTGGTTCATTGACAAAATGAGTTTGATGCCCTTACATAAAACCAACGAATAAACACACACACGTTGCTAAGGCAGCTGCTCACTGCCACAATTGCCATTTTCTTCTCCCTATGCACTTTTTATTTTAGATGTCAGGATTTAAAATATTCAGAGCGTCACAAGAATTCATCCTCTCTTGACGGTGACATTTGATGGGAAAAATATATTTTAATGGACATAAAGTTGAAGCAACTCACTGTTACCACTGCTGTTCACATCTCACTACGTCTCACTTTCTTAGCTCATTTCATATATATGTGTGTATTTGCTTTCAATATTTACCATCACATCAACCCTAATTCTTAAATCTTGCCTATAATGCTGATCAAATACATTAGAAAAAAAGTCATAATGCGAACATAAAAAAATGCCCAGATTCTGAGATGAGAAAATAAGAAGATGATGTTGGTATTAATAGTTCATGGAAACTTAAGGGCAAAGGCTAAACTATGTGAGCTCCTAAACAGAACCAAAGTAAATGCAATTGAATAACTCTGTGCTCAACATTTGTTGTATAACAACTAATATGGAGTGCACAATTATTCAACTGTGTACATATAATCATATATATCAGTATGTTGATATTTACACAGCACAGACAAATACATTCTCCCAAGTTAAATGTTACTACAATGTGTTTTTTTTTTCTTTTTCCGTAAATGTCTTTTCCATTACAAGATTTCTCATAAATGTTCATCAACGAATGTTTTGGTATTTGTATTCAAGTTTTTCTCGTATAACCAAACAGACAATCCTCTGTTGTCTTCTACAGTAAATACATCACGAGAATAAACATCATGTTACAGCAAAGATCCATTTTCCCTCTTTTTTTTCCTTCCCACCCCGACCCACAGTGATGATCTCCTCCCCCAGCCCCACTGGTGTCTCCCCTCCAGGCCTCCCTCCCTCTGCCTGTCAACTCACAGATACACAAACAGACAAACAGAGGAGTGTGGAAATGAAAGTGGTGGTCGGTGGAGAGCCACACTCCAAAATCACAAGGTCAACCTGGGCAAAGGAGACAAGCAAAGACGAGAGGGAAAGAAAATGTTAAATAAACAGCAAACACATCATTGGATAAATTACACATACATACAACTAACTCAACAAATCATGGCTTTTTAAACGCTTACAATGATACTATTTATTCACAGTAACACCAAGAAATGACAGTATGATGTGATGTATATTTCACTATAGGATAAGGAGCTGGGCAATTACTCAAATTGAAATCATGTTTTTTTGCTTCTATGAATAAATAAACCAAGATCGTCTTTATGAACTCACTGTGCATCTTTCTATTTTGTAGTGATGCTGTGTGGCAGCCTTCCAGTTCAATTCCAGGAGGAGACACAAATCCCTTTGGGGTTGTGTCAAGAAGAGCATCTGGTATATATTGTTAGTGGGATTATAACAAAAAAAAACAATTTGGAACAACAGTAACAGTAACTCAGGCACAAAGTGGTAGGCCACATAAAATCACAAAGTGGGCTCAATGGCTGCTGAGGCGCATATTGTGAAGAGGTCGCTAACTTTCTGCAGAGCTACAGACCTCCAAACTTCATGTAACCATCAGAACAGTGTATAGAGAGCTTCATGGAATCAGTTTCCCTGGCTGAGCAGCTGCATCCAAGCCTTACATCACCGAGTGCAATGCAAAACATCGGATGTAGCCATGTAAAAAATGCTGCCACTAGAATCTAGAGCAGTGGAGACGTGTTGTCTGCGGTGACTTCTCACGCTTCTCTGTGGGGTAATCAAATGGACGCGTCTGGGTTTGGTGGTTGCCAGGAGAATGCTACTTGTCTGACTGCACAAGTGCACAAAGCAAGGTCCATAAAGACATGGATGATCGGGTTTGGTGTGAAAGAACTTGACTGGCCTGCACAGAGTCCTAATCTCGGCCTCATAAAACACCTTTGGGATGAATTAGAGCAGAGAATGCGAGCCAGGCCTTCTCATTCGACGTAGTGTCTGACATCACAAATGTATTTCTAGAAAAATGATCAAAACTTCCCATAAACACACTCCTAAACCTCGTGGAAAGCTTTCCCAGAAGAATTGAAGCTGTTATAGCTACACAGCGTGGGCCACCATCATAGTAAACCATATGGATTAAGAGTGGGAAGCCACTCAAGTTCATATGTGTGTGAATGCAGTAGCTGTTGTTTTTACGCCTCCACTTTCCTTTACCTTTGCCTCTCTGTAAAAGTCTAAATCCATCCTCTGCAAGGTTGTGGCACTTTTTTCTTTTTACTTCACATGTATCTGTTATTTAATTAATTTTTTTCAGCTGAATTATAATTAATTCAAATAAATTAGGGCAGAACGGTGGCACGGTGGTTAGCACTGTTGCCGCACAGCAAGAAGGTCCTGAGTTCAATTCCATCATTTCTGTGTGGAGGTTGCATGTATTCCCCCATGTTTAATCAATTAACCTATCCCCCACTAACAGTCCAAAGACATGCAGTTAGTGGGGATAGGTTAATTGATTAATCTAAATTGCCTATGGGAATGAATACATGTATGTGAGAGTGAATGTTCGTCTGTGTCTCTATGTGTTAGCCTGGCGACCTGTCCAGGGTGTACCCCGCCTCTCGCCCTATGACAGCTGGGATAGGCTCCAGCACCCCCCGTGGCCCTGAAAAGGATAAGTGGATGCGAATGGATGGATAAAAGAAATCAGCTGGCAGAGTAGTGTCCTGTGTTCTTCCTGTGCTTTTGTGGGTTCCCTCTGGGTACTCTGGCGTCTTAACATACACGAGGAATGCATAGATAGGTGAAAGGTAGTTAAGAAAATGAATGTGTGGTTAAAGGAAATTCACTTTCTGTGCTAAACTGGTGACATGTCCTGTGGACTCTACCTCTAATGTTATGAAGTAGTTAAGAAAATGAATGGATGGATATTGACTTAATGAAAAATATAGTATGATTGATATGAAACAATACTTTGCTCTTTTGATCTAAGTATAGCATTCGGTTTGCAAATCAAAGAGCCAGAAAATCTGTCTAAAATATATTGAGGTTACATCCTTTTTAACTGTGGAGTAACTTTCTCTATTTGCTGAAATTTGATTGGTCAATAGCAAAAGTGACATTCTTGTTTACCTGCTGAACTTGCTGCTCAAATTTAAGCAAATTATTTTGCGATTGTTTGAGTACATTGATGAGTATATTTTTGGGACTTTAAAACATTTTTGACCAAACAGGGAAAACAAATCATTGAAGAAGATGAGCCAAAGTGCAGGTTTTAAATCCAAGAATACAAGGCAATGGCTTCTGAGTACTCTAAACCACGTTTCTAAGTGCTCTGTGTGGCAGACATTTCACATCTTTTAATACTAAGTGCAGTTTTAGCTGTCAGTGTAGTCTACAGCCTTGGAGCAAAAAGCTCTCTCACCATAGTTATAAGACCTCTGGAGGGTAGTGGAACTCAAAGGCCAAAGAGAGCTGGTAAATGTATGTACTGTAGCTGGCTCAAAAGCTCCTTTGCAAGTCAGATGTTTGTACACAATTGGTCCTTATCGAATGACTAGATCTTTCTCCTGCAACCTTCACTACTGAACATTAACAATAATGCTGTTTCAGTAAATGTCGAAAGATACCGACTGAATCTGGCATACTCTTAATTATAAAGCCTTGACCTTCATCCTCCAGATTTTACCTTGGAGTCACAATAGGCCTGATCTCTTTGAAGCCTGTGAGAACATTAGTTGTGGATGTTTTTGTTTTCTCCTTTCAAAATGGAGTTGAGAGGGTAAGAATACTTCTGTTTGTGCTGTAGCTAACTAACTATTTAATTAACAATGAAAGTTCAAACTTTTCTTTTTATCACCTGCTGCATA
Source organism: Rhamphochromis longiceps (assembly GCF_057381845.1). NCBI lineage: Eukaryota > Metazoa > Chordata > Actinopteri > Cichliformes > Cichlidae > Rhamphochromis > Rhamphochromis longiceps. Next base: position 22,117,160 of record NC_140576.1, read on the forward strand.
AGATATCGAGCAGATGACGAAAATACAAAAAAGAGGACATCTTCAAACTTCACCTTTCTCAGGTTATTAGGCTATTACAAGTGGATACATTGTAAACAGATACATATAAACTGACTACAGACTTACTTGTTGTTTCTAGAGTATTTAAAAGTAAAATGGGAGACAGAGCCTTCAACTTTCAGGCCCCTCCTCTGTGGAACCAGCTTTCAGTTTGGATTCGGGAGATGGACACTGTCTCTATTTTTAAGATTAGGCTTAAAACTTTCCTTTGAGCTAAAGCATATAGTTAGGGCTGGATCAGGTGATCCTGAATCCTCCCTTAGTTATGCTGCAATAGGTGTAGCCTGCTGGGGGACTCCCATGATGCATGGAGTATTTCTTCCTTAGTCATTTTTCTCACTCTCTACATGTTTATACACCTTTCTGCATTGAATCATATGTGTTATTAATCTCTGTCTCTCCTCCACAGCATGTCTTTTGTCCTGTCTTACTTCTCTTGGCCCACCCGGTAGTGGCAGATGGCCGCCCCTCCCTGAGCCTGGTTCTGCCAGAGGTTTCTTCCTGTTAAAAGGGAGTTTTTTCTTCCAACTGTCGCCCATGAATTTGCTCATTATTGTAGGGTCTGTTGTTGTGATTTGGTGCTGCGTAAATAAAACTGAATTTAATTAAATTGTTTTATTTTACTTTAGTTATTAATAAGCCAGCATAACTTTTTATTTTAAGCACTTTTATGTTTTCCAAAAAATAAGTGTGATCTATAAAAGATGGATTTATGGATTTATTCACTGTGATGCCACCCATAGATTTGTAGATTCTTGTTTTGAAATCTTGCCTCAAGCAGCACCATCTTGCACCCCCCCCCCCCCCCCCCCCCCCCCTCCCAGAGAGACTGAGTACATTGGGCACTCACAGTAAGCCCACACCCTAAAGCACACCCTGATTTACTTTCTGTTTTACTCAAACTATGACAGTCATTTACAAAATAAACATTGTGTTGTAAGACTTGAAAACCATAAATATACCAGGATGTGTGTTTTTCTGAGGTCATAGATGAAGGAAGTGTTGGATCATTCTCTCATAACGTTTGTTTTGTAACCATTAGAGAAAATACAAGTTTAAGGTCGCTCTCTGAAGCAGTTGCATGCTGGATTTCAGAAAATCTTAACATTACTGATGAAATCTAATGCGCTCCAGGAAACTTCTCCATGTCATTTTCATAGTACTTGTCATTTTAGCCAAGAGGCAATGTGAAAAAAGACTCAAAAAGTGGACCATAGAAAGCATTTGTGCATTCAACCCTTTATTTGTGCTTAAAATATAATATCACATTGAATAATGGATATCTATGTCATTCTATGTCATCAGATTTTCTACTCATATTTGCACTCACCATTCTGCAGCTGTAGTGTTTCAGGACAGGCTCACATCTGATTAGAGTAAGAGGTAGGCTGCTGGTCATAGCCCTGGTTATAACCTCCATCCTCATTGTAGCCTCCCTGCTGGCCGTAATCGGGCTGGTAACCTCCCTGGGAGCCGGCATAGGGGTCCTGCTGTCCGTAGCCTTCCTGGGCATAGGAATCTGGGGCGGGCTGCTTCTCCTGTGATGGGACATACGTACCAGCAAAAGCGGCCTTCCAACCGGTCTCTTTGAAGACAAACCAGAGGTTTCCAATCCACAGGATAAGGTTGATGAAACCAAAAGCCTGTGGAGGAAAAAAGAGACAAACGTTTGTTCTTATCGTTATTCTAGTATCATCTCTTTACATTGTGTCGCTAACAGAAGCATTTTAAGCCTACCACAGAGGTGTTGAGGCCGGAGACCTTGGGGTCATGGATCTCACGGCACTTATTTTCTCGTTCTTCACAGGCTTGGATGAGAGTGATGACCCGCTCTGGATCAGTGGCTGTTTTCACATCTGAGAGGCCTTTAGCCCAAGCACAAGAAGATACCAGCCACATGAAGGCAAATACCGCCGTCACAACAAAATCCTGGAAATCAGCAACACAAGGTTATTGTTTTTTCCTATCATTAATTGAGAAGTATTACATTTAAGACAAGATGTACTTTTTATGTGCTTCAAGGTAACAAACTCACAATCTGGGCCCCTTTATTGTTTTCACGGTACTTCTCTAAGATGAAACAGTATACAGCGAGCGCTGCCATAGAGTAGAGGAAGGAAAAGACACCAATGGTGACGAAGAACTCGGCTGAAGAGGAGTAGTCCCCGACCAGGAACAGACGCTCCTTGTCTCCTCCCTTACAAGTGGGTGCATCAAAGTAAACCTGATGGAGCCTGGGGGCAGGAACACAAAAAAAGGGATAGACACAGATGAGAAGGTGTAAGAGCTGCAAAAATACAGCAGATGATTCTAAAGTTGTAAATCTGAAACATGCTGTAGCTGAATTTTAATTTATTCAAAACTGGGTGAATTGAATTCTCAGAGACTTTTATGCAACCAGAGGAGTCTTCTCCTGCTGGCCATTACACAGAAGGCAGATTTAAGGGACTTCCACATTAGGTTTATTTTTCAAAAGCAGAAACTGCATACTTTTCTTTATGTACAGTTTATTACTGCAACAAGCAGAATTTGTTCAGTTAGCTAGAGCTTCTAAAATAGTAAACTTCTCTGAGCTTCTTTGCTACAGAACAACAAGCATATCTAAAATAAAAATAAGTCTTTCGTGACAAAAATTGCCCCCCCAAAAGGACATATTTATTTATTTATGAATGCTGTTAAACTTAATCTAATGTAGAAGGCTGTCAAACTGTAAGTTCAATTAAATGTTAAAAGTTCAGTTATGTGATGATATAATCCATACCTGAATGGATATTCAAACTCTACTTCTACGCCTAGATCACTTTCCGAGCGGTTGCTGCACTCCACACTCATCTTGAACATGCCAGAGTAACTTCCACATGTCGAGAAAGCGAAGATTGCAAAGATCTGTGGGAGAAGGAGCAGGAATACGCCAAATTACTTGATTTGTATCCAGAAGGTAAGAGTTACACTAAAAAGGAACAAACATTGTTTGAATTCTGGCTTCCCCACAAAGTATAAAATACATATTAGAGGATAAAGTTGGACAACCATGTTTGTTTCTTTGAGAATGTGGACTTCTTTATGTTACATATGAGGAGCAGAATTTTTTGTGTTAGGAGTTTTCTTGTTGTTTATTTGTTTACTTGTTTGCATGATTACAATGAATGAATAAAAATAAATACATGCATGCCTTAATAAAATATGTACTGAATTTAAAACCCCATCCATGTGATCATTGACACATTCTAGACAACCATGACTATGCTTCCCAACCTTTGCAGTTTCAAGCAGACTTATCAAGATCAACCAATCAGAGCGAGGTGCTAATAAATTCCCACAGAGTGCAAATAAATACAGCATTATCAGCAGGTTACAGAGCACTGACTGCACCTGTTGCCCACGGTACATTTAAATTGGTTTTGTACTGTTGTTTATGTGTGTGCATGTGTGATTGTGCATTCGTTTACAGGGTGCCTCATTATTACTGTAGGTGCACTTAGCTCAGTCTTATTTTTCACCTCTTACCTGCAGTCACATAAACAGCACAGACAAATATGAGTGGAGATAAACTTGCAGCCTCTCGCTCTTCACACACACACAAACAGCAGATTAGACAAGTCGGACTATTTTTACCACACCCTCCCTACTCTGCAGACCAGATCCGATTGGATAGAATATCCAGCTATTAATCTGACGGAGGTGCTCCACCATCTGTTACCAAATACTCAGCTTCCAGCTACTGTACAGTCAGTCACAACACATGCATACATACACACACTGGCACACCCCCACACGTGAGTGCATATGCACACACACCAGCTCACGTCACTTCCTCTAGCCTCATAGTATGACCTACGTGCAGAAGGCATAAACACACTAAACTAATTACAGTAATCTTTCAGCTAATGTGAGTACGGAGGCTCGTTTGTTGGATTTGCACAGAGTGAGTGACTAAATTGAGCCCTATTGTTTTAATTTTGTTCTTCCCTGTTCCTTTAGGGCTGTGTTTAAGTTTAAAGTGTCCTCTGCCAAAGCCCAAAGGCTTATTAACAGGTTTTAATAATCGATGCAAATGACTGTAGATGTGAAAGAGGCGGCATTATGTGTGAAAGGAGAGACAAGAGCACTCGTAAGCAACACAGTCATCTCTCTTTCTCTCTCTCTATTAAATTTAAAGCAAAGAAAAAAAAACCATTTGCCATCTGCAGTGTAGCTCTGGTGCAAAAATCCAGTTGGAGCTTTGGAAATTGACCAGATCTAACCCAGAATGTTTGAGAGATCTAAATGCACCCTAAAAGTGAGAAAATCTGTCCATCCGTGTTATGTTCTTCATGGGCAAGCAATTAATCCTTAACACTGAGCAAATCACCATTTATATCAATAATAAATAGGGGTGTTATATTTGTTTAAACTCCAAACCAACAGCATAACAGAATCAAATGCTGAAGTAACTGTGCAATTAATCAATATCTACAACCTGGGCAGTAACTGCAGTGTAAGCACAATCCTTAACACAGCCTGCAGTGTTATGCTATAAATGTGTACCACCCATGCTGTTACTATTAACTGTTCATTATTTTCAAAACAATTAGAGGTTAAAATTTCTTGAGTGAGCTCAGTATGGAGACTATTTGGTGCCTCAGCTGTGTGTTGTTCTTACAGATCAAATGAAAACACACCTTTAAACATAAAATATGTAACGAGCCCGATTTTGATGTGGTGCAACATGATGATGTAGCTAAATATTAATACAGTATATTAACATATGCAAGAATTCATAGTTTGTTTGTTTTTTACAGAGTCCTTAAAAACAACAAAGCATAGCAGATTATTAAAGTCAGGAAGGTGCTCATACAGTACTCATGATAAGAGTCTTAGGTGCTTTTTATTTCTTTCTTGGCAACAGAGCAGAGACTAATATTTATTTAGGTAACAGCTTGATATTGATAGCACAATGAGATGTTTCCAGGTGGATCCTGAAAAATACTTTTTGAAGTATCAGCAATGGGTAATACCACTTTTTAAATGCTCTGCTTCCATACAGTCAGCATAAAGTGTTATGTGTTAGTTTATGCCTTAAATTCGCCTGTTGCTAATGTTGCTTTGATCACCAAGATCTTTCAAAACAGCCAGTGCAGACGTGCTGTCGGACAGTTTTTATGTAAATTTTGGCATGCCTGTTATCAGATCATCACTGGTTTTGCACGGACTGGATTTGAGAGTACGCTGATCAAAAGTGAATTGCTGGGTTATGGGCCTAATGTTTGAAACCCCTGTTGTAGTGCTATATGCTATATGTTTCTCACATGATGGCGAACAACTTATGAATTTTGATCTGATAACAGATCTTGATGATCAAAGCATCGTTACACACACAGGTGAAGGTAAGGCCAGAAAATCGCCTATGAGACAGCTAACAGTTGGGAGTGAAAAATACATATTCTCCAACTGGTTGGCGAGTGGTTCCCACAAATTGCTAGCAGTTGCTAGCTGAAATAAGTTATAAAGAGGTTTAATGGTGCTCCACCAGTTACTTGATCCTTAGCAGATTGCCACTGTTGCGTGTAGTGTGCAAAGGTTGTGCCTCATTACCGCAGCCAGCCTGCTGACCCTTCAAAAAGTCTACCTTAGTTTGAAGCCAAATGTTATCCATTTCTGGTTTATGTTGCCCTTCTAACAGTTTCACTACTGCTTGAAGAGTAGCTGGTGAGTGTTTGCAGACAAGTTGGTTAACTCCATGCAAACCCAGGCGACCACTGTAATCTGCAAGCAACCAAAGGAACTGCATAAATTACCATCAACCTCTTATTAAGTGTTAGTTGATGCCTTACGTTCTCCTGTGTATGTAGTGATGCTTACATAGATATACATACACAGGTGGAGGAATACACATTTTTAACAGGGGTGTCACTGACTGGTCTATAGGCCTGTGTGGCTGGGCTTTAGTAATCGATTTCACAGACATTGATGTTAACCAAACCACTCAGCAACTGGTTGGGGATTACACATTATTCTCTTACATTCTGTGGTTGCCAGATCATCACTGTCTCTAGGCCTATGACTATGGCCTTTTTCACGTGATCCTTCACTGTCCAGCCTATGTCACATGGTTAGTCTATTATGATTTTATTAAAGTTTAAAGTTAGGGATGTGGCTGCTTTGAGATACCTGGGCCTGTACTTGTCTGCCTCAGCTCGGTTAATTCCAGTTATTGAACTGGAGCTGCTGTTTATGCCTTATGGACACACATTAAACCCTTCCATATAACTGGTCTTCTTTCCACAATGACAGGAGTCGTCCCCTGCTGGCCATTAGAAATAATGCAGATTGCATTCCCATCAATATATATAAAGCAAAGTACCAGCACTGACGGAAAAGTCAGGGGATAGTCAGTTTCTTGTCTCCCAGGACTGTAAACTTTTTGTGGAAACATTCCTGTGATCATTTTAGAGCTTGGATAAAAATCTGTGGTCAGCAAATAGAATCTAAATGGAAGGCGCCTTTGGACAATTAAGCACTGCACTTTTATGGTGATAAATGAGTAGAGGGAGGCGTTGTGGAGAGGAAGGAGCGGGACAGCCAGACTGAGTAAAGAGATGGTGGCACACTGAGTGCTAGGTGCCATGGTAACACTGCTGGCAGCATCACACAGCGAGGAGGCAGAGGCTGGTTTCTACCCCTCCTGGTATGCTGAATGGTTGTCAGCAGAAGATATACAATTCTTCACACTCAGACACAAATGATCTGCTGTTCTCACACTCCCTGTCTGACTTAGTTTGCCTCCATCTCCGAAATTATTGATCCAGACATGGATAGAAGTAGCAATTGTAAATAACAGAGCATGTAGATGTTGTAGTTTTGGGACTATCCTAGTTCTAACGAAAGCAAAGGCATCTTTAACGTGTCAAAACTTGTCATTTAGTATGCAATCTATAAACTGACCCATATATGTGTAGAAAAAATACACACCAAAAGCAAAATAAACACAAGCTGTCTAAGCCTCCACCAGAGGCCCTGGAGTAATAACCACCAAGAGTGTCTGCACAGCAACCCCCCCCCCCCCCCCCCCCCCGCCCCGAGCTACAACAAAATCAACAGCCTTTATTACACATTAGAGACCATGCCAAAGTGAAAAAGGCTGTTACTTCATGTTCTCACAGCCTTTATAAGCCTACTGAGAATGAGTCAGAGCAGAAATCTGAATACAGATTAAATTCAACATCGCAGTGGCTTCATGTAGCAGCTGAGAACAGTTCCTGGGGTTCAGCTCTACATCAGCTGTATTCTGGAACTCAATGTCTTCTAACATCCATCAAATCTAGGCTGTGTCAGCACTATTCCCCAGAGACAGGGAGAGAGAGAGGATGGGGTGAGGTGGGCAAATCCACATTAGTCACACATACAGTATGCTGTTTTAATGTCACTCATGCAACAAGAATAGTGCTCACTTGCTTCTGCATGACCACAAATCCTCAACCCATATACAGGACTGTCCATTTCTAACTACTCTCATCTCTCCAGTTCAAAAATGGGAATACTGATATGTACACAGCTGGTAAACTGCTGCTATTTCATTGATGCATGAACTGTGCTCTATAAAAGCACAAAAAAATGTTTCGTTCGGCTATACAAATATACATCTTCCTGATTTCTGTTTCCAGCAAAACCTCCACTAGAATCTGGAAAAATACTTCTCATGGGTGGATCCTCTATCCCCTCTCCTAAAAAACACGGTGTTACTGGTTAGGCATGCCCATATTAATCCACAAAGAGGAGTAGATCCAGGAGCTCCTCCTCTAGCCCTGACGCTGAGGCACGCAGGCCCACTGACAGATTATTCATGGGCCTTGGCCTCCTGAGCGGGCTACTGATTGGTGGTTGGCTCGCACTGACCCAGGGAGGCAGTGATGAGGTGCTGGCACACTCACACAGCTCCAGGGAAGGACTTCAGAGTCATGCAGCACACTCACGGCTCTGACTATTCTCGAGCATATCTGCAGAGCCCATTACAATGTGGAACTCTTTCAGCACTGCTCTGGCACACGCGTTCTCATCTGGGTTGTTTTAGCTGTGCTCTCAGGCTGAGGAGCAGAGGACAGGCCAGGGATTACTGCACCCATCCAAGGAGGGGCACGCCCTGCACCCTCCCAAAAATGCATTCTGACATTTCATTATGTAGGAGGAATTGAAACATTAGAGCTACATAACCTTTGGGTCATTTGTGAGCTAAGTCCTATTTTTAGATGTGCTGTTGTGATATTTTTAATCATTAAATGTTCCCTAACATTAATTTATTGATTTTCTTCCTTTGCATTTTTTGTTGTTGTTGCAAGAATTGGTGTGGTAAGGATAATGGAAAGTGGTGTGTGTGTGTGTGTGTGTGTGTGTGTGTGTGTGTGTGTGTGTGTGTGTGTGTGTGTGTGTGTGTGAGAGAGAGAGAGAGAGAGAGAGAGAGAGAGAGAGTGAGTGTGTGTGTGCAATGCAATCTTCCACTTCTAATCAGTATATTGCAACATAATTCAGTGAATTGTGGCTAACAGTAGCAAGATTTACTACTTAAGGCAGGTAGTTACTGCCCTAAGTGATGATGAAAACAGCTCGACCTACAGAGATACATCAACTTAATAAAAATAATTAAAAACCATCAGTTACTACATTATAACTGTGGCAATAAATAATATTACTTGGTCATTTCAGCTGTAAAAGTGGCATCTGCAATCACTGCTAACTGATTGGTCAAGTTATTGACCAAAACAAAACAAACCCTAAATGAAACAAATATACAAGTGAAGTAAGTTTTCAGTTCAGGATATTCATAAATGCAATGATGAATAGGTGCTATGACTATCAGCAACCCAAGGTTTAATTATTGCTTCTAGATACCTTAATATATGTCAAAAGGAAAAGCATGCTTTTTTAAATGACTATAGTAATTATTGTATTATTATTATATTACAAACATGTCAATCTGATTATTATTGCAGAGAATATTTTAGTCACTTTCGAGATCGCAGTCTGCTACAATTATGACAGCAAACCAGATGCGGCCACGGTCAGTTAGTAGCATAACCATAAGTAGTGCCTCTGTTTCCGTCACTGAAATGCCCCCCAGCTGTGGACACAAAGGAAAACAGAAAGAAAGCGAAAAATGCAATGTAGCTGCACCACTCTCCACCCTGCAGCCTCTTCACTATGCTGCTGATGATGATGGAGGACAAACACTGTGAAAAACAACACATAACGAGAGAATGTCTGTGACTGTGTGAGCTAAAAACATTTCCAGTTAAGAGGGAAACTGTTGCCATGATGCAACATTTTCTGCCTAAAAGCTGACTTGAAGGGTTGAGCACCTGATGGAACTACAAAGAAAATCTAAAAAGATGTCTGGCTATTTGTGAGTACAACACAGTGTGTGAGGTGTCCCATATTCCACCAGCATAAACAAATAAAGGCAAATCCTTGCAATCCTCGGGTTTTCTCCCTGCATCGATGAATTAATGAATGAGTAGCTTGGTTGGAACAGGCTGCACATAAAAAATGGGTACTAAATTGCACTAGCATGAGGGCACATCCTCTGAGATGGATTTAACAAATTGTCATTATATTCCTCAGTGAATTGACACAGTGTTACTACAGAGTGATGTAATACAGCCTGCTGGTATCTCCCACTCAGGGCTGCTGGGGCAAGTATTACCATAACCATAAAGAAACATAAGACTCCACAGTTTCAATTTGGAGTCTCAATGCATTACTTAATCATGTGCAATTCAGTAATTAAGAGGCCTTAGGATAAGTTTTAGGAGAAATCATTTAAAAAAAAGTCAGACCTCCATGTAGGCCTTGGTTTTGTTGCAGTCTTCCACTCCTAATCAGTATATTGCCAAACAATTCACTGAATTATGGCTAACAGTAGCAAGAGGTACTCAGTAATGCAGATAGTTAATGCCTAAATGACCATGAAAACAGTTCAACTTACAGAGATGTATCAATTGAACTCCTTTTGGTGATTTCAGTCATTAAAGTGGCTTGGTTCATGTTTCAGGAACAATAATAAAAGAAAATACAATTAAAAAAACGTCTGACCTCTGAGTCTTTTCCCCAAGACTCGACATGCATAGCCATCATAATGTACCATGCAGCTTTATGGCCTCTGTGTGACAGAAGGTCACAAATATGGCATCAAGGGACATGCAGGCATTATGTATCACACAAAACCATAGAAAAGCTTCAGGATTTCTTCTTTTGTAATATGATTTTATTACAATTTGTATTAAAATATTCCCTCGTTGGTGCTGTATATCATGATCACTGCCACCAATAAATGTGTAACAACAGAAAACTTACCCATTGTAGAGCTTTTATAAATCCCAGAGGTTGTTTGATTATCGTGAACTGCCCTTGGGCCACCAGCTGTCAAGACAAAAACAGCAGAAAGAAGCACTTAATTTTAAAAACATCACGTTTTGGACTTTACTCTAGTTTTATGAACTCTGTGCCTCTCAGTCGAGCAGGCACGATGAGGCTGATTAAAAACACAAACCTCATTACTTCAGTCTCATTGCCCACAAGCCTGGCCTGCTCCTGGCACCTGCAGGTGTTTGTTATACTACGGCAACAATCTGGCAGTGAATACAGTGAGTCACCTGCCAGAGCTCACATCTTTGTGGACTTATGAGGTGATGTAGTGTAGTAATTTGTAGTATAGACTTCAAAGGCTGTGGTGTATCTGTATGTGTAAGAATGAGGCACAGAGCTGCTCCTGCAGCTTTACAATTACACAAAGCTGATTAGCGGTCTGCCGCTCGGCTCCCGTGCTGCACACTCCTCAGCAATTCTTTGACTTATTTATGAGGAAATCCCGTTTTTTAATTGACGATCGAGGCAAAAGAGGGGCTGGCGTGCAGGTGAATGCGACAAAGCAAAGAAGGCGGTGTGTCCCCGTGTGCATCAATAAATGGCCGCACCGGAATAAGCAGCAGTGATGATTTTCTCACAGGCTGCGGGGCCACTTTTATCCTCATTGTTTCTGCACAAAGCCAAACATCCATATTAAGCAGATGACGCAGGTACTGACAAAATTCCTGCTCAGAGGAGCCTGACAGCCTGATATCCGCTCGTCTCCCCGGGAAGACTTGATGGCTTTGACACAAACCATTCAGCAGTCTGAGAGATGAGCTGTTCGGGACCAGCGAAAGAGAGATGCAGGAGCCTGTGCTCCTCTTTGGCCTACTGCGGTTATACGAATACAGCGAGGGCCTTGGAAATTAATCAGGTTGTCGTTTGTTATCGTGGCAACAGCGGGCTAATTGAGACGTGGGCAAACTAAATCAATTAGGTGAATCCCCTGAGATAATAGGTATCATCGTCTCCTTCCGTAGCTAAATGTCATTGCTGCAGAAATCTCTGGACATCCTACTCATTTTTGGAAACTCAGCGGGCCACTTTAAAACACACACTGCAGCATCAGCTGTGGAGAAATCTCTCATTGGATTGGACCCTTTCGTGTCCCTATAAAACTGCATTTTAAAGATTAATTCCCAAATTCACATTTCGAGTCCAAGGACTCCAAAACGCATTCGATGTCTACATTTAGAATAAAATATCGCCATTAAAACGGGCGACAAAATGAAACGAGTATTAATAAATGAAACAATCGTTACCACACGAAACAATAATGAAATAGATGATTTCCCCATCAAAGCCTTACCTGGTTTACAACATCCATCTTGGCCGCTTACTCGCTGATAAGAGGATCAGAGGGGCGGGGGGAGGGAGGCGTCTCATCCGGAACAGCCCAGGGGAGGAAGACGCCCAGAAGGAAGAGCTGGAATGCGTCACGAGCTGGACGAGCGTCGTGACGTCAAAATAATTACGAGGATGTGGAGTAGCGACGAGCCGGCACTCTATCCAATCGCGTCGTTGCTTTTATTCCGAGGGAGCAGAAACTACCCCGGGGGTGATGATGGAGAGAGGAGCGCATGGAGACTGTTCACGCTTTAGTGGAAGGAGTGGTTTAGAGGAGAACATCAAAAGGTCAATGAAGGTTTGTGAACAGATGCTAGTCATTAACAGTCAGCACGATCACCTGACATTATCAAAACAGCTGTTTGCTTGTTTTTTAATGTATATTTTCCCTTTAGAAGTCCCCGTAGCCAAAACCTGCGAGGGAAGTTGGGGAAAGTTCACCGAGAGTTCTGGAAGATGAGGATGGAATCATAAATAGAGTGCTAGTGAGGCCAGGTGGGTTTGGCTCCTTGTTTTCACCAGAAATGTCTCTGAGCATTTTATTGCCAAACATCGGGAGCTGCAACTGTAGTTGCTGCTCCTGTATAATGATAATGACCTATCGTCGTTATGCAAAGTAACTGTGAAATAACCGAAATGAGATGCAAAATATTAAGATCAATATGACATCCAAAAAAGCCTTTAATCACAAAAGCAGACAAACAGTGCCTTCACAAAGTCACTGCAATTTTTGTGAAAAAAAGCAAACGTTTCCCTGTTGTCTAAAACTGTGCATTAAAATGCACACTGAAAAAGTAAACGTTAGGACATGTAGAGGGTTGGCGTGACAGAAGAAGAGGCTCGAGACAGGATGAGATGGAGATGAATGATCCGATTTGCGACCCCTAAAGGGAACAGATAGAGAAAGAGAAAGCTCAAAAGCAAAAGTCTGTAGGTGCTTATAATTCACACTTGTTTAAAAATATTTTTGGTCACATTCACATCAAACGGTGAAGTAAACAGCACACGGAAAATCCATTTTCACATCTTTATGTTTGAATGACTAGATGGGAAGAGGAAGTGTATGAAAGTGCTGCAAATGCAAATTCAAACCCCTTCTTTTTATTAAAAAAAATGTGATGTACTGCTGGCATGTCCAAGTTGTACTTACTTCCCACCATGTGACACCTGGGGTAGATTAAAGAGGGCCTTATTCTCTGACATATATAGTATAATACTATAACTGTGGATGCTATAACTGTGGATGCTCATATTAAAAATGTTAAGCATAGAAACGAGTAATCCCTGCTACATATCCTCCTTAGACAGCTTTCTTCTTTGTATGGTGTTAATGAGAGGAGATGTCATTAATCCAGTCATCTGGCCACCTGCACCACACTCTTGTTTATATCAGTAATACACACGATCATCACCTTCTCAGTGCTGTAGAGATAAAACTTGGCTTATGTTAGTACCATTTTAAAAGGCCACCAAAATAACATGGCCCGTTGCACCAGGCGTTCTTTGTAATTCTGGTCAGTGAATTTTTGTATTTTATTCTCCTCTTAATTTGCACTGACTTGCAGATATCTGTGTCTGTGCTTTGCACTTATATAATTTATGGATGCAGCTTTCTAATGAAGCTTGCATAACTCTCATCCGAATATGGTCACTGCTTACTCCAAAAACAGAACATAGCATTTACCAAAAGGCTAACATTCAGACTGCCAAAACCAGGGGTGAATATGATGGTGGCTGCATCCATCTTTAATGTACAATACAATCTATTGGATGACACTGACAACAGTTAAGGCATGTCTTGAAACACATTCTGAGCATATTTTTTCAATTCAAAGACAGCTTAAGTTTTTGTATGTGGGCCAGTACTACTGTATGTCATGGTCCTGGGTACTTTGACCCAGTGTTTTGAGTTTTCCTGTGTTTTTTTGCCATTTTTGTTTAAGCTCACTTCTTGTTTTAAAGGTTAATTCTATGTTGCATAGGGTGTTCTGTTAAGTTTTGTTTATTAGATCCCCCCGTTGTTTCTTTTCCCTCTGTCTCCCTCAGTGTATCTGTTTATTTAATTGTGAGTTCTTGTGTCCCCGTGTGTTCCCACATCCCTTATCTTTCTGTGTATTTATGCATCTCCCTCAGTTCCATGGCTGTGTTCCTCTCCCTGTGTTTCATGTTATCATTAGTATTTTCCCAGTATAGTTTTGTCTTGTTTACACTTTAAAGTTCTGATGCTGGTCTATAAAGCTCTGAATGGTTTAGGACCAAAATACATCAGTGACCTCCTGACCCAGTATGAACCTTCCAGATCCCTCAGGTCATCTGGATCCGTTTTTATTATCAGTTCCCAGAGTCAGAACCAGACACGGAGAAGCTGCATTCAGCTTTTATGCTCCTTATATCTGGAACAAACTCCCAGAAAGCCTCAGATCAGCTGAAACACTCAGTTTATTTAAATCCAGGTTGAAGACTCACCTATTCTCAGCTGTATTTGAATAAAGCACCAAATCCGCACTGTTTTACTTTTAAGCTTACATTTCAAAACTTAAAATTTTAACTACTGATTTTATCTATTGTTCCCTTTTTTTCTTTTTCTTTTTAAATCATGCTTTTTAATTGTTTCTGTTTTTTAATGTCTCTGTAAAGCACTTTGAATCACCTTGCTGTTGAATTGTGTTATATAAATAAACTTGCCTTGTTTTTGCATTCAGCAAATAAAGCTGGTTTTTGAGTCCTGTTTCCGAGATTTTGCGTTTGGGTCCTTCTCCTGCCTGCACACAGCCGTTTCATGACACATGTAGTCTGAGATCAAAGAGCTCTATTGAGATAATACGAGGTCTTCAAGATGTGATGGATCCTGATGATTCAAGATCTTATGTAGGAGGAGAAAATTTTTAAATTCAATTCTGGATTTAACAGAGCCAGTGAAAAGAATGTCATATGGGAGAATTATGATCAGTGTTAGTGCTGTTTAACAACTCTTCTGGAAATTTTGGAAATAAAAGCAAGGTTGGAAAGGGTGCTGGATCAAGTAAAACCTTTTAAAGTATTGTCCTATTGCAGAAACCTTAAAACTGAAACGGAAAATTTACCGTGAGAATTCGTCACGATGAAGGTATCATTCCCGCTGTGATTCAAAGCCTTTAATAAGGAATACTTAACCATCGTTACATGGAGAAACCTTTGGAATACAAGCGCGCTGATCCACACAGGTATGCACACGGGTGTTCACTGCTCGTAGACCCAAATTACACCTTTCTTGGCTGCTACTTCGAAGCACATCTGTCCTGCGTGCTGCACAACAACATTGAATATTTAGTATTTACTGCTGTTTACACTTAGCTAGATTAATGCGATGGTGTTGTGTTTAGTATGTTGCTTTGTTTGGCTGTGGCCCCCCCACACCCTCTAGCAGATTATTACATGAAGGAACCTTTTAAAAAAACAAAAAACAAGCGCGTCCATGCTCACAGGTGTACACACGGGTGATCACACCCACAAACTACACCCTTTTTGGCTCCTACCTCAAAGCACACTGTGTTCTGTTGATCTTATGTGCTGCACAATAATGTTTAACATTTAGTATTTACTGTCATATTCCCATATATCATTGTGATGTTGTTTATTCTATTACTCTTGTTCTCTTCTGCTTGCTTTCTTTTTTCTTTCTCAGCAGGTGATCCAGGTGATCGATATATGCATTTTTTTTCCTGCCCATTCTGTTGGTTTTTGTCTTTTGCCCTTCTCCCCCGTCCCTCTTCTCAGCTGTTTCTCTTTCCCTCTTTCTTTCTCCCCTTCTTTCCCCCAGTCAAGTCTGTCCCGTATTCATTAAGTGAAAATAAAATAAACAATAAAAGGTGAATCAAATGGACCATTACGGCAAGGCTGGGATGGTCAGTTTGGTAAAGTAAATCCGTTGGGCATCTTTCTTTGCCTTTAGACAACAATTCTGATGGCAAAAGAGCCAAAAGGGACAGGCAAAAAAACAAAAAACAAACAAAAAAAAAAAAGTATGTTGCTTTGTTTTTTGTTTTGTCTTTTTTTGCTTGTTTTCTATTCTTCTCTCAACAGGTGATCCAGGAGATTTTTATTTTTTTTCTCCCCCCCTTTCTCACTGTCCCTCTCCCCTTCTGTTTTTCCTTTCCTTCCTCCCTTTCCTATCTCTCACTCATGTCTGTCCCGTCTGTAACATCTGAAAATAAAATATAATAAATAATAAAAACAAAGATCGACCAAATGGACCAATACGGCAATGCCACGATGATCCATTTGGCAAAGTAAATCCATTGGGTATCCTTGTTGGTCTTCAGACAACAATTCTGATGGCTAAAGAACCAAATGGGACAGGCGAAAAAAAAAAAAGAAAAAAGAAAAAAGGAATACTTAACCAACCTTAACGCATCCTGTAGTTACATTGCTATAAGCCTTGGATACAAAAAAACCCCTCCCATGACATGCCAAGCTCCTGTCTTCTCCTTGCTTTCACTCTCTGTGTATTTCATAGACACTGTGACTCTCTGTGACATAGACTCTCTCAGGGTTTTGCTTTTTTCGTAATCCAATCTATATATTTTTATTTCCCGTCCCTTTCCAAATACTAGCAGCTAACCTGAATAAAACAGTAGCGCAGGCTCTGATCAAGAGCACAGACAGAAAAAGGAAATGTAAAACGGTAAAGCTGTACCTAAACAAACCAAAGTAAAAGCTTTCTACTTAACACAAAATGGATTTTACACAGATACTTGATGTGCTACTACAATAGCACCGAATAACAAGCATCCATGGCTCATAGCTTTGCATGTTTCTTTTCTTTAAAAGGGGAAGTGAAACCCAGATGTTACCCATCTGCCGGTCCATTAATGTCTGATTATATAATTCGCTGCTTTAATTTTGTTGTGGGTTTTCAGTATGTGCTTTTAAACAAATACAAAGAGCCTTTGAGACCGTGTGCAACGTTTGGAACGATATCCCATCTGCAAAACAAAAATTAACGAATGTTTGAGAAAACATTTTATTTTATTTGTGCACAGTGGATAGCCACGCAACCGTTCAGTCACAATGAATCCAAAACATAATTTGGACATTTCCGCCACAAGTTTGCATTGTGCATCTTAGAGGATATTCATTATATTTAAATATTTCTCTAAAGAAGCTAATGCTGTTGGAAACTCACAGTCTTACTCAGTTGTATCAAGAGTAAAGAAAAGTATTTGATCTACATGTGTAGATTTAAAACATTCTTATTTCAGAGTCTAGTTTCCCTGATTGTAGCTGAACACACGTGTATAAGGTGACCACAGTTCAAGTAGGGTACAAAACGAGAGCACAATGCAGAAAATGAACTTGCGTCCTGCTGACTCTTCTGCTGCAATCAAAATTTTTGTCACAAATTGACACGTACACTTAAAATCAAAGTGTGTTTTTGGCATTCACAAACAAAAGCACATCATACCCAACATGATAGAAATCTCATATGTGGGATGTTTCTTTTTGTTTTCAAAAGAGATTCAAACACACAAGATTTTCTTCTCCCTTTTTTTTTTTTTAAGAAAAAACAAACTTCACATCTCAGTTTCTCACACATTTCTCTTACAGTTCAGCTGATCTCAGTAAGAAATCACACAGTTCATTTCATCAGCCAGCTCTTCCTCAAATCGAGAAATCGACTGAGTGGCTCCACGCACTATCAAGTCAGCAGCTGCGCTCTCCATTTCATCCAGGCTCATGCGGCAAGCTTCAGCAATCTCCCGCTTAGCAAAGTTCACAAACTTCGGGTCCCTTGCATAGACACCGAGACCCTCAGAGATCAAGATCTGTGGTTGGTGACAGAAAGAGTATAGAAGCAATCATTTAAGACAGGTTCGTGCTGTCAGCTGCTCACGTCCAATCTAGAGTTGAGCAAATATTCAAATAAATGAGCAGGATTACATTTCAGGGAGGCGATAGTGCAAAGAGTTGCTTTAGTCATTCATCCTGTTCATGGTTAGATCTGTTCCTAAAAGGATTTTTAATATGATGGATAACAGTTTTGCCATCCTTTTTACTGGGCAAGAATATCCCCATGAGGTTTCAAAAGTTCCAATCAGTCAAAACAGGTGAATATCAGCCTTAAAGTCTCACTAAATCAAGTTCCAAAGGGTCACGGGAATTTAAAATACACCAAGTTCTACATAATAGTGGGTGTAGGAGGTTTCACCTTTACGAAAATCTCAAAAACTACTTACCGACTCCACCAGACTGTCCGCGCTGCCTTTGCTTATGAAGCCCTGGTTCACAGGGGGTGGCATTCTTACACTGGTGAACGTCCTGGTTTGACCGGGGTTCCAGCCGGGGCGCCTTCCTGCAGGAAGGCTGGCAGAACCGTCATTCCACAGCGGTTGACTGCTACCTGTGGCTTCATCCATCAAGATCATAGGAGTGTAGATGAGCTTGCCCTTGCGTGCCGATGGGGCAATTATTCCTGGAACAGGAGTGGCACCAGCTGCTGCCGTGTTCGCCCAGGAGGTGGACAACATGGAGGACACACTGCTGGGCCGGGACTCCAGGCTGTGCTGGTTCTGACAGAGGAGAGCAAAAGTAGAGCCAGTAAATCCAGATCAGAGAGGCTGCTCTCTTGTCATTTATTCATATCATTATGAGTTTAAGCTAGAAATGAGTAGGAAAACTAGCAGGCTGAGTGTGTATGCGTGTCACTGTTTTACCTGCAAACGTGATCTAGTTGGAGATGTGTGGCCTTGATAGATTCCTGGGATGGGGAGGTTATCTACGCTGCTCTGTGGTCTCAGACACTGGAAATTAAAGGCGGGTTTATGACCTGAAACAGAAAGCAGGAAGATATTAGAAAAATGACCTGAGTGCAAGACTAGCACCGTGTGTGGAGAGAGTTTGTATTAGCAGGCATCAGTTATAGTTCACATGCCCAATAAAACCCCTCAGAAAAGTTCAGTGTATAAAGTAAAATAAGAGTAATATTTGATAAATTCACTTGACAGATTATTTAAACACCAAAAACATTATCATTATATTTGAATTTTAAATTTCTTCTGATTGGCAACGTCCAAAAATATACAACCACCTCTGTCTATCAGTACTCTTGAAGAATGGAAGAGAAGGAGGAAAACCTTTTGGAATAGCAGGAAGTAACCTTCTCCTAACAAACTGGGCACCGCTGTTCTCATTGGTAGTGTAGCCGTTTCCAGTGTAATCGATGCTGCTGCCGTTTTCATGGCCGCCGCTCATTGTGCTTCCGTTCCCGTTGGCGGTCATGATGCCGTTTCCATTCTCACTGTATCTTGGATATCCATTCTCATTATATTCATTTGTGGTGTAGGGAGTGGGACTCGTGGCAGCACTCCCTCCATTCATGTTGATGTCAGTGTAATCATTGCTGACGAAGCCACTGGTACCATTAGAGTCATACGGTATTTCGCCAAGGCTGCTGCCTCTTTCCAGACTCTGGCCATTGTAGCCTGCATCAGTTGGTACTGGGGAAACAGCCTCTGGATACATATACCTGCACGACCAAAGAGTAAAAGTGCTAATTAGTGAGCTCTAGAGGTGCTGGTGGGTTGAATCCTCTACCCCAGTCTTGTTTCCAGTCTTAATGCTAGGCTGTTCAATCTTGTCTTCAGTTGTTTGGTTTTTTTAATCCATCTATTTCCCAAATTTTTTTTTTAATGAATAACCTAATAAACCTACATCTATCGCTTGACCTTCTTGATTATTCCTTACCGGTCTACTGATGCCAGACTTGCAGCATCTCCTTCACTCAAGTACACCTGCTCGGATACTTCCTCTGTAGCTTTGACTTCTTCAACTAAAATCTCAGGTGGAGGTGGAGGAGGAAGAGACGATTCACTGATGGAGTCCGCCCTGTTTGTTAAGAGTACAAGTAAGTTAGAAAACTCCTTGGTATAAAATAGAAGGAATACGTGTGAGTACCAATGTGAGAATTCACGTATGACGCAGTAACGTACCTCACTGGGAGGTGTTCTGACCTCACAGGCTGCTCTGTTACCACGCTGACACCTGCCAGCTCTGATCCCGGCCTCTGGTGTTCCTTCAAGCCCGTCACCTGCTCCGTGATCACACCTCCGTTGGAGATCTTGGGCTCTGGTTCCATGATCAAAGTCGTCTGCTCTACCAGCGTGTCCAGAGGCGGCATCGGTGTGCTGGAGGGAGTGGGGGTTGCTGACGTTTCAGGCCCACTCTCGAATATGTCATCGCCTCCACCTTCCTCGTCCTCCAGATCAGAAGCCATTGCCAGACGCATCTCTGGAGCCAGATCCTGCAGTGTCCGCAGCCCTTGCTAGAAACATATCCATAAACTGAAGTCAGCCTACATTCAAAAATGAGTTTAATGCAAAGTTAAGCACCTGAAGATGGATGAAAAGATTTTTTATTTTTATAATTATTAATTTTTTATTATAAAAAAGTATATTTGATCGTAAGTTGAACTTAACCTTTCAAATCTCAGTTTAAGACTCGCATGAAAAAGATGATTTTTAACTCGGAAAGCAAACATGGTTCAAGATGCAATTAAAATGTATGTGCATGAGTTTTTGTATTTTACATTTTTTCATTCTTTTACTTTGAGCATTTAGGTTATTTCCTTTTATTTTCTGTCAGTTGCCTGTTGGACTTCTGCCTCACTGAAATAAAGATTTGTTTTGTTTATTACTCCTCTTTTAGGTCAGCATTTGGGTCCACATTCACACACAGACATGACCGTATGATTTTATTTTGCATCGAGTCAATGACAAAGTTGTGTCAAACATGGGATCTTTGAGTTGGATAGTTTATGTTACCTGTAGAGAAGCTGCTTTGTCCTTCCTTTTGGATTTCCTCTCCCTTTCTTTTCTTTTCCGGAATTTTTTAAAGTAGTCTTGAATCAAGAAGCTGGCATAAACCTTTCCACAAGTCACCTCATCTCCTGAAAGAAGGTAATGTTACACAAACATTACTTTGGATTATAAGACTTATATGAATAAATGTACATATTTGGCATCATCAGGTACACAATATGAAAGAAAAGAGGCTTGATTTAATATTCAGTGTGTTTTAGGTTTTCTTTACTTTTCATTATGTTGGAAAGCAGTGCAATTTTGTGGTATACCTCTAGGGGGAGGAATGACTTCATCAATGAGTTTGGGTTTAGTGCGCTTCCAGAGCTTCTTGATAATCACCTTCAGCTCTTCATTCTGCTGGTCGATGGGACCTGAGTGGGACACAAACAACAGATCCTTTAATATAAACAGCACTATCATTAAAAGAGTGAGGTAATCTCATACACAAATAATGAGCTTCTGTGTTTTTGTTTATATGCAGCAGGTCAAACCTTCAGTCTTGATCTTCAGTGAGGTTCGCACGAGAGCAAACAGAGTAGCGTTGAAGGTGACTGTGCCATCAGGATGCAGGGGAACATTCATGGCAACCAGTCTCTGCAAAGACAAGTTGAGGCAGAAGGAGTCAGATGCGTGTCTTTAGTTTGTTCATGAAATCCGCAGGAGCAAATGTGTTTTTGCTCACTTTGCAAGCAACACGATGAGGACATAATTTTCCGAAACCAAGAGGCGGCTGAATCCTGCGCAGCATAGTGACGACATCGATGTGTTTTATACGACCGCTGTAGGAGAGAGATGGACGCAGAGCTGGTGAGACAGATGTAAGACAAAGTATGCAAGGACAGAAAAAATGCACAAGTTGTGGAGAATGATACTAAAAAGATTCTCACGTGGCCTCTGGATCATAGTCAGACCAAACTCTCTTAAACTCGTCCAGATGGTGAGTGCCGAGTACGGTCCAGTCTCTTGTCAGATATTCAAAGTTGTCCATGATGACAGCAATGAACAAGTTGATAATCTGAGAGAGAAAGATATGACTATAACAGCATGTGTTTTACATAAATAAATCTATTATTGAAAAAAGTTAGAATAGGGATCCAGAAAGTCCAGTATAATATAATCCGGTAGTATAGTGTAAAAATGATAAAAGAAAATTTAGGAAACATTTTAAGTAAATTTAGCAAATAAAAGTAGTGAGATTACATTTTGAATTATTGTTGCTTCTAAATTTTGTATAAAGTCACAACAGGCAAGTCAGGCCACTACAGTTCTGTGAACATATTAAAAAACCCAACAGCACACAGAGGTCCTGGGCCCGTATCCCTAAAGATTCTGAGAATCCTCTCAGAGAGCTCCTAACTTAACCTAAAAATTCCTTGCCAGGAGTTTTAGCTTAGAAGTGATTCCAGAACATTTTCAGTGAACTCTGAGCAAGGAATGGATGGAAAATCCTATCTTAGTGAGGAGGTGTGGTTGACCCCGTTGCTAGGTATGAGTCATCATTTCAAAAGCCGTGATTGGTTGATCCTACAAGTTTGATGGAAATGAGCTTTTGGTGATAATGAGCAAAGGATGTACCCTCAAATCAATAAACATATTATATACTCTAATCTTATGCTGACTGTAATTGTAAATAATATTTCACATTCAAGAAAATATCTGGAAAATGAATAGTAAGCTGTAGGGGTTATAGCCTAACATTAGAATCTAAAATATGTGAAAACTTAAACTCATTACACCCTGTTCAAATAATGATTTGTGTCTTATTTGCTCATATTAATATCCTAGCTGACATATTTTATACTTTCACTCCCATATGGACCCTGTTGAAAACAAGATGGCCTATCTCAAGGGGCTGTCCTTAATGAAGTAGAAATCACAACGTTACAAGTCCAGTGTGGTCTTAACGAGGGTAACACGGCTCAGCTTTTAGCAATGTCTGTGATTGCAGACCCAAGTCATCACTGCTGCATTGTTGCATTTTCCCGGTTGCCAAATACCTCAGGGTTGTGATTACTTTCGTCTCTGGTGTAATAGTGTTGTGGCGTCGAGTTGGTGAAGTAATTGCATCTCTAAGGAGATCCACCACAAACATGATTCCTGCACGATCCAATCTGTAGCGTCTCAATAATTCCCTGTCATCCAGTGTTTGCAGGACATCTCTCCTGCCTCTTCTGTTGGCCATTTTGTGCAGCTGCTTAGGGGAACTCCTAAGCCACTAAAAGTCCTCTTCCCTGCTCTTAGCAGATCTTGCCTTAGGAGCCCTTTTAAGCGTTAGGAATCTTGAGGAATAGCTTTTATATTAACTGGGATTGTCGTGTCACTTTTAGGGGAAATTCTAAGAAAACGTCATGACTCTGAGAATTTTCTTAGAATTTGGCCGCTAGGAGCCACTTTTTGCACAAAGATTCTTTAGGGATACGGGCCCTGATCTACATTAGCTGCCAGGAGGGTCTTTGTGGGTTTCTGCTAGAGGCCGAAAACCACATACGGATTGATTTTTGTCAGCTGTCCACAAAGGAAGAAAACATAAAGAAGGACAAATGAACAGGAAAAACTGTAACCCTGCTATAAATCAAACCGCCTAAACCAGGGGCAGGGGAACTCCAGGCCACAAGGGCCAGTGTCCTGCAGGTTTTAGATGTTTCCTTGATCCAACACAGCTGATTAATATGGCTAAATTACCTCCTCCACATGCCTTGACATTTTCCAGAGGCCTGGTAATGAAATAATCATTTGATTCAGGTGTGTTGACCCAGGGTGAGATCTAAAACCTGCAGGACACCAGCCTTCGAGGCCTGGGCCTGTATCCCTAAAGAATCTTTGTGCAAAAAGTGGCTCCTAGCGGCCAAATTCTAAGAAAATTCTCAGAGTCATGACGTTTTCTTAGAATTTCCCCTAAAAGTGACACGACAATCCCAGTTAATATAAAAGCTATTCCTCAAGATTCCTAGCGCTTAAAAGGGCTCCTAAGGCGAGATCTGCTAAGAGCAGGGAAGAGGACTTTTAGTGGCTTAGGAGTTCCCCTAAGCAGCTGCACAAAATGGCCAACAGAAGAGGCAGGAGAGATGTCCTGCAAACACTGGATGACAGGGAATTATTGAGACGCTACAGATTGGATCGTGCAGGAATCATGTTTGTGGTGGATCTCCTTAGAGATGCAATTACTTCACCAACTCGACGCCACAACACTATTACACCGGAGACGAAAGTAATCACAACCCTGAGGTATTTGGCATCCGGGAAAATGCAACAATGCAGCAGTGATGACTTGGGTCTGCAATCACAGACATTGCTAAAAGCTGAGCTGTGTTACCCTCGTTAAGACCACACTGGACTTGTAACGTTGTGATTTCTACTTCATTAAGGACAGCCCCTTGAGATAGGCCATCTTGTTTTCAACAGGGTCCATATGGGAGTGAAAGTACAAAATATGTCAGCTAGGATATTAATATGAGCAAATAAGACACAAATCATTATTTGAACAGGGTGTAATGAGTTTAAGTTTTCACATATTTTAGATTCTAATGTTAGGCTATAACCCCTACAGCTTACTATTCATTTTCCAGATATTTTCTTGAATGTGAAATATTATTTACAATTACAGTCAGCATAAGATTAGAGTGTATAATTATGTTTATTGATTTGAGGGTACATCCTTTGCTCATTATCACCAAAAGCTCATTTCCATCAAACTTGTAGGATCAACCAATCACGGCTTTTGAAATGATGTCTCATACCTAGCAACGGGGTCAACCACACCTCCTCACTAAGATAGGATTTTCCATCCATTCCTTGCTCAGAGTTCACTGAAAATGTTCTGGAATCACTTCTAAGCTAAAACTCCTGGCAAGGAATTTTTAGGTTAAGTTAGGAGCTCTCTGAGAGGATTCTCAGAATCTTTAGGGATACGGGCCCTGGAGTTGGACACCCCTGGCCTAAACTGAGAAAACTGTCCATGGAACAGTGGAAGAGATTAAAGGCCAACGTCTGTCATAGGTAAATATTATAAATCGCATGGATTACATTGGGTTCCATAGCAAGATTGAAATTGTCTATGTATTGGATGATTACTTTTGATATTGTAACATTTCAGTGAAAGTTCCTGGTGGACTAGGGTTATATTTTAGGTCAGGGGTAGGAAACTCTAGGCCTCAAGAGTCGGTGTCCTGCAGGTTTTAGATATCATCCTGGGTCAACACACCTGAATCAAATGATTAGTTCATTACCAGACCTCTGGAAAATGTCAAGGCATGTGGAGGAGGTAATTTAGCCATTTTAAATCAACTGTGTTGGATCAAGGACACATCTAAAACCTGCAGGACACTGGCTCTCGAGGCCTGGAGTTCCCTGCCCCTGTCTGAATCATATATGATACTGCTGATAATTCTAAGCAGGTAATCTGGAACAGATTATACTCTGCTGTATTTTCTGCGGTTTTTACCATTTCCACTGCAGGAACGCAGCAACTTGATAGAGTATGAGATCCTACGTGGACCCTCCTCTGCCTGCTCTCTAGGGCAAACGCCACCTTCTTTCGACACATTTAATGTTTTAAAATAGCACTATGGTCAAAGTACTGTTACCAAAATATTTGTGCCCTTTTAAATCGGGATTTTGTGGTTTGAGTGTGCTGCCTGGATTAATAAAATCCGTGGATGCGAGTTGTCTGATGAGCTGGGAATTGGAGAAGACAGGGTAAGCTTTTAAACCTGCTAGTATGCTGCAGCTGTAATACTATGCTGTCTGCTTTCATCTAACTTTGATTCCTCCTGACCTGATATTCTATAAAACACGAGTTAGAATTAATTATACCTACATTTCTTTTAGAGACAAGAGGTAGAGTGTTTAGTTATATCAAAAGAAAGGACATGTTTTACCACAAACAAGATGAACGAAGGGATTTTTAAAAAATGATCCCTAATTTTCGGTGGCTTTGCTTACCAGGTAAGCACATAGCATGAAGAAGCTGATGAAGTAAAGGTAGGCCAAGTTGCTACCGCAGGTGAACTCTTCACCAGGTTCAACGTCAGCTTCTGGGTCACAGCGTCTGCCAGGCAAAGCTGCCAACATGATCTCTTGCCACTGCTCTCCAGTGGCACACCTACAAGGAAAAACAGCAGCATTATCACTGTTCCTTTACACTGTTTTAGACCTTCTAGATGTTAGAAAAGATGCATGAAAGTTTCACACTAGAAGTACTTTTTGTTTGAGGAAAAAGTCATGTTAATGCAGCACAGTAACTTCTGATTCTAAGTAAGACTATAATAAAGAAATGTATTATCAGAAGAGAGAAGAAAGCCATGGACTGTAGATAAACGATGGACATAGCTTACATGCCATCACCAGTTGTTTCTTAGACTGTGCATTTTGAAGCTTCGGCATTTATGTTTTGTCTGCAAAAACAAAGATATAAAATACGGATGACTCAGCTTTCAGGTCTGAAAAGTAAAGTTGTCTTTGAAGTGCGTTAAATGTGCATTCTTGCTAATGAGCAGCAGGGAGCGATACCTCTGGTTGCACAAAGAAACTGCCCCGTATTAGTTAGAAAACAGGATGTTCATCATGTAAATTATGATCCTCATTAAAGTCAAAAAGAAAGATAAAGTAAGACACATTGTGTCACATTTTTATTTTTTATTTAAAGTGCTCCAGAAGGCACCTATACAACAAGCAGTGCTGAGAGGTTCAGTCCACCGATCCAGTGGTTACTGAAGGTGGTAAGCCTTAACACAAAACACTTTTTAAGAGGCCCCCTTAAGAGTCTTTATGAAGGAGGACATTAGTTTCATTGCCAAAAACAGTTTTCATTACAAGGCTGTAACTATTAACATTAATTTAATATCTCTGGTAGCCAGCCTCCAGTGGCCATTGGATGAAGTAAAGCTTCATTTTTCAACAATTCAGCTTTGTCCCTTTAATTTTGCCCCTTCCTGGGGGCTAAAAAGACTCACCTAAAAAGTACCAGAACAGCCATAAAGAAAGTCTGGAAGTTGCAGTTTCTGTTGATGTGTGTGTCCTCATCAACAGCCACCTTCCCAAACATCTACAAGAGAAAAAAAAAACCAGTCATTAAAACCAGAGACTTTTTATTATTATAGACTTATAAACTGGGATGCAGCCCGTATGATGTAATGGTAATGTTTTGTTTATCATCGGATACCTGTTTGATTAATTGCAATGAGTGGAACAGCCAAAATTTAAACCTACGTTCATAACAAAGACTCACCTGCATGCCGATCACAGCATAGATAAAGAAGATCATGGCAATGAGGAGGCCAACGTAAGGTAAAGCCTGAGCAGATAAAAGTCGAGAGCAAAGTTACATAAAAGTTGTCTACAGGTGTCACAAGAAATTGTTTAATCCTTTTGTTATTTCTGTGCTGCTACTGACCTGGAGGGACTTGACAAAAGTCCAGAGAAGAGTCCGAATGCCTTCTCCTTTACTGAGGAGTTTGACCAACCTCAAGACTCGGAAAAGACGGAAAAATGTGATGGACACTTTTCCACTTTCACCTTTCCCGGGACCCTAGAAAGAATAACGGCAGACAGAAATAGTTAAATATCTGAGACTGAAAAAGCAAATATGTCATCAGGAGTGTGAAACGTGGCTTAAATCAAAATTTTGCATTGTGGATCTGATTGAAAAGAATTTATTTTGCATTGTCACACAATGAAATATGAACCTTAGATGTCTAATATTTCTTAGTCTTGTTTGTTTGTTTTTTTTTTTTTATTGTTGTTATCGTTAACTCTTTCCCTGGGTCTTTTCCCGTTTGTTATGAATAAATCTTCTTTTTTTGGTAAAAAAAAAAAAAATAAAATAAAAAAAAAAGGAGTGTGAAACGTGTCCTGAAGGCCAGGACGGTTTATGTAAACGGTTAATTCTGGCCTGCTTGAAGCGCTTGTCAAGTGTAAAGACTGAAGATAAGAGCACCGTTTTTGGACTTTTCACAAGCCATTTGGATTGGAAATCCTTAAGGTGAATGTTCAAACTATTGATTTCCTCCAATCCAGAAGAGTTTCAAGGCTTTCTTCCTGACAAAGGCGTTACCCAAACCCTGAGATATCACAGAGAAATGCGGCCAAGGAGCACCACAGAAGTGTTTAAGTTATGAGTAGAAAAGCTGAGACATGTTGTTCAAGTTGCACTTATTTTTCTCAAGGTTATTAGCTTTTGTCCACCCAAAGTGTATTGCAGAAGAATTAAAGGGAGTACTTCAGAATTCAGCTCTTACCTCACCATGACCGCCTCCGCCCTGCATCGTTTTGCATGTGGTGAACAACAGGCAGGCGATACCATGCAGGAGAAAAGAAATTAAAGCACAAATGATTTCATTTTCAGAGTAATACATATTTCAAGCCATGTAGAATTTCTTCCTCAAAAAATTGTAGAAAGGTTTATTTTATTATTTTTCATCGTGTAGTTCTTAATCATTTGTTTAGTTTATTGTTCACAAAAGTGCAGCTGACAATCCTGATGGCAGTAGTAGTTTTCCTTCTCGCATCTGAATTATCTTCTGATTGTATTCCTACATAATAGCACCATAATAACCGACACCAAGCTGCTGAGATCCCTTTTAGCTCCTGCAGATAAATACCAGCAAATCTTCAGGATATTAAAAGGAAAGTTTCATCAAAATTGCACAGAAAATACTGGGACTGGCGTCACCCAGTGTGTTAACTGCTCACCTCGCCCGAATTGAGGTGAGCGATTGCTCACTGGATATTTTTTCTGTTTTAGATCATTCTCTGTAAACCTAGAGATGTTTGTGTGGGGAAATCCCAGTTCTCCACCAACAACCATGCCTTGTTCAAAGTCATTTAAATCACCTTTCTACCCCAATCTGATGCTCTTTCTGAATTTCAACAGGTTATCTTGACTATCTCGAAATGCCTAATTTGACTCACTTATTGCATGACTAATTGTTGGCGTGTGATTGGCTGATTAGATATTTGGGTAGATAAGGAAGGTAGCTGGTGATATTTTGTTGCTGTGTGAACAAACTTACGCTGAATTCAGAGACTGCAATGTCCAACACACTTCCCACGACGATAAGTGCATCAAATGAATTCCAAGGATCGATGAAATAGTGCTGCAGAGATTAAACAAGCAAAGTGAGAGTCATCGAGACAGCAGACAGTGAGTGGAGTTGTGCCAAATATCATTTTCTGATGAAAAAGAGTGAAACCTTACATGTGCCCGCAGAGCCATTAGCTTGATAATCATCTCTATAGTGAAAACCACAGTGAAGATCATGTTGAGGATGTCCATAATGGAGGTGAATAGTTTTGACTGCTCATAATGCTGAGAGGAAAAACAACACAAAAATTCACATCACAGCCCTGAATCAATATTTTAGTATTTTATCTGAGTGAAAACTGACTGACATTGTACCTGAACAGCCAGAGTAAGGGTGTTTCCCAGAATCAGTACAAACATGACGTACTCAAACTGGCTGGAGTTGATGATTTTCCAGAATTTGAGCTGGGATGGGTTTTTGGGAATGTAAATCTTAATTGGTTGAGCTTTCAATGCATAATACACGCACTGACGCTGTGAGGAGGGAGAGGATAGAAATGATTGCGTCTGAAAGAATGCTATTACACTGAAGTCAAAACTACAGTTTTTAATGATAACTAACCTGATTTTTATTGAGTTCGCAGTTTTTGAACTCAGCCTCTCCTTGCTCTCGAAATGTAATGATGACAAAACCCACAAATATGTTCATCATGAAGAAGGCGATGATGATGATGTAGATGATGAAAAAGATGGAGATTTCTACTCTGTAGTTGTAAACGGGGCCTCGATTTATGGCGTTGGCATCGACGGCCCGGTACAGAAGCCTTTAGGCAAAAATAAAATAAAAGAGACAAAGCAAGTGACACACAGGATTCCTGATACATTGAGTCATTTAATCATTGATATAAGATTCCTAAACTTATGTTATTATTTGGAAATTCCATTAAAAAAGCCATGAAAAGGTGATATAGTTTCATGTATGTATTTCCTCTCTGTGCCGTCACAAAAGAGCATGTCATTTCAGTAGCAATATCTTTACATAAGTAATAAAGAATAATCTCATAAGGCAGGCTGTAAAACAACGGTCCCAGTGATGTTGTAGCGTAGCCCTCAGACACACAAGAAACACAGTATTTCTGTTGTCTGCTTAAAATGGGGCAGTTCAAGCTTTGGCATAGCCACGCAATCATAAAATGTCAATTCAAATTCTATATTCATCATTATTTGTGTGATGTGTAAACAATTTATGAAACAAATAATTGCTTGGTGAATATTTGGATGGATATATTTAGAGAACAATGAAATCAGGTCTACAGTCACAATGACAAGTTTTTGGCAGCGACACAGTTTGTGTTTCATATACTTTCCTATTTTAACTTTGATTATTTTTTATTGTTGAGCACAGATGTTTGATGTGATTAAGATATGGACATTTTAATTTAATGATCTTTGAGCCTCTTACGTCTCATTTTTGCCTTGTGAAAAGTGCTATATCATGCTGGAAATTTAACAGATTGTCACCAAACTGCTTCTGGATCATTAAAAGCTGGTCTTTGAGTACATGTTAAGTATGGGCAGTGCTTAAAAAGCAGAGAGACAAACAGAACCCCAAAAACTATGATCAATTTTGAGCACTTTTAAGGCAGGACTGGATTTTGATTAGTCTAAATATTGAGTCTTTGCATGGCTTTAATTTATTGACCAATAAAAGTCTTGATGTCATGATGGTTCTTCACTGTTTCATGGAAACATGTCTTGGAGCAGCTGTGACCATATAATTCTCTCTGGGGTTAATAAAATATTCTTATTCCGATTCTAAAAATAATCTAAACAAAAAGTGAAGCAGCAAAGTGTATGAAACATAAACATTTGTGCCACTGATAAAACTTTAAGCCACGACTGTAGTGCTCTGAAGGCCGTTTTCACTTAATCTTCAGCTAAAAATAGTCCCTACAACTGCTCTGTTACTTCCTGTTTTAGCAATATTTTCCAAAATAAAGAAAATAACAAAATGGTAAGTTGTTCAATAAGCTTCTAAGAAATAAACTGAAGCTCCCAAGGAATGACACAGATAGTTTAGAGAGGTAATGGACTTAAAATGTAGAATTAATACTCACTGCGGCCAACCTTCAAATGTTGACACAGTGAATAAAGCCAACATTCCCATTAGCACATTATCAAAGTTGAAATCGCTGTTCTCCCAGATGCGTTCCCTGACCATGGGGTGATTCATATCTCCATCCTTATACACCACAAATGTGCCTCTAAAATTAGATGCATGCACATCTTTTAATAAACAGCGTGATAAGAAATTGTCAAGAGCTTTATGTCGTGTGAAAAAAAACCCACTGACTTGCACTCATCTGGAGTGTGTCTGGCTTCGTCAGTGCAGCTGTAGAATCTGCCCTATAACAGCAAACACAGAGAAGTTACACTGTTACAAACACTCACTCGACACACTCTATATATCTGCTGAGGGTGTTAAAATCTTATCATGCTGAAAGTGTGAACATGAACCTTGAAAAGCTGCACTCCAATACACGCAAACATGAACTGGAGGAGGGTTGTGACAATTAAGATGTTACCGATGGTGCGGATCGCCACAAACACGCACTGCACCACATTCTGTGAACATATAAACAGCAAAAACGATGTGACTAAAAGGCACCATGTTACACTTTTGTATGTACACTGAATAAATTGTACAGTACAAACAACAATATTGTCACAGTTGCTGCAGATTTGTCAGCTGCACATCCAAAGGTGCTCTGTTAGACTGAGAGCTGTTGACTGTGGAGGCCATTTGAGTTCAGTGAACTCATTGGCACGCTCAAGAAACCAGCTTGGCAATTCGAGCTTTGTGACATGGTGTGTTATCCTGCTCGAATTAGCCACTAGAAGACAGAAGACCACACTGTGGTCATAAAGGGATGGACATGATCAGAAACAAAATGCTGGTAGGCTGTGGCGTTTAAAGGATCCTCAGTTGCTACAAAGGGACCAAAAAGAAGATCCCCCACACCTATACATCACCACCAGCAGCCTGAACCGTTGACACAAGAGACAATGGATCTATGCTTTCATGTTGTTTACACCTAATTCTGACCCCACCACTCAAAAGTCACAATCTTACAATCTTCTGTTATCCATTTTCGATGAGTTTGTGTGAACTATAATCTCAGTTTCCTGTTCTTAGCTGGCAGGAGTGGTAGCTCTGCTGCTGTAGCCCATCTGCTTCAAGGCTTGATGTGCTGACATGATCTTCTGCATACCTTGTTTGTAACAAGTGGTTATTTGAATTTCCTGTTGTCTTCCTATTAGCTGGAAGCTGTCTGGCCATTCTCCTCTGACCTCTGACATCAACAAGACATTTTCAGCCAAAGAACTGCTACTCACTGGCCCCGTATTTTGGACCATCCTCACTGAACCCCAGAGATGAATCCCAGTCTATGAGCACCTTCTGAAATACTCAGACCAGCCTGTCTAACACCAACAATCATGTCATGTTCAAAGTAAATTCAATTTCCTTTCTTCTTCTGATGCTTAGTTGGAACTTTGGCAGTTTCTCTTCACCATGTCTACACTCCTAAATTAGTGTTTGCCATGTGAATGGCTGATTAGATATTTGTGTTAAGTGATCAGCGAGTTTACATGACACTGATTAAGTGTGACATGACATGAAAAGGAGGAGCTGAGGTGCAAGCGGCTTGCAGATGCAGCAGGCTGAACGGTGCACCCTTTATGAGATTTGCTAATTGGATACATAGAAGGGTATCAGCTGAGCCATCAGCCAATGTAGGTAGGCAGCTGTTATCAGCTTGGAGACCAAGCTTTACTTGGTGCGCTGTCTGAAATAATGCTTAAATGAATATAGGAATAAAACTAGATAGAATATAGCTGTTTACCTTTAATCCCTTGGCTCTGTTAATGGCTCGAAGAGGCCTGAGCACTCGAAGCACTCGGAGAATCTTCACCACAGAGATGGCACTTGAGCTGGAAGAAACAAGGAAAAGAGATTAGAAAAGAAAAGTTTGAGCTCATAAATTAAAAAAAGTTATCCTCAAATCTCTTCTCTTTGCTACAACTGCTCCTGATCTTTCTGCCAGAACCCAACAGAAGAACCACAGCTTGCGTTTCACGTGCATCTACTCACTGCAGAAAGAAGGACGTGAGTGACACACTGACAACCAGCAGGTCAAGAAGGTTGAAGGCATTTCTACAGAAGGAGCCAGTGTGCAGAAAAGCTCCATAAACAGTCATCTAAACATGAGTGAGAGGGTGAAGAAACAAAGTCAGAAACTCATTGCACTGCCATGTACTTCTGAGGTTTACTAGTGCATAATTTTCTATTAGATTTGGTTCTTTACAGCCACTGCAGCTGTTACCTTAAGTACGATCTCCACAGTGAAAACTGAAGTGAATACATAATCAGCATATCCCAGCACCTGAGGAAGACAGAAGCTAAATCAGTTCTCAGTCTAATGAAGATAATATTATGAGTCAGTAAACATGTAGGGAATATGACAGGAAAAGCGAGTGAAGCTTGGCCTTACAGTGTTCCTGAATGAGTGGGATTTAATGGGATCCTCAGCAGCCAGTGAAATACTACTGAGGATGATGAAGATGAGGATGAAGTTGGTGAAGTAGGGGTGATGGATGAGGTTGTGGCAGGCGACTCGTAAACTGAAGAATGGAAAATGGGAAGGAAATCACGTGCACTGCACTGGTATTAGATTGTATCCCTTCAATCATTTCTCGGGTTCATGATTATTTAAAATTACCAGTTTTTCTTTCCGAGAATGAAGAAGGAGCTTCCATCGGGTATTGGTACAATCTTTTCTTTGGGTCCGGAGAAATCGGGCTTCAGAGGAGCCACTCCTACAATAAAGACACACTTATAATCACTGTTGGTCAAGATAGTTAATATCTCTCTGTTGGGTGTAATGTCGATCAAACTCACCCTCCAGGCCTTCGATGACTCTCAGCTCCTCATTTTCCTGCCAGTCGTCATCTTCGTTCTGCTCCCGAGACAAAATATCAGCGGTTACTTCGCTTTCTATAAACATTCAATATAATATATAAAAAGATTTCAAAGTTCCTTGCCCCTGCATCTTCATCCTCTTTCTCTTCATCTTCATCCCACTCTTCTTCATCTTCCTTTTTCTCTCTGAATAAATAAATGTTCATACACTACTGTTATGCTTCAAATAACATTTTATATTGAATACACTGACGCGTAAATGCAGCAGAAATTAAAAGAACGTGTCGCCGTTTCCTTAAGCATATCGAACCAAGCTGCAACCTACACAGCTGACCTAAACTCGGTGTGGGAGGGACAAAAACTGGGATGGGGGATGGTATGTGATAATGATACAAAAATGCATTATGACCAAACATCTACACTTTGGTCATGTCTGTTTAAAGGGTATTGTTCCCAAAGTCATGGGATTTGCTCAGATGCAAATCTAAGCCATGCTGCCATGTTGTTTTTAGAGAGAAGAAGCTTTCTCACAGCTTTCTGTATGTATTAACGCAGATCTGAACGCTCCAGACCAGGGGTAGGGAGCTTTAGTCCTCGAGAGCCGGTGTCCTGCAGGTTTCAGATATCACCCTGGGTCACCACACCTGACTCAAATGATTAGTTCATTACCAGGCCTCTGGAGAACTCCAAAAAATGTTGAGGAGGTAATTTAGCCATTTAAATCAGCTGTGTTGGATCAAGGACACATCTAAACCCTGCAGGACACCGGCTCTTGAGGCCTGGAGTTCCCTGCCCCTGCTCCAGACCAAACTACTAAGCTTTTTTAAAGAGGTGATGAGATTCGCTGATGCTGAGTTTCTTGAATCAGTTCCATCTGATTAACTTGTTGCTACTTATCCTCTTAATTGCTATGGAAGGAGTAGGGAAGAGCTGTGAAATATTTGTGTATATAGTCCCAGAGAGGGACATAATGCTGAGTTCACAAATTTGGGTGACTGTAGCTACAGTGGGGCAAAAAAGTATTTAGTCAGCCACCGATTGTGCAAGTTCCCCCACTTAAAATGATGACAGAGGTCAGTAATTTGCACCAGAGGTACACTTCAACTGTGAGAGACAGAATGTGAAAAAAAAATCCATGAATCCACATGGTAGGATTTGTAAAGAATTTATTCGTAAATTAGGGTGGAAAATAAGTATTTGGTCACCTCAAACAAGGAAAATCTCTGGCTCTCACAGACCTGTAACGTCTTCTGTAAGAAGCTTTTCTGTCCCCCACTCGTTACCTGTATGAATGGCACCTGTTTGAACTCATCATCTGTATAAAAGACACCTGTCCACAGCCTCAAACAGTCAGACTCCAAACTCCGCCATGGCCAAGACCAAAGAGCTTTCGAAGGACACCAGGAAAAGTATTGTAGACCTGCACCAGACTGGGAAGAGTGAATCTACAATAGGCAAGCAGCTTGGTGTGAAAAAATCAACTGTGGGAGCAATCATCAGAAAATTGAAGACATACAAGACCACTGATAATCTCCCTCGATCTGGGGCTCCACGCAAGATCTCATCCCGTGGGGTCAAAATGATCATGAGAACGGTGAGCAAAGATCCCAGAACCACACGGGGGGACCTGGTGAATGACCTGCAGAGAGCTGGGGCCAAAGTAACAAAGGTCACCATCAGTAACACACTACAACGGCAGGGAATCAAATCCCGCAGTGCCAGACGTGTCCCGCTGCTGAAGCCAGTGCATGTCCAGGCCCGTCTGAAGTTTGCCAGAGAGCACATGGATGATACAGCAGAGGATTGGGAGAATGTCATGTGGTCAGATGAAACCAAAGTAGAACTTTTTGGTATAAACTCAACTCGTCGTGTTTGGAGGAAGAAGAATACTGAGTTGCATCCCAAGAACACCATACCTACTGTGAAGCATGGGGGTGGAAACATCATGCTATGGGGCTGTTTTTCTGCCAAGGGGACAGAACGACTGATCCGTGTTAAGGACAGAATGAATGGGGCCATGTATCGTGAGATTTTGAGCCAAAACCTCCTTCCATCAGTGAGAACTTTGAAGATGAAACGAGTCTGGGTCTTCCAACATGACAATGATCCAAAACAGGCTTAGGGCGTCGGGGGGTTCCCCGGAGGCATCTTCCTTGGGGGGCTCAACCCGGGGTAGCGGTCACGTCCGGTTGAGGGCTCTGTTGGCTCTCAGGTGACTGTTTCCTCGCGGCTGCGTGCAGCGGGGCTAGGGGAGGGTCTGTGCTGACGGACGTGGGTTACTGACCTGGCAACCTGGCTGCCCCTGGGTGGGTCCGGGATGGGCGTGAGGTTTTGGGGGCGCTCCGTCTCTGGGCTGGGGCCCGGGCCGGGCCTCGGGGGCTCGGGTCCTGGTTGGTGTGTTGCCGGGGTTGTGGGCGGGTGGGTGCATGGGGGCCCGGCCCTGGAGCAGGGTGCCGCCGGTGCATCGAGCCGCCTGGGGGGCTCTTCAACTGGTGGGGGGGATGGTCACATCTTGCAGGAGCTTTCTTCTCTCAGGAACTCTCTGCAGGAGGGGGAGATACAGGAGAGGTGGAGGAAGATCTCAGCCTGGGCGTTTACCGTCTTATGTAGTCTGGAAGATGTGTGGTTGGTGGGGTGGGTGCAGTTTTCTCTGTGGTGGGGTTGGGTGGACTGTCCAGGGCTCTGTGGAGCCGGGGGGCGCTACTGCACTGGGCCCCGGTCTGATGGGCCTGGGCCCCCCTTCCCTGGCGGGTCGCGGAGGGTGGGAGTGCCTACTGGGGTCAGCGGGGGAGCTGGCCCCAGGGAGGGGTTACCTGCCCCTCCCTTCCTTCCCTCCCCATCTCCAGCTGCCTCCCTCTTCCCGCTCCTCCACAACCACCCACACATGCAGGGCCTTGGAGTGGGGGTATGTCACCAGGGTGCAGAGGAGGCTACCCCCCCCCCCCCGTCCCCTTCTGGCTGCCTCTGCCTCAATTTTATCCCACAACTTAGACATTCACATTATTCACACTCTCATTACACATACATATAGGATCTTGGGGGTGGGCACAGTCACGGAGTCCAAATCACCATCAGGGTGTATACATCACCCCTGACGTCGTTGCCCACCTCTCAATTTTAAATACACTTAGTCATTGAGGGTTAGCAGGAGGGACTATGCGCTTACCTGCTGCTCCTTGGCAGGTAGCTCCATGCCCTCCTGGGTTTTAATTGCACCTTAGAACACATATGCATCAACACTACAATGAGCGGGTGGAGGGAGGTTTGGAGTCTTCTCCCACCCCCATTCTCTGCGGCCTGCTGGAGCGGGAGGGCTAGTAGGAGGAGTTGGCCGTCCGACTGCGGTCTGGGGTGTGGGGCCTCCCTGCTGCTGCGGAGTCGGGGTGGTCTGCCTCTCCCCACCGCAGGGAAAAGGGTAACACCACCTGGGTCTGGGTGCAATTCCCCCCTCCAGGGGCAAGGGTACCTAGACCCGGTTTGTAGAGTACGCTTGGGGAGTGTGATTGTGTGTACAGCGTCTCTTTATGTCTGTCTCCACGTTGGTTGAGTGTGGAGTGAGTGCATATGAGAGCATGAGGGTGGGAATGGATGTTTGTGTCTGTGTGTGCCTGTATGTCTGTGTCTATATGTCAGGTTGGGTATCAGACGCCACCTCTCTGGGGACACCTCAGGCCCTCCAAGGTTTGGAGGCCTATCTCCACCCACCACCACTTCCCCTGCCGGTGGCGGACTCCCTCAGGTGTCGGTGTGTTGGTGGTTCTTTGTGTCTGGGGGTGGGCGTCCGGGTGCACACCGGCTCACTCCTTGGCGGCCGCTTGTCGGGGCCTGGGGCCTGGGGCTCGCTCGGGCCCCTTTGGAGGTGGGGTGCCCCCGGCCTCTCGGCCTAGGGCTCGGTCACTCAGGCGCAGCTGGGGGCCGGCGGAGCTCACGGGCGCGTCACTGCAACTCCCCCTGACTTCTGCTCCGCGGCTGCTGGGCGAGCCCTCATCTGGGACTCTCCTCAGCTCTTACTGGGACAGTGGCGCGGCTGCCCCTCTGTTGGTCTTCCATGGTCTCTTGTGTTCTGGGGGCCTCTGGATGTCTGGAGTTTTGATCTCCTCCATACCCGCTTCACACCCTGGAGGACGGGGCTGTGGCCCCCCCCACACTCCCTAGCAGATCATTACATGGAGAAACCTTTGGAATGCAAGCATGCTGATCCACACAGGTATGCACACATGGGTATTCACAGACGCGGACTAAAGCTTTCTTGGCTGCTGCCTCAAAGCACACTGTGCGCTGTCTATCTTGCGTGCTGCACAATATCGTTTATTACTTAGTAAATACTGATATCTATGACTAGCTAGTTTATTGTGATGGTGCTTTGTTTTCTCTATTATTATGTTGCTCTTTGTTGTTTGCTGTCTCCTCTGTTTGTTTTTGTTTGTTTGTTTGTTTTTTTGTTTTTTTTCTCCATACAGGTGACCCAGGAGTTTTTTTTTTTTTTCTCTCTCTTCCCCCCCCTTCTCACCGTCTCTTCTCCCCTTTGGTTTTCTTTCTTTCTCTCCCCCTCTCTCTCTCATTCATTCCCCCTGTCCTATTTATTAAAAAAAAAAAAAAAAAATGACAAAGGATGAACTGAAGCTCTGCCATCACGTAATGTCGCATACTGCTGTTTCTGATGTCATTTAAGAAAAAAAAAAAAAAAAAAAAAAAAAAAAAGACAATGATCCAAAACACACCGCCCGGGCAACAAAGGAGTGGCTCCGTAAGAAGCATTTGAAAGTCCTGAAGTGGCCTAGCCAGTCTCCAGACCTCAACCCCATAGAAAATCTGTGGCGGGAGTTGAAAGTCCATGTTGCTCGGCGACAGCCCCAAAACATCACTGCTCTCGAGAAGATCTGCATGGAGGAATGGGCCAAAATACCAGCTACTGTGTGTGCAAACCTGGTAAAGACCTATAGTAAACGTTTGACCTCTGTTATTGCCAACAAAGGTTATGTTACAAAGTATTGAGTTGTATTTTTGTTATTGACCAAATACTTATTTTCCACCCTGATTTACGAATAAATTCTTTACAAATCCTACCATGTGGATTCATGGATTTTTTTTTTTTCACATTCTGTCTCTCACAGTTGAAGTGTACCTCTGGTGCAAATTACTGACCTCTGTCATCATTTTAAGTGGGGGAACTTGCACAATCGGTGGCTGACTAAATACTTTTTTGCCCCACTGTACATCCATCTGCAGTCTATATATCAAACTTACTCGACTTTTTTCTTCCCACCACCTCCTGCCAAGTTGTCCACAGCGATAGCCAAGAAGACATTAAGCAGGATGTCTGATCACAAAATTAAGGAATTGCTGTTTATTCCTTTTGAAATGAAAGACCAAATTTAATATTTAGACTGTTCTAGCTGATATCATTGCTGATAATCATTTGTTGAAAAGGATACAGTTACCACAGACAAAGAGGATGACAAAGTAAATGCACACCACCATGTTAGGGAATATTGGCCCTCCGTATGCCATAATGCCATCGTACATCACAGCGTTCCAGTCCTCTCCAGTGAGGATCTATAACAAAAGTCCATCCGAGATGAACAAGAAGGAATTCAACAGACAGAGGGAACGAGATCTAATCAATACCATAAAAAGAAATGCTAAGCAGTGAGCATAAGAGAGAGATGTTTGGAGATGTAAATCACCTGGAAACATGTGAGCAGCGCCTGAGGGAATGAGTCAAAGGTGCTTCTTTTCATCTGAGTCTCATCAAAGTTGAATTTGCCTCCAAACAACTGCATACCCAGCAGGGCGAAGATGATGAGGAAGAGGAAGAGCAGAAGCAGAAGGGAGCAGATAGCTTTCATAGAGTTGAGCAGTGAAGTGACCAGATCAGACAAGGCAGCCCAGTGCCTAAAAATGACAGGACATCATGACCACACATCAGGATGGGCAGATAGGGCATGGAAATTTGTAGTTCCCTTCTCACGTAAGGTTTAATCACTAATTACCGAGTCATCTTAAATATCCGGAGCAGTCGGATGCAGCGTAGCACCGATATGCCAATGGGCGGGATGACTTCGAATTCTACGAGGAGTGTCTCGAGAATACCGCCACACACAACAAAGCAATCAAAGCGATTGAACAGCGCCATAAAGTAGATCTGCAGACCAAAGGCGTACATCTTCATCAACATCTCCAGAGTGAAGAGCAGCAGCAGGATCTTATTGGCTCGCTCTGAGGGACAAAAAAAGTAACATTTGTTCTTATATCACTGACTCATTCAGAATCAAAGCATAGAGATGGTTGGGATCACAGGTTAGAATAAAAATGGGCGGGGCTATTTATTACCTTGCATTTCTGTGAGCCATTTCGGCTGCCCGTAATGCTCTGAAGCGCTGGCCACAGTGTTGAGAAACACCAACAGAAGCACCAACCAGTAGAAGTTAGTGGTCTTTACTGCAACGCGGCAGTTCTTCCTGAGAGTGTGATTCAGCTGGCACAGCTGGTCACTAAAGAAAGTGTAGAATGAACATCTTTACTGCACGCATACTAGACATGTACAGTCAAAAAATATTAATATGACATAGCACAATCCCACCACTGGCCTCAGTACTGAGTGATCCCACTCTGGTCTACAAGTTCTAACCACTTACAGAATATTTAGGAGGGAAGAAATTTCGCAAGCTGATTTGTTTCATTGGTGTCATCCTTCTATAGTTTGAGCGTGGGCTCAAATTCAGTGAGCTCTTTAAAATGATCAATTTTTCAGTAAGTTTGTAAAGGCACACTGCATCATTAGTTGATTGATTTTATACACCTGTCATAATGGGACTGAAAACGCCTTAATTCAAAGATTTATAGTTTTTGTAGACTGCACCCATAAATTAATTTATCTGGTTTGAGTTTTCTTTATTTCCAATTTGTGTTATTTTCACATCCTGTGTATAGTACTTTATGTTACCAGCTCTCATTTAGCCAAAATTTGTGTTTAGCATTTAGCGTGCAAGCAGGAAAACCGCTTGTGCCTGCCTGAGCTGTGATAAAATCATGATATCATATTTATTTTTCATAATTATTTTACCATTAACTTGAAAAGAAAGTCCTCTTTGTTTCAGGTGTGAAAAAATGCATCATTTATTTAAACCCACTGAGCCTAAAGTTATGCATAATTCAGTGAGAAATATATCTTCTTGTAGCGTAGTACGTCTTCTCTTATTCTTACCAGAAACTATTGGCCATCATCTTTGCCCTGTGAAAGAAATCAAACAAGAGAGGAACATTAATAAAATGACACCATCTCCTCCACAGAAAAAATGATTTAAAACAACGTTGACCTTTTTGTTTCCTTACATGAGAGACGCACAGAAGCCACTATCATCATCCAGGTATGCTATATCATCATCAGAGTCTGACTCTGCTGAATGCACACACACATACTGGCTGTTAGAGATTATCACGTAAAATGAAAAATAATAACAGCAACAAGCAGCAGCTATCATACCTCCTCCATCCTCACTGTGCTTATACCAGCCAAACTTCTTCATCATCTTTTTCTTTGCAATTGCAGCACCTTCAAAGACACATAGAGGCAGATTAGTATGTACAAATGTAAGGATTTGAGAGTTTATATTTGAATGTAAATGTTCTCCTAACTAACGTTTGTTTCCTTCTTCGTCCACATCCTCGGCCTCTATGAGCCAATCCATGTATCCTATCATGTCCTCCTCCATCTGCTTGCTCTCCTGCGCCTTCTGCAGCTCACCACGAGCGACGGCCTTCTCTCTTTCTTTAGAGAACTCTCTGTGCTCATAAATACAAGTACAAGCTTAATAACAACAGGAAAACCATTAGGGACATATGCGGTAGATTCGTTTTAAAGTATCGCCTTTGTTTCTCATTGCACAATTCACGCAAAGGAAGTTGAAACCTGCAGTGCAGGGACTACCCACCCGCTCAACACACCCAATACAAGGTTGATAATGAAAAATGATCCAAAGATGACCAGAGAAACAAAGTAAATCCATGGGATCTCATAGCCAATAGCATCATTCATCTGCACAGAGACAAAGGCATAAAGAATTGATAAGTATTGTCAATCAACAAAAGAAAACAAAAGAAAAAATGGAGCTTGAAAACTGTGATCTAGCAATATGTATGTGTACCCAGTAGAGTACATCTGTCCAACCCTCCATAGTGATGCACTGGAAAACTGTCAGCATGGCAAAGAAGATATTGTCAAAGTTTGTGATCCCTCCGTTGGGGCCCTCCCACTTGCCCCTGCACTCAGTCCCATTAGTGACACAGAAGCGGCCGTTCCCAGCAAACGCACAAGGTGTTGGATCATCCTCCACCATCAGACCTGGAACAGGAAACAGCAAGAGACCAAAAGGCTTTGAGTCTAGAAATAAATGACATATGGAAACTCCACAGAATGACACAGACCTGTGCTCATGAGGTAGCACGTCTTGTGCATCCTCCCAATGAAAAGCTCTAAGCCGATGATGGCGTAGATTATGATGACAAACATGACCAGCATACCAATGTGGAGCAGGGGCACCATGGCTTTCATGATGGAGTTCAACACAATTTGTAAACCTGACAAGACAAACACCAACGTTAACCACAAAAAGGCAGAAAAAGAGGAGGAAGTTTAAATAACAAAATTAAATTTGACCTTTTAAGATTAAAATGAATTTTTGCTTTGATGAAGAATTTGTATAGATGTGAACAATAAAACAAAAAAAGTTAAGAATACAATTAAAATATATCTAAAAAGAACAAAATGTTGAAAATAATAAATAATAATAATAATACTAAAAATAAATAATCTGCTTTGTCTTTTCCCCCCCTCAGTGCAAACCTTCACTTCATACTAATATCCCAACAAAACTAATTGTAGTTGACGCACTTGGCACTCCAGACACAAGTCGAAGTGGTCGTAACACTCTGAACGCTCGGAGAGCTTTGACATCCAGGCCTCCAGGTTTTCCTGCAGCATGATGGGCCTCACCGGGCTTGTGATCTGTCATTGCTTCTGCCATCACACTGAACAACCTGCAGAGTCAGAAAATAGCCGCTGCATTTGACTTTTCGTACTAACAATACAACATTCGTGGATGCAAAATGTGACTTTATAAAGTACACAAAATACCCAACAATGACGATAATGAAATCAAGCAAGTTCCATCCGCTGCGTATGTAGGCGCTCGGGTGCATGACTAAGCCGTAGGCAAGAATTTTAGTGAAGGTCTCAATGGTGAAGATGACGAGAAAGACGTACTCAACTTGTTCCTGAGAACAAAAGAAAAGGTAACACGGGGATGGTTAAGTAAAATTGGAAAGACCTTTTACAGACGGAATGTGAAAAAAATGGACGAAAACTAAAGAAAATGTCAAGTTATTGTTAGGGCTGACATTTAGAGGCTGTTATTTCTTTTTATCACACATTGCAACTGGTTTTTACTCCTGCCTAATGCGAAAAACAACCTGTGCAGTCATTAAGAGCTGATACTGTTGGCTTTCTAACCTCTTAACCCACTGTCTAACACACGCATAAGTCTGCCAACAGATCCCTTTTCTGTAACCTTCAGCTTAAAGCTTCTAATCAGTGTCACTGTCACTGGGACTTTACCTCATGCTGACACTATAATCCAGGAACGAAGTGCTTTAATCTAAGAAGATGGAGCTTGGAAAATCTGTAACCTCCCCCAAAATCTGATCCAAAAGTTATGATGATAACGGATATAGTTAAGTCTCCAATGAAGAATATCTTCAACTGTCCGCTCTGTGAAATCTAACAAAGAGATCTACTATCGTCTATCCTGCTGCGACTGTGTGTCCACTACACATTTGACTAAACGGGTCTGAGCTCAAACTCAAATACCGAATCAGCTGTTATCTGTCTGCAAACAATGTCAGGATTAGGTCAAACAAAGCAAAATTATTGCATGACTTATTTTATAAATGTATTAAGTTATTATTTAGTCATAGGAATCTTTCATGATTAATAGAACTTGCTTACAATGTGACAACAATATGACATTTTATTCACTGGAAAAAGAGATCAGAAAAAAAAACAGAGTGCTGGAAGGAAAGAAGAGGCAGATGGTTGGTGTTTAGGTAAGTCATGATCCCAGATAGATGTCACGCCAATGAGGTTGTGGCACAACTTTTTCCACGCTAACGCATCACCATCCACCAGAGCACCAGACATACTGACTGAACTAATAAAATGATGACTGATAATACATATCAGGCATGTGTGTCTCAGATAGATAATGGTCACGCTCACTGCACTACCACCAATATGGATGAATGAATGGAATCAGTCACTTATATTCGATCCAACAATGAAAATGATTCCAGGAAGGCAAAGGGAAATCTTCTTACTGAGAGTAAAGCTGTAGAAACCAGGAACAGAAAAGCATAAAAATTGTAAAAGAAGATCAGAAATGTCATCACATGACAATACAAAGTGTTAACCTTGTTATATTTCCAAGGCTCAAGCCTCCTTTCTGAAGTCTGATGAAGGCAGCTCTATATGATCAAAGCACCAGCGTCTCTTTGACGTTTATAGATAACAAGACTTCCTCCATGTAAGATCTTTCATCAAACATTTTTTCCTCTTCACACGTCCTCCAACGATATGATCTCTTCGTCTATTTGACTTTCTGACACCACTGCCAAGTATCCACAGATGTGTCTCAAAAATGAATAAATCTGTCATGTATCCTGCAAATTAAGAAGTAAAGGTGAGGCACTGTTAAAGATGTAAATTCACTTTCCTTCCTTCCCTTCTGTGTAGTGTTACAGACCTTCTCCTTTCTACACTAAGTTGGGTTTCCCTTTGCAGGAGTCAGGATGCCTGAAGTATAGTCCTCCACACAGAGGTTAAATAACGAGCTATGCATTGTCTACCATTCCTCTTGCATGCCTTGCCCCTGCTTAAATGTCTAAATAAATACTTTCTCTGCAGACTAAGTCTAAATTGTGCACTTGTTGGAGTCTTCATTTAATAGTAAGGTTTTAGACTTCTGCATGGCTACATCTCTTTAAAGGCTCTCACCAGTTGCCCACAAAACTAATATGTCCTCGGGGACCTGTTTTCCTGGCCACTAAAGTAAAAACCTAGCAACTCAACAAGTGTCAGCGTGTGGGAAATGCTGTGAACCAGAGTGGCTGGTGTCTGTGTTTGACGAGCAGGATTATTTGGTTAGGTAACAGGGTAGGCATTTGGACAAAAGCAGTTAGAGCTGGGCATACCGGCCCATAATAATGACCTTCAGGAGTAGAGACTTGGACCCTTTAGA
Source organism: Rhamphochromis longiceps (assembly GCF_057381845.1). Classification (NCBI taxonomy): domain Eukaryota; kingdom Metazoa; phylum Chordata; class Actinopteri; order Cichliformes; family Cichlidae; genus Rhamphochromis; species Rhamphochromis longiceps. The sequence goes on from NC_140576.1 coordinate 22,162,079, forward strand.
CAGCGAGCTGGTCCAGCCTCTTCATCACTGGCTTTTACCTTAATGTTTCTAGATTAGAGATGCCATCAAAACAACTAAATAAAAAAGTGTGCCAGTTTGTATCACATACAGAAGGTGTTCAGTAAGTTATTCACTATCAAGCTGTTTTATTCATATCCATCCATCCATCCATCCATCCATCCATCCATCCATCTTCATCCGCTTTATCCGAGGCCGGGTCACGGGGGCAGCAGCCTAAGCAAAGAGGCCCAGACCTCCCTCTCCCCAGCCACCTCCTCCAGCTTATCCAAGGCGTTCCCAGGCCAGCCGAGAGATATAATCTCTCCAGCGTGTCCTGGGTCTGCCCCGGGGCCTCCTCCCGGTGGGACATGCCTGGAACACCTCACCCAGGAGGCGCCCAGGGGGCATCCTTTTCAGATGCCCGAACCACCTCAACTGGCTCCTTTCGATGTGGAGCAGCAGCGGCTCTACTCTGAGCCCCTCCCGGATGTCCGAACTTCTCACCCTATCTCTAAGGGAGAGGCCAGCCACCCTTCGGAGGAAGCTCATTTCTGCCACTTGTATCCGCGATCATATCCATGTGTCCAAAAACATATCTTTGACCCACACTATCATCTGTGATCTGGCATATAATGTACAGGGTGGGCCATTTATATGGATACACCGTAATAACATGGGAATGGTTGGTGATATTAAAGTCCTGTTTGTGGCACATTAGTATATGTGAGGGGGCAAACTCCTCAAGATGGGTGGTGACCATGGTGGCCATTTAGAAGTCGGCCATCTTGGATACAACTTTTGTTTTTTCAATAGGAAGAGGGCCATGTGACACATCAAACTTATTGGTAATGTCACAAGAAAACCAATGGTGTGCTTGGTTTCAATGTAACTTTATTCTTTCATGAGTTATTTACAAGTTTCTGACCACTCATAAAATGTGTTCAATGTGCTGCCCATTGTGTTGGATTGTCAATGGAACCCTCTTCTCCTGCTCTTCACACACTGATAGCAACACCGCAGGAGAAATGCCAACACAGGCATCCAGTATCCAACCATTCCCATTTTATTACAGTGTATCCATATAAATGGCCCAACCTGTATATTTTTGGTGGCTTTGTTAAATTATTTTATATTTGTTCACTGAACACTTACTAGTTTGTGGTTGGTAGGGTTGGAATCATCATCTGGAAACGGCTTGGTGACACCCATGGCCACACAGTTGGCAAAAATGGCAAGAAGAATGAAAATGTCAAAGGGCTTGCAGACTCTAGTTAAGGCAAGAGCGGGCCTTGTGAATGTATCTCTCCAGGAAAAATAGATGAAACAAATGATTATTAATGAATGTGCATCATATGCAGGATTAAACATACACAAACCAAAACACAGTACATGTGCAGAGACAAACACAGCAACTCTCTCAGAGAAAAGGATATTTCCACTCCACCAGGGCCAGTGCAGCCATCCGGATGGGGTTGCTAAGGGTGAGGCAGCAAAGAGCTCGGGGGGCCCTGAGGGCAGACTTGTTTGCCTGCATCGCCTTCTTGGCGCCCCCTCCTCTTTTCCTGACCGAGCCAGTTGACCCGAGGGTGTCTGATTTGCCTGCATCGTCCCCAGGGAGGGCATCTGAAAATAAATAAGTCAATATATACATAAAGATTAAAAAGGCAGGGTGAAAATGCGCATTTTCACACACAGTGAATGTTAGCTCTGTTGGGCATGGGTTGAGTTGTTTTATTGTAAGTAAGGATATATACATGCAAGGTAATTGTTTCTTTTATTTTGGGGAATAGATTCAGTGTAAAAAAAAAAAAATTAAAAAAAAAAAAGCAAGTTAAACAATGTTTTGTCCAGTTCCAGTGTGCATTTGCACACAGTTTCAAGTCATGTTACTCTAGCATTGCTTATGTGAGCTCAGATTTTATTATCTAACACAATTAGGAAAGGATTTGACATGTGGCTGTGGCAACAGGGAGGTATTCTGTCCCGGAGGCCTCATATTATAAGACCAGATGTGACCTACTTCTTTAGTGGGAGCAGCGTGGCACTTAGCCCGGCCCTATCCCCAAGTAGACCCACGAACACCTGTTGACAAGGCACTGCACAGAGAATAAGCCTGAGGGTACTTTTATCATCCCATCCGTGAACAAACTAAACGAGCAGCCAAGACATAAACTGTCTGCCCTAGTAAGAAAACGTGAAAATATGAGACCAGCTGTGCATTTTCTGGTTATTATAAAAGCCCTTTTTTATTTTACTAGTTAGGTTTTGTTACTTTTCAGAAAAGCGTCATGACAAAAATGTTTATGCTCATCTTACGTTTGTCTGTTCCCACTCAGAATAGCTTTACAGTGCAATAAAACATAGCAAATGTTACGCGTGGAGGTATACTATACACATTCCTGAAAGGCTGACAGACCATACCTTTCTTTGCCGGGTCCATTTTCACAGGTTAACGCCACGAAATCACTGAAGAAAACGCACCATCAACTCCTCACAAAATCTGTGATGCGTAATGGATCACAGATTTGAATTTGGCCCCCAAAGAGAGAAGGGAAAAAATAAGGACCATCTGTAGCCTGTCATTTCATATCCACATGCAGAAAGCCGGTGCAGCTCAGAGGCTGCGGGCCATTCTGCTCACCGCCAGTTTGTAGCCCATAAATCCAATTAAAGCCGCTTTCTGGTCATTTCTTGCGGTGTGTAAATGAAGACTGCAATTAAGTTTATCTATGCGGGCACACAACGGTGAGGAGTATTAAAACAAACGCGTGCATATATTCGCGGCGGCCAGCCGTCAGGATTAAAGTAGCTGAGCCGTTTAAAAGGATGACAAGGGAAATCTTTCAAGGGGAAGGTGGAGGTGGAGAAACTCTCCGGCTCTGTGGGAGTTTGCTGCGATGTTTTAGTTTTGAGAGAGAATAATATTAAGAAAATAGTCCATCAAGATGAAGAAAGCATTTGCAAGTTGGGACCCCAATATTTCAGGACCTTGGAGAGAAACAGCCACTGTATGCAGTACCGAAAGGCCGGCGACGGGGGGCGCCAGTCAGCAGTAAATCACAAGACTGCAAAAATATTCATCACATTACCTGAAAAAGAAGTCACAAACAAACAATCGATCACATTTTTAAAGATCATCTGAAGCTTTATTATTTTTAGGAACATTGTTCACAGTACGTTTACTACAATAGATATTTGCTGACAGTTTGTAACCAGATCGATTTGATAGAATTTTTTGTGGATGGTGCTAATTTCAGGAAATGAGAGACTTTCAGGTTTTTAAAAAGTGCTTTGTTGCTTTATGCGGCAATTAAAGTGACAAATGGTGCACAGATAACAGACTAGACAAACACTTATAATCAACAAAAACTATTTTTAAAAAAAGGGTTTGCTGAGTTTCAACAAAAAAAAAACCCTCAAATGTCCTTTGAACTGACTTTAACACCTCACAGGTAAATAAATATTAACGTTAATATTCGAATAAATATCTTTCTAATGCAAACCTTTAAAGATGTGCAGTTTTCTTACTTTAACTTTCTGCCTTTCAGTCATTAAAATACATAATCGGCCCAAGTATAAAATCTTTGGAAGCATAAAGCAGTTTTTGGATAAAACTTATTTGGTTCCTTGAGCATTGTCCCCAACTCTCAGCAAGAATATAAATGAGCTGAAAATTATTTATTTTAATAGATACGTGTTGCTATAATAACTAATTTAATTTACTATGTGGTTTTGAGAACTACACATTGAACAAAATAACCATAAATATTGAAAACGTTGATTTTTCAGGTGGTGCAAACATGAGGAAATTATTATCATTTACTCATAAATAACTGAAACAGTAATTTGTCCCTGAGGTATCTATTAGCATCCAGTAGGGACCAGTATCTCCACCTCTTGGTCATCCTGGTAGATGCTGTTCATGTGCTGGCATTCCTGTTATGCTTTTGGTTGTCCACAGCTGGCTTCAGTCCTGAACCTTCTCTACTGAAACTGCCCCCTTTGCCCCTGATGTTGATGATCTCCATCCTTTGGTGGTAACTGACTAGGGTCGTCTGCAAAGGGAATTGCTGGAGAAATCAAGGAAGAAGACACAACAAAGTCAGTTTTTCATGCTTCACTGGCATGTAATCAATATATAACCCATGTTTCCCTCAGAAATATTTATATGAATATTACTACTGTCTAGGTCTGCTGTGCTTTCAGGCTTTTTGGTTTCGTAGCCTTTCCTCAGCTCATCACTGTCAAGGACCTGGATCTGAGCTACCTAGGGTCCCTGAGCAGTTATGGACTTGTTTTATATTATATGTGTTTTTGGTGTTGCTGTCCCTCGTTCTCCCTGCTTGCAGGTATACGTGTGTGTGTGTGGATGCAGGTGTATCTGGGAGCACCTGTTTACAGGCACCTTCAGGCCTAATGGGTGTGCCAGGTGGTTGGCCCCACCTGAAGACCTTCACACACCTGCAGCTGATCAAGCCTCGTCAGAGGAGCTGCTTAAGAGTGTGATGGAGCTCTATCCGACGCTGGATCATTGCGTGACTTCACATTAGTCTCTCGGCCAGTTAGTATGGTTAGTCCGCATTGTGTGTGTCTTACGGCTGCCTCTTTGCTATTTCCGCAGGAGAAGCGTGGAGACGAGAGGGAAGCGAGCACGGGGTGCTCAGACACTGAGGAGCGGAGACAAGGAACACTAGCACTGGGAAGAGGACATGTCACGGGAGTCAGGAACGCACTGAGGATTTATTGTTATTGTCCATTCACTGTAAATAAACGCACTGCTTGCATTCAGAGCTCCGCGCCTAGGTCCTCCTTTTCCTCACATCCCCACGGTTGGCCAGCATCAACCGTGACAATCTCATCCAAAATAAGACATGTCTCAGCAGGAAATCTAACTTGAGCTGTGCTGGAGGCAACCTGATGTTCATACATTTGTCTGGTTATTCATAGCAACACTAAGAAAAAAAACCAAACGATTTTAATAGTCTCACATCCTTCAAAATGTTTTATAAGTTGTTATATCATTAACATTGTGAGAAATTGTGTTGTTGGGAAAAACGAATCAAACAGGAAACACAAATTAAACTGCACAAGAACTTTGAGAGAGTGGACGATTTTCCTCAGGTTCTTTAAAACATTTTGATAGAAACAAAAAAATGCTACGAGTGTGATGAGGGTGAGTAAAAATGGGACCAGTGAGATGAAAAATGTTGCTCTATGCCGAAGTCCAGCCATAATTCTGTCAAACTGAGGAGTGGACACCAGTACAGGGGTATAAAACCACTCACACATTTAATCATGTGACATTTTGCTAAACTACTGATAAATCATTGGTTCTGCCCAGTTTAAATATCATTTCTGAAACATAATTATCTTCACTCACGGTTCTGAAACTGCTGCGCTGTGTATCTGGTTAGGAGAATCCCAAAACCCTCAATGAGAGCGAGCAAAATTCCCCCCATCATTGCAGAGCCCATCATTGTTAGAGGTCCACCTGGAGAAAAATGCAATATTCAGCGAGTCACGCTAATTATCCCAATGTAGAAACCCAATTCCAAAAAATTTTTGTTTACATTTTACACAGCATGCCAACTTTTTCAGAATTGGGGCTGTATTTACTGACACAGAGAGACACAGTGGTGTATTGTTTCTTTTGAGCTAATGAGCTCCTTACTGCGTGCTGCTAGGATGGCTCCAGTCAGCGCACCACTGGTTATAGAGTTCCAAGGATCCTCTTTCCCTCTCAGACGAACCAAACCACAGTCAATTGTGGAAAAGAGCCCTCCCCAAACAGCAAAGCTACCTGCAACATAAGAAGTAACCAGACTTCAGCTACTTTTATGAAGCTAACTGTACCTAAACAATTTAATCTACACAAAAAATGATACATTACTAACTAACTGCCATGTGTAACAAAAAACAGGAACTGCTCACCTCCAATCTGTGGAGCTCTAACTCTCACTGCTTTTGCACTCCCTTTCAGCCTGTGTCCAACACCCTGAAATATTAGAGCTCAGTTGAATTCTGCCTTTAACAACCTGACGAGCCAAAGAACAAACAAAAACCTGTGTTTTGAACTCACAGCAGGGGCATTTCGAAAGCCCTTGACCGCCTGGAACACCCCTCCTCCAATTGCACCCATTGTGAAAGCACCTCCACAGTCATCCACTATCCTCCAGGGGCTGCGTTAAGAGAGAAATGGATTTCTATGTGATAGGAAAACTGACAATGGAGATATATCTGACAACTAACATCCAGTTCATATACAAAATGCAGAAGTTATCAATCGCGGTCTGGATGAAGCCGAAGACAATATGGGCACAGTTCTGGCTGAGAAATGTATATTACCCTTGGATGAAGAACTAGTTCCTTAAAGCCACACAAATAACTAAATGCTCACCTCTGAGTTATGTTTGTGTTATAAAACATATCAAACATCATAAATGAATATGTCAAACAGTAGTGAAAGAACTAATGAGGTGTGGAGAAGGGAAGTGACAATTTAGTATTCTCCTGCCATAGCCCAGCTGCTTTGAGGGTTGATATGTTGTCCATTCAGAGATGCTATACTGCACACTTCAGTTGTAAGGAGTGGTTATTTGAGTTACTGCTGCCTTCAGTTCAAAGCAGTCTGCCACTCTCATCTGATCTCTGACATCAACAAGGCTTTTTCAACCATATGACTGTTGCTCACTGGATATTTTCTCTTTTTCACGCTGTTCTCTGTAAAACCCTAGAAATTATTTTGTGGGGAAAAGGCTGTAGTTAAACAGTTTCGGAAATATTGAAAAGATCGGCCATTCTGTCAAAAGCAATCATGTGATGTTCAAAATCAATAAAAATAAGCTGTTTGAACTTCTCCAGCCTGAACTTCAGCAATGCGTCATGACCATGTCCAGATGCCTAAATGCACTATGTTGTTGCCAAGTGACAGAATGTAGGTTTACATTAATCAGTAGGTGGACAGGTATGCCTAATGAAGTGGCTGATATCTGGATTCTTTATCCCGTTCCTTTGAACTATCATTAAAGTTTGACTTGTAGGGGATCAACCTTGGCTCGAGGTGTGTCTTAACTTGATAAATAAATAAATGAAGCTTCGTGTACTGCCTGTTTGGAACCATATTTTGAAATTAATCCACCCTGAACTATTTTTAATTTCTATCCTAACTCCAGTTGTCACTTAAAAACAGCGACATTTTCAGATAAAGGTGACTCTACCAGCTTATTGTGTGTGCAGAGGGCGCCTCCATATAACATCTTTATGTTTTTTATATGCCTTTAATAAGCAGGCCGCAACAACCGCAGAGCCTTTCTGCTCACTCTCACGTCAAAGCTGAGTATGAAATTTAAGAAAGTCAACACTTGACTCCAACTTAATTAGTTCTAAAATACAAACAAACGCTTAAAATCTAATCTTACCAGGGCTCTCGGGCATACTCCTCCATGTCTGTTTACGTCGTCTTCGTCGAGAAGACGTGATTACGTCATCATTAAGCGCGCCGTGTATGCTGTTTTGGAAAGAGGTATCGTTAGCTTGACGATAAAAAAAGGGCCACCTTTTTTTTTAAGAAAAGGTAAGAATTTAACTATTTCTTGTTGTTCAGTCTTTTGAAGTAAAGGGTAACGTTTGTGTTTGTGTGGTGTGGATGCTTTTTGGAGACGCATAGTTTTGTTTATTGCGTTAATCTTACATCTGCAGCCGCGGATGCACCGCAAGCGTGTTAGTTTCTTGTTAAAGGAAACAGTTCGTATTGTACATGGTACAAATAATCACAAAGAAAAAATATATAGGTATGTGTATATATGTAAATACATATATGCACATGCACATAAAATAAGGAGCTAGTAAAGTTTTACCTGGGATTCGCGTACGATGGCCATATAACCTAGGAAACTGATTTCTTTATTAGGATTATGGAGTTACTTTAATTTTTATGAGCAGATTACTTTAAATGATGACAGGACACATAACAGTTCAGGAGTTCAGTCATTCTCAGACCTGCCAGGATACATGCTTTAAACTACAATTCAGGAATATCATTGTGATATCGACATCAAAACAGCCAGCAGTAATTTATTGCAGGAAATACTTGTCTACAGATGTGACAAGTCTGCTGCAAAAATGTGGTTCTGGGCAGTGTTAAAGCTGCTTTTGATAGAATTATTACAGTAAAGGCTTAATCTCCGCTTATCAGAAAACAAGAAATGTCCCAGAAAAAAATGGACAAAACAAAATAATGATAATAAGAAGAAGAAGATGAAGAATAAAAAACAGGTAAATATGGGAACTGTTTCAAAACCAAGTGCTCAGTAAAGTGTGAAATGAATGGTGGACCAAAAATATTAAACATAATGATGATAAAAATATATAAAATATCCCATGAAAGTAATGAAACTGTTACAAAATGTGCTTATATTAAAGATCACTAAACTATATAATGGTGGTAATCATGTGCATTTTACTTTATGGCCACATGTGACTTAGTGGTTTGTGTGTAAATGATGAGTTTCTATATGTCCTAATTAATCAAAGGGTACATATTATTGAAAGTAAATGATATGTATTATATTATCTGATATAAGACTATTTTAATACTGTGTAATAATGTGTTATGAGCATTTGTTCTGCAACTGTTATTTTGGTACCCCAAGTGAATTTCAGCCATAATATGAACAGAGTTTCACATGGACTCCGTCTTTCAGGATGCCTTTACCTCCAGCACTGCTGGCCCGATTGGCCAAGAGAGGGATTGTTAAACCAACAGAGCAAGGTAGTGGAACAGATTTCATATTCGGGTCTCTACCCTTTGTGAATTTCTCCTTATGTTTTGTGCTTTTTTTTCCATGCCTTTTTAAAAACCTTTTCCCCTTCAATTAATCCAGGGGCAGATGAGGAGATTATTGCTGAAGATTATGATGACAACAATGTAGATTATGAAGCCACCAGAGTGGAGAATCTACCACCAAACTGGTACAAAGTGTTTGACTCTGCTTGGTATGTACACTTGATATACTATAATTTAATATAATAAGAATTTTATACTTTTAATTCAAAATGATTGTTATAAACTTCACAATCAGAATGCGCTTTTTACTTTTTCTTTCTTGTTTCTCATTTTATTCTTGAGAAGTCCTTGAACATTATAACTACTGTCATGGAGAGCTAAAGTGTATTTTTAAACTGTTAAGTAAGTTTTATTTAATTTTGTGGTTGCAATATTAATCGCTAATGTTTTCTATTCCTTAAACAGTGGTCTTCCTTATTACTGGAATGTCGAGACAGATATGGTTGCCTGGTTATCCCCAAATGACCCATCTGCAGTAATAACAAAACCTGCCAAGAAAATAAGAGGTATGCTTTTATTCAGCCTCTATAATGTAATGTTTTCAAGAAGCACTAGTGATCACAAATTTCAGTTCTGTTACAGTTGACGTGTGCTACTTTGAATGTACAACCTCAGAATACAGTTTGCTTTTGACAGATTTCAGCCATGGCTAATCTTGTGATCCTTGCCTTAACTTGTGTTTTTAGTAGAAGGAGGAGATGAAAAAGGCGAGAAGCAAGTTGAGAAACCAGACAGGGACAGAGAACGACACAGAGACCGGGATCGGGAAAGGGATCGAGATCGGGAAAGGGACAGGGAAAGGGACCGGGACAGAGAACGTGACGATGGGAGGGACAGAGACAGAAGAAAGCAGAGAAGAGATGAGGCAGCACCATACAGTCGAAGCAAAAAAGGTAATGTTTACATCTGATTCATTACATGTTTACACATCAGCAACTTTCACATGATTGAATATTGAACACTTAATATTTTTTACAGGTAGAAAAGATGATGAGATGGACCCCATGGATCCAAGTGCTTACTCTGATGCTCCAAGGTACAGTACAGATGGTCACCTCGATATAAGCTATATACAGGTCGTTCTCTGGTATTCTGATTTTGCCAGAATCATTGTGTTGCACTTGTTGAAAAATAGTTATGAGAGACAGACCAAATCAATTCCCATCATGCATTTTTATCTTAGACGTAAGAACTAAACCCTCACACAGCACAGGTACAATTTTTGAGTGTGTCCTCTCAAAATTCAAAATGGTAATCAGCATAGCTGATATCCCTGGTTTAGGGAGCTCACATAAATCTACATTTCATGCAAGGCACCACACCTCAACAAGAGGCAGATTTTATTCCAGTAGCATAATGTTCATAGTGAACTGGATTAGTTTTCCTCCCATTTTCAAAAAAGTTACTCTTAATATTTGACCAAATTTGACCAGCTTTTATCACAACTCACTTATTCCCTTGAGCATAAAATAAAGACTTGCAGAAAGGCCTCGTATCCTTATGAGCTCTGAGCCCTCAGAGCAGGAACGTGTGAACGCTGGGAAGGGGCCATACACTTTTTTTTAAACAGCATTTTGACTTGGCATGTCAGAGAAAGCACAGGTATAAAAACAACTTAAATGGCTCCATACTACTTCAGCACGCTAGTTTCATTATCCTTGTATGTGCAGTCAGTCTTATTGTAGCTGTAAATGCAACATACTGTAGTCGTCATTAACCAAATTTACCTCATTGCAGTTTTCCTGCCACCATGAGCCAAATTGTCTGCTGTGGAAATGTCTAAGATCTAAACCTGCAGGGTTTCTGTTTAAAATATTCCTAAGACCAAACTGAGATTGTCATTGCAATTTGATCAAGGTCGTTTTCTCAGGCTTGACAAAACCCCTTTTCAGACACAGAAGACATTGTAGTGCTGATTACAAATGCAGTGAACACAAACGTATTCATTTTTGCAGGGGGTCGTGGTCAAGTGGGCTGCCCAAACGTAATGAAGCAAAAACGGGTGCAGACACCACAGCAGCGGGGCCTCTCTTCCAGCAGCGTCCGTACCCGAGTCCAGGAGCTGTTCTTCGGGCTAACGCAGCAAACCAACTACCCAAGGAGTAAAAGCAGATACTACGAAGACAGCAACTTAAAACCCACAACTCTACAGTTGGTCTTCATTATGCTCACATGCTAAACATCATAGTTTGACAGGCTTTTCTTTTCATTGTGAAATGTGTACATGTCAGAAATGAAGGGCTGAACTTTTTGGACAGCTTCTCTATTCATACTCCTGCCGTGTAGAGCATTTGTAAATATGTTTTTATATGACCCAAAGGTTCACTTCTCGTTGTCACTAGACCCATCAGTGAACCTGATAATAAACTTAAGACTACTGTGAAAATTATCTGTTGCAGCTTTTTCTCAATTGTTGCATTGCCATATGTACAAGGGGAAAAAAAATCGACAAGTTTTTATTACAAAGTTGCAATCTTTTAAAATCCATAATACTTGAATAATAACTAAAAAAACAAAACAAAAAAAACAGCTGGGAAGAAGTCGATGGAAAAAGGACAGTGAATATTACAGTAAACATCAGAAATCAGTGGTCTGCTGCTGCCCCAACATAGTGACAAATGGTGTCATAGTCCAATGTGAAAACTTTATCCTCGTATCTGTAGAGCTGGACCATCGCTCTGCACTTGTTCTTGTCCCGCTGAAGAATACGGCCAACCTGAATCAGGTGGGAATATAGTGATCAGTATTAGCTAATCAGATTTAAACAAATTATCTATCTATAAATAAAAAGCAGAGAGGTTACTTTGCTCACCTTTCCCTTGTGCTCACCCAGTACCACCATTACAGAATCATATTCACTTTTTGGGACAATAGTTTCCAGCATGTCCTGCTTCACATCTGCCACAGGAAAAGAAAAAAAGAAACGCTACGTCATTCATTGAAGAATTTCTGCAGTAATACCAACTAGGCAGCACTCAGAGCCAGCAGATTCTGACATTTACAGTGGCTTGCAAAAGTATTCGGCCCCCTTGAACTTTTCCACATTTTGTCACATTACAGCCACAAACATGAATCAATTTTATTGGAATTCCACGTGAAAGACCAACACAAAGTGGTGAACACGTGAGAAGTGGAACGGAAATCATACATGATTCCAAACATTTTTTTACAAATAAATAACTGCAAAGTGGGGTGTGCGTAATTATTCAGCCCCCTGAGTCAATACTTTGTAGAACCACCTTTTGCTGCAATTACACCTGCCAGTCTTTTAGGGTTAGTCTCTACCAGCTTTGCACATCTACAGACTGAAATCCTTGCCCATTCTTCTTTGCAAAACAGCTCCAGCTCAGTCAGATTAGATGGACAGCGTTTGTGAACAGCAGTTTTCAGATCTTGCCACAGATTCTCGATTGGATTTAGATCTGGACTTTGACTGGGCCATTCTAACACATGGATACGTTTTGTTTTAAACCATTCCATTGTTGCCCTGGCTTTATGTTTAGGGTCGTTGTCCTGCTGGAAGGTGAACCTCCGCCCTAGTCTCAAGTATTTTGCAGACTCCAAGAGGTTTTCTTCCAAGATTGCCCTGTATTTGGCTCCATCCATCCTCCCATCAACTCTGACCAGCTTCCCTGTCCCTGCTGAAGAGAAGCACCCCCAGAGCATGATGCTGCCACCACCATATTTGACAGTGGGGATGGTGTGTTCAGAGTGATGTGCAGTGTTAAGTTTTCCGCCACACATAGCGTTTTGCATTTTGGCCAAAAAGTTCCATTTTGGTCTCATCTGACCAGAGCACCTTCTTCCACATGTTTGCCGTGTCCCCCACATGGCTTGGTGCAAACTGCAAACAGGACTTCTTGTGGTTTTTTTGTTAACAATGGCTTTCTTCTTGCCACTCTTCCATAAAGGCCAATTTTGTGCAGTGCACGACTAATAGTTGTCCTATGGACAGATTCCCCCACCTGAGCTGTAGATCTCTGCAGCTCGTCCAGAGTCACCATGGGCCTCTCGGCTGCATTTCTGATCAGTGCACTCCTTGTTCGGCCTGTGAGTTTAGGTGGACGGCCTTGTCTTGGTAGGTTTACAGTTGTGCCATACTCCTTCCATTTCTGAATGATCGCTTGAACAGTGCTCCGTGGGATGCTGACCTGTCTGGTGTGTTCTTTGGACTTCATGGTGTTGTTGCTCCCAATATTCTCTTAGACAACCTCTGAGGCCGTCACAGAGCAGCTGTATTTGTACTGACATTAGATTACACACAGGTGCACTCTATTTAGTCATTAGCACTCATCAGGCAATGTCTATGGGCAACTGACTGCACTCAGACCAAAGGGGTTGAATAATTACGCACACCCCACTTTGCAGTTATTTATTTGTAACAAATGTTTGGGATCATGTATGATTTCGGTTCCACTTCTCACGTGTACACCACTTTGTATTGGTCTTTCACGTGGAATTCCAATGAAGTTGGTTCATGTTTGTGGCTGTAATGTGACAAAATGTGGGAAATTTCAAGGGGGCCAAATACTTTTGCAAGCCACTGTATGTTTGCTAATAACCAATAAGGAAAAAGAATCAAATTAATCCCCAATCTGGGAAGTCTGGTTGCCAGATTTAAATCAGCAGACCGACCTCTCAGAACAATAACCAATGCTTCCACCATAGCCAGCAGATATCCGTGGTAAGAAGTCATGTTATTATTTTTGCAACAAATACATTTTAAAGAACAAATAAAATGTAAAAATATTATTCTAACTCAAGGTTATATTTTGGCAATAACAATAATCAGTAATCCCTCCCCTTGCTCTTCAACAGGACCATTTACCTGTAAGTAATCTGCAAACAGATTCTTGTCCTGCGCCTAAAGATTCTGAACACTTTTATGCTGACATGATTTTAAAGTGACTGATTTGACATGATAGCATTGTGTAAAGTTAGCTGTTAAAAAGCACAACTGCAGCCAGGACAATATGAAGTTCATTTTAAACAAAACACAGAAACAAAACTTATCATGACAGAAGAGATCTGAGTATAATCCTAACAGATTAAAACTGTACATATCTCTCAAATTAACTAACTGTAAACAGTATAGAAGACTGGTTATTCTGGAGATTCAGTCGTGCCAAAAGGGATAGTTCAACCATTTTTTAAAAATCCATATTTGCTTTGCATTGTTGAAAGTTAGCTGCGAGGACCTATACACCTTTATATTTAAATATGCAAAGGTGCAGACCTGGGAAACTTAACCTGAGGGAAAAGAAAATGAGCATTACAAGTTAATCTACTGGTCAACAATTATAACTTATTCATCATTATGTGCAAAGAAATGGAAAAAAAGAGATTTAACAAACCTTCAAAAACAAATAAAGCCATACATTTCCTTCAAATTCTAACAAAAAAAGTCACATCTGTCTATTCCTTAAACACCTCACAATAACAGTGATTAATTTTTTTCATGCAACTTATGAGCAGCTAAAAACACCTTAACTTGTTAGATGAATAAGGAATTCAACAGAGACAGTGACAGCACACATTTTACACATTTCCTGACAAGCTCCAATTAGGCAACAGAAAACACGAACGCCACAGACTGAGAAAAATAACACCGAGCAAGCCCGAGATCACACTAATAACTCACCGTCTAACAGTCTTCCCTCTTCAGTTCGGCACACACAGGTAGACGGCGTCAGGACATCCTCCACTTGCATCTGCACAAAAACGAGACTTATTTTAAGAGCTCTGACGGAAACTGAAGTTTGAAATTATCACAGCAACATTCTGTGGCTTTTCTGTGAATGCCGATACTTTGGTTTAAAACTAACTACAACTAATGTCTGACTCTCAAAAAAGTGAACACACTTGAAAAATAAAGTAGTTTCTGACATGCTACATGATGATAACAAAGCAGTGATTCGTCTATTTCAGCTGCTTAGGATTAAAAGTTTTCTATATAGAGTGTGAAACTAAAAAAGGCAATTAAAAAGGGCTTTCTAGTCCTTTATTTTCACATCTAATAAAGCCATCTCTAATGCAAACTGGCACACCGCTAACAAGTTAAAGGAAAATCCTGAGTCCCTAACCTAACAATGAGGGTATATCCAGCTTGTTTATGCTGTGAGGGCTATTTTTCTGTTCCTGTTGGGGTTACTGCACTTAATGCAAAGTTGTTCTGGGGGATTAACATTTCTATCGCAGTGGGAGTGGGCTCTTCCTGGATGATAATGGCCCCATCACTGGTAAACAAGTAGCCACACTTCGATGTGTCACCAAATCTTAAACCAACTACTCATGTCATATTAGTACTCTCTAAAACCATCATCAAAGCATCAAATGGGAGAATTTCTTTTCACAAGAATGATTTATGGCCTCGGTAGAATTTCAAAGACTTAGAGAGTCAGTGCAAAGTAGGCTTGAGCTGAACTGTAGGGTATTTAGAAATTCTGACAGCAGGATTTTCAATACTGTCCATCCATCCATCCATCCTCATCCGCTTTGTCCGGGGCCGGGTTGCGGGGGCAGCAGCCTAAGCAAAGAGGCCCAGACCTCCCTCTCCCCAGCCACCTCCTCCAGCTTATCCGGGGGAATACCAAGGCGTTCCCAGGCCAGCCGAGAGATATAATCTCTCCAGCGTGTCCTGGGTCTGCCCCGGGGCCTCCTCCCGGTGGGACATGCCTGGAACACCTCACCCAGGAGGCGCCCAGGGGGCATCCTTGTCAGATGCCCGAACCACCTCAGCTGGCTCCTTTCGATGTGGAGCAGCAGCTGCTCTACTCTGAGCCCCTCCCGGATGGCCGAACTTCTCACCCTATCTCTAAGGGAGAGGCCAGCCACCCTTCGGAGGAAGCTCATTTCTGCCGCTTGTATCCGCGATCTCGTTCTTTCGGTCACTACCCACAGCTCGTGGCCATAGGTGAGGGTAGGGACGTAGATCGACCGGTAAATTGAGAGCTTCGCTTTTACACTCAGCTCCCTCTTCACCACGACGGACCGGTGCAGCGTCCGCATTACTGCAGCTGCAGCCCCAATCCGTCTGTCGATCTCCGGCTCCCTTCTCCCATCACTCGCGAACAAGACCCCGAGATACTTGAACTCCTCCACTTGGGGCAGGAACTCATCCATTCAATACTGTCACAGAAAAAAAAACCCCAAAACTAGACCATCTATTTCTACAAAGCTATCTATCATGGCATGCTGCCCAGAAACCAGAAACACCACCAGAGGGCAGTCTCTACCAGCAGTGGCAACTGAGCTCAGTGAGCTGTGAACAATGACAACTTCAAGTAGTAAATGGAGCAAGTCCTGAAACTCCACCTTATTGATCAGTGGTTCTTAACCTTGTTGGAGGTACCGAACCCCACCAGCTTCATAT
Source organism: Rhamphochromis longiceps (assembly GCF_057381845.1). NCBI lineage: Eukaryota > Metazoa > Chordata > Actinopteri > Cichliformes > Cichlidae > Rhamphochromis > Rhamphochromis longiceps. The sequence goes on from NC_140576.1 coordinate 22,178,296, forward strand.
GCGCATTCACTGAACCCCTCTTTAGTGAAAAATAAAATGTGATTTTTTTTTACTGGTGCACAAAATGAGCCATGCATGTCATGGCGGAGGCTCTGCCGAACCCCTGAGACTGAGTCACTGAACCCCTAGGGTTCGATCGAACCCAGGTTAAGAACCACTGTTATTGATGCAGGTGAGCAACCTAACAAAACAGAGACCACTTAGTTCGACAAAGTGTGTCGTATTGTCCCCAGCCCAGTTTTCTAGATTAAATTACTTCCCAACTAAGTTCACGTCACAAGATGGTGTTTGTTTTATTTTCCATCCATCCATTCTGTGCCGTTTATCCTTTTCAGGGTCGCGGGGGGGCTGGAGCCTATCCCAGCTGTCTTACGGCGAGAGGCAGGGTGCTGCCTGGACAGGTCGCCAGTCTGTCGCAAGGCTAACACAATGTTTTATTTTCCTCCTTTCTTATTTGTGAATTCCAATAACAGGGAGAATGGAGAAATCAGGAATGCAGTGCCACATAGACTGCAACAGTGAGACGTGCGGGCTGTAGTACATTCATGAAATGAATAATTATTTCAATAAATTTGTATTTCTGATGTTATTTAGGAATTGTTTAGTTCGTTATACCGTATAAGCCTGCTATTGTCAGAAAAGTTAAAAACCCCATCAAAATCTAATGAAGGCACAATAAAGCTGTGGTGGTATGTAATTCCCTATCAGCTTGCCCTTTCCTTTAATTTTTTTTATCTGCCTGTAGCTTCAACACATTAAAATCTGTTAATTCAAAGCTGTTAATAACTGACATAGAAAGGTGTAATAAAGCTGGAGTACCTTTGAATTGTAGTACCTGCCCCCTTTGAACGCTTTGTCTATAAAGCGAACTTTCAGGTCTCTCTGGAGCCAGGACGGGGGAGCTGGTGGTCGCCTTGCTTCTTTCACTGGAGGCTTATCTCTACGAAACAAACAGAAGATGAACACATGTAAGCAGAGAACATGCTGTTAAAATGATAAAGTAAAAAACCATCAGATAATTCACTTTAAAATGCTCATTATTAAAATATTACATCTCTTAGTGAAAATGTACCTGTCTTGACTTGATTCTCTGTGTTTCCTCTTCTTCTCGTCTTTTTCTCGATCTCTTTCTGAGGACTTGTGTTTTACTTTGTCGCCGTTACTACTCCTCTCGTTCTCCTCCCGCCTCTGACGCTCTCTCTCTTGATCCTTTCCCTTCTCTTTCTCCCTTTCCTTGTCTTTGTGGGCTTTACTGAGGCGACCTAATTGTTGGGGGAAAAGCAGTATTAGATGGCATTAAAAAAATGTTTTTTGCAAACACAGACAACAGTACTGAAAGAGTTATTCTTCATGGCCTTTTCATTCTAGGAAAAACACTGCTGGCTAACGTAAATACAGGCTGTGGCTAAATCTCTGTTCAGTGAAATGTCACTGAAAAGGATAAGTCTGATTCCCAGAACACTGCATAACAGCAGGATCCCTTAGATATTTAATTAAAAAATAAATCTGTATTATATGTACCTACAATAGCAATACAAGTCTTTTACAAAACAGAATTTTGGTATTTAATGAAATGTCACCATATTTTAAGTGAGATTTCTTCTAATTCGTTATGCAGGAAAAAAATAAAGGTCACTTTTTTAAAAGTCAGAGTTACTCACTGAGATCTTTGCTGTATTTCTCATATTCCTTGCGCTCCACCAGTTTAATGGCGTATTGGCTAATCGTCACAACCTTGCTGCCAATAGCCAACTTCACCATGACTCGAGCATTGTCTGGATCAACACCTTCTATCTACCTCAGGCAAAGAAAAACACATAGTCAGAAGTGGGTAGTACAAAACAAATGGCTAACTTCAGTTACATTTCTTTAACATTAGAACCTGGTGTATGTCTAAGTGTCTGCACGCCTGTACATGTATGCACCTGTGTGTGATAGCCAAGAACTTTATAACAAATAACTGAACAATATAAACAGCTGCCTCCCACAGTGAGTGGCCACTGGACAGACTCCAGCTCCACGCCTTGACTGCAGATGGGAACGATAGTCCTTGTTCTGCTCTGTGTACCGAAGCATGAACCAGTTCTCCATCTGCTGCTGGTTCTGGTTTGGTGGGGGCTTCTGCTCCAGCTTGCAGCAGATCGACAGAGCTGAACAAGGACTATATCACTACTCTAGTCCAAGATGGTGAAACTAGAGTCCTTTCAACCATGGCACACATGACTAACAAGTGAACCAGTTTTCAAACATCAAGCGCTCAACTCCACTCCAGCCCCTACACGCTGACACTGTCTGTGCATCTGTATTAGGGTGCACACTACATGACAAGCAGTTCCAAACTGACTAGCCTTTAATCGAAATGTGTTGCGCAGCCCTCCTCAGTGAGTCTGCAGAAATACCATCTTACTATAACCGCACAAAAATGAGTTACATGAGATCATTTCATAAATACAACCCATGATTTATACATGGTTTTGTGAAATGTCTCATAATTATTTATTTATTTTTCTTCATATGATAAAATACAAATATGGCGGTAATGAAAAAGAAGACAGAGTGTGGGATTTCAGAAAATGAAATAAAATAGGTACCTGTTATAACAGGTGAAGAAGATCTCAATAATCTGACAGCAGAATAAATTGCCAAAGATATTCGTTACAAGTCCCTGTCTCCGGTGCAGGAAGGTGAGGAAGACTCAAAGGTTGCTGTTGTATTTCTACTCTACCCCTAATTAGAATCTCTTACATTTGCTATGGAGTGAAAGGGCGTAGGGGGCGGACTTGTTAGCAGACTGAACTTGCAAAATAATTGTGAGAATCATACACTTGTATAGTTAAAATAAATAAATAAAAATACCCAAATGAGTCACTGAATATACTTGGCTAGCATGTCTAATACAGTCCTTGTGTGGGAAATGCTGACTTTGTTCCACACAGATTCTAGATCAACTCTACCTTGCCATAGAGATCTTTATGTGGCCCCGACTGTACCAGCACACAACCCCCGGGACCCATCACTAGCTCCTCCTCCTTTCCCCGCTCCTCGCCTGGCTTTGGGGGACGCTGATGTTTGCTGGGCTCCAGGTCCTTTACTGCCGAACGATCTGCTCCAAGACCCAATCCTTTCGGACGCAGCTGGTGCTCAATTGGCTTCACATCTCTATAGCAGTTAGGCAGGCACAGGAATAAATCAATAGACATGAATAGACATGTTCAGGTTGTAAAACAGGCTAAAGATTTAAATGCTTTACTTTTATGTAGGTGAAGAATAATGCACAGTTACTAGTTATTTTTAGTTTTATAGTCTGTGCCACTGTTGTAGGTTAATAAGAAAATCCACAGGAATTAATCAGTTATACAGCAATTATAACAGCTGCCAATTAATTGTTTGCCAGTTGACTTGCTGTTTCAGTATACATTTGAACACCACTGTGTTAAAACGTCAGTGTAGCAGAACTATCAATTTGTTACTTACTGTTTAAAGGTACGTCCAATGCCTTCCTCCTTCTTCCAACCCATCCCTTTAAGCATTGCAAGTCCATAAGCCTCAACAGGAACACGCTCATAATCTGCCTCTGTTGACTGACAAATAAATACTGCAAAATTATTTTGGAAATTAAAGCATATTACATTCAAAAATTCAGACATCACAGTCTGCATTAAAAATTCCCAACAGGCTAAACAAGGTGCTTATGTAATCTTTGACGTATAAAGCACAAAAAAAAAAAAGTTTGTTGCAGCTGACAGAGAGAAACAGCTTGTCATGCCGGTCTTACTCAGCCTTTTGGCCACAGGCTGTCAGACTCGGTCCCGGCTGACTCAGAGTCAACAGGCCGCAGCTACAGCAGCAGTAGCCCTGCTCATCTCTCTCCACTGAAGGTCTTCCTCTAAAGGGAGCTGGGAGCCCTCGCAGAGGATGCTGCATGAAAATGAGCTCAGGGGCACCGTGAGCAAATTTTCCCTGACTCTCGTGTTTTGCTAGTCACATCCACAGTGACAGAGCAGATATGGGATGACAGTGAGAAGACATGTGAGGCCTTTACATGAAAAGAAACAGAGAGAGACCCAATTGGTTGCCTTTATGTCTCTGGGAGACTGATGCTCGCCTGCTATCAAAGTCTTACTGTAATGACAAAGTGTGTGTCGCTGTGTATGTATGCAGGGGTGTCTCCCAGTCCAGAGTCAGCACTTTCCCACACTCAAATTTCAGTCTGAGTCAAAGCAGCCAGTCTACCAGACAGTTTGCACTGTCGGGCTTTTTTTATTTGCTCACTGCTTTCTAATAGATTCTATTGTAGATTATACACATTTGATACAGTCATAATAGTTTCCCTTTTTTTTTTAGCATTTCATTCAACATTTTTTTGTTTTAAATTCAGTTTATTTTAAAAATGTTTAAAAATCTTTATGTTTTTATTGGTTTCAGTGTTAGTTTTGCTTTACTTTTTTTTGTTTTTGTTGTTTTAAAACAATGCAGGGTTAACTGTAAGGGCAATATAATAGGTATTTGAATATGCCTATTATATCTCAACAGTGTTGAGATATAATAGGATGTGGATATAATAGGATATGGACTCATGTCCATACAGAAATCTAAGTGGGGACCAAAATTTCCACAGGTATGTTATCAGGACCAATTTGACTAATTTAAGACAATTTATGTATATAATTTTCAACATGCATGGGCTATATCCCAAAACAAACAACAGAATTCATTTTGTAAGTGCAATATTGTTCCAGTTAATTGTCATATTAGAGTCAAATTTTTAACTTTTGAGACAACTAAAGTTGTTTGTTTTTGTTTTGTTTTTTACACCTACTTTAAATTTAATACAAGAGTTATGTATCAGTTCCTTAAATTGTCATTTCTATGGTATCCTTTCATTTCAGACTTTTCCCTGAGCAAAGACTGAAATTCAACATCTAATAAGAAGCTGTCTTTTAGGATATATCATCAGGTTTTTCATGTTCAACCCCTTTAATGCTGTCACAATCAGGTATTAGTTCTTTGTAGTTCCAAATATACTGTGTGGCTACAGAACTGAATGTTCATTTTGATGGGTTTTTTTTTTAATTCCATACTGCATGTTATTTGTTTATGTATTTTTTTTATTTATTTGCATTAATTCCATTTTCACCATTTTTTCTAAATATAAAAATTTGTTTAAATATATTGCAAAAAAAGTGATTTCTAGAAAATTATCATCAAAACAAATAATTCTATTCCATATTTCTACACATTTACTTATTTCATCATTTATTTTCTTAACTGTCATAGGCTGAGAGGTGGGAAACATCCTGAACATAACCTCAACTAAGCTTACACACATCTTTGAAAAGTAGCTAAAATAACCAAGAACACAGAGAACATGCAAAGTCCATACAATCCCAGTTAATTGTCAGGTTCAGACCCAGGACCCCTTGGTGTGAGGAAACCATTGTGCTGCCCAAATCACTCTGGAATTTTCACGTTTCTTAGTCAGTACAGTTCAGCTGTAGTAGAAACAGCTGGATATGAATAAAAACAGGCATGTCTAAAAAAGTAGTTCATTGGACTTCATTCACCCTTTTCTCTGGCATCCTCTTCCGTCACACAAACCCTTATTCTTGTTCTCTAGTGTGTGCCTTTCTATTGTTTTTGTATATATTCCTCTTGATTGTATACATTTCTCTTGTTTGCCATTATTCCTGCTGTCTTGTATTTACATTTTATTCCAGCAGTTGGAGTGGCGCGCCCACAATTTCTTTGTACATATACCATGACAATAAAGGGCTATTCTATTCTATTCTATTCTTTACATCTCCTCCTTCAGTACATCCATGAACGTGGTCTTCCTCTTCACCTCCTGTATGGCAGCTCCTTAATTAAAATTCAGCCATCCCAACCTATTTTTAACTTTGTCTCCAAAGCGGTCAACCTGAGCTCTCCCTCTGATATACTAATTTCTAATCTTCTTCATTCTGGCCCCTTACAATGAAACGCTTAACATCTCCAGCTCTGCTTCCTGTCTTTTTGTCAGTACTAACATCTCCAAACCATACCTGATAGCAGGTCGCACTACCATCTTGTAAACTTCTACTCTTGCTGCTATGCTTCTGTCAGAAATGACCCCTGACACCCATCTCCACCATGTCTATACTTTCTCCCTCACCTCTCTTGTGCACTGTCCCTTGCTTTAGATGGTGACCCCAGGTAGTTAACTCCTTTACCTTTACTACCTCTACTTCTTACAGCATCACTGTTACACTTGTCCCCTCTCATTGACACACTTGTATTCGGTCTTGTTCACGCCTTTGTGACCTCTAGGCTGGATTACTGCAACTCCCTTTATTTCAGTCTTCATTCTGACCTTCTTCGTTGACTGCAAACTGTCCAAAATGCGGCGGCACGCCTTCTGACCGGAACTGGGAGGTTTGCCTCTGTTACCTCTGTTGTAGTTGACCTGCACTGGCTACCCATTAAATACCACATCCAATTTGAAATACTGCTGCTTACCTTTAAAATTATCAACAGCACAGCCCCGAGCTACCTTATTGAACTCCTTAGATCGTAAATTCCCGCTCGAGCACTAAGATCATCTACTCAGTTACTCCTCGTGCAGCCAAGATCTCGTCGAACCTTGCCTTTCCTGCTCGTTAATGCCTGTATCTGATCCCTAGGCTTACTCTATTTTACCTTTTATACGTGTGCTTTTAACATGTTTTACTTGATATACATTTTATGCTATTCCTGTGTATTAGTGACACTGACCTATTAGAGTACTTGGAACTTTGTTAAGGTCCTATAATATTTACTAATATTTAATATTTATAATATTTATGTCTTATTTTCTGTCTTTTATGTGAAGCACTTTGGTATACCGTTGGGTTTTAAATGTGCTCTATAAATAAAGTTGTATTGTATGTTGTACTGACTTTCATTCCTGCCTGACGTTACCCGTCATCCTGCCCATCACCATCACAAGCACACCTCACCACTATCTCACGGTTCTCATCCATGTCCTGCACCACCCTCACATAGACAAGACATAGTGCAGCTTCTTGACTACACTTCTAAACTTTGTATAAAAATAAAATTAATATTATACCCTTCAAGCAGTGTATATGGACAAGATAAGACTGAACTGCACAGCAAATAGAATAGAATTTATGTCCTTATGTTGCTCTCCATACTTACAGATTCAGGCCTCAGGTCCACCTTTACTTGGTCTCCATCCTCAAAGCCTTCTGGCACTTTGTTTTGCATTAACAGGGGGATGGAGAGGTTTATGTTTTCTGACTTAGGGCCATTTTGCCACAGATCAAGCTGCCTCCGCGAATCTATGAACGTAAAGAGAAGTTTTAGGCGATTTGTGTTATCTAATGGTACTCGCAGCCCTGCTTCCTACACATACACAAACCTTCAATGAGCTCCTTAACAGCTTGAGACTCCACAGAGTCATTGTCTTGGGCTGTGTTTTCTATTTTGCCTCCATTTTCTGAGTTCTGGCCCACTTGGTCCGGCTTGTGCCAGCGGTTCTTCTGGATCAGAGGGATGATGAGCTCCTTGGGTTTCTCACTTGGCTTTGAACTGCACCAAAATACAAAATTAGAGCGCTGTCAGGCGGGGCCGTTTCAAAATAACACTTTGCGTTGCTAACTGTGTCCATATAACAATTATACATAGTTATTCATTGTCAAAAAGCACAGTAATTACAATGACTAGCTAAGATGAGAAACGTAACCGGTAAATGACACCGAAACGTTATGTTAGCATTAGCAGAAAAAGCCGACCTTTGCAGCTCATTTCCATGAATTCCTGTCAGGTAATCTCTGTCATCTTTCTTGGCCTGAGCGTCGCTCGTCAACGGTTTAAATTTACTGGCTGTTTTGGTGAAACCAAACGACACGGCCGCTGGTTTTCTCTCTCCCTGCTGCTCCTCCGCAGACGCTATGGGCTTGGAGGAACCCGCATCTGCTCCGTGCGACGCCATTGTTGTTTGTGAAAAAGAAAAAAATGACGTACGCGGAAAGACTTGTGGTAGTTGTAGTTTATTTCCGGCACAAGAACGTTTTCTAGCCAGTTGAAGATTACTACATCTTCCGTCATGCGACATAATTAAAGGTACAGAGTAGTTTTGACGGCGATGCTGTCCCTGTTTTGTGATTTTCAAAATCCACAGGGAAGAGGGAACAAATTAGACAGGAAACAAATGTTCACAGTTCACGAATATAGTTCTCATATTTACAGATGAAAAATATATTATAATAACACGTGTCCCTGATAATGCTCAGTGCCGTGAAATTGTTTGCGTTTAATTAAAAAACAATAAGGACCGAGTAGTCATTCTAATTTGAAATATTGGGGGAATATTTAGGTAAATTTTAAGAACATATAATATTTCCAGTCGGTATTCTTGAAACTGTAAAGTTTATAAGACTATTTCTGCATTATTTTCATAATTTTACAAGCATTTGAAATCAGTTTTCATTCGTGTTTCGAAAAGCAGTAGCCAGCGGTGTATCCGGGCTCCCATACGTCCCAAAACATACTTGCAACATCCCTGAAGGACAACCTAGATTCTCACCTTCACTAACCTCACATTTATGGTTTTATTACGAAACCACGCTTGCCAGCGCTGGATTAAATAACCTGCAGCGCAATTGTGGCTTAGAAAGTCTCCTGTTTAAATCTTGCTTTCACGCCTTTAACTCGTAAGCGAAAAGTGATGCTGCTACTGCTGCTGCTGCTGCAGGTACAAAGAGACCTAACAGGGGCGGTACTTTTAACTCTTTTATTCCCTCCCCTCCGTGCTCCTTAACTTCTCAAGATAACCTTCTCACTTGCCATTTATGCTTTCACTGTTTCTATCGCTGCAAAAGTCCATTTTAGTTGCACCAGCTGCAGCCTATACCCGCACTTTCAACCGGACAGTAAAGCCTAATCTAATTTTGTCTTTCTCACTTACGCCCCGGGAGCACCGCGCCTGCAGTTCAATGACACCTCTACCCGGTCAAATCGATAGTACCGATGTTGGTCTTTTTGTTAGCTGCTGCAGTTGCATCGATCAAATAACTATGCATCCGTAAACAATTAACCTGGACCATCTCGCAAACAAGGAAGGGAGGATTTGAAGCGAGTAAGGCGGACATGGAGGTAAGTCTAGCCATTATTATTGACACTTATTGCACAAGTTAAACATTTGTAACCACGTCTTTCATCCATCCTCCACGCTGGTTTGCCCACAGCAGTGCAGCAGCTGTTACAAATTATGAGCGGCCGCTGTCACATTTGGCCGACAGTGTGTGTGTGTGTGTTATTTTCCCTCTCTCTCCTCTCCCCTCTCTCCCTCTCTCTCTCTCTCTCTAAGATCAGCACAGCTCTCAGAGCATCACTAGTGTCCAAATATATCCCGTCAGCCGCGCACATCGTATCTGACTTTGTCTGGGATACAGTGGCAGCATCTACACATCACTGCATTCCCACACCTTTTAAAAAAAAAAAATTATACACCGGACTGCTGCTGCTACTGTTACTGCCGTTGCTTTTTAACAAAGCAACTCATTTTAATTAAGTATACTGGCTTGTCATTTAACCTCAGTCGGGTCAATGTATATAGACGCGTTCAAACGGATCCTCTTTGAAAGGCTGAACTGCTTGAAGAGGATGTGTGTGTGTCAGCGGCAAGGCAGGTTAGTATTTCCCTAAATATGGGAAATCTGAGAATTTGTTGTGTGTAAGCCAAGTGTGTGTGAGGTGAGATGAGGGGGGAGGTAGAGGGTGGACTGAGAGGAGAGAGAGAGAGAGTGTGTGTATGCATGTAAACTAGTCAGCCTGCGTGTGTGTGAGAGAGAGAGTGTGAAGAATGTGGGTTTGTGATTAGGGTGGCAGATCTTTTGGATAACAATGTCAGTTTTAACAGATGTAGCAGCTGTTAATCACGTGCGCATGCTTGGTTGTGTGTGTATCTGTGTGTATCTGTGTGCACATGAACCCTTGAATGGCTTTCGAAAGTTTGTTGAGCCCCGTTTCATAAATCCATTCGCCCGTGTGTGTTTTTTCTCTCCACTTTTCAATCCCCTGCTCCAGAAATGGTCTTAATGAAATGCTCGATGCACCTGCACCCATTTTGCCCTCAGAAATAGACTGACTTGCAAAATGCACTCTATAGTTCACAGCCAGGTGTGTGCATGCATGTGAACAAGTGCCTGGCAGCTCTCTGTACATGCTTGCGTGTGTGAGTGTCTTTGTTGCAGTTCGTTTAGGGTGTGTCCTGGTTCGATAAAGGCATCTTGTATTAAATTGATGGATGTGTAACCCTGAGTTAATAGCGTGCATTGCCCTGGGTTTAGAAAGCAGTCAAGATTATGCTGTTAATATAAATCTTTAATTTGTTAGTAGAGCAACATACATGGTGTGTTAGGTAGTCCACACACTGAGAGCTCCTTCTGCTCTGGTACTCACACTGTTTGTTTTGCCTTAGCTTCACCTATGCATCCAGCACCTGTTTTGCACATAAATAAGGAGAGCCTTTTATTCTGCATTTGTCCCCCTTTTGTTTCCAGTTATCCAGCTCAAGTTTTAACCACCAGTAAGTGGAAATGCATGTCAACTCCCCTTTCACCGCTAATAAGAGGGGAGGATGAAGTGAGGTGCATTTCTCCTCTGTCGTAGTAATGCATGTCATCTGGGAGTTGGTGATTGTCTAATTATGTACCTCCTGTGTCCTTCGGCATCATGAATATTCATGCATCTGTTTTAAGGTGTGGTGAAAACAAAGTATGTGTGTGTGTGTTTCAAGGCAGTTTACCCTTGACAGGGCAGGGCTACGCAGGCACATTCTCCCATCTGTGGTCCAAACCTTTGCTCCCAGCCACTGCTTTTGAATTCTACAGTTGTAGCTTGCTCTATTCTTAGTTCTCGGCAGTTTGTGTGCAGTCTGATATGAAATTTCAACAACAACAAAAGCATGCCCATGCTGGAACTACCTCTCGTGGCCATACCTGCACACACACTGAAATTCAGTTTGGATCGGCGAAGCTGCCTTTAAGTGGTTTACTCTGACTTAGGTAGAAAATCAATAACTAATCAATGCTAGTGTGTGGAGTTACAATTTACACAGTTCCATATTTGAAATGTCAAGAAGGCAATGAATCCATGTATCCTTGAGTCAGATCTGAGTTGGACAACTGGGATCAATATCAGGTGGTGAGACTGGCAGCAGGAGCAAGCGCGAGGGTCACCTTCACCCATCCCTACTGAATCAGCAGTATCTCTCTTCCACACACACAACTGAAGGCACACACAGACACATATACTTGAGGGCCTGCTTAGGTTACCAAACTGCGACCTCACAAAAATGCTCATTATAGTGAACTGAACCTTCCCTCCCATTTCCTTTTGAATTATTCATTTTGTTATTATGATTTCAGCCATTCTTTCATAAGGTTACCGCACCCTTCTCTGTTTGGATTCTGTTTCCTTCCAGGCTTCCACTGATTCCCCCTTTTTTATTTTTTCCATCCGCTTTGAATTTTCCTAATTTCTTTCTGCTTTTCCCTTTTGGTCTCTCTTATCCATCATCACTGTTGAGGAGCTGATCTGCTGTGTTTAATTAAACTGCTCCGTCTTCCTGATGAGAGCTAATCTGGGATCGCAGCGAGGGGTGCACCACTTTTGCGTAAAAGGGGACCTGTTGTCACAGAGCTGGTCCTCAGAGGAGCCGAGAGTCTGCACAACATAAAGTGACCCACTAACATGCCTCCTGCCTTGACCTTGATCCCGTGACTCTAAATATACAGTTTGCCCAAGGCGAGCATCATTGAGCTGGTGTTATCCTTTCAGGTGTGTGTGTTTGTGTTTGTGTGTTTATCTGGGTGTTGCTCCAAAGCTCAACAATTTTTGGATCTCGCACTAAATCCCCTTTTGTCGTCAACACCCAAGCAGCTTAGTAATAGTTCAATAAAAACATGAACTCATTTTTGGATTTGTTGATGCCGTGCAGAGAATTTTTTTTTTCATTCCTTCTATTCTTATCAGCTATTCATTGTGCTAAGTTTATATTGATTGTGCAAGAGTGGAAAATGCTTTAGTGCATGTGTATGCCACTGTGCATGGCATTTTGAACCCACAAGCATTTAATCTTATATTTATAAATCTGCCACTGCTGTTTGTTTTATGTTGAGCACTCCCATGCCCTAGATTTGAGAGAGAGTGAGCATCAGGGAGGTTTAGTACACCCGGTGTTGCTTGTGCAGTTTGGTGTAAATGTTCGGAGCGAGAGGTCAGGGCATGGGTAAGCGATAAGGCGACAAAGTCGGAGCTGGGAGAATTTTCCTGTGCATTTTCCATCTGTCTGCCACTCCACCAGTCTCATGAATTTAAGGTCACTGGTTATTTAAGATGCTTTACTTGGCTGACCTCCAACACCTCCTGGGAGGATGCTGCAAGACTAAGAGCAGTGTGCCTCACCACTCTTTTCATTTAGAACATAAATGATTAGGTGAGTAATCAATAAGTCAATCAGGAGAAAGGTAATCAGAAACTATGCAGAGTAGGGTCACTCGGTCAAGGAAAACCTTGAACTCCTGACCCACAGTGAGAGGATCTGGCTCTGTTATGCAATGGGATGTATAATAATACTTGGATGGTTTGGGTTCACATGTACGTCTAGTGGAAGGGCCAGTACAAATCAATATATATCCGTAAAAAGGCACAAGGGGTCACTGAGGGACTTAATGATTATGAAAATGATGTGGATCAATCAATGCTATGGCCTTCGCTGTCACCAGATCTTAACCCGAGTGAACACCTGTGGAAAAATTTGAACTGATGTGTCCCTCCGTCACCACCATCAAAACACCAATGAGGAAATATTTTTTGGAAGAATGATTCACAAATACTTTCATTTACATCTCCTGAAGAATCAGTCGAGGGAGTTCTGAAGCTGTTCTGGTGCTGCTTGAAGGCCAAATACCTCATACCTCACACATTATATTGGGTTTTATTTGTCACCCTTTTGTATAGAGTAGTGATGCATAGCTACAAATGTTACACGTCTTCCTTTAACATGTCAGTGCTACTGTTTTGACTCCAGAATCCACCTGTAGCAAAGAGTCTTACTTCATTTGTTCTTTTCCTCACTCATCCACTCCTCACCTCCCTTACCTCACTTCCTGTCCTGGTTTCCTCACTACTGATTGGCTCCCGTGTTCCTTTGTTGCTCAACTGAATTCACCTGCTCACATTATATAAGGTCTGCACTCACTCTTTTCACTCCCATATGTGACGGCAGCTTAGGTGAGTTAATTTTGTTCTTCTTCTGAGTAGAATTATTTTTAAGTCTGTCATTTAGTGTAACCTTATTTTATCTCGTCAGAACGAATCAGTCAATGTGTCTCAATCACTCGTTTAGTTAAAATACTTTAGATATAAAGAAAAATAAATCTAAAACACATGGACAATCATGGCTGTGTTCTTTGCATTCTGATAACAGTTTCCTTTTAACCTGCTAATTAACTCTCTAACGTGTAGTCTCCAGGATGAGGAATGCTGGCAACGTTCCTCAGAGATTTTGGCTCTTATTGACATGATAGCATCACACAGTTGCCAGCTGCACATCCATGATTATACTGTAATCTCCCATTTCACCACATCCCAAAGGTGGTCTATTGGATTGAGATCTGGTGACTGTGGACGCCATTTGAGTAAAGGGGACTCATTGTCATGTTCAAGAAATAAGTTATAGATCATCTGAGATTTGTGACACGTGTCTTGTTATCCTACTGGACACAGCTGTCAGAAGGCACTTTCTCCATAAGGGATGAACATGTCCAGTATTAGTACTCAGGTGGGCTGTGGCATTTAAATGTTGCTCAACTGGTACTAAGGGCCCAGAGTGTGCCAAAAAATAATCTCCTACAATATTCTACAACCAAAATCCTGAAAAACTGATAGAAATCAGGATGCTTTTATGCTATTTATAACAAATCTTTACCCCATCATCTGAATGTCACACCATAAAGTGAGGCTGATCAGATCTGGCAACATTTGCCCAATCTTTTTTTGTACAATTTTCTGTGAGCCCATATGAACTGTAGTCTTAGTTTCCACCTCGTAGCTCGCAGGAGTTGCACCTGATGTGGTCTAATGCCCCTTTAGCCCATCTGCTTCACAGTTTGACGTGTGTTCAGCGATGTCTTCTGCATACCTTGGTTTTACTGAGTGGTTACTGTTGCCTATCAGCTTGAGGCAGTCTGGCCATTGTCCTCTAACCTCTGACATAAACAAGGCATTTTCACCCACAGAACTGCTGCTTACTGGATATTTCCTCTTTTTTAAAAATCCCAGAAATTGATGTGTGGAAAAAATCCCAGTAGAGCCGCAATTGCTGAAATACCTAGAACAGCCCCTCTGGCAACGACCACACCACTTTTAAGTCCTTTAAATCTTCCTCACTCTGATGCGCAGTTTGAACTTCATAACATTATTAGGTCTGCCTAAGTGCACTCAGTTGATGCCTTGTTATTAGCTAATTCATTCATTTGATACTACAAGTATACCTAATAAAGTGGCAGTGAGTGTATTATGAAGTGCTGAGCTTGGAGCTTTGATGTTGAACACTAACTAGAGCTGCCATCTGACTGAAATGTCTTTTGGTTTAGGCCTTTTAAAGACATCATGCTGGGCCTTTGTTGTTGTTTTTACATTTTACAGATTTAGAAGTTGATGCAATATTTGGAAAAATAAGCAGGAGATTAAATGATTATGAAAATAATTAATGTAACACTTCATGCAATTTAAAGTCATGAGAAATAAATTAGCAGGAAATCCTAACACTTATGAAACAAGGATCAAAAATTATTTGACTTTGTTCCTTTTTCATCTGTTTACCGTACCTTCTCTGGATGATCTAATCAGCAATAGTAAAAACACTGTTTCTGCTTCAGTGTCACGCAGTGTCATGAATGTCAGTGGACATTTATTATAGCCGTTTCAAAGGTTTGATGTGGAGCAATAGTGTTGTTGGTCAGTAATTATTTTGTAATGCACAGTCATGCTGACTGGCTTATGCAGCGTTGTATAAAAACAAACAAACCCTCTCTTATTGTTTTGTTGTTTTGTTCTGTTTATTCATTGCCAGCATTTGCAGAGAGACCAACAAATGGAGCGCTTAGGCATGCTGGTCACATTCTAGCTGACAAAACACAAAGTCAGTTCATCAATATCCACCAGAATTTACATTTAGGAAAGACAACTGTTCGTCGCCTTGCATTTCAGCGAGCATGCATGAAATACAAAATAAGCTTACATAAATTCAAAGAGCATCATAGCTGAGCTAATTGCCCAGGCTAATTTCATTACCGGAGGCTCCATTTAGAGCTGCAACAAAATGTGGACAGCAGAGCAAGCGTGACTCCACCAAGTCAAAGCAACCAAGAAGCTTTTATGAGCACATACTAGTTCTGCTGCTTCGTGAAGCAGCAGGACAACAATTAATGACGTGAAGATTTAAAATGAGATGATTAAACTGGGGAGAGCGGCGTTTGATTAGAGCAACAACTCAGAGGCAAAACGCTGATTGCGTTAAAAGTTTCTCATCTTTGGAAGAAGTTGAACAAACTCTGCTTTTGTCAAAGCTGATTATGTCAGAGAGTGATCTACAAGCTGAGAGACGGCTTTGATGGGGATGAGGGCCGGCATCTAGATAGACATCAGGAACATGTGGAGAATCACGAGAGCTGACAGTCGCTGCTTTCCCCATAAAGCTGGACCTCTATTATCGATACAGGCAGACTTTGAGAATAGGTGTTAAGGTGCCAAAACGAAGGTTAAATTCATTGCTAACAGCTGTATGGTCAATAAAACAGTTTTAAGTGCTGCTTTGAATGGAAGTCTGTGCACCTTGGCTTCGCCCTGCTGGATAAATCTGTCACGACAAGATGTTCTTGTTTTGCTGGCCTCACCAGAGACACTTTTTACCGAGCAATTCAATTATTCACCCGTCTTAACTGATGTGTTTTGCTTACACCTGGGGGGGGGGTTTCTTCTTGAAGGTCTTTCAAGACATCGTCCGGTCCAATGTCAAGTGCTATTCCCTCTTGTCCTTGCTTCGTTGCTTCAAGTTGACTTTGAATTATTGAGCTCCGTGGCAAAACTCATCTCTGTAACTTTAATAAATTAACACCCTCGAGATCCAACCTGAAATAACCGCTAAGTTAATTTGTCGTGTAATAAAAATATTCTGATCATGACTATGAACTGCCAGGGGTAAAATGGCCTTTTAGACTAATCACTGTAAAGGATTTTGTTACCTATAAATGCAGCTTTTTGCACTGCTGTTTCAGAAGGTGTTATTATATTGTGTTGAGGCTTAAAGTGCACTTTCACTTTCTTTTATTGGAAAAATAACTATTGTGGTTAATTAGCTAAGAACGACATGTTCTGTGGATAATGAGTGCTCATGTAGTTCAGGGCAAAAAGACATTTTCATACAGAAATCTGTGAGGCACAGCTGTTTGTGTTATACACTGACTCGTAGCCTGTAGCACATGCACTGTAGTTTCTGAATAAACAGATATGATGAGGAACAAAATGGGCACTAAGAATAGACTAAATCAAGGAGTTGTGTGTTTTGCCCCTGACAGATCACTGTGGGGGTTGAAATTACACTGAAAGGCAGAGGTTGCAAACTGTAGAGATCCTCACTGGTGCAGAGGAAGTCAGTGAAACAGGATATGTATTGGTCAGCTCTTTTCTGACCTAAAGGTCAGGAATCTCTATAGAGCATTCTTTTTATAGGCTTAGATATCTGTGACCCTGCATATTGTTCAGTCTATGTAATTCATGCTCTCAGAATGGCTTTACTTATAGCAGTGCTAGTGGGGCAATTACTTTGGTCCATATTAAGCTCATAACTGTGTAATGAATTGCTATTAAATTATGTACAGGCAATTACAGCCCCCAGTGGATGAATCCTACTGTCTTCCATGTCACTATTTAATGTGTTTCATAGTGGAAAGATACTATATTGACAAAAGCTTTGGACCACACCTCTTTATCTTTTAATTCAGGTATTTTTAGTTCCATTGTATAAAAATAAAATGTATAAAATCAAGTATAAATCAAAATCAAACACCTAGCCATACAGTCTGCCTTCACAAAAATTTGTCACTGATTATTTTAAAGAATGTCGCCGCTGCAACCAATTTGTGAAATTTCTTCCCTCATAGATAGTCAATGAGTTACTAAGTGGTGTTATTGCAAAGTCGAAGTGTGAGTCTTGAAGTTGCAGAGCTTTGACGTCATAGAATTCCAAACTTCTTCTGACATTAACATCAGCACAAAAACTGCGCACTGGGTGCTTCATAACATAGGTTTCTATGTTCAAGCAGCTCCAGTAGGTGTAACGTGAAGGTAACTTGGTTCATGTTTCCTTATAGTGTACCTCTTGATTGATTTGGCATTAAGTACACAGATTTATGTTTCCACAGGATCAGCTTCATTAGTCTTACAACTTTAGTGATACATGTCTGACATGCCTGTGCAGGTTCTCAGTCATCCAGCTCATGGTAGTCTAAGGAGCTTGGAAAGAAAACGGCTGGACTTCTTTAAGTTTCGTTCAAGCAACTTAATGAAGTCCAGTCACTCTCTTTCCAAGCTCCTTAGACTTTAGTGATTCACTTTTTTATTTGTCGACATCTTAAAACTAATATTTAATAATTTAATATTTCAATTAGTCCTGTGTTTATGGTTTGGGCCCAAATCCTTGCAAAACTGCTGGGATCCCTTTTACTGCTCTTTATTTGATAAGATGGTTGATAAGATCAAGAACAAGGTAGAAACTACAGCTGTTATCTCTCAGCATGTTGCCATGCTTATTGGGAACATGTGGCTGACTTTAGCTTAAAAGACAGTCACATTGCTTCTAGCATAGCTGCATATTTTTAGGTTTGCTTTGAATCAGCATGAGAGGATGATTAAGAGCTCATCATTTTCATCTCATAATCAGTTCAAGCAGTCACGTTTTGCGATTTTGATCAAAGGAAATTTCATATGACACAAAATCTAATTAGTATTTCAGAAAATTCATTCATGTTTTCATGCAATAGGCTAAAGGCAATATCACCTTTTGGGTTATGTTCTCCTTTTGAAGCCTATTTTGTAGCATTATGGCCATTGCCATCTTGGATTTTTGGAACCAAAAATAAATATATGTGAATCAGAAAGTGGAATACTAAGTTACTGGTTAATGCTTGGCAACTGCTATCTGTTAATTAATGCTAAACAGCATACATGTAAACTGCTAGAATTTAACACACTAAAACTGAAGAAACAGCTTCCTGGATGTTGCTGAGGTGGCACTGCAGACTATTTAAAACATGGACAAAGTTGCATTGATAACATCTATTGGTTTGTAAAGTCCTATTTTGCCAGCGCATGCTCATATAGTAGTCACTTGCCAATCAAATCCATCAAAATGAGCATCATAGCGTACTATGCCAAACTCATTAGGAAAGTGATTACTGGGCTGAGGGCAATTTTCCATAGGAGTCTATGCATGCAGACTTCTTTGTGCAACTAGTGGTCATCAGAGATAATCCAGGTTTAAAAGACTTCCACACTGATTTCACACAAGAAATCAGTCATTACAGTTGACATAAAGGTGGAAAATTAGCTATGGAGACTAAATGAAATTTCTGCTGTGTAGTTTGTTTTAACATGGAAGTCCATGTAGATTGGTTCTTTCTTCCTCTTTCAGTTTTTAAAAACGTGCCATTCAAGGAATTGCAATTCATGCCACTCCTGTATTTGCTTAATTTTCAGCTATGTGGAGTAACTGATTTATACAGATATGGTCCGATACAGGTAAGATCATCATATTCAAAATTATATTAAATGCAAACAAATGATTTCTTAGTAATCTATTAAATCTAACATGATAAGATCACTGCGTAGAGTCAGTAGCCCTTGCTCCTCCCCAGCCTTGATGACAATGTGTTTTTAATGAACATGGTAAGATGAGCGTGCAGGGCCAGTTTGTAGTGTCAACACCAACAGCAGGGAGAGAGAGAGAGTGTCAGAGTGTGTGTCTGCAGCAGGACGAGTCAGGCTTCAACAACCTGACAGGCTGTGGCTCATTAAACCCCCATCAGACGCAGGAGGTCAAGACAACAACTACATCTCAGGCAACACACGTTAAGCAGAAACACAATGCGACTGTGTAGTTCCAACAGAATACTGCTTTATACCTATGAGTGGTTTTATTTTAAGCTTTTTAATCTTTACTGTTGAGACGTTCCCAGAAATCTTTAGATAAATCATGAAAAGACCAACGGCTTATAGACTTATTATTCAGGGACGGTGCAGATGTTGTGTACAATATGATTAAATGGAAAAAGTTGCTTTTGTTTGTATTCTGGCCTCACGCCACCCTTAATGCACGCTGTATTGCTGTGTTTTCTGTGTGGGCGGATGGCTGGCTGACTTCGGAGAAGCAGGTCGACAGTGTAGCTGCAGAAGGTTTCACAGTGGGGTAGAGAGAGGGACTGGGGGCACTGTTTGGCAAGACTGAAGCGATAAGCATAATTTCAGGCTGAAATATGCCGGCGTAAACAACGCTACTTGTTTGATTGTGTTTAATTCAAGTGTGCTTGAACAACAGTGACAGGCTGTTGTTCTAGAAAGAAATGTGTGTTTTGGGGTTCAACTATTTCTCTAGTTTTGACTCATGTCGCCTGAGCTGAAGTCCTGCAAGGTCAAATAAGTGAGTCCTACGCCAACCCTCAGGCAGGGTGGCGCCTCTCGATCTCCATCTGACCTCTGCTTTTCCCTTTTTCTCTCCTCTCCTGTTACTCACTGAGTGCACTGCAAAAACACAAACAACCCATCTGTATTTCTGGGTTTCATGGTTCTGTTTTTTATAATTCAATCTTATAAAAACACACACACACACCAGGGACCTCCCTTCTTTAACTGAGCAGCAGCAGAGGATGGAAGAGGATCTCTGTCAGATCTGCAAGTCGATTTGCCAGTCAGCTGGAAAGGATTAGAAATATCCTGTCCTTCTCTCACTCTTTGAAGCAGACTTATTAGGTCTGTTGGGTCAGAGGACCCTAGGGCCTCCCTACTAGCTCCGGGTCTGGTGCTGTGCATGTTAACCCTGCCTAGCCAGGGGTCACCACAGCCTTTTAAGAGGATTGCATCTTGGTGAAGTGAAGTGTAATGGCTTATTTCCTGGCCACACTGGAAGGGGAAATCAGTAGTATCCATTTGGGATATTGTATTTAAGCAAAATTGACTTAGTGGAGGTGTTCCAAAGTAAGTAAGAAATATGCTTAATTGTGTTTGATGAGAAGATTGATATCACCATCATGTTGCTATGGTAATTATGAAGCCTGAGCCGGGGGGGTAGGTAGCTTAACTTAGCATAAAGACTGGAAACTGAGGGCAAAAGCCCGCCAAACGCTGCCCAAAGGAAATTAAATCTGCCTGCCTGACTTCTAAAGCTTTTAGTCCACACATTGTGTTTGTCTTTTTGATTGTGATATAGTGCCTTGTGTGGCTCCGTCTTACCGTGTGTTAAGGTGACAATGCTGCTCTGATAATGTCAGAGGAACATTGTCTGTTCTCTGGCAGTGCAGCTGTCACATCAGGGACGACTCAAACAAATCTTCACCGTGCCAGCTACATCCTCCTGCACCCTCCCACCCCACCCCAACACACAGCTGCTCTCCAGGAAATGTGTTTTAACAAAAAAGCAACAACCCAAAACTGTATTTCAGTACAGCTTTGGGTTGTTGTTTCTCTTCTTTACCGTAAGCAGCTGCCATTAGTGGACAAAACATCACCCTAGCAGAGCGTAGGAGAATCTATCCATGGGAAAATAAATGGCGTGGTTATTGATGATCTAGAAAACGTATGGATAAAGACAAGTATGTGAAAATGGATTCTCATACCTCCATCAAACTCACACTCGATTTTCCCATGTGACTGTGGCTGTGCACTCATGGCCGTGCTGCTTGTTTACACATAAATAAAACGTCAGCCAAGAGAACAGTGAGCATGAGGGAAAGTTTCTCTCAGTCTTTTGGCTGGACAGTCATTTGGCTGTTGTGTTGTTGTATGTTTGCATAAAACAGACACATTTTCCATGTTGTCTTGTTCTTGACTTTTAAGCTGCCATCCTAACCTGTGACGCTAGAATTATTCATGACTCTCTGATGTGAAACGCAGCAACTCCACAGGCAGTGGGCATCTGCAAACTGACAAAGGTTAAATAACATGAAGTCACAGGTTCTTTCTCTTCCTTGTTATGTAACCGACACTTTTTCCCCTCCTTTTTTTATTTCCTGACGCCTTCTGCTCGCTCTCTAAACACCCGTTTCCTTTTCTCAACAGTTCATTTGCCATGTCTAAGTCGGCGGTGAAGAAGCTGCACTGGCGTTCAAAGGTGCTAGACAGCTTTGTACCTCTACAAGGTTCGTCGGGTGAGCTGGGGATCGCCATCGGGGGAGGAGCAGATTATGGAGAGTTTCCCTTTGTCACGTCAGCCCCGGGTGGTGGCCTCACTGTGGGTGACATCATCCTAGAGATTGGGGGAACACCAGTTTTAGGGATGACATTAGGAGATGTCCGTGGTATCCTCAACTCTTGCCCCCATCCTATCCGCATCAAAACTGTGTCACCAGGTATGACTCAGCACCCAAAACAGCCAACACATTAGTCTGCAACTCATTTAAATAGATGAGCAAATTATGGGCACAAAGGCGATGAAATGTGTGAACACAGGTCTGCTTTGTTTCAGGTAAGGCCCTTCACATATCTTAATTCTTAATCTGAAATTCCCACACTCTTACTGTAGACAGTTTACAGTGACTTATCACTGTTTATCTTGCACGCCATTGCACTTGTTTCATCTGTCTACACCCAAACAATCTGCTACACTTGCTTCCAAGCTGTCATCCATGATATTCCTGCACAATAACAGCCTCCCTCCCCCGAGCTCTCACACTCCAAATCGTCGGTCTGTAGTGTTCTGCTCTGCTGATTTGTGCTTGTCAATTATGTCGGGAGGACTGGTTAACATGGGTAGGAGTTCAAAATGTTTGATGACGCATGACAAGAGTGTGGCAATCGAGTTGCCTGTCACTCGCAGTGGGGCCTTGATGTTTAGAACAGGGGGCTGGGGGAACGGATGTCTTTGTCGGCTGCGGACAGAACGATATGTCACCAAAGTGTCACCTGACTGCACCTCCCGATGGCCTTGCTCGCTAGATTGATGGCCGATTTGGCCACAGGGGCGTAAATGGGGACCTTTGCTCCTGGTCGCTCTGCTACCGGTAGATCCATTATCATTTCTGAAGTCTGCCTGGTCCTCTCTGTGCAGCTTGACTGCATGTGGTGTGGACATTGATAGATGATCTGATGCTTTGGGTTTCTGTACCACACCTCCTCTGCTACTCCTACTACTACAACTCCCTCTGCTCCTGCTTCGGAATACTGACATCAGGCTACAGTCCCGAGAGGAAGCAAGCATTAATGCTGCAGAGAGGAAAAAAAGAGCAGTGATGCCACACAAATCAAAAATACCCAAATTTAAAATTTCATTCTCTGGTTTTGATGACAGCAAAGCTCCAGAAAATCTTTTTTGCATTGCTGTTATTCCTGGCTTCAGACATATGCTTAAACATTGTCAGTTCATTCAGTTCAGATTTGAATTTTGCTCTTCAGCAGACTAGAAAATAGCAGCTGTTTCGTAACATCACGAACAAAGCCGCCATTTCTCCCAAAGGGCGGCAGGCTAGATTCATTTCCCTTTACAGACAGCAGCCATATGTGACCAGTCATATGTACATGCTGCCTCCACTAATAAAGTTATATCACTGATCCTTTTTTTTTAAATAGCCCTTTGTAAATTCTGCCTGCTCCTGGGCAGAACCACTGTAACAGCCAGCATGGATAGGGGGTGACAGGAGTGTGGATGGCTCGGCGACAGCCTTCAGGGGAGGCACTGACAGAATGGTCGTCTGTCAGAGTGACAAACAGGAGACACGCTCAGTCCATCCATAACAGCACGCGGCCTGCCATCAAAGGCCGTAAAGCACGCGAGACGATATTAAGAGATCAGAGAGGAAACAAAGCCCCGCTGTGTTGAGCGGCTCTGCCTCCTCTGGTGACAGCCTCTACCGTTGTGTCTGGAACAATTAACCTCAGTAGGCTGTTGTAGGTATATGCACGAGGAACTTGGACAGGCACGTTTAATTCTCAGGAGCTACTATGAAGTGATATAGAGACATCAGCAGGCTGTAAAGTACTGGTGTTAAATCCAGCTTGTCAGGAGTAAAAGTTAGCGCTTTAGATACATTTAAGCATGCATCATCCGACTGTTTATGCTTACTGAGCTGATTTATTTCCTTATCTCTCTCCTTCCTCATCTCTATGCCAAACTTGTTTTATGTGCCCTTCTCTCAGGCCCCACATTGTGTAAGGACCTCAGGTTGTATCTGAGTAAGTGCTTCACACCCGGATCAGTGGACAGCCAACTTCAGCAGGTCATCAGAGAGAACCTCTACCTCCGTGCTGTACCTTGTAAGTCCTCTCCTGGGTTTCACTTCTTATCTTTATATCCAGTATTCCTGTATTTATCTTGCCTTTGTATATCTTATCTTGTCTACTGCAGTTTCATCCTGATGCTACCATGTGGCATGCCCTAATAGCAAATGTATTGTCTCCAGGTGTAATTCAGTTCATTTCAATGAAATTGTACTGAATTGAATGAAAATACTGATTTATAAGGGCATGTCTCTTTTATTAGTTGGTAATATTTTGTTTTTACACCAGTCTCATTGCTCCTGCCATGTAAACACGATGGTGTTAATTAGCATTTGAGCCGGCAGAATTGTTTTGATCACTTTCTTGTGTCAGTGTATATTTGTATGGAGTTATTTTTTTATGAAATATTAAATGTTGGCATATGAGAAATACGTATATTTTAAATCAGCTTTTGGTAAAGCTGACTGAACTGTAACAGCCACCATTTGTATTGTCACAACACTGAGCCTTTTCCTGAGTGGTAGTCTCATATTTACAATCCACATCCATAAGCTGTTTGACCGTTTGTTTGGTGGGATATCTAATTCTATTCATGCTTAACAAGTTTTTTCTTTTGTCCTGGTGTTTGCATCATGTCCTGAAAATCAAGCCTGTGGTCTGCAAACGCCGTTTCATTTTGATGCCTATGACTAAAATCAAGCACAATGGCAGCCAAAGGCAGCTAGTTGTAGTGCATCTGTTGCTATCTTAATCCTCTGTAATATGACGTCACTGGAAACAGCCAGAGGATATAACAGCTGAGTAGAGTTTTATCAGAGAAGCTTTGTGTTTTGTTGTATTTTCCTGGCTTTCTTTAATAATATCTTTTGTTGTTGTTGTTGTTGTTGTTGTTGTTGCTGGGGGGCTTTTTTTCCCTTATTTTCTTCAGGTGGTAGTGTTAAATATACAACCCACCTCGTGTGTCAGTATTGTTAACCTTGTCGTGGCAGTGTGGAGTTTTGTTGCTAATCTCTCCTTTAGTCCATGAAGTAGGTCATGTGGGACAATCTGCCCCCGCACCACATGACGCACTCGCTGACAGAACAAGGAGCGGTTGAGAAGTGTGTAAAAGAGTTTAAACTGCATCTCTCAGTATACCGCATGCATATTGTCATTACAGTGTAATTGCAATTTTAGCCACACTCCCTCATTACGTAGCCATGCATCTACACAAGCAACTGCTCAGGGACTGAATCGACCAAATTAACATTAAGTCTTTCAGTTGTTTTGTAATGAGAATGGTATCAATAAGGGGGGGATCTTTACACAATAAATGGTTGTTAAATGATTTCACACGTTAGTTTGAGAAAACAGAGGATTCATATATGTATACCTATACATCCATATTGATTAGATATTGATTTATCACTTGAAACAGTGCAGAGGATCCAAACTTGGCAAACTACCTCCCATCCCTAGGTGCTTTATTTTAGTAAGAGTGACAATAAAGCAGACTCAGCCCCTGCAAGTGCAATCCCCTGACCTGCTGAAGATGACACCACAAAGATGCTGTTCATCTCATGCTTATAGCAGCACAAGCATCTCCGAACCGATCACATTTCAAATTTGATCACTTGTAGATATGTAGAAGCTGAATTTTCTTCCTTTTTGTTGTTTTTGTACAAGTAGGCAGCTGTGTTTAACAGGAACTTAAAGCTGAAGAGTTTTCATCAGTGGCTCATTGTGGCCCCCTTCAGGATCATGTGCGTGCTCCTACTGCTCCCTCCAACACCTCGTTGAATTCTCTAATACAATGAGTAATTAGCCTCAGTTCAGGTTTTAAAAACGTGTTTGCCATAGGGAAGCAAAGATGGTACGAGAAGACCTCAGTTTTGATTCGCTTTTTTATGTGTAGATAGTTCTTCCCTGGAAACTGTGCTCAGTACCAATGAGCTATTTCAGTCCTTAAACCCTTTTGATGAGACAATGTTCTCTGATATTCAAGCTGGCACTGATGTAAGAAATAACATTACAAAGGCTCAGTCAAGTGAATTGCAGAACTAAGTAAATGCAGGCTACTGTATCAATAATTCTGAGGTGGAATTAAATTAAAAGCAAATGTCTATCAGTGCCAAAGTGGAGGAGGGGACGGCTGCGGTCTAATAGCCCTGTGTGTGCAGAGAGGATGATCGCTGTGTAGCTTTGGAGAACATGTACATGCTCAATAAACAATCCTGCACCCTGTGTTCTGTTCTTTTATACAGATTGTTCTTTTTTGTCTTTTCATTCCCGTTATTTTGTTCTGTATTCAAGCTTTGCAGAATTTACATGACCCTCTTCAACTTTCCCATCCATAGTTCTATAATCGCATTTGCACATGTGCCCTTGGATGATTCAGAACCAATGTCACGGTATCAAGGCTGGCTGTTTCTCTTTCTCCTCCATAAAAGACTTTTATAATTGTCTTCTGAGTGAGTCGGAGATAAGAAACATCATCATTTAGTTATTCTAATATGCTTGCTCCAGCATGTCACCCAGACTCTCTGTGCCCTTTTCAACTGCAGGATTTATTGTTGGCTATTTGTGTGCAGTGATCTTGACAGACAGCTCTCTCTGGGTGTTGATACAGAGTTCTGTGTAATTACCTCTTCAATCCCTCCCTCGCCCCGTCCCCCGAGGATCAGAGCGCCGCTTATACGGGGACAGGCGGGAAAGAAGATGTCAATAATCCATCCTGTCTCCCCGCTGACATGTCATATATGTCTCTGAGGAGGGTGCATAGATAATGAATCTGTGACTCTCACCATATCAGCTGGAGTGATGCTGTGTGTCCTGAGGGGAGGAGAAGAATCATAGACATGTCAGATGCCATCATGAGATTTGCAATCAAATCTTTAATTAGTAAAAGAAACTGCTATTTTTTTTTTTTTTTTTTTAAAGAAAAGCATCTAAGAATAGGGTTTTTGTTTTTTTTTCTGTTGCCATTTTTGGAAACCGGAGGTGCAAGACCCACCCTGATCTGATACAGATAATGCATCACATCAGCCCTTCTCATCTACTTTAAACGTGGTCAACAGTTTCCTAATAAGCTGGGACTGGAGCGTCAGACATCACTGGAGAAAATGTCCATCTCAAGCCATCCTAGACAGTAAGCCACATACTGGAAAACTCAACATGTGGAAGTATAACACAAAAAAAGAGGTTAGCCCAACAGGCATGAAACCAAACCGATATAGAAATGCATAAGTGATTTGAGCATATACTGTTCATTAAAGGGGACCTATTGTGCCAATTTCCAACTCCATCTTGTAATTTTTGCACTACATGACAGTAGCTTTGCATGGCTCACAGTTAGAAATAATCCTTATATTTATCTTATACTTGCCTTTGCTCATCCTCAGTTAGAAACAAGCTGTTCTAGCTAGTCTGCTTGTAAACCAGCTTCTAGGAAAGATGGAAAAAGAAAAGATGTAGGGGAATGTAAAAAAAAAAAAAAAAAATCCAAATCACAGTGATGCTGATTCACACTGGACTAATATTATCTTGGAACCTCAGTGGCTGACAAAGTATAGTAGGTAATTTGTGGCTGAAATTTGACTTTTGACTCTGGGTAATTCTGGTCCTTTGTGATTGTGGCTTCAGAAGAGAAGATCAGTAACACAGATTTATCACGTCTGTGGGGCAGTTTAAAAATAAATCCTGTTTAAAAGTTTTTTTTGTTTTTTTTGTGGGCAAACCTCCTGATTTGTTTTTGTCTCTCTCCAGCTTAACCTGAGCTCACATCCTACCAAGCTAACTCTTAAGTTGACTTATGACTTACGCTGAGTTTAATAATAACTATAGCAGTGAGGTAGGTGATGTTTTCAGTACGAGCTACAATGACTGTCTGACTGTTGACTGTTTGCCAGTAGCCTTTATGCTACAGTTGACCTGTTCTGCATATTATTGTTTTTGTACTATATTACAGCAGCTTTGCATGCACAGTTAAAAAAAAAAATCAGTTTTCATGTGATACTGTGCTTTGGTTCAGCCTCTCATTTCATCCCTTGTCTTGATTAGCTCCCCTGCCTTTAAGCCCCCCTCCCTTTAAGGCAGGCTTTCTTCTGATTGGTTGCCCCTGGAAACAGAAGATGGATGGGTGGGGCTGATGTTTTAATGTCTGATGATCAAATTAAAATTATTAACCTTGAATATGTCTAAAGCCAAGTGCTTAGAGCGGTCTGAAACCCAGGATTTCTTATACATACTTGGAACTCATAATTTTTTAACATTTTCCATGTTTGGTATGAGAGCCTGCCAGTGTAACAGTAGTTATGTGACAGTAAATGATGAGGAGCATCATAGGTTACTTTTAGATACATTTTATGCTTCAGAAAGAGCAGGTCAGGCTGATGGAGATTCCTCATGCTCTCTAATGTGTGGTGCCTCTGTGACTACATGGGTGAATTGGCTGCAGAGTGTGTGAGGGCTCATTGTGGGGCTTTGTGTGCACTTGTGTGCATAAAGTCCTGTATGTGTCATTGTGGCTGCGAGAGCTGCTCCCAGGACAGCAGTGCATTAATCATGGGTTTTATAGGGTAGCTGGGTATGACTCCCTCCTGCTGGATCCACAGACATCATATGTGGTCCTCTAGGAGAAGGACAGAGATTTGTCCTTAGTTTGGCTTTGGGGGATTTTTTTGTTTGGGTTTTTCTTTTTTCTTTTTTGTCTTGGGAAATGAATTAATTGTTTCAAGGTCAGTATGGGTGCCACAGTGTTCAATTTGCAAATTAAAATTACACCACTGGATTTGCGAAAGATAATTTTGTGGTGTGTGGTGTGATATTTTTCACACCACATGTCTGTACTTGTGTTTAATTGGTTGGAGATTTGGCATTGGGGTTAAAATACAGCACGCACAGAGCGTTACCTGAGTGATCCCACAACGACACAGGATGCTTTTACTGCCATGGCTTGGACTCACCGTTCTCTTCCAGGCCAAGGTCAATGTGAATCAATTATGATGACAGACCATTGATCATCTGAGTGCTCCATCTTCACAATCGTGATAGAGCGGCTTTAAGACTTTCTCAGTGCCTCATTAATGTTTAATTCGGTTCTTATTGATCTGTTTATAATAAAGAGGCCTTGGTAAATGCCTTTTGTCATCATTGTGCTTTTCATGCCGAAGGGTAAATTTTGGTTTGTGGAGGCTTCACCTTGGGCTGCTTTTACAACAACATGGAAATCCTTTTATTAAAGAAAAAAACAAAACAAAAGAATAGCCGACTTGGTTATTTCTCTGCCAAGGAGAGAGCCAGCGTACAGGTTGTTTGTGTATTTGTTTCCTAACAAGAGAAATCCACCCTGCCAAATTTCACGAAACTTAGTGGTGAATTAGAAGCGGTGTTACATTTTGCTGCAGAGCTGCATCAGTGCAAATTTGCATTGATTTGCAATCAGCAAACGTCCGTCTGGTTGTAATTATCAATGCATGTTGTAGTTTCTCTCCATTTCTACTTTTTAGACAATTTTTGACACTGCTCTGAATTAACCAGTAAAATTAATCTTGTATAGAGCGATAGGGTTGTTTCATATTTCATCTATTTTGTCAAACTTATGTACTTATGTAATCCTAAGCTATTTATAACCTGCTGATTTGCAACTTTTTTTCAACACTGAACTCAGATTGATGACCCCTGATGAGAGGAAAGGGTCTTGATTAACTGATACATCATCCATGTCAGAACTGATGGTGTATTGAGCCCTGTGATGCTGATGTATGACATAATAATTTGGGTTTTTTCTTCTCTCCTAGGTACAACCAGACAGCCCAGAGAGGGGGAAATCTCAGGGGTAGACTACAACTTTGTCTCTATTGAGGAGTTTTTCTCTTTGGACGAATCAGGAGCGCTGCTCGAGAGTGGAAAGTTCAAAGGTAAACACTTCAGCTAACTGCCTGTGCATTCACAGACTGCAAGATGGTGTTTCATTATGCAGGGTACATTACATTCTGGTTAAAAAGTGAGAGATGAAAAGCTTTCTTTACAGCATCTCTGGATTCTGATCGGACAACCCAACATACATCAGACAATGAGAAATAACCCCTTGATGAACACAATTTACATATAGATATCGATATACATATATAAATAGCATAAATTGGTGTTTATATGTCAGAGGATTGCTGGTTAGATTATTATTCCTGAAAAGATAAAATTTCTACTTTTCACTTTTGAATGAACTTAAAAATTTAAAGCAAAGTCCAACCAGATTCAGCTCAGAAAGCAGCGGTGTGTTGTTATTGTTACCCTAGAGGTTTTGTCCTTTTTTTAGCCTTTTAAGGTTAGCCTTCTTAGACTGAGATTTCTATCAGCAATGGGGGACATTTAAAAGTTGATGTGTACAGTAAACCAACGCACATGGATCAGTATTTAACGTTTGACCGTCATTATCCACTGGAGCAAAAACTAGGTGTGATTAGGACACTTCAACACACAGCGAACACCATCCCCACAGAAAAAATGGCCAGAGAAGCAGAAGAACATCATATCAAGAAGGCCCTCTTGTAAGTGTGGTTATCCCAGGTGGACTTTTGTCAAAGCCCCAGGTGATCTAAGAGAGAAGATCAACTGCTGCCTAAGCGAAAACCCTTAGTGATGCTTTATGTGTCAGGAGCATCGGGACATGCTCTCTAAACACTGCATCTCTGTGGCTTTCAGACCCCAAAAAACACTGGGCCAAAAATTGGTCCACTCCAAGAGCCCGGTCCCCCAGCACAAAGAGAGTAATATAGTGTATGCTTGTTCCCTCCTGGAGAACACGGCGGGTCTGGGCCCAGCGCTGGAAAAATAGCTGCAGGGCAGGATGGCTGCTGTGTTTGCTTGGGATTACTCCTCACCCCCTACCCACCCCAGTTGCTTGTCACGTGCTTCATAATATTGTGCTGTGGACATTTATGTGCTTCTGTGCAGAGGAGTTTTTCTGTATTATCCTTTTGTGTTACACATTTCGATGTTTTTTTCCCCCTTGCTACCTAGCCTGACCTGTAGGTACACTGACGGCGATCATGGCTCAAGAGTTGGCAGTTCGTCTTGCAATCGGAAGGTTGCCGGTTCGAGCCCCGGCTCGGACAGTCTCGGTCGTTGTGTCCTTGGGCAAGATATTTCATCTACCGCCTACTGGTGTTGGCCAGAGGGGCCGATGGCGCAATATGGCAGCCTTGCTTCTGTCAGTCTGCCCCAGGGCAGCTGTGGCTACAACTGTAGCTTGCCTCCACCAGTGTGTGAATGTGAGAGTGAATGAATAGTGGAATTGTAAAGCGCTTTGAGGGTCTCGAAAAGCGCTATATAAATGCAATCTGTTATTATTATTATTATTACCTATCTTCTGATCATTGGTCAATGGTCATGACAATCTCCATATAAATGATCCAGAAACTGACCTCACAGCCCATTGTTTGCCAGTGATGCTAGTTTTAGTCATTGTGCAAATGTACTGTTTATAAGGTTGCTAAGACTGAAGAAGTCAACTGGATGAATGACGAAATGTTTCACCAACTGAAAACTTTACGTCCAGATTAACAGAATCAACTTTTTGGGACATGGTATACATTCACTGGCTGCTTTCTTGTATACACCTGTTCAACTGCTCATTGATGCAAATGTCTAATCAGCCAATTAGACTGCAGCAACACTTCCAGTGCATTTAGTCATGTAGACATAATCAAGATGACCTGCTGAATTTCAAACTGAGCATCAGAATGGGGGAGAAAGGGGATTTTTGTGACTTTGAACGTGGCATGGTTGTTGATGGCAGACACACCAGTCTGCTCAAAAGCTGCTGATCAGCTGGGATTTTCCCATATGTCCTTCTCTAGGGTTTACAGAGAGTGGTCTGAAAAACAGAAAATATCCAGTGAATGGCAGTTCTCTGGGGCAAAATGCCTCGATGAGGAGAAACAGTTTCAGCTGACTGCTGACTATTTCCATCCCTTTACAACTACAGTGTACTCATCTTCTGATGGCTACTTCCAGCTTGATAACACCATGTTACAAAGCTCCCATCATCTCAAACTGGTTTTTGGCCTCAACAGTCACCAGATCTCAGTCCAGTAGAGCAACTGTGGGATGTGGTGGAGTGGGATATCGTGGATGTGCAGCCAGTAAATCTGCAGGAACTGTGGGATACTATAATGCCAATATGGACCTAAATTGCTCCTTGAATCTATGATATGAAGAATTAAAGTGATTCCTGTACAGGGGTCTTTGCTCAGTCTTTTTGTAAGGGTGAATGACGAATACATGTACAGATTCACGCATGTTTCATCTGAGCCTTCGTCTGGAAATGGTCCCTCTCCTTTGGAAGACTTTCTGGTGTGGGTCCAGTGCCAAAAACCGTGCACCCCAGGAAGCCTAATCATTTTCAGACCTGTGTTGTTAACTTCCTGCCTGATGTAGACCCTGGAAAAGATCTTCCTCACCCACCTGGTGAGCACAATACTTGACCCTCTACAGTTTGCCTACTGTCCTGGGTGGTGAAGGTCATCACTGACTTTGTCATCTGGTGTGAATTCAACCACCTGCATATCAACACCAGTAAGATGGAGGAGATGGTAGTTGTGTTCCAGAGAAAACCAACTCCTGGGTGTTCACCTTAACAGTAAACTGGACTGGTCAGAAAACACTCATGCTCTACACAAGGACCAAAGTCGGCTCCATCTGCCCGGCAGGCTGAGTACTTTGGGGTGTGCAGGTCTTTACTGAGGACCTTTTATGACACAGTGATGGTCTCTGCAATCTTTTATGCAGTAGTCTGCCGGGGAGATGGCAGCATGGAAAGGGGCCGGAGCCAACTAAATAGACAGGTGAAGAGGGCCAGCTCTGTCCTGGCCAGTCCACTCGACTTTATAGAGGAGGTGGGTGAGTGGAGGATGCTATCCAAGCTAACGTCCATTATGGACAATACCTCATATCCCCTGAGCAGCTTGTTTAGCTGTTCCAGCCATGTTGTAGGACGGAGCACTCATCCCGACAGTAGTCAGGCTGGGCAAAACACACATACAATAGATACCTGCTAAAATATATGTGTAGGTATAATCACTCCCACTGCTCTTTGTGTGCAAATGAAAAAATCTCAAAGTGTATTTTACTGTATTTACCAACCACTTATAAATAGTACAAATTACTCTTGTATATATTTTTTACTTTTTTATTTTGTACAATATTTTTTCTTATTTATTTATTATTTATTTTTCTAAAATATCTCTAATTCACATTTTCTTGTAACATGTGAATTTCCCCAGTGTGGGGTTAATCAAGTCTATGTCTATGTCTAAAACCACAATTTTGTACCAGTGCAGGAGTCAAAGAAGGCAGACAGGCAGGTAGTGAAACAAAGGTAACTTTAATCAGACTAAAAGAAGAAGCATCAAAAGGTGCCGCACAAGTGAAAGCTGCATGAATCCAAAAAAGGAAACAACGTGACCAGAGATCAAGTAAAAGAGCCAAAAGTTAAACAGTTAACAGAAAAAAACACCATGAGACAACTTGTCATCTTTACATTTTACCTTCTGTCCATGTTGCACAACTGAGATTTTTCTTGTAAATTTATAGGTGCTCTGATTTGTTGCTTAAGTTCTGTTTTTTTGACATGAGCCTATTTCCATTCTTTATGCTTAGCTCAGCTAAATGTCTCCTGGCTCACATTAAGTGTGCATTTATCAAACCCATGTCATATCGGTCTTCACATTTACTTCTCAGCAAGAAAACACTGGAAGACTTTTGTCACCCTCTTCCCTTATTGTGCCTCTAACAGTGGCGATGTGTAAGGTAAATACAAGGAGGCTTCAAAGGCTAATTCTTGGTGCTTATTCATGAAAGCTGGTGATACTCAGCTTGTATCTTCCCCACAGACTCCTCCTTTTGTAAGGGTCAGAGTGCTGCCTCTGATTAAAAAGCCTCCATACATTAACATCCATAATTTATAAGAGTTTAATGGGCGCAATAAATGCCATCCTCACCTGCCTTGCATGTGACATTGACGGACATATTGCTACAGCAAAGCAGTCTGGAGTGTCGGCAGCGTTGTTCGTCCAATCGCCTGCAGAAAGCGCAGTAAACGGTGACGGCTGGTGACCTTGCTGCTGAGTTCACTAATCTAATGTTTCCCTCAGCCCATTTGGATCTCCACGAGCCGAATGGAGGGGTGGAGGTAATTTCATTTCTGCTTTAGGAGCTGGAGCAGATGGCTCATTCTAAGAATGTAGTTTATGATCTCAGGGGATACATAACAAAGGTGTGTACATGCATATGTCGTATGAGGTATATATGTGCATAATCGTGCAATTTATTTATCTCATGAATTCATATCATGTTTGAACTGTTCATATAGGCTTTGTGAAATTAATGATCTTCAAATTAATGCCAGTGGATTTGAATGGGCCCATAATGTACATTAATCCCAATATCTCAGTTTATTTCATTATAACATTTAACTTTTTCATTGCATCTCAATTGATTAAGAAAGGGTGTCTCTCTTCTGCTTTTCTCCGTCGCAGGGAATTACTACGGCACACCTCGGCCCGTTCACGTTAGTGCAGAGAGCCCCCCCATCACCTACCAGGAACACCGCAACCTGCTCAGAAACTTCCGCACACGCAGCAAATCGCTCAGCAACTTGGAAAAGGCTGCACCAGAAGGCATACACAACGAGGGAGACTCGGGCAAGTGTCGCTGAGCTAAACTATGGCCGGTGCTGGCAGAGCAATAAATGTTCGTCTGCATCTAAGTAATCATAAATGAAGCATTGAAGTTATCAGTTATATTGAGTTATTTATATAGCATATCAGCAGTGGGAAAATGTATCTTCTCAGAACTGCAAAGTATTCAGCAGCTTAATACTGCGTCGTCTCTCTATCAATAGCTCCAGTCTCCAATGCCCAAATTAATCAATCATTAGCATGATTAGTATGCTCTAAAATCTCAGTTGGGCTGTGGCCTCATCGATTGCTGGATCACCTCCAAGGGAAGGTCAAGCTGCCTTGGGTCAAGCAGGCAAAGAGGGAAGCAGACAAGTGTGCACACACAGAGGTGAGGGACGAAAACTAGCAAATCATGCGACAAGAAAGCAGCATTGTTCGACTCGAGTCATTGGGCTCCCCAAACATACGGTCATTGTAGGTTTTTGTGGCAGTTGTGACCAAAATACTATCTCGTTTAAAGAGAAGGCTTAAAAGGCTCATTAATCACCAGTGAGAGAAAAGACTAATGCAAAGAGCTTACTTTCAAAAACATATTTAAATAAAAGCATCATCAGCGAAATGCACTTAAAGTAGAAGCAGCTTGTTACTAATAATGCTTCGACTTGTGAGGTACTCCTTTTTTTTTTTGAGTCCTAGTGCAGATATCCTTTACCTGGGACTCAGTGTGGGTATTAGATCATAAAAATACAAGAATATTTATTCAGTTGTTATGAAGATGCCTCCAAATTTGTAGTGGTTAACACATTCGCTTGGAAAATAAAAGGGCACTGGTTCGAGTCCAGATGGGGACGCAAATTCTCTTTGGTTTTCTGCCAAATCAAAAACATCTGGAGCTACCTGCTGTGGCGACCCCTTGTGGCGAGAGAACATTTGGAAGTAGTTCTCATTCAGACCATGGGTGATTTTTCATATGGACCTACATTTACTGAGCCAACCTGGGAGGCACGAAGAGCCCGAACACTCAGAGGTTT
The DNA here is from genome assembly GCF_057381845.1 of Rhamphochromis longiceps. Taxonomy (NCBI): domain Eukaryota; kingdom Metazoa; phylum Chordata; class Actinopteri; order Cichliformes; family Cichlidae; genus Rhamphochromis; species Rhamphochromis longiceps. Next base: position 22,213,520 of record NC_140576.1, read on the forward strand.
CTGTGCTCTATTATATATTCCAGAGAGACTAGAATAGCTTCCAAAAAAGTCTAGGAATAATGAGAAATAAATGTAAATGACCATAAAGACACGCAGTGACCATAAGAGATGCAAAATAACCACAAGTTGAAGCAAAAATGTGCAAAAGCTTTGCAAGATACAGCGATCAAGACAGGAAATGATCACATATACAGATATTTTTGTGCTTTCATGATTAAAAGGAAATGACAAGGGCCTCCAGCCATACACCTTCAAATGATAACAAGCTACAAAGAGTAAAAAATATAAATTATAAACAATATTACCCTTTGAATTGTGGTGAATAAGCGTGAGTGAAATACAAATACTGCAAAATTATATACTTGAATAGACTGCAGGCACAAAGAAGTGAAGGCAACATGAAACTAGTACACAGGAGCTGAACAGAAGGTGAGTGTAAGATTAAATATTAGAGAAAGGGAGCACGGCAGCAGCGTAGGGGGTGGAGGTGGCAGGTAGGGTGGCTGAGTGTTAAGAAGGGTGAAGGCAGGGAGCCAGAATGGGACAGAAGATAAGAGAGAGGCAGGCAGTGTGGGAGGTGAGAAAATCAGGCAGACAGCTATCCAGAAACGTGCTCCAAGCAGTCAGGTATTGCAGCAGGCAGTCCGGACCGGTGCAGGATGCAGGCAGGTTGGAGTTTGAGAGAGCCGTCCAACACCCTGACCTCTGCTGAGTCATCTTTTGAAGTGACGATGCGTGGGTGGATGGGTCCAGCATCACTTGTCGCGTGCAGCAGGACTCCCAGTGTTAGGGCTGACGTCTCTTAAATCCATGCTGGAGCTCAGAACTGAAGGACAGCTACAAGGACAGCTAGGAAAGAAAATATGCTTATTTTTCATCTACTGCTAGTGTGGCATGCATAGTCACATATTCTTCCTCCTTAGAGAAAGGACAAAGACAGCTGAGATGCTGACCTCAGGTCTTTTTGCCTGACAGCCCCCAGTGGAAATGCCAGAATAAGGTCATTACAGCTTGCAGGAGAAACTTTTTACCTGCCACATCCGTTCAATAATATATCAGTGTTAAGTATTTCTTCTCTGTCATAAAAAAAAAAATCCTGCATGTGCACGTGACAATAAAAGTGATTCTGACTGTAATTACAGGAGGCTCTGCGGGTGTTAGCAGCAGCATCCCTCTTGGTCACCGGTCTCCCGGTCGCACACGAGCATCCAGTAGCGGAGGCGATGGTCACGTCATAGAAAACGGCATCATCAGCAGCAGGAGTGGTGCCAGAGTGAGAGGCGTGATGCCCGATCACTGGGAGCAGGCCTTCAGTGACCCAGGAGAGTCAGTTTACATAGAGTAAGTGTTGCCATAAATCTATTAAATGAATAGTCCAACATTTCAGGGAACAGGCTTATTCACGTTCTGAGATTTAACTTCTATTCACATGGGATTATTATTCAAAGGGGATCTTGTGATTTAGAAATTACCCGCCCCCCACGTCTGTATTTTGTGCAGCACGTTCGCACAGGATCAGTGAAGTCTGTGTTTTACTTGAATTTACTGACATCTGTGGTCAGCAGCTACAGGACTAAGATTAATAATAATAGGCTGCCACATAATAACAGCCAAGTCTGTTGAAAGACAGCAAAATGTTCATTACCGATTCCTGTCATTGCGGTTATCCATCTCATCATCATCCTTGTTCTTCTGCAAGAGGATATAAAATTTCTATCGGTCTTTATGCTGTATAGTGACACTAACCCTCCTTAATTTGTAACAGTCACAACTCTGACAGCAGAGATGCACAAGCAAGGTGTGGAGAACAGAAAAGTCTTTCCAAATAGGCAGAAGTTAAAGATAATTTCATACAAATAAAATATAAATAACACCACAGCACCTCTGGGATTCACCATAAAAAGGTTATCTGTGGTACAAATATTAACTTTTCAAATTATGGATCCTGTAGATTTGTATGAGATTTTGATCTCAGACTTCTTGAACAATTATTACAAATGACTAGAGGTCTTCAGATAATAAGTCCTGTGTGAATAAGGCTTTAGACAAGAAGATCAATAACACCATTCTATCTGCCAGCTTATTATGAAGCTAAAGCCAGGAAATACAGAACAACAGCAAGGCTGGCTTCTTTTTTTAAACCCCAGCAATAGCTGGGTTGCATGCACTTACCAGCTTAACATGGACGAACCCCACCCATCTACTCCTAATCCGAACCTAATCACTGACGTAGAAATATTTAATTAATTCAACATGTACGTTATTTTTATTAATGAGATTTACTGTCTGGCTGTATTTCCTTGCTGGTCTTCTCTATGATAATTCTTTTGATTCTTGGACTCTGTTACAGTGGCTTTTGCACAATTCCTAATTCAGATCAATCAAGTCATTCTCTATTCGATTATTGATTGGCTGCCCCTCGTAAAAAGATCTGAACAATAGGAGGTCAAGGCTTCCATATTCACAGCAAAAATGCTGCACCTGAGATAACAATAGAAGAGATATCTACTCTTATAAATAGACTAAAGTTTTTTAAAATAAATATATTATGCATATTTTTAATATATGCACATTAAAAATATGCATTTAAAAAAGTCAGAAACCTGAGTCTGTCTGTCTATCATTTTCATTTCATTCTAAAAAGTGAATATGTGATTTTCTCAATTTGCTCAATGCCTCCTTTTAGCACGCTGGAAAAAGATGGCAGAGAAAGTTGCATTGTTTGCAGAGGCAGGCGTTTCTACCCATACGGAAAAGAAATAGTAAAAACTTATATGTGATTACTCATGAAAGTGGCCACTTTCATGAGTAAATCATATAAGGCTTACATGATTTACTCATGAAAGTGGCCACTTTCGCATTACTTTCATACATTGTTTTAGTAAGTATCCAAAACATACAAGTTTCATTATATAATTTTTCAAGGGATCTTATATCTGTTTTCACTCTTGTATGCTTTTCATACAAGTTTCACACAAGACAGATACAAACTTTATAAGATTTATATATATCTTTTCCATATGGGTATTGTTCAACAAAAGTCTAATAAATTCCAGCACTGTCATATTGTATCCAATGCTGTTATGTTTCTAAAGAGGGTGGCTTTCATTTCTTTTCCAACTTTGTCTCTCCAAGACGCAACCCAAAGAGGACCAGCTGGCAGAGTCATCGAGCCTCAAGCAGGGAAAACCTCTACAAAAACGACTGTGAGCGTCTTTCGTTTGCATTCGTCTCTTTCTCTCTACGTTTCACTCGAATTCCGTGTAATTATTAAAACACTGGCAAGCGATTTAACTGTTGAACAGTCTAAATGAAGCTATATATTTGTCAAAAAGGGAAGAAACAGACACAGCCAGCTTGTTAGAGCCAAATGAGATGGAATGAGCTTTTAGCTGAACTGAGACGTGTAAGTGATTAAGGCCTAAAGCTCAGAGCTGCTGGCGAAGAGCCAGACTCGCTGCTGGGACTGGCAGGGTTGACACGTGTATGACATGTGACTGGCAACTTGATTTCATGATTTGGCCACATCATTTGTTGTTTAGAGGCGTAATCTAGTTGCAGATGGCTGTTTGTCATGATTGGAAACGCTCTGTTGCCACACTGTGACTTGACAAAGTGCAGTACACTTTTCTCACCAGCAGAAGGTGATATAATATTCATTATGATCAGAGGTACCTGATAGGATTTCTGCACAATCTGGTACAAACATTTACATGTTTACAGCTGGAAATGATTGCTGCTTCTGTCCCCACAATTAGGGCAGGATTGAATTAAGAACAAACATGAAAGGAAAGGCGCAGTCTGTAATAGCACAGATTTCTTGATGCAACAGTAAATAGTAAATAAAGACCTGGATTACTGTAGAGAGCTGGGTCGACCTAATGGATTATGTTTCCATTTTAAGGTGGTCGTCTGTAATGGATTCTGCTTTTAATGCAATCGTCCAACCATATGCTTTGGTTTGTGTAGCATTTTGTTAAAAGCCCATCTGCTGATTGGTTTGCAGTGTTACAGCTCTCTCTCTTTTGCCTTATTCGTAAGACCTGTCAGTTCTAAGCACTGAATTGTATGTAAACATGCAGGACGGTGTTCAGTCTCTTCTATGATTCCACCCTGTTGGCATATTTTTTAATTTCTTTCCTTAAGGACTATTATGACTTTTTCTTGGAGGTAAGCATCGTTATTAACCCATCCTCTCTTTTCCGCCTTTATCGCTAACTCGCAGGGTTCACGGACGAGCCTGGGGACCTCAGGGGTTTCCCTGTGCACACACACTTGATCAAAGGCCCCAGAGGGTTTGGTTTCAATATTGTGGGGGGAAGCAGGCCGAGAGAGTTTCTGCAGGTGTACAGTGTGACAGAAAGTGGACCCTCCACTCTTAAGACAGGTAAAAGATTATATGTATCATGGTCATGACTGCTACAGTTTTGCAGTTGGTAGTGTGTAAGTGTCTTTTTCTTATTTTTGTTCTTTCTGTCAGAATTTCTGTGGGTTTCACTATAAAATATTCCACAGAAAGTGAGTGATCAGTTCTTAATCTTCAGGGCTAGCACACTCTAATCTGGCCGTCATGTATAAACACCACTGCACATGCTGGTTGCAGACACACTCATGCAAATGCACTAGGCATGGTATTTGCACTCTAGAAAGCCGGGGCACAGGCTGTCTCTGCAGGGACTGATCTAGTTCATATCTGTTAATAGGCTGGTTTAGGAGGATTATGTGGTCGGATTAGTCTACACACATACAAAATACACAGTGTGTATTCCATTTACAAACGCTCCACACTTAAGCATATGAAACTAGTAAGAAGGGTTAACCCTTACATACTGCTCGGGTCAAATTTGACCCATTCTGACATTTTTCAGCTGCAAAAATAACCTAAATTTTGCTTAGTTAGACTGCAATATGAATATTTTTATACTGTTGTACGGGTGATAAAAATTTTTGTACACTGCGGTTGTTTGGTGTCACATTTAACCCATAACTACTGATAAAGATTTTTAGATTTAAAGATTTTTAGGTCCAGCAGTGTCGGTCAAATCAAGTAAAATGGTGGTTTGAGGGAATCGTGACAGACATGTCATGTCTGCGTGTATTTTTCACGGGACAGTGGTGACAGAGTTCATCAGCACACTGTCATGAGAACTGCCTGTGTTCACATGCATTCACCCAGCGTCCCGCAGGGACACAAAACCGCTGGTCCTTGCAGGGTCACGGGAGAATCTCAAAAGAGCGTAATAGTAAAACAGTGTAGATATGATCATATATGGTCCGCATAAGGAACAGAGGTCATACAGAGGTCAGAAGGTGCCTTGAGAGATGGTGCCTTGACACAGACACGGGATGTGAAACAGTGTGGTTGTAGTGGGATGAGCCGCACTGTTGCCTCACATCAAGATGGTTCATGGTTTAATTCTGTGCAGAGTTTGCATGTTTAATCCACTCCAGAGTACTTGCAGTGGGTTTTCTCCACACATTTTGAGTTAACTGGTGATTGAAGTGCATAGAAAACAGTTATTGTGTGACTTGTAGTTCAAAGGGCTTTGAGGAGTCAGTAAAACTAGAAAAGTGCCAAATAAATATGAGTACATTAGCTATGTGTGTTTGTGCTTTGCATCTGCAAGCACAAACACACACAATTTCAGAAAACAATGCAACAATCAACAAATTATAATCTGTTAGTTTTGAATTATTTGAGATTAAAACAGATCAAAAGAGTGCTTTGAATGCACAGACTAGTTGATAATAAGCAATTTTCTAATTAATATTGAATTAACATTTGGATGGTAGTTTGGTAGCTGGATTTTTCAAAAAATATAACAGAAGTGAGAACAGTTTAACAGAAAGAATCTGTTGTTAAGTTAAGAAATTTGTGATAATTATTTTTGTATCCCTGTCCTTTTGTTTGTGGTTTATTAGCGGACATCCTGGTGTACATCAATGACGTCTGTGTGTTGGGAATGTCTCACAAAGAGGTTGTAGAGATGCTCAAGGTGGTGTCTGTAGGCCACAGCGTGGATGTAGAAGTTAGAAGAGGGTATCCAATGCTCTACAACCCGGATGGTTATCCAAAGCACTCGAGGTTACTGGACAGTGTGGACCCCATCCTACCACCCACCACCACCCAACCTCAATCTCTTCACCAACTACCTCGCCTACCAGCACCCTCACCCCACACGCAGCACTTTAATGGGGTTCACGGTGATGGGAGGTACATGGAGCCTGGCGTGACTCTGGACACAAATGGAAATGCCATGTCTGTCACCTCCAGACACCTGCCCCCTTACAGACGCTCCAGTGTGAGCAATGCCGTCTCTTTGTCCCCTGTTCGCCCACCTCGCTCCCACAGAAGTTTAGCCAGGCTGCAGTTACTCGACCCAACAATGGCAAGCCAAAGTGACAGTGAAGTTGTTTCTGCGATTGGTTCACACAGGTAATAACTTAAATGCAAAAATAAATGCATACCTAGAGATATTAAATGATTAATTCTCTTTTAATTTGTGTAATTTGAGTATAATTTGATCTATCTATGAGCTCATTGGGGAAGTCCTTCCAGTTTTTCTTGTAGCCCCTTGGGAAATTTAACTGTCCACCGCTGTGTGGGCGTAGCTAGCTCAGCAAGTTCACCATCAGTCTGGAGTCAAGGTGCCAACCATAAATCAAATTTTCCCCTTTATGATTCATGGAGTACAGTTTTATGGGTTATCTTGACATATACGCCTACAGGCCACTTTATTAGATACACATGTTCAACTGGCCATTATCTGATCAGCAAATAAGCGCATTTAGGCATATAGACATGGCCAAGAATACCTGTTTAAACTGACACCGTGATTCAGAATGGAAAGGTGATTTAAGTGACTTTGAACATGGCATGGCTATTTATGCCAGACGGGCTTGTCTGAGTATTTCAGAAACTGCTAATCTACACACAACCATCGGTTGGGGTTACAGAGAATACTCTGAGAAAAAAAAAGAAAGGAAAATATCCGTTGTCCCAGTAGTTCTCTGGGAGAAAATGCCTTGTTGACTTGAGAGGAGAATGGCCACACTGCAACAGTAACTCAAATAACCAATTATTACAATCAAAGTATGCAGAAGAGCATCTCTGAACCCACAGTATGTCAAACCTTGAAATAGATGACAACCACATGGGGTTCCTACCAGCTAAAAACAGGATACTGAGGCTATAATTAGCCTCAGTGCAACAAAATTTTCAGTGATCAGTCAGGTAATCATCTTGCCAGTCGAAAAAAGGAAGCATTTTAGATCAAGCTTCACTGCGATTTGCGGAGTTGTTAATCTATCTGCCATGTTGTGATGAGCGAAAATTGGATTTCAGAGATGGACATTATTTCTAAAAACTAAATGGCAGATACTGCATCCCTACATGTTTTAGTATGATACTGTCTCTGAACACAGAGGCATTTAGTATTGATTTTAACTCTCCTTTCTCTTCTTCATCAGGGCATCAATGATCCGTAATCACAACAATAACTCACTCGCGACACCTCGTCATCCTTTACTTTATGGAACATCCAAGTCGTCTGAGAGTGACCTGTCCACCCTGTCGGGGTCCCGGCTACCCCTGCCTCAGTCCCCAGGAAGGCCCTCCTCTTCCCCCGGTGGTCCCCGCAGCACTCATCCCCACCTATTCAGACCACAGACCTCCCATCTCAGACCTCCAACCCCAGACAGCCCGCAACACCGTGGCTTTAATGGTTTCCAGGGCAACACCAGCCCCACTGCAAGTCCCAGCAGCATGTCCTCACCTGGGGCAATGAGTGTAGGCAGTGGACTTGGAGCTTTCAGTGGAGGGGAGCTGGTGCCAGTGGCCTTGGGCCAGACTGAAGGAGACAGAGGCCTGGGCTTCAGCATGACGGCTGGCGGTCCAGGAGGCACTATTGCTTTAGTAAATCGAGTTTGGGACAGGAAGCAGTGCAACTCCCTGCAGCCAGGGGACGCTGTTGTCAAAATCAACGGAGCTGACGTCCAGAGCCTTAGCTTTACACAGGTAAAGGAGAAAAAGTGGAAAGAAAACCAGGGAGATGAAACATAAACCGATGAAGATAATACAGTGCGTAAAAAGAGTGGTTTCCAACATTTTAGCTTATTTTTTCCTCACACCCCTTAAGTTTGAATCATCAGAAATGACTTTGCATGATTAAAAATTTTGAAACAATTTCAGAACTTAATACTTTTAATGTTTGTTCTCAGGTACAAACAATTATCCAGGAGCACGCCAAACGGGGAGAAGTCATCTTACTGGTTTACAGAGGAGGTAAATAATTCACAATCATTTGATATTCAGTGATTTTTTTTTAATAAGGTTGAGCTCTCCTGCAACCCTGACTTGCATAAGAACTAGAACCAAAAAACTGCTTTGCCAGCTTAGTAATGTGCATACATAATGTGCATGTTCGTTGCAGTAGAATAAAAGATGGGAACTTTTTAAAGTTCCACCTTTGCATCTGACCAACCAATTAAAATGTTTGTTGGTTTTGTGGAATTCAGATTGAGCAGCTGTTGTTCTGATGTTTACTTTGCAATCTGCTCTATCAGCGGTTCTCAGCCTCTCCCTCCTGACATTCCTCTGTAGCTCTGTCAGGTCTCAAGAACGTTCATTTTTACCACCTGGCATGTTCAAAAGTTTTACTTTAACTCACCATTTATGATTTATAGTTATAAGACAGTTGTCTTATAACTATAAATTCCACTTGTCCTGTTAATATCTGCTTTAACCATTTATGCATTCACTTTTTCCGTCCATTTTCACTGCTTACCCAAATTTTCTGTTCAGACCTGCAGGTAGACTCGGTTTTTTAGATTAGATCATTTCCCCACAATAGTTGTTTCATTCTTTTTCCAATACCCTACATACTGTTGAAATGAAATAACTCAATTGTACCAGTGGAATAGTTGGGAATAATTGCCTCTCTACTGGCAAATTAGCTGCCTATTTGCTAACAGACATGATGAACATGAATGACACGATCATTTGTCAGGAACAAGCTTATTTTGAAGTCATACTGACGAGGAAATTATTTGCTGATTAATGTGTAGATTTTCCTTTATTCCCTAAAATGCCTACTCAGCAGCGATACTACTCTGTAACATTTGCTGCATCACATTGAGCATAACGGTGGTGTTTCAGTGCACTTTGCTGGACAAACTATCCTCTAGGGCTATTAAAAAATTTTAAAAAGCCCCTTTTTTGTTATATGTGGTGTCTCCAGTAATTAATAAAATAAGAAGCTCTACTTTTTAGTGAATCGTTAACAAAATGTATTCTCTTTGTTTTTATTTGTTTCGGTTTTATTCTCTCACTCTCCTTATCAGGAGTCTATCATTCAGCTGTCTCCCCTGGAACTATCCGGAGACTCCCTCCACCTCTGCTCCGTCCCCCTCCTCCACCTGACAATTCCTCTGTGCTCCCAGAAGCACTGCAAGTGCCCCGGACCTCTGTCGGCACACCTCCCTCTCCAGCACGTTCCTCACTAATCCAGAGCACGAGTTTCTTGGAGTCCATTCCAGTAACCCTCACTATGGAGCCCAAAGACTGGATTAACACGGGCCTGGAGGATGAAGCTGCCGGCGTTCCAGTGCTGGAGAAGCAGAGCGGTGAACGAACTCGGCGGCATCGAGGGATTGAAGTGGAGCTGAGGAGAAAGCCAGGAGAAGGCTTTGGCTTTGTGATTGCCTCACAGGACGTGGAGAATGGGAAAGGTAAGATTCAACTTGTGACTTATCATGACACTTTCATCAGGTTAAATCTTTTAGAGATAGTAAAGCTTTTAACTTGTTTTGATGAGCGACACAGTATTTTTTTAAATCCAAAGAAACAGAATTGGATGGACATTATGCAACATTAGTTGAACTTTTCTGGCTGGGTAAAGCGATTTGGTGAGATGCCCACTAAAACGGGTCTAATTTGGACGCCCTTGTGGACAGGAAGACCATTAGGTAATTACAGATTAAAAAGTGGTCACCGTGGCCACATGCCACTGGATGAGTCATGATGCACAATGAACCTTTCTCTTTTAAAGGCTTCCAGGTTGGTTTTATTTGGGTTGTAAAGAAAACTGGTTTTGACCTCCTCTATTTTCAAGTGACTGCTTCATCATGAAGTGCACTTTTGGCTTGGAAGCAGGAAGTTGCTTACCATTTGTCAGGTGCACAGCTGTGCTTTAGATTCATTCACTCATTTGGGTTTTTTATTTTAAATGTTTAAATGTTTATCTAGGGTTCTGGGCTAGCAACTCATTATTCCCGTTGCAGGACCACCCTAAGGCATAGCCTAATTTATCCTTTCTTTCATACTATTTGACAAAATGAACTCAATATTTTTATTTTTTTATTTTGTGAGAGTTGAAACAAGTAATTGTATATAATCTTAAATGTTTCAATCTACTATCCCATCTCACACTGGACTCCTTGGACAGGTTGTTTCTTGCACTTTCTTGGACTGTGGGATGAATTTACCAGAGAAGGAATCACATTCCTTTTATTTATTGGAAAGTGCATGTCCTGTTTATTTATTTATTTTAATTGGAAACTATCTTGTATAGATTTGTAGGCATAAACCCCCTCAGCCAGTCAACAAAAATTTAAAAAATATAGACAACCATACAGCTAACTCACAAAAGCCTGTTGTACAGGCCTGAACATAACCACTGTGTGGTAACATAAACAGCAAGGAAGGTGAGAAGTGGACAGCATCAGCATACTAGTCAAGTTTCTTTTAAGTGTACTTTATTTCTGGCATCTCCATTCTACCATAAAACAACCATCCTGGTAGGCAAAAATCCCATTTGCTGTATATAGGACTTTACACACACCTGAACCTCATTAGTCTCTACCATTGAGAAAAAAATAGGTCAGACCGAACAATACGAGTCTAAACAAAGAACAGGAATAAGATTACGCATGAAACTGACAAACTCATTTACTCTGCTAAATGGTTTGAAAAGTAAAACACTGCATACAGTACAACTCAAAAGGCTACTTTAAAGAAAATAAACAATGCTATACAAATTAAAAAACCTTCACTTGGTTACACCCAGTGATCCAATCAATGACCTCGTGACCCTATATAAACAGGAAGTACTGGGGCGGCCCTTCCCACACACCTGGTTTAAATATAGGACCTGAATAAATGGACAAACATGGTAAGTATAACCAAAGCAACATAAAAAAAACATCATTTACCAGACATTTGCCTGTGAACAGGAGAAAATTCAAATGACCTGATGGTTAATAGTATTTGCTTTAAAAAACATGGATGCATGCATGGATGTGATGGATGTAACTACTGCTACCACAAACAAACCCGGGATAGTATGTTAAGCAAAGTTACACTAGCAATGTCTAAATTAAAGCATTATGGTTGACTGTAAAATAACAAGGAATAAATTATCAATGTGGTTAAGGGACAAGTGGTAAATGAGTTCATGCCTGACCACTTTGTCACAGGGAAATGTAATTTTAGAAAAGAAATGGTCGTGTAGTTTACATAATGTCATACAGCAAAGCAAGCGAGTGAAACAGGTTGCACAGAAAAATGTAATAATTTCATGTCCATTTTGAGGACAAACTATACTTTTACAAAACAGAGATTGCATTCTTGCAGATGAAATTGTTTAAGTTGTTAAGCTGGCATATCACAGCTAGAGCTGCATGGGCCAAAATTAATTGAGTCTAACCTGGTTTGCCAGCCACAGATTTTTTTCTACAGGCCTCGAGTTTGACACATGTGCTGTTAGCTGACCGTGCAAACCACCAGCATACAGTGCATTTTATATTGTTAATGGATCGTATCCTTTTATCCTCTAAAAAATACTGTAAGTTCAAACTGCTTGAACTGCTTTGCTAAAAGATCACAAAGTTTATGTGGCAGCCCCATCTTTCATTCATTTCCAAAAATGATTTAAGAATAGATTTTTTTTTTTTTTTTTTTTTTTACGTCTGCAATCTTTTGAATTGAATATTCAAGCTTGAATTAAGAAAAGTAGTCTCGTATCTTTGATCTTACGGGACAATGCTGCATCGTTTCAGTTCTGTCTGGGAAGTGAACACATCCTGCCCCTTATTAGCTTTTAGTGTATTGCTTATGAATAGCAGGTTAGCCGCAGCATCCCAGTGATGTATTACCCTCTCACCTTTACATGTCTTGCATTAGCTGCTCTGTTCCACTTTGATGCAGTTCAATTTGCTTTATGGCCCAAGCGAGCACACATTTGTGTTTTCATGGTGAGATTAAGGTTGTAGGTGCACCTGTCCCTGCAGTACAAAGTCTGTCCACTCTTGTAAGCCTCCATCTCCATCATGTCCTCATTCTCCCCTTCATTTCACCCTTGTCATGCCACTCCTGTCTCTCTTTTCCTCTTTTTTTTTTTTCTTAATAATTTTCTATTCCCATCTCTGGCTTTCTCTTCCTCTCTCACTCTCACTCATAAGCTCCTGCCCACTCTCCCCCTCTCTCTCACACCCCTTTTGCTCTGCAGTAAAAGCGTCCAGTCGGGTTTTTCAAAAGATTAAAACTCTCTCTCCGTCTCTCTGTATCTATCGCTCCGTACCTCCCGCTCTCTCCATCACTCTACAAATGCTACACTGAATGTTTCCCTCGCCGAGGAGCTACAGAAGCGACAGCAAACCTGTGTTTTCACTCCTGTCGACCGCTGCATGTGAATCTGCTTGACACAGATTTTTTTTTTCTTTTATCCTTTTGTTTGTTTTCCTGTGCATGCGAATCAGAGAGCCATGCTGGAGAGACTACAGTCTGCTTTGAGAACTGTGAAGGAGTCCAAACGTAATTATTTGCTCCACTTCTTCTTGTGTGTTTGGTGCAGTGTTTCACATTCAGCTTTGTAGGTGAGGTAGTAGTGTTAAATACTGCGTTCTGTTCTCTAAAGTTTGCTCAGCCAGATGTGTTGACGGTGTGAAAGTTCGAACCACATGCTCACACGTTCGAGGTGTCAGATGCTTGATCAAAAGGATGCTGCAAGAGATGCGTTGTATGGTTGATTTTGCAGTTATGATGATGCAGCCTTTGTGATTGAAGCAACAGCTGATGAAAGGAAATCTTGTTGTTATTTTAAGCCCAGTCAGGTGTAAAACGGCACAAGACATAATGAGCATTTGTGGGAAAAGGCGATTAGTCCCAGCTCTAATGGTAGTTCGATTGTAGCGGTGATGTTCAGCATTAACTAACTGGCAGAGACACTACCATGTGAGTGATCCTGCTGAAAGCCAGCACTCCTCTCTCCCCCCGGTGTACAACATGTAGTATACATCCGCAGGCTGCTGTAGCGATGTCCACGCTCGCCGCCTCATCTGGGGTCCAGAGAGGGTTTTTTACGGAAGAGGGGGGCTGCTCGACTCCTGAGCGGTAATCAGTGCAGCACGTCAGAGGTTGGCTGGCTGCTGGGCATACCGCAGTGGGATTACTGTGGACAGGAGAACATGGAGAGCCAGAGGAAAAGACACTACGATATAATGCAGTCCGTTCAGATGCATGTGTGTGTAGCTTGTGTGTCTGTTTGTGCATTTGTGGCTGAGTGCATCTGTCCTCATCTTTTTGCATGTGAGTCACTGTGTGTCTGTGTGTGTGTGTGAGATTCTTAACATGTGTCTGTGCATTTCTACAATGCTGCCGTGTGCGTGTGAGCATCGCTGTTGCATGTGTATTCATGTGTTTAGCCACTGTTGATGTATTATGCATGATAAGAAGACTATTTGCAAAGCTGCCTTGGCTTTGATTTGACCTGATTGCTGTTTCCGCCTGGGTCACCCAGATTAGGCCCAGATTGGACTCGTGTCTCTGGGCTCTGATTTATAGGCTGAACCTTGTAACTGAATCATGATTCCAATGTGACATGCTCCTCATCTCATACGACATACTCCTACCCCCAAGAATACAATTTTAATCTGTTAACGAAGCATTTCATTTTGCTCTTTAAATCACTCTAAACATGCTATTTCGGTACCAGAGGGACATGGGCAGAATTGAGCGTCATGTACCTCAGCTGAATAACAGTTTCAAAATGTTTATGCTGCCTGATGGGTTACATAAGGCCACTGGCAAGACTCTAGAAGGGCCAGCTGCCACTAAAGCTCCGCATTCCCTCAAAGTGGGGTCAGGGAAAGCCTAATAGGGAGTTTATTAAAACACAAAAAGAGAAATAAGAGATACAGCAGACAGAAACAGCTGTCCAGCTAAAAATATTTAAGCTTTTTAGTTGGTGCAGGAGATTAAAGGAAGCAAATTTATTGTTAGGCTGCTGAATATTTTTCTCATCAGCCTCAGATTCTGACCATTTTAGCTTAATTGCACGTGATCTCTTCATACAGACAATAAGACAAATGGAGTTCATTATACATGAAGCTAACGGTCCGGTCCTCGCCTTCCACAACACACTTGTGTATTATCTGTAACCTCAGTTTCACACTGTGTCTTATAGCTGATGAGGGTGAGAAGAGTCGTTTTCCCACATCGAGGAGAAAAATATTCGATGGTGCTTGCACGAAAAATAAAAGTACTGCTGTGTGTGTTATCTAAGCCGGTGGCATACTAATGCACACAAGCTACAGTTTGAGGGGGATCTTAGATGTGCTGAGCATAAGAATCACTGGTGCTGGGTAAACAGATATCTAAAGATCTAAAGTTTGTTGTTATGTGCGGTTTAACAGATTAGGGTTGGAAAAAAGTATTGCCGGAAAGATTGCGTTCCATGACAGTTTATTCTTGAGGGGGAAGATGCATTGTTGGACAGCTGAAAAACTGTTTGCGGCGTGTCAGTGGTTAGAGAGGTAGGTTGATAGATGGGAATATGAGGGAGAAGAGGAGAGTGTTTCAAGGAGATAGTGGGGAAAGGAGCGACTAGGTAGGCTCCTTTGAGGAAGTAATTCATAAAATAGCCTGTCAAGAATGATCCAAAGCTAAATTATAGCTTGTTTTAGGATTTCTGGCACATGCGCTGATGAGCTAAAGCTTCCTGTTTTTATAATTATCTACTTATGACTCCACTTATTACTCTCAGCCTTCAGTTAAGAGGAAACTTTTTAGGCCTGATGGAATCTCGTGTTCCAGCCTCATCTACTTTAATGCGCTAATAACTGTTTTATTCTGTCCTATTTCAGCTGCTTCTCTTCTGCCCCACCGGTTTGTGACGGTCCGTCGTGGCAGTCCTGCGGCAAAGAGCGGTCAGATCCGGCCCGGGGATCGTTTAGAGGCTGTAGAGGGACGCTCGGTGGTGACTCTGCCTCATCGGGAGCTCGCTCAGATACTTCGCCGGGCAGGAAATACTCTACGTCTTACCATTGTCCCGCGTTCCAGCACCTGTAGGCATTCACATAAGCATCCAAACATACACATATGCCACAGTGCAAAGCTTGGCTTTTATTTCACAATCAGACCTTAATCACTATCATTTGCAGACTCTGCAAACCTTCCAGAAACTGCTGACTATGACTCTGGTCACAGAAACCGAAAGGGACAGAGGTCACGTCCAAAGGTGAGGGAAGCACATTCAATCACGTGTACCTAACAGGCACTGAAATTCCTACATCGATTGTGGCTGTTATTAACTGCCAGTGTATAATATTAACCTAAACTTCTTTATCTGTGTGTCCCAGCGGGACTCCAGGTATTACAGTGTGGATCTGGATCGCGGCCCCTCAGGATTCGGCTTCAGCCTCCGAGGAGGAAGTGAGTACAACATGGGCCTCTACGTTCTGGGACTGATGGAGGGAGGGCCTGCATCACGGAGCCAAAAAATGCAGGTGAGTCTGTTTCCTATGTGCATTTCAGCTTGTTTACACAATATATAATGAATGCATTGAAGTTCTTTGAGTTTTGCTTTTATTTTTTTCAGCAAAATCTACAGAGTTGTGTAGTCGGGGTTGTGGTTTAATAATCCACGTCGAAACACTCTTCCCTGACCTCAAGGTCAAGGAAAAATGTGAAGGGGAATTCACATTTTTCATATTTTTCCTAAGTGAGAAATTAGTAAAAGACAACCATAGTGCTTAAAGAATCAGTTTTTACTTATAAAAGGCTGCTAAATTAGCCCAAACTGAACATTGTTGATTTGAGTCTCCTATGTTGAAAAAGAGCCACGTTTTTCCTCACCCTTCTCTGTGTCATGTCTGACGCACTACATGGCAAAAGCAGTGTAAACATGTGTATTTTTCTTCCTCTACTCCCCCACAGTTTTGTTGGAGTCTCTGTCCTCATACCGCACATAACGAAAATGGTCTCTGTGGTCTTCTCTGGCTACTAAACAATAAAACACCTTCTTGCATATTTCCATTGATGGCTATGGTATCTTTTTGAAACCTCTGAAAAACATCCAACAAAATGTTCAAATCTAGTCCCTTCCCTTCCTCCAAGGGTGGTGCCAGTTCAACTTTGCCATTCTCTCAAACACTGAGCAACAACAGGTATCTGTGCTCACAGTCATTTCTCTTTTCTTCACTGTCAAAAGCAATATGCTTCCTGAAAAGAATTACACAGATGTTTGCTAAATCCAATTTGGGGCTACACTGGGTGGCATCAAATACTGAAGAGCTAATAGAAGCCTTTCAGATGCTAAAATCCAACTTGAACTCCCAGCCCTGGGTCCAGAACCACAGAGGCTCAATTAGGCTCTGCTTTGAGCTATTCTCAAACTAGAGGAAGCTCTGCAATGCTTCAGCCAGGCTGATTCATGTCAGCATCATTAAGGAAAATTCTCACAGTGCAAAATGCAGAGGCTGGAAATGTTTCAAACAGATGTCAACCACAACTGAGCTCTCGCAAGAAAGTTGTGATTATTCCATCTGTGTAACATGTCTTTAAAGAGTTCAGACATCTCGAGGAGGGAAAGATGTTTAACAAGCAAAGCCTGTTCAAGAAGCAAAATCCTTCGCATTTCGTGTATCGTTTGCAGACCTCTCAAGTGAACATACTCTGATCGTCCCACACATCACAATGCCACACTGCTTGTGAGATTCTATTATGACAAAGTATCTCAGTAAGGAGGCAGCAGTCCAAGCAGCTGGATGCTGGGTTTTTGGCAGAAATGTCCTCTGTTATTCGCAAGTCTGTCATTTGTCGCAAGTTACGTGGGAGAAGACTAGAGGATGGCATCAATGTGTTTAAATCCTGGACAATTATTAATGTACATGTTCTCCGAGAGGTGGGAGTGCTGACAGCAAGCATTGGACAGTACTCGTTACCTAGATGTCAACCAGAGCTGTGCACATCGAGCTGATTGAATTAATCAGCTCAGCGGTCATCAAAACGCTGTCACGCAACGACCAACATTTTTGCAAAGTGAAGGTGAAGATTATAAAGAAAAGAACTTTCAGGTTATTTTTTTTATTTAATTGTAGGACAGAATTATCTGTTTTTCTTTCAGAAAGGATGATCCAGTGTATCCTGTGCTAGAAGATGAAATAAATTAAGCAACTTTGCTTTGCTAGTACAGCAGCCATTCCCAAGTAAACATTGCAAAGACTGTGGCCAATTTCCAGATCTGCAAACCTGTAATCAAACCTGTAATAACACAAGCCTGCGATGAAAGATTTTCTCACTCAGTCTTGTTGAGATTTATTCTCCATTGACAGTCAATTTTGTAAACTGTAATTCTGTACATTCGAAAATTGAAAAATGAAGGTTCTTTGTTTGTTTTTAAAATTTTGAGCTACTTATTGTGTTTCCATAGTGTAGTAACTCTCAGATTCGCCTAAAAATGTGAAAAGCTCTCCTGGTTCAAAAGCTCAGGGAGGCTTGTGGTGTAAAATCTGTAAAAGGTAAATATGTGGCAAAACTAAAGAGAGAAGAGAAGCAGCCAAAAGTACCTGCCTGCCTGCCACTCCTATTCATAACAGCCTCACAGATACTTCCAGCCCATATCACTCAGAACCAGTTAAACTATTATTCCTACTACATACTTCTAAATAGAAACCATATAAAACATGTGCGTGTAATCTTTTCTGTTAGCTAAAATGTGTTTGGATGATATTTCCTGAGAAGTCTGAAGGGGAAGCCTTGACATTAAAGTCTATATGACTAAAAGAGTTTGCATGTTCTCCCCATGTCTGGGTGGGTTCTCTCTGGATACTCTGGCTTCTTCCCGCAGTCCAAAGACATGCAGTGTGTACCCCACCTCTCATCCTATGGTAGGTGGGTTAGGCTCCATCCCCCCGGCGACTGTAATGAAGATAAGTGGAAAAGAATGGATGGATGACTTTTAAGTATTTATCAATGGAATTACGAAATTATTATATGAGAAACATTTAACATTAACATTTAATAGTTGCAAATAAAGGCTAAAAATTTCAGACTCTGGTGATTAAAATGATTGAGCTCCAGTTTGTAAAGCGGTGAAATGATGTGTGTGGCTACAGGTGAGCGATCAGCTTGTGGAGATAAACGGGAACAGTACAGCCGGGATGACCCACAGCCAGGCTGTCGAGCAGATCCGCAGAGGAGGCCACCGCATCCACCTGGTCCTCAAGAGAGGAAATGGCTATGTGCCTGATTATGGTAAGGCAGCTGGGAACATTTTAATTTTAAGAGTGGCAATACATGATAGCAAAAGAGAAATTTGAGAGTGAAACATGGGCAACCTCATAGCTTTTGCATGTTATATGTCTGCTATGGGTGTGTTTCCTGTTTTTCTATGGGACTGATTCTAACTAAAATGCTCTCTACTTTTTTAACATTTTCTCTTCTGGTGTTTCCCACCTTTTAACCCATCACATCTGTGTTTCATTTGACCTTGTTTGCTTTTAACACTCCCACACCACATTTCTCATTTGTCTGTGTTGGTTTTTCTTCCAAACACTGCTCTTCTTTCTGCTCCACTCCTTTGTTTCCTTTCCATGCCCTTTCTCTCTCTTTCTCTCAGTGGAGCTCTCCAGCTTGTCTCTATGCATGACCAACTCCAAGCTAGGCGAGCCTTGCTTCTATGTCATTGGACGGACAGAGAATACGCGGTTGGTAATGGTTCCTGTTAGTTCTCCCATTTTCTGTCTCTCTACATCTCTCTACCAAACCAGCATCGCTGTCTTCATTAAGTAAACGACAGTACTTGGACTTGATTAGCAATTAACATTGTAGCAGAGTACAACATTATGCTTTATGTCTCTCAAACCTATGCTGAAGCAGTAATTGGACAGCTTGTAATCTGTCCATACACTGAACAGTTAAACAAAGAAAATGACCTGATTGCATAACCATAGTGTGTTGTATTGCTAATGAAAGTTTCACTAAAATAGAAAAGCAGCTGTTATTACACAAGCTGACCTAAGGCACCTTTCTGGATTTCAGAAGTCTTTAATAACAGATTACATAATTCTCTTTACCATAGATGCTGTCATTCCTCTTTAACTGCCTGCTCAGTCTATATCTTTTGTCTCTGCCCACCACCCTAACCCTACACAATGTCTGTCCAGGCCATGAGCACCAAATCACCTCCTCCCCCCTCCTGCATCACCCCAAGAAGCAGGGTTTGGCTGCAGTAAACTCCACCGGACGGAGGGGGCGCAGTTCACAAGAGAAGAGGAGAAGCAGGTCAAGGGGAGGCGAGAGGGATAAAGGGACGGGAAGGAGAAGTAGAAGGAGAAGAAGACATGTCTCAGGTGAAGGACAACGCTTGCGTTTACAAAGCCCCATGTCTGATCAGACAGAGAGGTTGAGGAGAGCCAGGGACAGGAGGAGGAGAGAAAAAGCTTCTCAGAGTTTACCTAGAGATGCCCTAAGGAACTATGATGATAGTGACACGGAAACGAGGGCAGAGAGGGGAAGGAAAAGAGGAAAAGGCAGGAGCAGAGAGAGGAAAAGCAGGAGCGAAGAGAGGGAGAGGATGTTAGAGAGAGAAGAGTTTATGAATCGGGACAAGCTGATGAGGGTGGGAGAAAGGAGGAAGGAGGTGGTGGAAACGTTTGAAAGTGAGAGCGAAGACGGTGACAGGGAAGTCATTTTACCAATTCCAAGTCTTACCCAAAGGCTTCCCAGGCCCAAAGAAATCTGGGAGGAGGAGAGCGATGACGACTGGGGTATGGCAGCAGAGTACAGAGAACTGAGGAAAGAAGAGAAGCCAGAGACTGAGTGGGAGAGGTCCTGGGGTGATGACAGCAGAAAAAGTAAAGACACGGGGCTGAATCGGTGTGAAAAAGAGGACAATGATGAACAGAGCAGCAGTGTCAAGCGGCCTTTACGAAGCGTGGGTGTGATTGATCCGGAGTCACAGAGAAAGCCCTTCTCCTTCCTCGCTTCCACACTGTCCATAGATCAGTTGGGGGATGATGAGTCAGACTCTGAAGGCAGCCACTCTGACGGAAGTGTGTCCGCTGCCAGTATCTCAACTCTTTCTTTGGTCACAACACAGCCAGGTCCTTGGTTCATGCCCAGCCAGCAGAGACTGACTCAGGTCATGAAGGAGAACAGGCAGGCGGACAGGGTGTGGGGGAAGAAGAAATGATTTCTCTTGACTTTTAACAGGAAACTGAGCAACCATTGTAACAGATTCTGTCAGATTCACACTGTTAGACCTCTACTTGTTTTCTGCAGCTACCCCCACTACCAACTTTTTTTCCTCTGAGTCACTTTGATATTTAAAGTAGTATGAAGTCATATTCTTTGTGCCTTTTTACAGCTGGTCTCTGGCTGTTAATATTTTAACTTGTAAATGACACCAACAAAACAAGATTATCCCTCTCCCAACAGTGTCATTGTCTTTTTTTTCCCTCCCCTTCGGCACTGTTGCCCTACTTAAGTTGCACTTTCGTCTTTTCTCACCTACCAGTGATTCGCACTACATTAGCAGTGTCCTCTCTCAAAGGGACAGTTCACCCTAAAATCAATTTTGGTATTTATTTCCTCCGGTTTGTAGTGCTTTTTGTCCATCTAGATTATTTTAGTGATATCTATTTCTGGTTGGTCTTCTTTCAAATGTATATATAGAACTAAATGGCACTCGTGTTTTTGAAAAACTCAGCAGCAGGGTCTCTTTTGAGAAATCGATACCCAGCTACTAAGAAAGAAAATGTTGGTGTAAGCAGTTTTCATGTAGGAAATGTTTTCTTTCTACAGTGCTGCACTAACCAACCATATCACTGTGTAGAAGGAGCGAGCATCTACCTGTAACAAGAAGCTTGTCCATGTGACAGAGTGCAAATGTTAAATTGTATCCCCCTTCACTTGAGTTTTAGTGTTAGGTAGCTACATTTTTCTTTTGCATGGTAGATGTAGTTCAGTAGAAGAAAAGTAGTTTCAAATTCTTGAATAATCAGGCTTAAAAACCTCTTAGTATCATTTTATTCCAACAAAGCACTACGCTGTTAGATTGCAGGATTACTTGTGGTTCTTCTAAAAGTAGAATGGGAGGCACTTTTTCACTTCTTTCCACCATCACCAGCTGCTTGCTCATAGAGGATCACCAGATTTCTTTCTTAGTATTGTGAGCATCTCAGCTTACAGCGCCTTGAGGCATTTGTTGTTATGGATTCTGGAAACAGACACTGCTGCTGATTTATCAGCATAAATAGCACTGCAGGCCAGAGGAAAAACAATACATTTGATATTCAGTCAAGCTGTCCCTTTAAGTATCCCCTACTGTTTAAACACAACATAGAAATTCACTTATACCTCATGAAGATATTGAGCAATAATAATGCAATCAGTAATCCATATCCACTGCGCCGCATCTATCTGGCCTGAGAGGAGTCAGTGTTTGTACAGCATCCTCTTTGTGTTGCCTCAACTTGTAATCTTGTTCTATATTTGATTGTGATAATGCAAATCCCTTTTAAAAGCCAACGGTATATTCTGTAAATATCTGTAGACAACAGAAAGCACTGTAAATACTATACTAAATGGAACTGGATTTATATTGAAATATATATATATATTATAATATGTCTAAACATTTGAATATATGCAGTATATATCTAGATATTACAAACAACAGCTAACTATTCATATTATTTATTATTGTGTGATGACAAATAATGTGAGAACTAGCTTTTGTGAAGGCTAAAAATGTAAACAGACTAAGAACTATATTGTAGCCGTCCTATTTATACATGAATGTTTTGTATTATGCTGCTTGGGTGTGGATTAGAATGCTCTGTGTCGTACCCTACTTCAGAAGTCAGCAAAAGATGCCAAAATATGCATCAGGTGCGTGCATATTTCAAGTACTGTTAAATATTGTGTATGTGGGGTCAGTACAAAACCACTATCTAGATTCTAAAGAGTGCTGTGCCCATCGTGCCACGTACAGTTGCCTTGGTAACATAAACCACTTTATCCTAACCACTGATTTTTCTTACTGTGAAAACCTTTGCTCTGAGGTCTCTCATACTAAAAGTGTGTGGGCTGTTTAGTAATTTAAGTCATGCCAAAAAAAGGCCCCACAAAAATATATTTAAAAAAAAATAAATCTGCAGAATCTGAGCTCGGTGTTGCATCTGAGGTGACAAATTAGCACATCGTTTTCTTTTGCTCTCTTTCTTTTTTTAAAATATTCTGTTGAAGGGGAAAAAACAGAAGCCAAGTTGAATGGATACTGTGAGATGTTATTTTTCTATGAAATTATCTTTTTTGATATACTCAGGTTTTCTTGATAAGCCATTAGGAGGAAAAGCTACAGTCACTTCACGCCATTTTCGTAAACACACACAATGGATTAATGTTATTTAAATGTTAAAGCAATATTACGTTGGTTCTCTACGGTGGCATTTGGAGACACAGACTGTTACAGCTGTTATTTGTTAGCACTCCATAATCATTTAAAGGTTGATGCCATAAGTGACGTCATTCCTCAATTTGTACCCAGAGGAACAAAGCAGAGAAATAAAAAGCGTGGTGTTCCCTGTCTGTTTGCAGAAAGACATTACAGCAGCCAAACGAACATACTGTATTCTCCATCCAACGGCCATACAGTGTTGCTAGGTAGCCTATATATAAGACCTTTTTATATATATATATATATATATATATATATAAATGTTTGCCAATATTCTTTTTTTTTTTTTTCTTAATTTCCTAAGTATGGCTGAACTGTAAACACACTAATAAAAGTGCAAATAAACTGCTGAACCAATTTCCTCTGTGGTCATGATGGTGTTCCTTTCCTCGGTCCACATAATGGACAGCAGATGGCAGCAAAAACATAGACAGCAGTATATTTATGTGAAGTGGGATTTCACAAGATGAAGGTGTGTGTGTGAATGAGAGAAGGGGAAATGCAGCCTGATACTCAGATGCAATATGTGGGTGAGATGTCTGTTAATAAATCAGATGTAAGCTCTTTAACTAGTGGTGAATGAGAGCCACGAAGAGGCTGAAATCTCAGCATTTCCAGATCAATCATTCATCTAGCCTTGCTAGAGCATGCATTTTGCATACAGCCTCACTCCTCAGTGGAGTATTAACTGTACAGTGAGGCAACCTCACCTGTCCAAGCTGCTGTGCAGGGAGAGAAGCGGGTGAATTTACAGAGTCTTAGCGTAGATATGAGCACTTAAGCACTGACACTAAAAATAACAGCGCTCTGAGGCCTGTCTTTCTCTCGTGTTGTCCTAAGCCGCATCCTTCTGTTCAAATCAGCTCAGATGCAAAATGGAAAAAAGAAAAGAAAAAACGACAGTAATAACAGCGCTGCTTTCACTTCAGCTGCAGGAGATTGTCTTATAGAAGTGGATTAAATCACGACTTCAAATATAGCAATTTCAATGTTATAACAGGGAGTTATTTGACACGACAGGGGCAATGTTTCACCTGCAATGTGTTGCAGTGCACTGTATTGTTTTCGTACCTGAACACCACGGATTCAGGCGCTCGTCAGGGTTCCTGGAATGCGTAAAGCTACAAAGACAGAAAATGAGATTCTCGCAGTATTTTCAATATAAAATGTCTTCTTTGCGCTCCTTTGTTGAAAGCTGCATTCCTAAATTCACTATCTGACAAATGTAATAGGACCTGTGAGATCTGAGGAAAAAATTGAATGCCGTTTTCTTTGTGCTGCACAGTGTGGAGGTATGAATAAAGGTGTCACTTTTGGATGAAATGGGTCGTTAATATGCTGAAATATCCTGGTTTAGAGGTAATTAATTAGCTCTTAAGTTGCGCGCGTTTGTCTCAGAAGACTGTGAAATAATGACCAAGAATGACAGACGTATTATTTACCAGCTAGGCTAGTCATTCAGATTCCTGCAGAAAACTATTAACCGACCCAAAGAAAATGTCTTTCTCTGTCAACTGCAAAGAAAGAAAACCTTTTTGAAGGCATGTGCATAATAGAAATTTGAAAGCAGCGCTCAATCATTACAGTATAACATGGTGCTGGTCTGTGTGAAGGATGTCAGATTCTCATGTCACCCTCGTAAAATTGCTTTTTACAGTTTGATCGGAAACAAACACGGATGTCATTTTATAGGCCACCGGCAGTGCTCCTCCTCATTTTCCTCAACCAAAGGAGCAGATACTGGTCCTTCTGCTGCGTTGAAGTCCTTCTACGTCCAGCTCTCCTTATAGAATCAGAGAATTCCTGATTATCTCTTCCACAGTCTTGAGACTTAACTTAAGCTCTCCTAAGAGTGATAGCTGAAATCAGTCTTGTCCAGTAATTTAAAGTATTTTTTTGTATTTTTTTTCTGTATTTATTTATTTCTATATTTATTTTGTATGTATTTTGTGCAACTTTGTTTTGTCTCATTTATACCTAAAATATTGTCTTTGTTTTCTTAGAAGACACAATAAACAGTTTTAATGTGTTTTTGTGGATATTTTGTTGACTCCATTTACATATAGGAGATTTTCACATTCACAGTCAAATCCGTCAGGAGGGACGAAGAGAGAGGAATGTGCTGTGACCACCGCAAAATCTTTTCGTTTTTTGGGGGTTTGGCCTCAGCAGTGCACCTCTGGCACTTTCATTTCCATTACGGCAGGTGAAATGGACCCATAATATACTTCATAAGTGGACAGTTTGAAATCCATCAAGTTTAACTGACTGTGTGATGCGTTAATTTTTCTTTTATATTTTTTAAGCAAAAGATAAACTTTCAGTTTACACTGTTTGGTAGCTTAACCTTTAATATATTTTTAATCAGTGCTCATTAGTTGTGGAAGTTGTGGAAATATTTAGCCATTGCACCGACTGTGGCATTTGTTTGTAGTGATCTTGTATGAAAATCATCGCTCTGTAGCTTATACACTCAGGACACCTTAATTTATTAATTTGCGCCTTTTTTAATAATTCGTGTTTGTTTTTGCCCACAAATCAACTGACTTTCACCCCAAGTCAGTACTTTATTCTCGACAGTTCGTCCTTTATTTTGAAAACTTTGCCCGGAAGTTACTTCCTTATTTTTGCCTGCTTGTCTGTGATGCGCTCCAGAGGAAAAGGCGCACGCAACGCTGCGGTTCAGACGCTCAAGGAGCGAAATCCTCTCCGTTTCTGCGCCACCTCACAGGAGACTCAGCGCTACTCTCCTGCATGGATTACCGACCTGCTGCCACTGAGAGTCAGATAAGTAGGAAAGGACGCTCCCTGTTCTTTTCGACCAATTTCAGATTTTTTTTTACGCCAGCGGCAAAAACAAAAGTACAGTTTTAAGATTAGAAACAGTCATTAAGACTTTAGGACCTCAGAATCTTGCGGTTAGGTTTTAGCCTTTAAGAGGTGACAAGTTTTATCTTGAAGATCAGTATTTATGAGTGCATGACGAGGAGGTAAAGTGCATTTTTCTTGGATGAAAAGGCGAGACAGATACTGGGATCTAGTTTGATTTTTTGTTTTGTTTTGTTGTGTTTTTTGTTTTGTTTCGTTTTTTAATAACGGGATGTAGTTTTGGCGAACCAAAGAGGAGGATTCGGACTTCAAGAATGAACTTCATAAACCACCTCTACTCACTCTCTGTGCTTTAAAGACACATCAAATCATGGGTTGAAAGCGACGATGACAGACTGCGGGGATATTCAACGTGGGAAGGAGCAGATTTTTCTGTGTTAAATAATGATTGACAGCGCCTGATAATTAGTGGTAGATCAAAACTAGCGTATCCCCCCTCTCCCCCACCCCCTTTCCCCCTGTATATCGATGAAAACATAAAGTGTTTTTTTTTTTTTAATTAACCAAAAGCTGGTGCCAGAGCTTTTAAAGTTAACGAGCAGTGTATGTCACAGGTCAGTGGATAAATTCATATTCTACTTATTCTTTTTCTCTATCAATCATCGAAGCAAGTTCATTATCCAACTCTGAAAAGCTTAAATTACACCAGACTTATGTGTGTCACTCTCTCCGCCTGGAAGTCTGTTTTTAAACATTTTATTTAGTAAATTAACATTAATCATGACACCCCAAACTCTTTACCTGCTACGTGTCGATTTCAAAATGCCTGGGACTTCACGAACTCAGACACTCAACAGTGCCATGAACTTCTTTTTTAGCTTTAAATTCTCTTCTTGGCTTTGTGACGTTTTCAATGGCTACTAAGATGTTATAATGGTAAATTTTGCCCTCATGTTTGGGGATATGTAGTCGCTATGACATTCTCAATATCTTAATTTCTGTGAGTTCCTGTTTCTGAACATCTGAAGCCTATAGTTAATCTTCACCACAGCCTTTCTTGGTCCCTCCCTCCCCCCAACTCATCAGGGCTGGTGGGGAGGGTGGATCTCAGCCCCACGGGGTAGAACCTGTGGCTGGTGGTGGTCGTACCCTGAGAGGAAGGGCTCCCACCATGGATACCAGCCCAGAGAGCCCAAACCGGGCAGTGGAGTACCTCCTGGAGCTCAACAACATCATTGAGAGCCAGGCCAAGCTCCTGGAGACGCAGCGCAGGCGCATCGAGGAACTGGAGGGCCAGCTAGACCGGGTCAGCCAAGAGAACCAGGACCTGAGGCAGGAACGCAGCCCGCGTACCCCTGGAACGGACACCCCCGAGCAAAACTACAACCACAACCAGCCCCTGTCCCTGCCCATCCATCATGGCAGCGGTGCTGGTGGCAGCGGTGGCAGCGGGAATGGTAGCACCTCAACAACTCAGGTGATATCCGGATCAGCTACAACTCCAGCGCCCGGCAGGGAGAGGAGGACCCACACCAGGCTGACGCGAGGTCTCTCCTGCGGCTCCTCCACCACAGACCGGCTTGAACGCACTGACAGCACAGACACCAACACCAGTTCCACCTTGCGCCGAAAGTAAGTTCACCTCGAATACACGGGCCTCTTCTGCTGGCTTTATCTTCCGTCTGTAATGAATGTCAATAATCTTGTCCAAGTGGCTCTAAATTATAGTAATGACCACAGTCTGCATGATAGCTACGTGTGGCAGAACATTCATAGGCCAACATGATGACAGGCTGTACGAAGCATCAGATAATCCTCGCAGTAATGGGACTGAACCTAAGATGAAATGTGTTAATACACCACCATGAGGAAATATGCTAAGTGCTGGAGGATTATGAGTGGAGTGATAAGTGGTCAAGGTGTGTATTTCATCATGCTGTGTATGATTCTGCCTGCAGAGAGGATGATTTGTGCACTGATCTCCGTCTTAAATGTGAATCCTGTAGGAGTTGCATAGTAGTATGCTGAGGAAAACATGGGCCCAGACAGGAGAGTCTTATTTTTTCATAAAGATCTGAACTTTCTAGGCAAGAGAAGCATTTCTGGATGAAAATCTACCCACTGTTTGCTCAAAGTGTGTTTTTCTTTTCTTCCTCGCTCTGAACTGTCGGCTGCTTGGTCTCGAAGAGAGTTCCCCCCCCCCCAAACTCAAGGCTGACCTGAAGTTAGAGTGCTCCAAAACACAGCTTTGGCAAACAGCAAGTGCATCTGTCCTTGCTTTTACTTAACCACGCACACACCCGCACGCACACACATGCAGATAGAGTCAGCTTTTGTTCTGGAAGCATTAAGCTTTGTGAGTAGGCAGCAATTCATGTGAAAAAGCTCACTGTGAAATAAATTGTTGCAGTCTTGGTAACAGAAGCCGTTTGTTCTTGTGCATATGTATTTCTCAACACGCAATCATCTTAGCAGTTATTACTGGATTTCGCTCACTGTCTGAGTTGTTATGGTCCCAATCCTCTTATCAATGACTGACTCAGATTTGACTAAATCCCTTATCGATTAGAGTTGTCTCTGGTCCCTTCTCCTCATCCCTAGGGGCGACTTAGTCATTAGACAGAAGCACATATTAGTTATTTATGTGGGTGTTAAATGCAGTGATGAATTGCAAATGTAGATCTTGCTGATTCTCCCTTGTTAATTGCCTGTAGCCATTGTAGCTGACTTTGGATCCAGGATCAGACAAGCGTATCATATGAAGTGCCACATTTAATAAATAGTTACCCGCACAGCAGAGCCATATTGTGCTTGTCTGGCTGTGACTCAGTCTAGCCCAAAACTGGCCTATTAGCTTAGGTCAGCGACAATACGCTCTGCTCTGATAGTGGATCAGATACAAACATGAATTTCTCTATCGTCAGTGCTTGTGACACGCTAAATATGGCTCGGATCAGAGGGAGAGACAGAAGGAAGATGTGGGAGAGGAAGGGGGAGAGGAAAAGGGATGACAAGGGGGAGGAAAGTGACTGAGCGACCTTACTCAGCATGCCTCAGTCTAAAAGAGAAAAAGGTGGAACACACACACTGATTTGCCATCTGTCAACGGGAGTGTGTATAAGAGGGAGGGAGAGATGAAAAGGGGAGTCTGGGCAAGGGAAGGCAAGGCTCTGAGAGCTGCCTTTGTTTATGTCCAATTAGTTTTTGGTCCTCCAGCAGGAGCCCTCCTCTCTTCCCTGTGTCTCTGTGTGGGTCACATAACCCACAATTTTGATCTCAGACAAAGAAACTGAATAAACTAATCCCCCACCCGCCTCCACTTCTATTAGCCATGCGTGCAAGAATTGCATCAAAACAAAGTCCTCTCCTCTTCTTCCTCCTAGCGGCACATCATAAACAGCTGTCCCAAATGCAACCCTGTTTCATCCTTTTCCTGCTGTTAATGGCAGTGTGAACAATGTGAGTCTGAGGCCTTGGGGTGAAATGATGTTTGACGTGAAGTCCCTTCTCCAAGAAGGGTTGAGGGCACTGCCACAGCTCGCTGTGCGGCGGTTATTTTGGGAGACTTCTGCAAATGTATTTCGTATTACCCTCCGCATGTATGTGTATGCGAACAAGTGCATGTTTATACAGTACACGTGCTAGTGTAAGTGCACAAAAATGTGTGAAAGAGGGAGGAAGACAGACAATTAGTGTGACTGGAGTATAATTACCACTGGCCCAGAGGTGACAACTGCTGCTGTGCATGTGTGTGTCTCCTCGGTGTGTCTTTCCTGCGAGTGTGTATGCCCGCTTTGCAGGACATCACCTGGGATGTCCTTTATTATAAAGCTGATGCGACCCTGGTGCTGACAATAGAGCCTGTCATGTCGTGAAGATGTGGCAGTTCATTGTGTGGGTGAGAGATTGTGTCCTTGTTTATGTGCTACATGGATGTAAGTTTGCTCAAACAGCTCATAGGATGACAGGCAGGAGGTTTTGGTGACAACCCCAGTAGTGCTCATACTCAGAGCAGTTTTATTATGTAATGGCAAAAAAAAAAAAGAAAAGATCTGCGCTATCTTTCTTCTCTTCACTCCACTTTGACTGTCACACTGGGAGAATTCAGAAGCTCCAAAGAGCCCCGTGAAGGTGCTCGAGTCTCCGTTCGTCTCTTTATTCCATCATCCCTCCATCTATCTCCCCTCTCCACACATGCCATCGACGGCATGTTCACTACTCCCTCGGAAATTGACATTAATTCCTCTGAGAGAATATGGAGAACGATAATGGCCTTTCATTTCAGAAGGAGCTCAATTTTGCTAATTTTACGTAGCTCTACTACACATAAGCCATCCCCTTTTCACAACCCCCACTCCACCCCTTCTCTCACTCTTCGTTTCTAACTCTCTCTCTCTCACATACCCACGTACATACACTCACTCTCTCCCCCTCGCTGTTTCTGTTTCCCACTGCTGCAGATATGACTCAGAGAAGCAGCAGAAATTACTTTTGTGCTGTTCTCCTTCTCTTCCCCTCTGTGCTCATCTGCCTTTTTTCCCTTGCCTTTAACTGAAGCACAGTTATTGTTCCTGATTGAATTTTCATTCTTGAGGCTAAAATCAAGCTCATAATGTGTATTCATTTTAGCCTTTTGGCTTAAATTTTACATCCTATGATAACAAAGATAGCACAGATACAACTGGCCCCGGGCAAATGTGTGGGTAAGCTCGGCTGAGCCTGTACTGACCTTCTCGAAACATGCTGTGTGAAGTGATGGGAGGTAATCTATTCTCTCTGGATCTGGCATGACTTTCTAGAAAAATAATACAGTGAAGCTGCAGCTGTTTATGCTGTTTATCTCACAAGAACCCAATCGTAGACCTGTTAATATTTTTGGTTTCGGGACTGAATAATGTTGCCGGGAATTAAAATATCGTAATGGTGCTAATGATTACAGTGATGGAGTTTAGCTTGATGTAAATTTAAATGATGGATGTGTGTGTGTGTGCGTGTGTATGTGGGAGGCAACTGTATGTGGGTGGTGTTTGTTGCCTTCTACTTGCCATTTCTGAGTGCAGTGAGTGTTCATGGCTGCATACATGCACGCGAAGAAAAAGTCATAGTTTTGTTCATTTATATTTAGCTATGCATGAGTCTGGATTCATGAAAATGCATGTTTTGTTTTAAATATCACCAGACCAATTAGAAACACGCACCTGTGCTTCATCTCTGGTGTAGACTGACTGCTGAACCTGCCTCTTTCTGCATATATTCTATATAATTAAGATGAAACACACAGATTTAGCTTCTGTTTTTGTTATCGGGGTAGAGATTATATGGAAACGCTGATGGATTCACAGGTTTGATGAGGCAGTTATCTTCACATGTTATAGATAGGCAAAATGAAAATGATAAAATTATAGCTGTAATATGTTAAAGTTAATTGTCTCAAGTAGTATGTTGTTGTGCTTCTAGGCACAAACCCATGCCGCTTTCATTCAAACAACATCCCTTCCCAGTTTCATTCCTCTTATAGCTGCATGTATCATCAGACCCGACTTTCTTGAAATGGCGAGGAGACAAATAAGCAGCTGTGATATAAAGATTTCCACAGGAAGTGAAATGTGCATGCGAGTTGCTGTGGAAACTGTAAAGCTGTCCTCAAGACAGTTGCGATATTGCATTCCTATCCCTCCCTCCCTCCTGCTCCCCTCACCTGTATCTTGATCCTGACATACCCTCCTCCCTTTTCCGTCCTCGTGTGTTTGGAGCAGCCACCATTGCTTTGTTTACTGAGGGCAGCTGTGTGCAGATTGCATCTTAACAGCATCAAGTGTACTGTAAATTAGCGCAGAGATTATGGGTCTTGCTTGGTCATTAGTGAGGAGGACAGAGTGCTAAGCTGCTGTCCAGTCATCACTGGGGATCTAATTATGAACCCCTCGCTATAGTATCAAGAGTTTTGCTCATCATCACTCTTTCTATCATTTAAACTGGAGCTTGTTTCGCTAAGATTAATTAGACTGGAAGTTAGAAAGTTTTACAAAAATGAAGACTTAACTCATTTTAAGACAAAAAACAATTTGATCCTTACCTCCCATTTTTGCCATTGTAACAATAAGCAATGCCTCCATTTAACAGTAGCATTTAAAATAATAAAGGAGAGAAAAGAACGTGGCTCATAGTTTGCTAAGAATAAGAATAATAAACATTGAAAGCACTAGTTTATTATGAAGCCAGTGTCATACAGAGATTAGTCAACTTTGATTGGATTGATTGATTTTGATTTAGGACTTCAGCTGAATCCACTGGGAAAGAGATTGAATTATAAGGTCTTCCCATGTTTTCCGCCTGTTTCTCCCAGGGTCACTCAGTTGGACATTTTATTTATTTATTTATTTATTTATTTAACTTTATTTACTCATAATTCCCTGTGCCATGCTGCTACTTGAGGTAGTCAAGGTCTGAAGTGCTTTGTGCAGTGGAGGAATTCAGACATTTATCCTAAGTCGACCTATTTGATCTAATCTGTAGTCAAAATCGCCTCCAATCTGCGCGTACTGCCCCCGGACTCAGCATCTGACCAACAGAGGCATGATTCCCAAGTCTTTTCTCAGCCACGACTTTAAGCATTGTCTTCCCCCTCGTTCAGATGCAGATAAGGGGCACTTTTGAGGAGGGATGTTTGTCAAACACTCATGCACACGTTCTGCGGAGCCGAATAAGGGAGACTGGTTACCGTGGGAACGCTGTGAGCTCTTCTGTGAAGAACTCTGTGGGCGAGAGACACAGAATAGAGAGAGATACAGAGAAGTGAAGAGAGGGTAGGAGTGGGAGCAGGAGCAGGGCGAAAGACAGAAGCGGGATTGAATGACGACTTGATGGAGATGCGGGAGACATATTGAAGACAGATGAGTGCCGCCACACGTTTTCATCGCGCGGTGCATGTTGTTTCACTGGAAAGTTGGGATGCGGTTTCTTTGGATACTCTGGATAATAAGAATATCCCTTTCGGTGATCTGCTGTGATATCAGTTTCTTGAATTACTCCTTCTCCGTCTCCCACATCACATTCAAATGAAGCCTAATTTTTCTTCATTTGGATGAATCATATCCAGTTATAATCAAGAGCGTGCGCGCACACACACACAGACACAGACACCTGTGCACAAGTGCTCACACGTGCACTCAGACTCACAGGGTACAGCAGGTGCCTGGTATGTGTATTTGAATCATAACTGTAACTATGCCCCTCCTTGTCAGTGCTTTTGCTTGGCACTTAACGCCAGACGCCCACACAGGCAGTCCGCCCTGTTGCCAAGCAGCAGGAGACTCAAGCTCGCGGTGGAAAACCGGGGGGGGGGGGGGGGGGTTGGTTGTGGAAGAACTGGTGGAAGATGGTGGTGGTGGTGGGGATAAAAACACACTCTACTTGAAGCTACATCAAAAATCTCTGTTTGTCAGCAGGAGTGAGCCAGGTCAGGCTGGAGGTGGGATGACGCAGTACGCTCCCACACGCTTATTTCATAGACAATGGTGAAGAAAAAGAAGGAAAAAAAAAAGGTGAAAGCACAGTTTGAAGTGGCTCGCACCATTAAATCAGGCGAATGGATTTTCACATTAAAACTCTGGAAAGCCACACAGATGTAAATGGTAGTGCTCTCTGACCTGTGGGCTGCTTTGTAAGATGTGCGCTGTGGTATGTAAACCTGCCACAAAGATGAAGCTGAATGTCTTCCTGTGACTGCCGCATGTGAGCCTCGCTCCCACTCTGCTCACTCGTCTATACATAGACACTCACCTACACGCTGACACCCCCAAGCCCAGCACAGGTTTGAGGAAATATTGAATCCAGCACTATCACTCCACATCATGTCCCCCCCCCCCCCCCCCCCCCCCCACCCCCCATCTCCATCCTTTTTACCTTCATTCTTTCTCTCTTGATTATTTTCACCCTTGCCCTCCTCTGTATTCAACCTCTCCCACTCTCGCGTAGCTCTTTCTCCTCCCACTCTTCTTCCTACCTCGAGCCTCTGTCAACTCACAGCTTTAAATACACGCCACCTCATCCGTTCTCCCAACGTACCACTTTTTCTTCTAGCCTGTACTTCCTGTTCCTCTCTGTTTTTACTAATATCTTTTGACTTGTGTTGATTCATATCTTATTCTCCTCTCCCTATTGTCTTGCTATTGTGTGTGGGTCTGCTAATAATAGAACAAGAGATGTACATACTATGTGTGGGTAGTATGTGTGTTTTGTGTTTCTATGGAAGAAGGAGGAGGATGATTGTGTGTGTGTCTGTTTTTATGGCGCTCAGGGATTCAGGCGTAACTGCTCATGAAGCAGAAATCAGATTCTAGATTAGCCTGTCAACACTTGCCTCACTGGGGGGATACTCTTAACAGGAGGCATTAGTTACCGCTGGTAAAATACAAATCTTGGCAGTGTAAAACCACACAGTGTGTACAAGCATGGCTCAGACTTACGTAACAGCACCTCTGCTTCTCTCAACATCTCCATCTGAAGATGAACAGGTCAACGGGTTTATTTTTTCCGAATGTTTAATTTCTTTCAGACGTAACATCTTGTCAGAATGTTCAACAATAGAACATCTGTGCTTGTAAGTTACGCCTAAACTTTTCATTTTAATGCGCTGAAGTATAAGTTATAAAGACAGGAATGAAAAAGGTGGTCTTCTTTGATAATATGGTGCTAAAATAGCCACTGACAGTTTTTTGCTACCCTAATTGGAACTTTTTATTCATCTGCACTAAGCAAACGAGCGCTCCACCTACGTGATTGTATCTTTAAACGCTCTAATTTCGACCACTCTCGTAGTTCTTAAAGTGCTCTTAAAATTAAAGCAATGGGATGTGAATCGCTGCTTAGTGTGGTAGATCTGTGTCTTCTTTGACTGAGCCAGTATTAAAAAGGGCAGAGTCAGAGTGAAATCCTGTCAAACATCTATTAGGTTATATGTAAACGTTATGTCATCAGGAGGATTAAGGGATAAAACTGAGTATGCCTTTTGTCATTGTCAACTAAGCCCATGAAGTATTTGCAGAACCACAACCATGACTTCACCCCAAGTAGTTTCATTTTAAAGCTTTAGTTCCTTCACGTTTTGCATATAAATTGCATCACTTTGGATCAAGCTACCCAACAATAAGATCAGTCAATGGCTGCAACAGTGATATACAGTACTATGCAAAAGTTGTGAGCCGTTTTTGCACCAGCAAGATGATTTTCAAAGAAAAAAAATACAGTGAAGACTTGAAGGATCCATCTGGTCCTTCAGCTGATTCGTCTGCTATTTGCCAAAGCCTCATAAGAAATGCTGTCAGTGGAACCTGGCTGTCAGGAAGCCATTCTTAAAGAAGGAAAACGGGGAGAAAAGATTGAGGTATGTCAAAACACAAGGACTGGATTGAAAATTAGTGGCAACAGATCTTATGGAGTGACTAACCAAATTTGACCATTTTGATTAGAGTCATCAGTAAGTGTGTAAAACACATGAAGGCTCTGACATGATTTGCCAATGCATTTCAGGCAACAGTGATGGGTATGTTGTCAAAATTCATGGAATTATTGCAGAAAAGTATCATAAATGTGTTAGTACTGTTTAAGCTCTGTTTCTGCTTTATATACTATATATGAGATTTAGATACATTTTCTGAGGGTGGCATGGAAATCAGATGGGGTGGGAAAATCATATCCATTTCTTTACACATATGCAGGTGTTACATTCTGTAATATGTACTGTATATGGTAAAACACATCAAATGCTACAAGTATATACACAAATAATTAAACATTTGAGTTACATTTGATGTTATGTACTGTATAGCCTGTATAATAAATAATCATGCCGCCTAATAAGTATAAAATCCAGAATGCTACACAACATGAGGTGGATCAGTTAGAAAGTCTCAAGTTTCACACGCTCTCAATTATAGATCTGAGTTGCTACTGAAAATAAGAAATAAAGCGTTTCAACACTGTGGGCTGAACCATTTTTTAATGGTCAAACGCAGTATGTTCAGTTTTATAATTCATATTCAATGCTAATTGTAGCTATTGTCATATGCAAAATGGAAAGAGATTATTTTAGGGTAGCACAACCCATCCTGTTCCACATCAGTAGATCTGCCTCTTGCACATTTCACTAAATCACTGCACCTATTTCCCATTTTCCTAATGAAATATAAAGAATTGGGGGTAACTCAAAGTGTTTGCCCAGTACTTTACGCATCAATGAATTAGATATTATAATTCAATATGTATAGGAAAATTGGTCATTTTAGCCTGTTGCTAAGCAACGTGATGGTGTCATAATATATCATGCATAATTCAAGTTTTGTGGGTACAAATGAGATCTTATTGTTACGACATTAAAATGATAGGATGCTTTTATAAGGAGTTATAGGTACATACATTTTAAAAACGGGTCATTTTACCCATGGCTAAATGGTTGCTAGGCAACATGATGATGCCTTATTATCATGTACTGCTAAGAACCTTCAGGGGCCTGAGATGTACCTACGTGCCAAGTTCGGTTGCTCAAGTCCTGATCGTGTGGGCGGAGTTTGTGGACAAAGAAACAAACAGACAGACTGAGATTTTGTGTATTATAGTAAGATATGAAACATTTGCAATTATTTGCTAACGTGAGCTAAAAAGAATAGACAAAAATGAAATTGTTAAAAGTGGTTAGTAGTTGAAATGGTAATAAATTGCTGTAAATAGAGATAAAAAATGGAAAAATGAGAAGAAAGACATAAAGGAATGCTCGAGTCTGAGTCTGGCTTGCTAGCAGATACAGGGGAGGATCGTCATTTAATCTATTATACAATATTCACTCTTTTTTTAGTTCTGTTGTTTGTCTCTGTTAATTCCTGAGGAAAATATCTGGCTCATTAGCTGCTAAATATTCCACTGTTCCCCAAAAACCTAAAGCTCTATTAAGCTAAGGGGAGCTGCAGATTTGGGTTTATTACTGTTTTCATAGAAAGTCACAATAATGTATATTCAGTAAAAGATGCTTGGTAATTGTAACAGTGTAGTGGCATTTACTGCTACTCAAACAGCAGTAAATACCATATTTGCCGGGGACTATTTTCAGCCGTGGATTTGGTGTTCTAGTGAGTATTTACGGAAGCTGGAGGGTGTATGTGGGCTTGACTGAGAATAAACTACAGTGCCCATGTTCGTAGTAGTGACGGAGCATGTCACTCAGTGCAAGAGTGTGCCTCACTGTTATGTCTTCTAGTCCTTGTGTTCTCTGGCACAAAACATAAACCATGTCAGGCTTTGGCTGCACATGCTGTACTTAAAATGAAAAAGGGAGAAACCTTCAAGAATAGATGCTATGAAAAAGATTAAAATATGTCAATGATGTATGTATTAAAACTTCAAAAAGGGCAATATAAGATCACTCTTGGGTGCAGTGTAATTTTCTGTAACAGTGTAGTGAAAAGCTACACTGTACAGTATAAATAAACAGCTGAGACCAAAACAAAACCCATCCATCCATCCATCCATCTTCATCCGCTTTATCCGAGGCCGGGTCGCGGGGGCAGCAGCCTAAGCAAAGAGGCCCAGACCTCCCTCTCCCCAGCCACCTCCTCCAGCTTATCCGGGGGAACACCAAGGCGTTCCCAGGCCAGCCAAGAGATATAATCTCTCCAGCGTGTCCTGGGTCTGCCCCAGGGCCTCCTCCCGGTGGGACATGCCTGGAACACCTCACCCAGGAGGCGCCCAGGGGGCATCCTTGTCAGATGCCCGAACCAACTCAGCTGGCTCCTTTCGATGTGGAGCAGCAGCTGCTCTACTCTGAGCCCCTCCCGGATGGCCAAACTTCTCACCCTATCTCTAAGGGAGAGGCCAGCCACCCTTCGGAGGAAGCTCATTTCCGCCGCTTGTATCCGCGATCTCGTTCTTTCGGTCACTACCCACAGCTCGTGGCCATAGGTGAGGGTAGGGACGGACAAAACAAAACCCTGAAAATTTAAAAGTATAATTTAAAAAAGGGGATTTGAAAGACACTGTAGTTCACAAGGCAGGTATTTCCATAACCCTTGTGGTGAACAGTCAAGTGGAAACAGTCAGCAGGTTCCTATCTGAAAATCTCAGGGTGTAAATGGGTTAGTAGGGGGACAGCAATTAAATGGGTAGCCAGTGTTGGATAATTAAAAGTGGAGTATTGTGTTCTCTTGTGTTTTGTGGTAAGCCTTACAGCTCTGTGTTTCGCAGCTTATTAATCGATTTCTCTTTTTTTGACAGCAACATTACAATACTCCTGCTGTTTGACAATAGTCCAGCCTGTAAATAGAATGAAGTCTTTGTTGGTTTAGTCTTTTCATTGGATTTGTTGATAGTGGAAAAAATATTAAATACAGTCTATCTTTAACAAGAGATTGCTTCTCATTGTTTTTCCCTAAAATTCGGTTTGGCTGCCTCGTCCTTGCACCGCTCTCCATAAAACAAGCTGGGAAACTACAATGAATTGCAAAAGTATTGCATTATCTTATTTCCTCTTACTCTCTTTGCTGCATTCGTGCCTCCCTCTCTCTGTGCTTTTCCCCCCCCAGTGTTTCCATGCTAAAATGACAGGGACTGCATGTCCTTGACAGCAGCTGGCCCCAGCGAGAAACCAGCCATTTACATGCTAATCTCAACCACTGCTCCCTCTTCCACCGTTCACTCGCAGTCTGCAGATGGAACATCTCTGATTTCTGCCAGCGTAGAGAGGCTTTTGTGTTATATGTGCACTTTTGCATGCATTACAGAAAGTGGTTTCCCATTTTCATACAGGATGACCCACTGAAGAACTCGTATCGAGCTTTATATAATCCATTAGAGTGGTTGGAGTTTCACTAATAAAACATATTTAACAACTTTAGCGAAGGGACATTTTTCCCCATTTTACTTGTTTTTCTTAAATTGCTTTTGTTGCTCTTTAATACACTTGTAACTTATCTGTCAGAACTCAAAACTTGTGTAGTTGGTGGGGGCGTATGCCTTGATGATGTCAGTCATCTTACTGTTATTACACTTTGTTAGCTGTCGCACATCTGCATTACATTCCTCCTCTTAAATGTCCCATTCTTTGTACTACCATTGCTATGATTTGTCACTATCAATGTGCAGCTTCAATTGCTTCCTTTGCCTGTCGCTTTTTCTGCTTTGGTGCTGACTGTATGTGTCTGTCTTTCTCTGGTTTCTCCATCTCTGTATGTGTGTGTGTGTGTGTGTGTGTTTGTGCGTGCGTGTGTGTGTGTTGTCCATCTCTGGTCCTTCCTGTCAGTGTCCGGCCGCCATCTATCTCAGGGCAGCCCACCTCGGCTCCCTCCACTCCTACGGCAGTGAGCAGTGCTGCCACTCTGTTTCCCACCAGTCTGACTGTTCACAGCTTCGTCAGTCTTCATCAGTACTGCTGCCCTTCTACTGACCAAAGCTTACAGCAGGAGGACAGGTAAGGGCTGCCTTCATGGGGCCTAATTACAGTGAGTACAAGATAAATAAATAAAACCCCTTAAACCCCATTAGAAACATTGCGATGCCAAAACCTGGCAACCACCTGAAGATCTCTCCCTCACGCTGTGGCCAGTCCATTTGTCACCATCATTGTCTGCCAGTTACCTGCTTCTCTCAAGAGCCTGTGTTTCAGTCTCCTACCACTCCCAGGTGTGACTAATAGCTAGGCAATTCTACCAGCCTGAAAAACACACAGCTTCTTTTAAAGAGTGAGAGGAAGCACTCGTCCTCAGAAAGCTTTGGGACTGAGATGAACTGAATCACAAGTGAACCTGGTGAATTCTCCCCCTCTGTCCTCTCCTTATTTCATTTATCCTTTAACTGAGTCACAGACACATGTGCGCATGATGGTCCAACACTGCCATCTAGTGGTATTAGAAGGCCGTGGCTGCTTAAACTGTGTATAGAAAGCATATTTTTTAATAAAGATCCCTTCATGTCCCAGATTTAACTTAAAATTGCCACCCAGTCTCCGTCTGTTTGCTTTCTGCTTTTTCTGCTTTTGTGTCTCATACTGTTGTGTTTTTTTCACTCTCCGTCCTCCTCTTTCTCTTTCTCCCTGTCTGCTCTGTCTGCCTCCTGTCCTGTGTTTCTTCACGTGCTTTGGCTTGTCCCATGTTGCTTTCCAAGAGAGGAGGGTGAGGATGAGCGTGCCCATCAGTTCTGTTGTTCTGCCTCGGGCTGCAGTAGCCCCTCCTCTCGCTGAGCTGAGGTGTGACTGACCGCACGACGACTCGCTCGCACATTTACCTGTGAAAAGGATATCGCAGCTTATGCTGCCAGAAAACCGAGACCTCGCTGTGTACCAAAAATACTGAGTCTTGCTGCATCGGAGCAAGAAAAATAGAAATGCATGCCGTATTTGTTTTTATGTATGCTGTCACTGATTTAGCCAGGTATCATTTTTGTGTGCTAATTTAGACTTTATGGAATCTCGATGTTGTGTTCTCTCTGTATACTTTGCTGTTTTTTTTTTCTTTACTTGCAGCCATATCAGGCTGTCAGATCACATCACTAGCTCCTGCTCATTACTGTCACACTCATGTTTATCTTAGATCCACTAGCTGAGTCATGTCATTTTGGATGTGCACAGTAGTCACTATTTGTTATCTGTGCAAAGCGCTCTACACCTCTGTCTCCAGCGATTATGTATTGTCAGAGAAACTAGCATATGATGATATAAAAACATTGTTGTTTAGCCTGTTAATTTATTTGTTCCATCTGATAAATATCCACCTGTTTATTATCATTTTTATTCATGACTTCAAAGTCAAGTCTTGTTGATTTCATCTTCATCTTCAATAAAAGACTCCAAGCTCCCGAAGACAAGGATTTCTCTCCTGTATAAATGTCTGAAGATGACGCTTGTGCTTCTTTAATTGCTAATTGTGTTTGAGTCATGCACCAATGTTGCTCATACATATCTGCCACCTCATGTATCTACACCTTAAGCCCATTGTATTCGCAGGAAGTCATACTAGTAATTCTAGTTAAGCGTTATATTGACTCTGTGCTCTGCATTGGCCTTCCATGGTAACCTTTCACTGCAGAACACACAG
The DNA here is from genome assembly GCF_057381845.1 of Rhamphochromis longiceps. Classification (NCBI taxonomy): domain Eukaryota; kingdom Metazoa; phylum Chordata; class Actinopteri; order Cichliformes; family Cichlidae; genus Rhamphochromis; species Rhamphochromis longiceps. Next base: position 22,254,165 of record NC_140576.1, read on the forward strand.
GAAATGCATAGTTATCTATGACATGTTGTTATAGTTTGGTTAAAGTGTTATTTCCAACCAACTGGCTTTCTTGACTCAAATTGTATTTAATTTATTTTTAGCACATGTAGCTGTTTTTACAATCTCTATAAAAGTGTTGGGACAGTGTTTAAAATGTAAACAACAGCTATGCAATTTATACTTTGTAAATAGGTTAAAAAAATTATATTAAATGTTGAAACAGGTCTTTCTTTTGTTTTCTAAAAACCCAAGCCCATTTTGAATTTTATTCCAGCAGCACATTTCAAAAAATGCAGGACAGGATAAACAGGTTTCGAAGATGCTGACATCTTCATGACGTCTATACAGGAAAGGCTTTGCCTAACACATTTTGCATGTATATTAATAGCATCACAGTGAAAGATGAGTTCTAAAATGGGCTTGTTGCAGTTTAGACATGTTGAAAACATTTAGAGCATTCAGAAATGTAAAAACACGACAGAGGAAGAGTTGAACCACGGAGTGGCTGAAATGAAGAAAGAATGGGGACCCGTGTTGCTTTATTAAAAGAAATGGTGATGCATCACAGTGTGAAACATGCTGCTGCTCTTTCTGTCGTTGGCCTCAAATTCAAAAGCATGGATTTTTCAAAAAGCAATAAACATTTTTAGCAGTCTATTTGTTTACTGTGTACAATTTTCGTGATTTACAAGTCCTTGTATTCCATCACTATTTACTTTTATCCAGCGTCCCAACTTTTTCGGAAAAGGGTTCTTTTATAAAAGTATATTAAGGAGAATTATTATTTTGTAGTATCGTGCTATAGAAGATTACATTTTAAAATGTGTCATTGTTTGCCTCCCGCTCTATTTTTTACTAATATTGTGGCATATAACTCTCCATCCATCCATTTTCTTAACCACTTATCCAATTCGGGGTCACGACGTGGCTGGAGCCGGAGTTGGCTCCAGCTGGATTACACTGCGGACAGATAGACAGTTTTATCACTGGGCTAACACAAAGAGACAGGCATTCACATTCACACCCAATGCCAGTTTAATCAGTGATTAAACTAACATGCATGTCTTTTGTTATGTTGCCCATATTCATTTCAACACACAGCCCATGTGTCTTTCATTTTCACTTGCTTCTCATAGACTTGTAAAAACCTATAAAAATACAAAAGCACAAGATGAAACGGCACTCATTATGTTTTTTTTTTTTTTTAATTTATCCTCTTGTTCTTCAATAAATGAATGCACTTCTCTGTGTCTCTATTTCCTGTGTTTTGATGTGTTTTATTTGGTTGGTTTGCTCGTGTGGAGTACAAGTGATTGTGAGCGTGTGAGTGATCTGGCAGAGGAGGGTGGAGATGAAAAAGCTGGGCAGGGAGAGGGAAGTTCATAGCTGTCGAAGGATCGTCAAGAATGTAGCCTGTACTGCTCTGCGGGGTGAGCAGGAGCCATGTGTGTATGCAGAGAGAGAGCGAGAGAGGGTGTGTTTATTATTACGGTGTTCCGGTTAGTGTGGGACTTTCTCTGACAGTAGCAGCATGGTAAGAACTCAGCTTTTTCACTTTTCTTTTACGTGTAAAACTACCCCAAAAAGACTTTATTTTGGCATCTGTATGAGACAACTTGTAACACCGGTGTGTGCTTTTGGCGGCCTACAATGCAGTGGTGCAAATTCATGACACGGCTTGTACAGTGGATTAACTGCTGTGTGTACAGACGGTGATATTTAACCATCACAGACAGACGGCAGCGGGAACTGATAATAAATGGGGGTCTGTTTTCAGTAGATGCAATTTTATTGAAGGAAACTCAATTTGATAAACTGAAAAATGGAAAGGAAAGGATATAAATGGGCTCTGACGGGTAATTGTGTGACAGAGTGTAAATGCCAGTCAGCTGACAGATCACATACTTTTAGAAGTCTTGGTAATCTGCCACTGTTATGAGTGCTGCTCTTGAGGAACTGCAAAGAAAGCATATAACCATGTGCCAGATGGGGTCTGTTTGAAATAAATGACTTTAAGTAAATTAGTTAAAACACCCTTGCAAATGTTTGGCATGTTAGTTTGAATGCCTGGTAGCAGGAGTTGTCAGCACTTTGCGGCACTTTGAAGTGTGTTCACAAGATGCTAAATGCCAAATCAGCTGTACCCAACCTGAAAGTGAATCAGTAGAGCTTGACAGTAAAAGGAAGTTTCAAAAACAGATGTCAAGCTCAGAAAAACTGCAAGTGTAATAAGAGACGAGAAAACGAAGTCAGTTTCCAATAAAAGTTTACACTATCTTGTCACCCTGTCTCTTTATACAACACTTATCTCTTCATTCTTTTTTGCTTTAGTGCCAGAGATTATCTGATGAGTTAAGGTTTAAGAAATGCTGCCAATTCTGAGCCTTCCAAACAAGTTGTACAACATTTTCATCCAGTACCTCTTTATTGGGCTTTGAACTGGAGGCTTCAGGTAGTAGGAAGAAAGTGTAAAGTGTTCATGTGTGCGATGGGAAGCTCATGGGTTGAGATGGTGAAATGGCTGGAGAGTGTTGGCGGTGCAGGAATGCTCCGATTTGACCCATGAATGATTTTATTGTTTCCTTTCGGTTTGGCCATGAAAGAGAATACTGACTGCTCCGGCTGAGGATTCATTTCTGTGGTTTCTGATCTCTTTAAGTCCTGAAATTAATGGCAAATATTATCACATCACATCTCCAAAGTAATTAGCTTGGATCTTGTTGAAGGTCTGCGCTGCACTTTTTATCCTTCATTGTCCACGTTCAGCTTGGCAGGGTTATACTGGGTAATAAGCTCGGAGACAAATGGAAAAATTAACACAAAAACTCAGAGATGAAGAGATTAGAAAGGATATGAGATAACTGCGCTGAGTTTATGCTCAGGTGGAAATGAGTCAACGTTCAGATCGATGCAATTATTGGCATCTCATTGCAGACAGCGGAGAGGCTAATCCCTCAGCCTCCATGTCCCGCTGGGGGTTCGATAACACAGTCGGACCTACTGCTGTTCTCTCATAAGCGCATAGGCAAACACACATACACACACCGTCAGCACATCAATATTATATGATGAAGGGAAAAAAGTCAGGGGATTGCATGAAGTTGGCATTGTCCTTTACAGCGCATGCTCCCATACACTTTCTCTCATCTGCCCTGTTATCAATTTCACTTCTATAACCCACTTCTGTAATTTTTTTAAACACCATCAGCAATCTCTTTCCTGTTTATGACATTCCAGCCATCTGTCCCATCTCCAATTAAATGATAGGAGGTAGTAAAACCCTGGGCTGGTCTTTATGCGGAAGCCTCTAGAGAGAGCCTCTCTGTGTAACAGGAATACAGTGTTTCTTACATAAATAATGAGATTCAGATGCCAGCTGCGATATGGCCACACTCATGTTTTATACAACAAACTTTTTACTCAGATATCATGGTCTAGTCTCTTACCGCATATTACTGGCTGGCTCCTACTGCAGGGAACTCTAAATTAAACGCTTTCCCCCTGGGGAGGTCCCTGCACCAGCAGGCAGTAACTGTAAAACATAACCAGCTGTCATTTTTTTGTTTTTTGAAAGTTGCACATTCAGTAAAGAGGCTGCCTAAGTGTAGCATTTCTATAGGGCCTGCTGTGCTTCATTTCTGTTGCATAAACTTTGTTGAGGTTGCATTTCAGTTCAGTTTGAGAACAGGTTTGATAGCATCAGTGTCTGCTTTAGTGACATATTCTGAGGATTTTATTTAGGCTATTTGTGAAGTAAGAAAAAACCAATTACTGAAGGGTTTAAAACATTATTGTGATCTGATGAGGGCAAAAAGAAATTGCATTATGTATTTCAAAAGTCTCCCAAATATCGCTCGCATATTTGAGCCGAAGCTTGTGCAGTTTGGCTTTATCGTTTTGTAGCTGTTATTGACTGAATCTGAGAGAAATTTTTTTTTTTTTCAGGTGAAAATAAAAATAGCCAGAGTTTTAAGGGAGCATTGCATGCACAGTTGGACGTGGGTTGCACTGCACCTAGATAGGAGAATTTTTTAAAAATGTTTTCTTTAATATTTCACCAACCTGGATATTTTACAGTGTGACAAATGTTCTCCCCACGCTCAAAGAAAGAAACATAAATCTGTGATATTTGCACCCGTCTTATAGCATACAGTCTGTGCAAATGAATAACACAGTTATATGGTCACATAATCCATATAGTTGATCTCTTATTTGGTGGCAGTGGAGAAATTGTCACCTTTACATTTGGTTTGCATTTTTAGATTTTCCTTTTTAATGAGTTTAAAAGAGCTTAAAAGCTCAAATCTGGGGATCAGCTATGCCTTTTCAGAGACAGGTATATGGAACTGGACTTGTAGCTCTCTAATATTCCTTTTCAGTTCATATTTTAGGTACGCTGTTGAATGAAAGTAGCATTTGTTCCAAGTGACGTGCACGGCTGAAAATCATACAGTAGTCTACCTGTTGATGCTATGCAGAGGCACTTGTGTGCCCAGTTTCCTTAAAAGAAGCCAACTGAAGCCGCTTTGAATTAGACAGAATTTCATATTCCTACAGGTTATGCAAGACAATGTGTAAATAGCCAACATAAATATAGTAACGATTCATCCAAAGATTGATCTATCGAAAATAGCTAGTTTAGACCATACAGTAATTTCATGATTCACTCTTTACAAATATCTTACTTTTAGTGTTTTCGTAAAAAGGCAAGTATTACGTAGACCGTCATTCACAACCTGTGGAGCATCTTCAACACCCACCGAAATGGTGATAACAGTCAATACATTGTCATGGCAACCACGCTTCTCTTCCTAACAACCGCCTCACCGCCCACAAAGGTCCCACAGCAACCGTCACCAAGCAACCCCCTCCCGCTTCTCAGTTTCTCTATTTAAGGAGCAGAGGAGGAGGAATGATAAATGATTTTGCACAGAGAAAGAGGAGATATACGCAAAAACTTGTTGAAAATGAAAGCAAAGCATAGCTTGGTATTGTGATGAATGAGCACGGTGTAATTATAATATATTATTACACATTCACAATATAATATATGTGGATCCTGTCTTAACTGTGGTAATATGGGCTATCCTGTAGATGTCAGAATTGCTTCTTTAAAACTGTGTTTCAACATGACTCTTGTGTTATGCAACATATTAAAGCTTTTCTTAGAGTTGTTGTTAGACTCAACAATAAATTAGCTTGGTCATGTTTTGCTTGAAGGTACTGGATGTCCTTCTTAAAAACCCTGCCCTGTATTTTCCCCTTCTGGCGACAGCAACGACTCTAAGTCTGTCGAACTGCGGGGCTTGAATTTCAACAGTATCGCTTACAACATCAAAACCAAAACAAATTAAAATAGTTTCCTTGTTGCCCGTGAAGACTTTTCCTTGTCTTGTTTTTACCAACTAAACTCTAACAACAGGAAGTCTCTTTGATCCAATGGAACAGCTACAGCTCAGGGAGGGAGGGAGGAGGACACTGAATGACCCACTCAAACCTAAAATGGTCAAAAGAGTCATTTTTCAGTCATGTTTCTGTCATGTGAATTACTGTGTGATGCAGAGCTTAAACAATACTGAAGGTTAACACTATACAACCAGTCTTTTACTGCCAAAATCTGTTTCACTTGCTGACTCTAATGCTCCCACACATCCTTGACCCTTACTGCACACTCTGTGCCTTGTTGCGGGACAGGACACAACTTTCTGGAGGGGGTGCGGCTAACACAAGAAGGAAATGTAGGCAGGGACATGTGACAGCAGTTGTTCTCCCAAACACACACTGAGTGATTGACTCGGGTGGATTTTGTCTCATCAAATCTGGATAACAGGACACTGAAGGACTTCTGGGACTAACTGATATCTGAGAGGTTTTGTTGTTATTGCTATCCTGACTGGAAATAGGATTCAGTTGGATTACGATGGTACTCTTAACTGCTTGCATTTACAGCCGCATAATGGACTGAGTGAGTGAGTTTGGAAGGAATTGCGTGCGTTTAATTCCAGTATTTAAGCTGATGGTGCCTGTCGTACAGCTAGCGCTAACCTGGTTTTTCCTGTCAGTATGGTGCTGCTGGTATTTGGCACTTATTTGGTTACTGTTATGTTTGTCAAACAAGGAGAGTGCAAAAGTGCATACTAACCTTGGAAACGCTTGGTAGTACATTAACTACTCCTCTGGACTCTTAAGAAAGACGATACATGACAGAGACCTTTTATATCTGTTGGATTACCTATTTATTCTCCAGGCAAGCAATACTGTCAGGTCTCGGGACTGGCACTGCTTGAAAGTAACCAGAATATTGCTTTTCTATAAGTTCATCATGAGCTCCACTAAGAGATGGTTAGTTCTGCACCGCTCAAAAGTTTACACGTAAGTCCTTGTTAGTATGTTTTTAAGTCTATCCTACAGAATTTTTCATTCAGTCTCCATTTAAGACTTAACACACTTCAAAGTCTTTTTTTTTTGGAATATTTAGTGAAGCTGCTTGTGAGTCATTCTTATAGCTTCTACTCCTTTTTTCTTCTGCAGTGTGGAAGGGGAATCCCAGTGTCCAGAAACGGGCACCCACAAAGACACCTCGTTCAGCCAGGCGCCTTACCTTCGAGGCTCAGAGCGCTACAGTGACAGCAGCAGCAACGCGCCCTCCGGTTCCAGGGGCCCTTCATGCGTTACAGCTTCCAGCTCAGCCAGCTTGGCCTGGGCGTTGCGAACACGCCACCAACCTGCAAGTTTGGCTCTTCGCAAGCAAGAAGAAGAGGAGAACAAGAGATGCAAGGCTCTTTCGGACAGCTATGAACTATCAACAGATCTGCAGGATAAGAAGGTATCAGTCGCAAGAATATATTTGTAAATGTGTTCTTTGAAAGCAGTAAGCCGTAGGAAACATATTTTCACTGGAGCAGTATGGGTGCAAAGCATTCAGACTGTGATTTCGTCCTTTACCTTGTGTTTTTTTAACCTTCCCCTATTTCAGGTGGAGATGTTGGAGAGAAAATATGGTGGCTCCTTTGTAAGTCGCAGAGCAGCAAAGACCATTCAGACAGCCTTCAGACAGTATCGCATGAACAAAAATTTTGAGCGCCTCAGAAGCTCAGCTTCAGAGAGCCGCATGACGCGCCGCATCATCCTGTCCAACATGAGACTGCAGTATTCGTTTGATGACCGACAGCCTCAGCAGCAGGCCCAGACACAAACGAACTTCACCCACAGTGTGGCCGTGGGGCCTCCTCACTCTCCTGATCCAGGCCGCACAGGAGACTACACCCACTTAGAGGACTCCTTCTCCAAGCAGGTAAGAGTGTTGTTTCTTTCAGTAGTCATCGTCAAGTTCATTTAATGCTAAGTTTTATATAATATGAAGGTAGTCACAGAGACAGAAAGTAACAAAGAAACATTATAATGAACCAAACTTGACCAGCGTCCCCTGTATTGTCAAACTTAGACCTTACAAGCAAACTACTGATAAATCATTTCATGTTTAGACAATTTCCTCTTTTCTTTTAGATGTGTGAAAACTGTGCGATCATAACAGCTCACCCTCTGTTCCCTCTAGGTTAAATCCTTAGCTGACTCCATAGATGATGCCCTTACCTGCCGTGCAGGTCGCGATGACTCCCAGGAGGGCAGCAAGGAGGGTGGAGGGATTAGTGAAGACTTTGGGGAGTGTGTGTGGAGCAGCAGCAGCAACCCATCTTCCCAAAGAGGTTTGGGAGAAAGAGGCAGGGGTGCTGGAGGAGGACTCAGTATGCATGGTGACAGTACAGCTACTTCGTACAGTGATGTCACCCTTTATATGGACGATGGTATGCCATCCTCCCCTCTGTCCCTTGACCGGGCACCTAGCAGCACAGATACAGAGTACTGGGGTCCTGGTGGCGGTGTGGGAGGGCGAGAGGACAGTAGGGACACTGAGGGAGGCGGCAGCAGTAACAGTCGGCGAAGCACCCCATGTACAGAGTGTAGAGACTATCGTCTCAGAGGTGCACACCTGCCTCTCCTCACTATTGAGCCGCCCAGCGACAGCTCAGTGGACATGAGTGATCGTTCAGACCGAGGCTCTCTGAGCAGAACGCTGGTCTTTGAGCAGGAGCCAGGTGTGGGTGCAGGTTCCCCTCAGGGAACCCTCAAACACTCCCCCAACACAGGTACTCGAACCACCTCCACAGCAGCTGCGCAGGGCCAGACTCGAGCTCCTGGCAGACCCATACCCACACATATCCCGCACCAGGTGGCAGCCCACCACCACCATCACCACCACCCTATACACCACCATCAGTACCCTGACACACCTTCATCATCCTCGTCCCCACAGCAGCCTCCTACCACCCCTCTGTCGTCGTCCTCCTCTACAGCTCTGCCCCCTGGGGGCCTGGAGCAGCCGTGCTGCTCCGATGGAGACAATGATTCACTCAACTCCACGACCAACTCTAATGAGACAGTCAACTGCAGCTCAGGCTCCTCATCTCAGGACAGCCTGCGGGAGCCTCTGCCTCCTCTGGGCAAGCAGACATACCAGAGGGAGAGCCGCCATAGCTGGGACTCGCCCCCCTTCAACAGTGACGTGGTGCAGAGACGCCAGTACCGTATTGGTCTTAATCTGTTTAACAAGTAAGATGTACTAAGAAACACAACACAAGTAGCTGTTTTACTGAGAAAAATATATCGAATGTCGTAATACTGGAGCAAAAAGAAAAGTCCTTGGTGGGTTTTCTTCAACAGGAAACCAGAGAAGGGGATCCAGTACCTGATAGAAAGAGGTTTTGTGTCTGACACTCCTGTTGGCATTGCTCGCTTCATTCTGGAGAGAAAGGGTCTCAGCAGGCAGATGATTGGAGAATTTCTGGGAAACCGACAGAAACAATTCAACAAAGATGTTTTAGAGTGAGTATTTGAGACAGACGGCTGTAATATATTAAAACATGTCAGACACAGATGTCTGAATGATCCAAATCCATCTACATTTGTAACTTCAGAAAGTTTGCCCAAAAATATGTCTGTGTATACGCACACTCCATCTCACATATTTCATGCCAAGTCTAAATTGATGCAATCTTGAAGCAGCTTTAATCTCCTGCCCATATATAGGATTAATTTTTCTTAATATCCAAGTTGGAGGGTAGAGACGTGTCATCTGTAACTTCTGACGTGTGTGTTTCAGCTGTGTGGTGGATGAGATGGACTTCTCAGGCATGGACATCGATGATGCTCTGAGGAAGTTCCAGGCACAGATTAAAGTTCAAGGAGAAGCCCAAAAAGTAGAGCGGCTTATAGAGGCATTCAGGTTTGTTATAGATCACTAAAGGAATTCATTTCAGTCGCTTGGATGCTGCATCAAAATGAAAATAATCTTTTTGTTTTATTTTTTCACACAAAATTTGTTTCTGTCTTCAGTCAGAGATACTGTGTGTGTAATCCGACCCTGGTTCGACAGTTCCAGAATCCCGACACCATCTTCATCTTGGCCTTCGCCATAATCCTCCTCAACACAGATATGTACAGTCCCAATGTCAAACCTGAGAGGAAAATGAAACTAGAGGATTTCATCAAGAATTTGAGAGGTGCTGCTGGACAGAAAAGATCAAATTACCCTCTACATGAGCTCATCAAACACATATTGCAACTTTTAAAATATGGCTAAAGTTATACGTTTTCTGTGTGACAACTCTAAAATAGCTTTCTTTGGTTCCACTCAAGGTGTAGACAATGGCCAGGACATACCTAGAGACCTGCTGGTTGGGATCTACCAGAGAATACAGAAATGGGAGCTAAGGACCAATGATGACCACGTGTCCCAAGTGCAGGCAGTGGAAAGAGTCATTGTGGGCAAGAAGCCTGTGAGTTTATCCTGTAATACAAAGCTCTTTAATATATTGTTCTATTTAGCTAAAAGTTGTCATTTATTTGTGCTGTGTTTGTCTATGTAGGTGCTGTCCCTTCCCCATCGTAGACTGGTGTGTTGCTGCCAGCTCTATGAGGTGCCTGACCCTAACAGACCTCAGAGGACAGGAGTGCACCAGCGGGAGGTCTTTCTCTTTAATGACCTGCTCGTGGTAAGATTTACATTATCATTTTTTTTATCATGTGGCAGATAAGAGGTCAGTTTTTCCTAAAGTACCTGTTAAAAAAAAATCATTATACTATTTCTGTTGTGTACTAGGTGACAAAAATCTTCCAGAAGAAGAAAACCTCAGTGACTTATAGTTTCAGACAATCTTTCCCTTTGGTTGAAATGCAAGTGCACATGTTCCAGAACTCATGTAAGAAGCAATCTCTGTTTTGCACCTTCTAACTGTTCTTAAGTGCATTTTGTGATGACAAGAGTATTTATTTCTGCTCCCCCCCCCCCCATCTAGACTACCCTCATGGCATCCGTCTGACCTCAGCGGTCCTGGGTGGAGAGAGGAAGGTTCTTATTGTGTTTATGGCACCCAGTCAGCAAGACCGCACCCGCTTTGTTAGCGACCTCAGGGAGAGTATTGCTGAAGTGCAAGAAATGGAGAAATACAGAGTTGAATGTAAGTAGCCCCATCTGCTGGCCTTTCCTGTAAACCATAATGTTACTTTTTGGTCAGTCAAAATGTTTCGTTTTCTTCACATCCTTTCTGGTCATTCTTCTCTGTGCTAAACCTCAATTTTATTTCAAATCCCCCTGTGCCCTGTGTGTAAATGTGTAGCGGAACTGGAGAAACAGAAAGGTGTGATGCGGCCCAGCTTGCTAACTGGAGGTGTGGTTGGAGGAGGCGTAGGTGTGAAGAGCGATGTTGTGAATGGCACCTTGGGAAGAACAAGTTTTGATGACAATTGCTCAGTTGGTGAGGGTCTCAAACGCACAGCGCTCAGCTCTTCTCTCAGGGACCTATCGGATACAGGTGAGACATTGCCTTATCGGAGACAGGTTCAGCTTGATTACATTACTACCAGCTGGGATGAATTTGGTTGCATGATTTTGGTCTCTGTTTCTATTGCTACCGCCTGTTTCTCTTTCTTGCTGACAGTCAGACACAGCTTATGCAACTCTTGCCTTTTTTTGCAAAAAATATTCCAATCTTTCATGCTTTGCTAACCTGGTTCTTCCTGGTGGGGTACAGGGAAACGTGGTCGCAGGAACAGTGTTGGTTCTCTGGACAGTACAATGGAAGTAAGTCTTTATGTAAGACTAGAATTAGACCTATAACCTTCACTAGATTTGCATTTTCCCCCATTGGTTCTTTATCCTCCCGAGCAAGTACTGTATGTACATGGTGTGTGCGTGTACATGCATGTGTGTGTCCTGGACTGACACCTGTTGCATGACTATGTGCGTATATACTTACCCTAGCATGTTTTCCACCTCCAGATACAGTTATTTCCTGTGTGTGATAATAAGCGGGAACCGGGATGTATTGCAAGACTCTAGTGTTTATTCTAAAACTCGATGATACTTTATCTTCTAGGGCTCCATCATTAGCAGCCCACAGCCTCACCAGCGCTATCCACTGCCAGGTGTGCTTCCTGGTTGCTATGGAACAGAAGACTTCCGGCCTCATCGCCCCATCCTGAGCCCCGGGACGGGGGTGGGGGGTGGGCCGGGGCAGCAACATACCACTGCTGGGACAGGAGCTGGGGGAGTCTCCAGCAGTGCAGAGAGAGCAGGAGCGGGGAGCGGCCCTGGGGGGAGCAGCAACAACAACAGCGGTTCCTTCCTGGGTTCCCTATTCGGCAGCAAACGCGCCAAACCACCAGGGCCCCTTATTCCACCGGGGCCACCCTACCCCGCACCTGTCCCCCCACCGACTACGGGAGGGCCCCCTCCTCACTCCCCTTCATCTCTATGCCAATTGGAAGGGGGGGCTTCCAAGCTCCAGGCACTTCACGCACAGTACTGTCACGCGGGCACCGTGCAGCCGCCACCACCTTACTACCATCACCATCGCTACCATGTCCAAACTGTCCCTCCTCCTTTGCCAGGAGTGCCCCCTCATACTATACAGAGAGGCCCTCTACCCTGTCGTCCACCGCTTGGCCCACCGCACGCCCAGCACCCGCAGCTGGCCCATCTCTCCCAGCTCTCCCAGCATGGGCTTCCGGGTCGTTACGCCAACATGGTGGTGGGATGTCCCCCCCCCCTTTCTCCTCTCTCCCAACATTCCCAGAACCAACAGTTCGCCCTCTACCACGTGCAGCCCACACACTCTGTCAGAGGGGCCGGCGGCCCTGGTACCAAACCTCCACTAACCTTGTCATTCTCCCACCCCCACGCACACTCCCAAACCCACCCAGGACACGCGCACACACCACACCCAGTGAGCCACAGCACCCACCAAACACACTTCATATTCGGCACTCTGCCCCACAATCTACCATCCGCTACCGTCAATGCGCATCACGCAGCCTCCGCCGGCCCGTATCTGCCCCAGTACCCTCCTCTTTCTTCTATCCCCCCTCCCCCACCACACTCCCCTTTACCCCCCCCTTCGTCCCCCCTTACCCCTCTTACACCTCTCTCCCCTCACCCCCCCCAGCACCCCGGGCAGCCTCAGCAGGGGCCGCAGGTGACAGGGGCTGGAGCGACCGGTACAGGGGGCAGCTCCAAATCCAAGCCTATCAACCGGATAAGTACCGTAGTGTGAGCAGGATGTGGGGCTCCAGAGTTCAAAGGTCAGATGATAGATTGGAGGAGATGGGCAGAGCTAGGCCTAGAACCAAATCTGCCAGGACAGAAAGTAACAGCAGCAGCGCTACTGAGAAGAGGAAACGAAGTTTGCTCCGTCTCTGTTACTTTCACCTCCGTTTTCCACATATGTAGACGGAGACAGAAAGCACCATTAGAGTTAAACGGCACGGCCTGTGGACGCATCCTTGATCCTGAACCGGCACCACAGAAACACACACACGTGCAACATTACACAAAAACACACTCCACACATTTCCCACACACAATCAGAGAAGTCTATAGCCATATATTTAAGATGAAACTAAATCTATATCTAGCTATATTGCCTCAGTTTTAATTGTTTGGAGTCTAGTTGAGTCTGTATGAGACTATTTACATGTACAGTACAAAGATGTGATAATGCGGCACTGGGAAACTGGAGACCATAGGTATCCACCTGCTTACGTGGGCATGTAAATAAGGACTGAACCACCAAATGTATTCCAGCGGAGTTTGGCATTAAAAACTGCCCCTTGACTTTGCAATAATTTACTTGGCTTCATGATGTCTCTGTTCATTTTTGCAGGTTACGCTTTGCTGACAGGCATCTTTTTTTTTCTAAAAGAAGACCTCAGATATGTTGCTTTGTCTAAAACTTCTAAAACCAGTGCACAGTTTTCTGACAGTCTTTTGCTTATTGGTCTTTCACATGTCAACAGATGTCACCGGGCTTTCTAATGCAACATGGGGTATGGGAATCAATGAGACAAATAATAATATATTTTGAATGTTTATGAAGCTTCTTGCTGTTTTATAGATATTATAATATACCTGCCATGAGTATGATGAATATTGTCCAATAATTGTTTTGATCAGTGAGTAATTATATCAGCAGATGTTTGTACATGGTTTTAGAGAGTATATTCACATACAGATTCCCTCACTTTGCCATATCCAGTTGAGGGTATTCAGTTATGTGAAGTGTGAGTTCTTTTCATAGTACCATGGTTTTATTCAGTTCATCTTTTAACGATTAGTATTATTGACTGTTCAGGATAAAGAAGGAGGTTTAGTTTTTGTTCAAATCGATTTGAACATTTACAACATTCCTCTTTTTTTTCTGTTCTGTTTGCAAACAGGGGCACAACCTCTTGAATGGTGTGACTTGACAAAAACTTGAATCTACAGAATGAATCTCAGTTAGCGTTTCCTTTTTTTTTCTTTTCTTATGACTCTCCCAGTATTTTAAAAGGCTTAATTATGATCGTAAAAATTGGTGAATTTTTCATACAGGGTGCATATGCAGTGCCCCATATCACGGTCATCAAATTTATTCATTGTGTGTTTTTTTGTTTTGAAACAAGCACGCTTTTACATGAAGTTTTGTGGTTTTTGCACACGTGATGTCTTAAGTCAGAAATGGCCTTCTTCTAATCCTCCCTCTCCTGCTACTTTCAGAAATCTCTGCTACCGTTTTCTGATGCCTTGGCATCTTGCTGAGGGCTTCTTGTTAGAAACCATAACAAGAGTCAAGAATGTAAAATAGCCTACAGGTGCATACTGTATTTCCTGTTCTTTTTTTTTCTTCTCTGTGGGCCTCGTGTTAGTGTCATTCCTTTTGCTACTGCAGATTTTGAAGTAAAAATTGAGCACTGATGTAGATTACCTTCAGTGCCACTGATTACAAAGGAAAAACTGCGCGTATAATCGGATTCAGACGTGAATATTTGAGCAAGGGAAGTATAAAAATGCAGGTGATGTAAGCTACAGGAAGAATATGCCAAATTTCTGGATGATCTGAATCATCAAAAGTAGGTTTTAAGAAGTTTTGGAGAGAGTCAGGAGTATTAAATGAAGAATTTTATAAGTATGTGTTGGCTACTTTTTTCTTTATGGTGTCCTTTTTGACTCTATTTGCATGAATATATCTGCACTTATTGAATAGATTGTACTGTATAAACCTGAATGTACATATTATAATATACATAGGCTTCTTATCTTAACTATGGGATGAACTGCTCCCATTCTGTATTCAGGTGCGTGCATGTGAGTGCCACTAAGTATGTACATAAAAAACAGGGATATGAGATGTTGGCCAAAGGGAACATCAACTTCTTTTTCTTTTCTTATCATTTCAGACTAAGGGTGAGAGAATGAGTTAACATGACTTAAATTAAAGCCTAAAAAAAGTTTATATGTCAGTACACTTATGGATATTATTTTAAGCAAACAATTTTGTTTTTTTCTGTGTATGTACTATGTGTACTGAAAGAATAGAGAATTGAGATGTGAATATTTATTGCTTCTGATACATTAAAGTGTCCTTGCAGTGATGTGATGTGTGTTTGTGTGTATTTTGTACGTGCATTAAAACAGACCTCGCCTCTAAATATTCAACATAAGCAGCATTGTTGTTCCTAGATAAAGAGGAATATACGTAATAATGAAAGTCAAAGGGGAAAAGTTTACGTTCCACGTTTCAGTTCTCAAGTCAACCCAAATGCAGCTACAAAAACATGATGTAAAACAAGAAGTGAGTGCTATCACAAATCTGATAATAAAAGTCCATAATGCAACAAAATGTGAGGGGAGAAAAAACTCCACAGAAACAAAAACTAACAAAGAACATGGGAAACTCATGACAAACAACAGATGATCTGACAAAACAGAGCAAGGCAGAACTACCTGCACACAGGGGCCTGATTGGGGAAGTGGAAACAGCAGAAACAAAACATGACAGCCTCTCAGCATAAAATAGGAATTATGAAAATCAGACTAAATGCAAAGACAAGAAAGCTCACACAAACGAGATTCAAGGGGGAATTAAAGAGGTTAGAAACCAGAAAAGCTCCAAATCTGCAGTCACTGTGGGACGCTATCATCGTCTTTAATCTATGTGAGAAAAGAATTAAGGCAGTTCTTAAGACAAATTGTACTTAATAAACTGACCAATGAGGGTAAGTGCAATAACAGAGAATATCAATTAGAAATCAAAAATCATACCTAGGAGTAATACATTAAAAAAAAAAGAAAGACTTAAGAGAATAAGAAGAACAGTGAAACTGGCAAGACCAAAACTCTAAAGCAACACAAACACCCTGAGACCAAACCAGACCAAATGACAATAAGTGATTTTTACAGGTATATTAACAATGAATGATGTTACAGTCAGTTCAGATAGTTTTAATATATAAAAGTTTTGATGGCCATTTACTAAAACCATATAGAGCCTTCAAAAGAAAGTTTTCACGTGATTCATTCCATATAAATTAGGAGGGCATGTAGCATCCAGGTGGGTGGCACGGTGGTTAGCACTGTTGCTGCACAGCAAGAAGGTTCTGAGTTTAATTCCACCGTCAGGCTGGGGTCTTTCTGTGTGGAGTTTGCATGTTCTCCCCGTGTTTGTGTGGGTTCTCCCTGGGTACTCGGCTTCCTCCCACAGTCCAAAAACATGCAGTAGTGGGGATAGGTTAATTGATCAATCTAAATTGCCCATAGGTGTGAATCTGTGAGTGAATGTGAGTGTGAATGGTTGTCTTCTGTCTCTGTGTGTTAGCCCTGCGACAGACTGGTGACCTGTCCAGGGTGTACCCCGTCTCTCGTTATGACAGCTGGGATAGCGATAGTGACCCTGGAAAGAATAAGCGGAAGCGAATGGATGAATGTAGCATCCAGGTGCTGCTAATCAAAAGCACTTAATCAACTGATGATCAGAAAGTGTTGGCAATTTGTCGATCTGGGACATTCAGATGTATCTTAACACAATGCCAAGAAGGAAAAGCATCAGTAATGACCTTAGAGAAGCAATTGTTGCTACACATCAGTCTGGAAAAGGTTATAAGGTCATTCCATAATTCTTCAGTGAGAAAGATTATTCACAAGTGGAAAACATTCAAGACATTCTTCCCAGAAGTGGACATCCCAGCAAATTCCCTCCAAGGTCAGAAAATGGTCAGAGAATTTGGAAAAGAAACAAAGAAACAGGCCACAGTTAGCACATTACATGTTAATATTCATGACAGTACAACTACAAGAAAAAATAAAAGACTGGCTTGTTTAGAAAGGCTGACAGAAGAAAGCCTATTCTCTCTAAAATGAAGATTTACATTAAAGGTGCATTAAAACAAAATTTCTCTGAGTCACCATCTGAATGCCAAAGTATTTTAGACTCAAATGTGAGACCATCTGTCTGAAATCTGATTGTGAAAGAGGACAATCCCAAGCACACCAACAAATCTACAACAGAATCCCCGAGAAAGAAAAGAAACAAAAAGTTGCAATCAGTCCGGTCTAGACCTCAACCCAACCTAAAAATGGTGCAGCAGGACCTTAAGAGAGCTGTTTGTTTTCTGAGTCTTACAGAAAACAATTACTTGCAGATCTTCCCCATCCCTGATTTACAGGTACAGATAGATCTCCAGATCTACCTGTACCTGTAAATCTACCTGCTAAAGGTAGGCCTACAAGCTACTCAATCATAGGGTGTACTTTGTTTTTCATAGGACTACATAGAGCCTTATCTCACATGGCTGTGGCTCAGTAGGTAGCCTGAGTTGTCTACCACTCAGGTCGATGATTCAGTTGTTGAGTCCTGCCTAAATTCATCCTACAGAGTGTCTGTGTGTGTATATAAATGTAGTAAGTGTGTAAATGAAGGGATGTACGAGGCTTGTAGTATGAAAGCACTTGAGAGCTTAAAGTGCCAGGAAAGTGCTTTATAAGTACAGCCTATTTACCATAACTTTCTTTTTCACAACAAAAGGGTGTTGCCTGATGATAAACTTTCAGGAAGATCTGCACGGCAATAAATAACCAGGAACCAACCTGGTGAAAGTCTGATACTGTTATTGATTTGTTTGTTTATTTTTTTCATTATCAAGCTTGTCATTTTTCTGCTAACATTTAATGTTTCGTATTCCTTCCGAAATTCTGGAAGAGAACGGAAGAGCACTATCGTGCTGATCATTATCAGTGACTTGTTAATGTGCTGCGGAAGCGCAGGCGTCACAGATGTGAACTTTTTTTTCTTTTTTCCTCCCTTAAATACACAGTGGAACCTCACTTCTTCTGACCTACTTCTTCCCCAACTGGTCGCGCAGCAATTACATGCTTTGTGTTTTGCCTACGTGGGTACTACTTTCAGGGAGTAAACGTGAGAGACGTGAGAGATTTGAGGTTGTACTTCGGTCGTGAGAAAAAAGCTAAGATGGCGTCTCGTCAAGAAAGATAGGATGGCCTGAGGAGAGTAATGATGTTGATCGGAAAATGACTGATAACGACATAATTGACAAAGTTTGAGAACCTCGTTTAGTATTAAACGAACATCAGCAATCCATGTTTTGAGCCCGTATGCTTGACAGACCGGAGTATATGGAGCGCTGAAGCTAAAAAAAAACGGTCAACTTTGCTAGCAGCGGTAGCTAGCCAACTGGACCGAGCACAGCTGGCCATCGTTAGCTAAGCCACCAGTCATCACAACAACAGAGGAAGGAGAGCGGCCACAATCCCTATCATACCCCGGGACATCGAGGTGTCTTCGGGTCAGTCACGGGAATGCAGCGAGATGTTGTAGTGTAATCAGATCAACAGATAACTGCATATCAACTTGCATATATACGATTAATGTTCACTAGCTGCGTGTTGGCGTCGACTTCAGCGACATTATGTAGGTTAGCTGGTCTGCGGCTGTAGTATTGACTTAGTTTTTTCAGCCGCCCAGTTAGCTAACTAAGGCTAGTTACCTACCACTGTGGGTGGCGATGGGACGGAGCTGAGAAAAAAAGTGCAGGCCTCGGTGCTAGCGTTTAGCCACAAGCTGCGTTATCGCCTCTGATAGCCGGACAATAGACACAAATAGAGTTCCTAGGTGACAGAAGACGAGAAATGAATGACACATAGCTAACCCACTATAAATAACGGAACTGGAGGCATTTTCTGATAATTTATTTCTGTCGTTACGCTTCTGGTTGAAGGTAAGGTTCGTTTAAACGGCAGTTATGTTAAGTTTAGTTGGTAGAAGCTAACAGTTGTAACCTAATAGTTACATGTGTTATTTAATAGTGGTGTTTAGATGTTACTCTTTGGCTTCTGTAAAGAGGTTATTGTATTTGTCATATTTAGTAATCTAATCCAGCCCACTCATGAGTGGTGATAGCTGCAAGGCCTTCTGTATCTGAGGGTTCATGGCCTCCACGCCATTGTTTGGGATTAGATGGATGTGAAATATGTTACTGAAGTCCCAGCTTCAAGTTCCTTTTCTATTTTTATTTTAATAAAATAAATTTTTTTTTATTTTAATAAAATAAAAATAGAAACGTTGAAAAGCTAAGGCACTAGATTGACACTTTTTGCAGGCTGGTACAGATATTTAATGTACACATTGACAACAGTGCTTCTTGATCATTTTCATATAGAAATTACTCGTGTGTTTTATCAAATTTAATTATTCTTGTGTAGCCCAAATGATAAAGAAGAACTTAAAACCTTAGCCCCTTCCAACACTGGGCCTTTAGACCTACCAGACCATGGCATTTGTTTTGTTGTCTGATGATGGGGGAGGGGTTTTTAACAAGGAGCACTTCAAGGGTAAAAAACAAATCATAGTCCTGGGATTTCCCAGCATGATATATGTTATTATTAAGAAATGTGTAAACTGTTGTGAATACTAGAAACAGTGTTTTCAACATGATCATCACACATCTGTATATATGTAAACCTGAGAGCAGAATAAGGAAGTGATGATTTGGCAAGACTAAGCAAATAGGCTATTTGTGCACGTATGGGTCTTTTTTTCTGATGTGCAAGTACAATTTACATATCAAAGATTTAACCTGAAAGGGGGGAAGTTGACATTCCTGAATACCTTTGCAAAAATTGACGTCACCAGCCCGCCCACTTGTTCTTATTTTCTGTCAGTGAGAACATTTAATGAAGTATTCAACATGTATGTAAATATGATGATGACACTGAGTTATAGTTTTGTGAGTATTCTTGACTCTGGAGTGTCCTGTAGTATCTATAAAAGGTCATTAGGTCATGAATTGGGTCCGGGGGTATTCAAATTGCTGTGTGTACACTAACAGACTCATGTACATAAAATATTTTTCACATTCCGTATTATTGCTGCCATGCACATTACTAAGTGGGCTAGAGTTTATTAACTTGTATGAATTGACAATTTCCCTATTGTCAGGGCGATGGAAGGGGAAGAATTTGTGCCTCCTCCGGAGTGTCCAGTATTTGAGCCGTCATGGGAGGAGTTTCAGGATCCCCTAGGCTACATCGCCAAGATACGTCCGATTGCAGAGAAATCTGGGATCTGTAAAATTCGTCCTCCACCAGTAAATACTTGCTTATACTTGGTTTATGTTGTATTTATGTATTTAATTATTTTTCTTCAATTTTATTGTCGTTTTTAAATTCCATGACTCTGGAATTTAAAAACGACAATGTACAGTATTAATTAAAATGTCTATGTATGTTGGTCCTGAAGGAGGATTACACTTGCGTTTAGTTGTGTATATGTCCACTAAATCTAATTAGCTTTTTTCATTCATATTTAGGGCTTGGTCAAAAGTTATGCAAATAGGAGCTATTATAAGTGCTAGTCAAATTACCTGCAGTGGTGTTTTTTTTTTTTGTTTGTTTGTTTTTTAATCTGTATTATAATTTCTTCAGAATTGATAAGAGCAGATAGGCCTATTATTGTGGACAGCTTGAGCTTCACTTACTCTTAAGTGAAAGACCTTAACCATCCTTTCTGGTTAAAGCTGTGCCAAGTTCTTGAGCCCAAAAGCCATTAAACCCAAATAAGTCCAAAATAGGCTCAGTGTTCCCTTTCTCCCATGCTCTTTTATTCTTTTTCTTACCTCTCTGAATAGTCTGTTGCAAGATATAGCACAAGTTTGATTTAGCACATAGGCACACATGTTCTAATTGAATGTCTTTCCTACTAAATAGGACTGGCAGCCTCCATTTTCAGTGGAGCTGGATAGTTTTCACTTCACACCTCGTATTCAGAGGCTTAATGAATTAGAGGTGAGTCCCCCCCTCCCCTCCCCCTTTTTAAATTTCTTTATTTGTCAGTAATTTATTTGGGTGGAAAAGGCTATAGTAATTGTGGTGTTTTCCCCATACATCGGTTTTTAGGCGGAGACAAGAGTGAAGCTTAATTATTTGGACCGCATCGCCAGATTTTGGGAGATCCAGGGATCTTCTTTGAAAATTCCACATATTGAAAGGCGCATTCTTGATCTTTTCAGCCTGTCAAAGGTGAGTATAAATAAAAAAATTTTTTAACTCAAAATATATACTATATATATATATATATATATATATATATATATATATTTATTTATATTTTTTTTAAATTGTTCAGTTTGTAAAAAGTATGGGTAAAAATATATTTCTGCCAAAGATTGTGACGGATGAAGGAGGTTTTGAGATGGTCTGTAAGGAGCGGCGCTGGGCTCGCATTGCGCAGAGGCTTGGCTACCCTCCGGGCAAGAACATCGGTTCTCTGCTGCGCTCACACTATGAGAGGATTGTCTACCCCTATGAAATGTTCCAATCTGGTACCAGCTTGCAGGTAATGCTCTACATTCTGGTCTCTTGGTACATGGGGTGATCAGTTAATAGACAGCCTTCAAATTGAGTTTATCTGTGAATATTATTAATAATTTTTTTTTCTTTCCTTAAAAAAACCAAACACTTACCAGCACTGTAAGCCGAAGCACTATGATGGGGAAGATGTGGACAAAGAGTACAAGCCTCACTCCATTCCCCTACGACAGTCAGTGCAGCCACCCAAAATCAGCAGTTACGGACGCAGAGCAAACCGCTGCCAGCCTGATGTGAGTGAGACTATCAGTCCTTAATGCTCTTTGAGTATATTTGCATACCTCTGTGACCAATGACTCTGTTGATGTGTATTTTGGTTACATAAATGGCATTTGTTGAATCACATTTCCAAATAGGCTTGCTGCCTCAAAAAGAAACTGTCCACCACAGAAAAAGTTGTTTGTAAAGCAATGCAAAACTCGTGTTGGTTTGGTTAATCTAGTCTGTTTCAGCAGCAGTGTGGTTTTAATGTAGTCCAATTTAACCTGTGTGTGTGTGTGACCACCTGGTATTCATGTAGTTTTCAGGCAGCCTGATTGGGCTTATTTATAATTATAGAAGGGAAGAAAATGTGACTGTTGTGACTTAAAAAACTTCTTATGTAGAAAGTGTTGTGGTCAAAATAAACAGCAGTACAATCAGCACTGGTTACATTTACTGGAAAGATGCATAAAATTAGCAAGTGCAAACCTAAGAAACTTTTCTAGGAGGACTTAAATTATGCAACTAAATTAGATGTTTACTTTGATTTTTCTATCTTGCATTACAACATTTTAAATCTAAGTGTAACATAGTTATCTGCACATTTTTATTGTTCAATCTAGAAGTAACAGTGAATTCAGAAGCCTGTTCCGTCATGCTTAAATTTTAGTGTCATTTAACAGTTCACTTTCTACTTCTGTGATAATTTTGCATAGAAATAACAGTGCTTCCATCACTGCAGGCACACCATTTACACTGCAAGTGTTTGAAAATCTTATTGAGTGGACCATGCCGTCATGCTACTGTTTCCAAGTCCTTTATGTACCCATGTGAATCAGTTGTATCTGGAAAATGAGAGTGCACCCAGAGCGCATCATAGTTTGCTTATTCTCCATCCTGTCGCGCTGCTTTGCTTTCCTCTGCTGTCGCTCCTCTTTGCACTATTATGTTGTTCTCTGATCTGTTTCTTGCACTTTCTCCAGTCACTCAAGTAAATGCACAGTATATTTTTATTTATTTATCTTTAATAATTTTTACTAATCTGCAACCCAACTTTTGGACAAACCTACATTCACATCTGCTTCTACTTAGATGCAGCATGGCTGCCTGTAGATTTTAATTTTCTTTATTTTTTTATGTGCATTTTTATTTTGCACATTTAAGTTTGAGAACAAACAATTTCGAAAATTAATGTGTGCAGTTGTGACGAGTTAACTGACGGTGATTACTGCCTAAGAATGTCCTTTATATCCTATTCAATGCATGGTTTTCTTTCAGCTTTTATACAGCACTATACTGGGATTTGAACACGTCCAGTTTTGAGCACATGTTCAGACTTGGGCTGGGTAATTTGTCCCCAAAAATCATATATTAAATATTTATACTAAAAGTGATATATGCCTCACAATATTCTTCAGAAGCAACAGGGGGGATGTCAAAAGCATTTTTATCACCAGGTTGCTCAACAAAAAATGTAATAATATTAATTTCATGGGTCCTATTTAAAAGCAGTTTGTTTCTCTGCCACAGTTTACTACAATTTCCAGGAAACTCTGCACTTATTTTAGAGACCCAAAACAGTTTTCACTTAGAGTTCAGTGTGTGTGTGTGTGTGTGTGTGTGTGTGTGTGTGTGTCAGAGCTATAATTGATATTACCTTCAGTCGATATACAAAAGCAGGCAAGAACACCCAACTGAAGTCATTTGTGGCTATGGACGAGGTTGATGGCATCATGAATTTTAGCCATCTATAAGAAATCGATATCAGTGTAAGTGTCTTCACCACTTTACCTGCTGTCAGACAAATCTTTCTGACAAGAAAGGGAAGCTGTGACTCCACCAGACTTCACTGACAACAGCAATTTCAAAAAGGTCACACAGAGTAACCTGCTACTCTTTGTTTTATACTTTAAAAAAATCACTGCCTACCAGTCTGCACTGTATACTAAATGCAGACTGATAGTTTTGAAGTTGGTGACTGACTCTTAACATTGCTTATACAAGTCATCATACTTGGTTGACTTTTGCGACATGGACCTTAAGTCCAGGCGCTTCCTTCCAAGCCCCTTAGACTATGCTGAACTTGATGACTACAAACTGCATAGACATAAACCTTCAAATTTTCCCTCCATGTGGTAGGTGAACTTTGAGAATGAGCATGAGTTGGAGGGTTCACAAGCACAGCTTTATTTAAAAAAAAGTCTCTGTGTAAAATAATTGATATCGCGCTATGTCAATATAAACAATATTGTTTAATTCTGTATTTACAAATATCTCTATCTCTCTAGAAAAGCTAATCTAGAAAAACTTCATTTTTCTAGACTGCATTCCAAGTGTCGTGCAATAAAACAAACCTCAGCTAAAATGGCAATCCTCAGCAGCTCCTATTAGATCTAAAATTTTACATCCTACATAAGATGTGATCCTGGACTCATAATGTCCCACTGGGTTTTTTTTTTTTTCCTCTACAACTACTGGCTGTTCTCTCCAGGCTCTCTCCCTTCCTCTTTCATCTCCTGTTTTCCTCTTGTCTTAGTTTATTGTTGCTGTTATTGTCTCCCTTTGCAGGGTCCAGAGGATCTGGCCCCCCATCCTCTCACCACTGGCTCTCAACTC
Source organism: Rhamphochromis longiceps (assembly GCF_057381845.1). Classification (NCBI taxonomy): domain Eukaryota; kingdom Metazoa; phylum Chordata; class Actinopteri; order Cichliformes; family Cichlidae; genus Rhamphochromis; species Rhamphochromis longiceps. The sequence continues at coordinate 22,278,235 of NC_140576.1, forward strand.
ATCTCTGCGGTACTGCCTCTTGAGCATATGAGCTCCCTTTATGTCCCCACTCTTTTCCTAGACCACCATACCCCCTTTGAAGTTGTCTAAATGTTTGATTTTTTTTTGTTTTGTTTTTATAATTAACCACTAAAACATTTTCATTAACATGCAATCATCCCTTCTCAGTGTGGGGGTGCCAGCCCATAATATGGTCACAGAACTGTTGCCATAAAAAAACCTTCTCTTGTTAAATCTCCATATTGATTTACACTGAATGCAGAGAAACTTCCCTGACTTCTTTTCTTCTTATTTAAGCCCTTTGGTCTTTTTCTTAAAATTGCTCTAGGACTATGAGACCGTGTAGTCTCATCTTGGACGGAAGTGTTTTATAATGCTATCGATGTGTTTCTAGACATTATCTTATTTTAAAAATTCAAGGGGATTGGACTTTGAATACAAGAATGACACTGCTGTTGAGAACCATTCTTCCAAGGCCCTAACCAAATAGGTTCATTATAGACAATATTGACAAACAAATTTTTCTAGTCTCGTTTTTGGGCTGTTGTGCTCTCTAGTCTTCTCTATTTCACTCATGCTATTTCTGTGTGGTAGTAATTGGCTTGTGATGCTTTGTTGCTGGGATGTCTGTGTGCCTTTTCACTTGCGCTGTGTTGGCTTGCTCCCTCATTACAGCAGTTAACAGTGTGACTGCATGTGTTCTTTTTTTGAGTGCACTCACACTGAAGAACCAGCTAGGTTTAATTTAATAGGGTTTTACTTACCAAGCACTATATTTTGACAGCAGACAGCGAAATATTGGATTCTTAATGCACTCAAGCACTAAAATAAATAAGCGCCAATCTGAACATATTGTTGTCGTCTAGGTGGTTTTACCCATTTGAGATCAGGGGGCCTGTACTATGAAGCAAGTGAGGCATATCCAGTATGTCTGTTCTTTATTTGGCTTCACTTGCCCTATCTGCAGTCGCACTAAATCACACGAAGGTGTCTGTCAACTCAATAAGGCAACCCGGTGTTTTTCTGTCTAGTGTTTACAGCATATGTGATTACAAAGATTAACAGGTGCAGTGTTTAAAAAAAAAAAAAAAAAAAAAAAAAACTTAAAAAACAAACAAAAAAACAACAACAAAAAAACCAAAACAAAACAAAAAATCTAGAAATATATTTGCTCTAAAGGCTATTTCTTAATGCTCCTCATGAATCAGAATCAGAATCAGAATGGGTTTATTGCCAGATGTTGAGGTTTACAACATTAGGAAATTGCTGCGGTGCTTCAGTGCAGACAATAAGAATTAAAGTGCTATGTAGAAAGAAAGATATGTGCATGAGATATACATGAGATATATACATGAGAATAAGAATTATGAGTGCTACGTAGAAAGATATATACATGAGTGCAGGTGGTGATCAGTGCCAAACATGAAATGATGCAGTGACACAGCGTAGGGTCATGTGTTAGTGGCGGGGACAATCATGTGGTTATTGTTCATGTGTCCAACAGCAGAGGGGAAGAAACTGTTCTTGTGGCGAGAGGTTCTGGTGGGAAATGGACCGGAGCCTCCTGCCTGAGGGGAGCAGGTCAAACAGACTGTGTCCAGGGTGAGAAGGGTCAGCTGAGATCCGGGCTGCACGCCGCAGTGTCCTGGAGGTGTACAGGTCCTGCAGAGATGGGAGTCTGCAGCCAATCACCTTCTCAGCAGAGCGCACAACACGCTGCAGTCTCTGTTTGTCCCTGATAGTGGCTCCAGCGTACCACACGGTGATGGAGGAGGTGAGGATGGACTCGATGATTGCAGTGTAGAATTGCATCATCGTCCGTGTTGGCAGGTTGAATTTCTTCAGCTGCCTCAGGAAGTACATCCTCTGCTGGGCTTTCTTGATGACTGAGGTGATGGTGGGCTCCCACTTCAGGTCCTGGGTGATGGTGGTACCCAGGAAGCGGAATGAGTCCACAGAGGTGATGGGGGTGTCAGTCAGGATGATGGGGGGGAGTGGGGCTGTGTGCTTCCTGAAGTCCACAATAATCTCCACTGTCTTCTGGGCATTCAGCACCAGGTTGTTGTGGCTGCACCAAGACACCAGACGTTCAACCTCTCTCCTGTAGGCAGACTCGTCCCCGTCCGAGATGAGCCCAATGACGGTGGTGTCATCTGCGAACTTGATTAGCTTGACAGACTGGTGGGTGGAGGTGCAGCAGTTGGTGTACAGGGAGAAGAGCAGAGGAGAAAGAACACAGCCCTGAGGGGAGCCGGTGCTGATGGTCCGGGAGTCCGAGACATTCTTTCCCAGCCTCACGTGCTGCTTCCTGTCCGTCAGGAAGTCGGTGATCCACCGGCAGATGGGATCAGGCACATTCATCTGGGAAAGCTTGCCTCGGAGATGGTCTGGAAGGATGGTGTTGAAGGCAGAGCTGAAGTCCACAAACAGGATCCTGGCGTAGGTTCCTGGGGAGTCCAGATGCTGCAGGATGAAGTGTAGGGCCATGTTGATGGCGTCGTCTACAGACCTGTTGGCTCTATATGCAAACTGCAGGGGGTCCAGGAGGGGGGCCGTGAGGGTCTTGAGATGGGAGAGAACTAGGCGCTCAAATGACTTCATGACCACAGATGTCAGAGCCACGGGTCTGTAGTCATTTAGTCCAGTGATCCTAGGTTTCTTGGGGACAGGGATTATGGTAGAGGACTTGAAGCAGGCAGGCACATGACATGCCTGCAGTGAGGAGTTGAAGATGCCAGAAAACACTGGGGCCAGCTCGTTTGCACAGTGTCTGAGGGTGGCAGGAGACACACCGTCTGGGCCGGGAGCTTTCCGAGCATTCAGACTCCTAAACTGCTTCCTCACATCTGCTTCATGAATATGAAGAGTTGTGGTCGGAGGAGGTGGTGTGAAATCCTCTTTTGTGTGGGGTGAGGGGGCGGGTGTTGCAGGTGAACAGTTTGAAGGTGGTGATGGCTCTATGGAGGGGGGAGAGGTGGGGGAATGAGTGTCCAAAGTGCCTCTATTGTTGGGGTCGGGAGGAAGGAAAGACTTTAGATAATTCTTTAAATTATAGATGCTTTCACAACATGCACTATATTTGACAGAATTGATTAGTCACTAGCTGGTGGTGTTTGTTGATGTTCAACTCTTATTCCCAAACATGACCTGCTCTGTTAGAGGTAGCTTACCATGGCATTAGAAACGCACTATTGGGGAAATTATGTTTCAGCAGTGGTAGCGTGTGGGAAGTCCATTGGCAGCTTTGGACTGCTTGTCTACCTGCAGAGAGCATCTGTTGTTAGATGGGGCAGTAACAAAAATATGCGGTGCAACCGGTCCGAGGGCTACTCTTGCTTGTGTTCTGTTGTTGGTCTATGAGCCAGCCGTGGAGATGAGTAAAAGTTGTAACATACAAAGAGCTGAAGTGAAAAAGTATTAAAAAACAATGAAGTGCTCACTGTAGCCACTGTCTGTATTTTATTACTTGTGATTACTTTCTGATCTTATTCTTTTTGTCGCACTCCTCTCATTCCTGATGAGCCCTCAGTGTCACTCACTTCTCTGGCCCACTTCTCAATCTCAATCAGATTTCGACCAATACGCAAAGTTATCCACATTGAGCAGCATGTAGTTGGGATTTTGAAGGACTGCATGGGAGTACTTTTGTGCTGGTTGAAAATCCTTCTCTATAGTCAAATACTTCTGCAAACAGACACAACCGTGGTAGCGTAAATTAAGCATAAGCGGTGAATAAGCTCAAAGACTTTAGCTCCATAGTTGAACCTGAAGCCCAAACTTTGCTTTGTAGTACAGGCCTCAGATCAAAGAGTGATAGCTCCACAACCTCAAGCCCTTTTCATCTGCTTTGATATCTATTGCGTTCAGTCCACAGGGTTTGGCTGACTGAAAAAGGTGCTTGCATTGTGCACAAGGACAATATAGGTAATGTTTTAGGTGGCCAAAGCTACATTTGTCAGTTAAAGGGAGTACAACTGCACACAGGTGGCAAATATTTTGAATCCTTTTTGATTAAATTTCTAACTTTTTTTCCTTGTAATGTCTTGAATGTCTAAAGAAATTTTGAGTCTTTGGTATTGTTTATTTACAGTTTTTGTGCTGTGATTGGCAATAGTATTGGTATGATATGCAAACATGAACTGTCTTGTTGGAAGACAGGTTGTGGTTTGAATGTGGTTTACTGGATTCTTAGTGCACACCTGTGTGCAAAAAGTGGGGGTTGAGCAAGTTTTCACCAAATCCTTTCATGATTGGGACTGACTGAGGAAACCTCTTAAATGGATGTTATGCGAAGACGTTATGTTTGTTTGGAATGGCTGTTCTAAACAAGAAATGCTTTTGTGTCTTTCCTTTTAAAAACAATAATTCTATTTAATTGTGACATTACGGCCTGTTATGGTTTTGTCAGCGTTGCTGATCATGCATGTGTTTTGTGCAGACTGAAAATCTGATCACTGTCCTAAAATATTCACCCCCCCCCCCCCCCCCCCCCCCCATTAATATTATGTGCAGGTAGTATTTTGATTAAATTGGATTTCTCCATGTTCTAAACCTCCCAGATGCAATATAGTCCAGAATGTGGCTACACTAATTTGTAGTTTTCATGTTTTGCTGTAATGTGATGTCATTTTTCTGCAGTTTTTCTGAAGTTTAAATCATCCAATAGGAATGGAAAACTAAATAATATCTGTTTTTGGGATGTTTTAGTACAGCTTTAGATGCTAAAATGGCTTATCTTTGTTATATGAGCATGAAACTTTGTGTCTGAGATGCATTCCTGCCTTTGACATTGCTTTTCAAAATCCATTTACCCTTTTAAAAAATAATTGTGAATGGCAGCCCTAATCTACTCTGTATGTCTGCTATTGATTTATTTTTGTGTTCTCACCCGACTCGTAAAACCAATAATCAACCTGAGTTGACTAAATAGATGACATAACTTAAAATCCTTACCAGTGCCCTCCACTTAAATGAATGGTTGCATCTGCTGTTGTGTGTGATGGTGATGGGTCTTAACCTTTAAGCTTCACTGTGATGTAGGTTAACTTTTCCTTACTTTCTAACCTAGAATAATCCCTTCTTGTGATGCATTGCTACGCTCTCATGTTTTTAACTGTGTGTTCTGCTTGCTCTTTGTGCTTTGAGGAGTAGCTGCTGTCTGTTTCTTGCTTTCTGATTTGTAAAAGACTTCTTCTTTCCACAGCCTGAACCAACAGAGGAAGACATAGAGAAGAACCCAGAATTGAAGAAGTTACAGATTTATGGTGCAGGACCTAAGATGATGGGACTTGGACTGGTGGCAAGGGACAAGGGCATCAGAAAGAAAGGTATCATTACTATAACTTTATTAAACAGCTTTTTTAAATTTTTGTATTGAATTTTGGCTTTTATATCTTGGCACTAGTAATTCGAGGGGGGGGAATGGCGTGGCACCAGTCAATAATTGGACAGTTGAATAAATGGACATATTGTGAAGCTTGTTTTTTGTGTGCTATAATCATCCAGTCATCTCACACAATATAAATTTTACTTGTCTTGTGATAAATGACCACATCTGACTCTGAGCGATTCTTCCTCCTGTTTTTAGATGAGTTGCCTCAAACTGTTACTGTCAAGGACAACATGCCACCTCCTTTGAGTGACACCTCAATCAAATCAGAGCCCCTGGACCCTCAAGAGAGACAGAGTGATGGGAGCTCATCAGGCCCACAGCTTCCTCCTCCTAGTGTTACAGTAAAGATGGCAGTGAAGAAAGAAGAACCAGCGGAAGAGAATGGGAAAGGACATAAAGAGGAGGAAGATGATACACCTTGCACCAAAATGACAATGCGCCTTAGACGCAATCTCAACAATCCTCAGTGTGTAAGTAGAGTTAGTGATTACTCCATTGTGGCAGTTAAAATTGTGATAAATGTGATATCTAATTACATTATAGCATAAATGATTATTCAGCCCTGTAAACAAGGTAGATGGTATTCTTTAGAACTTTTGCGAGAATCACTGCTTTGGTTCCCAGGAACCTGTTTTGCAGATGTTCGGTTCAAAGTTGGCATCATTTGGCTCCAAGCCTTGTGATTAATGTTATTTTAATCACCGACTTTCAAAGGTGGATTCTTTTGTGTGTCGGATGTGTGGTCGGGGAGACGATGACGAGAAACTAATGCTATGTGACGGCTGTGATGACAACTACCACACTTACTGTCTACTACCCCCACTTGCCGATCCTCCCAAGGGCAACTGGCGATGCCCTAAGTGTGTGGCAGAAGTACGTAAGAATGTTTAAAAGCATGTGTTTGCCTTTTAATCTGCAAGACTCTTAGATGTTTTGATTTTCTTTATGTGTCATCTTGTTTTGTTTTTTGAATTAATGTTTTTAGGAGTGTAAAAAACCCACAGAAGCCTTTGGCTTTGAACAAGCGACACGGGAGTACACACTGCAGAGTTTTGGGGAAATGGCAGATACTTTCAAAGCAGATTACTTCAACATGCCTGTCCATGTGAGTGTATCATTTGCTTTTCATTATGAATCATGATTCCCCCTTCAGCGATTAAAATGGAGAGAGGCTAATCTCTAGCGTTTATATTTTTTGCCTGTATAGATGGTCCCCACTGAGCTCGTAGAGAGAGAATTCTGGCGATTAGTAAGTAGTATTGAGGAAGACGTGACTGTTGAATACGGAGCAGACATACACTCCAAAGAGTTTGGTAGTGGCTTCCCAATGAACAATGGCAAGAGGAAGCTCACAAAGGAAGAGGAGGTACGTGCATTGTTTTTCTTATTTTCTAAGCTCAGTTTTTCATTGGCAGTCTTTGTTTGAGTGATGATTGCAGTATCCGGCTTTAGATTAACTGTTGAAAATCTTGTCAACTGAAAAAGCCGGAAAGTAGTTAGTGTATCCACAAAACACCACTGTAGAATGGATTTTGGGTGAAACTAATCCCCACCTAATTCAGAGTTAAGATGATAAAGGTGGAAAAAAAAAATCACAAACATCCTTTAAAATGTTTCAAAAGTAAAACTGCAGCTACATCATAAAACGTTTTTGTGCTAAATGTACTACAACAGACGCTTAAATGAAAATTGCTGGTAACCTACAGTGAAGACACATCAAAGCTGCTGCTGCACATGCTGTGCGTTCCATGTAATTCTACAGTGTGACGTTTATTTACATTTTCGACTGATTTACTTTCTTTATAATAATTTTTGTCAAAGAAGTCAATTATAATTTGTCGCAGTTCAAGATTATTTAAGTAAATTACTTCTTTTGATTTTACCTTTGGTCCAAAGTACAACAAATGTTTTTAAATATAAATATTTATCAGTATTTAATTGACCAAATGTTTTAATTGAGAAGGAAATGCTGCAGTTTATTCCATTTGGAGAGACAGACACCAGTGTATCTTTGCCATTTTTGCTTTAAAATACTAAATGTTGCCAATCTCTAATCATTAAAGTTGTTCATAACCATGTTTTTTGTTTGTTTTTGCTTTCTTTTTGGTCAGGAATATGCCCGCTGTGGGTGGAACTTGAATGTGATGCCTGTGCTAGAGCAGTCACTCCTGTGCCATATTAATGGAGACATCTCTGGGATGAAGGTGCCATGGCTCTACGTGGGCATGGTGTTCTCAGCTTTCTGCTGGCACATTGAGGATCACTGGAGCTACTCCATCAACTACCTGCACTGGTACAGCATGCTCAATGCATTTGTTCAGGAAGCTTTTAAGTGCAGAGACAGTATGTCATTTGTACGTGTACTTTAGAGAAAGACTAACTTTGCACTCTCTCCCCTTCACTCCCCATGTATCTTCCATCTCTAGGGGTGAACCCAAGACTTGGTATGGGGTTCCCTCTATGGCAGCTGAGCGACTTGAGGAGGTTATGAAGAAGCTAACACCAGAGCTGTTTGAGTTCCAGCCTGACCTCCTGCATCAGCTGGTCACCATCATGAACCCAAATATTCTCATGGCTCATGGTGTCCCGGTCAGTGTCACATCAAATCACATACACCAGTGTTTCCTACACATGGAGTTTACTTTAGTAGGCCTCAGAGGCATTTAAATGCCCCCCACCCTGTCTGAAAAAACATCACCATCCACGATTAGACAATCAGTTTGTTTTTATTTTGAAAGTTCAGTCACTGCTAGACATCTCACACAGGCTGACTCAGACATGATCACAAATATTGAATGTGTATTTAAAAGACATTTTAAACTGAATTCAATGTTAAATGAGGCTAAAACAAGTGGTGGTTTGCATCATACAAAACATTGCGCACACCCAATGTCATATTATCAGTTTGCCAAGTGTGGGTAACGTTGACATTGTTAGCAGAAGCGGATTAACGTCCTCACACCCATGCAAAATGTGGTTATGTATTGCTCTGGTTGAATGGTTACAGCGGGCATACAGCTGCACATTTTCTACTTCAAAGTACAGACAAGCAGCAGTAGTTAGTGCAGCTGTTTTCCACCTTGCCTGTTTACAGCTTCCTGTCACACAGCAAAGATTCCCCTGACAATCTCTGTATGGGGGTGCTGTGGTGGGTGGCATCCTCACATCTCAGAATCAGCAGTACAAATGTTGTTGTGCATTAGTAACATATCAGTTGTTTAACATACTATTGTCATACCGTAGTCATTGATAATCTTCTGCTCTGTTAATTGGCTGGGCACTCTAACCACACTTTGTAGCTTGTTTATGTGCCACTGATCTCACACTGGCTACACTGGAGAAGCACTGATTGTACTGTCCAAGTATTTGTCAGCAACTTGCAGAGTAGGGCTGTTTGATATAACGATATATATCTGATGACGATATGAAAACGTCTATCGTTTCATATTACGCTATCGTTTGTTTCGGGGTGACGCAAAATAAACTGTTTACGGCAACAGACGCACAAGTGACTGTTTTTATGCGTTGTCGTTAGCAACAACAATGGTAAAACCATCGTGTGGCTCCGCCCTCCATCCATCCATCCATTCGCTTCCGCTTATCCTTTTCAGGGTCGCGGGGGGCGCTGGAGCCTATCCGCTTGTTTATTTTTCACATGAACCTTTCAAAATAAATCTGAAGATCCTGTTGAGATTTTTCAAAATAAGCTGAATCACATAAAATAGTATGCAGGGTGTTTACGGATGATAAGCTAAAAAGAGTCGTCAGGTGCTAAAAAATAAACTTAAGAACAGGCTTTTCCTCGCAGCACGCCATGTAATAAATACTCACAAAGGAAAATTGCGGCCATTTGAACTTGCATAACACTCGACTCCAGGTACATGACGCCCAGCTGAAAGCACTTCACACAAGTTGAGTTGACTGAGATTCACAGAATTTACTGAAAATGTAATTTTTGTGTAATATATATCGTTGTCGGACGATAAATGTCTTCTATTGGGATATCAGATTTTGGTCATATCGCACAGCCCTATTGCAGAGTAAAAACATGTAATTTTTGATTGTTAAATGTCTTTGTGGTGCACAAATAAACAATTGCTCATATATGCATATTATATACTGCCCAAGCATCCATCTGGGAAACAATGTACACACGTTAGAAAGATTTATGTTTTTAAATTGATTGCTGTGCTTCTGATTGGCAGGTTGTCCGTACCAATCAGTGTGCTGGGGAGTTTGTCATTACCTTCCCCAGAGCCTACCATAGTGGCTTCAATCAGGGATATAACTTTGCAGAAGCTGTCAATTTCTGCACTGCAGATTGGGTATGTGTGTTTACGCTGTCCCAACTTATCATTTCACATTGCTCCTTCAATATTGCACGATCAGTATCACTTTTCTCTGTCTCTTTCAGCTGCCTGCTGGTCGTTCCTGTATTGAGCACTACAGACGTCTTAGGAGATATTGTGTATTCTCCCATGAGGAGCTCACCTGTAAAATGGCTGCTAGCCCAGAGAAGCTAGACCTTAATCTGGCTGCAGCTACACATCGGGAAATGTTTATCATTGTTCAGGAGGAGCGGAAGCTCCGAAAGAGTCTGATGGAAAGGGTGAGACACAGAAGCAAACTTTATTTTACTCACATATAAGTAAATAATGCCTCAGTTGAATAATATTTATGTATTGATGATTATTTATTGTTCATTTAAGAATATGGGAAACTTCGTTTCTTGCAGGGCATTACCGAAGCAGAGCGTGAGGCTTTTGAGCTGCTGCCTGATGATGAGAGACAGTGTGATAAATGTAAGACCACATGCTTCCTTTCTGCCCTGGCCTGCTCAAACTGTCCCGAGCGCCTGGTCTGTCTCTATCACACTCAGGATCTGTGCAACTGCCCCACTGAAAAACTCTACCTCAGGTATTTGTCAGTTGTTGTTGTTGTTGTTTTTTGCTTGCACGTGTAAATACAATTGCCATAAAATAAATACAGTGGTATTTTTCTTTTCTAATACATCTACCATCTGTGTTATTTTCTGTTATCTCTTCACTCTGCAGGTACAGGTACACCCTGGATGAGTTATTAGCCATGTTACATCGATTAAAAGTTCGGTCGGAGTCCTTTGATTCTTGGGCCAACAGAGTAAAAGAGGCACTTGAACAGGAAGAAGGAAACAAAATAGGTGAGGAATCAGCATTAATTACATAAAGCCTTGAAATTTCAGTAAAACATAATCATTTCAAAAGACGATACTAACACCAAAGGCCTGTTGAACTGCAGAAATTGACTACTTGGAGATGCTGAAGATGGAAGCAGCAGAGAAAAAGTTTCCTGACAATGAGCTCCTCAGAAAACTCAACACTGTTCTTAAAGATATAGCACACTGCCAAGAGAAAAGTACAGAGCTCCTTAGCAATTCAACAACTAGGTAAGATAGAATCCAAGCTTAAGTTTTGCACAAAGCGTTAGGTTGTATGCACTGACATAGTTCTGTTTTTTTAGTGAAAACAGGATGACTCTGGACGAGCTGAAGTCCTTGGTTGAGACGATACAAAACCTGCCCTGTGTAATAAACCAGTTGGAGGGGGTCACGGTGAGAATTCAGAATTATTAAGAAGTTAACGTAACATTTCACACAAAACAAATAATCTTCTGGGGTTTTTTTTCTTTTTCATATTTATGTAATTTACAATTAAAACCTCATTCACAAAGGCTTCAGCCCTTGTGATTGTGAATAACTATCTGACAACCGCCATTCATAAGGGAAAAACCTGTATTCCCGGAACAGTTGCAAGTGGTTGCTAGCTAGCTGTCACTATGTGAAAGTGGTATACTACTCCCCAAGCAGTATTGAAACTTAAAGTGTGAGTCAAACTAGAAATTGATAATGATCGCTGTTAAAATAAAAGTTGCAAATTACTACTTGGAAAGTAAATGCCTAGTGTCTTCATGCAAACTACAGGCGACCTCTATTGACTAAAGCAGTTAGCAGTAACGACGTTTGGGCAGCACCCTCTTTGTGACCAGTTTGATCCAGCAACTTGCCAGTCTGGTGGGGAATACACATTTTTTTCTAGTTATCTGTGCTTTTTCAGGGGCTCACAGACTGGTTTTTGTAGCTGTGTGACTGAGATCTAAAGAAAAAAATCTTGTGATGAGTCTCTGTTTAAAAGTGTGAGTGATGTTAGCCTGACCTCGGTACTCTCTCATTCTTCAGACGGTTCTACGGGCAATGGAGGATTTCCAAAGCCGAGCTCAAGTATTGATCAATGACAAAGATTGGAGGAAGGACTCGCCACCCCCTGAGCAGTTGCAAACCTTGTTGGAGGAAGGGGCCAAGCTGCCTGTTTTGGTTCCAGAGTGTAATTTACTCCAGGGGCTAAAGGAACAGGGCCATTGGTTGGCCAAGGTGAGGTGCACCCTTGGGACAGAAGAAGGTGAGAGGCAGGAAGTGACGCTGGATGTGTTGAGGACCCTGATGGAAGCAGGCTGCAATGTGCCCCAAAGTGTGTCTGTGGAGACCGCCATGGCAGAGCTTCAGGAGCTACTCACGATTGCAGAACGTTGGGAAGAGAAGGCACAGATCTGCCTCGAACAAAGGTGAGACGGGCGAATCAGGCCAGAGAATTTACATTCCCTGCCATAGTGAGTGTTATTGTTTTACAAGTGTTTCTGTCTATTCTATCAATGAATTTTTTGGGTTCTGATCTTCCAGGCAAAAGCACCCTCTCTCCACCCTGGAGGCAATAGTAAATGAGGCCCAACTTATCCCAGTCACGTTGCCCAACATTTTGGCTCTACAGGGGTGCCTTACTCGAGCTCGGGCATGGGTAACAGATTTGGAGGAAATTCAGGTGAGGAAAAAAAATATCTATGTTCTTTTAGCTTACCTCCCACTTTAATGGTTTGACTTATACTTGAAATACCTGCAATTATTAAATAATGTTTGTGTTGTTGTAGAATGGGGAGCATTACCCATGTATGGATGATTTGGAGGGCCTGGTAGCTATTGGCAGAGACCTACCAGTCTTCATGGAAGAGCTGAGGCAGCTGGAACTCCAGGTGACCAGCGCACACTCGTGGAGGGACAAGGCCAGCAAGACTTTCCTGAAGAAGAGCAGTCAGCACAGTCTACTAGAGGTCATTTAGAGCTGTCCTATACTGTTTTGTTTTGTTTTTTTTTTTTGTTTTTTTTTTTGGCATTTATTGTTGAATCGATAAAATAGATGTCTGAATCCCAAAATTGAAAGCAGAATACTTACTAAACAAATAATTATCTGAATAAATTCTTGTGTGTTGAGGTTGTACTAGTTAATTTAATTTTGGTTTGTACAGCGCTGTGACCTCCATGAAATCATTAATTAAACTTGGCGTTCGCCCCCTGCAGGTATTATGTCCATGTGCAAAAAGGAGAGAGAGGCGGGATCAGGCAGGGCCGCCGGATGATCCTTTGGATGACTCTGATACCAACACTCTGGGACTCTCTGCTCAGGACTTGAGGGACCCTGCAGCTATTGTGAGTATTCAGAATATGATTTTGTTTTTTGTTTTTTTGTTTGTTTGTTTTTTGTTTTGTTTTTTTGTTTTTTTTTGGGGGGGGGGGGGGTGTTGTTTTTTTTTTTTTCAGTGTTTAAGTTCCATCATTATTAATGCTTTTTTATGCTAAACTGGTAAATCTATTTCCATGCCCTGTTTGTAGGTGATGGCTTTCAAAGAAGGGGAACACCAGGAAAAGGATGCGCTATTAAGGTTACAGAAGGTGAACATGCGTAAATCTGGACTTAGCATTGCAGGTTGTAAGGAGGACAAGGAGAATGGGAGCTGGGATGATCCCATGGAGACGGACACATGCGGTCTCTCCAAGAACTCTGTAAAAGAGAATGGTAACAGAAACCACACCCCTTCCCAGTCAGTCTGCGTGTGCTCTGGGCAGCCTCGTGCGCCTCAGTTACGCTGCCATCTCTGTAAGGACTGGTTTCATGGTGGCTGTGTTCCTTTCCCCTCCCTACTACCCTCTTCTGGACCACCAATAAACCCCCTTTGCTGGTGGGACTGGGACTCGCGCTTCTTGTGTCCTCGGTGCCAACGGTCACGGCGCCCGCGCCTAGAAACTATCCTGGCATTACTTGTAGCCCTGCAGAGGCTGCCCGTGCGTCTGCCTGAAGGTGAAGCACTGCAGTGTCTCACGGAGAGGGCCATCACTTGGCAGGGCCGAGCTAAGGAAGCACTGGAGACACCTGAGGTGCAGCAGGTACTTCACAGGCTGCAAGAACTCAAAGAAACTCTTCATCGTGAACCAGAAAAGGAGAAGAGCGTGGAGAAGGAGACAGAAGGGAGTTCGGTTATTGTTTTATCCGACTCGGAGGGAGGTGAAGGAGACGACGGTGTCATTGATTTAACCGAGGAGAATTCACCTAAAAAGAACACAAAGGAAAGCAATGGCACACAGGTAAATTCCTCATATCAACTTCTTGTGTATTTTTATATTAAACCAAATCTGAGCTGTCCAGTAGGGCAAAATCTTTAATATGTTTATGTGCCCGTTTGACAGGGTGGATGTGAAAATGGCATCAAAAAGAAGTCAAATGTTACAGGTGAGGTGGCATGTTAATTTTAATTTAACCAAAAGTCAAGTTGTGCACTGTACTGACTGTGTATCTGCCTTCCTTTCAGGTGTAGGGTCTCTGCTGGCCCTGCTGCCCTTGCTAAAAGGTCAGGTAGTGGAACTTTCCCCTGACACCAGGGTCCGGCTGGAGGAGCTGCAGCTAGAAGGAGATCTGCTGGAGGTTTCCCTAGATCAGATGCATACCATCCACAGAGTCCTGCTAGCTGCCTCTGATCCACCCAGAGAAACACTACACACACTCATACAGGTACTGGAAAATAAAGTGACTGTATAGTTCAATTTTAATCTTCCAAAACTCATTTGGTTTCGATGTGCAACTAGAACCAGGACCAAAGCACAAAAAGACTAACATCATGTATCTCTGGCCCCAAAGAATGTGTGGTGTTGGTCTTCTTTGTGCAATTCCTTATTTGAAATGCATTAAGAAAAGAGTCAAATCTTAGAGTTTGAAACCCTGTAAATTGTCAGGTGTTAAAGTTAATACAGTTTTACAGGCAAAGGTTCAGTTCTGGCTAATCCAAAATATTACATCACTGTATTTACTTGAACTTGTGCTTCCATGTACTTCAAGGGCTTTTGGGATAGACGGGAAAGGCAGGAACATTCAGTCCAGGTCTCTGCATTAGCCTTAATACATCTAGGTCAAATGCTTAACCCCAAATTGGTCGCACTCTAGATGCGACCACATTTTTCAGTGGTGCGACTATTAAAAAATAAATAAATAAAAAAATAAATAAATAAAAAAATTGGTCGTGTGTGACCAACTGTTCGGGTAACAAAAAAAATAAATAAATCTCTGCAACTCTCCGTGTGGTCAACAACAGACACACATTATGCCCCTATTGTGGACTAAACCAATCAGAGATAGTCAGGGGCGGGACCTCTCTGATTGGCCGTGGTCCAGTTGAAAGTGCAGGTGGAAGAGAGAGGTGAGTAGCTTGAATAAAGCGATATCAATTCATTAACGGATTCCACTCAAAGACGTAAACACAGAGCGGACCCGACACATCAGAATCAGCTTTGTCTTTCTCGGCTTTCTCACCCGACGGCCCGTAGACGGATACGCTGTCGGAGCTTAGCGATTCTGATGCGTCAGGTCCACTCTGTGTTTACGTCTTTTTTGCACTGATTCTGAGCTGCAGGTTTTGCCTCTCTCCAACCAAAATTCGCAGAGCCAGCAGCAAAAGAAGCAGCAAACTGCGCTTCACATTTGATCAATGTCGTCATAAATTCCCTCTGACTTTTGTGGTTTTGCTTCCACCACGATAAAAATTACACTTCATACACAGCTCTCTCTCTCTCTGTACTTCAGGAACAGTTTCCCGTCTCAAATCTGTTTTCTGCATTATTCATTCGCTTATTACCCACCAGTCTAACGTTGTTGTCTTTTTCTTTTTTCACTTAAATGACCTTGGACAAGAAAGCCTAATTTTTGCTGTTCAATACTGAAGAAATGTAAACTTCTTAAAATTATGCAAAATTGCAGAATATTGTAGAATATTTTTAAGGTTATCTGCTATAAAAAGCCAGACCAGGAAAATCTCCTTCATGTTTTTCTGTGTTTTATTCTCAGTTACTTTCACACAAAGGCATGTGCTGTGATGTTCACAATTCTGATGAAGTCTCACATGTATCAGTACTGATAAATGATCAGAATTATATTTCTGACTGTCTGAGGCTAAATTGAATTGAATCAGGACTTTGAGAACCGGAATCGAATGGATTATAGAAATCAGTGATGATACCCAGCCCTAGTGAGCAGCCTACACCCGACAGAAGTGGATGTAGCTGTGGGTAATGAGAAAAGATGAAAAGAACGATTGATAACTTTTTTGTTAAGTTAAGGCCTGATCCATCTGAAATTCATAGCCAGTGCTCTGACACAGTGCCATCAATCTTTGAATGCTGAAAAAGCACAGTGTATCCAGAAAACGCATTATATGCTGCAATAAATGCAGTGCCCAAGTGTCCCCTCTCCCCAGTGCCTTTCAGCAACAGACAGCAGCAAACAGATTGTCAGAGGAGGCCAAGATGATGATTAAGCTTAAAATTTTCTACAATATTGACAAAGCACGTTAAGCACAAGTTTGTTAGTTAATCATTTAGAAATGAATATTATCTGTATGGACTCCCCCCCCCCCCCCCCAAAAGAAAGTGCACATGTAAAACTGCAGTGATAAGCGATGCGGTTGAAAAATTTGAGTGCGCCTAACTTTTGTGCCGGTACGCCTACATTTTTAAAGTTAGGCGTACCGGTGCACCCGTGTCAAAAAGTTAGTCTAGAGCCCTGATGATTATTATTATTATTATTATTATTATTTATTTATTTATTTTTTTACATTTCTTTCATCATCTCTCAGATTGAGCTTGAAGAGCAGAGACGAGCAGGCCGTGGGCGAACCAAGGACTCCAAAAGGAAGAGGAAGAGCCACAGAGGGGGCAGTGGGGACGGAGGACAAAGGTCACTGGATGCCTCGGAGACAAAGAAAACCTGCCCCTTCAGACACACCCCCTCCCCTGTCCAGACCCATCCTGAGGTATCATATCCCCTTTCTAGATTTTTCTTTTTACCTTGAAATGCATAAAGTATCTTAGTGTTAACCTTTATTTATTTTTTTGATAGATTTTGTGATGCAGTCATCGTTGGAGCTTCGTTACAGTCAGTTAGCCTGAAAAACTGAAGGGACAGGGGCTTTCTGTGCCAGAAGACTGTATCAAGTTACAGAGAGATACAGGACCTCCCCTGTGCTCTGCTTTCCTTCTCACCCCTCATTTATGCATTCAGACACTAAGAGTGGTGACTCTTCTACACTCCAGTATCATCCATAACACCGCAGTATCTCATTTGTCCGGATTTTTTATTATTATTATTTTTTTCTTTTTTGTTGTTGTTGTTGTTCAGACTCTCAGTCTTACCCAAACTTTATTCTCCACCTTCCCTGGACGAATTCTTCCTGTGAACATAATAAGACTGTGCTTGACAGATGTGAGACTTGCCGTAATAGGAGTGTCTTTGGTCTAGAGTTGTCTCTGAGGTCTTTCAGTATGCTATGTTATCCCAACTGTGTTAAAAGCTAGTTTAAGCGAAGCCTGTCACGAGGACCGGCATTTGCAGTTTCTCTTCACTTGAGTCACTTGTTGAAGTTGGATAAGCTATGGGTTTATTTTAGACTGTTGTTTGGGCATGACTCCTGAAGCTGTGCTGCAGTAGAGGATTTTGACTACTGATCTGAGACAACGGCGCCATGGATACACTTTTTTTTTCTTTTCTTTTTTTTTTTTGTAGTTGTTTCAAATCTCGTGTTTGATGCTGTTTTGAGGGGACATGCATTCTAAATAAGTAAATTTTGGGAAGTGTTAAAAACAGGCATTAATGTTTTTGGTGCTACTTTCCCAAAATGTACCTCCACACCTCCTGGCTTCCTCCCTCTCTTCTTCCCTTCTATGCTCTATGCTTTTTTTTTTTTCCTCCCATCCTTTTGACTCCCGGTTTTATTCCTCCCTCTGTCATTCTCTCCCTCTTTGCAAGTTAAGGTTAACTTCACTGTAACTCACTTTATCCCAATATATTTTGTTTCCTTTTGTTCAGATGATTATTATTATATTATTATTATTATTATTATTATTATTGATATTGCAGACACACAGATGTCGTGAGTTTGTGTATAAACTTTTCATTTTACTGTTGCCTTTTGTTTCTTTTCACTCTTGTTAGAAAAATAAAAGGTTTAGAATTGTTTAGGAAACATGGACTGATTTTTCACCTTGTCCTTCTATAGTCATAAAAGCGCTATATATAGAGATGGTATTTTGTTTTTGGGAAAAGATTTACACATAAGTGCCGACCAACAACATTTTCAGTTCTATCTGGAGAGAATTAAGCCTGTTTATTATTATTATTATTATTATTATTATTATTATTATTATTATTATTTTGTAGCTGTAACATATAGATTTCCTATAAATGTAGTTAAACACACTGATTAAGTTATTATTATGGAAGAACTGCTGTAAGGATTCACATTCACTACATGTGTTTTTGTGCTTGTTCAGAAATGTCTGCGAATGAACAAATTATTAGGAGATTGAACCCAGCAGTCATGGGAAGAGAGGCAGGTAACAGAGGAGAAAGACAGATGCTCACATGCACATCTATTGCTAATTAACCATTAACACTAACTGGAGTATCTGGAGAGAGCCTGTGCAGATCTGGGTAGACCATGCAAGTGCCCCGTTTTCAGAAAGGACCCAGGTGGCTGGATTTGAACCTAGAATCTTCTTGCTGTGTGGCAGAGCTGACTACTGCACCACAGTCAGTATATAACACTGACTATTTCTAACTTTCCTTTTGTGAAAACCAATTTGAGTCGAAGACCTTCAGAATGAGCGATGGCTCTGATGGTTTTTCCACTCATACTGTGTTACAGCAGCAGGATAAAGAATAAAAATAGTACATATGCAGTACTGCCACCACTGCATAGTGAGTGCATTATAGTATGAGAAATTTAATATTCAAATTGAAACTTTTCTTTGAAGTGGATCTTCATTGTTATTGCCATTACTAATTGGATCTCCTGAAGGGAGCCCGTCCCCTCCCCTGGTCCTGTCTGATGTTTCTTACTCTTCAAAGTGAGTTTATTCATCCCACTATCACCAGGTGCTTGCTCATGGGAGGTTATGTGACGGGGTTTTTCTAATTCAGCAACAACAGTTTCCTCAAGCCACTTTATGTAAATGCCATAGAATCATCATGTAATATCATTAACCAAAGCACAAACTTGTTTGGTTGAACTGAATGTTATTGAATGTCTTCATATCATATTTGCTCCATATAAGTCTTGTTTCTTCCATAAGAAACAAAGCAAAAATCAAACCTTTAATGGCACCAAATAATTTTGAAATCTCACTCCTCTTCGTGCGTCCCTTTATTGGCTTCCAGTGAAATTTTGAATGCATTTTCAAATGTTATAAATTAACCTCCTAGGACCTGGCATCCACATATGTGGACATCACATTTTGCATTAATAAGACCAAAATACTCAATTTTGCTCTACAAGGGCCTGATATCCACTTACGAGGACATTATACCGTTACTGTTCTATCAAAATTTTAAACAAATATCCTCATATGTGGCTGAGTTTTCTTACAAACAAAAATTGTGTAGAAAACAAAAAAATCTATCGATCATCCGAATCAGCCCAAATATCAAAGGGAAATTAAAAATGCATGCCGTGGAAGACTTCGGGTCTTCCACGGCAAAATATAAAACTCTACTTGGCCACACTCCTGTGTGTAGCAGAGCAACTGAGACCTTATTATAGCTTATTCCTTCTCTCCGATCATCTGGTCCGGGTCTATTAACCATGCTTTTCAGGCTTTGTCACCTGAACTTTGGAGCAGGCTTCCTCACTTCATCATTAGTTCATTTAAACAACTGCTAAATACAAATTTTTATAGGTTAGCGTGTCATTATTCATTTACCCTTTATTTTTGCCTATAGTTCAAACATGTGAACTACATACTGCCATATATGTGTGGAAGGGTCCATACTTGAGATGAGTAATATAAGAAAAGGGTCCAGTTTTGAACTACTGAATTAAAACATGAACAGTATGCTGACTATGCTAAAACACATGAGAAAGTTTCGCCTTAATGCTCTAGTTCCATTAACACAATGCTTTGTATTATTATTATTATTATTATATTCATTTTAATTTATTTATTGGATGAAAGGTTGTTTAGATGAGGATAAGGATGGACAGACTTCTCAAATGATTAGTAAGATGATCACAGCATTTATTTAGAAAAGCTTTCACTGTAAAATGACAGACACTGGATTTCACAATATTGAACAGACGAGTACACCATGTTTTCTTTTTTCTATGCTAGGATTTTGAGCAAAGTCATAGAAAGACACATCCACAATTACATTATGTTAAAGGCCTTCAATTTTAAAGAACATGAAAAAAAGAACATTTCTGTCTTAATATCAAACATGCATATAAGCCAGATGAAAAATTAGCTTTAGTTTACATAAGTTAGGAAATTAGTCGTCCCATCCTTGGCTATGATTGCAATTCAAGTAGACCAAATTAACAGGAATTTTTTTCAACTTTATTTTGCATTGCAATAGCCTTGATCACAGTCAGCATTAAGATAAACTATACTGCATACTAACCAAAATGTATTGGTCTAGTTTTGCATGAAACGCTATCAAATGATTAATGTGCTTGTATGATACAGTGTTTCTTTTTGGAAAAACGGTAATTAGGCTGCTTTGTGCATCACCGTTTATTTTTTTCCTCTAGATTTTTATTTTTTTTTTGTATCATTGAAAAATGTGCTATATACAGTCAAGTCTGCCCGAAAGGAAGGCACCGCTCAGCTCCTCATGACCAAGAAGCATCTGTGATCAGCTGAAGATGTTGGCTTTCTTATGACAAAAACAAAGAGGCATTTGTACATGAACACTTCAAGAATGTAGGAAATTGTAACGACATAAACTGGCACAAAATGTTCTTTTGAAGGTGTGCTTAATGAGAAGTCCTCTGTGGACACTAAATGTTCAGTTTTATGGCACAGAAGTGACTTTAACTCATCTTATTTCACAGCTGCATGGCTCTTGGCTTCACTTTTGATTTTTCTGCATTCTTTCGATCATAAAATAGTTTCTAGTTGTTAAACAGCAGGTGGTTCAATCCCTGACAGCAGACATCGTTTTGTTTACTTAATTCTGTGTCTTTTAGGTCTATAGGTCTGCTACAGTGTATTTAAAATGCATTGCATTTGTGGTCTTCGAGTTCATTTCTTCAATGAATGATCATTTCGACAACATTTTTACTGCGTGTTTTTCTAGACACAGAATGTGACAGTTTTCCTTTTGGATTTTGAACTCAGGTGTAAGGTTTTGTAATCATTACAGTCATTTACCATCATGAATTTGTGTTGCTGCATCTCTGCAGATTAACATTTGTGCCATGGTTTACTGAAGCTGCTCATCCTGAAAGTAAAACACTTTGGCACTTTCTTATATTCCTAACTCTCTGCCCTCACTCTCTGATCATTTCTTTCCTCAGACTGTGGTGACAGACAGCAGGGGGTTATAGACTTTCTTCCCATCCGCAGACCTGGTTCCATGAGCCAGTAGCTCCTGTATAGTGATCCAATTGTCCAGGATTTTGCGACTCCGCTTCTTCATGCTCCTGCGGTGACACAACTCCAGGATTGAAGTTGGTTCTTGCTGTTGTTCGGTTCCCTGCTGTCCTCCTCCGCTGCTTCCCTGCTCCCTCTCACGCTCTCTCAGACAGTCGAGGCGGCTCTGCATCATGAACTCTCTGCGCCGCCGCTGCTCTCGGGCCTTCAGCAGCTGCTGCTTGCGTTCTTCTTTGCTCCAATAACGTCCCATTTTCATTTCGCTTACAGCGTCGTCGTCTGTTGTCATGCCGCTGCGCTCTTCTCTGATCTTCATGGCGCGTGCCTTCAGGAGGCGATCCCTCACAGGCCGCTTGGCCACGTAGCGCGTGCCATCGCTGCGAATCTTCACCTTCCACTCCATTCGAGGGGAGGCAGGCAGCAGTGGAGGAGACAGGGGTAAGGATGCAGCACCTGGGGCCTGGGTAACATCTTTGCATGTGCTACCCAAGCTCATTGGGCTTGCATCGCCTCCATTATCTATGATGCCCTCTTTGGGAGCATTTCTTAGTCCACCCAGCTGCTCAGAGGTGGAGGGGGACCTCAGCTGCATGCAGCTCAGGTAGCGTTGAGGCGGCTGTGTTTCAGTCTGACGGCGAGACAAATAAGGGCTGTTTTCTGCACTGCGTCCACCACCCCTGTCAGCCATTCCGTTAGCTTTGGGATTACGTCTCACTCCTCCATCTGAGCCCCTCCTGGTTCCCCCATCTCTGGACAGGGACCTAACCTTTGCACCAGGGCTGGAAGTCTTTGCTTCAGCCCCTCGCCTGTGAGCGTGGGGAGAATAGGGTTGGTTTAAGTTTTCTTGTATTCCGTCCCCTCTGGTTCCTCTCTCTCTCTGCCGAGTGGACGCTGGAGTCTGCATACCTGCTGAGTGAAGACACTCTCCTCCCTCCAGACTCTGTGTGGAATGTGAAGGGTACTGTTCATTGGCAAGAGGGGTACTCCTGCAACTTTCCCCTCCAGTGTTGTAGGCACTCGTGCTATCTTTGTCTGAGCGCTCCCTCTCGGGAAGCTCGTTGATATCTGAAAGAGCATGGTGACAGGATTCCTCGCTGACCAAAGTACCATTAATGTCCAAGCGTCCAGCTCCTGCTCCAGCCCCTACACTTGCCCCATTCTTTTCCTCTAGAGGCCAAGCCTTCAGGCATCGCTCCCTTAGCTGCTGCATTTTCTGTGCCCTCAGGATGTTGCGACACTTGAATTCCAAGTGGCGCAGTTCCTCTTCTAGGAGAGCCATCTCATGCTGTGTCAGACTTTCATTCCTGTTCACATCCAGTGAGACACCCCCTTCCTCTTGTGCTGGCCCCTGACCTCCCAGTAACGTTAGAGCATTACTGTTCTTTTCATAGTAACACTTGATTTCCAGCAGCTCTTTGTACCTCTCACACTCCTCCTCAGTCAGCCCAGGCATCATCATCCTCACAGGATCTGCCTTGTAGGGCCTTTCCAAACGTTCCCCCTGTTCCAAGCCGCCTCCATTAACAGATTCCAGACCTAAAAGGGAGTCCGTGCTAAACTGGAGGTCCTGGGAATGCAGCAAGGGTGGAGTTTCCCCTCGGCTGGAGAAAAATTTGCGCATGCTGCCTGGTGTGTTGGTTGCATTCGTATTGGAGGCACTAGTGTGGTCGTCTCCCAGAAGGTCATGCTCTGAAGACTCCTCATAGCGTGTGCTTTCATCTGTACGACCCACCCCACTGTCTAGCTCCTGGCTATTGCTCAGCACTGTCTGAAGCAAACTGGGGGAATCCCTGTTCAGTGAATGACTGTGGCTGGGTAGAACACCTGCAAAACCTCCAGGTCCTGCACCCAGAACAGAAGGGCTGTTCTTCACACTATGACAGCTGGCCAGGTGGACAGCATTGTCTAATGGCTCCAGCTCCAGCTCATCTGGATCCAGCTGGTTGTCATTCTAACAGGTAAAAGGTGTATCCAGCACCAGTTGATGATGGCAGTTGTTCGTTGTTGAAGAGACAAAAAACACAGGAAAATTATTCATTTGGAAGTTGGTCAAATCAAAGAATGGGTATCGTAAAAGTCAATGGTAAGTTTTTACATACAATATGAAATTCAGCAGGTATACGGTCATAATATGTTCATATTTCTTGATGGCAGTTAAAATCTGGGCAATGCCGTTCTGAATCACCTGGTGACTCGGTGACATGAGATCTGACTAAAGAGTATTCCACTAATCAAGTCAGGAAAAAAATGCAGCCTTGTGGAAATCATTAATGGACAAAAATGATATAATGACTGTATAATGGTTTTTACTTGAGCATCAACACAGACCTGTCAAAAATCCCTCCCAGGTTACAAGTAGACAGCTTTACATTTTTGAGACAGAACTGTGGAAATGTTTAGATCAATCACTAATAAATCAAATGTATCATTATTTAACTTCAGAGGGTTTTGAGACAAGCCAGCATTTAACGTTTAATATTAACTATGTCAACTGTATAGTTGAGGTGGGTGATGGTATGGTTATGAACGATCTGACTAAGACAAAGCATGTGTAAAGGAAAGGAATGTCACAATTAAAATGGCATCGATGTAATACAGTAAAAAACAAAGAAAGAAACCCGACTCATGTCTACAAAAGAAAAATAATTTCCGTTTCGGCTGAGACATGTTTTCAGTATTTAAATAACCCAAAAGTCTGATAATAACAGTCTGATCAATGATTTAAGTTTAAATACTGGCCTAAATAAAGCTTACATAACGTCCTGACCAGTTTAGTTTCAGTCCCTTGATCTTAGAAAGAATAACCTTTTGAGAATAGCAAGGGTGTCGATTTGTGTGTATTTTACACAGACAGTGTAAGGTGAGTTTAAAGCAGCTTAACAACATCAAAGGTAGTAGACTGTGAAGGAGGCAGTTGCTTATTTATACGGGTAACAGACACAGGAAAACAAGATCCGTGACTCCAGTTCAGACTTACTCTCCTTTTAATCTGGCCTCCAACCAAAGGTGTACTTCAGCGGCTAAACTTTACTGCCTTTATGAACTTGCTGTTGAATTATTAGCCTTAAAATAGTGTTTTAGAGTTGAAAATACATGAAAAAAAAAAAGAACCTTGAAAATTTGTGGAATTTTTGTGGAAATTTGGACCAATTTTTATCTTAGCAGTACTGATAAAAGCAGCTTTAATTTCGACTACAGTGGATGTCTGAACTGAGTCCTTTTGTGTCACTAGATGGAGCCAGTGGTCTGTAAGATTTTTACACTCAAAAATACATTTGATTTCCATTTACCAATATGTCTCTACAGAAAACAACAAACAAAAAATCTGAGAGGACTAGGTGCCAAAAAGAAAATAAAAGTGATTTGATGATATGTAAGTATCAGCATTAGTGGATGAGAGTGATCCAGTCTTTAGAAATTAATGAGAATTTAAATTCATAAAGAGGTGTTGTCTTTTCTAATCTGTTTAATTTGCAGACTTGATTGGCACCCCCTCAAAAGCTAATTAGTTATATTTCAAATACTTGGTCTCAAATTAGTAAACAATTCACTCCTCCTCCTCTTTGCCTAATTGGTTTGATTTGAATGTGAACTGCATGCAGACCGTGAGGCGAGCTATTGATTAGGTTCGTTTTCATTCTCATTCTTTGGCAAACCCCTTCAGTTCTCCTTCTTTCTCCCACAGGGCAACAGATCTCTTTAATCTCTGCTTGTGCATTTCCCTCTGATGATTCTCCCTCTCTCACTTGAATCCTAATGTGGGACAATGCCTTAGCAATATAAATCTTGTCAGCCTTTCACAGCCAGTGCTTGTGCTCTAAGACAAGGACGCATTTAAACAGAGGACAGGCTGTTTGTGTGTGTGTTTGGCTTAAACCATTTTAATGAGTGCCTTTTAAATCTGCACTAAAACTCAGACCGCATACAAATTTTTTGCTTTCTCACATATTTTGCCTGCCTCCATATGAAGCGCGTTCTTGTGAAGCTTTGCAATGAAAAATCCATTTGAGCGGGTCGACACGTGTTGTGGTTTTACAAGTAATTTGGCAGAGGTATGTTATTCAGGGCCGTCTGATGTGTGTTACAGTGCCCCCATATCTGCTGGAAGAGTGACCTTGAGTGAAACAAAGTGGTGCCACGTTAGCACTGCGAGTACAAGCACTATTTGTCTTTGTCTCTCCCTTCATGTTATCTGTGTTCTCATCGTGTTTTTGCACCCCTTTGCTTTTCTGCCTCCTGAAACACTAAAGCACAACGCCAAGTTATTCCTTTTGTTTTCTATCTCTTCTTTTATTTGTTCTTGTGTCTAAATTACCTTTCATTTTTGTAACTAAATGTTAATGTAATGTCTGTAGTATCACCTATATCCAAGCAAACAAATTTGCTGCTGCTCAAAAAGGGAGATAAAGGGAGAACAGTGCATTTTTCCGCTGGGTATTTTGACTGAATTTTGTAGCATTTTCCCCTAAAAACTGCATCTCCAATTTCCTCACCTCTATCTCGGGTCGTGCGAGAAGCAGGGATACATTAGTGCTGTCCTCTCTGGTGAGAATAGCTACCGCCTCCTCTCTGTTCTGGATGTCCACTCCATTTATCTGACAGTGAAAGGAGAGAATAATGTCAGATAATGTAAGAGCCTTAATACCAATGTTAGATTGAATTAAAGTGCACAGTTCAGGAAAATGGGTTTCTTTATTAAGCTACTGAAAAAACCTCTCTGTAGTTTAATAGCATAGGAAATAATATTCAAGAAGAATTCATCTTAAATGTGGCGCTATTAGCAAATTCTTTTGAAATGAGGCACACAGGATGTGGTCCAGGGGGTTATCTAAGACTTCAGATTTAGGCATTAATATTACATAAAGTAATGGCATAGAAAAGGAACCTTAGCTTAGAAAACCTCTACCTGTAGTATTCGATCCCCTTTGCGGATACGACCATCCATTGCAGCTATACTGTTGGGGTTCACCTAAAACGATAACGGCTGGAATTATGAACAAATGGGAACTACTTTTTTGAACTACTGATAAAGTTTTAACATTCATGATACTGTCTTCACCTCGCCTACATAGATCCCAAGGTCCTCCTCCTCATCAGTTCTGTAACACACTGTCAGACCCAGTTTATCCTGCTGTCGAGACTTGTGCAACTCCACCTCCTGATGTAGTTAGAAGAAAGTTAACGAATGTCAGACAGGAAGTGGGGATCAGCTTTCTGTACTAGAGTTTTGAGGTAGCTAATAGGCTCTCACCTCATATTCCAGCTCATCCTGCCTGTCCACTTCATGCTGGTTGATGTCGAAGTAGTCTGTGGGGTCATAGTATACAGGCTCTATAAAGCTGAGGATGAGAAAATTCATGAAATATTTGAGTAATTGGGGCAGCTACCGACTTCAAATGTGTGAACAGAATGGCATGGGATAGCACAGCAGGTGAGTTCTGGTCTGATGGTTGGACATGCTGCAGAATCCAATTAAACTGCTCCCACTCACAGTTCATTGAGTAGATATGGTTCCAGGAGTGGAGGCAGAGGAGGGGATGGTGGCGGGTCGGGTGGGGGTGGAGCTCCAC
Source organism: Rhamphochromis longiceps (assembly GCF_057381845.1). NCBI lineage: Eukaryota > Metazoa > Chordata > Actinopteri > Cichliformes > Cichlidae > Rhamphochromis > Rhamphochromis longiceps. Next base: position 22,304,972 of record NC_140576.1, read on the forward strand.
AGGGATGCTGGCTGCTCTTGCCCAGAGTCAACATATGCTGGAAGCTGATGTCTGTTTGGGTGCAGCTGTCCACACAGTCGGCCATGCCCATGGTCACTGGCACTTGGCCTCCAGGAGCTCCTGCTAAGCCCGCCCGTCTGCGGGCCCCCCTCCTCAGTATGCTGGATAGCACAGGGTCCCGTATGTCCAGGGTGGGATCCCCCGACAGACGTGTCAACTCCTTCCCATTCACCTGAAAAAAAACAACAACAACAAACATCACAATTCAATAGTGGAAGAGCAAAATGAGAGGAGGAAGAGGAATAAAATAAAATAATTCCAGGAAGAAGAAATAAGCTGTAGATTTTCCACAGCTGCAAAAAATAAACAGCAAGCAGAAATGACCAGAGACGGAATTTTAGTAAAAACCAAACCATAAAGATGCTGATATGAATGACAAGAAGTGGAGGAGAGGAAGATAGCAACTCATATCAGCAGTTAGATTAAATGGGCAAGGTTAGTTCACAGACGGAAATGAAGGAGGGGAAACTACAGCTACAGATACCTAAAATAAAGCAAAACTGACACTAAGTTAGTGAACAGAAAACTCAAAACATACACTTGAGTGTCACAAAGCTAGTAGACTTCATACAGGGACATAGAAGCGTAAAAACAAGTTATATAAAAGGCTTCGACACATCACACCAAGCAACAGAGCAAAAAGCCGAATACTGAGACCTTCAATCGACCATCAGCGTCAAAAGAGCACAGCATGTTGCTTATGTGACCCTTCTGTGGAGAGAAAGAAAGCCATCAGGAAAATGGTGAAGTTAGAAAGTAATTACAACTGTGAATAGATGGAAAATGGAAAGGGGTCACTGAGAACTTTTTTTTTCTTATAATGGAGCGGACCAAAGGTAATGGCAGAGAAAAATCGCATATTAAGCTTCAACATTGACAAATATCAAATGGAGTTTCCACAGTACGTTAGTCATTCTGGTCTGCAAAACACTTTTATCTTTCGCCTGTGCAAAATAAAGGTGATTCCTCTCTGCATAAATCTTTCAATCTGGAAAACATAGTTTCATTTTCCTTCTTTTTACAGAAGAGTGGGAAATGAAACTGAAAACCTTCGTAACATAATTTTTTGCCAGCAAATTACACTTTCAGAATTTTGATCGGGAAAACATTTATATCTATGTTTCATAGGTATTTCAGATATTTTATTAAGCATACTTTTATGTTCTTAAACAGACCCAAATATACGCCACAGTATACTGCTCCTGCTTGTGTATGTTTTGATTCACTTGTGCTGTTTTAATATCCTTTGGCTTTTGAAACTTCTCCTTTCTGTCCATGTACTGTTCGAACAGCAAAGCGGAGAGAGGGCATTAAAAATGTAAGATTATTGAAAATACAACTGGAGAAAAAATGAAACAGTACAAGGATTTTGCCTTCAAGGTGACTTAAAGCAAAACAATCCTTATCATACCAAGCAGTGCTTTGCACAAACCTAAGGGAGAAAGATTCATTCAGTATTCAGGCTAAACTGGCTTGACTACCACCACAGAATGAAATGTTATGTATTTTATACATTCAGCTTTCCCACAACATGTGATTTCAGTACTCTTTTATTATAACAATAGCCCTAATTTCTTCAATATTTTAGTTGACGAACAACTAATTATAGGTAACATTATACTCAGTGGTTTATTTCTAATTTGCAATTATAGTACTGTGCAAAATTCTTGAGTCACTCCTCATTTCTTTGTTTGGTAGGAAAATTGAAATAGCTGCAGGATTTATTGGAAGATGCTTGTATTAAAATACAGTATATGAGGAAAAACATAATTTGCACAATTCTTTTTTTTTTTTTTTTTCTTCAAAATAATTTGCACAATTCTAATGAGACTGAAAGCCACCATTTAGTCTGACCACTTTTATTCTTCAACACAGACTTAACTCTCTTAAGCAATATTTCATGTATATCTGAGTAAATGTAAGTAGTCTTCAGCAATAGTTCTCCATGCTTCTTCAAAGAGATTCGTTGGATGGAATGCCGTAGTCGTACTCCTTCAGTAATTTTGAGATCCAAGGATAGTGTCCCATTGTGTTTTTCTATCTAAGTGTGCTTTTATTGGTTGGCATTGTGTTTGGGATCATTATCATGATGAAATGATCAATTTAACAAAAATAAACTACAAGAAACTCTGGATCTTTACAAGATAAATATAAATAAAGGTGGCATGGCTCTAGACGTTTGCATGGTATTGCATGCTAGCATGGAAGCTAACAATAGCTTTAAGCTAACTAGCTATTGAAAATTATGTATAAAATATATATTGTATATAAAAGATGGATATAGCTTCAGACTATACTACCGTGAAGTGCATTTCTGCAAGTACTTTAGCTTTACTGTATACTTCTAATATCTAGTAATCTTTTGAAAATGATTAAAAAAACAACAAGGGAGTGTGTCATGTTACCAATTACCAGAATGCTAGCAATTTATAATGAAAAACCATTTTCCCTGTGAGAAAAACTAAAAGACATAAGTGTATTTCAGTTCTGGCATATTATTACTAGTGCATTTGTGAAAACTAAAAACTACAGGCCCTTTGGTCCAGAAGCAGGACTGAATAATTGTTTTAGGTGTTTAGCTTCATTTTCAGTTTGTGGTCATGATTGCTATTTTTAAGTCTGAATACAGTGATTTTGGTTTTATATATTATGGCCTCAATTAGAGTCAAATGGGAGACTAAAGCTGGGTTTCTGATGAACCTATACTAATTAAGCTAAACAGCAAGCCTCCGCTGGCACTAATAGATTGCTGGTTTATCAGTCAGATCACCCCCTTGCTCATTATGTCGCATTTCAAGACACTCCAAGATGACAAACACAGGATGCTGTAACAGTGGATTTGTTCATCTTTTTTATGCAGTCCGTTAAGGATAAGGATCAGAATATTATCATTGCTTCAACAACTGGGGCCTCATAGAGCCAATGCGTCACACGTTTGTAAATTTCAATCTAAAATACCATTAATTTAAAGACATTTACATCACATGTAGATGAATTTAATTTTCTTGGTGTCATTCCGTATGAGAGACAGCAAAATGAAGATGTGTGCATACCAATGTTACTGAGCCAGACAGCCTTGGTATAATTTCATTCTTGTTGTACACAGTCACTGACCTTGGCTGTCTGCGACTCGCCACATCTTTACCACTCTGCTTCATGTGCCCACTCCCTCTTTCAAATCTTGTCCCCTTCCAGTAATTGCATGTCAAATCAATGTTCCCCTGTGCAGCCAAGCACAAAAACTTTCTTGCCGCACTGGGCTCCTGTTCCCCACACTTTTTTTCTTCCCCACATTGGTTCTCCCACATACTCCTACAGCAACTGCATCTCCATCCCTTGGGGTCTACCTTTCGTGTTTTTCCATAGCATCAAATTCCTTTCTGTTCTCTGCATCTAAAGCCATGTCCTCTCCTGCTTCTTCTCTCTCCAGTTTTCTCCAGGCTCTGCATTTATTTTGCCATGCTGCCTCAGCAGTTCTGTCTGCTCTGTCCCTTCCCTCGAGATAGCAATTCGCACTCCTCTATTTCCATCTATTTCTGCTGGTACACCTTCCTCTCACTAATGTTCCTCCATAAATCTTGCTGCCTTTCTTAATGAGGTTCTTCACTACAAATAAGACACTTCCTCCCTGCATGACCGACTAGTGATGAAGGAATTAACAATCTACAATTTGTGTGTTTTGTATTATGTTTGTTGCAACACTCAACTCATTATCTATTTTTCACTGTAGGACATTTCTATTGTTCCTGTGCTGTATGCCCTTCACGATCAGAGAGAGGCTATTAGAAGTCAGCTCCATGGTCATGAGTGACAGGTATGAATACTGATAGAAGGGGTAAAAGGGGGCTTTCTCATTTATTATCAATGAGAGGTGCTGAGATTGCTTTTAAGATGACTTCATGCGGGGTAAACGTTGTTGTGTGTTAGGCAGCTTTTCAGATCCGACTTGATGGACAATCCATTACACTCTTTCCAAATGCTGTACTCTATTTTCTCTGGGTTACTGGGTCATTATGTACATTTGCGGTTTAGAAGCTAAACTATGCATTCACAAAAAAATAAAATGTAAAAAACAAAAGCTGCTGTTGCTCACCCATCCCCAGGCTCCTTGTGTAGTTTATTTACATTTAAAATTATATTAAAATTCAGAAAAAACAGTCTCCGAGATTCACAGCAGGGGGCTGGCAGTGGTGGTATCTACGGTGGCTGTGAAGTGGAGGGTGGGGATGTTGTGGATAGAGATGAAAGAGAGGCTGAGTTCAAAGTGTAGACGGAGAAAGCAAAGCATACGAGACATAAGGAGCGGAAAGGAGGTGAAGAGAGGTGTAATGATGATGGAGAGATGTAGAAAACAAGCTTTCAAGAATTGGCCGGGTAAATGTAAACAGAGAGAGAGCCTGACACTGCGATCGAGACTTGCATGTAAACACACACACACAATGGAGCTTACGGGGAATTACTAAGTGGTTGATGCATAATTAGTTTTTATCCGAGAGCCCTTTAAAGAGCAAATTAATCCCATGTGCGGTACAACAGGCTGAGATGAAAAAGAAGGGGGAAGGCAATGACTCACTACACAATAATGCACATTATCTCACACATAGTCTTCATTGTAGGTTAAAAAACCCCTACACAAATAAGATCAATCTTAATCTAAAGTGCAGCCTTTAAGCTTTTCTTCTCAGCATCAACAAATGTTTTTCCAAGCTTGTGTTCATTTGCATTTCCATAGTGTTTATGCAGGAGCATGCATGAACGATACCTGCACCAACCACCCCCGACTTATTGAATTCTGACTTGTTTGGTAATTGATTTTTCTCATCCTCCCATGCTTTGAAAGCTGCACCAGTCACCTCAGAAAATCAATTAATCTGGAGACAGAGCTGACCTACTCCAGATATAACCCCGATTGTTTGATATCACCGAGCTAATTTAAGTAGACAAGCCTGGAGTGGTTGTCTTATTATAAAGTGATAACACTGAGAAGATATCGATTTGACAAAGTATTCACACATTGATCATCGCAAGGATAAGCAGAAGAGAATGGATGGATTCACAAATTGCTTTAAATGCTTAGGTAGATACATAGATTGGGCATAGACAAACACACCTTTGGCATTACAGACAGCTGACACTTGAGAAGGTAACAAACAGTCTGTCAGGCAGTCTATTTAACTCCTTTAAATTACCTGTTTGTCTTTTCCTTTTTGCTCCAGTTGATGCTTCAATTATTTCTAACACACTGTTAGGGTTACATAGAAACACAGTCATACTGATGCCAAGAAGGTTATGTGATCGTTCGGTTTATCTGTTAGTTTGCACAATTACTCATGAAAATCTTATCACAGCTGGGACCCAACTTAGAAGTGATTAACTTTTGGAAATGATCCATATCCGAATCTGGATTTGGATTGCCACTGTGAGATAGGCCAAATTGGACATTTTCCACACACCAGTTTCATGATTACTAATACAGAAAATGTGTAACTGTGATATTTAAAAGCTGAAATGCCATCTAATAAATAAATAACATGGAAATGATTCCAGTCATTCATCTATTATTCTGATATTATTCTAAATAACTGAGTGACTGTATGGGTATTGTTAAAGACTGTCTCCTGCAATTGTATTTTGTGTTTAATTGACCAGAAAACACCAGAATTTGACTGATATCATTATTTTCTTTTCTTTCGACATTGCCGTAACATCATTATCACGGTCACTGAACTGATACTGATATTGTCAATCATCGCAGTCCTCATTTCTTGTCATTTTTTCACAAATACATATCAAATTAAAATAAGAAAAATCGAGACACATCATTTTGATTATCTTAAGAAAAAATGACAGGCTTAGAGGGATCCAGTTATTCTTGTTGATCCAGGGACTAAACCCATTCGTGGGAAGGAGGGAACTGACAGTCTTGGCAGAAAAATGCACTCTCCATCTGCTCATTTTGATGTACTTGTCAATATCTTTAGCTCTTCCTGTGAACAGGATGTTGGTGTATAAACATATAACGAATGGCTATATGAGACAACTGAGTTTAAATTGTTTAGGTAGGATTTATAGAAGCAGCACTTCACCTTATATTTGACTACTTTATAATGTGCTGTAAACAATTTCTCGCCAGTTTTAAGATGTTAGATAGAATAAAATAGTATTTTAACCAATTCAATTAAAGTATTTATAGGAAAAGGTGTAAATAAAGAAAAATTATATAATCGGTGAATGATATCATAACTCCAATATGATAGCACTGCAGTACAGCATGCTGTTGAAATACTTCTGTAGTAAATCATGTTACAGTATACTGTCAGATGTGTCTTTATTCTGTCCACATGTGCCAGCATGCGGCTGCCTTTGTCATTCACACACACCGGGGTGCACCGGCTGGGTGTGATTGCCTCTGTGCACTTATCCAGCTTTATCAGCTGGTCATTGGTATGTATCGATTCTGATGTGTTTGCTTCTTGCCAGTGTCAGCATGTTTCTTCTTGTCACCGTGAATGAAAGCACATCAGGTCCGTTTAATGACGCGGGTTGCCATGGAAACAGCCTCCTGCTTTACAGTGACGGGAGAGGAAAAGAAGGGAGCGGCTGAAGGGCTCAGAGGGGAGGAATAGGTTTGCTGAGTGTGTGGATCAGGTACTCTGTAAAATGTATGTAAAATAAAATGCTGCTTAAAAAATGGTTGGTAATATTCATATCTGCCTGCAGCTCTGCGATTCATCAAGTGAACCGAAATATTTCTTCTTACTTGTGGCTGTAGGACGCAGTATTGATTAGAAACATGCCAATGGGTGTGTACCAACCACCAGTATGCAGCGTATGTGTAGCAGAGGCCCAATGTATAATGCATGAGTTTTATTCCTTTGGCAAGAGAAGCAAGTGTTTTGATATAGTCAGATTTAACAGGCTGGTTTTAGAGCGCGATGTAGCTGTAAGCTGTTTAACGCTGTATTTATTGTCTAAAGACAGACTCAGTTACTCAGTAGACTGCATCTAATTTGAAGGTATAATTATACATGTTAGTTAAGGAAAACAGCTCAAAGCCGCTTCCCTCTAAAGGGAAAATGAATAGCGTGGAAAGCCAGGAAATGTGGGGTGCAAGTGTAATTATGTTTCTCTTTTATGATTTTTTTTTAATGATTAAGTGCCGTGTACCTCAATTTTTTGCTTGGCGTGATCTTTGGATTATTCAGCCATCTGCACAGCAAGATTTGCTTTTTCAGTTATCGTTACCGTAAAATAACCTTGATTGAATTTTGTGTAGAGAAGCAGGTTTCTGATCACCTTCCTGTTGCTTTTTTTTGCTTCTTAAGTGTTTTACTTTTTTTTTTTTTTTTTTAGCAGTTTAGCACAAACCAGCTCGTGCTTCTTTTATGAGACTTCTAGTGTTCATAATATTCTGATTGCACTTGTAGCGATCAGCCTCTCTAAGCCAAGGGCTTTGGCTCCGCTTTGATACCCCATCTGCGTTCGCTCTCTTGTCTCATACTTGTTTTTCATGTTTAATAGACCACACTGTATGTAGTCTTGCTGTCTCACCACCTCAATACTTTTGGGTGCAGAGAAAGCATCTTTCTCTGCAACATGACAAGTCTTCTGCCTGCTCCAAATCATACACCCTATTTTCACGGCTGTCACTCTTCACTCCACTCCTCACCACACCCGTCTGGAAGGCACGTGCAGGTGTCTGATCAAGCTGAATGGACTCTGGGATGACAAACCTTGACAGATGCCTATGTCTGACACAACCCTCGAGTACAGTTGACTTCACAATCACCCGATTAATGAAATTATGTGTTTTCTACTTGCCACAATGCTGACCTGCATGCAGTCAGTGTCGTTATTGCTGACTCTTGTTAGGTAAGGTCACTGATTGTGGAATGATCCACCCATGCTCTGAATTTATGATCACATACCAAACTGTGCACGCTACCTCATCACCCCTCACCCTCCACCCTGGGGATTTGTGAAGTCACTCAAACCTCTATATTCGCCCCTGCTCCCTGAAGTGTTCAAATCAATTACTTTTGACATCTAAGGACAAGCAGCGGGGAGAAAAGACAGTCAGGCTTTCCCAGACGCTTTCATTCACATGCTTGGACTCCCTCTTTGACACATAACTATGCTTCTGTTTGGGCTCTCTTCCTGTTTTCCTCTCTCTTGGCATTGCCTTTGGCACCAGATGCAACTCAGTTAACTGGCTTACACCCCGACTTCAGCAGGCAATAGAGTTTCAGCTGAGGCTTCTGGTGCCACAGATACTACAAGTGTTGCACTCCATAGCTATGTGTGCCGAGCATTTTTCATGCTTAGTAAGCATGGGACCTCTTTTCGGTCACCGCATGCATCACGGCGTTGCGGAGCAGCAGCTTCTTTTAGGCACTGCACAGCCAGATGAGCTTACTCACATTCAGTCTGTGGTCCCAGTTGGCAGGTGGTGCTGAAGCTGTAACCGTGGCAACCCCTCTCTCTCACAACACTTTAGCCCAGTTTAACAACCCATCCATCCTCATGCCTCTGTGGCTCTGCACCACAAGGCTACTTTGTCTGTGCCAGCCTATCTCTCCATCTCATGCAGTGGTACCCTGTTCTCTCAGATCATATCATCGTAATCACTGTGAAGTACCATTATCATAATTATCAGTATTATTGTCACTAGATGACTATTCCAATACATCAATTAGCAGGCTTGTTCAAGAGGTACTAGGCTAATTTATACATGTATAAAAATCCATAAAACGGAGGAGAGAAGAAAAAGCAGGTTATGACTTTGAGTTTGCATCAGTCGGGCTGATTCACGTAATTAACTTTATTTATTGATGTTTATTTGCAACTAGTTTTATTCATTTCTTTATTTGTCAAGGACAAATAGCCTTTTATAGCACATACCATGACTTACAGTGTAACTTCACAACTGTTATCTTGTAATTTTCCTGCATTCAGCTTATCATTTCCAGCACTGAAAAAACTTACAAGTAGGTAAATGAGAAAAGGAGGGTAACAGTTGAAGGTTTTAAACAAATTCTATTTAGAAGTAATGAGTATAATCAGACAATTTTTAAAGAACGTGGGAAAACATATGAGGAAGATACAAATTATACTGCAGGAGGAAAAAAAACTATTTATTAAATACGAGCTGATTTTCATCTGCAGTACCTGGACAGGTAAACACACTTTTTTGGAAAGTTATTAAATAAAAATGCATAGATACAAATCTGTGTAGCTGTATTTTATAACAATTAATTTGAATATACTTACATAGCCTAAAAAGCCCGAATAGGCTCCTGATCTTTCCCCACTCAGAAACACAGAGACATTGTAAGATCTTAATATATTAGGTACACACACACCCTATATTCATTAATCACATTATGACCCGATCAATATAACCAATATAAATCAGGTTGGTGAAGGAAGAAATGGTGATGTGGTGCTAACGTTGTGTTTTGATTTACTAATTAGAGATATTTATTATCCTTTACATTTGCTTCAGTTTAAATAACTGTGGCCAACATGTCATTAACATCTTTCTATGCACATAATTTAGAGCTAATGTCATGAGCTGACTCTATGGATTTTATTTTTGTTGTTTTAATCAGCGTGGCTCATTTATGCAAAATTTATTTGGGATTCAAAACAGTTTTTTGTGTTGTTTTTTTGGGTGTGTAAATGGTTTAGTTAAATTGTTGGCAAGAAATGTTGAGCGTCTGCTGATTTCTGAGAAAGGTGGTTGTGACCTGTGCAGCAGCTTCACTGTAAGGAAAATAACAAGTTGGGAGAGAATAACAAAGAATACTTTGGGGACACACGCAAACACTTCCGCTTGAAGACTCACGAAGAAAGAAATTCAAGAAAGTCAAAGGACAAAGAGAGGAGAGGAGACAGACAGCTCACCTGGAACATGACCCTGTATTGTTCCTCAGGTTTTTGGACCACACACATGTTGCACCCCATCGTGGCTGTGCGGGTCCCACAACTGCCCCAGATGACCAACGCTCACACCAGGATTTTTTGTGCGGTCTTTGTCTATGGCAGTGGGAGAGCCCCACCCTCATTCGCAGGGTTGTCCTCAGAGTAACACACAACACATCCCTGGCTGGGAAGAACACAGTTTAATTGGCTGTGTCACTGTTCGCTTCTCTTCCGTGCTGTTTGCAGCTCAAGTGTTGTAATCCAGAGTAAATTTAAACGTGGAGATAGTTTCAGAGCAGCGAGCCCACGTGTTAGTTTCTGTTTCCATGGCAAGCAGAAATGTGTCTTGTTTAAGTTTGTGTGCTTGTTGTAGATCAGGAAGGATTTTTGGCTGGATCTGTGGAAAAGATGTGCTTCAAGAGTCCTGCTGGTTTGTGTGTCATTCAGTAGATCAGGCATAAAATGTTGTGCTTATCCAGTAACTTTTCAAAAACGATCACACGGAAAGCTTGCTGTAAATTGCTACAGTGGCTTTTTAGTTTGAAAAACTGCACTAAAAGATAAAGTTTTCCCAGAAGAACTCTCGCTGAACTCTCCCACGCTGTTCCTGAGTCTTTTTCACTCAAAGAACTAAACTTCCAAAAAGCACATTTTCAAAAATGCTCTTTGAGCCCGTTAGATGCAAACAATGCAGCTATCAAAGAATTTGCCTCAGTTTTGTTTTTTCCTTCTGCTATCATCGCTGCCACTTGGAGCTTCCCATCTACTACACTCTTTCTCTCTTTCCAGGACTGCTGAGTGTGGCTGCTGAGATAATTTAGCCTCCTCAGTGTCTTTTTAGAACCCTCTTTACCTATTCTGATCCTCCACTTAACGATCAATGCGTGTTTAAAGTAATTTCATAATTTAAATCTATTGAAATGCACAGAGTAGGGAGGTGGGGCAGGTTGGGTGGTGCCCGTTATGCCAGTAGCCTGGATCTCTAAGCCCTTGCTGTGCAGCTAAGATAAGCTGCATGCCACAGACAACAACCTAAAGACAAGCACACCTACAGACACATCAAGACAGGAAACAAGACACGATTCTTTCAACTACAAGCTTTACTGCACGGAGGGAGTGCCAATTTTCCTGTAACTATCAGCAAAACTGTCATTTTTCAGAAAGCTTCTCCAAACAATACAAACAAATAAAACATACAGAAACTGTAAAGTTTGCAGATTGTTACAGCAAATTGCAGCATTTATCTGATCTGTTGTCAGAAGTCATGACCAGTTATTAACCACTCATATTCAGCTAAACCATACTCAGGACTATACCTAACTGCTCATGGGTTGGACCCACTGATTGATTATAATTACTGACACCTCCTATCCAGTCTGTGTTGGGAAATCAATACAAAACTGATTCATTGATCAGCTGGATTTTGTGCTGGGTGGGTTGTTGTTGAGCTCAAGGTTCTTTATGACAAGTACCACCAATGTTCATCCTACATATCCAATTAATTCATTTAGAAAGGCACCTTATTTCTTAGGAATTTGCAGACATGCTCTGCACTGTTACTAATTCTGATGCTTTACTTTTAACTCTTCAAATAAAGCTGTTGTAAACTGTCTCACTGAATTTAAATATGAATTGAAATTCCCGTTTGCTTTAGGATTAGCCTCAGTCTGCCTCCTTCAAAGAAAACTAGAATTAGAATATGCCATATTCCTGTCTCCTCCTTTGCCCTTTAAGTGTCATCATATTACTCAGAGCATTATCATTAATCCTCCAGCAAGAGGTCATAGTTTGAAAGTCTTGTCTCAAAGTACCATCGCGCTGTCTGCTGCCAGTGACAAGGTGTTACAGCTGCTAATCTTTATTCAAGGTCTGCTACACCTGTATTCTTTCCAGAGGCTGTGTAATCCCAAACTCCACACACACACACACCAAGTGGCATCCTCACTCACACAAGCACAGAGGAAAGCTAAATACACTCAATGAACCGCATGATAACTTGGGAGAAACAACCTGATAGTCGAACTCTCGAGATCAGACGGCCAATCAACCTATAGTGAAGTGCTAGACAGGCTCAGCAGGCAAGCCAGTTCCAACTGTCACCCAGTCTTTCCACCTCCTGCTCAGCATCATCATCTACCTCTACCTGAGTGTCAGTCCTACATGATTGTTGCAGTTGAGTGTTTAGGATGTTTCCCAGCCTGCCATGCTTTCAGAATAAAATATGGCATGGCACGCTGTGACAAACGCAGCCTTTCTGTTAGAGTGGTGGGTGTAAAAATATATGTCCTGTGCTTGTGTCAAAGTTAGTCCATCTTCAGTGTGCTGCAGGAAATTCAAGAACATCAGTCAGTAAGTCCATTTTAATCCTTCTTTTGTCCACTGGTCTTTCCCTTTGAAACATCCACTGGAGGATATTTATTTGTAAGAAAAGAAATAAAAACCATGGCGAGTATTCCGGGTGGTTAGAGTGTTGTGCAGAGTGCAGCGCTAGTCTCAGGTCAGTGATACATCACCGTCAGCAGCCTCACAAGATGAGAGAAATCATTAAAGGCTGATTGGAGGATACTTCTTGGCGTCTCCCCCTGGGCAAGACGATAAATGCACCCCCCCACTGCAGTGGAGGGGGAGAAACAAAAGGCGGTTGTTCCCCAGCGGTGAAGGAGCTTACTGATCTGCACGTCGCACTACTACTAAAACTGCATCTTCTGGTTTTACACTGTATAATCTCTTTCTTCCTCTGTCTCTCCCCCACCCTCTTTCTCTCCATATCCAGGGCTGGGCCACTGCTCTCTTTTCCAGTCCCCCATAATTTTTACCCACACCTCATTTGCTACCCTCTCCCTCCTCCTTACACTCTCCTCTCCCCTGCCTCTCTTGGTCTGCTTGTCTGCAGGCAAGAGAGCAAGCACTAGAAAGTCTATGCGCTCTGTTTCGGCAGGACAGGACAAGATAACGAGCAACGCCACATAAAAGTGAATGAAATATCAAGATTTTCATGCACTGTACTACCAAGATGTGCAAGAAAAGTGTGGAATCGGTTCATTTAAGCAATTCAGTGTCAACCCTTGTTGAGATGTATCAGAAAGAAAAAGGATGATTGCACTTTTTCATTCCAATAAAAATGCCCAGAGCAGGTAGAGAGCTGATGACTGGCTGTGCATTTAGATGAGGTTCTGTGCTGCCACAAAGAAGGAGGGAAGCGAAACAGGGGGGTGGAAAAGAAGAAAAACAAGTGAATAACAGGTGTGACAGGATAAATCGAAAGATATGGAAGAAAGCCAAGATAGAAAATGCAAATGACTGTGTGGGAGATCACTGGTGAAGTGGAGAAGGGGTGGAAACAAGGGGTTTCTGCAGTAATCAAAATGACCTGCTGAGGGGAGGGTGAGGCGGAGGCATATGGAGATGTTTCATTTTAACTATCTGCACAGCCTGGGAGATATTTGTGGGTACAATTCCTTCTCCCTAGTTTTCCCTGTGGAGTTCTGTGCTCACACTCAGAACACCACTTATTTTCTATTTAGAAAGGCTTTAGTGGCACCTTTGCTGCAGCGCCAATGCCAAGTACCACAAGGCTGGAAAAGTGAGACGCTCCATGGGACAAGAATGACATGCTGCCATACTCAGATTAGCCTTTTAATTTTCTGCCTGCCACTTTTCTGTTTTTCCATCTTTATATGTGTGAATCCTCTCTAATACATCACACATAGACCCTTATTAACTGCCATTTAATTAAGACCACCCTTTTGTCAACATCTAGTCCTGTGCCACTTAGTTTGTTTTTATCTGCTGCTCTCTCTCTCCCTCTTTGTGTCTCTCTCACACACATTCAGCCTCCCCTTTGTGTGTGTTATTCGCTGTAAGCCAGTCTGAAACAGGATTTCATGGTGGCTGTGTCTGGTTCAACAGGCTTACATGTATTTTGCTGCATAGCCAGTAATACCGAATGCACCCCACACACTTAGCAGTACTCACAGGAAACACACACACACGCCGATCTCGTCGTCTTGTTATCTGTTGCGCTCATGTGCATCATTCAGCCCCAATCTGTCCGCTTTAGATCTTCATCTCAATACAAAATGTCAGAGTGTTATCTTATTATCCTCTGAAATATCAACTGTCCGTTCCACAAGGAAGAGAAAAGTAGAGAGCATCGCATTTAAACGGACAGATCTGGCTCGCATTATGATCTGTCTCCAGCTTAAATACCAGTGGTTGTCATTTCACATTACCCACCACTGCTTCTTTCATTCCCACCTGAACAAAGGGGACGTAGCCTGCAGGTCGCCGCCCTTCTCTATCTCCACTCAACTTCACCTTTGTCCTGACATTTTTTTAAAAAGGGCATTTTTAAATGGAAAAGCTTAAAAGCATTTAAATCCTTTTTGGTAGTCCTCTATGGGAGCTGCGTTGGCGTAATTTATCAGCATTTAGCATGTAATTCTTTTCCTTTTAAGTTGTCATTTCAATACATAAAAAACTTGGTGGTTCTTAAAGGTGCGGTGAGACAAGATAATGACAATTACTGGTTTAAAAGAAAGGAAAAAAATATACTGCTAAAAGTATTTTTAAATAATGAGTACCTTTGGAGAAATTTAAAAGAAAGGAGATGCAAATTATTTTCTAATGTGAAGTGCTTCACTTTTTTTCTTTTTTGTGTGTTTCTGGCACATTCCGCATTGCTAAAATGAACAAGAGAGATGAATTGGGAGCTTTTGTTTTGCAAAAATGTTAATGGCAAACACTCAGGAATAGCAAGGTAACAACAGCAGTGAATTTCAGACGCAGCAAAGAAGTTTTTTTAAGGGAGAACGAGACATAAAAGAGTAGAGAAAAGGGAATAATCGCAGGGAGATAAAAGAAGAGGGGAACAGAAATATGTAAAAATGAAAGAAAAAAGAGAAATTGCATTCCCACTGAGGCCTTCCTTTTCTTTATCGTGAGGCAAAAGGCAGCAGAGCAATGGAATACTGGCAGAATTTTAACCGTGTTCTCATTATTTATTTACTGCTCTGAGGAGCACAGCACCAGTACACAAGCTGCAAAAGAACCACAGTTTAAGGGTCTTTTGTTTGGGTTTTTGCACATATATATTATATACATATATATATATGTATACGTGTATGTGTGTGTGTGTGTGTGTGTGCACATGCATATGTGTTTATGACTCCGCTGTCACATCATAGGACTGTGATTGGTAGGTAGTAAAAAATGACCCTTGCAGCAGCTTCATTCACATTCCACAGAGGTTACTGAGTGTGAAAGCTATTTCACAGAGGAAGCAGTGAGGGCCAGGTGCCACAAAGAAGCACTGCGATGGCATGAGATGGGGGCTTAGATAGACTGTGAGGAGACAGAGAAATGAAAGAATGATGGAAAGGGAAAATGAAAGAAGAGGCTCTGTGTCTAATCTTATTTGAGTGAACGAAACTTTGGCCTTCAGAAACACAGAGAAAGCCATATATACCAGAAACTTTCAGCTCTGCATGTTGTGATTTGAGTTTTACGCTGGATGCCCTTCCTGATATGCAATCCTAAAGGGGATTTGTGTTTATGGCTGGAATCAAACCGGCCACTTTTCAATTGCCAAACAAATATGTTAGGACTGGAGGTGCACTGAGAAAACTATATTGAAAAGCAAAAGAAAACAACCCGCGCCGCCCCTCAAATTCAGGTACGTCAAGAAAATAAATATTATTCATCATATGCGTTTGCTTTTGTTTTTAGTTGTTGTGAATGATATTCTCAATCACAGACTGCATATTTTTTTAAATACTGGCAGCTGCCAATGCTACCCCTCAGACTCCCAGTAGATGGTATGAATTTAAAAATCCTAGGTGATTTTCAGAAAATTTGACCTCTGACCTTGAGGTCAAGGTCACTGATATTCAAACTTGAGCGAGATTTTTTGTTGCTGCACCTGTGGTATGAATTTGAAAATCCTAGGTGACTTCCTTCTTATATTAGTTATCCTATTCACAAGATTTTCAGAAGACTTGACCTCTGACCTTGACTCTGAGGTTGAGGTCACTGGGATTTGAACTCATCCAAGATTTTAACGAGCTACACCTAGGATACCACCTTTCTATGTTCATGTTTATGTCGATATCGGCTACACCTCAAGGCAGGGTTTCTCTCTAATGATGATCTCTGTTCGACCTTTAGACCTTGTTTACAATTTCATTTCTCCAAAGAGAGAAAGCTTTGATGTTTCTATGCAATTCATCATCTTCAGTGAAACTCTAGTGGATAATATAGTATTTGCGAATTTGGCTAGTGTTAAATTTGAAACTTCAAACTGACTAGAGATTTTCTGAATCCTTGTGCTGTCCTTGTGCTATTATTGACTCACTGGTCACCATTTTTCACAGTACCTTTTTAATTCAGTTCAATTTGCCCCAAGTTGCCCCAAGGCACTTTATATTGTAAAGTAAAGACCCTACAATAAAAGAGAGAAAACCCCAACAATCAAACAACTCCTTTTGAGCAAACATTTGATGACAGTGGGAAGGAAAAACTCCCTTTTAACAGGAAGAAACCTCCGGGAGAACCAGGCACAAAGAGGGGCGGCAATCTGCCGCAACCAGTTAAGGGTGAGAGAAGGAAGACGGGACAAAAAGGGATGTGTACCTTTCAGATTGTTACTCAAGAATTTGTTGCTGACATTCAGAAAGTCTCAGTATTCCAGTTTTCATAGTTATCAAGCATCAGAGTTGATGAGATATTTAACAGAGAGTGTCGCTTGAATTAAACAGTTATGATACTGCTGTTTAAGTTAGCCGTAAAAGCTGAGGAACACAGATTTAGAGCATGCCAATACTGGAATAAACTGCAAAACCGTGGTGCAGATGTACGCTATGGGGATTCTAATTCCAACAAAATATTTTTTCATGTCATCTTCAACTGATGAAATAAAAAGGTTGATCAAGTATTTTGTAATTGTTAATTAAAATCATAAGATATGAATGTGTGGCTTCACTGTTTAAATGTGACTGTTTAGAGGCAACAGCCACAGAGAAAATGTTAAACAAATAATATGAGTTTGTAAAATTAGTAAGTAATACCAGTTCTGAAAGCATGTGTATAGTCAACTCTCAGGTTTCACCATTGGTCGTGTGTGTGTAGTGCCAGCACCAACAAGCCTGGGTACGCCTCACGTCATCCCCTGGTATCTGTTTTTGTTGGCAGACTGGATGGACACTACCACCACTGACATCACCTATTAGGTTGTGAAGTCCAGTGTGAAACCTTGTGAAACCTTGTCTCTTTCGCTTTCTTGGTGTTTTGAAACATTTTGTTGTATTCAGAAAGATATGAAACTGCAACTAAAGAAGTTGATCTTTGCCAGCCTTTGGAAAGGAAGCAGGTTTAGAGCATGCTAGCTTTGCAAATATGATCTCAATTTAAATGAAACTTCTTGACAAAAATCAAGGTTAACAAATAATAAATGCAAAAAACTGGAAGTCTTTCAGTGAGGACTTAGCCTTAAGGCTAAAACATTTAAAACTGAGATTCAGCTAAAAAGAGAGATGTAGTAAAACCTAATAAAAATGATGTTTTTTTATGAAAGAGCAGAGGGGCGAGACGGAGACAAGCAGACACACTTGTTCAGCTTTATAAGGAATTAAATTATCTGCCTATCACAAGGGGCTGGCAATCATGTGGGGCATGTAAGTCCTCTTACACAAATGAATGGCTTTTTGTGGTAGTCAGGGTAACAGGGGCTTATTCCCTAATGTCAACCTTTTCTCAAATCCTCACTCATCGCTACTCCATACCCTCTATTCCCAATTCTCACAGGCTTTGCTATCATGTCACAACAGACTGATTAGGGATGGAGGAGAGGGCAGTAAAGTGGAAGGTAAGGCTGAAGGAAAGAGGAAAGGACTGCAACACTTTAATGTAAAGCTGAGAATACAGTGTATATAATCTGCTTCTGGATCACGTTCCTAAGGTGCAAAGTGCTGCTTGTTGCATGCAGTAACAGAGAGATGAAAGAAAGGAGAAACTGTGAGGGGGTTTGGAGCTGGAGGGAGTGGAGTGAGGGTGTAGGGAGCTTGAGAGTTAGTTTTGTAGAAGTGGAGAAAATAGCCACTAAAGTAGTAGGTGAAGAAACGAGTATTTGAGAGATTTAAGCGAGGAAAAGACAAGAAGAAGTGCAGTAGACATCGACTTGAATTTTCCAAAGAAAAAAGTGATTATCGCGGTCCAAAGGGAGGAAGGAAGGCTTACTCAGAATGGTCTAATTAATTTGAGCGCTAATACAAAGAACACAATATGAAGTCTCCAACTCTTCTCTCCGGATGACTGCTCATGCCAACCACTGTCTCAGCCAGTATTGCAGATAATTTCACATGCAACAGCAGGAGCAGGAATCTGGTATAACATAAGAACAACAGGGAGGAACTGTCGCAGCAGCCAGGTAAGAAATCAAATTAACAAACTGCCAGTGTGGCAATGAATTTCCTAAATTAATGTATTATCTCTTAAATTTTACACCCACTGCCGTCTGTGTGGCCGTTCCAACAGTGAGACTCTTCCCAGAGCATGTTTCTTATTATCATAATCTCTCAATTGACTCTTAGAATCAATAAAGAGCGAGCCATCCATCTAGAAGAGATGTATTTATATTTAATAATCAATATCAGCATCTGTCTTCTGCTTTGGCCAAAGGGGCATGAGTGCATGGGCACATGAACACCAAATTGATGAGAGGAAGATGTAGAAAAAGCCATTAATTTCACCTTCATCCCTCCACTTAGTCCCCCCACTCTTGGGGATCTCACCTAATACGATCCCCAGTGACAGCCCACCATCTAAGTGCTTGCCTTCATAGCCAGAAGATACCATTCTGTTCCAGCTCAGCGATCTTGCTGACATCTATGCTTCCGTTATTCCTGAGTTATTACCCATTTAAAATGTACTTAAAATTTCTCGTTAGGTGCAAGCGCTATATGTATAAACTGTGTTTTATGCCTAAAGATGTTTACAAACTGTGCTTCTGTTCCCCCCAGTATAAGCATGCAATAAACAAAGCGTATCCCACTCAGGTGTTTTAAGACATCTGCAAGCTGTGACTCTTCTCCTCCTCCCACATACTCCTACATATTTGCCCCGGGCCCAGCCAAATCAATATATCATTAGCCAGTCTCTCCACTCACCCCCTGTTTTCCCTCCAGAAAACCTTACCTTCCTCCCACTCCACTCTTACTCTGTCCTCCCCTCACATTTCACACTATTTCATGCTGTTTTTCTCCAAGTGCCTCGCCTTTCATTTTTATTCTTTTGGCCTCCAAACCCCACAATCTCTCTGCAGTTCTGCTTGAGTCCTATGTGTATTTCTCTGCTGATGTGAAGCAAACCGTGAAAGAGGGGTAAAAATGAGAGGGGTGGGGGGTTAAAGGTGCAATGGGTGGAAATTTTGAGCCACATCATGTAGCGATGGAGACGGTGGGCGTCGGCAGAGAGAAAGAGCAAAGCAGGGAAGAAATGGGGAGCACGAGGGGGAGGGGAGCTTGGCTGCTTGACTGTGCGGGTGAAATGAATGTGTAATTGAGTTGTTGTGGCTCAACCCTTGAACAACTGAGTGATGGAGGGAGCGGCAGCCACAAGATCCCCCGGAGAAGGTAGCTGAGCCCGTAGCTGCTGCATTGTCGGCTAAACACAGGGAGTCGTCAGTAGCAGTGTAAAGGTGCCAACAGCACCAGGTAGCAACATGTCCATCGCTCACTGCAAAGTGTCAAAAGCATGGCGTGTGGAATTTATGAGCGTGATTAAGTCAGGAAAGCATGAAGAAAGCATGAAAACTGGTCACTGGATTGATGCAAGGAACCACAAATTCAGCTTCCTCCTCTCTATTTGATGCCCTCTCCTCCATCTTTCCCCATGACAGACCACCCATTCCTATTTACATTTTTAAACATTCGCATCAATCTCCTCTTTATTTTGCCTTCCCCTTCCTCCTTCCAATCACTTAGAGCAAACCGAGCAGGGGTGAAGTAGAGGGTAATTAAAATGGGAGTGCTGTGCGTTGAAATGAAGCCAGTACAAAGACACACCTCAACCCTAAAACAGCAAGCCGTGGAGATGAAGACATGAATGGAATAGGAAGGACTGTGTGTGTCATCAGGAACTATGTTAACAATATATATATTCAGATGTTGTTTTAATCAAACATTTCTTTCATAGAGACTAGACTAGCCTTCTTTGATGACCCACGTACACACCTCTCCCTCGCACACACACACACAGACACACACGCACACAGAGATCAGGAGCAACGCTGCAGAGCTTTGATTGATGTGCTTAGTTCATTGAAACAGGTGAGATGGTGACAGCTCAGAAAAACAAGAGGGGAATCAGATCCTGGTTACTATACCACAGTTACTGCAGAGAGAGGTATTGGCAAGACCAGGGAGGGTGCAGATGGAGGAGTCACCTTGAGGGAAAGGCGGAGGGAAGTGACACAGTGGGAATGCCAATTTATTTATTTTCAGGTCACAAGCTTGTAGATATTGAAGAACACACCTGAGAAGCAATGGATTTGTATGCTCGGCCTGAATAATACAAAAAGGTTATAATATATGGCAACAACATGAGCAAATCCTGAAATCTCTCCAAGTGTTAGCTGTTGGTTCTTGTCTGTTTGTGGTACAAGCAGGTTCAGCAGTGACTAAACGCTGGCTTCAGTGGAACTCTGCTCCCCCCTCTCTCAGTGGAAGTTTGAGTGGAAGTGAAATAATATTGATTTAACTCTCAGGCGCAGCTTTATAGATTGATTGTCATACCAAGCAGCCTTTATCCACAATAGTACTGCCCTCAGGCAGCCTAGATTTTCCGTTTATCACAGCAACAGATTCAGGTTTGAAATCCACAGTGAAATGTTTTAGAATGACTCAGCCAGGACATTGGGGAGGATTGATTATAATGTTAGTTACACATCACTGAGTACGAAGTGAAATGGCGGAATATATTCAAATTATATTTAATAAATATATCGGGCATGGCTGCTGTTTTGGTGCTATTTTAAAATCTCCCCAAAACTGGGCAGGACACAAGTGTGCCACATTACACCACAGTGACATCTATTGGTGAAATGCTGATATTCACCCAGAGAGTGAGACGGGTGGCAGGAGCAAATCCTTTTATTCCAAAGTGCCATGGAGGTTCACTGATATCAGAAGACAATTTATTATCTGTAGCCCTGCCCTATTCCATAAACACACTTGTAAATCCACCAGTGAAAACAGTGCGACAGTTTTTCTTAGGTGAACTTCTTTTAGAGCATTACTGGCTTTTCAATACTGAGAGAAGCATAATCTTTTATCACAAAGCAAAGCAAAGAAACTAGCACGTTTACCACTTCATTTTTCTCCACTCACCACAGGACTGTTTCACAGATGACATTTAGGCGTTTCTTAGTAGAACAGGTGTTACCAATAGTAACATGGCACCATTCTATGTCCCAACAAGCATCATTAATTTAATTAGCACTCATTTAATTATGCTTTTCCTAATTTGTCATTTGATTTCATCATTTCATCTTCATATTCACATAAAGTATATGTATCTAAAAAGCAAATACACCTTATTGGTCACACTTTGCTAATACCAGGTTTGACCCATTTTACCTTTAAAACTACTTTAGTTATTCATAGTGCCACACATTCAATAAGATGCTGGAAACATTCTTCATAGATGGGTTTGTTGGGTGCACATCTGTGATGTGAATCTCCATTCTGTCACGTCCCCAAGGTGCTCTACTGGAATGAGCCCTTGTGACGGTGGAGGCCATTTGAGTACAGTGAAGTCACTGCCATGTTCAAGAAACCAGGTTGAGATTATTTGAGTTTTGTGATAATGGTGCTTTGTTCTGCTAAAAGCAGTCATCAGAAGATGGATACACTATGGTTATTGATTTGTAATTTCTTCATAATGTCTCCTGTAATTTCTTCTTTTAAAATCCGTTTCTGGGAAGCACTTTGTAACACTGGTTTTAAGTAGTGCCATACAAATAAACATTATTATTATTATTATTATTTATAACAGGATGGACATGGCCAGTAATGACGCTTCGGTAGGCTGTGGCATTTAAATGATGCTCAGTTAATACTAAATAGCTCAAAGTGTCAGAATTACAACACCCCCACCAGCCTGGACTGTTGATACAAGGCAGGATAGAGCCATGCTTTAATGTTTTTTATGATATATTTTGACGCCAAAATCAGAATTTTGCAGCAGACGTTGAGACTCATCAGCGCAGGCGACATTTTTCCAATGTTCTACTGTCCAGTTTTGATGACCTGGTACAAAATTATAGCCTCAGTTTCCTATTCTTGGCTGACAGGTGGCCAACTGCTGCTGTAGCCCATCTATTTTAAGGTTTAATGTGTTGTACGTTCAGAAATGCTCTTCTGCATATCTTGGATTTAACCAGTGGTTATCTGAGTTACTGTTGTCTTCCTATCAGCTTGAAATAGTCTGGCGCTTCTCCTCTGACCTCTGACAGTTACTCAGAGCGACTCATTTCACACCAATAATCATGCCACATTCAAATCACCTGTCTTCTTCTCTCTGATGCTCAGTTTGAACTTCAGCAGGGCGTCTTGACCATATCTACACGACTAAATGCACTGAGCTGCTACCATGTGATTAGATGATTAGATATTTCAATTAACAAGCAGTTGACCAGATGTACCTTATAAATAGTTCACCAATTAATTCCTTGTTTACGCTATTTTAGCAGATGAATACTCCGGAATATGTATACATTGGTGTTACCATTAGAAGAGAAAATACAAAGCCGGCTACCTTAAAATCTGCAGATGAAAATAGTGCCAGACGGCACTCTGTTCTGAGTAACAGTCAGGAAAACACTTGAGCCTACTTGTGTTTTCAGTAAGTGGCAACAATAAGGGGAAGTTGAAAAAAAAGAGACACATTTTTTTAAAACAAAACCAAGGACAAGTCAAATGAGTTTTAGGGGAGATTAATTTTGTTCTTCTGACTGATAATGGGAACGAAATAGCTGAATACAAATGTGTCCTTTGTTCATAGTTACGGGAGCGGAAAGTGGTCGGGAAAGTGCATTAGGCGTGGCACTGTCGGGGAAACGCTAGCCCTTAATTAAATAAATATGTTTTGAAGTGTCCTTGATTGTACGTTAGCGAAACCTTTGTTTAAAGGATCAAGGACCCTCTGCCTCTTCAGTGGTGAAAATTATGCATGTTTTGGGATGTGTATTCTAATGCAGATAACAATTTCAGGTTAAAACCTGTTAGACTGTTTGTCTCATGCCTGCTTTATACCTTCTAATACTACTGAGCACAAAGGATTATGTTTTTAAAAACTGGACAAAGCAGTGGTGTTCTTCTTACAGCTCAGCTGAATCTAAAATAACACTTAACCATTGAAATAGCAAAATGTATCGATTTTTTTAGTGTGAATTTTTTTGTTATTTAATAGAAATCATTGGTAGTTACCAATATTTTTTTCAGTGTAGATGTGGCCAGGTTAAAAACAAACAAACAAAGAAACCTTCTTTTGGTTTCTTCCTTTAGAGGTCACCAAAGGGAACCCTCTGCTTCCATCTCACCTTATCCCTAACATCCTCTGCATGGCCTCCTTCACTACATCCATGAATCTTTTCTGTGGTCTTACTCTTTTCTGTCCAATATATACACTGACGCTCCTCTCCACATGCCCAAGCCATCTCAGCCTCGCCTCTCTAACTTTGTCTCCAAACCTCTCAACCTGAGCTGTCCCTCTGATGTACTCATCTCCACACCTGTCCATTCTGGTCACTCCCAGTGAAAATCATAATGTTTTCCTCCTCCTAACCTTGTATTTTTATTAGAGTCCCAGTCTCCAAACCACACATTATAACAGGTCTCACTGCCATCTTCAATTTCACTCAAGATTAAAATAATAATATCAATAAAATAATAATATACCAATTTATTTATCCTACATTAGTAGAACATAATAAATAAGACTTAGTCACATATATACAAAATTATAGACGAATTGTTTTTATAGAAATTTTCTAGCAACCGAGTAAAGTCGCTTTTTTTCCAATTAAATTTCCGATTAAATTTATTTAATTTCGAGGAACCATTTCAGCTGACAGGCTAATCAGGCTCACAGATATGAGTGCGGACAGCAGGGGTCCCCAGTTCACTGCTTGCTCGCGGTGTACTCCCTGCCTCGGTAAAACTCTCCTTTTAGTCAGCAGTCTGCCAAAATCGATGCTGGATCAAAACATTAACATAAAACAGAAAAATGTAGGGATTGTTATTTGATGTTTACCTAACATTAACGTAAAACGAGCTGCCCGGCCACCGTAACATCCTCAACAGGGTTGCGCGCGCCTCTTTGCAGCGGAAGTTGACTTTAGTTGTTTCTGATAACTTCCGTAACCCGTGCTAACCACAAAACTCAAACAGTTTTAAAGCAAAAATGATAGTTTGCTGCGTGTCTGGTTGTGAAAAGCGGTATATCCGCAGCAAAAAATTGAAATTTTACAAAATACCGTCTCGGGGCCACCGGAGGCGTTTGTGGCTGCGAGCAATACAAGAAGCGAACGGCAGCACTGCGAGACTCACGGAAGATGATCGCGTTTGTGGCGCTCATTTCATATCAGGTAAGCTAAGATTGGAGCTATGCTAGCACTGTAGACATACTGTAAGAGAAACAAGCGGTTTGTTGATTAAAATTGTCGGATTTAGCACAAAGCTCCCTACATATTTTTATTTTTGTTTTTGTTTTATAGGAGAAGCATCTATGGAGCGTGATAAGCCGGACTTTGTGCCTTCTGTTTTTACCTGCACCAAAAAAAATCAAAGCCCCAAGAAAAAAGTGAGATGGTAAGACATGTAAAGTAGTGTTGGGTCAGGATAAAATCTGTGAGGATCAAAGTTGTTGGATAGCTTTGTGTTTCTCTAATAATATTTTTTTCAATTTTTTAAATTAACTTATTATGTTTTAAATTTAATTGTAATATACTTTTTTGTTACTTATTCTGGTCTGTATTGTCATTAGTTTAAAAAAACGCTTAAAAATTAATTAAGGTAAGGGTGTTTTCTGATAGTTTTGCAGCTTCATTGTTTTAAGTGTCCTCTTTAAAATTATATAAAATTAATTTAACTAGGTCCTTACATTTTGATGCTAAACATCTGATAACATGGCTTAATGAATATGGACTGGAGTGTAGCTAAGCTAAGGTCATATAACATGATGGATGCTTGAAGGTTCCAACAGCAGAGTTCACAAATTGCAAGTCGTGCAGGTAAAGGATTGATCTTATTTATAGCACCTCATCTATAGGACACATACTGCCCTTTAAAGCAGTCAAAATTATTCAAATATTTTTACAGATTTTAAAGCTTGAAATTAAAGTTAAGTGCAATATTCCCCAGGTATTACACCATGTACCAAATCCAAATAATTCATATCCAAAATTTGTGATGGTATTCTGTCCCGTTTTTGGTTTCTCAAAGGTTACTTATTTATTTTCAAAGTTTTAAGTAGGGATTTAAAGTTTGCACAATTTTTCTGAAGAACGGTATTTTTCCCAGCAAAATCTGTGGTGGTCATTTGAGAAGTCTTCATGTGATGAGTTTAGATGGACAGAACCTTTAGTGAATTATGTTAATCATGGTGAGGACATACTTTTAATTGTCATCATCAGTTTCAAGTGAATGCATACAATGTGATGTTCATTTTATAAATTATGGTCCTCAGATTGAGGCTTCCCAACAGGAGCACAATAACCTATGGGTGATGTCCCAATGGGCATGTCTATGTAGGCTGCATGCAACAAGGCCTAAATAAAGACTGTTTTGAACTCTAAATCATGCAAATCAGCTCTAGTCCAAGATTAAATGCACGGACTTGGAAATGACAATAGGTTCCTTTTAACCAGTGGAGCGACATTATAAAAGTAAAAGCTACTATAACAGATAAAACCCTACGAGAACCTGTTCATTCAATTAATAGAAGGTTGCAGATGTACATAAATGAAGCCTTTATGGCTCAATGTTACAGGTTTTTATAATGCCCATCACTATAAACATAACATTAACAACATATTGACCCGGTGTGTGATATTTAATGTGTGTGCTGTAGTCAGTGCTCTGCGCTGGGTTCATAGTTGTCACGTCTCTTTGTTTCTGAGCTCTGTGTGTTTGAACAGTGCGAGGACAGAGGGTTGTCTCAAAGCTTGTGGTACTTTAAACAGTACTGGTGTTTTCCGTTCCATTTTTCTTCTCTGACTGATCAAAAGCATTAAAAAACCCATATCATTTTCACTGAGTGGGCGAGAAGCACATTCAGGTCTACTCTGGCCTATAGCTATAGCCAGCCCAGGTCAGGGTTACAAAGGTCATCCCTTGGTATCAGTTTCCATAATAGAACAGGCACAGTAACTGGTAATGAATTAGAAAGGGTGATAAACATTCAGTAAATAAGCTGCATAGTTATCTCCCATCGTATGTGTTCTGTGTACATATTGGGTCACAGACTCTGAACTGTTGAAAATTTGTGCAGCTTTACAGTGTATGACAAAAACAAGGTGTTAATACTAACATTTTCTTTTACACTTTTACTGTAGATATGAGACCCACTTTTATAGATCACTTCATATGTTTGTTTGTGGGGTTTTTTGTGTTTTTTTTAAAGGATTTATGGTCGTAGAAAAAGGCATCGCCGGAAGGCAAGAGGCAGAAGAGAGGAAAATGCAGCTCCACTTCAAGCTGATTCTTCTGTGAATCCCGAGCCGTCTGTTTTGATGCGAACTGAAAGTGAACTTTCAGAAGAAATGCAGACGCCAGCAACCCCCTCAGTGCCAAAGGTAGCAGCCACAACTTGCTCTTTCTGTATATCTTTTCTACTTGGACATTATGCAAAATAGCTATGTTTTTGTTTGTTGTAAAGTAGTTGTTTTGTAAGACACGAGTTGCAAGATTGTCATAAGTATTTTTATTTTCTTCTAATGATAAATTCTTTACAATTCTTTAAATTGTTTTCCTCTGTTTGTGTATTTATGTTTTTCAGGAAGGAGAAACGGTGGCAAAAGTGTCTGAGACTGAAGCAGAAACCCAAATTATCCAGTCTCAAACAATGCTCGACTTAAATAAGACATCACCACCCTTCAAAGGACTACCAGACACCCTAAAACTAGATAAGAGAAGGCCAGTTGTGCTCCTGAAACCTTTAGTTGCATCAGAAGGTGGTTATCGGTGTGAACTGTGCAGTCAGACCTTCACTGATATACCACAGCTGGTAAAACACAAACGGCTGCACGAAGAACAAAGGTCCTTTGTCTGTGAAAATTGTGGAAAAAGCTTCATAACTCAGGCAGATTTCAGTGAGCACCATGCTGTGCACAGGGATGAGCCCCTCTTTCCGTGCAACATGTGTGATCGATCTTTCACCACGATTCACCAACTGAAGCGTCATAAACTGCTCCATGTTAAAGATGGCAGGAAGTGCCTCAGGTGTGGCACGCTGTTCTGTCAGCGTCACAACCACATTTTATTCCTTCCGCAGACAGAGTTTAAAACAGAGTCTGAGCCTGAGGACAGTTCCTCCAGGAGTGAGACAGAAAATGAACTGGAACCAAGCCAGATGACTGAAATACCTGGCAACACTCAGAGCTCAAGGACCGTTACACCTCCACTGTCTACTTCTGCTCCAACTGCTGCTCCTACACCCCCAAATCCTGGATTTCTATCCAAGCCCCCACCTTTGGCTTCATTCAATATATTACCAGAAATCCCCCCACCGGTGTTGCTGAGACCGTGTCCTGTGCCTCGTCGACTCTATCCAGAAGCGAGACACTCAGAAAACCCGGGTTCCTCATTTCACCATGACTTGTTCACCCGAAATACAGAACTTCCATCTTCACTGAAGATCTTTTCACCTCAGTACCTCACCTCAGCCTTCCTAGAGG
The DNA here is from genome assembly GCF_057381845.1 of Rhamphochromis longiceps. Classification (NCBI taxonomy): domain Eukaryota; kingdom Metazoa; phylum Chordata; class Actinopteri; order Cichliformes; family Cichlidae; genus Rhamphochromis; species Rhamphochromis longiceps. The sequence continues at coordinate 22,332,906 of NC_140576.1, forward strand.
TTAAAAGAAATTATGAATATATTTTAAGCAAGCCGAAAAAGTGTAGGGTTAAGAATCTGGTGAAGAAGGAACAAAGTGAGGCACCAATAATTTCACCAGAAGAACACACTAAGCCAGAAAAAAAGGAGAGAATAGCTTATGACCTGGAGATTATGCTCTGATCTCAATAATGGATTAGAATGACCTGTTTACTTACCTGACCTTTTTGCCTTACTTAAGATGTTCAACATTAGTGCTCCTATCCTATTAGTGTTTCTGTTCTTTGAGTTAAAAGGCATTTTAACAAAAGCAAGGCTGTGTTCAGTATTAAACCCGTAGTGTTTGGCTTATACTTGCACCACTTTTGCCTCTCTTAGCACACTGATATATTTGTAAGTACTGTGATGCTGTTATAATTTTTTTTTAGTTCTGTAGTTAAAATCTTTCACTTCTTAATCAGTGATGAGGTGCAATTGTTTTTTTTCGACTGCTGTTTGAACTGACCTGTGTTGTAAAACTGCACCAGGTGGGATTTGGGCTTCAGGCTATATTCTGTACTTGGCAATTTGTGCCGTAATAATCACTTTAGTCTGTGGAAAAATGCACCGTGTGCTACAAACGGCATCAATAATATGATCAATCATCTCTAATAACAATTGCCACACAATTTAGTTTTCACATCTGCCTCAGCTAACTGGAAACAGATAGTGGTTGCAGCTTTATATTACACACATAAACCAATCAGCCGTAACCTTGAAACCGTGAATAACCTTGATTGCACTATTACAATGCTGGCAAACCTTGAGCTCCCAGGAATTCGTGTGGGTGTTACTTTTACGTGCAGCACACGCCTACAAACGGAAAGGCTCGAGGAGCACGACAAAGAGTCCAAGGTGTTGACAGGGCCTCTAAACTCTCAGATCTCAATCCAGAAAAACGGCTGATCCACAGAGGCGGCTACAGCAGAAGACAGCGGTTGCTCCTGGCCACATGCCGAAGAGGACAAATCCAGAGGGTCCAGTATGCGTGCCCTGAGGGATTACAGTTATTTTGTCAGATATCAGGTGCTTTTTATGTTGCTGATCATATGCAGTGTATATGATCAACAACATATGTATGTATGATGTAGCTACAGTTACGTCAACCATTTGTTACATTTTGTGCATTTTTTTTTTTAGTTGTCCTCTTTGTTTTGTTTGTTTTTTAATCTGTATATGAGAAGTGGATCTGACTGTGAAACCAATGCTGTTTGTTTTCTAAAATAAATTATGTTTATGGTTAGAGTAAACAACTGCCAGCTTAAAAATGCCTCCATCAAGTGTTTGTCGAATTTTTAAAGTGAACGGTAAAATTCTTTGAGAGCAGAATTAACTACCAACACTCCTTCATTAACTACAATCAATTAAGTTTAGTTTAGAGACTGTTCATAAAAGATGTACATTGGTCACAGGGATGTCATCCATTGATTGCTAATCTCCTTTTTTTTTTTTAACTCATAAAGGCTCATTTTTCCTCACGATCATATTGGTTACATAAAACCCAATGTGGTCATCCCACATCACTTCTTAGCTGGCTTTTAGTCACTAGTGGATCTTCCACACTGCCGTTGTGTAGCAGAGCCGTTTAATGTATTCATGAACATCTCATATCAATTAACAGTATGTTTTGATCCCATGCTTGACTCCAAAAGTGCCCACGTTCCATCGCTCAGGGTTATGTCACCTGCTGTTTCTACAAGTTGCTGAATTTAATTAACGTTTTGTGGTCTCTTATATGGATTAAGGCACCTTCGGCTTCGCTTTTCTGACTTGTAAGCTATGATATTTGCACTGTTTGCACACAATATGGAGTTTTAATTTCCCATTTGTAAAAAACAACTTTGGACTGATTACGTTTTATTTTTGCTTGTTTGTTTTGTTCTCCTTCAGCTGACCTGTATGTATATGTACTCAAATGTAGAAATGGCAGAAAATATGGACAAATGGAAAGATTGAACTACCATGTACCCATTTCCCCCACACCAAGAAGCACCTAACCAGCTATATGTCCAAATGACACATTCTTGGAATAGCATTATCTGTTAAAATAGCTAAAGCTATTTCTCAGCTGGTGATTTGCAGCTGTCTACTGTGTGCCCATTAGATTTGCTCTCACGTGGACACAGGAACAAGAGAAAAAAAATAAGCTGTATGAAGTGAAATATGCTCTTTACATAATGTAATAAAATTAAATTGCTGTATTATATTTTTTTGACTTTTGTTCGTGCGTAGATTTCACAGAGTTGTAACAGTTTTGAAGGAAAGTTCAAGGTTGTCAGACCAAGTAGTCTCTGTCCTGATGGTGGCTCTAGAGGGATTGTTAAAATGACCCAAAAATGTCTGTCTAACTTTCTTGGACAGTCTTCCTGTCAGTGTGTCACACTGCATTAAAACCACCTGCTTGTTCTGTGAGCTGACTGCACAGAAAAACCCCCGCAGTACAGCAACAATAAGGTGTGTACTAGTTTTCATTGCTTGGAACTTTTCTTGCTATGCAGCTGAATTTTCCAAGGAGGATTTTTACTTTAACTGCTGCATGGATGTGAAGTAAATAAAAAAAAAAAAAGGACCCCATTGCTCTATAATCCAACCTGCCAACCACAGTAAAAGTCCTATTTGGCCATACAGATGTTTTCAGTTAACATTGCGGTTATAAAGCCTTTATGTTATCAACTTCTGGGTCATTAGGTTCAGCTGTATCGATCTGGTGAATGTTTTCGCACTGTCTGCAATTGAGCCGTGACAAATATTTTAATAATTAATCATAATGTGAAAATGCAGACTTGACTCGACTGTTCCGGAGAAAGCTGGCTCCAATGTATAGTGCCCTTGAGCATGAGACTGACAAAGTGTTACATTTTTTAAGATGAAAAACTACTACTTTATATTAAAAAAAAATGTTTATACATTGACAAGTAAACCAGTGAAAAAACAAGTAAAAATTATCTCTAGTAGTGCCTATTAGTATGTTATCTAATTTTCTATTTAATTGACTTCTTTTGTGTGTTTGTCCCCCCCTGTTTAGCTATTTTGTTTTTCATACCTTAATTTATAAGTTTTGTTTTATGTTTTTGCTGCTGGAGGAATTTATTATGTGCTCACTAACACTTATAACTACAAAGCAGCTTGCATTATTAGGAAGCAGAAAACCTATCAATCTTAATAAAAGTAAACAACAACAAAACATTTGATTGATTTATCATCTTTTGAAAGCACAATTTTCAAATTGCTTTGACAGGTAAAAGTAGAATACTTTAAATAAATTGCCAGGCGTTATGGCCACAAATCAAAGAGAATAAAATTAAAAGGAAGTTAAGGCCCAGGAAAATATCGCATAAAAGTGGATGCAGGGGACTTTTTAAATTATTATTTAAAAGCAAAATCCATTAATCCCCATTACATGAGGAAATACAACAGTCAAATGGCCTTTTTGTTGATCGTGTTCTTCTTTTAAACCCAGTATTATGGGTGACTAAATAGAAAGTGAAACAAATATTAAGCATAAACCTACGTTGAAATTATGGAAAAGGACACAGCATATGCGTAAATACGCATGAACACTGTTTGTTTTTAGCCTTTAAATCATCATCAGCTTTATATTTTAGGGTTGCACATCGGTGAGGGATCACTCAAACTAACCACTGTCTTTAAGTTTGCATTTATGAATTACTTTAGACGAAGAAAATGTAGGTTATGTTTAAAATATTTATTTCATGCACAATGGTAACATTAAATTAAAACTGACTTTCTGATTGAATTTGCATATTATCGATGAACTAAATGAATAAAAGATCACGTAGATTAAGGGTACATTGGATTTTTTTGCATACGTTCAGAGAGGGCATTCCTCCGCATCCACAACAGTCCCGTCTTCAGTCCATCTGTACGCTGTCCACGTCTCATTGGTTCGGATGCGCGGGGTTATGCAGGGCGACGATTCTGTTTGGACCTTCCTGCTGTCACATTAGGGTGACGAAAGCGAGGATTGGCTGAGATCCGTTCAGCAGCGGTTTAGATTGGCCGATGTGTCGTCGCGTGGCTTCATAGATGGCAGGTTAGTGGTGCTGATGCTGTGACAATGGGAGTCATCCAGATATGCATCATCTGGCCCGAGTGTGCCTGAAAGACAGCAGCAGGACCCAGGCTTGTTGTTATTTTAAAGGGACGGAAAAGTAGCAGCAGAGACACGAGGATCATCCTGCTGCTCTGAGAGGGTGAGTTTTACGCACGGAAAACAAACTGGCATGCTGGGGGCGGGGGGCCTCATAGCTGTTTTTGGTGTGAAGTGGGGGGGTAGCTCTGAAGTAGGTTGTTAGCAGGACCGCTCACTGCAAGGATCAGTAGCTCCTGCCGGATTTCTCGCATCCATTTACGATGCGTTTGCCTCTCCCTGGACGCACAGCGCTGAGCACGCTGAGGCACTGTTAATGCAGCGGCTGAAGGAAGGCAGCTGTGAGTCAACTCATCCCCTTGGCCGACTGCATTGCGGAGAGAGCATGTCTTGCAGAATAGCATATGTCAAATATTCTCCACATACCCGAGACCCAGGTCATGGTGTTATTGTGATGAAGTCTTCATATTGTTTTACATCCTGGGATGTATTTCATTGTATCCAGTCTGATGCAACTAAAAATATGTTAAATTACAAGAAGAGCTCTCATCATCTTTAGTGAAACTCTGAACAGCAGCTGTGCTGCATGTGCACTGATCTGTAGTGAATTGCGTTGCATGCTGGGATTTGAAGTTTAATGAAGAGTATTTAGCTATAAGTCACCACTGTTAACACAAATGTTATTTTTATTGCTGTAAAAATGCATTTTGGCTTCTCTTTGTTTTCTAAGTCTAGTGATGGGAGTGTTCAGCCGACAGAAGTTTTTCCAAGAGCTCGCTCATGGCTGCCTTCTGCCCACAGCTCAGCAGGGCCTGGAGCAGGTATGGCAGCTGCTGGTTATCTGCCTGCTATGTCGACTTATCTGGATGTTCGGTGAGTACAGAGCTTTTGCACCCCAGCCAGTGTTATCAGACCTTCACTTTAATCTCTAATCACATACATTATTCTTTATTTTTATCTGGCTATGTCAGGTCTTCCTTCTTTTGTGAAACACCTGGTCACAGTGGCAGGAGGTTTCTACACGCTCTACCTGTTCTTTGAGCTGCACATGATCTGGGTGGTCCTTCTCAGCCTTCTCTGCTACCTCTTCCTCTTCCTGTGTCGCCATTCTACCATCCGAGGCACCTTTCTCTCCATCACTGTGCTCATTTACCTGCTCCTGGGGTAAGAGAGTCCTCTTGTGTTACTTGACAGTTCAGTATTACACATTAGGTGTAATACTGAACCAAAGAGCTTCTTTAATAATTCATTTTCCCAATGGGGCCACATGAGAAGCTGGAAGTGTTGTGGGGGTTACATAAATAAGCTGAACTCAATCTAAACTGCTATAAGCAATGAAAATGTGAAACCGGCAAAGTGAAAAAAGCCCAAATTTTGTCAAATCACAAAGCTGGTCTTGACAGCTCCATCTCTGGATGTGTAAAGCTTGGTAAGGAAAAAAGTCCTTGTTGCTTTTGCAGCTTCGCTAGCAAAGCTTTAGATGTCCATTTTCAGTCTGCATCAGTCAACTTCTTGTATTTCTCTGTGTGTTTAGTCTCGTAATGATGATTCAAACTGTAATCCTCAAACACAACAATCTGCTCTCTGTAAACTAAGCACAGTTCTATAGATGACTCCAGTAAATAAAAGCTCAGAAGTCAATGTCTTCTTAAAAACTCTGCATTCTACATCAAGATTTCTTTTTTAACGTGAGCTGACATCTGTCAGGGCTAGCAAACACATCTGTCATAAACACTGGTTCCAACACGTTACAACGTGCTTTCACACTGGTTCATATGTACGCATGTAAAACATTTTTAAAAAGCACCTGAATTCAAAATAAAAGCAACAAAGTTTATTGTGATTTCCCCCAATATTTCTTTAAATGTATGATGTATACTTATTCACGCCTAAATCCTAATTTCCAATTGACTTTAAGCTTGTGAATTCGGGAATTTGGCCGATTTGGGAAAACTCAAGGAATGGTCTTTTCTTTTCATTACGACTACCTTTCCTTTTCATTTCATCAGGGAGCTACATATGATGGATACCACTAACTGGCACAAGATGAGAGGTAAGACAGCCATCATTTGTCTCTTAAATGTGATTGCTGTCTGTATACTTTAATATTCCCATTAGTAATGTCTAATTTTGGAATACAACAATCATTTAAATGCTGCTGCTGTCATCCAGGTTCTCAGATGGTGGTTGCAATGAAAGCCATTTCTTTGGCCTTTGATTTGGATAGAGGTGTTGTGACCAGTGTGCCCTCACCCATTGAGTTCATGGGTTATATCTACTTTGTGGGCACAGTCATCTTTGGTCCCTGGATCAGCTTCAACAGCTACAAAGAAGCTTTAGAAGGCCGTAAGCTGGTAGGTGCGATACTATATCTTTTAGATCTGAGTGAGGATTAATTAAAAAAAAAGTGAAAGAACAGCTGATGTTTCCTTCTTCTCCTTAGAGCCTTTCGTGGCTTTTAAAAGTGTCTGTTAGCTGGGTGAAGAGCCAGGTCTGCCTTGTTATTTCCAACTGTGTGGCACCCTACCTCTTCCCTTATTTCATACCCGTTTATGGAGACAAGCTGCTACGAAGGTGAGGAGAACACACACATTCATACTGTAAACAAATGCCTGTGTATTCTTGACTTGGTTTGTGGCTTGCTGTTCTGTTAAGATAATGTGTCTGTCACCTGCTTTGTTTACAGCAAAAAGAGGAGGAAGATCAGGTAATTAATTGCCCACCTCAGTGACTCTGAATAAACCAAACACTGTAGGCATGCATTCCTCATAATCACCATTTGTCCAAAACCTTTGCTTGCATGTATCTACCCACTTCATCCTCCTCCTCCTCTCTGTGCAGTTATATATGTACCAGGAGACCCCTCTCACCCTCTCATTTACCACAACACTTTCACCAGCTTGATGAAGCATAAATCATCACAAGGCAAGTCAATAAACCTTTTTTTGTCACTAACATTGCTCTCTTTATCCTAATGCTACTCAGGGCTACACCAGCTAAGTATGTTTTTTACTCATCTGTAGTAGCCACTCAGTAAAGTCGGACGTTATTTGAAGCTGGATTGTGATATTCATCTATTTCTTCCCATTTTGGTGTCCCTGCATTAGGTGGCTACTGGCGTATGAGAACACACTGTCTTTCCACTTTAGCAATTATTTTGTTGGCTATTTGAGTGAAACTACCACTACTCTGGCTGGGGCAGGCTTCACCGAGGAGAAAGACAACCTCAAATGGTTAGAACTGCAAGCGCACCTGCTAACCTTGAGTGTGTTTCTCTTTATTCACATTTATAACAGGCCACCGCCCATTTACCTTTTACTTTGCAGGGATATGACCGTATCCAAGCCGCTTAATATAGAGTTTCCTCGGTCAATGGTGGAGGTGGTAACATCGTGGAATCTGCCCATGTCTCGCTTTCTGCACACCTGTGAGTTCAAGACAGGCGGCAGCTGTTTTTGCTTTAGTTTGCCATTGTGAGTGTAATGATTATGGCTCATTTAAATAGAAATTCTTATACCAGCTCACAGATGTTTTTGCTCTAATTTCACAGATGTTTTTAAGAGTGTACTGAAATTTGGGACATTCTCTGCTATAATGGTGACATATACAGCCAGTGCCCTTTTGCATGTGAGTCCTATGCAGACTTTTCCTACAATTACTTTTTTAAATGCATTTTTTTTTGTATCAGTAACTGGATTATTTTGACTGAAGCTCTTTTACCTCACAGGGTTTGAGTTTTCATCTAGGTGCAGTCCTAATATCTTTGGGATTCATCACTTATGTTGAGCATGGTAAGCAGAGTTTTGTGGGGGGTTTTCTCTTTTCCACATTAGAACCTTTCCATTTGGAGAAGGTGCTTAGGTTTGCACTAATGGCTAATTGCACTCACTGTGAAACACTGTTTCTGTTTACTGCAGTGCTTGTAATTTTCCTCTTATGCTGGAAAAAACTCATCTATTTGTTTTGTTTTAATGCACTGGTCTTGTTTCGTGTTTTAGTGTTGCGGAAGAGGCTTGCAGCTATTTTTAATGCCTGTATACTGTCAAAGAAATGCCTGCCAAACTGCACTCACCAGAACAAAAAGGTAAAATGCAGCTCCCTCGTATATTTGTTCTTCTTCTTCAAACAAAAAACCTTTCAATTATCAACCGTTCAATTATTATTATTTTTATTAAAAAGAATTGAGTAAGTTGAGTAAATATGATCATTTCATATTTGAAACAGGGACAAGATTGATAGCCTTCATATAGATGCTCATTTTAAGGAAGGAGATTTTTTACAGTGGGACTGAGCAAAAGTTCTCCAGGCTTTCTGAAGGTCATTTTCTATTTTTCACTTATTTTCAGAACAGTTCACATTCCTGTGAAAATGCTTAATACTGACCTGTGAGTCATTCAAGGGTAAAAAAAAAAGACAGATTTTTAAGCATGACAGTGTTGCCACACACACTTCCAATGTAGTAAAAACAGAGAAGAGCTTTATAGAGTGGAACACTATCAGTCATGGATTGACCTTCCCAGAACCCTGGACCTCAACATTAATGAAGCTGTCTGGGGTCATTTAGACAGAAAACTGAACAAAAGGCAGCCATCCAGCCTGGAGTACACTTCCTGAAAACTGCAACAAAGCTTGCATAAGACTGTTTAGCTGTTTGAAGATTAAAGGTGGTCATACTAAATATTGACTTTCAATCTTAGCATGTTTCAATAAATCACCTTTTTGTTTCTAGCAAATTATGAAGAAATGAAGGGTGGCTTAAGACTTTTACTTAGCACCATATATATATATATATATATATATATATATATATATATATATATATATATATATATATATATATATATATATATATATATATATATATATATATATATATATATATATATATATATATATATATATATATATGTGTGTGTGTGTGTGTGTGTGTGTGTGTGTGTGTAGGCAGACCTACATATAAAACGCTCATGTAGACTTTTCTTTGTGTACAGGCTGACCTGTGCTCCAGCTGAGATGCATTGCTCTGTGTGGATTTAACAAGATTTATCATGTAGCAATAAAATGTTATATGATGCATCATGGTGGATTTCCAAACGCTACACAGTATGAAGTTAGTATAAAAAGTAGAATTCATTGAGTGAATATAATCAGTATAACCATCATAAATTAAAATTAATGTCAGCTGCTCTGGATTTAACCTGATTTTGACCAGAAAACCACAGCACACTCTGTACCAGTCCATGACAGTTCATTACAGTAATCTTCACCATAATACTACAAAATAATCACTTTATCCTGCTGTAAACCGCCTGGTATTTTTATGCAACCTTTGAATTATATACAGGAGTTATACTTCAAATTATTCAGTAAGAAATTTCTCATTTTGTGGGGGAAATAGCTTCCTTTCATGAAAAAGGAACACTTCATGTATAGATCCAGTATCTGATTAAAGACTAAAAATGAATTACAACATCACAGGTTAGCTCTAAATTTCCAGTTAATCAAATTTCTCTCGCTGAACAATCCTCACATATCTCCTGTTTTTATTTCCGTCTTTCACCATCTCTATGAGTGTTACACTTAAATATTCCCACTTGTGTTTGGGGATATTTGCTAACCTGTTTGGAAAGCTGCATTTGAATTTACCTCCCACTTACAAACATTCCCCCTTATTTATGTTCACCCCACTTCAGCAGGACAAGTTAGATGCTAAGATAGTGTGACCACAACTTTATTAACTTCTGCACAATTAACAGCTTACACGGCTAATAAGGGGGGGAAAGGGATGTGTTGAGGATGTCATTCATTTTCCTGCTGCTTAATAAATATCTCCATGCCATCAACTGGAAACAAAAACTCAAATGCATCACCTCAATGAAATTTTGCAAAACAAAAAAAAAGCATACAATGAGAATGAAGTGATGACATTTTTGATATTGAAAAGGACAAATGTCTGAGCAGACTTGCAACTAGATTTGTTGGCATTAGAGTTGCAAACAGCTGCAAAGACTGCTTTTCTTCCAGCTGTTTTATTTGTGAAAATTCTCATTGCACAGACATATATGTGACACTTGAGCAGGAGATGCTCTAAATGGACCTACTTTAGCTCCATACAGCACCAGCTATTTTTCCCTGTTTGTTTTCCCCTCAGAGGAATAAAATTATAACAATTTTATTCCTCATCATCTTACATTTTGATTTACTGTAGCCTTCTTTCATTTCTAACAGGATAACAGGATAAGTCATTATGGTGGAAGACACAAGATTATTTACTTAATGTATTACTAAAGAAGTGTGGACATCAGGTTTTATTGCCATCGCATCTGCTGCGGTTATATTAAAGCAGTCCCGAGGGACTGTCTTGTGCCTTAATTTGACACAATTTGAGAGTTTGCTGACAGGATGCCCAGCAAAAATCCCTTTTTAACACACAGCAGAGCACCGGGAAGGGGAACGTAATCATTTATGCCAAGGAAAAACAGCTTGCATAAACCATAGTACATAATTGGGACATTATTACATTGAAGCCCTGAAATCGTGCTTTTAAATCTTAAGTATTTTGCCATGTTATTAAGTGAAATTGGCTAAAAGAAGGCATTAGTTTTTAAGAGTGTAATAAACATTCTTTGATAATCTTCTTCAACAAATCTGTGTAAGGTTCTCAGGACCCTAATATGAAAATCTTGCAGAGGTTACAGATTTGGGGTAGTAATATTGAGTAAGGAACTTGTTTATTCTTACATTATACCTTCTTCCTCCACAGGGGTTATGGGTGTATATGATAAACATAGCATTCAGTGCTTTGGCAATACTGCACTTGACATACCTCGGCTCAGTGTTCAACTCCAGTGTGGACTTTATGGAGGAGGATGAGGTAAGACATGATAAGAGTATGCTAAGCCCCAGAGGAAAGCGCACATTTTGCAGGATAGAACCAGAGAAGAGATTGGAAAAAGAACATTTTAAAATACAGTAAAATGTGAAATCAAGTTAATGGTATTCAAAAGCTTTAGATATTATCGTTGTGTATATGACTAGTTAGGCCAAATGCACGAGTTGTTTTTGAGGAACCTTTACAAATTCAGGATATGTATAGAAGGCTAGCAGTGTGCTATTGACGTAGCATTGTGACATACTGAAGTCCCAGCATGTTTAGAAGATTAAAGGTGTCTATATTTATATGCCCTGCTATAAAAATGTGGAGCTCACTGTGACATATGAACGTGTGAATTGCTGCATAGGAATGTAACCTTAGTTGTGATATTTATTATCAACAGTTAAAGTAATTTATGGTTTTGCTGGATGAAAGGCCTTAGATGAAATTATTTTCAGTCAGTAATGACAAAAAAAAATCACATTTTGTAAAGATCTTTCAGGAAAAGGTTTAAATGATACTATACACTATACTACTACACATTACTGGACTCACTATGTACATCCCCTTACAGGATAATATCACCCATCATACCATTCAGAAGTGGTCAGAGCTGAGCTGGAACAGCCACTGGGTCACATTTGGATGCTGGATATTATACCGCCTTATTCTCTAATAATAAGAAATGAAGAAAGAGTGAAGGAAGTAATAATGAGAGATGGAAAACTGGTTCTGCACTTCTGCACTGTGACTTTATCCTGCATCAGACCGAAGAGAACAGAATCATCCTGTATACAACAACGAACCAACATTCAGTGTTCAGGTTGCACCACAAGTTGGCTGGGTAATCTATTATTCTAACCTGCTGGGGACTAGTTTTGATATCCATGAAATGATAGCTCGCTCCTCATTTCTTTTCTCTGCGTCGCTCCCTTTTTATCTGAGCCGCAGTTATCGAGCCCTCATGTTGTGACAGCGGTTACCGATGTCTCACTGTGAGTCACAATCAATACCTATCAGCATGGTGGATATTGGCCGCTTGTTTCTGTGGACACACAATAAAGCCCATTATCTAGGTTTCAGCGTCGACTGCGGCAGATGGCCTCAGTCGACGTTTCTCTTCCCTTTTTATGTTATAAAATCGTTTCAGTTTAAAGGGTAGGGGTGGCAGTCATCAATGTCTTCTTATAGTGAATAATTTCTATGAAATGACCTAAATCAATAGTGCAATTGTAGATCTCTCAGTATTTTACAGCTTCCTCCAACTGTCTGTGCGTAGTACTCAGCCCTTTCTAAAAAAAATAAAATAAAAAATGCTCAAAAGAATATGAAACAGCTGAGACTGTAATTTTCAGTGAATGTCACTCAAAAAGAAACGACGAGTACATTTGTGAAAATGTATCTCTGCAGTCCACACAGTCGGCATTCCTCTGTCAAAGCTGGTGTTCATCAACCATCATTAACATCGAAGGCTCCACTCTGCACTGGTGCTATGCAGAGCTTTGCAGGTGCACGCCTACTTGATATAGCTATCTCCTGCCACTTGGGGGTAGTATCAAGAACAACTGGAAATGTGGGTTACTTTTTGTGTTTGCTTTGCTGTTGGTCCTTTGCCTTTATCCACAGAGACTGTATATGAAAGACGGCCACCTCAGCCTCCTCTATTGATTTGTGAAGTCCCATTTTAAGCCTCTAATTTAGCTTAATGGCTGAAACCATCTTTTTGTTACTTTGTTTTTTACTCAGAGGGCACCGTATTTTCCTGAGGAGGTGTATTGCTACATTGTGAGCTAGTGCTAGCTTGGTTAGCAGTCTGCATTCATCAAATGCATTCAACAAAAATGCTATAAAATACAACCAATACTTTAGTAATTAGTGCTAAGTGCTTTTAAAATAAACGAATACAGTTTCACTCACTCACACCGCAAATCTTAATTTAGACAAGCTAACTTAGACAGCTAGCATCCTAATCAACACCCACCAGCGATAGAGGCCACAGCTGCTTATTTGTTGGACATTTTAATATTAAGCCAGTGGGGATTGTTTCATCATGGCCATTTGAAGTATCTGGCACCTTTTCCTCTTTATGTGAACGCTGCTGTGGTTGTTCACTTTTTGGTTCAACCAATCAGCATTCAGACTATTCACCGGTATAGGAGCAATGCACCTCTGACCTGTTGGAGGAGAGCATGCAAACATGTCTCCTTAGCACCTTCTTTTGGTTGTGTTTTCCTCATTCTGTCCTCTGGGTAAACACATAGAGCTACACCAGCAGCGGACAATAAATCAGCTTTGACCCAACCACATCAGACATTTTTTAATTGCCTCCTTTGATTGAGGAATTGCCGTTGGTCTTACGCAGAGACCTACTCTTGCCTATTTTCAGTTTATTGTAGTTAACAGCAGAGACAAAACTTTCCTATAGTTTAGTTAGGGTGTTAGCTTTGGTCTTTTCATGGAATTACTATAAGAAAAAAACTGAAAATGACGAGTCTCGTTCTTTAATAGAGCTTGTCTCTTGAGCATGTGTAAGACAATGAGGAATTAATTTTGAATGAAAAGAGCACAGATTATGGTTACAAGGCAGCAATTTTATTGTCAACAGTAATGATTTCCCTTTTAGTGAATTTTAGATAAAGACAAATATTCAGTAAGTCCATGAATTAAAGTTTGTGGTGGAGTTTCCTGGTGTTTGTATTTAGCTTTGTGTTAATTTGTTAATTTCATTTGAACTGAATTATTTCCTCTTGCTTAGAATAGGTTGTATTAGTATTTTTAAAACTCTGTTATTCCTCAGTGCAGAAAAAAAAAAGGTTTAGAATCAGGGTAATTTAAAATGTGATTACACGATATTAAATATTCAATCTTAACTACAGATTTTTAATACACGGCTGCTTTTAATGACACATTTATGTAATTAATGATGATCTGATAAAATAATACAAGTGTCCAGTCTGTCTTTCCTTAATCTAAACTGTCAAAGGAATTGCTTCTTGCCTAGCATGTCGTGTTAGATTAGAGCCTGAATGTTCGTCTCTGCCCAAGAACAAGTGCTCAGTCTTTGCAGACCTAACATCACTCAGTATTTTAAAACCTGTTCTGATATTTACTTTAGGTCAATGTTTTTTCCCTGTAAATGTGAAGGCACTGGTACACCTGTGATATTTTTATAAAATTTGTAATGAAACCTGGAATGTTGTCTTTGTTTGATTCAGTGTCGACATTTCAGAGATTTTGTTTTCTTTTTAAAAAAACAAATGCCATAAAAACATGGACTGCTGTAATAAATAACTGTTTATTTTAGTGATTTACAAAAATAATGTATCAACTGTTACAAAGTCAATCATGGCATTAGGGTGAGTTGAGAAGGACTGCATGATTTTTTTGATTTTATTTTTTGATCTTTAAGCAAAGATCTGGTCAAACCTGGAGTCTATTTCTGAGCATCCAATAAGCTAAAGAGGACAATGTCAGGAAGGTGACAGAAAAAGGTTGAACGACAGATGGTGATGGATGGAGATCAGGTTAAATTTTTTTTTTTTTGCCACTGCCAGGGGTGAGCATATGCTGTATTGCCAGGCCACACAACAGCACAGTCTGCAGGCTCTGGGGAAAAGAGCAAAATGGAGGGAAGGGGAGGTGCGCTCAGCCCTGTCTGCCCCGAGGACCCCCATGTTTACGACGGCAAGACCCAAGCAGTGTCTCCAAAGCCATCTTCACAAATGCCTGGAAGTTATTGCTTCTCTCCCTTCGGCTGTCCTGCGAGGGGGTAAAACACAGACAGATACCTTCACTGGGGACACAGCACTTCATTTCACCCCTATGTGCCACATGTAGGGGATTTCATATGCTGCTCCAATCTGTCAAAATCAAGTCTGCACAAAATAAATGTCTTTTCTAATTATTATTAATATTTTTCTTTAAATAATATAGTTAATATAAATGCTTACCTCCTTGCTTCTTGTTATCATCTCCTTTCTGATCACCTTTCTTCGGCTGCTCTTTAGGACTCTGAGGTTGCTGTGAAATTAAAGTAAAACGAATAAACTCAAGCAGCACAAAATGCAGATTGAGACAAGAGTTAGAATAATAATGACATTCCTACCTTGGTAGTTGACTTCTTGTCCGACTTATTACCTGAAAATGGCACAAATATTCAGATTAGTTTTAAACATTTGGCAGCAAGGCCAACTTTTCTGTAGCTTTTGCTGATTTTATTGGACATGGAGCTCTGGTATGCAAATAAATTAAAATATATTTTTGTATTATTAGGGTTTTTTTGTTGCATGCTACTAACCTTTTGTTCCTGGCATTTTGGCTATCCTCCAGAGTCGATGGTGGGGTTTTTTTGAGAATGCAGTGCTTAATGTGGTGTTCAGCTCGGTCATTTATTGCCCGTGCTTGTGAATGGCTCTGTCACTGGGGCCCCTTCGAGAAAGAGCACCATGAACAAGCAAAGAGCCCCGTCAGCTTAGCAGCACGCCCTACAGCTCTGCAGGTCTTTGCTGAGCCAGGCGAAACCTCGGAGCTGACCTTGTAATACTGCCATTGTGAACCCACTGGAACCATGTGTTCACCTATTGTGCATGGCAAGAAAGTATTTTCATCATATTACAGGCAAAGTGATCATGTTTTTTTTTTTTATTATTGTTGTTATTTTTCGGCTAAGTCATGGATCACACTTCCTCCCACATTGATAGAAGGTAACACTTTGTCCTTAGAAATTTAAATGTTTCTGCTACATATTGTTACACTGAATTGGCCTCCAGCCTTGTCAGCACTTTAGGAGTGGATGGTTTTGGCAGGGATCATTAAGTTATACTCAGATTTGCAATGCTTTGCATTTTCTGTGTGGACTAGTAAAATATTGCTGATATTAATCAATTGATTATTTTGCTTCTCAGCGGGTCAAAGTGATCACCATAATGCAACCAAACCATGCATAGTTTTTTCCTATAAGTAAACAAATATAAAGCCCTAATATTTTATTGATTTCTGAATAAAAAAAAACCTATAGCCGTGTACTTAATGAGTTAATGGACTGTTAGATCTTTTGCACCTCAGTCGATCCATGGTCGGTTAATTATTTTGAATGTAACGTTAAATGTAAACGCTGTGAATCATCATCCGGATTCAGCAGCTCCACATCAGTGACTGGGCTGGTTACAGTGTGTCACGTGATTTGACAGAAAAAGCAGCGATGGAGAAAAGCTAAGGAAGGTGAGCGATTTCTAGCCGTATTTTACTGAGTTTCTTTGCTCTGTGATCACCAGTCATGTCTTATACGCTGTATTAAATTGTTAGCTCCTAGACTGTGTGTCTAAGCTGAAAATTGAACGGGAAAGTGTTTTTTATGAGCAGTAGTCGCATATGATGTTGTGGCTAACTTGCTAAATGACAGGCTAGCGCTAGTTTAGCTCGTCTGCTTACATTGTTTCGAGAAAATAAAAGCGGAAACCGTTCAGCAGATTATGTCGGTTCTCCTTACGGATTGTTTTCTAGTGTCAAACTCGCATTGCATAACATTTCAGTAACACAACCATTCATTTGCCATTAGAATTTGAATCATTGCTACCTTTGACGCTGAGGATGTGATGGTGGGGGTAATATTTCAGTTTTATCAGCGCATCATTAATACTAGCTTGTCTTTTTTCGACCTCATACAGTTGGTACATGCTATTTTTTTTTCCGTTAAAGTTGCTAATAATGTGAATTTTGTGTTGTGTCTTGTGACAGGTATCTGCCCTGGTAGTGGCTTCCTTTTTACCCAGAGTGCTTGTGGAATGGCAGCAGTTTGGCAGCAGGTGTTGGCAGTGGACGCAAGGTGAGACTCAGTCAGGCAGCTGGCTTTAATAGTCCAAACTGATGACGAAGCCATTCAGACGTGTAATTGTATATGGATCATTTGTGAGTTATTGCCTGTGCTGTGTCATTTCTTTCCCCTTTTCCAGGTACAATGCTTACCGCACGCCTACCTTCCCACAGTTCCGAACTCAGTACATCCGCCGACGCAGCCAGCTGCTCAGAGAGAACGCCAAGTGTGGCTTTGAGCCAGGGCTGCGCAGGCAGTACCTGAAGCTGCGCAGTCAGCTGCTGGCCCTGCGCTACGGGCCCCTGTCTGAGCAGAGCAGCTTCAGGGCCAGCAGTGTGCGCAGCTCCCGCACCACACTGGACCGAATGGAGGTCAGACCCAAAGAAATAGAAAGGGCAGGAAAAGTAGAACAGGCGAGAGAGTAGGCGGGTGTGGTTGCACTAATTTGGGGGGAAAAGATTTTAAAATAACTTAAAGCTGGAAAGGAAGTTTAGGATATAAGAGCCATCTGGAAGGCTTAATGTGAGTTTTGATCAGTGAGCAACATAGCCAAGCAACACTTTGGTTGCCCGTTCATATTAAACTGAGCAGCTTGGTTGAAATTGCTGGCATTGCCCATGTAAGTGGGCAGTATCAGTAACTTGAAAATGCATGGTAATTTCAACAAGTTTTCAACATTTCGTGGTTGTTTTTGTTTCATGATTGTTTGAGGTCTTGAGTTCTTGCACTCACTCCTTTGAGGTTCTTTCTCTCTCTGCGGCCCCTTCTGCTCTCTGTCAGGACTTTGAGGAGGACCCCCGTGCCCAAGGGGCTCGTGGTCATCGCCGGTCTGTCAGTAGAGGCTCGTACCAGCTACAGGCCCAGATGAACAGAGCCGTCTACGATGAGAGGTACCCAGAAGAGTGCACTCAGAGACCAGCTCACATCCAGCATTTTGTCTCATTGCTTTAAGCAATTAAATTCATTTTTGATTTACTTCTGCTATGAGTAGATGCGTTAGTTTAGATTTACTGGCCGTAATTCTAGTTATGTGGCACTGAGTAATGACTGGATCTCTTATATTGAGTGGTCAGCTGTAGGCAAGGGTTGTGAGGTGTGTTTTATTGATTATGTGCTTACGTGACAGTTTTTATTTGTGACCTCAGGCCTCCGGGCAGTTTGGTGCCCACCTCAGTGGCAGAGGCCAGTCGTGCCATGGCAGGAGACACAACATTGAGTGAAAATTATGCTTTTGCTGGCATGCACCACATATTTGATCAACATGTCGACTCTGCTGGTAGGTAAATGGTTTTGAATTCATTATAATCAATGTGTATACACTGAAAATCTCCATGTATTCCACGCTTCTGTCCTCTTTTTGTTCTTTAAGTTCCACGTTTGCAGTTTGCCAATGATGACAAGCACCTCCTTGCTTGCTGCTCACTGGATGGCACTCTGTCCATTATGACACTCTCACCACCTCCTCCCAGTGTGAAGGTGACCCTAAAAGGTCATGGAGGTCCAGTTACAGACTTTGCCTGGTCTCTGAGCAATGACATCATTGTGTCGACATCGCTGGACGGGACACTCCGTATTTGGAATACAGAGGATGGCCGGTGCATCCGAGAGGTCAGAGACCCAGAATCCAGCGAGTTGCTCTGCTGCACCTTCCAACCCATGAATAATAACCTTACTGTGGTGAGTCCCATATTACATGTGATATAAAAAGATAATACCACAAAACAAAGAAAGTTGAACTGAAATAAAAGTTACTTTTGAAAATCACCTTGAATGAAAGACTAAAATGTGAAAGATGACTAAATAACCGAGGCTAATTGAGTACAGTGAACTCATTATCGTGTTCAAGAAGCCAGTTTGAGAGGATTTGAGTTTTTTAACATGGCGTGTTATCATCAGCTATCAGAAGACGGGTACACTGTTCATAAATGGATGGACATGGTCATCTACAATACTCAGGCTGTGGTGTTTAAACGAAGCTTAACCCTTTAGAACCTACCATAGAACCAAGTCCGCCAGAGCTTATTTTTATATTTTTACATGCTGTAGGGAGCAGTTCAAGTTGCTATACATCAATACAACCATTATAGCCCAAATTTTAATAATATCTATGCATTAAGTCCATAGTAACTACATAAATTGCAAATAAGTGCAATAAACTACAAAAAAAATTGAAAATCATTTTTTTACACATATTTCTAGTTAGAGAAATTTCTAGTTTCTAGTTATATACTGCAGGGAAAACGAAAAAATAAATATTATCATGCAAATTTGCAAAAAAAACAGCATGTGCATTATTATAAACTATTTCCAGCAGTACAATTTGAGTTTTAAGCATCCCAGAAACGATACAGAAAAGCATGAAGTCAAACATAAAAAACACCAGTGTAGGCTTATAAGGCCCTGAAGGTAAAAAAACTAAATTTTCACAAAATTGATGCCACTTCCGGTTTCGGGCAGGTATTGGCGGATGTGTGATAGTTCGCGCTGACGTCTATTCCCACGTAGGAAGTGTTATGAACAGCTGATTGGATCAGCAAAGCCTGTTTCTGGAATATTATATTGTTGTTGCTGCAAGTGCTTTTTATGCAATCTTTGCAAAGCTATATGTGGAAGGAAACCTAGGACAAACTGATGGCATAAGTTGTAAGTACAACTCCTCCGGTTTCAAATGCAAAAAAAATTATTGCGCTAGCTTACGTGGTTCCAGTTCATTTAAAAATAGTTACGCAAAATGGAGCATGCCTGCTCCGATTGGTTTTAAAGGGTTAATTGGTGCTAAGTGGATCCAGTGTGGTGCTTCCATAGTTTAGCCTTTCTGATGCTTGGTTTGAACTTTAGCAGGTTGTCTTGACCAAGTCTGTATGCCTAAATACATTGAACTGATGCCATGTGATTTGTCTTAGCAAACAGTTGAAAAAGTGTGCCTAATAAAGTGGTTGCTGAGCATATATCCTTGGTTGCAGAGGATATAATTGATGTATTTTATTTTGCATTATTTTTCTTTAATGTGTTTTGCTTGAAAGGATTAAAGGGATTAGTTGCTGAAAATATTACAATAAATGATGGCTTTCTTTGAAATTCCTAAAGGATCTTAAAGCAAGGTGGATGAATGACAGTCAATAATGTGTGAGTGTGTAGACTGGATGCATGTTCTCTTATTGGGTGATAAATATAACATTTAAAATTGAAATTCAAAATTTCAGGGGCTCGGACTTTAGTTGCAGGCTTCACATTGAATGTGCGTGCTAGTTTTTAGTTGTTGTTAAGATATGTTAAGACGAGACACTAGTTAAACCTGAACAATAACTGTGTAGTCCGTCACCAGATGTCTGCTTACACCTTTACTGTTTTCCGCATGCTTAAAGTCACACTTCAGTTATCCGACACTTTTGGTAAAGGCTGAAAGAAATTACCTTTCTGAGTAACCTCAAGGCACATTTACAGCTTTTATTTCCTTCAAACTTCATAGCGCGCTCTGAAATTAATTCATTGTCACATTTATTCCAGATGTTTCCCCTTTTGTGAGTAAAGTCTAAATTAAGCCTTTCATGCTGAGGCAATAACCTCCAAAGAGAACCCTTTTATCCCAGTCTCAATAACTAAATGAATACTTCCACTGTGCAGACATTGATTAAAATTTTAGAATGAAATGTCAGCCTTTGTGAAGTGGTAAATGTGACGGATAATTTGGATTTCACTTAGCTGTTTGATGACAAATACTTTAACGGATGTACAGAATGTAAGCTGAAAGACGTGTTGTCACAGCAGTGTCCATTTATGCCTCATTAAATATAACATGAGAAAGATAAATTTGGGTTTCGCAGGTTAAATTACAACAGAAAGAAATGGTGCACACTGTCAGTTTCTCCGTGTAGCGCTGTGGAATTATTAAAGGTCTTCATTCCCGGATCTGTGTTCCAGGTGGGAAACAGCAAGCACCACCTGCAGGTGGTGAACATCTCCACTGGGAAGAAGGTGAAGGGGGGCTCCAGTAAGCTGACAGGCCGCGTGCTGTCTCTCTCCTTTGATGCTCCAGGGAAGATCCTTTGGGCCGGTGATGACAGGGGGAGCATCTTCTCTTTCCTCTTTGACATGGCCACAGGTACACCTACCACATTTACATTTGGAAAAGGGCCACATTAGAAATTATAATGAGTTTTTCTCTGAAGAGTATGTCTGCTCTGGAGGGTCAGCAGCTGATCTGTTTCTGTCGGTCTTTGCTGGTTTTGTTCCTCCCGACCCAACCACAGGGAAGCTTACTAAAGCCAAGCGTCTGGTGGTGAGTGAAGGCAGCTCTATCTGCAGCATATCCGCTCGTTCCTGGATTAGCCGAGAGGCCAGAGACCCCTCGCTGCTGGTTAACGCCTGTGTCAATAAGCTTCTGCTGTACAGGTCAGTCTGCAAGATCAAGTCACTGTTAATTAATAAGCAGCTTTGTTTCCACTGTGCAGATTTTAAAGCTGTAACATGTTTACTTGTAATATCTGTTTGTGATTATGCTGTTACGCTGAATTTGACCAGTTATGACACCTTCACATTGGCAGGGTGGTAGACAACGAGGGAACACTACAGCTGAAGAGAAGCTTCCCCATCCAGCATGGATCCCAGCTCGTTCATAGCATCTTCTGCCCCCTCATGTCTTTCAGACAGGGGGCCTGTGTGGGTAAGAAGTCTCCCAGTGTTCCTGCTGTAATATTTGAATACAAAATTAGACCATAGTTTATATCCTGCTGCAGGCAATTCAGTGTAAAACACTGACCAAAATAGCATACCACTGCCTCTGGAATAAAACAACAAAAAAAAAAAGACAATTTTTGAGAGAGAGAGTACTTTTCCTATGAAGTAAATTGCTAACATGAGACCAGCACGGTTGCAGTGAACCTGTTATGCTTTTATTTATTTTCTTAATTTTCCTTAATTTTAGATTTATGGAAGTTTATAGCAAAAATGAGCCGAGTTTAAAATATGCATGTCCAACCTCTGAAAGCCAGAAGCTCAGGCTATTTCATGTCTTAAAATAGATACTTTCACACATTTATTTAGAAGGTGCTTGCCAGCATTTAAGAGTTCAGTAGAATTTACCCATAAAATATGTGACAACATGAAAGAACTATCTGTGTTTTTGCTGTTTTTCCTGTTTTCAAGAAAAGCATGCAAAACACAGATAGTTCTGTAAATAAATGAAAATGAGTTCTAGTGCTAATCCTCCAGGGAAGTTGGTTTGTCAAGTCATTTGAGATTAGAATCAAAGGTATAATCAGTATTCAAGGAATATTCCAATATTTCCCTTGTGATGATCAACTAATATTTCTGCTCATCCTCACTCAGGCTTCATACTGCTCTAAATGCTTGGTTTAGTCAGGAGAAGAGCTCAAATGGCCTCAGAAAGTGGATGAACTGAGATTATTTTAAACTGTGACTCATCTAAAGCTACTCTGGTCATGTAAAGTCCAAGGACAGAAATATGGAGCCTGTGTGTGGATCCCCTTTTATAAACTATAATGCTGCTCAACCTCAAAGTCTGTCCTTGCTAGATTTAATGGTTTATTTTCTATCTATCAATCATTTTTAAGACTTGTTTTTATTATTAGGTTTGTGTCTCCAGGCAAACTACTGTTAGTTAACCTAATGATTCTTATTGGCCTGTTATTCTTATTATTTGTTGTTGTATATAGAAAAAGAAGATGGAAAGTATAAAGAGACTCTTAAAGATATAAAAGAAATGTTTGAATAAGTTCAGTTAAAATCAGTTGTGTTTATATAGCACCAAATGAGAGAACAGAGAAAACATCAACCATCAGACAATTCCCTTTGAGCAAGCACTTGGTGACAGTGGGAAGGAAAAACTCCCTTTTAACAGGAAGGAACCTCCAGCAGAACAAGGCTCAGGGAGTATAATTTTATTTTCAGGTGGTCATGCAACATCTGTCTGTTTAAATCTGTCAGCAAGCTAAGTCATCAACATTTATGAATAAGCTCAACCTTCATTAAGCGCTCTCCTTCGTGTATAGCCTGTGTTACTTTCTCTTCATGCTGGAAGTGGAAAATAAACAAGCTGTGTGTCTCCGTCCTCTTGTCAGGCGCAGTGTGTGACCACCTGTGCATTTCTGATTTCGCCAAGTATGCATTAGAGTGTGCAGATAATTCTGTGTTGATTCTACTTTCTGCTGGAAAGAGAAAAAAATATATAATATACATCCTGTTGTTGTCACAGTAATTAGTGTGCACCTTGCCTAGAGACAATCCCAAATTAAATCTTCTCAAGCTGTCCTTGTAATGTCTCCACGCCATTTCTTTTTGTGTTTCTCCCTCTGCTGCAGTGACTGGCAGCGAGGATGGCTGCGTCTACTTCTTCGATGTCGAGCGCAACACCAAGGCGATAGTAAACAAGCTGCAGGGTCATGGGGGTCCAGTGTTGGATGTCAGCTTCAACTGCGACGAGAGTTTACTTGCATCTGCTGATTCCACCGGCATGGTCATCATCTGGAGGCGTGAGCAAAAGTGACTGATCCACTAATGAAAAAAACCATGTTAAAAATTAAAAAAAGCTTCCATCCACTGCATATAAAAAGCCTGCTGCTCCTTAACCGTCCAATAACAAGTCTTTAGATTTTCACTGGAATGTAACAGGCTGCGTCAAATGTTTAATGTAATGATACTCAAGTGCAATCAGAATGCCATGCTGTGTAGGTAGGGATGTCTTAGAAATTCATGGTGTGGGAGGTGGGCTGTGTGTGTCAGTGCTCCTACAGCTGCAGCTGAGAAATGGCTTTTTCTTTTTTTTTCTTTGGTTTGTAAAGAATGAACGAGCACTAATACCATGCATGTGTCATGGCTGACCTCAAGTTGGGTGGATACGACCTACTTCATGTGAAGAGAACACATAATTTTCCAAAAAAAACAAAACAAAAAACACTTTATATCACACTGACAGTCCCTCTGGCATAGATCTAGTTCACTATTTATGTAACTGTTATTCAATCAGTGTAATCAAGTGTAGTAAAATGGCCTTATTTGCTTTCAGTTGCTGTTTTGCATTTGAGACCATGTGCATGAAACTGAAATCCGGATCAGGCATATCAAATCATGACAAAAAAGATTAAAGGGTGTTTGTACTTAACCTGTATGTGTGTGCGTGTATACTCGGGTCAAGCTGGTTGCTGATTCATTTAATTTATTTCACAAATCCACAATAAACTATTGTAAATGTCAGTTGCCTTTGCTGCCTTTTTCATGGCATACATGGATCTCGGTATAATTGGAAACGGAAATGTGCATACCAGAGGTGCTCAGAGTAGTAAAGTGGTCAAACCTACAGTGTAGGAGAATATTAGTCATAGTGTGGGTCTTCAAGATCTACACTGGAACAGTCATTTCTGGTGTTCAGAGATGGTTTATTGTATATGGAGAGTAGGGCTGCCACGATTAGTCGACTAGTCACGATTACGTCGACTATCAAAATCGTCGACGACTGATTTAATAGTCGACGCGTCTTTTGAAGCTTTGTAAGATCCTGAAAAACGCAGGAATAAGTAGCAGGATTTAAGAGTGTAATAACGGACTGAAACAGAAGATGGCAGCACTGCATGTACAAGGATACCAGCTGCCGTTAAACCCCGAAGAAGAAGAAGCAGCGTCCCAGAATTCATAGCGCAGCCCAGCGCAGTTTTCAACAATGGTGGCAGCTAGTTAGTTTTAATATTGCTCTTATTATTCTTTCTGGGTCACAAAATAAACATTTAACATATTTTCAGGCGAGAATGTAGCTGTGTAAACCTCAAATATCTGCTCAGTTTATCAAGACACCGCATATTTTCAAAAGCGCTCCGACGTTTTCGGAGACGTCTGTTACCCACTAGCTCGATAGCTAGCCGGGGGCTAGGCTAACTAGAGCCGTGAGAACACCGGACTCCCGGCAAATCTTTTTCAAACCCACCGCCGTCTTTCGCTACTCAGGTTAAACATGATATATGAGTCACTTAGATAACTTAAAAATGTAATTGTTTGGCTTTTTTTAGTATTTCATTTGTTCCTGAGTAAATCGGTTTGGCTGAGATTAAAGTTATAGTTTTTACACAGCTGAATAAACGTCAAGCAGACAGCTGATCATCAGAAGTGTGAGATGCTCTAGAATTTACTCCGGTGTCCTGTTATATTTTAGATAGCAAGGAGTTTATTAAACTTCACCGAAACAATCTGCAAATTTCATTAAAATTTAATAAACTATCATCTTGTCTTTATTTTTAGTTAGCACATACCTTAAACAGTTAAAGCTGTAAGCTAATGATAGTTATATAAGAGCAGATGCTGCTGGTGCAATAAGCTGTACGTTTTACCTCCAATGGATGGTGATCTGATTAGTCGACTAATCGCAAAAATAATCAGTGACTAGTTGACTATCAAAATAACCGTTTGTGGCAGCCCTAATGGAGAGCGGTAAATTCTTCTCTGGGTATAAAGGTCATCCTACCAACATGGTCTTAAAGACTAAAATATAACATAGTTCATCAATCTGGTGGCAAAATGCACTGGATAGATTGCTATTCAGTAAAAAGGACTAGATGTTACAGTCCCTGATAATGCATGGGGACTGTAACATCTAGTCCTTTTTACTGAATAGCAATCTATCCAGTGATCTTGACTTTTCTGATCTTGGTTGATTTTGCATTCTGCCTTAATGCTGAGTGAAATCGATCCCAGCAGGTGGCTGTCCCTCCCTGAGGGACGGCTGGTTCTGCCAGAGGTTTCTTCCTGTTAAAAGGGATTTTTTTCCCTTCTCACTGTCGCCAAGTGCTTGCTCCAACGGTGTTCTTTTCATTGTTGGGGTTTTCTGTTTTCTTTGTATTATTGTGGGGACTGTACTTTACAATATGAAGTGCCTTGAGGCGACTGGTGTTGTGATTTGACACAAATAAAACTGGATATTGAATTGAAATATCTCAAAAATCTCTATACCTTAAATATTTTGTATCACTTGTGGATGACTTTCACTTTGGTGATTGCCCTCTTTCTTTTGCTAATCTAATAAGAAATGTAATCAGATTCTTGATAACCATGGTTCCATATTTATAAGCCAATCCATTACATACACCTGGGCAACTAATTGTTAATGCAAATCTCTAACCAGCCAATCACAGGGCAGTAACACTTAGACACAGTCAAGCTGACATGCTGAAGTTCAAAACGTGTAACAAAATGGGGAAGAAAGATGATTCAAGCGACTTTGGACGTAATGTGGTTTTTTGTCCCAGATGGGTTGGTCTGGGTATTTCAGAAACTGCTGATCTGCTGGGTTTTTCCCACACAGCCATCTTTTATAGACAATCATGTGAGAAAGAGAAAATATCCAGTGAATGGCAGTTCTCTGGGTGAAAAAACCTGCTTTGAGTTGATAAAGGCAACAGTAACTCAAATAACAACACGTTACAACTGAGGTATGTAGAAGAGCACTGCTGAACACACACTACTTCTAACCTTGAAGTAGATGGCCTAGATAGCAGAAGACCACCCTGGGTGGCACTCCTGTCAGCTCAGAATGGGAAACTGAGGCTACAATTTGCATAGCATTAACAAAATTGAGTAACAGAAGATTGCTAAAACATTGCCTGGTCTGATGAATCTCAATTGCTGTTGCAACTGGGCTCAGAACTGGGTGTAAACGGCATGAAAACATGGATCCACCCTGCCTTGTGTCAGTGGTTCAGGCTGCTGCAGGTGGTGGTCTGGTGTGGGGAATATTTTCTTGGCACACTTTGGGCCTCTTAGCAACAACTGAGCATTGTTTAAACAACACAGCGTGACAACACCGAGTTTTGCTGCTGTACTCATCTTCTGACGACTGCTTCCAGCAGCATAAAGCGCCATGTCACGAAGCTCAAACTGTCATAAACTGGTTTCACAGTCACCAGATCTCAATCCAATAGAGGACATCTGCCATGTAGTGGAACAGGAGATTCACACCATGGATGCACAGCTGACAAATCTACACTGTGATGCTATCATGTCAACGTGGACCAAAGTCTCTGAGGAAAGCTTCCAGCATCTCGTTGAATCTGTGCTACAAAGAATTAAGGCAGTTCTATAAGCAAACAAGTGGCCAGTGAGTGTATCTTGTTCCAGTTTGGCATCAAATTAAACACTAGAACTGCTGTCACTTTTTAATCTGATCACCATGTTAGCATGTTGATATTAGCAGTGAATTTGAAGCACTGCTGAGTACTGTTATTAGGGAAGTTCCTTTATGTAAGTTGTCACAAATTGCTCACATTATCAATATAGTGCTTTTGTCAATACTTCCTCTTTCTTTCTGATCCTTTAACTGATGTTATTCTTCTGAGCATCCTGTGAAACATTTATCACACTGATCTGTATCCCAAATACTTTTTTTTTAGTCACTCACTCACGACGGCTATATTTGGTGTGGGACATAATTATTTGATCCCCTGATGAATTTGTAAATTTGCTCACTTACAAAGAAATGAACTCCAGTTTTCATGGTAGCTTGATTTTGATTTTGATTTTTGGGGGGAGTCACAAGAAATCAACCAAAAATCCTCATTACGGAAAAAGTTCTAAACTGAATTTTTGGTTGATGTTCTGTTTCACTCCATTAAAATGAAACAACCATATAATTAGAGTCTGTTCATTTCTTTGTAAGTGAGCAAACTTACAAATTCAACACGAGATTAAATAATAATTTCCCCCTCTTTAGATGTACAACTTGAAGACTCATAATATTTAAGCTCCACTGAAAACAGTGTTTAGTGGAGTTAACTCGTCTTTTCTGAGGAAGTGTAGCAACACTTACAGGCCTTTGTTGGTTGTGTGAGGTCAGAGGACTGGTTAGAATGGCCTCACTGGCCATGGTGGTGTCACGCTTGTTGATTATTTTTGTGTGGCTAGTTTAACTAAACATTAGTTGCTTTTATTTTAATTTAGATAATGTTTCTAAAATTTAAATGGGTGAAAATATTATAGAATTTGCAGTAAAAAGAACTATTAGAAAAAATAATATTAAAATGACTGCACACCCCTGCATTGGAAATCACTGCGCTCACAAATTGTGACTGCAGTTTGCATTGCAGTCTCTACACAGTGCAGAGAAAAGAAAGAAATTACCAAGTGAAAAAGAGATTGAATTAAAGTAATTGAAAAGCACAGCGTTCAAAGGAACCTGTAGTTTCAAAATTTCCAGCACAGCACTTTCACACGATTACATTCTTCTCAAGGTTGGTAAGGAGTTTGCGACATGCAAGTTTGGATACACTGCAAGGAAGGAACGCCGGCTTTGTTTGAAGCAGCCATGATAGGTGCTGATCAAAAACAAACAAACAAAAAAAAAGAGAATTGTCTATGAGGTCAACACAAAACTTCACCCGCGTGACCACATGTTTTCTGATAGGACAGTGCAACAAGGCCTATGCAGCACTCTGCATCCTCAGAACGTACAGCGGGCGGGGGTGAGCTTTCACAAATGAGTAATACCGCCTATGTTGTTGTGAATCTTGGAGAGAAGTGGGAATAAAACTAAAAATAAGCGCTTAGATGAATCTTCAGCATCAGTTCTGGGGAGACAGAGAGGCACAGTTGGATGCAACCTGTTAAACCTGGACTATTTAGAGGGCGTTCACACAATTGATGCTGCTCACTATAGAACCATCCTTTTCATCAGCTTGAGCACAGCAATTAAGACAAAGGAAATTATCTCTCATTCAAATTTAAAATATAGGCTAATTGTTTATCAAGACATTACATAACCACACAGTGACTGGATTTCAATCATGTCCTAATTACAACAATGAAGTATTTTTCTTCCAAGCCATCCATTTTCTTTTAACGTGTCAGAAGCACTTCTGTTGCATAAGGCTTGCTGTACATGTGGAATCTGTATGAGCTGGGGGTTTTTTTACACTACATTGATGTTTCTTATCCTGCAGAGGAGTTAACCATAAAGTATATCCAAAATTATTTTCTATGATCGTATGTCTACTATTCGTTTAGGATCCTGATACTTGTAGAGATATTGATCCAAATATCTTAACATGAGCACTAATTCTGCCTATTTTAAAATATAAAATCTTTTGAGGGATTAGATACCCCTTAAAACCCTTTCTGCAGTTTGCACAAAAGATTCAACAGCTGCCACTTGAAAACGGTAGGTGAAAGAAAAAGCTACTTTTAATTTACATAATTTATACAGCGGCCGTTTTTTCAGTTTTCTGCTGTATTAATTGTTATCTCTTAGAATACACCATACAATCTAACCAATACAGAAATACTAATGATTATGAAATTACTGCAACCCATCATATCCAGAGGTTACTCCTGTGCATGACCATTAGTATAAAAGAAAATAACACAGTATTCCACTTTCAAATGGATCCATTTCATTCATTCAGTTGAGTACACTTTGAACCTTAAAGATTAGCTTCGTCTGGTATAAACAATAGTTTATTGTGACCTTATGAACATCCTAGAGTTGCATAACGTGACCTTTGGTTTTATTGCAGGAATGTTTCATTATATTCAAAAAGGCCAGTTAGGTTTTTCCTTATTTTCTGCATTTATGCACTGTTACAATAGAAGACGCTCATATTAGCGTCAAGGATAGGGGTAGCATATTTGCAAGTAATGTCTGTGATCCAAAAGCTCAGGCTTCAACTGATCTAAATGCTCTCTTTCTTACATTTCTGCTACCTTTGGCTCTCTGTGATGTCACCAAGATGATGAACCAAGTATAAGATAAATAGGGATTATTTCTAACACTAAATCATTCAAAGCTTCTCCAGAAGCGGCTTTGAATAAACATATGGAGGTGGAAATGAGCATTTAAGCTGCCTTTTTATGAAGCATCATCCACATCATCATTCACTGATGCACTTTATGGGCCTATCAGGTGTTTTCAGTCCCATTTTGAGTTACAAACCCTCTCTGGCATTAAAACTGTGCACCAGGAGCTTCATGGTTTTTGGTTTTCGTGGCTGAGAAGCTCCTGCAGGTGTGACGTGTAGGTGGGCTGGTACTTTTGTCCATATATTTTATGTTTTCAGTTCTTTTTTTTGTGTGACACCTGTCTCCACAGGTCTGAAATGCTACTGGAGAAGAAAATCACAAATTTTTTTGACTGTATAGTGATTGTTGATCAGTGCTCAGTGGAGGGGATGACTTTTTCATTTCATCCAGTGAAGTGTACAATGATAGACCGATGTGTCATAAATTCAGCTTTTTTGTATGTGTTCGAGAACAACAATGGACACAGGGTGCAATTTGTGCTGCACAAACTGTTAAGTGGCCTATTTTGTGTAAAGTGCTGTCCACTGGGCCCGTGTCGCAATCGAGACAGGTCATAAATCAGAATGCATCAAAAGTAGAGTCTTTATTGATGAGTGGGCAAAAGAACCAACTCAGTTAAACTGTACAGTTACAGAATATCATCTCGCGAGGGAATGCCAGACGTAAAAATTATGGACCTCTGTTCACTTTTCACTTTTTCTTTCCATAACAACATCTGTACAAGTTGTAATCCCCAGTTTTGAATCTATGAAATGCAGTGGAATGCATGCTTAGTACAGTATGCTGTGCAAGTGTCCACATTTAAAAAAAATTGACTGCACGTGTATATCTATGCCTAACATATCGTAGGTCAGACATTTGTGTCACATGAATTGTAATTTGGAGAGACAATTCATTGTATTCATTGCCAGTTTTCATACACCACACAGATTGGGGGTCGTATACAACCTGAAGATGTTTGGATTTTGAACATACTGTGATCCAGACACTCAAGTGCTGGCTTTAATGTTCGGGGGTGGGGGGGGATATAAGATGGCACGGTAACATTCAAGTTTCATTCAAATTAAGTGCCACTTCATTTTCTCTTTTTTTTTGTATTCTGGTGAGAGCAAAACAGCACTTTAAAACATTCCCAAGATCGTCATTTGCAAATAAATGTACACTTCCTAATGGTTTTTTTTTTTTTTTCCAAATAACGTAATATACATCATCATTCAAGTCATTAAATCCTGTGGCCTGTTTTCAATGTACAACTGTTGTTTTCTAATTATTCTGTCTCCCTTTTTTTCATTATCCATCTGTATTTCACAATTGCTTGCACATTAGCATTAAAAATCCAGCTTAAAAATCCATTTGAAGGATAAATTTCCATATGATGAGATTGCTCAATTTTCCATGATTTTGAGACCACAAGATGAGGCTGCTTTCATATTGACTCAGTGTTACTGGAACCTTTTCTATCATCATTATTTCTTTCTGTCTCCTTCCACTTCCCTCTGCATTTTTTTTTCTTTCTGCCTTTTTTTTTTTCTTTTTCACACACATACACACAAATGCTCTATAAAAACACACAAACAGGAATATAGATTCCTGTACGGTCTATACAATATGAAATCAAGTCATATTTCAAAATAGTGTCATCTGCTTAACATGTATTGTTTACAAATAAAGGAAAACAGGCAATTTTTTTTTTTTATGATACAAAGAAACCTGACACGCCCTAAATCAAGTCCAAAAAAATCAAGCATGTTAGGGGCTTCTGGGATCACAACAGCTATTTAAATGTATCCAAGGTTATTGAGTCCACTTGATATTCTGCAGTCTCTTTTTGAAATACATGAAAAGGCGTCCAGGGTGGTCTATCAATCCATTTAGACCCTTTGAGTTCCTTGATGTGTTTCAGAGTTAGTAACGCTCTGATCAACACTTTCTATTCACAGTCCACGGCACATTTCTTCAAGGATTTCAAGCCTCTCTGTGTCTGTTTTGTGCCTTATGTGACACAGAAACGCATTCTCAGCTGAAAGCTCTGGGGCGTGTCCCTCTGAAATAAGGCAACGTTATTTTAAAATGGCATCTGACACACTTAGCTGGAGCGGTGATTGTTGTGATCTTTCCAATTTATTAATTATATAGTCCGTCATCAGCGGTGCACACCCTTAAAGTGTTACCAGGGCGTTTCTACTGCCCTATCCAAACCTTTGCAACTCACACATTTTTTCACATATAAACATTCTTCAGATATCGGCACTGTGCCTGCATTTGTTAGCAAAATTTGGATTTTGTTGTGCAAAACAACAAAACAGACACTGACACTTAAGCAAGGTGCATTGCAACCCTTCTGCTCTCCAAATTCCCCCTTAAAACGTGAAACATCCCCCTCTTTAGGCTCATTTTTAATCTCACATGATGCAGTAGGCCTCATCCTGGGGCAGGTGTTGTTTAGTCCTCCAGTAAGTAGGCAGATGAGCTCTCAGCACTTTCCTCAGGTCCTCGTTCAGCAGGAGGCAGAAGATGGGGTTCACTCCGGCCTGGGCGAAGCTCATCCACACTGTGATGGAAAGGTACCTATGAGGGATGGTGCAGGACTTTACGAACACCCTCCAGAAGCACGCCACGATGTACGGTGCCCAGAGGACCAGAAAGAGCAGGGTGATGGTGTAGAACATCCTGCCCAGCCTCCTCTCTGATCGCACCTCCTCCATCCCGAGCAGCCGCCGGTGCTGATTGTGTAAATTTTGCCTGATGCCCAACAGAGTAGGTGGCATGGGACCACGACCGAACCCTGCGATCCAGTTAGCTGCAGCTTGACCTGTGGCCCCGGGACCGTGGAAGGTCCAGTTCTGGCTGATAGCGGGCACCAGCTGGACAGGTTTCATCTTGCGGTGCCTGTATTCAAACAGCAGCAGCTTGGCGTAGAAGCCATGAGTAGCCAGGACCACCACAGCCAGCATGAGCATGAAACCCAGGGTGTCGTTGGTCTTCAGGTAGCGGTGTTCAAAAATGCACTGATCCTCATCACGAATGAACTTATAAGTCCCCACGTCAAAGACGGGTGGGAACGCCATGGCGACTGCCAGAGTCCACACCATGCATATGATGGCGGCACAGGTCCAGATGGTCATGCGTTTGGCGTAAAATCGGTGGTGGGCAATGGCAAGGTAGCGAGTGACAGCCACACAAAACAGCATGAAGGCAGCGTGAAAGCAAAACAGCACAGCCATAAAAGCCACAACTTTACAACTCAAGGCACTGTAAGTCCAGGCCGAGCTGTTGTGGACGGAAACCAGCACAAAGGGGAAGCAGGCAGCAGAGCGAACTGCATCGGCCAGGCACAGGTCCAGAAGAAAGAAATAGGGAGCCTTGTGAAGCGTCCTGTCTCGCAGGACCAGCAGGGAGACCAAGAGGTTGCCTACAAGACTGACACAGATGATCAACCCCAAGAAGACCAGCTTAAAGTAGGCAGACACATCTGTGGCAGAGATTCCTCCATTGTTGTTGCTGCTGTCACTGCTGCTGCCGCCCCTTGCTAGTCCACTCTGAGAGGCCAGCACAGCCAGCAAACTGCCAGGGCCGTCGATGGCAAAGCTCTGGTTAGCCATTCTTTCCCCTTCCACAAGAGCCTGCCTGGTTTGGGCCCCTTTAAAAACAGTACAGATCCTCCTACAGCCGTCGTCTCCCACGGCTCTCTCGTCTTTACAAGGAGAGGCCGAAAGGATCTTTTCTACAAGACAGAATCATCTTTCCTCTTTGTCCACAACCTCGCCACCTGCGAACAGAGACACACACACATTTTGAGGAACGAAAAACAGCACGTCTGACCTGCTCGTTAGGTCGAACACGCTCGCCACTAAATTGAAGCAAAGCTTACATTTAAACACAGTGAATATAGAAGTGCTGTGTTGGGCAACACAGTGGAAATATCTGCCTTCCTGTTTCTCTAAGGCTGGGATCAGATCAGCAGCTCTACAGCATGCCAGCTCCTTGGCTCTCTCAGTAATTACCTTGCTCGTTGCTAAGATACAACAGCTCACATACTTTGTGCAAGTGTGGGTGTTTGAGTGAATGCATGGGGGTGTACGGTGGGGGGTGGGCTGGAGCAGACACAGTACAACCGACACTGGGCATGTCCAACAAACAGGGATGTTGTAAATGAGCAAAGAACATTTTCTGCTTTCTCTCTGCATGCGTGTATGCGTGACAGTCGGTTAAAGAGCAGAGGGTGTAATCAGTATCATTCAAAGCACATAACAAATATAATGGCAGAGCACGGAGCCATTTGGGTTTTTACCGAAGGCCTGTGTGTGTGTGTGTGTGTGTGTGTGTGTGTGTGTGTGTGTGTGTGTGTGTGTGTGTGTGTGTGTGTGTGTGTGTGAAATGTGTTATGTTACTCAACAGGGTGATAAAACCACTGTTGCCATCACCACGGGCAGACATCAGTGTTGAAGCAAGGAAACGTAAACCTTATTCTGGGAATGAAAAATCAAATATAAACCAAATCTGAGACCTGCAAACTCATTTGTGGGTAGAGGATGATAACAATACTCAGTCGTGCTGCTTGTATGGGTGGGCCTTGTCTATGTAGGCCATGACACCCAATACGATTTGCCATAACTGTAAGCTTGTTTTCTTTTCTTTATTCTTTTTTCAATCATAGCAGCTCTCTGCCACCTTGACAAATATCATTTCACCTCATTAAATGGCTGCCATGGCAGCTAGGCCTGAAACACAGGGTGGAGTGAAAAACACATGAACAGGTGTCAAAATCACCATCATTTTTTTTTTATTGTGTGTGTGTGGGTGTATGTGTGTGTGTGACTGAGAGAGAGAGAGCGATAAAGAGATGGAAAGAGAGGGGGAGAGAGATAATAACCTACCTTTCATCCCTTCATTTTTGCATCCTTTCTTTCCTCACGGTAAAAAAAAAAAAAAAAAAAAAAAAAAAAAAGGGATCCCAGTCGCTTTGCTTCAGTGTTCGTTAAATGGAGAGAAAAGCACATAATAAAGCTGCATGGTCTTGCTGTGTGATCTCAGGCTCAAACAACACCTGTTATGCATAAATCCATCGCGAGGAAAGCGAACTGAGCAACATTTAATAAACATAAGACGGGCAGAGGCTACCTAATAATCAACAGCTGATCAAAAAAAAAAAAATCCAGGATGAGGACTGATGTAAAGCCACATTTAAAAGATATGCATACAAAAAACACTCTCTCACACACACACAAAAAAAATCCACCGCCACCCTTTTACATTTTCATGGAGAAGAAGGTGCTCATTTGGTGTCTGAATATCATCCGAGAAAACAGATTTTATGTTGCATCACGTCGAGGATGGGTTTCCAGAAGCCTAGAAACACACGCGGTGGAAAAATAACATATCTTGCTCTGTTCATATATCCAAATGATGTCAGATTTTCAATGCTTATAATAACCCACCCACAAACGTTAGAGAGGAAAAAAAGATCGCGCATCCCCTAAATGAATCGTCTTGGCGTTTATATTGACTAGTGGCACCAGGACAATTAGTCCACACAGACAACAGCCGCGATACGTCTCTTTTCCCCATCTTTCGGCGTAAAAGGCGATGTATTTACCCTGAACTGTTATTATGCAGTCTTTGTTTTGCTGTCCAGCGAAGGTGGACTACATCTTAATGGTCCAAAATAAAAGCCTCCGTGGCAGAACAAATACATGATTTTTGGACAAATCCAGCGACGGCACAGAGGGCTTCACATCGCAGACGCTGCCGAAATCAAATGAAAAAAAAAATAGGAAAAACAAAAACAAAAACAGCACGGCTGGATTAGGCGAATTATTCCTGAATAATCCCAATTATGGCTGCTTGCAAGGAGGCAGCTCGCACATTCGCGGAAACCGTCGGTTTTATTCGGAGAGAGAGAGAGAGCGGGAGGGAGAGAGAGAGAGGGGGAGGGAGGCAGGGAGGGAAGGAGGGAGGGAGACAGAGGCGGACCTGTGCAGTACTGTGGGCCCAATAACTTGAAAGTGATGTTCTCTGAATGACGTGCCAGTTTTGTCCAGTATGGGTGCACTGAGGAGCTCCACCTGTCAACTAGCTACGTCTTACACTGGTGCTCCTGTCCTCGGTGACAAACTGGGTTGACTGGAACACATGGGCCTGACGGGGTCCAAGGAATTCTGGGGGCTCTGGAAGAATATTGGGCCTCCTTTTTGAAAGTGGAAAAACATCTCATTTAAAGTTCTGCAAGAACCTAAAAACATCACCAGAACGAGCACACACAATTGATTCGAGGTGCCTTATATTTTAAGGCAAAAATCCTACAATAATACAAAATAAACAGATGAAACTCCAGCAATCATATGACCCCCTTTGAGCAAGCACTTTGGCGACAGTGGGAAGGAAAAACTCCCTTTTAATAAGAAGAAACCTCCAGCAGAACGAGACTCAGGGAGGGACAGCCATCTGCCATCTGGGGTGAAAACAATGGACACCAGGGGCATAATTTCCAGGGGGGTTAGGGGGGTTATGATCCCCCCAATAATCAGACCCAATCAAAATAAGCCCCCCCCCCCCCCCACCCCCACCCCCCCATGAAATTATGAATTATTCTGCATAAATAGGCTGTTGATTTTCTTTACTCATTTCAGGTATTACCAGCAAAATAGTTTCATGTTTAATCATCTGGGAATTTACCCAGATTTATTTATTTATTTAGACAGAGATCTTGACCCCCCCCCAATGTTCAGCACAAAGTTACGCTGATGCTGGTAGGTGTACAATATGTGAATGAACAAGACTGTGTTATGTGACCCATGATGCTGCACAAGACTGTAAATATAATTTTGTGTTTGATAATTTCTTTTATCAAAGTGGGGGGAAAAGACTTTAGACTTTTTATTAAATAAATGCTGCAATCCTACTTAAGTAGGTTATAGCGTGCAAGCTTTTTAATCAAAATATATATATATTCTAAATACTGAGTAGGCTAAAGTAAGCATACTCACTATGATCACTATTATTGATCCATGTATGTGTGTACATATATTTCTCTTTAATGTTCCAGCTGTTGATTATTTTCAATACTTATATATTGCAGGGTAGGTTGATCTATAATAATGCAGTTAATCTGCAGAATAATTCTAAACTAAAGATTTAATACTTTACATTAAACCTACACCTTAGTAAAGTACTTGAGGAAATGAATTTAGTTACATTTCTACTGTTCCTATCCATGCGCTCATCCAGTGGTGATGTAAGATTAGCAGTAACTAGTACTATGTTTCAAGGCAAATTATATTTCAGCTCATCCACCCCATGCTCCCGCCCCTCACATATCTGTTAACTAATAATAATAATAATAGATTGGATTTATATAGCGCTTTTCAAGGCACCCAAAGCGCTTTACAATGCCACTATTCATTCACACACTGGTGGAGGCAAGCTATGGTTGTAGCCACAGCTGCCCTGGGGCAGACTGACAGAAACGAGGCTGCCATATCGCGCCATTGGCCCCTCTGGCCCACACCAGTAGGCAGCAGGGTAAAGTGTCTTGCCCAAGAACACAACGACCAGGGCAGAGAGCCTGGGATCGAACCGGCAACCTTCCGGTTACAGATACGCTTCCCAAACCCCTGAGCCACAGTCGCCCCTGTTTAGTAATTAAAGCCATTTTAATGCATTTTCCTCCATTTACAATGGACCAAAAGTAATTAGACAAATTATCATAATTTTAAATACAAGGACTGTTTTAATAATTGATGGAAAATAATTTCCAGTCAAGAACTGTCTGAAGTACAGAATCCATGAATATCACCTAATGCATCATATCCTCCTGGATCTGCCAGGCTTTTACTGCGGTTTCTGGTTGTTTGCGCTCCTAGTTTTATTTTTAGGAGCTGAAAATCATGCTCTATTGTATGGAAGCTTGAAATTGCCACTCATGAGTTAAAATTTTGGCTGTTATGTCAAAATTTTGAGTCAGGTATTGCAAAAGTTCAACTTACTAACTCAAATGTCTGAGAAAGGTTTTAAACTGAAGTTTCAGTCATAGCTGGTGCCACCCCATACCCCCTTCTGGATACACCTCTGTTTACGAAATATCTGCAGTTAAAAATATATGCTCAACTACGGCTGGGAAAAAACACGTTTCACCATTATTTATTTATTTTTTATTATTAACAAGAGTTCTCACTCTGGGATGCACAGTTTAACATGTTAGTTAGTTTTACTAATGTATATTCTGCTTTTTTGTTTCTACATCATTCATGGTAATGATGAGCTACTTAGGTTTAAGTTTTAAAAAAAGAGTTTTACATGTTACTGCATGAAATCTAATTATCTGTCTTTAGGACCTTGTTAGCATTACTGTTTGAATATAAATATACAAATAAATAATTTGATTATCATTAATACAACAATTTGAGTTTTTAGCCTCACAATGAGTGTCCCAGATTTTATTGTGAAATCAGCTGCCCTTTGAAAATGGTAACACGCTAACCAGCCAAACTATGTAAGCTGATTATACTAAATGTGAAATACATGTCAAATATTTTTGACATAAAACCTTTAATTTATATTACTTTATTTAGTTGTATTACAAAACAAACAAAATCAACAGGTTAAAACCATGTGAAATACCCCAGTGTTTAAAGAAAAGTGCATCAGCTAAAACAAAATAGGAATTAAATTATGAAGGCAAAGCTAGCTAATATTATAATGAGCTTTAATCTAACGCA
Organism: Rhamphochromis longiceps; assembly: GCF_057381845.1. Taxonomy (NCBI): domain Eukaryota; kingdom Metazoa; phylum Chordata; class Actinopteri; order Cichliformes; family Cichlidae; genus Rhamphochromis; species Rhamphochromis longiceps. The sequence goes on from NC_140576.1 coordinate 22,371,229, forward strand.
GCATGTAGATGAATGTAATCAGAAGCTTCAGTTTGTCATTTCAAACATATAAACAGAACTAAATGTTCACCAGGCACAAACAGTGCTTAGTTGAACATTGACAGCAGCGCAATGCTGAGGTTAGATATTTAACATTAAACATTAAGGCCACCTGAAGGTCACAAAAGGCCTTCTGTTTCTTTCTGGCAATGGCAGATGCCATAAGATGCCATCATCTGTTACAGAATAAAGTTCTGGGTCTTTGAACACCAGTGTACAAGTAAACCAAAGCAGAATGAAAATGATAAATTAGAATTTTTGTATCCATTTAATGAGGCTTATTAACTTTCTTTGATATTAAACAGAGGTGACATGAAATACAGTTATTATAAGTGTTAGGATCATGGATCCTTTGGTTGAAAAGAAGCTCAAATGTTTTCACAACACTGATGCATGATATTAAAAAGCCTTCTGAAGGACAACAGTCAATAATAATGACAACTATATATTAGAGGCTCACAGCTTTAGGCGTACAGCCTAAAAATAAGTGCACAATACTGAACATCGAAGCATTTCTTTTCATTTGTTTTTATCCTCCATTTAATAAATGTTTTGAGGGGGTTTAACGAAATCTGTGGATCTGGGAAATGGAAACGTCTGAACAAAAAAAATTAAAAAAGGACTAAACGGGCAAATATGTGTGAAATGATAACTGTGATGGACCTGATAAAACCAATAAACATTCACAGGCCACGCTTGGAGGAGTACAATGACAAGTTAAAGGAGGGGTATTATGGAAAATCCGATTTGTCTTGTCTTGGAGGATTTCACTGTCACAGACAATATTTAAATAAAAGCTGGTACTCCTGCTGTTGCAATTGCTTCTCGTGATGAAATACCTCTGTTCAAACAAGCTGAGGGTGACGCCACACCCTGGGTGGAAAACGATGCCCTTCTATCTGCTGTTTCTTAATATTGCCACAGCGCTCGCAGATCTCCTTTTGAAATCACTGCTTAACATGGACTACCTGAAAAAAACAGTAATTATTCCAAAGGGTGGGTCTTATAAAATTCACACCAGTTATCCTGCTTGGGACAGCTTTCAGATTGCCTAAATTTTTAATGTTTGACCACCACACAAATTAGTCACTCCTGCTATTTTCCCTGCAAAAGTCTGCAAAATACAAATGTGCTTGGATGAATACGTCAGTTTTAAGGCTAATGCGTAATCTGCATATAATCCACAGAGTGCCTAACATCCAAGGATCAAAAGTTTAAAGTTATTAAAGCTTTATTTGGCCAAAAATGAAGATAAAATATTAAGACTAAGTCCTAAATATAAGAAGAGGTAGACCTGACGAGAGGTGCCGTCTTATCGTATAACATCCGAGGAGATTTCCAGAGAATTTTCAGCCTTCAAACACTGAGCTCATCTTACAGTGGCCAGTGTATACTATAAGCTGCCATGACTTCAGTGCAATGCCTGACCTTTGGCTTCTATCCGCAGCTCATGTTGCTGTCTATGTATTTCCACTTCAAGCAAAGCTGAACACGCTCGAGTTGTGGAGGCGCTGAAGGCTCTGATGTTATTTTAAAGGTGTGTCAGTGCCTTCAATGCGATCTGTTCTGCACCGCAGTGTCATTACTGTGCATAAAGCTGTCGTGTTGTTCGTGTTTGTTCTGCAGACTGCATGAAAAGAAAAACACAGATAAGCAAAGACACAAAGTGGTACAGGATATGAGACCATGTTTAATGGCAATACACTGCAAAAACTTTCACCACTCCAAACGTATCAATCAGTGCCTCCGTCTGTCTGTGAGATTGTCTATTATGTTACGAGCTGAGTGCTGCGCTACAACAAGAATAATATGCATTTACGAGCAAGAAGGAAGACCTGTGAAATGAAAAGTGCCACGGTGAGGTGAACAGTTTTCCACTTGTTTTGCTGTCGCTCAAGCGGCTACCATTTCCGTCTTGTTTTCACTAAGTATTAAGGCAAAAACACACACACATGACCATGTTTTTCTTTTGCATTTTGTAAACAAAATCCCATTTTTATAGTAAGTCTCTTATATTTACCACTAGGGTAATCTTTCTGTTGTTCTTTTGTTTCGTTTTTGAAGCGATAACGACTTGAAATTCACAAAAGTCAAAGTCCTTAAACAACAGGCTTTGCTACATTGACAACAGTGAAAGTGCATTGTGATAGTGACTAAATAAACTAGAACATAACACCACAGAGACTCTCCACATGACAAGAAAAGGTTAGTGATTAGTGATCACTTACAAAACAGCTCTAATACTACACTGTGCTTTAATACTAGGTTCACAATGTTGTACAAATGGGGTGATTATTATTATATCTATAGAAAACACAATGTGTACGAAAATATCGCCATAATTACTTTCTCCTTCTATTTGACTTTGCATAAAATAAGCATAACTTCAAGAGGACTTTGTGTGCATGTTGCTTAGCTTGATGGCTTATTTTAAAACCATGAAAAGGCACTTAGCTTGACAGAAGATTTGGGGCAAAATCACAAACGGCACAAAACGAAAATTAGTCCAATTAGGAAGAGGGCAGTGGGTTCCTGCAACACTATCGAGAGGGAGACAACTCCACTCAGAAATATGACAGATGGCAGAAGATTCCTGTTTCTGTTATGCTCAGACTGGGGCTCGGAAAACTCTGACGCTGTGCTTGGTTCATTCTCTAATGACGTATCGGGGGAAATATGTGCAGCTTCTTCCTTCTCTTCCAAGGCTGAGACAGACTGAGTTACGTTTTCACTCACCTCAGTGACACCTGTACTCACTGAGGTGTTCTCTGGAAGCTCGGGTGATGGTAGAGCTTCACCTTCTGCTTTCAGAGATGTCTGAGTCTCAGCCACGGGAGACAAAAGTGCAAGCGTACTGGCTTCATGATTTGCTGCAGACCTGCTGGAACTTTCTGATAATCCTTCAACAGGTTCGCTCATTCCCACAGCAACGTCTCGCTCAAAGCCCTGTGTCACACTGGGAGTACAGGCACGCTCAGCAGGCAGTTCAAGGCAAGGATGACTGGCTGGTTTTTCTCCAGCTCCATCCTCTCCTGTTGTTGTCTCTGTGGCAGGAAGACACATGCAAGATGCTTCTAAAGGGATTTCCTCTCTGCCAGTCTGGGAGATGTCTGATCTGGGTTTGGAGTCTCGTTGCAGAAAAGGATGTGAGGCAGGCGGCGGCGTAGAGGGACTACTGTCTACGCGCTCCTCAGACGTCTGGTTGCCTAATTCACAGTGGAGTCTGGGTAAAGGCTGTGACTTATTTGGCTGGACTGATTCGCTGGCACAGAGTACAAAGGATGAATTAGTTTGATGTGTGGTTTGGGAAGACATAGAAGGAAACTGTTCACCTGGGAATACAGTGTGAGCGGACAGCGTGCCATCGTCAGATGGAAGCTCTTGGTTGGGTGGGACAAAGGGACCAGACGGGTGAGCTGCGATCTGCTGAAGTAAAACAGCAAGACAACAGTGATAGCTAGGAGACAAAGGAGGAACATTTGTATTCCACATTAACATTGCACGCTGAGGGAAGAAAAGCATTATACTGCATACTAATGCTTTTCTGTGAAAAGGAACTCATGCTGAAGTTTTAGCTGTGAGGAAATGCAAACAATTCATGAGCAGTATGAAGAGGTGGACAGGAATCTTTTTTTAAAATTATGGGGGAAAAAATCTCCTTCCTTCAAATTTCCCTCCCAGGAGGGCAAAACAACGAATGTAGTTTAAATATTCCTTCCTTTAAGTGAACTCGACACGGCACAAGTGAATCCAAAGGAGAAGAAAATTGGATCGGTGCAATTTTCTTAATTATTTTCTCCTCAAGTTTTCCCACGTTTACACATACTGAAGTGAGGGTGGCTGTTTGAACAGCAGGGACTGGACCAAATGTAATGCCTAAAAATACTTATTTACATTTTAACAGGATTTTATTCAAAAAAGGAAAATAGCCATTAGCAAATAATGGAAAAGGAGTTTTCCCTGCTATGAGGCTGCCCTGACAAACATTCAAGGTCATATTGAGATGAAATCATTGCAATATAAAACCAAAAGACAGACAAGAAAAACAGCACCAAGAAGAACATATGCAAAAGCTGGACACATAAAATATGAAAACGGTAACAGCTGAGATAGGGCAGGTGGGTTTTAGTCAGCAGAAAGTAGCTAGATTCTTCTATTTCACAAAAATCATATAATTGTGTATAATGCAATATTTGTTCAGTTAATCCAAAAAATGGATTCTACTTTCCAAGAAGGTTTTTAATTTGACTTAAAAGAATTTTATTGTTGATTTTTTGTAAAATGTGCAGCTGAATCATTTAAGATCACTTTGTAGACCAACAATCTATGACTAAAAAGCTTCAGGGAAACCATCAATTCAAATAAAGGAGTGCTAATGAGATCAGTGTTTTAATGCCTTTGTGTAACTTTAATGTATTATACAAAAATTGGGGTATGAGTTTGTTGGGAATTATAAAGCCCAGATTCTCAAAACCTACGGAATGATACAAGGAATGATGGGAAATGATGTTCACCTTTATTTATTTGTGGGGTTTTTTTAATGTTCTGCTAAAAGGAAAAAGCATGCATGTGATCACTGAGGTGAAACGTGAGAATGAGCCAGGACAGCGTAACAGACACTTTTGTAGTATTGTGAGATATTAATATCAGATCACACGTTATCATGTTATTCTGTTAGGAGGTGGAGTGTGAGAATTTTTTTATCAGGGCTCTAGACTAACTTTTTGACATGGGCGCACCGGTACGCCTAACTTTAAAAATTTAGGCGTACCGGCACAAAAGTTAGGCGCACTCAAATTTTTCAACCGCATCGCTTAACACCGCAGTTTTACATGTGCACTTTCTTTGGGGGGGGAAGTCCATACAGACAATATTAATTTCTAAATTATTAACTAACAAACTTGTGCTTAAAGTGCTTTGTCAATATTGTAGAAAATGTTAAAAACTTAATCATCATCTTGGCCTCCTCTGACGACCTGTTTGCTGCTGTCTGCTGCTGAAAGGCCGTGGGGAGAGGGGACACTTGGGCAGTGCATTTACTGCAGCATATAATGTGTTTTCTGGATACACTGTGCTTTTTCAGCATTCAAATATTGATGGCACCGTGTCAGAGCACTGGCTATGAATTTCAGACAGATCAGGCCTTAACTTAACAAAAAAGTTATCAATAGTTCTTTTCATCTTTTCTTATTACCCACAGCTACAGTACATCCACTTCTCTCAGGCCTAGGCTGCTCACTAGGGCTGAGTATCATCACTGATTTCTATAATCCATTCAATTCCGGTTCTCAAAGTCCTGATTTGATTCAATTTAGCCTCAGACAGTCAGAAATATTATAATTCTGATCATTTATCAGTACTGATACACATGAGACTTCATCAGAATTGTGAAAATCACAACAGATGCCTTTGTGTGAAAGTAACTGAGAATAAAACACAGGAAAACATGAAGGAGATTTTCCTGGTCTGGCTTTTTATAGCAGATAACCTTAAAAATATTCTGCAATTTTGCATAATTTTAAGAAATTTAAATTTCTTCAGTATTGAACAGCAGAAATTAGGCTTTCTTGTCCGAGGTCATTTAAGTGAAAAAAGAAAAAGCGCTGTAAACAACGCTAGACTGGTGGGTAATAAGCGAATGAATAATGCAGAAAACAGATTTGAGACGGGAAACTGTTCCTGAAGTACAGAGAGAGAGAGAGAGAGCTGTGCAGGAAGTGTGATTTTTATCGTGGTGGAAGCAAAACAGCAAAAGTCAGAGGGAATTCATGACGACATTGATCAAATGTGAAGCGCAGTTTGCTGCTTCTTTTGCTGCAGGCTCGGTGAATTTTGGTTGGAGAGAGGCAAAACCTGCAGCTCAGAATCAGCGCAAAAAGACGTAAACACAGCGCGGACCCGAAGAATCGCTAAGCTCCGACAGCGTGTCCGTGTTCAGGCCGTCGGGTGAGAAAGCCGAGAAAGACGAAGCTGATTCTGATGTGTTGGGTCCGCTCCGTGTTTAGGTCTTTATGTGGAATCCGTTAATGAATTGATATCGCTTTATTCAAGCTACTCACCTCTCTCTTCCACCTGCACTTTCAACTGGACCACGGCCAATCAGAGAGGTCCCGCCCCTGACTATCTCTGATTGGTTTAGTCCACGATAGGGGCATAATGTGTGTCTGTTGTTGACCACACGGAGAGTTACAGAGATTTTTTTTTTGTTACCGGAACAGTTGGTCGCACCTGTGCGACCAAATATTTATTTTTAGTCGCACCACTGAAAAATTTGGTCGCATTTGCGACCAAATTGGTCGCACTCTAGAGCCCTGTTTATGTTATGCAGAACTAATTAAACTTTCCCTTCTAAAATACACAGTTATTATGGAAGCTGGTATATCGATTTCCACAGAAGCATTTTTGCTCCATTGCCATGTTTTCAGTCTTCATGCTAATTGTGCAGCAAGTCAGATGAATATATACCCACTGACCACTTTATTAGGTATACCTCCTTTTGCCTTTAGAACTACCCTAATTCTTCATGCCATATATTCAAAAAGGTGCTGGAAACATTCCTCGGAAATTTTCATCCATATTGACACGATAGCATCACAGATCCATTACATGAATCTTGCTGTTCCACCACATCCCAAAGGTGCTCTGCTGGACTGTTGACTATTACAGTACAGTGAACTCGTTGTTGTGTTCAAGAAACCAGTTGTGGCTGTGGTGTAGAAAAGATGCATAATTGGTGTCAAAGGACCCAAGACAATGTTCCCCACAACACTGCAGGACCATCACCACCAGCTGAGCTGATGATACAGGGCAGGATGCTTTCATGTTGTTTATGGCACATTTTGGCATAAACAACAACAGTAGACCTGACAACATTTGTCCAGGTTTCTCTCAGTTTCCTGTTTCTGTCATTGTTAGCTGACATATGCGGCACCTGGTGCGGTCTTCTGCTGCTGTAGACCATCTGCTTCAAGATTCAATGCACTGTCCATTCAGGTGTTTTGTGCATGCCTTGGTTGTAAAGAGTGGTTATTTGCATTATCACTGGATAGTTTCTCTTTTTCTGATCAATCTCTAAAATCCCTAGAAATGGTTATGTTGGAAAATCCATGAAAATCAGCAGTTCTCTGAAATACCATCAACAACCATGCTACATTCAGAGTGGCTCCCCCCTCCCCATTCTGATGCTTAAGCAGAACATCTTGACCATCTTGTGTACATGCCTAAGTTGTGTTGCTGCTATGTGATTAACTGATTAGATATTTGCAGAAAGTATACCTCATAAAGCGGGTTTTAATGATAAGATACTTGAAGATTTCATGAACATGTTTAAAAACTCCAAGCAATGAAATAAAACACATTTTTGTATCATCCATATTGGTTCCGTATTCAGACTTAAAGGCACAGGAGCACTACAATCTCAGAAGAATGACTTCCCACTGGGGGAAATCTTTTTTATTATTATTATCCCACATGAATGCGCAATATACACAATATGCTTTTCTTTATATTCCTGAATTTTCTTTATTTTATTTTATTTTTTAATCGCTTCCTTTGAAGATATCAGCATGGTTACAGTGGTTCAGTTTTCAGTGGTTCAGTTTTCCTTTTTTGTGCACCACTGTGTGCAATCTAGCACAAATATTAGCACCATTTCCACATAAAGAAAGCTAACAATACATCGCAGCACAACAGTGGACATCAGTACTGTTTCAAACAATGGAAGCATAGAAGATATTAGATGTGATCACATGTGGGTAAAAAAAATATTAGTGTCCTGAGTTACGTAAAAGTACAAGAGATGTGAATTCAAATTAAAGTGTGCACAAACTTGAACAGCATGCGTCATGAATGTGATGAGAAACTGAAAAAGAGACATACAGCAGTAAGAAGCGAGACGTTACCTAAGTTGTTGCTGAAGCTTCAATGAGCTGTGAACAACACAAATAACCAAGCCAATGGTGATAAGGTTCAAAAGTTGATCAAACATGTTTGTTATGTTTTATTAGATACATGGCTTGTCTAGAGGGATAAAGCACTTAGCCTGGTAACCTGTTAAATGTGAATTTGTCAAAAATTGCATGCAGATAAAGATCATTTTAACCAGTCCAACAAGTAATTTACTGAATGTGTGTCCTCTCTTGGCAGGTGAGCCAACATAGGAGCAAGTTCCAATCAAAACGGATTGTTTTAAACTTTTGAAGGATGAATCAGTACTCCTCCTGGTGGCTTACAATCCCCATTCTTTTACTTTACTCTTACCTCTACATCAATCTCCGGCTTTACAATGATGGGACACACAGGCGTAGGCCGCAGAAGTCCCGGACGAGCCTCAGAGGTCCCTGCTTCTTCTGTAATTGTAAACCAGATGAAGAAGTTATGAGAATGTGTTTAGTAAGTTATGTTAATCAAAAAATAAAATATGTATTTTTTTAGCCTGGGTAAATACCTCTGTGACTCTTGGGTAAGTCTACCTGGCGGTAGGAATATTTACCTAATAATGATATATGTTGCCACTGAGCTGGATTGTGGCAAATGTGACTTTTTCCTCTGCTCTCTAGTGCAATTTATATTATAGTGTGCCCACTTATATAATCAATAATCTAAGGGAATTAAATGAAACTCATCTTCAGAACGTTATGTGTGAAAATCACAATAGAAGGGTCTGTTTCTGAATCTTCCTCCCCTCACACCCAACCAGTCATAGCAGATGGCTGCCCCTCACCGAGCCTGGTTCATTCAGTTTCGTTCTGTTTAAAGGGGAGGTTTTCCTTCCCACTGCCGCCAAATATTTGCACATAGGGAGTCATCTGATTGTTGGTGCTTTCTCTGTATTATTGCGGGGCTTTAACCTTACAATAATAAGTGCCGTGAGGCAACTGTTGTTGGGATTTGGCACAATAAAAATAATAACTGAACTGAACTGAACAGTCTCATGCTTGTGACAGCATGGAAACATTGATGGTGTCCCAAGTGTTAACTAGCTGCACACTTCTATTGATTGGTGGATTTAGACTGTTGAAAGAAAATATTTCTGGCATGAAACTGCTCACAAAAGGTTTGTGGATTCAATTTCATTTTTTTGTAGCAGAAAGCATTTTCCCTTTAGTCCTATTTTATCTAAGAGAAGGTAAACATTTTATCAACCCATATCTCCAAATGTGGGCAATAACTGCCAAAGCAATCTATATAAATAAACAGTTCAAATCTGAGCTGGAGTGAACTTGTGATATCCCCACTATGAAACAGGATAGTCTTATATCCATTTTAACCCATTTTAATAGTCCTTGCGCCCTTCTGTACCTTCTTCCTTTTCCAGTTCATCCTCTGAATCATTGTTCATACTGAAAGAGATGAGAGAAATTTGGGTTATAAGAAATACATGAAGATGTGACAAAACCATTGAGTAGTGCACACTTTAGATGCAAATGTAAATGTGTTTATTATTGTATACACGCACAAAGCGACACTGCACAGAGGCTTTGTCTGCCAAGACACAAACAACGTAATTGTACATAGTAAAAATATGTAGTGTAAGAAGGAGTATGCAGTCATTTTTATTCTGACTGAAGCCTGAGTAGATTCCATATGGTGGGTCAGGACTTACTATTTTTGTGTTATTAATATTTAAAGATCATTTTGAAAAAAACAAAAAAAAACAAAAACAAAAAACAGTGTTATGAGCAAAAATAAGGAAAATATTTCCCTTTAATCTTTCCATTATCCCTTTTCAAGATTTGAGAAGTAACTCTGAGAGATTCATCTGGCCCAAGAAGACACCTCAGTCACGTGTCTAGTCCAAACCCCGATCTTAACCTAACAGAATAAATAGTGCTTGATCTTTTTGTGTGGGTAGGTGTTGTACATTAAAGACTTATGTAGATAAAGTAATAGAGCTGATTCTGTTAGCACTACTTAAGGGCCGATCTTCAGATATGACATTTTTTGACTCGGGTCAAGACGAAAGCTCGACTAATTCAGCCCCAAAACTCAAGTAAAACTCGAGCAAAACTCAGCAACTCGTAGTGCTCAAGGCAGATGACACTGAATCAAAAGGACATCACTACTCCACACAGGTGTTTAATATTTGATATCTGTTACTTCAAGTGGAAATGTTTTGGCTAAATGTAGTTAATTTCAATAGTATGTAATAAATTTGCATGTCTAGACTTGTTTTATCCCATAATAACCTTTCATCTTACTGGCTGCCTTGTTAATATGTTAAAAATCCAATTATCAGCTGACTTCAAAGCACTTAATCAACCTGTAGTGGCTGTTATGGTGGGAGATTGATACAGATTCTGCTCCCAAACCAACTTCTTTTCAATCAGTGACTCATCCATCCCTAACAACCCATCTGGTGCCTTCCTTCCTCCCTCCAAACAGCTGCAGTGGATACCTACATGACAACTACATCACTTTATATTCAGCTTACTGCTTTTACACGTCCTCACAAGCTTGGGCAACACAAGCTTGTGCTGCCCAAGCTTGAACATTGTGAGATTTATCACAAACTTTCATGTTGATATTACAGTAAATCAGGGGATTAGCTGAGTTTAATGGAGTAGCGAATGAAGCAAAAAGGGTCTGTGTGCCAGCCTTTAATTACAAAAAGGAGAGGAGCCAATCCGTTCCTTTGAAATGGTTTTGCTCCCCTGATGACTCCAATAGAAAAGGTCAGAGGTAAATTTTAGTGCAGGGAAACGCCACGGCTGAAAACGACACCTGCCCTTTTCCTATTCTGAATGCCTCAGACACCGCTGGGTGATTGATACACTGAGCAGGGAGTGTTCTTCCAAAAATCTCTTCCTGTACCTTGCTACAGGCTGTAATTGTAAAAGGTAAAACTAGTAATGGGAAAACTTTGTGAACTCATCTAGGTAGCTTTCCTGTTGTCCTTGTACTTTGATTATGCAACAGACCGAACCACTTTTCTTATGAACAGCCTGCTCTGTTTGAGTTCTTTCTGGGCTAGATGCACTCTCTGGGCAGAACCACTACATTGAGCTGAATACTCATTCCAGGCATAAACCTCTCAGTGAATTAGTAAGCAGGTATAGTTTTGTAGCTGTTGCACAGCCCCTACCTTTGTGGCATCCGTATCTCTTTTTATAATTACATAACTAATATAGAAATTATCCCTTTTTTTCAGTAAAACCTTTTTGGTCTATGAGCCTCCGCATTTCTCTTCTGATTAATAGGATGGACAGCTTTTGAGGACCTTAAACTGACTGAGGCTTGATGGTGACCTTATAATTCTGTGGATGTTTCGGATAAAAGGCATGGGAGGCAGAGACTGGGCAAAATATTACACAAATACCCTTCTAAGTCTTTGTCCTCTGGGGTGTCTAACTGACAAGTGTGACAGGAAATGTACCTGTAAGCTTTTGGAGGTTTCAGGATACTTTTTATTTCCTGTGTGTTGATGTTTGTATGAGCTGAATCATCTTCATAGGTCAGGAGCAGAGTCACCACATAGTTCATAGAGGAGTTATTAGCCCAGTAATCACCATCAGAGGTTTCATAGCGTACAACGAACTCAATGCGAGAGCCATGTGTGGTATAAGGTGGCGCAAAAGACAGCTTGAAGGAGAACTTGTCAGTTTCTCCATCGTGAGATCCCGGGACATACTCTGCTGGGTGATCAAAGTAAGTGGCCCAATTGTCCATTGTCGATCTGACATAAACTGCTTTGTGGAAGGAAATGTTCAGCACTCGTATTACCCCTGTGAAGGCGAGAGGATCGTTCTCAGCTGGAGACATCTGCTCAACCTCCACTTTATTGGTGCGCACAGCCTGCAGCAGAGCATTACCGGTGGGTGCATGAAACTCTGGGAGCACATGATAGATCGGCTCTAGCTCAGGCTTCCGATACTTTGCCTCCTCTTCGTCCCACTTTGCAATAGAGTCTTCATCGTCCGAATCAAAGGCAACAAATTCCTTCACATCCACCAAATCCCCACCTGTTGTGTCGGCAAATGACACTCTCTTCCCGGCGGACAGCGCCAAGTGGATCCGCATATACTCAGCGGTCTCATCGAAAATTGACGCACCTCGCTTTCTGGGCACCGGGGAGCATCTTGGGATGAAGCGGACGTCCTCGGTGTCATCATCATCATCGTCGTCATCATTCTGGTTATCTTCGGCGTCCATTGGTGACCTACTATCTGCGTCCTCGCCTGATTTGCCTGTTTTTATCGTTTTAAAAAGACCCTCTTGGCTTGGTATAGTCAAAAAAGACATTTTTTTTTAATTATTTTTACAGACGTAAAAACTCAAAGGAGCCGAAGACTACATATGGCGTCTCTAAAGAGCTACCAAACACTCATGATTTGCGCAGCTGTGGTCAGTGATGATCCAGCGCTGTCGCTGCGTAACGCACAGTGCCTCTTCAGTCAACGTGTGGCGTTAAATGTCACCCATGGAAACCTTGTCTTTACTGCCAGCCCTTGTGATAGTGTATCCCCTGGTTTTACATGACTTTATGCACGGCAGTTTGACTGCTGTCGTTGAAGCACCAGCCCCTAATTTTAGCACTGACCTACCGGGTTTCCATGCCCTAAATTTGTTGATAAGTTGGTATAATCCTGCGGCTCCCCCTTGTTCTATTTGGTTCGGCCTGGCTCTGCGCCTGCTGCTGGAAATAGCATATTAATGTCATAAATGCCAGCGTTGGAAAGACAGGCTGCATGCGTATTTATTGAAACATCTTTAGAGACAATCAGGTGGGAATTATTATTTCAAGATGGCGTCTCCAAATTCCCTCTCTCCAAGCCTGAATTCATCGAAGACTCAGTCTGTGATACATTATGTTCGTTAGAGTTTAGGCCATTTTAATTCCACCACACTGGGGAAAGTTTTGCCATTCAGTATGAACAGCTGTCAGTGTAATTTAATACCAGTCCAGTTGTAGCAGTGGTTGAGATGGTAAGAAAATCTAAAGTATAACCCATTGTGATAAAAATATGAAATTATGCAAAGATTATTGATTGGACTTCATAATACCGCCCGTATTTTATTGTACAGGCCGTGAAATACGGAGCCTAAGTAAGTAAGATTTGAGAGCTTGCCAAGAACAAAATTCTCAAAGTGCAAGGGTATCTAGGGGGGTGATATATTTACCTAGGAACACTTTGTAGTTGATACAATTCAGGTTTTCACAGGAAAAAAATTACACTGCCAATAATTTTAAGAAATGTATTATTTCCAGGTATTTTAGCAGAAAAACACTAATTTTCCAGCTTACACTCTAAAATCACTGCACTTTTTGTGGCTTAACTTGGTAATGCAAGGTATAAATTTCAATTATACCTTGTATTGGCGTGCATATAGCAGAAACAACAAACACCAGCACGCAATGCAGACTATGGCCTCTGTAATGATAAGACCGTATGGACCTGTGCCCTGTGATATTTGCCGGTGTAGCAAAGGGAGAACAGTCCTTATCACATTTTATATATAATACAAATGGAGAACTCAATAGTGGAGCATCCATGATGAACATTATGGCATGCTATATTTATAGTGTAAGATGGGAAACTTTGGGGGGGGGGGGGGGGGGGGGGGGGGGGGGTTCTGCTATAATACCTGGAAGCTGAGCATTACTTAATATTACTTTTAATTGCTTCTTCTCTGTAAAAACTTGAATTGTTACCTCCTTATTTTAATACATCTACTGCCAAGTATTGCTAGGTAATTGTAATTACATTGTAATTCAGATAAAATACATAGCAATCTCATTTAATTCTAGTGTAATCACACCGTTAGTTGTGGGCTGCATTATGAAATGCTACAAGATAATCTTATAATTCCGAATCTTTTTTTGCGGGGGGTTGCCCTGGCTGTAGATGACTCTTGCTTGGATTTGATTATCTTGGATCAGATGACCTCTGGTTTGTGATTCTTCTGTATAACCTTCAGCAACTTGACGAGGGGGAGAAGCTACGCAACCTATATACAGAATAGGCTATGATGCATGGCTATATGTGTGAAATCGTCTCTTGGAATAGGCCCAAGCTGCATCCGTTCTGCAATACTCAGTTAACCACCACACAAGCCACTGTGGGCACCGCAGATGATTTCATATGCAAACAAAGCCAAGTCCTTGCTTACATCTGGCGGGTTTTTTGTGGGCTAATATGCATATTTTCATTTTAACATAATTTGTTCAGCGTGGTGTAAAGTGTCTCTTTTTACTGCTGTCGTGTAAACACTTAAATATGTTTCCCAGTATTGTCGCAATGATTTTCGAGACCCTGCGCTTGCTGCGCAGTAAACCCGCGGCGGCTCCGCTACAGATTACCGTGTAAACACACCCTTGTATGTGATTGGTCGAGACATTTTAGCGCGACGTACCACAGCCAATCACAGGATTGTTTTTCTATCACGTCGGTGCACGGATAGTAAGCTAAAGGATAATGCAAAAGCAAACTATTATAAAGAAGGCGGATTGCGGCTTAACGGCGATATAGCGTGGCAGGGCTTGATTATCTGGAACGAGTGTTTCTTGTTAGGATTTTATTTGTGAGCATGTGGTACGGCCGTGACTGCGAGGACGCAAGAATTGGGTAAGCCGAGCTAACCAGCTTTAGCAGCAGCGTGCTAATTTTCAGCGTTCCGCAAGGCCGCAGAGAAATACGAGCACTGCTTCCTGTTGTTGCTTTATTGAGAATGTAGGCTGAGCTACGATCACAACGTCAACCCCAAAAGTGTTATCTCGGAAACGAGCGCAGTCGTGCAGTTATTTGCACTTCAGTTTATTTTATACGAGCTTGCGAGCTACCTAGCTTGTTAGCTAGCTAGCATGAGTGAAGTGATGGACTGCAAACAGTCCGCTGACTCTGCATCGAGGAAACGGTGTCCATCACCCGATAAGGATGAAGGCAGCCTGATTCCCAGCAAGTCCGCAAAACTTAGTGACCAGCCAGATGAAACGAGGGTTAGTTCTGAAAGTTGCAAAGACAGTGAAGCCGAGAGTAAAGAAGCAGCCGGGAGCGAAGGCCAGTCGAAAGATGGCAAAGAGGAACAAGCCGCTGTGAAAGCAGATCAGGGTTCAGAGGGCGCTGGTGGCACCAGTTCACAGCCTGTCAACAGCTCCAGCGCTGACAGCCACCACACCAGCAGTAGCACCGACAAGCCGCAGTCCTCGGATCAGCAGGAGTCGGCTCATGCAAAAGACAAAGCAGAGAAAACAGTAGAAACAGAGCGGCGTCCCACAGCTCCTCTGGACAAATCCGACTCAGCTGCCATAGCAGCTGCTGAAGCGCTGGCCAGTCTCACAGGGGGGGACGGAGAAGACAGCCAAGAGACTCCTTGTTCATCTGAAAAGGCCAAGCAGGTGAAACAAGGGAGTAAATTTAAACAGCGCGGGGGACACCAGTCCTCAAAAGTTGGCTCCAAAACACAAGCAGCGGCAGCAGATAGCTCCACATCTGTGCATAGCACTGACAGAGAGGATACAGATGATGTGCCTGAAGCAGATGAGGGCGATGAATCGGTATCTGGCTCTTCCTCCACACCGAGCTCCTCTTTCCCATCAGAGAATGAGGAAAACGATGATGGCGAATGTGCCATTGTGTCTGTAAAGATGGCTCCAGAGTTGAGGCAGTCGGTGGCTCTCCTGGCACAAGTACAGATGAGGCTGGAAGCCCTTGAGAAGAAAAGTGCCCGGCTTCACCAGAGGCTGGAGTTGAAGATTAGTCGTCAGCGGCGCCCGCATCTGGATCAGAGAAGTTCTATCACGAAAACGATCCCTGGGTTTTGGGTGACAGCTGTATCCTTAAAATATGAAAGTGTAACGCTCGACCGATTGCCATGCTGTGTTTGAGTATTTAAAGTGAATTTGTCATGTTGTTTTTTCGTAACTTCGATGTGCCAGCTGTTGAACCATCCTCATCTCTCAGCTCACATTGATGAGACCGATGAAGACGCTCTTAGTTACATGACTGATCTTGAGGTAGGACATTTTATTCTCACAATCTCAGCTGATGCATATTTGTAGAATGGAAGAAAACACGTTTTCCTACCTTTTTCCTCAGATTGAGTCTTTCAAGAATAACAAATTGGGCTACAGAATTCGCTTCCACTTCAGACGAAACCCTTACTTTCAGAACAACATCATCATGAAAGAGCTGCACCTCGGAATGGGAGGTAAAAAATAAACATGTGATTATAAAATCAAGTGATATTAGGTAAAGCATAGTGTAGCCTCAAAATTATATCAGTCTTTTGGAGAATACAGTAATACGATTTTTGACAGTGCACAAAAAAACACAAAACATTTTTTTAGTGGTTGCTGCTTGCAGGCTGCAGCATTTATTAGTGTGATCAAAATGAAGGGCATTTTTCATCCCACATAAGTCAAATGTTTTCTCCAAAAAAGCATAAAATAACTGCCACACTTTAGTTGGACAGCTACTACTTAACCATATGCACAGTATTGTCACATAATAAAATATAATTAAAACACATTTTCAACCTGGGATGTTGTATATTGGGTCGACCTTTTTAACCGACTGCTTAAAGCCCTCTTTTTACCACCGTGCAACTACATGAGTAATTTTGCATCCACCATTTGATTTTCCTATCACATAGGAACTTATGATAGGAAAGGGTTACTCCCTAGTTGCATTATGTGCAGCTAGGAAGTGCTCCTGCAGTGCTTACGTGAGGCATTTGTTTACTTTAGGTCACACATCACCAGCTCCTAGTATCTCCTCCTCATGTGCCTTAATAGCCTGTTTGTGTAGAACGGTGTGTTTTTGCGTCAACTGGTGGAACAAGTTTGTCGTTTCCACCTTTACTGGGATCAATTTTCTTGCATGTTTTGGAAAGCACTGTGCTTTGTCGGAGCTTGATATGGTAGCTCCCTTATTAGGTACAAAGTGGTTAATGGAGGCTAACATGCAGTTCTTGCTCTCAGATGTGTCTGGGCTTGAGTCATTGTAGTGTGTGCTAAGGAAAGTAAATGCATGCCATTGGTGTGTCAATAATATATTGATATGACATTTTAATATCATTTAAAAATTTACACTGGTATTGTGAAAAATGAGGTTCAGTACAGCCCTAGCATATAAGGATAATCTTAAAAAGTAGAGTTATCAATTTTGCTTTTTTCCCCCCCAATTCGGTCATATTTTGGAAGGGAAAATGACAACTAAATGGGAAATTTTCATTAACAGCTGCCTAGGGCTGTTCGATATAACGATATATATCGGATGATGATATAAAAACATCTATCGTTTCATTTTACGCTATCGTTTGTTTCGTGGTGTCGCAAAATAAACTGTTTACGGCAATATTTTTTTGATCGTTTTGATGGTCCCTGTAGTGGCTATATTAATTTCTTAAAGTTCTCTCTTTCTCTTATATTTAATATAACCACACTATGGACAGACAAGCGACTGTTTTTATGCATTGTCGTTAGCAACAACGACGGTAAAATCATCGCGTGTCTGCTTGTTTATTTTCCACATAAACCTTTCACGATAAAGCTCAAGATCCTGTTGAAACTTTTCAAAATAAACTGAATCGCATGAAAGAGTGTGCAGTATTTACGGATGAGAAGCAAAAAAGAGCCGCCAGGTGCTAAAAAAAAATACACCTTAGACTCAAACATTAGAACAGGCTTTTCCCCGCAGCACGCCGTGTAATAAATACTCACAAAGAAAACGGCGGCCGTGACAACTTATGTCTAAAAATGTATCGTTTCATGCATCTGTTAAAACACTCGACTCCAGGTACACGACGCCCAGCTGGAAACGCTTCCCGCAATTCGAGCTGCCCGAGATTCACAGAATTTACAGAAAATGTTACATTTTTGTGATTTATATCGTTATTGGGATGATAGAATTCTTATATCGGGATATGAGGTTTTGGTCATATCGCACAGCCCTACAGCTGCCTATAAAATATATGGGAATGAGAAGTTGCAAGTAAACCAAACAACTTGACAAATTTGTCAGTGTCACATTGTGAAGCATTATTATTATATTATTGTTTATTTATCCAGGTGAAAGTCTCATTGAGATTTAAATCTCATTTCCAGGAGCGACCTGGCCAAAAGGGCAGCAGTGATTCTGTACATTCAGGTTTTATGTTTTTAAATTGAAAGTTAATTTAAATCAGTGGTTTTCAAACTATAGGATACAGGTTCACTGCAGGTGAGCCAGGTGGAATAAACTAAATGAAACTAAGGTCAATGTTTGTTAATGTTTTTCTTCCTAACTTTGGGATAAGTAAAGTATTGTGTTTCTTATCTTTATGGTTTGCTGATGTTATTGCACCTTTAAGTAATACATTTCAGTTTGGGTTCCTTTTTACTGTTTGATTTAAAAAAAAAAAAAAAAGGAATGCGAGAGTGAACTTCAGCTTCTGGGGCACTCAAGATAAAGTGAGGACCACTGATTTAGGGGACTCATGTAAATAAAAGCCCAGTTACAATACGGCTGGTGAGTGGCGAAACTTGCTTTTAGAAGGGCACACACCGTATTCAGACAGCACAGTTGCATTATGAAATGGAGGATTGGCTGAGATTACTTTAACTGTTTTACTCTTTGTCGTCATGCACATGAATAGAAAGAATCATTTGTGATGTCAAGCAGGAAGCTTATATCCTCAGTATCATGTTCTAATCCTGGCTGCTCATGTTTTCAGGATCTCCCATGTCGTTCTCCAACCCCATTCTATGGCATCGTGGACACAACCTGACAGCCCACAGTGAACCCAGGAAGTCTTCACGTGGTGTTTATGAGACGTTTTTCAGTTGGTTCAGTGACCACAGCAGCCCAGGACAAGATGATGTAGCACAGGTACAAAAGAGTACACCCACATATTGGATTGTAGCGAAAATAAATCGATAAGTATAATTTTATTTATTTGTTTATAAGGACAACACATTGATCAACATTTGTGTGAGTATGGCAGCGTTAGTCAGCTGGCTAATTTTCAAGTGCAGTTCTTTGGCAAGATGTTTTTAAAAATGATTCAAATAATAGAATAAACACAATAATTGGACAGACAATTACACTCACTATTCAAGACAAGAGGAAAGAGCAAAAAATGTACTCCTAATATAATATAAAGACAAGCGGCAGCCACCACAAACATTTAATACAATAATACAACAGAAACAGTAAGCAGCAACAAATAATAGAAACAGTAACCTTGCCTGGTAAAGAATTTCAGGCAGGTTAGATCGAAACAGAAAAATAAAAACAGATTTACTAGAATTTACTGTGCAGATTTTAACATGTTTGTGTCTGATCAACCTGGATCAAGATCTGGAGACTTAGTAACGGTGTTGTAGGAGCTCCAGTTTCTGTTTTCACTTGGTAAAACATTTTCTATTTGAAGCTTTGATTAACAGGATCTCCTGGTTTTAAATGTGTGTTGCTGTATTCGAAAGCTTTCAGACCCACTAGGCTGCAACAGTTTCAGAGGTATTTTGTTAACCTATTATTAGATTTTGCTAGACAATCATTATTTGCAAGCATGGTGTGCCAGCTGTGTGCTGAAAGGGTCAGAGTTCAAATGCTTGAAGCAATTATGTCACATTTAGTTAACATGATTACAGTCAGACTTTGGAAAAATGGCGACTTTATTACCCTTTAAAAATAGAAGAAATTCCTCTTTCAGTTACCGTAATTGCATTTTTGAACTAGATAAATGTGAAGTGAACTGAAGCTTCCACAGTCTGGTTGAGAGTAAAGTTGGACTTTAAGGATGGAGCACAAGTAAAGAAAAGAGAGGGGTAAAATGAGAATGTGACACAGTTTAATCTTGATTTCCAAAATTGAGGTTGAAAATAAATGTTAAATAATTGCGCAGCCCCAATAAGGACACTTCCTTTTTTGTTTTGGTTTGTTTTTAACAGATATAAAAATCAGGGTGTCTATCAAGTGGACCACCACTGGGCAAATGTGTGCGTTCATTTATTTATTTATTTTTATACAAAAGCTTCAATGGTAAATTAACAGTTTAAAAAGACTATAAAGACATTTTAAAAATAAATAAAGAGCCAACCCATACGTTATAGCTAAATACTCTTTTACCTGTTTAGTTGATGAGGTCACTAAAGCCCCTTTTCCATTAATACCTACTCTGGTCGGCTTGCCACGGTTTTCAGGGTTTTCCATCAAGGGGTTCCAAGCAACCCAAGGTAATTTCAACAGACTGCATGCCACCGATTGGCTGGTAAGTGGCATCAATCAATGAGCTATGAGAGGGTCTCGTTCGCGAAAATCAAACCAACATTTTTAAAACCCCGAAAACAAGGAAATGGCTACAAAAACAACACGGTGGTCTCAGAGTCTGATGAAAAGCCTCAGACCGCTCGACGTCCACCTTGATTGTAGCGTTCATGTCGCATACTAATTACATCGCTGGAAGTTCAGCCACGTTGCTATGACAACGATCTCGCACATTGGGTGGTACTCAATTGTAACAGAAAACCCGTCGATCCAAGTAGGTACTAATGGAAAGGGGCCTTATGGGCACAGTGGGCCATCTACAAATCTGAAGCTCTGTGGTTTGATTCCCACCATGTCAAAGTGTCCTTGAGCAACCCCAAATTTAATCTGAAGCATCAATCAGCTTGTGAGTGTGACAGATTAAGCTTCTTTTGGCTGCTCCGTTATTCACATGGGGTCGCCACAGCGGATGGCGCCAGGATATTTGCCAGATTTTGAAGCCGGATGCCTTGTATCTCCTCTCGGTCTTAAACACCGGCTTTTTCACATGTTCTACAAATGTATAAGCCACTGTAAGTATGGAGCAGAAGCGGATCAATATATTGATCTGCCATTACTGGCGATTTGAGGGTTTTTAACTATTGAGAGATGAACGATTATTAATAAATGTTTTGCATGCCAAGCACAACTGGCAGCTGATCCGATCCAAGTGACGTGTTGTGAAAAAGTGCTTTCAGAGCTCAGTAAGAGTAGAAATCACTGTAAAAATACCAGTCGATTTACCATTTCTAAGTCCATATTTGTTCACTTATGGCTGGCTCAGGCTTTGCCCTTTGTTAGTGATGTGCTTCAGTGGGCTTTCACTGGTATAAGCTGTAAATTGGGAAATGAATGCCCTGTTGTTTTTCTCTCTCTCTCATCACCCGCTGTGTGTGCAGGGACGCATTGAGGCCCAAATGCTGCTCCCTCTTCAGTTAATAGTTAATGCGTTTTTTTTCTCTGCCTCAAAAGATTGAATTAATAGTTCCATATTAATTGAGCGCGACATTAAATTGCCCACCTGACCAAAGCCGCCAGGGTTACATTTTCTGATGGAAGCCCTATAATAGGAAAATTCTTAAACAATGCCATCAGGAAAACGTGTTTGTGTGTGTCTGTGGGGGTGCATTGTGTGTTTTCTATTCAAACATTTGCCTCTGGCAGGAATGCACATGGTGTGTGAAACTGAACATGTGCATCTCAACATATTGAAATGTACTGAAATGAAATTTGTGCTGTTCTTCAGATTCTTAAGGACGACCTGTACCGAGACCCTCTGAGATACTACCTCACTCCTCTCTGGGAACCGAGGGAGAACGGCAGGTAAAATAAACTTACAGATCCTACCAACTAACAGTCAGTGGGAGAAACACACATCGTAAGCCGTAAAATACAGAAGTATTCTCAGTAGCTGAGTGGGCTGCACATCAAAACAAAGAGCGTGTTTACTGTTAATGTGAAGGTTTATTTTTTTTAATTTTGCAGTAGTGGCACGGGGGCTAGAACGGCTGACAACGGCAACGGAGACGACTGTGTTGTGATCTCTGACTCGGATGATGAACCCGGTGAGGAGGCTGGTGAAGCTGAACAAGGCAACAGTAGGGATGAGGAAGAGGAGGAGGAGGAGGAAGGCGAAGAAGAGGAGGAAAGAGGGCAAAGTGCAGGTCAGTGCCAAGACGGGATGGATAAAACGGTTCAAATCCCGCATTATACAGAAGCTCATTCTCACTTCTAGCTTATTTTGAAAATGGATGTCTGCGTCCATTTAGTGTTGAGCTCGCTGGGCTGTGTTGTAGCTGAAATTTAAATGTATGAGTAATGCGGGTTAAACTGAATAGACAAGAAATATCTCCTCCTCAGATGAGAGCCCAGGGGAGGAGGAGGATGGTGGAGAGATTGTGATCGACGGTAAGACATCACTCTTAACAGCAGCGCTACAAATTCACCATTGTCACAAATAATCAGTGGGAGGCTGTTGAATCTGCGGGTGGCATTTCAGTCTGCGTATCCTTCATTCTTTGATTTATTTAAGCTGAATCAGAAAAGCAACGAAAACATCTTGTTTTATTTGAGTTTTTAAACCATGACTGAAAAAAATTTGTATTTACTTTGTTATAGTGTTATAATGAAAATAAGAGCGCAATTTCAACACAATTCAGTTTTTCTCAGTTTTTTTCCACTGTAACTTTCATCTCAAGGCACTTTATATTGTGATGTCAAGACTCTACAGTAATATGATGTGAGCAAGGACGGTGACAGTGGGGAGGATGAACTCCCTTTTAGTCTCCAGCAAAACCAGGCTCAGGAAGAGTGCAGGCATCCACAGATGGAGAAGATAGAAAAGAGGAGCATAGGGATATGATGAACAGCAGGTGGTACAAGAAACTACAGGACACATTATTGACTTGAGTAGTGGGTTACATGGGGAGTGGAGAATTTGGGAAGTCCCCCAACAGCCTGAGCCTATAGGAGAATAACTAAGGGAAAATTCAGGGTCCTCTGATCCAGCCGTAACTGTAAGTTTTATCAAACCGCAACAGTTTAAGCCTTATCTAGAAAGCAGGAAGGGTGTCTGTCTCCTAAACCCAAACTGGGAGCTGGATCCACAGGAAAGGGGCCTGAGAGCTGAAGGCTCTGTCTCCCATCCTACTTTTGGAAACCACAAGCGATGGGATAATAAGGCAATATAAGGTCTATTTCAGTGTTATAAAACATTCTTGAGCCATACCAGCTGTGATTTTCTTAAGTGCTTTCCCAATTTTAAAAGGCTCATTAATACATTTCTCATAGGATTTAATTAGAGCCATAATTACTACAGCAAAACTAAATCTTTTTCACTGCATGCTTACCTGCGGTTTTTTTTTTTTGTTTTTTTTTTTTAAGTAAAAATAAAAAAACATCACTATTTCTTTCCTTTCAATTTAGGTTTCAAAACAGAAAAGAAACAAAATAAGAAAATTCATTTTCCCCAAATCTATATTTAAAACCAAACACAAATAAATCAAAGAATGAACAATACATGGATTCAATTCATAATCTTTTTCCTCTTTCCTACTCTTTTAAATTATGGTATTTTTTTTATTTTTATTCACCTTTTTTATTTTAAAGTTTGCTTTGTGGGATAATTAAAGTGACCCATTGAAACGATAGACGTCTGATTTTTGTCCTGTAGGCTCCGATGACAGCGATCAGGAGGAAGAAGAGGAAGAGGGAGCATAAGAAGAAGAAGACGTGAGCTTGAAGGAGTCACCGCAGGGACCAGAGACCGAGAGGATGAAGAGAATGCTTGGTTTGTGAAGACTAACAGCAAACATTAAACCCTTCTTCCTGATGTTAGTCATTTTTATGCACAGAATATCCAGTTTTGTTTTGTTTTTTATAACAAATAAACACACAGAAGCATTTTAAATCAGGTTTAACTGTAACAACAAAGCCAAGGCAGCGCGTTTCCCCTCTGTTTTATACAGTTGGTACTGTGTCTTCTGATGTACTCTGATACACTTTTTGCAGTTGTTTTTTTTTTTTTTTTCTAAGCAGATTCTTGGGCATATTATGCCTCCTGGTTCTTCTACTGTTTTTCGATTTAAAGAGCATTGTACTACAACCTGTACGCGTGTAGGTGAGTTTTCTGATTGCCCCTATTTGGTGGCATAAAACTTTGCATTGCATATTCTTCAAATAACAGTGAAGCCTTCAGAGGCTTTATTAGCAATCTTGTCACATTTGGGCTTTTCTTTTGTTTGTTTGTTTTCTGGGCTTTTTAGGAATCGACATGTGACAAAGCAAATATGTCACAGTTTAAATTTGATATAGTTACAGTACATTTTAGATGCACTGAGTACTGAACCAAAATTTGTTCTCAGGGATGATCATGGCGGTAGTCGCGTTGAAAGAACCGTGCTGACTTTTCAGACATTTACACACTCTGGTTATTGTCGGTTGTGTATAAAGAAACGTGTACTCTACTGTAGTAAGTAGGAACAATTATTGTTTTAATAGACTACCTGTGTTTTGTTTCGGGTTTTTCTTTCTCCCCTACTCTACGTGTCCTGTCTTGCTACACACCAGCCTCCATCAGCAGTCTGTAAACCATCTCTGGTGTTTAAAATCATTGCGTAGTTTGACGTTTTTGTGGATTTTTGTAAAGCACTCCTTGAGTAAGAAGAGTTTTGATATTTGATTTTCTTTTAGATTTTAACTTAATTTGAAATTTACTTTCTAAATCATTGAAGGTTTAATCTAATGTAACGTGTTTAAGGTTTGTGTTATCTGCTTAAAATGATGGTATTTATTACTTTGTTTTTCTACAAATCCAAATTATGGCATGCCTGTGAGCACGAAATATAAGATGAAGTGATTATATTCCTTACAAGGCCGTGTGGGGGGGGAGTAATTTTCTGCGCACAGTGTTAGTAAATGTTAAATTCACAGCAACAGATGGGGTGCACTGTAACAAAGCTAGTATTTGTATTGCTTACTTTTCTTAGCAAGGAACCTGTAAATAATACTTCTGCGTTGTCTTTTGGATAAGGCAAAACATGTTTAATCCATGGATAAATTTATCAAATAATCTGGAGGGTTTTTCATAAACATGATCAGAAGGTTATATTTTGTGTGCTGTGTTTTATAGAACACTGTAGTTACAGATACCTACTTGTTTGTTGTTTTGGGTAATTTTTTTTCTTTTTTTGTTTTAAAGATAAATGTCAAGTTTTTGCTCAGACCTAATAAAATAGACAGTTGTTTCACTTTGTCTGTGTGGTTGACATATGCTAGATCCCCAGTCCCCAACACCTGGGCCACGGACCAGTACCGATGTGTGAGTCGTTTGGTACCGGGCCGCGAGAGTTGAGGCTCGGGTGTGACATGGATGGTTTTCAGGGGTTTTATTGGTTTTTATCGTTATTTTTCATTGTTTTTATCATTAACTCTGTTTCCCTGGGTCTTTTTCCGTGTGTTATGAATAAATCATCTTTTTTTTTTGGTACCGGTACCGGTTTTATTTTGTTGTATTTTCCTGCAACACCTTAAAGCAGGTGTCTCCAACTCCAGGCCTCGAGGGCCGATGTCCTGCAGGTTTTAGATTTGTCCTTGATCCAACACAGCTGATTCAAATGGCTAAATTACCTCCTCAATATGTCTTGTAGTTCTCCAGAGGCCTGGTAATGAACTAATCATTTGATTCAGGTGTGTTGACCCAGGGTGATATCTAAAATCTTCAGGACACCGGCCCTCGAGGCCTGGAGTTGGAGATCCCTGCCTTAAAGGAAAGTCTGTGAAAATATTGTCGGACATAAACCGGTCCGTGGCGCAAAAACGGTTGGGGACCGCTGTGCTAGAGAAAATTTTTGTTATCTATTGTGGAGTTTATGCCCAAATATACACTCACTGGCCACTTCTTTAGGTATACCTGGTTAGTACCCGGTTTTACCCCTGTTTGCATTAAAAGCTGGCTTAATTCTTCATGCACAGATTCAATAAGGTGCAGGAAAGATTTCCCAGAGGTTTTGATTTGTATCGACACGATAGCATCACACGGTTGCTGTGGATTTATCGGCTGCACATCGTGATCTGAATCTGCCGTTCCACCACATTCCATAGGTGCTCTTTATGGCTTCAGATCTGTCGACTCTGGAGGACGTTTGAGTACATTGAGCTCTTTATCGTGTTCAAGATCCCAGTTTGAGATCTTTTTACTTGGTGCGACTCATCAGAAGATGGGTACACTTTGGTCAAAATGGGATGGACTTTTTCAGCAAAAATATCCTGGTATGCTGTGGTGTTTACACAGTATTCGGTTGTTACTAAGGGGCTCAAAGTCTGGCAAGAAAACACCCCTCACATCATGACACTACCACCACTAGCCTGAGCCTCTGATATAAGGTGGGGTGAATGTTGTTTACTCCAAATTTTGACCCCACCGTCCAAATGTTGCAGCAGAAATTGAGGCTCATGAGACCAGGCAACATTTTCTAGTCTTCTATTCAGCAATTTATGGTGAACCTCTGTGTGAATTGTAGCACTTGTAGCACCCACTTCTCTGTTTCTGCTGACAGGAGTTGCACTTATCTCAAATTAGTTTAGCCATTCTTGTCTGACCAGTTTTTCACCAGTGGAAGATGCCACTCACTGGATCGTTTCTCTTTTTCAGACCATTCTTTGTAAACCCTAGAGATGGTTGTGTGGGAAACTCCCAGTTGATGTGCAATTTCAGATATCAGACCAGCCCATCTGCCACTAACAACTCACTTGAATCACTTAACCCTTGTGTGGTGTTCGTATTTTTGTTACTCAGCCAGTGTTCATGGGTCTGGTGGACCCGCTAGAGTTTTGGCTTTCCAAATTAACACTATCAAACAATTTTATGTTAAATTACTCAACAGATGTTTACTTCATCCCAATTACAAGACATATGAACAGCAAACATGGTTAATTTTTTCCCTTTACCTTTGTTAGATCACATTTATGAATTAATGTGCTTCTCGTTTTTCTTTTATATAAAATGTTATAAATAAATCAGTTATAATCAAGTGGAGTGAGTGGAAAGACACAACACATTTACACGTGAAAAAATAATTAATTGTTTGATTTTTCTTTTGAAGAAAAATGAACACGGGTCTCACAGACCCGAACACCATACAAGGGTTAAATCACCATTCTGATCCTCGTCTTGATCATATCTATATACCTAAATGTATTTAATTGCTGCTATGTGTTTGGCTTCTTAAATATTTTCTTACCCCTCACTTACCTGTTCCTCTTCACTGCCCCACTACGCAATAAAAAAAATCTTAAAAACATAAATATGTAATATTTACAACATCTAGTCACTGGATATCTCTCTTCCTCTTATTCACATCGAGCCTGGAACATCTGGGTTCAGATCCTCTGATGCATACAAATGCACTCAGTGACACACTTGCACCTGCTTTTAATTCTGACCATGTATAATGTGTTTCTTTGTGTTTGTGTGCCTGTATTGTTGTGCAAGTACACTTCTGAGAAAAAGATTTAAATTGCCCTCTTTGCATTTTGCCAAGAAAATGTGCAAATGTACATGCAAATACAGTACAAAAAGGAAAATTCTCCCAAAGCTCTTCCTTGGATGTTAGCTGGCTTGTCTTTTGTTTTCAGTCTGATTCCACACTATTTCGATACTGGCTCTAGGGAGGCCAATCCACGACTGAAGCCACTGACACTTTCCCAATAAGTACTTTTCTGTATTTATAATTCCATCAAGTTTGAAGAGATCCTCAACACTACTGGCTGAAATGCAGCCCCAAACCATGACGGAGCCTCCACCATGTTTACAGATTGATGGAGACATTCACTGTTGTTTCTCCCTCTTGATCTCTTCTGTACATAGTGAACCAAAAATATCTCATTTGGATTCATCATTGATTTGATCGCTTGTCCAGTTTCCTCAAGTGTTCAGCTAACAGCTCTTTGAGAAACACCTTGGTGGTGCAAAATACTATTAAAGAAAAACTGTGAGAGACCTTCAGAAATTGTGGTGTTATTGCTCAAGGCCAACTTAGAAATGACAAGCACGCCTGGCTGCTTAGAAACAAAGTGTAAAGAAATGATGAGTGGTCCAAAACTTTTGCACATTACTGAGGTTATTGTATATCAGTCTGCCTTTAAAAAAAGGTTCCAGATCTCAATAAGACTGTTTAGCTCTTCTTTCCATAAAGACAACATTTGATCACCTCTCCTGTACCTTTAAAGATGAGCTTTTACAACTCAGTATTCATTAATAAAAAAGTGGTTTTATAACCATTAGAATAGGTTCTGGGTTTTTCCAAGAGTAGTCCCAATAAACTGCATAGACAGGGATCACCCTCACTACCTTCTGATGCACACTCAGCCTCTTTGTTCTTTAAGTAGCATTAAAACAAGACAGAAATCACTCAGTTCATAGAAACAAGGCTTGCCCTCTAGTAAGTTTCCAAGGTGGAAAGAGTTAAACAAAGGATTTCATAATGATAATAAAATAGCCACAAGATGGCAGTGTGGTTAAGCCAATCTATTGTTAGAATAGCTGTCAATTTTTTTGTTTTTAATGAGTGAATCTAATATCTCATAAACAGCCAAATTTGACAGCAGCATTTAGGCTATTAGGTGTGTAGAAATGAGAAATGATTAAGTCTTCCCTCAGCTGTCTCACACGAACACGAACCGCTTCTAATAAGTTATAGATGTGTGACTTATTAAAGTGATCTCAGATATGTTTGGCTGCAGCACTTGCATCTTGACGGGAAGAATCAAAGAAGACCCGCTGAGATACAGCTGTTCTTTATTGTATTCCAACTTTGATTTGACATTTCAAATGTAGCACTGCAAATAGCCACGGGCAAGACATTTTTGGACAGGCCCAGACAAAGGACCAGCAGTGCTGTTGCAATGGTACACTTAAACCCCTGATTCCACTTTTAATGCACAGCTATAAATATTCCACTAGCGAAAACCTGTCCTGTTGTAGCAGCACCCGGGGTATGCGGTCTAGGATGGGCCTATACTATTAATACTGATGATGAAACACATTATGGCCACATGAAGTGATCCCATGTGAAACAGTGTTTGTCTCATCTTTGAAGTAGTTTTTTTTGGCCTATCTCAGAGCACCACATGTTTTCATGACTATGAATTAATAATGAGGTTGGTTCCTACAATATTGATTGTGACAAACTAAGTACAGATTGCTGGGAGGGTAAAACCATCCTCAGGCTGCTTTGTGGTCTGAGGGTAGTCTGTGAAGCCTTTGTTATGTGTGGGGTGGCAAAATCCTAAATGGATTCTCCGGCGTAAACTACACTACCCTGGGTTGAGCTCTTGTTGATACTGTACACAAATCATCTTGTCATGCTGCTTCATGTTCTTCGCTTTTTTTTTCAGTGCATCTTAAGAATCTCAGGCCGATTAACGGTGACAAAAAAAATGAAAGAACAACACACGGGAGCTAATTCCTCATCTGTGATTAAAGTGGGGGAGGTTATTTTTTCTCCTGCAATGTGTACAAAAAAGGGGCATGAGCTGCTCTCTGAGGCTCATCAATAGTGGATAATCTGACGGTGTGAGATAGGCCTCCTTGAATAACAACTACCTGTGTGTGAGTGTGTGTCTGCGAATGTAGGTCTTGTAGTGCTGTTTGCGAAGCTTGCGTTCGATGTGCACGCTTCGGGGTGCACGCACGCTTGCAGGAGCCGCGCGTCACATAAACACGCCTTCGGGTTTTTAACGCGAGCGGGATCCACTGCTCGTCAGATAATCAAGATGAAGCACAGCATTTCAGTAGTGCAGCAGAGAGAACAGCTAAAATGAGAAGAGAATGGAGTGAGTATGACTGAGGGAAATGGATGAGTGCAGTGATAAGCAGGGCTGCCCGGGCCCTGACAGATACACACAGCAGATGGATGACTCTTATCTGGGAGATCACAGAGTGCATACTCACGCCTAGGCCCAGTTACAGAGCCACGATCACACCAGACAGATGAATAGGCCTATCCCCAACCAATCACACTGCACGTACTGTAGACACACACACACAAGTGCACGCGCACACCTACACACACACACAACTTCTTGACAGAATGAACAGATTGCAGCTTCTGCGTTACCTTTTGTGTCTTTGACATTGAAATTCACCTGGAGTCTGGTGTCTCAAGGATATGTGCGAAGAGAGCAGGGAGCAAGGGTGTGGACGGAGATAAGAGAAATCAATTTAATTTCAATTCGAGCAGCAGACGCGAACGCGCGCGAGTTTGTGTCTCCGTGCCGACATGCACACACTGTATGCATGTGCGCCGGCATACAAATTTATCTGTCAAAGAAAGACCCGCATGCACTGTATTCTCACTTTGTTCAGCTTGCCACATTTTTCACTAATTCTCTTAGCGCAAACAATGTCTGTGGCACAGGTTAAGATAGAGCTCGAGTCATAAATACTCAAAACAAATAACATTTTGAACTGTTTTTCTCCCACTGGGACACTTAACCATTAACCAGCTATTACCAAAGACTTTTCAAAGAGTGCTGACAGGTCTACCTTTTAAGACACGGGGACTGTGCTTGCACTCATCTGCTTACATCCTCACTATCCTCTTTTGAAATACAGCTACCCTCCCTGCCAACCACACACGCACGCACGCACGCACATACCCCTTGTTATTTGGAAAGAGCTCTTCTTCAGCAGCTGTTGAATCTCCCAGCTGCGTTTTATTACAAGGGAAAGTGCCAGTCTTGTCTTCAAGGCAGATGGCGGGCTGGCTGGCCCTGTAGACACGTGGCATGTTGGACGACTGCAGACGGTGCTCCATCTCAAAGAAGCCGAAGCTACATTATGTTTGTAGAGTGTTTGCACTAAAAGTCTGCACTCACCTCATTCCCAATCCGCTGTGTGGTGAGCAGGCTGTGTCTGGAATGTGCGCCACGTATGCACCCTTCATGTCAAAGATGTTTTCCAAAGTTGTTCTCCTTTGATAATCACTGGTGTGTGAAGTTCGTGAGTGTCGCACAGCACCTGCTCTCTTTTCATCCATTGTGATGTTTACATTTTTTCGGACCTGTAAGATAATAATTGCAAGGCTTGTTAATCTGCGTGGAAAGCTTTGTCACTGAACACAGGGCAAACAATTCTTGTGAATGTCTTATAGTCTTATTTTCTCTACCCTATAATTTCTTCTTAAGGTGATTTCATGTAATGGTGATGCCCTGGACATGCCCCAGAGCCGCTGGCATGTTCAGACACTCTTCAGTTCATCAATACACTGCATGAAAACCCATCAGGGGGTTAAAATAATAGGTTGTCTTTCCTTGCGGGGACAATACCCTGGCTCTGGAAATGATTGATGGGTCTGAGGTCCCAGGATTCACCAGGAGTTTTTGGTTGGCCTACAGGGATCAATGTCTACCTCACATTTCACATTACCTATCCATTAGGGAAGAAGAGCCACTTGAGGGGGGGCTTTTTGTGGACCAGAAAACCAGCCAATGTTGTTTCCTAATCCTACAGTCTGTCTCCAACAAAATCATCCATCATGCTGGAGTTAACAGGGATAGACTCACGTACACAGAGCAAAAATACCAACCGCAACACTCAGTGAGGGGCTGTTGCTATGACTTTAGCAAGTTGAGGCAGCAGTGTATGAATGCTGGGGAGATAAGAACACAGGATGATGCAGTGAAAGATACTGTACAAATGACGTTAATGAGTGCTTGTGAAGGGTGGAGCTGGTCAGTTTATTGGTGTCCATGGCCAAAGTTGAGAGCACATGGAAACTTGAACCCGGCACACAGTCATGAGTCATTTCCGCAACTGGAAACAGAAGGATGCCTCCAGTGGGGCAGGAAACAAAGGCGCTCTCCTGGATACATTTTGACACACTTTGCCGCCTGTAGATCACATGTGGCTGATACCCAGCTTCTGATAAGGTCAGTGATTTCACATACTCTGCTGGTGTGATGAGGAATCAAACCAGAAAACGTGCATTAAAGATAGATTTAAGCGTTGAAGATTAGAGTGTTCTGAGGCTTTGCCAAGAACTGCCCCCACCATGTGACCTTTTACACACTGGCACACCACATCACCTCATGGGTTTATTTTATTTTACTGTCTTACAGGGCTGTTGCTCAGAATACACTCACTGTCTGCTTTTGTGTCTTTAGTGCGCCACATTGCATCAGCACTCTCCACAAAGCCGGCAATGATGAGAGGCGCCCTAAAAGCTGTTTTAATTTCAAGCTCAAGGCTCCGTTAAAAGGATGGATGTCCTTTACATTCAGTCCTCCCCCCCTTTCTGGTTGCTTTGTCACTGTTGTCATGAGCGCTGGAGCCAGCCAGAGAGGAATCCCTGGAATCTTTTTTGGCTGACCTGGCTCTGAAAAGTAATGGTGACATTGTCCTAGTAGCAGACCCGACTCCTAGATGCTTAATAGTAAATTTCAGTCCCTGCATCATGTGTAAGAATAGTCTGTGGCCCTTCTGGTGCCTCAAAGAAACTAAAAATGAAAAAGAAAAAAACATTCAACAGTGACTGTATGCCCTTCACAGTTTCCATAAAATACGCAATAATTTAAGCATTCTAAAATAATTAGACTGATATAGATTAGTTGCAGTTTACAGCAGAGTGGAGCAGTGAGTTTAACTCAGCAGCAGTGATAGGGTTAACATACCCATATGGTGTACCAAGAGGTTTGGTCCAATGCTGCTGTGGGCCAACAGGAGAGCGAAGGCTGGGTGGGGAAAGAACAGAAGGGAGAGGACAGCGGGGCATACACTCTCCCAACACCTGCACCTGGTCACTTGAATCTCACTCAGTCACCTCCAAACTCACTTTTACGGATCAGCGGACCAACATCTCGATCACATCACGGTGATGGTTGTTGCCATCCAGGTTTAAACTTTTTTCTCTCTCTCTCTCTTTTTTTTTTTTTTTTTTTTTGGAAAGAGTGGAAAAGGCGTTAAAGGATTAGTTGTTTCCCCCTCCTCCTTCTCCTCCTCCTTTTTTAAAAAAATATGTTGAGTGAATGCCTTTGGTCAATGGCGACCGATTAGCCTTCGGTTTTTCCTCAGAAGAGGAATTAGCAAACCTATCGGATTGTTTTATGCCTGCGCAGAGCTGCTGACAGAGATTTTCCAGCTCAGCTCCGAGGCGCAAAACGCGAGGAGTGCAGCGGTAACATCCCGCAAGTTTGGGATCTGAAAGCCCGGTATCAAAGGTAGGACATTTAACTTCTCTCTGGTTTAACTTTTAACTCAGGTTTGGTTACTCTGTAGCGTGGTCTGGATGGCAGATGACTGGAGTGCACGCATTTGTAGCCCACGGCTCCTATTTCTGGATGTTGAGTTCACAGGTAAGCGCGCACTCCTCCCGAAAAAAGAACAAGGTTATAGAAATCCTGTAATTATTATTATTTTTCTTTAAATGGAAACCATATAATAACACAGCAGAACTTTAATCTCTACTGCTGATCCCACCCAAGCACAGAAAACCAGCAGGAGTGCCGCCACTTGTACAAATACCACGAAAATCAGGCCATCTCGAACATGTAGTCCCTCGGGCTCAATATAATGGTTTAGTAACACCCACTAATTGCATTTGTAACGATATTTTTAAGGCATTTCAAGTAGACTCACCCTTTAATTATTTTTTCCATCTTCATCTAAATATTGGTAGGTTAAATGTAGCCTTCAGAGTCAGCAGGTCATAGCCATTATGTATTCAAATTAGGGTCAAATATGTTTTCTAATTATTTGTCAGTATCAGTTTATTATTAATATTTTGTATATCATGTTTTTATTTATAAAGTCATAATGTTAATGTTACATGGGCTGACTACAAAAAAAAATCTCACACCATTGTATTTTCATTGGTCTCTACCTCATTTCAAATATCTCACGGTGCATGACGGGTTATTAGCAAGTAATATACGAGGTTTGATAAAAGCGAATAGGAATCAAGCTCCCATGGTGCGTAAATATAGCAATTGTGTGAATATGCCAAGAAGACTGTGAGGTATTCCCAGCAGCTTCTGTTTTAAATTTCTAAATTCTTACCATGTCAGTCATTTCAGTTTCATCAGCTTTTTTATGGCTGCATATTTTTTTGTATTATGTGTGTCAGATAAATGAGTGGCTTATTGTGAAAAAAAAAACAACAAAACCTTTTGTGAAATCCCACCCCATTTTTGACCATGAATAACTCATTTCCAGGCTTGTACCATGTG
Source organism: Rhamphochromis longiceps (assembly GCF_057381845.1). NCBI lineage: Eukaryota > Metazoa > Chordata > Actinopteri > Cichliformes > Cichlidae > Rhamphochromis > Rhamphochromis longiceps. The sequence goes on from NC_140576.1 coordinate 22,405,218, forward strand.
CACTGGAGGCCTCGGCTACACATATGTCATAAGGAGGGGGTGAAAAAGCCCGAGGGATAGCTTATAGCCCGAGCAAGGCACACCTTCAGGGAGACAATTTAATGGATGTTATGGACTCAGCTTTTAGTATTCATAATTTATATGGGATCCTCTCAAAGCAAAGTGCAGATGCATAATAAATGTCTGAGTTAAGGTCTAACAGTTAGGCTACGTTTCAACACCCCTAAACTGTCAGAAATTGTTTCGGCCAGGACTACCTGTGTCTTTGAACTGTCATATATTTCATTTCTCAGCTCCTGAAAGTACACTGACATGCTTTGTTGAAAAGACTGAGGGAAAACCAGAGGGACTCATTGATGGGCATCTTCATCATCTTTTTGATACAGTTTTCTAAAAGAAACATGGGCAAAATTTATGCAAAACAAACTGTAATGTGTACAAGATGAAGACCACAAGGCATTAGTCTTCTTTTTCCAACTGACTGTATACTTACAAGTATTATTATACAGTCTTGACACATAACTCACTACGCTTACACTTTAAATAAATAATAGGCCTGTCATATTTTCCAGCGCAGGTGCGAAGATTTGGACGTTGTTCTCTCCTGCCAAACGAGACGTCTTGCCTTGGAAGGCTGCAGGCCAAACTTCTGATCAGAGAGATCAGAGAAAGTGAGAGAGACTAGCTTGCCTGTCCTCCCTTCTTTCTTTTTATGTCTCCCATTTCTCATGGGGCACTCTATAATAATAGTTCATTCGTCTTTCTTCTTTTCGTCCAGATTTAGATCTCTGTGGGCTACCTGCGTGACTGTTACCATGACAGCATCTGGAGCCCAGCTCCTCCTTTTGGCCCTCTGTGTTTGCAGAAGCTTGGGCGTGCAGCAGTCTGCTCCTCGGGTTCGCCTCTCCTTTAAAGGTGAGTTCGTTCAGATTAACTAGAACTCTTCTGTCAGCGGGGATTATCGTAATAGTTTATTGTACTTTTTTGGTTTCTCCCGCAAAGCCACTCGCTTGCGCAAAAACTCACCCATACACCCACGCGCGCATCCGAACTAGTGGTTCTATTTCCTTTTCATGCATATGTAAAGAACGTATTTCCTGCCACACGTCAAACTGTGCAACGCTGAAAACAAAAGGTGGATATTACGTGTGGATACTGGTAGTGCCCTTCAACAATTTGTCCCCACACCCTGAAATCCACACGCACTACAGTGTGGCCTGTCAGTTCTTTGTTTTTTGACGTCTGACGGTCTGACACAAGAAGGAAACAGCTGAAATTTGATCATGACCTTTTTGAAAGCCAGAGTAGATTTGAGATGGGGCAGATAGTGTTTTCTTTGAAGCTTTTTTTCGCAGGTGTTTGGGATTTTCCCGTGTTGTCTGTTCCCTGTCGTCATTAACTATAATAGCAGAGATTCGTGTTACAAATATGTGGAAGACACCTTTGATCCAAACAATGTCGGATGATTACAGGTATTTTCTGCATCCCTATCATGTTGTCACTTAAACTCGCAGAAAGACACACAAACACACACATGCGGGCATCACACCTGAACTTCGTGTAAGTGAGAATTAGAGGTGTGAGTGAGATTTATAACGTTCCCGAGCGCTTTCATGTGGAGTTGAGTCAGAACCTTCTGTTTGCAGGTCAGGTCTAGGCAGTGCTGACATGCTTGCTTCATTACGTTCTTCTAGTGCAGCGATTTAATGGGAAACATTTATGATTTGGTACAATTTCAAGAAAAGCCACCTGAGGCAGATTAGAGGTGAACTAATCACGGGATCTGTGCTTTATAGCCAGTGCTGTTTTGAATTCAGCTGATTTTGTAACACCAAAGACACGCTGTTGACAGCTCTTGCATACGGAGACACTTTCCATTTGGGGCTCGAGAAAGTAATTGCTGTGCATTTTTGCGTGACTTTTAACGCTAATCCCCTTTTGGTAAACAGCTTATACATACCAGTGAGTTTTTGCAGCAGTTTGAACAAAGTAGAAGTCTGACCAGTTGCGCAAGCTCGGTCTTGAACTTGATCGTGTTCCTCTCAGAAAAAGGAATTCACATCTGTCAGGAGCTGTCCTTGACAATTTCACTTTCAGGAGGATGTTTGTAGGAGCTGAAAGGTGAACGCTAGATTGTTCGTAAGAGTACGTTCGCAGACTTAAGTCACCCTTCCCCCTAATACCAAACAAAAAAAGGAAAAGAAAAAAGTTGGATTTACTCTGCAATTCTTTTCTGCGACTCCAAGGATTTATTGTTCATTGTTTGTGACAGCGAGTCTCTTTGTTCCCTTGAGGCGCCTGTGGAGGAGGTTTTTGAGGAGGCTGGAGGACATGTGACTCTTCTGAACGAATGAGCCGGGCTGAGTGACACTCTGGGGGTACAGGAGGCCTGGAGAGGAAAGGAACACTACACTGACTTCCCTGCTGCTGGGAAGTTGTATCAGTCATAAGCGCCGAAATGGGAATAACTGTAAATCGGTTGAATTAGTGTTGCTAGAGAGCAGAATCGGCAGTGTAACTGAAGCCATGTTTTAGAATCTTATGCCCTCGCAGTGCTGTCAGCAGTTAGCTAATACTCGAGAGACGTCTGGGACTACAGTAAATGGCAGCAGTCATTAGTGCCTTAGTGACAATATGTTGTCAAGCTGTAACACGAGAGCTCATAGTGGCCCAGCTGTGGCTTCATACTTGAATTGTGTGTCCTTCCCAGTGTTTCCCTGTCAGTGTCAGAATGTTGTCAGGGGGTAAGTGTTTGCTGAATGTTTACCAGATGATGGCAGTACATTGTTTGCTATTTTTGGAGAATGGAGACATGTATAGGGGTGTGGTGTTTCTACATTTAGCCTGTTCAGTGAATCCACTATGACCCAGTGATGTGGCGCTTGTCCAGAAGCTTGTTATCCTGTGTTCACCTCTTGGGAACAGAACCAGACCTCATCCCACCTCTGAGACTCCATCCCATGTTGCCTGGAGATCCGATTGCATAGCTTATTTTTGTTGCACCTTGACTGCATCCTGTTAACACGGGCCTCAAAAGGAAAATGGAAGGTGCTTTGATGTAAATAGAGATTGTGCTTCCTCTTGATTCCCTGTAAGCCCACTTCTAAGGGTCTCTGTGAACATTTGTCAATATATAATCCTGCTGTCTTTACCATGAGTGTGCCATGTCACAGTGTGCACATATGGTGGTCAGAATTTTGCACATGACACAGATGTATGAGCGAGTCTTACTTTGTATGTGTTTAAACTAGTTGTTAGATGAAAGAATGGAAACTTTCAGAAGTAAAGTCCTCCACAGTAGAGTCCATTTGTCTTGCAGCAGATGAAAATAGCCTAATCGGGGTTTTCAGGAGAACAAAAAAGGGGGAAACATTTTTCACTGCATGTCTTAACAGGTTACGCTCTGCTGAACACAAATCTGATCTTAAGAATTAGCCGTGAGTTCCACTGACCGTGTTTCCTAAGGGACTCGCTTTTTCGTCTAACTCCACAGGGCACGCGGTGCCTTAAACTCAATCAGACAGCCAGGACGCATAAAATATTAAGATCTTAAAAGCGAAAATGTTTCCTAAAATGCTCTAAGTTGAGTTATATTTAATCTGTGACACACATTTTCCTGCACACAAGTGAGAAGTATGCTGTTTAAGGGACCATAAGTTCATCCAAGTCTGTAATGAAACATGGTAAAAGCATAAAAGGAATAATATGACTGGATTTTCTCCACATGACGCTGGTTTTTCCGAGTGGCGAAGTTGTAATTATTTTTTAACAAACTGGCAACACTTTCCAAACAGAACTGATGGACACAAGAGCGGCACGACCCTTCAGCTTCACCTTCAATACCAGCGATTACCGTGTACTTCTGATGGATCAGGACCAGGGACGTCTGTACTTGGGCAGCCGGGAGTACCTGGTGGCTCTGGACATGCACAATGTTAACAAGGAGCCACTCATAGTGTGTATAAATTCCTTTCTTCCTAAATCCGCTCTGCCATTTGGTATGTGGTATTTAGTCTCAGAGTGCATTGATCCTTAATAATTCACTGTTTGGGGCTATTTGTGCTTTTGGAACAACAGATCCACTGGCCAGCATCTGCTAAGAGAAAGGGAGAATGTCAGATGACAGGAAAGGGAAAACAGGTAGCGTCAAGTATTTACATCCTGTTCTTTCAAAAAAGTTGGAGGCTCCTGCTTTCAAGATACAGTGTTTGGATTCCATTTGTCTTACTCTCCTTTGTCAGGGTGAATGTGCCAACTTTGTGCGGTTGATAGAGCCGTGGAACCGCACCCACCTCTACACTTGTGGAACAGGAGCGTACCAACCCATCTGCACATTCATCAACAGAGGCTGGAGGGCAGAGGTGAACAAGACGATTACCGTTCCCTTAGAGGCATTTACAGCAAAACCCCTCCAGCTTTGTCCTCGCTAAATATTTCACAGCTACCACCCGGGGCGCTGATTTGTTTATGATTTCCCATGCTCCCTTGTGATGTCTTAGCGGTCTATTTTCATGCATACTGACTATCTAATCTGCCTCTGCAGGACTACCTGTTTAGGCTGGTCCCTGGGTATGTGGATTCGGGGAAGGGAAAATGTTCCTATGATCCCAAACAGGAGAATGTTGCAGTTTTGATCAGTAAGACATGACTGATTTATAGCCAGAAAAAAACCCACTAAATTCCTTCTCAAACTCCTTAAGCTACTGTTTTACCACCCTGTTTTTTTACTGTCCCACCTGTGCAGATGGTAATCTATATGCAGGGGTACATATCGACTTCATGAGTACAGATGCTGCTGTGTTTAGGACCATGGGAGGAAGAACGGCAATCAGGACAGAGCAGTATGACTCCAGATGGCTCAACGGTGAGTAAGTGTGGGTCTGAGTAGGTAAATATTACTGATTACAGGTTATTGTTCCGTTCATTTTTTTGACAACCACTTGCCTCAATCCTCTCTCTGCTTATCTGTTTTTATCCTCCAGAGCCTGTGTTTATTCGAATCCAGCAGATCCCTGACAGTGCAGAAAAGAATGACGACAAACTGTACTTCTTTTTCCGAGAGAAGAGTCTAGACTCCAGCGGCGGGGCGAGTCCCACTGTTTTAGCCAGGGTGGGAAGAGTGTGTCTGGTGAGCCAAAGCACACTGCGCAAGTTGTGAAACTATAAGCAGCTCACCTTTTTAATATAAAATGCATTGACCTAATTTCTTTCCTGTCTAGAATGACGAAGGAGGACAGAAGTCCCTGGTGAACCGCTGGACGACGTTCCTGAAGGCTCGTCTTATCTGTTCGGTGATAGGAGAAGACGGAGTGGAGACACGATTTGACGAACTACGTAAAGTCATAATAAAATAAGCACTGTGTTTAAACTGGTTGCATTATAACTTGCCTATAGCGTTATTGATTTGCATGTCATTCTTTTAATAGGGGATGTGTTTATACAGCCAACGCAGGATGAACGAAACCCTATGGTGTACGTTCTCTTCACTACAGCAGGGTGAGACATATTTGGAGACTCGCCCAATGAATTCACTTCTCATTCAATCTCATTAACTCAGTTTTTATTTTCACACATTTTTGTGGACATAACTTAATTTCATGGGTAGGGTGCAAGCTGTCTCCTACCTCTACTTATTACCTTAATTGTCTGTTTGTGCTCAAGCTCTGTGTTCAAGGGATCAGCAGTCTGTGTTTACTCGATGGCTGATATCCGCAACGTATTCAACGGACCGTTTGCCCACAAACATGGCCATAATTATCAATGGACAGAGTACACTGGCAAGATTCCCTACCCAAGGCCTGGAACGGTAGGTTTCTGTCACGTAATGTCCAAAATGACACAATGGAATAAAACCCAGATGCTGAAATTTAAATCAAAAGGAAGTCACCAGATGATGCACACGAAATCTCCCCTCCTTTTTTTTTCCACCCAGTGTCCGGGAGGAACCTTCACTCCTGGTATCCGATCCTCAAAGAACTTTTCAGATGAGGCTGTGAATTTCATCAGAGCCCATCCCCTCATGTTTCATTCAGTTTACCCTATCCATCGCCGCCCCCTGGTGGTGAGAACTGGTGTGGACTATAGGTACACTGCCCTGGTGGTGGATCAGGTGGATGCTGTTGATGGGCGCTATGAAGTGCTCTTCCTGGGGACAGGTGAGACAACTTCAGGGATGATTGCACATGCTCGGTTGAAGTTGATTTCTTTCTTTTTTTTCATGCAAATGTTGTTTTTGATCATAATTCATTCATACTTCTAGATCGAGGCACTGTGCAAAAGGTAATAGTTTTGCCTAAGGACCCAACAAGCATGGAGGAGTTGACACTAGAGGAAGTGGAGGTTTTTCGGGTATGTCTAAATGTGTGGTCCTAAAAAGTACACAGTGCAGTGTGTTCTAAGAAAAGGGGTCATTTATTTTTACATTTTTCTTTTTTTAATACGTTTTTAGACCAGAGCACCAGTCAAGACTATGAAAATATCATCTAAAAGAGTAAGACAAATCTAACCTGGTCATATACATTTCTTTGCATGTATTAAAACAAATGCCCCACAGACACTTGCTGAGTTTTTTGTTTGTTTTTTTTGCTTGTGTTGCCACAGCAACAGCTGTACGTGTCATCAGACGCAGGGCTGACCCAAGTGTCGCTTCACCGCTGCGGGGTGTACGGCAGGGCCTGCTCTGACTGCTGTCTGGCTCGGGACCCCTACTGTGCCTGGGATGGAGAGAGTTGCTCTGCTTTCACGCCATCAACCAAAAGGTTAGGGACGTCTCACAAACCTCTATACTATAAAGTAAGGATGTGACAATATAACGTCAAATTTCAATGAATTTGAATTTGAATTCTGTCTCAGGAGAAGCAGAAGACAGGACGTTAAACACGGCGACCCGCTGAGGCAGTGCAGAGGCTTTAACGCCAAAGGTGTGGCAATTTTATGTGTTTTTAAAATGATGTAAACTTCAAAATTTAGCATTTTTTTTAACTTAATTTTTTTTTACCATTTAAATGTCCAGTTGAGAAACGTCTGAGAGAGACAGTGCAGTTTGGAGTAGAGGGCAGCAGCACCTTCTTGGAGTGTCAGCCTCGTTCTCCCCAGGCCACAGTAAAGTGGCTCTTCCAGAGAGAAGGAAAGAGGAAAGTGGTGAGGAAGAGCAATCTTTTTTCTTTTTCCTTTTTTTTTTAAAGATGCAAAAGGAATCACTTCACTTTTTGGTAACTATCTTTATTGCTTTTATTGCTGAGAGTTTATTTTTTTCCAGTAAGTATCGAGGTTTGTGATCACTGGCAACAAAGAAAAAAAGTCCCTTCTTCCAGCTTAGAAATAGCCACACAATGCTGTAAGCAACAGCAGACCCTGTGTATATAAAGCAAAATAATTTTACATATTAAAATAAGAACACGTGCATTTTGCTACCTTTTATATAAGAGGCTGTTTCTGTGTTTCCACAGGACAATTATTTGCCCTATTATTTAAAATTATTATTTAAACTTGTTCCCTTTCTTTGACTTATCTGCTGTTTCACCCTTTTTCCTTCAGCTCAACCGTGCCGGAGGGGTTGTTAAGACCAACCACGGCATCCTTCTGAAGTCTCTCAACCAAACAGACGCTGGGCTCTACCACTGCCTCGCCACTGAAAACAACTTTAAACACACGGTGACCCGCATTGCGCTGCGCATCCTTGACCGAGACATCGTTTTAGCTCTCACCGCTCAAGACGAGGACGAAGAGCCAAAAACCCATCAGACACGGCCATACTCGCAGTCCTCCCTCGCCTCTACACCATTCCCGCCTGAGATTAGACTGATCAACCAGTACTGTCAGTCCTACTGGGAACAAATCAGTCCCAAACAGCAGCAGCAGCATAAGCGCACCAGCCGCAGGCACACAGAAAGCCAGGACCAAGGGCTCGGCTAGGAGACGGGACCAACACTGTCCGGCACTGGCCTGTATAGACTTTATGGTGGACTTTCATTTGACACATCTTTGGGTGTCACTTCTATTCATTAGGCAGGCGATGCTGTCTTTCTGTCCTTAACGTGTATTGGTGGTTTTGCAAACGCCAGCCCAGTAAATACATATGAAATATATTTTACACTACTGATGACCACATTCTAAGTTGTAGCATACATTTCTATTCTCCAAAACACAGCTGTATTACCAATGTGGTTAAAAAAAATGAATGAATAACAGACTGCACATTGGGGTTGATCACATATTTCACACACACTTTGGTGTTGATTTGGACAAAGAATGACTGTGATGTAAAGTATATGTAAGATATAGCTAACGGGCTCCAACACGCAAAAACACAAGTATGTTCTCTTTTAAGTATCTTGAAACAGAAATGTAATATATTGATTGTGAATATAATATATAAGGTCGTGATGCAGTCATTGGATTGCTCTTGCATAACGATGACAAGAATGCATATTTTGCATGCGTACTGTTGTTGTTTGTTGCAAGTTGTACATTTAACTGTTCTGTTTTCTGGTGTGTTACGATGTTTGTAAGGTGTATTGTTTTATGTTAAGCTAATTCCATTGGATTTTGTCATACAATGACTCCCTTACTGTCCTGTGCATTAGTGACCTACAGTATGTGAGTATTGAGGCTATGTATAGCGTACAGTGTTCTTCCAGTCATGCACTTTGTAGGTGGTGGTATTTGAGGGAACTGGGGATTTTTGCACAGATGTTTGAGAATATGATACAGGAACCTACTTTTTTTTTATGTATAGTATGTTATAAAAATGGGAACGAAACTGGCTCAGATTTAGTATTGTTGGTGTTCTGTCATAAGCTGTAGTCACAGGTTGGTTTTTGGGTTTGTGTCTTTTTTAAATGGCTCTTTAAGCATATTTTCCACTCGGAGCCGCTTTTCACCTCTGCTATGTGTTGTGATGCTGATGAATCCTACACTGGAAGTGTTAGAAAAAAATATAAGCATTTCAGAATTCTCATCAATTTGTTCCTTTCAATCTTTCATATTGAAATATTTCTTTCATTTTATTTCATTTTTTTTACGAATCCCCTACAAACAGTACTTTATCACATATCCAAGCTATACTCCAGTTTGCAGTTAACAAATCTGTAACAGATCATCGCATGTAACAGTTCATGGGGTTAAAACAAACATCAGAACTCAAGCAAGTGGAAAATTCACAAAAAACAAGAACAGCTAGATCAGTCATCCCATTCATCGTCATCATCATCGTCATCCCCACCGTCATCTTCACTTTCATCTGAAAGACAGAACAAATATAAAGTGTTTGTAGCTCTGATGGTTTAACTCATGCATGCATACACTCACGCACCACTTTATTAGGTACACCTAGCTCGCACTGGTTTGGACCCCCTTTTTCCTTCAGAACTGCTTTAGTTTTTCAGCAAGTTACTGGAAAGATTTCACAGAGATTTTGATCCATATTTGCATGATAGCATCATACAGTTCCTGCAGATTTGTCAGCTTCACATCCATGACGCAAATCTCCTGTTCCACCACATTACAAAGGTGAGCTATTGGAATGAGATCAGAGCTTGGGAAGTGACGCCTAGTGTGGTCTTCTGCTGCTGCAGCTCATCTTCTTCAAGATTGGAGTTTGGATGTGTTCAGAGATGCTCCTACCTTGATTGCAGCTAGTGAGTATTTCTGTTACTGCTGCCTTCCTAACAGCTCAAAGCAGTCTGGCCATTCTCCTCTAACTTTAACGAGACATGTTTGCCCCAGAGGTTTGCTCCTGCTACCCAGCAGTTCATCCAAATAACTTCCTGATATTTTGTACGTGAACCAGAGATGATTGTGCAGGAAAACATCAGTATATCAGCGGTTTATGCAACACTCTGACCAGCCCATTCGGCACCAACACCAAAACATGTCATATCCGCTTACTTAAATCACCTTTCTTCATTATCCTGATGCTCAGTTTGAGCTTCAGTAGGTGGTCTTGCCTACATGCCTAAATGTACTGATTTAGTGCTATGAGATTGGATGATTAGATATTTGCATTAATAAGCAGCTGAACAGGTGTACCTAATAAAGAGACCAGAGTGTACATAAAAAGATGTTACTGGTAGTGTAATATTTACCAGAGGAATGGATGACTTTGCTTCTCTTCTGCATGACCATCATGAGAGCACCGACAATGCCTTCACCTGACTCTGCTGATGCAGGTGGAGCTGGATTAGGGTCGTCTGTTACCTGTAATACACAACACCACAGGAGGACAAAATGTAAACGTCAGTACGCTCTACAAATATCTCGGCATGTTGCAGCATGAAAATCAAGACGTTTGACTTATGTAACAGATGTTCTTGAGAAAGCCGAGTTTCTTTACATTTCTCAGTTTTTTCCCGAGTCGGATCTGATCCAGCAAAGCTCCTCTGCTGTCTCCTCCACCAATGGAAGCGGAAGTAGGTCGTGGTGCACCGCCAGATATGGGAGGAGGAGGAGGGAAATCTGAAGAAACTGAAGTTTGGGGAGGTGGCGGTGGTGGTGGTGGAGGAGGAGGAGGTGGGCCCCCTCCCCCTCCTCCTCCTCCTCCTCCTCCTCCTCCTCCTCCACCACCACCAACCCCTCTGCTGGGTGTAGACGGGACAGGAGGAGGTGGAAAACCTGCGGAGCGCTGGCTTGGTGGTGGAGGAGGAGGAGCGCCGTGGGAAGACATGGGAGGTGGGGCATGAGGAGACCTTGAAGATGGAGGAGGTGGAGCATGTGATGGCGGGGGTGGCGGAGGGCCGCTTCGGCTTGATGGAGGAGGGGGTGGTAAAGATCCACGAGAAGGAGGTGGCTGGGGAGGCGGGCCTGCTCGCTGTGAATGACCTGGAATGGGAGGCAGGGGGCCAGAACGGCCTCGCTGGGGTGGAGGGGTTGGAGCAGAGGGGCTAGAGCCTGGTAGCGGAGGGAGGGGCCCCTGTCTGCCAGGTGGAGGAGGTGGAGGTCCTGTAGCTATACAATTGAGTGGAAGAAGGTATAAACATATATTACAACTCATCCACGGTTTAACAACGAGATCAGCCTGTTTGGAACAGTGAGATAGTTAACTGAGTCAAAAACGAGGCAGTGAGAGTCTAACCTGATCTGTTCACCTCCCTTTTGACTGCCTCCATCCCTCCTGACTGTTCAATTACATTATAGATGAGCTGAGAGGTTCTTTCATCCCTCATTTCAGCTTCACTAATGCCAGCTTGAGACAGCAGCCGCATCAGGTCAGGGTCCAGGTTGTTAGGGTCCCACCCCACATGACTTACATGCCTGACGGAAGGAAAGAAGAAGGAAACAGTTTATTGAAGTTAAATTTAAACAACAAAATATGAACATTGCTCTAAAACCTCTGATAAAACTTCATTTTCAGCGAGTCATACACTTACTTAAATCCACTAGGTGCTCCTATGTCTGCTTTGGAGAGCTTGGGGCCTTTTTTCTGCTTCTTCTTCTTGTCCTTCTTTCCTTTGCCTGTCGCAGCAGAGGCAGCAGCAGGTGTAGGCACCGAGCGATAGCGTGAAGACTGGATATCTGGGTTTTGAATGTCCACTGTGGCCATGTGAAAAGAAGGAGGGCCACTAGGTCCTGTTTTTGGAAGACGTCCAGATTAGCACACTGGTTAATATGTTCCTAGTATGTTTCATTTTATGTATCAATAGTAAAAGTACACAGCAAAGACAGCAGTTGCACACCTTTTTCAGGTGGGAGTGGAGGCAGGGAACTTCTGTCTGCAGTGAAAGAAAACAGAAAATTATATGTAGCACTACAGTTTGCCACGTTTACACAGCATACTGTTTTGAAGTTTTTGCCATCTTACCACTAGTGTGCGGGGGGCGCTGTTTCTTATCTGTGAGAGAGGTGAGAGAAACCATTTTGCATAAACCCCACACACAGCCGTTGAAACAAATGAACGACTTGTTGTTTCATATATAACCACGTATCAGCCTGGAAGCGATTTTTTTCTAAGAGTACTAGAATAGGGTACTTGATAAAAAAAAAAAAAAAAAACTTCCTCATTTAGTGTAATTTTAATGTTTGTTTGTTTTTCCCCCACAGTGCTTTCTCAAACATATATATTAATCTCAAACCATCTATACACAAATAAATTGTGAGTAAGTGGTAACCATAATATTTCAAATGTATTCTTTGCTTTCCCATTCTAAAATGAGACATCAAAGCAGTGAAAGGCTGTGGCCTCACTGACCTTGACGGGTGTTTCTTTGGTTGATTTTTTCCTGAACAGCAGTTTGGAATATGTCTGCTTCCTGCAGATCACAGAAGTTCAGTCCGACCTGGCAGTCCTACAGTGTATAACAAACGCACACAGAATCAAGATTGATGATTTTTGACCCATAGTGATGATTACACCAGAAGTAATTGCACCACATCACATCATAATTACAGCTTTAAGATGAGCTAAAACAAGGGGTGTGCTTACATCAGCAGGAAAGGTATGAAAGAATGGCTTTGGGGCTGAGTACACAATTTGGTTGTAGAGCTCCTGCTCCCAAACCACACTCCCGACCTGTAAAAAGAGTGAATTAATATGTCGGTCTTGTGAGATTAGAAACTTAATCTAAGCTATCTAATACGGGACCCATTATGTAGGGGGTTACCTTTAAATCAAACATCCGTATGAAATAGGAGCGCTGAGGGTTGTCTTTGACGAAACAGGCCACCCCAGTGTGCTGCAAGCTCCACATGGATGAACTGTTAGGTAGAGCCATGAACAGCTGTGCGACTGCGGTGGCCATGGACTGAACACATAGACAAGACAGACAATGAAAAGAGCTCAGAGCTGATAGGAAACTTGAGAGCTCTTTATTACATTTCATATGTAAATTTGCAGCTTTGCAGTGAGAATAAACTTCCTCATCTGCTTTCATTTGTTCAGATAAGGCTTAAAGTTTGTGATGCTCCTAGTTTTTCAATGCAGCCTTCTACGTAATTAAAATGTGTAGCTTGTGCACATCTAGTGTTTTGTTATTATGGCGGGGTCACAACTGTAAACGCTATTGTTTACCTCAGAGGCCAAAAGCAAGAACTGAACAAGGCCAAAGCTGAGCATAGTGACTAATTCTGACAGCAGAGGAAGAATTGGTTCAGCCACCATTTCCTGTTACAGCTACCTACTTTTTGATGACCTAATGTCAGCAAATAATGCTTGAATTCACAAAAACTATCAATAGATTTCAAAAATATAGAGTAAAATAAGACAGGCCTTCAAATGGACCAAAAATAAAGCGACTAAAAGCATTAAGAAAATAATCTGCCAAAAGAGAGTTGAGAAAATGATGGTACAACAATGCTGTGTTAAAAGTATAACAGTCCCCAACCCATTGTTAAACTGTGCATCAATTAGAATGATGTGTACTCCAGTGTACGCCGCCTTCTTTTAAGGTAAACGCTTTTAACGAAAAGGATACAAGTCAAGACAGATAAAGCAGAGCGACATTCTTTCAGTTGGTAATCCCCTCCCGGGTCAGCTAAGAACTTACAGCACACCTTCTGCCCAGCAGCTCCTCCAGCTTGTCATTCTCCTGTGGGCTCAGCAGAAAGCTTTGAGTGCTCTCTGTTTTAGTTTTAGATCCACGACTCATAGTCCTGTGATAAAACCGGTTATCCTAAACTACTGTATGCACGGCATTTGAACAAGCGCCCTTGCAACAGAATACTCTCTATAGTTAGCTCTACAATCAAGGAAGTTTCTCTTCTCCCTTCTTTGCACACATCAACTCAAAGCCGGAAATGAACGACCACATTTTTTCTTCTCTCGCTCAGACCCAGAGCACAAACGTGTTACTTCCATTTTCAGAAGGAGGAAGTGCAATGTTATATCTCTCCTCCTCAAGTAACGTTCTTTTAGATACGCTGAGTTTATGCGACCTCTTATACACATTTTTAAAAAAAGAGACGATTATGTACAAATAAAACACATTTTATTGACAGTTAACAACATTCAAATTAATTTAAAAATGTACAGGATGAATTACAATGTTAACAGGTCTCTTAGTCACATTTTAAAAACAAAAAAAGGACTTCACTAATTCTTGCTTAAAGAGGACCCACTGTGCTTCGTATTTTGAGTATTTCAGTCTATTAGAACAGCTTTGCATGCTTCATTTGAAATAATGCTTAGTGGACTTTACTGCAAGCCCTCAGATGGTCCAGAGCACCCAAAGTCCTTTCAACAGACTTCTTTCTGACCAACTGTCCTTTGCAAACAGAGGTTTTGAACAGCAGATGGTTCAAACAGCAAATAAAGATCTTATGCAGCAGCAGCAGCTAAAAACTGTCACAAATAAGGAAATGAGCATTTAGAGCAGTCTGAAGTCTGAGCTTTCTGCTCTCAGGATTACTTGGACTTGCTAACCTCAGTACTTCAAACTTGTTTAAGATGAGCACACCCCTTGTAAGAGTTATGTATATGACTGAGATAAAAACAGTGAAAGCATAACAGGTCCACTTTGAAGCCATTATTGAACACAATGAAAAGTTTCTGGTACTGATTAAACATACGCAGCATTTATAACACTGGATGAATTCATGTACAACTTTAACTGGTCTTTGCCAAGCATGTTAAAAAAAAGAAAGAAAAAGAAACACTTTCACAATGTGACATAAATAGATTCTTTGGTTTTCAATTATGGATGTTCAGGCTCACATAAAAACTTTGTTTCGGTTTTCACAAACCTCTCACACATGACTGTCTGTTTGACCTTCATGAACAGCAGCAAAAAACAAAAAAAGAAATCCCATAAATTGCACCGTATTTTGCCAGGTCACTGGGAAACTTCACGATGACCATAATTGTGACAGTAATTTTTTTTTAAATGGATGAAATATCACATTAAACGCATTGATTAGAATCCATGTTAAATTCACTGAAAACATTTTTGATCATAAGCAGTTGTTTGTGTGGAACTGCAGACTAACCCTCGAAGGCCATAATTAGCTGAAACGGTAAAGTTTGGGGAAATGGCAGATTTGTCAGTCATAAAAGTAAAAGTAAACCATAGCTGACAAATGTCTCAGGCAAAGAAAATATTGCCTTACAAAACTAATACATGTAAGTTCTGTAAAATCTGACATGGTAGGGAAGTAGATTTGTGAAATGTAGACATTGACTGAGCAATTCCAAGGAACTGTCCACATCCAAAAACGGAATTTCCACTTTTTTTCCTCATTCAAAGCATTTGCTGCAAATCTATATATGACCCCAAACAAAATCCTTAGTTTGAGCTGTGACAGGACTGATCGAGGCAGAACACTTTGCTTTGTATTTTCATACATTTGTGTTCTCTCCTCCGGTACAGGACATATCGCCTGCTCCATCACATGTAAAAACACTTTCCTGTTTTTTTTGATGTAGGCGAAGGCTCTTCACGTTATCCTTCATCTTGTGTAGTCAAACTTTCTAGTTTGGCTTTGGATGAGAAGATGGGGCTAATTTAATGAAAAAGAGGGCTTTGGTTGACGTTCTGTGTGCAGTACCTCTGTTCAGTTATAGCAGCTAGTGCCCACCTACACTTTGACTCTCTCCAGTCACCCAGTCAATGATAATAAATGACAAACTCATGACCATGAAGACAAATCCCAATGCAGCGAAGCATATGGCCTGCAGTAATAAAGGATAAGAAAACAACATGTGTATTAAGAACAGATAAAAGCTAATATATGGAGATTAACATGACCAAGAACAGTTAATACCATCTTTGATAGAGGAAGGATATACCTGAATCTTAGATCTTGACCGCAGGGGTTCCTGGTCTTCAGGAACAATTCGGATATAGAAAATTGCGGGTAGGATGAAAATGAGGCTGGGGGCAGATGTGGCTCCTGTAGATGATAGCACAGAATAAATAAGTGAGTTTATTTATTACACAGCAAAATCTCCAGTGTTAAATTAACACTAGAGAGTGTCTATATGGGTCCACACCTCTGAGTGTTAAATACAACACTGTTTTAAATTAACACTTTTGACAGTGTTATATGTTTAAAAGTAACCTAGTCAGTTTTGAAGATTAACAAAGACTAACACTCAGCAGTGCTGATTTTCTAACACTGGAATATTTCTAACATTTTGAGTTATTTTCCAGTGTTAGAAAATCAGCACTGCTCAGTGTTAGACTTTGTTAATCTTCAAAACTGACTAGGTTACTTTTAAACATATAACACTGTCAAAAGTGTTAATTTAACACTCAACAGTGTTGTATTTAACACTCAGAGGTGTGGACCCATATAGACACTCTCCAGTGTTAATTTAACACTGGAGATTTTGCTGTGTAGAAATAATTCATAGCATGATTTACAGATGATCTAGTCAGTATAATAAAAATATTTTACTAAACCTTTTTATACTCAACCATAAAACACATTTTTGTTCATAAAACAGCCAAGAATAAAAGGAAAATGACATCTGTTACAGTTATATGAAAAAGTCAGTTTGAATGTAGACTATGAAGTCCTGTAAAAAAAAAAATTATACTCTATGTACACTATGTTGTTTAATTTCACTGAGGTTAGTAGGCATTTATTTATGCATCCATATTTTAGATGGGTTGAGGTCTGCATTTTGACTGGGCCATTTTAGTTATTTCGGCTGTAGATTTCCTGGTGTGTTTGGAATCACTGTCGTGTTGCATGAGCCAATTTGGGCCAAGCCTTATTTGTCAGACAGATGGCCTCATATTTGATTCCAGAATTCTCTGGCATACAGAGAAGTTCATGGTTGGCCCAAATCATCACCCCTCCACCACCATGCTTGATAGTTGGTATGAGGTATTTGTGCTAATATGCTGTGTTTTTTTTTTGTTTTTCAAATACGGCACTGTGCATTATGGCCAGATAGCTCCATTTTAATCTCATCCATCCAAAGGACATTGTTCCAGGAGTCATTTGTTCCGACGCATGTCATGTTGTTATGTTCTTTAGAAAGAAGAAGCTTTCTTCTCGCAATTCTTCCAAATGATCAATATATACATATTTTTTCTATTTGTACTATCATGAACTTAGAGATTTATGATTTTAACCGAAGCTTGTAAAAAAAATCCCATATAGAGTCAAGAATAGCCCCAATTTCGGAACTGAGCAGCTGCATTTTTGCTGTGTAAACATACCAATAATGCCAAAGATGTCACGGATGGAGGGCACCAGGATAACAAGAAGATTGACCACGACCAGGAGACAAAAGGCAATGCCAATGTGTCTAACCCAGTGGAAAGGCTTGTCAGCGAAGAAGATCTGAAGCACGGCCTTGCGGATCTGCAGACAGTAAGAAAATGAAGAATAAGATCAGATGACAAATATTAAGACTGATAATCTTTTAAACCTGATTTAGGTTCATTGCTTTAAGTAGTATTAAATGAACAGCTATTAAGAAGCTGTTGGGTAAAGTCAACTTTATCCAAATCTTTTAATGGGTGTTTTCTCACATTTGCTAAAAAAAATAGTTTATTATGTTGAAAATCGAGACCTTAACATAGTTTAAAGTTTCAGGTTAAAGAGGGACATTCAGAAGTATTTTTCTACCTCTTTAACAAATAGTTAAAGGGTGGGTGAAATATGCTCAGCTGGATACTACTTTCATATTTGTATATTTAGTATTAAGCTAGCTTAACCTTTAAACTAGAACCAGCTAGCATGTTTTTGTGAAAAAACTTGGCATTACCTTTAGAGCTCACAACAAAAGCAGGCTCGTTGGTCACAGTAGTTCCCTGTTTAAACCACAACTTATCATTTTTGCAGTATGGTTTTTACGTAGTTAAGAAATAATAATACAACGTGTTAACTAGCAAGCTGTAGCTGTACAGTAGCTGATCCTGGTCACAATCCTTAAGCAAAGGCTTCAAAGATGTCACCCTCCCTTCATTTAGCTCGCTACTATGTCAGTCTCTATAATTTAACTCTAAAGGGCTTAGACTGCGCATTCTTAAAATTCCTACTAAAATGTTTTATTCCATTAAAAAATTGTCTGTCAAACAGTCAACTATTAATACTTCTTAAATTAGTTAAAGAAGGTTAAGTTAAAAAAAAGTCCTTATAGTCAATACACTCCTGAAAGTGAAAGAGTTGTTTTGGGTTTCATCGTTCTACTGTGGCACAGCACTGAAAGAGTCAAACTTTTTCAGTACATTAATTATTTTCATTTGGCAGAGCCAGTTATGTGATGCAGAGTCCACATTAGCAGTTATTGATTTGTGATGTTAGGATTTTATGGCTGAGATAGGAACACTGTTAGGAAGCATTACAGAAGTTGGGACTATAGACTGCTTAATGCTATGTGTCCTTGTGTTTACTATGAACTTGCAGCATAATTCTAACCTGTGTGAACCTGGGTAAAAATTGTCCAAAAATATTAAAGTTTTCTCAGGCCTATCTAACAGATAAGTTTAAAAATGAAATTCTTCAAAATAACTGTTGCCTTGGAGTGCCACTGGGCTCAATACTGGGCCCAGTATATTCAGGTCAGTATAATTTACTCACACAAGGAATCATGAATCACTTCTGCCTCACTCACATGATGCCAGTTATAACTGTTACATAGACAACAGACTTGAAAACCGATTTAATAAATAGCTACAGTATCTTTAGGTTCGTTCAGATGTCAAGGGTGATTATGTTTGTTGTTTGTTTTTACTTAGCCAATGGTCTGTATATTTCTTTAACAATTAACTAATGTAGAAAATAGTCAATTACCAGACTAATTGCTACCCTTCTGTTAGTTTTATTCAATTTTTTAAAATCTATATTACTGCATTTTTCTTTGTATAATACACAAAAACTCAAAAACTATCTCTCTGTGTGTGCATGTGCATATGTCTGTGTTTTTTTGGTCACCACCTAATCTGACACGATCAAGAGCTGAACAGCCAAACCTGACTTACAGGTAAAACTTATCATGTTACCTAGCAACTACCTAGCCACATATATAGATAGTATAAAATACGGATGTAGCTTCTAGGATAAAAAAAAGAAGCATATTTTGCAGAAGTGCATTAAGCCAATTTCTGATCTGAATGCCACCAGATGGCGATATATGTGGCTGCAAAAGACTTAGTCCTATAGTAGTCTATGGGAAAACTTCTATCTTGACCTGTGTAAAAACTTCCTGGTTCACTTTTTGGGCTCAGTCACTCATTATGGTCATATTGAATTTAAAAAAAAGTAAATCTTATTCAGACAGGGTTTCAAAATGGAGGATTATCTATTTATCTGTGAAGTTGTACAATCATTGGCTAAAAATTTGTCAATCATGCCATTACACATTTTTATATGTGGACCCACAGTCACACCCACTTTAATGTCCCTATAGCATCATATGAAAGCATATGGAAAGAATATGGAAAGTTAAGCCTTTTGCTCTCATAGTACATGTGCCCTTAAACAACATCTTGTATAAACATTCTTCTTCTCTTTTATGCAATTATTATCTTAAACTAATATCACTGATGTCTTACCGGGAAGAGAACCACAGGAACAGTCAGAGTTACAGCTACAAGCACAGCCAGGCGTACACAGAGGATCAAGACATCCAGTGGGTCCACGCGAATATAGGTGTGTAACAGCTCTGACTCCACAGCGCCTAGACACAGAGAAGCAGACAGCCTTTTATATACAGTATCTTGCGTGGTTTCCTTCTTTCACAATACTGTAAGTTAAATCTCACAACACTTCAAAGCAGAATAACAAAGTGACCATTCACTTGTATAGCCATGAAAGGTCACATCTTACCATAAAAAGTGAGGTAACCAAAAAGAGCTGTCAGCAGATACATGACAAACATGGCCAGGATGGAGATGTTAGCAACATTCTGCATGCGTTTCTTGGTGGCACTAGAGTAAAGCAAAACCGATAAATTACAATAATTTGTCTTGAAAACTTACAGTGTGAAGCAATAAAAAAATAAAAAATAAAAACTTACTTTCGGAGCTCAGTGTAGATTGGTAGCACTTCTGGGTGGCAGACAAAGGCAAAAGCCAAAATTGGGATGGTGTATGCCGTCTACAGCCAAAACACAGCAAAGGTCAGTAACACAGTTATGGTTGCTATATTCTTAACGCTGCTGTTGACATAACACACCTTAGTTTCGTTGACTTAATACACTCCGGTGCAAAAAATATAACGTGCTGTGCAAATCATTAAATAAAAATACACATGACACAGCAGGAAACTAGGCACAGGCACCGTGAAAATGTTTGTTCACTAACCTGTGGGTTCATGGTAAATAGCTTGGAATCACAGAAGCCATCTGCTGTAGAATCAACACTGTAATGCTCAGCAGCAGTTTTGTTATGATGATCATCTGCCAGTGGACATGGGATGTTGAATTTCTTGTATATCACCTGGGGAGACATGCTCATAGCTTAATCAAAGATAAATATTTAACAGAAGCGCGGTGGGTTATATTGTATGTATCTTTAATGTCTCACCGAAATGAGAAAAAACACCATACAGGAGAGCGAGAAACCGCTGGTATAGCCAAGGTAACCTGGATCGCAATAACAGCACAATGTTAACGTTATTCATGGTCTTAGACAGTAGAGAGAGAAAAGGAGGCAATAATGTCACTTTAATTTAATTAATGCAGGATATGAAAACAAGGCAGAACAAAGGATAGTGTAAACATGATGCAAGTAGGGGAAGATGAGTAGTAATACTAATAATTGCAAAAAAAGAAAAAGAAAATGTGCAACAGAATGAAAAACATACCAAGGTGTTTCATGAGTGCTAGAGGAAAGATGATGAGAACACTAACTATGATGATCAAGTAGTTTCCATTCAAGAACCACTCTCTAAGAGACAGCCAAAAGAACAGATGTCAAAAAAAAAATTAGTGTGTTCCTAAACAAAAATGAAACTGATTTATGTGACTCTAAGTTAGAAAATTGCTTTCACACTCACCCCGTGTTCTCCTGTTTACCGAAGAAAGCTTGAATAACCAGTGGGAGCTCAGACTTTACGATGAAGAGATAGCTTGACATAGCTGAAAAGAAACCAAAACAAACGTATTTTGCGTTCATATTTATATTTACCGGTATATATAGTTTTATGACCGGCGTCAGAGGTAAAGGAAATGGAAGGAAAATTTACGACATTACCTCCAATGTTATGTACTGTTATGATGACAGCAGCCAGCATTTTCCCTGGATGGCCAAAAGCCCGATTTCCAAGCTGCTCATAAGCCCGGATGCCTGAAAACACATAAACTCTGTGTATGCGTTCAAGCTATCAACATACAAATTGCTCTGTGGCTACATGCTTGGTAATTCTCTGCCTTACCCACAACTCCAGCACTTTTTAGCAGAAGATGAATTGAATATGCGGACAGAAGAGCAATGCAGACCAACAGGATTCTGAAACACATAAGACATTTACATTCTTTTAAAAAAAACATATTCACAAAACTATTCTGTTACTCTGAAGTTCTTGTGATTGTTGTCATTTTGTTTTTTAGTTGTTGTTTTTTCCCACTCACACAAGAGAGTTTGGCTTTGAGAGACTGACTCTCCAGTCAGCCGTTACCTCCCTTCCCCCTGCCACATAGCACAGGTCTGATCCAACCAGGCGTGTCTTGGATCTGATCAGTGGGGTCTATATTTAACCACTCAAGTCTGATTTAGAGAAGCCGCATGTGCATGAGCTCTAATGTACAATCTGACAGATCACAGTTTGCACATTAGAAGTTGTATGTAGCTGTTGATGTACACCGATAGGTCACGGACAGAAACATCAGTTATCCCCTTGCCATCACACAAACCTGCCCAAACACAAATAAACACAAAGAACAAGATGATACACACTGGTGAGGCTCTACTTCTGGCCTTATAAGGACCCTCTATTAAATATATCCCATCTGTATCTACTATTGCAAACTGTGACCTTACAGTGAAAGACAAACACAGTTTAAATAGAAAACAAAGAAACCATTCTCTAGAGAAAAGGAACAAAAATGATCTTTAAAATAAGAGAAAAGCAAAGACCGTTAGCTTCTAAGAAAAACTATTAACTCTCAGTCCTAAACAAAACGACTTCAGTTTGCAGAAACCTTAGCTGTGTCAGTCTATAGTTTATATGCCCAAATGCTCACATGATAAACAGCCCTGCTGTAGCCTCTAGGAGAGCACACATTCTACTTTACCCAGTTACTAAATATAAATCACAAGAAGCTGAAATCAATCTGCTGTAATTCAGTTTGCAAAAAAAAAAAGACACAATTTCAGCACATCAGTGTGAGCAAATACATTCTCCTATATGAGTGGAAACATACACACACACACACACACACACACACACACACACACACACACACGCACACACACGCACACACACGCACGCACGCGCGCGCGCGCATGCATAGTGACAAAGGGCACAAAGTTCAGCGAAAACTGGGGTTTTCTGTTTGGCTTGGAGACTCACATAAAAAGCAAGATCCCTGTGTTGGACATTGCATAAGCCAGTCCCAGGATCCCACTGCCCATTATGGCATTACTGAGGTTAAAGATGGACATGCCAAACGAAGTCTTTCCCTCGAACTGCAGCAAGAGGACAACAGAGGATGCCATTTGAGTTCACAGACAGAAATTACATAGTATTTACTGTATTTCAGTTTACTAAAACAAAGAAGCACTCACATCTGTAAAGTGGGTTTCTTTCTTTGCACCAGGTTTATGTGGGAGAAACTCCTCCTGCTCGGCCAAGGCATCGATTGGGTCAAACCTGCAACCAAAGATTAAAAGTGAGCTAAAACTAGGAAGTAGAATGAGCTTAAAAAGCTGTAAAACACTCACATTTGGTAGACGAAATTTAGAACGTCCCTGAGTTTAATTTTGACCCGATTGGTGTGATAAGATACACCCAATCAGTCCCTAAGTCTTACCCATCGTCTTTGCTGTGTCCGTTCATCTTCTGAAGCTCCATTTTGGTTGGGTTGGTTGATGTAATTGCTGAAATAAAAAAAGAGCAGTTTTCAGACTTTTAAATAGACATATTCACATAAAAAGTATTTGCCTAAATTTGGAAATATTCATGCTAGCAGAGGGTATGATGACAACTCTAGTTGTTTTTACTCTGCATACATAACATTCCAACATGGTCCATGCACCAGGCTTCTCAACTTTCCATTATTTATGAAAAAACAAAAATGTGCAGGTTGACCTCGTCGTGTGCTTTTGTACATTGCGCCTTATACATTTTCTATGATATATGTTGAAGTTGTTAGATTTAATTCTGGCTTCCTAAAGCAGACTTTGTTGGTGTTGTTTAATTGTATGGTCGTTTTCTGGAGGGAAGATATGGTTCCTTAAAAAAACCCCCAAAAAACCCCAAAAATAACTGAGAATGAAGGAGTTGCTTGGGAATGTACTTTTAAAGAGAAACGACTAGATTGTTGTTCTTGCAAAGGACAAGAAAAACTTAACAAAAATCCTTGTAAACTCTTAATTTGAAGTTCTCCTTCCTACATAATATATATAGATAAAGATAAATAAATGACAGCTAAGTTGATTCACAAAATAAAATTCCCGGGAATCTGGCGGTTTCACGTAGGGCGCCATTCAATTTTATCCTTGTGTGTAATTAAAGGCTTTAAATAACAAATGTTGTTGTAGGACTTATGTTGCTCTAATCTGCCATGAGCCACACAAAGCTGGCATGGAGACACTGCACTGGAAATTAGCGTAGGTCTGTGCTCCTGCCACAGGGTCATGAGATACTTCTCCTCTCTTTCAGCCAAACTGCCCTCAGGGTTTTCACATCTGACCCCTAAGGTCAGTCTTGCGCTACATTTTGCCATTCCTTAAGAGTTTCACACAAAACTGGAATTTCACATGTCCTACGCTCTGCACTGAAAAGGCCTGTAAACGTGTAATAAACCATACACCTCTGAGCTTGATAGCAGTGGGCAACTGAGATAAACAAAGGACTGCTGTGTAAATGGCGCTTTTTAGTCTAAATACAGAGTAGCTCTTTCCCTGCTCATTGGCCTCAAGTCAGCTTTGGTTTGAGCAACTTTCTTTAGCCACATACCCACTAACTTTCCCATGGCCCATAGCCAACACACACAACCAACAAACCAACGACTAAATGTCAGGGACAGGCTTTCAAATGGTGGGGGAAACCAGCTGTTCAATTTCTGGTATCTTCCCTTAACAAAAATTTGTCTAAATTAGTTCATGACTTACCACAAAAATACATTTTTAACTCAAAATTTAAAGACTTTTTTTTTTAAGTTGCAACAAGCCTTGTTGCAAAAGAGTGTGTGAAACCCAGCGCACCAGCTGCTTGTTCAACATTTTAGTTTTCACTGGCCCTCAGAGCAGCTTTTCCACAGAGTGGGGAAAAAGCTTATAACAAGAAAAAAATACTTCTGAGTTTTTTGTCCTAATTTTTATTTTACACCCAAGCTTCTCCTCTGCAGGGAGTTCATCTTTTAGTAATTACTAAATATGTTTAACTGATACATGAACCCATCTATGGACAACCTTTATGATGAGAAAAATCAAAACATATCAGGTTAAACATGATCATACATATATATTACTGTATCTTAGTATCCAGCAGTGCTACCACATGGCTTTTGTCTGATGCAAGACCAGCTCACTATTGACAGTTAGCCCTTCCCTTCTGTACAAGGAACTCACTTAAAGGACACGCATTTGTGCTCCAACTCACCCTTGCGATTCCCACAGAAAGCTAGGTTTCTTTTCTGAATATTAACAGAATAAATCCTTGTGTAGATTCATTCAATTTTCAGACTTCTAGTGGTTCTATGTAGCTTTGTTCTTAGGAGTCTCACCAAATCTTCTTGATAGTAAGGAGAGGAGAGAGTGAGAGAGATTAGTCAGGCTGGGAGGGAGAGCTGCAGGAAATGGGAACACCCATACTTAACCCTTTGTTAAACCAGCAACACAGGTACTGCTGACGTTGGAGAGGCTTTGTAGGGATCCTCTCACCAGGTGGTTGCAGTGGAAAGGTGTGAACAATAGTGGGTATAGCAAGGCAATAAATCACATGTGAATTTCACAGAAAGTCAGTACTTCAAACCTTCCACTAATCCCACATACTCATTATTCAGAAGGGCTTCTGGTCTTTAAACAAAAGCTCAGCCGTGTTATTGCAGAGTATGCAAGCAGAAAGGTGGGTGTCATCTCTGATGGGTTTTATTATAGCTTTAATAGATATTCACTAACAGTTTTCCTCCCCTCTGGAAGTCATGCAGATTGTAATTAGCTTAGGAGATAAGTGCTTATTTAAGACTGATCACATGTGGCGGTGCTTAAGAGTGGATTTGTTGTGTGTGCGCTTGATTGAAAACAAACCCTGAGACCTGAATTCAAGCGTTACCGGAAAAGAGCACGTCATTAAAACATGACACATTTACAGATCTTTCAAAGGTTCTCACACACTTCAAACACCTCAGAACGGCGAATATTTTCATTTTGATCAATAACAGAAGACATCCCTGTCATTTATACATGTATGCAGTGATCAGCAAATTTACTGGATCACCACCAAATGGAAGGTTCATAAGAAAGCTAACCTAAACTAAAACGTAAAGACAAATGTGTTTCTGTAATGTGTTAATCCACCTGTATGCACAAGCTCTAAGATCTAAATCATATATTTAATGCTAAAATTCCATTATTGCTGTTATTAGTGAATTTTCAAGCTGAAAAGTAGTATGCTTTTTTTTGTTGATTTTTATTTTTTATTTTAGTAAAAATGCCAAACTGCAGTTATTTATTCACATTCCCGAAGAGATAAAATTATGTGGTTTAATATTGCTTGCTTGGTTGATTAAGTTCAGACTTTTCAGAGAAGTCCAATGTGCCGGCTCAAATTTGGGTATAAAAATGTGAATTCAGTTTGTTATATTCTTGATAAATAGCACTATAACTTCTTAGTTTTAAGGAGATTTTTGAGAGATTTCTAAAAAATGTTTTTATGACAGGCGGTCTAATACATTTGTTAAGCACTCTATGTCACCTAAATGAAGTAATGTAAACATATTTTGAATGTGGTCTAGGTGTTAGAAATGTCATCTCCTAAGAACTGTTTCAGTTGGTTGATAAGATTCAATGTAACTGGCATATAAGCTTTACACAAAGAAACACCCACATTTCTTTATCTCACCATGACACACACATGTTGGAACATATCTGTTATATAAGTTCATATCTTCTGATGATGCACACTGCTTTGTTTTAACATCTCTGAATGACTTGTTTTTTGCATATTAAGAAAGCTGGATAAAACAGACAAGGTCACTACTTTTTAGAGTAAAGAGCGGGTTAGAAGATCAGAACAGTAAACGAAAGCAATGAATTTGCGTACAAATACAGTGAGTGTTATCTTTGTAGTGAACAGAGCAACTACTATATTTGATGTAGAAAATGCTCCGTGAGGTGACATTCTGTGCTGGTAAAATCATGCCCTGACCATTTAACTTTGTTTCTTGGGACAAAAAGTCAAGCAAGCATCTGCAGCCGAGATGATCTCTCATTTCATCTAGTCATTTAAATTTCCTCTGTGCTGTGACAACGACCAACATGTGCGCAGATGACAATAGAGATACAACCTATAAGGGTTAAAGCAGAAATGTGCAAATGTTATTTGTTTTCTTGTTTCTGTAATGAATACTAATAGTCACCAGTAGCTATAACAGCAATTTGCTAGACATCTTTTGCCGTCTTGGAATGGGAAGTCGTGCAGCTCACGTCTCCAGTCTTTGTACTCACCTAATTACAGTTAGAAGGAAGATGAATGTATTCTGTCCAGAAAAAAGTAACAGGATAAAAGTTCAAACTTCCTTGGTTCAAGTCCAAAAGCAGCTTTTCACAAGGTCATGAGCTCCTCTTTGGCTCTAAGAGCAGAGGGGGGAAAAAATGGGGGAAGGAGCAACATTGCAAATGCGCGCGTAAAGAAATTTCCTCTTCTCAGGAGCCAAGGCACTCCCACACTGATCAGGGTATGTGCTGTTACTTTATGGAGCATTTGGACATTGATACTTTCTGTTCTACTTCTTTTTTTTTTTTTAAACCTAGAAGTAATATTTCTACTGTGAACCCTAAAACTGATTGGTAAAAATACATCTGATACCAATTTAAACACTCCACTTCCTGGCCTGCATAACAGTTGTTGTAATACGGTCATGCAGCTGGTAGTGTGAATAACACGTGCTTCTGTGGAAAGTTACATTTCATTTCAGCAATGCATCTACTCACTACTGTTGCCATCTAGTGGGTAAAAACATATTTTTTAATGTTAGGAGAGTCAAGAGTCAGGGGAAAGTAAAGAGATCTGGAGAACATGCAAACTTCACACAGAAGAAATTTGAATCCAGGACCTTCTTGCTGTGAGGTAACAGTGCTAACCACCAACCTAAGTGCACAAAAAAATTATAACTAACATCTTAAAAACGCATACATATTATGTGACACAGAAACTAAAATGGTGTTTATACACAGGCCTGTCGGACTACGACTTTCATCTTTCATTAATTAATACAAAAAGGTAAAAGGTCCTTTAGCCCAAAGGTAATGTGCTCTAATAGTTTGTTTGGTGCAACAAACTGTAAAAAACAAAAAAACAAAACAAAAAGCAGTAGCAGAACTATTTTTGTAATAATATATAAAGAAGGAAAGTTAATAATCCTGAAATTGTTGAAGCTGAAGCTTAAAAAAAAGCAACAAACCCAGCAATGAGAAGCCATAAGCCAGAGTCAGCACACCCATCGTGCCAGTCCCAAGCCTGGATAAGTGGGAAGGGCTGCGTCAGGAAGGGCATCCAGCGTAAGAGTTTTGCCATACCCAAGATGTGGATCATCAATAAGACTTCCACAACATTACCATAACAGTGCTGTTGACCAGCGGGTGCCAATGGCCAAAGATAGAAGAGTGTGGGGGAAGGAGTGTTCAGAGATAGCAAGAGAGACATAGGACTGTGGTGTTAGAAGAGCTTGTTAGGAATAGGGTGAGATGGAGGCAAAAGACCCAGCCTAAAAGGAAGAAAACATCTAATTACCCCAAATGTTTCACTAACCAAGTGAATGTGAATAAGCAGAACCTTTAATCAACAAATCTAATCTGCTCACTTATTTCAGCGTTTAGAACAAATGGAACCAAATTCAAAGTAATATAAAACTACTGTGTTTTATTATTTTGATATGAAAAAGAAAAATACAACAACTACAACATACAACTATGACAAATGTTAAAACAATTGTTGCTGAAACTGATGGACCTTAATGTAAACATGTCACTTTGCTTTGTCAACCCATGCAAAGAAATTGCATCGAGCCTCAGGGTTGGACGCATGTCCCTGAGGACGTGCACACACAAAAAACTGTTTGCCCATGTTTGGCCCCTCCTTTTTTACAGTACGAAGAACACATGGTTCTTCGTGGACCTTACAGCACGGTGGGGCAGGTGGTCCACGAAGCACCGACTTCCAAAACACTGACGATGTCCCTTTCTTTGCATCTGACTGCGTAACAGTGGGCTGAGGGATTGAATGTTCTGTGTTCATATGTTGGTCAGTATCAGCTGTGGAGCACTGCTGTGATGAACCGTCAGAGATAAGCTCAGGACCTTCAGATTTGGTGTCTGCGACAGAGAACACTTCTTCAGTTATGGGTGGTTTGGCAGCTTCATCCAGATTTAGTGGTTTTTCACACTGGTTAACGTTTTTGGTTTTAAAAAAGGCAAGGAGGTTGCCCTTAGGCTTTGAAGAAGCATTTACCGTCTTAGTCTTTTTTCCCTTTGGGGCAACCAAGTCAGATGTCAATGAACGTTTTTTAACAGAGATGTTTGCAGCTCCAGAAGGATTTAAATTTTCTCTCCTTTCCTCCTCTTCTTGAGAACCAGGCAAAGTATTTTTCTGCTCAGATTGGGCTGATTTTTGGTCCACCTTAACGAGGAAGCGTGAGAGTTTCTGCTGTTTACCTGCAAACTCTGGCAGGTAGCGAGTACAGAAGGGGGGAGGCTTTGGGCTAGAAATGAGTGAACAGCTCAGCTGCCCCCAGACAGGGCAGTGGTCTGAACCCTCCACCTCTGGCATGATGTCGGCTCCCACGAACTGCTCCTTGGCAAGCTGGCAGTCAGCAAATATGTAGTCAATGCGTGTTCCATAGTTGGTCTGCCGAGCTCCAGTGAGAGTAGACCAGCATGTAAAGGCGTTGATGCGAGTTGGGTGGAAAAAGCGAAAGGTATCCACAAATTTCCCACCGTGGAGTGGATCTGTTTCTTCGCATTCTTTGTCATGTTCCTCCTCATCGCTCCCTTCTTCCTGTTTGTCACTGTACAAAAAGCCATTCAGCCATTTCCTCCCAGGGTTTTCGCCAAAATCATCCTAAATAATGAAAGTTTCATTATTATGGATAATAATGTAGGAACATCTGTCATTTTATGTAATATTATTTCAATCCTCTACATTAAGGTCACTTGTTGATCATTGCTTTCTTGCTGAGACAGATTCCACTCCTGTGTCTGTTCATTAAATAGGAAGCTGTAGGTAGAAGTCATTTTTCATGTAGCATATAAGGTTTGGGGGAGGGGTTTCCCCACTTCCTGTTTTTGTGTAATTTAATACATTAATGAAAATGTAAACCCCATGAAATAATAGCAACAGAACCACCTTTGGCAGCAGTAACTTGAAATAATCCTTTCATGTATGGCTTTATTAGTCTCTCACATTGCTGTAGAGGAATTTTGGCCCACTCATATTTACAGTATTGCTTTAATTCATTGAGGTTTGTGCGGATTCATTCATGCAGAGCTGTGTTAAAAATCACACCACAGCAATTAAATTAGGTTGAGATCTGGACTTTGGGCCACTGAAATGGCTCAATTTTCTTTCTTTTTCAGCCATTATGTTGTAAATTTGTTGCTATGCTTGGGATCACAGCCCTGTTACATGCCCCAATTTCTGCCAAGCTTTCGCTGTCAGATGTGTGGCCTTGCATTTGACTCTGGCATACACTGGTATAGAGGGGAGTTCATGGCAACTCAATGACAGGTGCACAGATTCTATGGCTGCTAAAAAGCCCAAATCATCACCCCTCCACCACCACACTGATGACAGCTGGCGTGAGGTGTTTTTGCTGATATGCTGTATTTGGTTTTCTCCACATATGGTGCTGAAGGACACGTTTCAGAAGCCTTATACTTTGTTCAGAACTATTACATAAACCCATGTTATGCTGTTAAGTTGTTTTTTTTAGAGAGAGAATAGGATTTCTCTTGTAAACTCTTCCAAAAAAGACACACTTGTTCAGTCTTCTTCTAATTCTATTGTCAAGAATTTTAACAACCCAACTAAAGCCTGTAGAGTGTCGCTCATGGGTTTTTACAAATTCTTTGAGCTTTACAAGCGATTGAATTTACTGGAATGGCCATTCCTGGGAAACCTGAGCCATTGTGTAAACACCTGAAGGCCCCAGACGAAACAATTTTCCACAATATGTGCTTTGATAGAGCAGGACGAACCTTCTGATTAATCATTGTTCAAGAAGCTGGCTGCTATTCCCCCTCTTAAATCCTATGGAAGCAGTAAGGCTGTTCTTAGTTTTTCACAGGATTCTAGATATTTAAAAAGTCTATATACTACTATATACATGTATGTAGAGTGTGCGGTGTCGCTCATATATACATATACACATATTATATGTGTGTGTATGTATATATATATATATATATATATATATATATATATATATATATATATATATATACATACACACACATATTATATGTGTGTGTATGTATATATATATATATATATACACATACACACACATATAATATGTGTGTGTATGTATATATATATATATATATATATATATATATATATATATATATATATACATACACACACATATTATATGTGTGTGTATATATATATATATATATATATATATATATATATATATATATATATATATATATATATATATATATATACACACACACACACACATATAATATGTGTGTATATATATATATATATACACACACACATATAATATGTGTGTATATATATATATACACACACACACACACACACACACAATATGTATGTATATACATACATACATATATGTATATACATACACACACACACACACATATATATACACACACACACACACACATATATATATATACATACACACACACACACACACACACACACACACATATATATATATACACACACACACACACATATATACATATATATATATATATATATATAATGGATTGGATTTATATAGCGCTTTTTAAGGCACCCAAAGCGCTTTACAATTCCACTATTCATTCACTCTCACATTCACACACTGGTGGAGGCAGCTACAGTTGTAGCCACAGCTGCCCTGGGGCAGACTGACAGAAGCGAGGCTGCCATATCGCGCCATCATATCGCGACCAGTAGGCGGGAGGGTAAAGTGTCTTGCCCAAGGACACAACGACCAGGACAGAGAGCCCGGGATTGAACCGGCGACCTTCCGGTTACAGATGCGCCCTCTGAGCCCCGGTCGCCCCGCCGAAAATATACATATTATATGTGTATATATATATATATATATATATATATATATATATACACATATACACACACACATACATATATACACACACATATCTATACACACACACACACACACACACACACACATACATACATATACACACGCACATATATATACATACATATACACACGCACATATATATACACATACACATATATGTTATATTGGTATTTTACTTACAATTTCACTAGGGTCACAGTGATCTATTGGTCTATGAGATGTATTTATGTCTCCTAAAACAATCACATGGCTGGAAAACAGAACATAAAAAAGCTTAACTCATTATCTATATACATTTGTAGAATTTAAAGAACAATTTTAAATAATTTCTCAAATGTGTGATAAATAAAATATTTCTCATCATCATCATTGCTGTCCAAGAATTGAGATTTTATCAGAATATATATAAATGTTATTAAATTAAAGCTATGTAACCATGAACACAGAAGCAGCTATTTTCTAATATACTGTTTTATTTATACTAACTTACAATTCAATAAAATTGTAAACACCAGATAGTGTTTAGCCTCATTTTACATACAGCAAAACATGTGGCCCACTGCCAAAACTCAAAGACGTAATGATTTACTGGAAGAGCTGCGTTGTTCAAAATTAGCACAGTGCCTTAGAAAAACATCTGTGGCGAAACCAGGATACACCTGCATCTCTTGTAACGACAATGTTTTGCTCAGCCAGTGAAACATTATGAATTTCTCACCTTCCATCTTTCAGCACAGCTTCAGCTCGACTCTGAAGTAAGTTGTAGAACTGTAGTTTGAACCGCTTTCGCTCTGGCTTTTCTGGGTCAGCCCTCGGACAGTATACGTTAATAACAGTAAGGGTTTTCTCTTTATCCTGACATCTGTTGGGATAAAATAAAACTCAGTCAATAAAAGGCAAGCACAAAGTGGGATTCCCCCACTAACTGAGAAGAATTGAGAATTTTGAGGAGAGAAACATAAAAATTGCTGATTATTTGTTTTCAAGTGCCACATGTAAACAGATAAATATGCCATGCAGCACACTTAAAACAGGAGCCTTAACATATGATATTTCCTCTCACTTTATTTTGTGTTGTGTGATTACAGCACGGCCTTCATTGTCCAACAGCTGCAACTCCTCACTTGAAAACTCAGTATGGTCACCATAGCATCCAACAGCATCTTTGTGGTTGACCAGCAGACCTGTGAGGCCCTCCTCAGCAGCAAATGGAGTGGCCCTGTCCTTACAGTAGGTGGCAACACCTGTGCACAGCGGCAATGTGAGGTGAATTGGGTGTAATGCAGTTTTACGAGGAAATTTTTCAGTAAAGTATAAATGTGGCATTATATTTTAGAAGACTGCACTTTCTTGAATGTTGGCACTTAATATAACTGGATGATAATACACGAAAAAAAACAAACACTTTCAAGGCTCACAGACGCAAAATGAACTGTTATATAACTTTGTATTGAACCTGAGTAGCCACTGCGCCCTCGGCTGTAGCTGAAATAGGAGTTGTATCCGTCAACAATAGCAATCCTTTCATCTAGCAAGTCTCCTGTGGAGGAGAAAGTAGGGGTTAACGTTTTTATTTTCATACAGTTTCATTCTAACTGTGGCGCCTTGCACGATGACAGCTCCCGCGTTTTCAAACCAGCTATTGCTAATCACTTACGCGTCACTTTTGTCTCCTGAATACAAATAACATCTGCGTCCAGGGAATCAAGAGCCTTTTTTATGCCGCCTCTGAAGGCCCTAATGCCGTTTATGTTCCAAGTAACGACCTTCATTTTGTAGCACTGCAACTGGCTGGAGCGGACACACCGCTCCAAACAGCCACAATAATGTGCACATCCGGAAGAAAAGCGGAAGGCAAGAACGGTACGACCGGAAGTGTTTTCACTCACTGATTTTTCTTTTTTTAATTAATTAATTAATTTACATTTTTTTTAATTTCAGGGTTTAATGTTTAACTCACACGCCCTGTTAGAAACAACTGGCCCAAACTAGCCATATAATAAAAAATAAGGTTCTTAGTGAGGTTGTATTGCCTCGTTGCTAAGCTAGAGGGGGTCCTCGTGCCTTGGCGGTTTCGGCGCGCGTTTGACACCCGACCTCGGGAGGAGAAACGGGTGGAGGAACTGGTGGGAGGAAGGGAAACTGCTGCTGCCGCCGCTGTTGGTATCCTTGGCTGTTGTTTCGTAATTAGCAACCGTTGCTTTTAAGAGAGACAGCTCCATTTGGACGTGCAAGGCTAACGTTTGCGAGCAGCCACCGAGTGCCATCTTTGGGATAAAGCCATAGGGTGAGTATGTAGGTAGGCTAATGATGGCTGTCCGGCTAATTAGCTTGCCTGATAGGATCCGGCTCTTGTTACAACAGTGTTCAAGCCCCGTTAGTTAGTTAATCGGTTAGACTGTTGGCGTCCGTTCGGTTAAGGCTATGTAGGAAGGTGAAATTGCAAAGCTAAGAAGCTATCTAGCTAGCGAAAGTCCGTTTCGCTATCTGCATCAGCGTTAGATTAAACCTGGTGCTGCTAGCTGTCTCTAGTTGTGTCATATTTCCACGTTACTCCACTGTGGTCTTTGACTACTGTCAATATGTGTTTTATCTGATTAATAGCCTCTTGCTTTTAAACATAGCGAATATTCTCAATTGCAAGCTCTTAGTGCATGTTCACGGAGAACCGGTTTCTTGGCGTAGAGGAAGCAGATGCTTGTTTCATGACTAACTCGCAGCTACATCCTTTGGCACGGGACGACCAGCGGCTGGTGTTTCCATCTTCGGTCAGACAAGAGGACACGAGGAAATCGTGGGAATCTGCCCCACCCAGGCCGGTCGAAGTAAACATATGTTGTTTCCGCGCCTTGGTCGTGTAGCAGCTGTTTCAAGTGTTTAGCAGTAATTTGCGTAGTGTGAAAGATGAAGACTGGTCGATGCTACTCTTATAGCATCAGCATCCTCTTGCATTTAAGTTTAAGCCTGTTTTTGTTAATTATGGGGATGTGAGGAAACCTCAGTAATCAATTTGTTTGTTTTAGGTCTAAATCATTTCTTAGACGGTGAAAAACGGTTTCTTGATTTATGTTTTTGCATATTTGTCAGACTTATATGTTTCAGATCAAACACATTTTAGTATTAGACCCCCCCCCCCCCCCCCCCCAAAAAAAAAAAAAAAAAAAAATCTGAGCAAATGTAAAGTGGAGTTCTTAAATGATGATTTAGCTTATTAAGGACCAGTAGCTATGAAAAGCTATCCAAACCTATCTGTCCCTGTGTGAAAAAGTAATTGCCCCCTAAACCTAATAACTGGTTGTGCCACACTTAGCAGCAAGAACTGCAATCAGGCATTTGCAGTAACTGGCAATGAGTCTTTCACATCATTGTGGAGGGATTTTGGGTCATTCTTCTTTGCAGAAATCGTTTAATTCAGCTACAATGAGTAATTTTCAAGCATGAGTGGCCTGTTTAAAGTTATGCCAAAACATCTTAATCAGATTTAAGACTGGACTTTGGCCACTCAAAAACCTTCCCATACTTAAGTGGACTATTATGAACTAATGGTCAGATATTGTCCTTCAGAATTTTATGGTAGTAAGCAGAATTCATGGTTCGATCAAATTGAAAATGAACCATTGTGTTCTTTTTAGTCAGTGATGGGTTTTTTTTTTTTATCCTGGAACCCTCCTGTGGATGCCAGTTTTGCCCAGCCTCTTTCTTATTGTTGAAAACTGCCCCCCCCCCCCTCCAGACCTGCTGTTCTTCAGATGTTGTTCTTGATGCACTCTTGGAGTAATTTTGGTAGGATGACCACTCCTGGGGGAAGGTTCACCAGATCTCTTTTCCTAATTCACTTTGTCAGACATGTTCTGTTCAAGTGATTATTTTATGTATTATTATTTTAATAATAATACATATGATTTACCAAAAGGGGCATTTTATTTTTATTGTGTTATCTTTCTTAGTATTAGAAACTGATGATCTGAAACATCACGTGTGACAATCATGCAAAAAAATAAAATAAAAATCAGAAAGCACTCTAGCTGATAATGCAGCCCTTTCAGCACTAGATCTTAATTTAATCTCTTAGATTTTTCTCCTGGTCTTTAAAGCTTTAGTAAAACTTTTATCCCATTAAACTAATCCCAAAGTTAAACCTTACAGTTTACTCCATTAGTGTCACACTACAATTTATGCAAAAACCTCTATCTCCAAGTATTTTATGTAACCATGTTCTTTGTCTTTTGCCGTAGTGGTGTGGCGTAATGAAAGCAGAGGAGTGAAGGAGGCAATTGTCTCAGTAAAACATTTGCAGACAAGCAGGAGACTAAGTAAGGATGCTGGAGGCGGGTGCAGACCCAGCAGGTGCAATGGCCGAGGGAGAAGAGGAAGCGGAGATGGGGAGCAGGGATTTGAAGGCTGAAGTGATGCGGCTGACTCTCGAGCTTCAAGAGGCCACAGAGGAAAAGCTACAGGCAGCCCGCTACGGTCTGGTGGTGCTGGAGGAAAGTGCTGCCCTCAAGATGAAACACACACAGCTGGAAGAAGAGCATGAATCTCTCAAACTGGAGCTACAACAGCTCAAAGAGGTAGGAGCACCTAAGGCATATGTTATTTTTTTAGATTGTTTATTTATATATTTGGGGTGGCTGTAGGTCAGGATGTAGAGCAGGTCACGTACTAATTGGAAGGTTGGTGGTTCGATCCTCATCTTCTCTAGTCTGCATGCCAAATATCCTTGGGCAAGATACTAACTCCAACTCGCTCTCTGATGCATTCATCAGAGTATGAATCTGTGTGAACGTTAGATAGAAAGCACTTACATAGGGAAAGCATAGAAAAAAGTGCTTGTGTGATTGGGAAAAGCACTAAAAAAACACCAGTCCATTTACCATATTTACCTTGTAAGCTTGTGAGGTCATCATTCCACTGGTTTCCAGGTAGTTTTCCTATATCACATACTTGCTGTGTGATCTTTTGTTTATATAATAAAATGTGCGCAATGAAATGCATTTCCCGTTGTAAGCTTTCACAGTAATGGTCTAATAAACAGAACTCTTGTATTTTGCAGGGTATTAAAATCATGAAACAATGGACACCATACAAAAATTGTATTTTATAATTATCAGGTTTAACGGGTTTACATTATTGGTAGGCATAATTTAAATGCCATCAACACCATAATTGCTGCTATTATATATAAGCACAATCTCTCTAAGTTTATTCATTTTATAGTTCATAGTTGAGGAGTTGCCTTGCGGTCTTGCAGTCCTATAAAGATACCATGGTTGAGGGGTTTTTTTGTTTTGTTTTTTTTACACGTGCCAGTGGACTATGTCATGAATTTGCCTGTTCATTCCGTCATTGTCTTTTTGTAGCTCTCACTTTCTGATAAAACAATAACAGCTCTGTTACAGTTGTGACCTAATATTATACTTTGAATGTCTTGTCTTGTGATCATGTTGAGTCAGGTTTGCCTCACATGTCATTTGATGTTGGCAGGAGAAGAGTGTTAACTGATTATGACGTTTTTGCATCCAGTTAGTCAGCATGTTGCTATTAACATATGTTAATTTGGATGTCTAAATTTAGCTGATTTTGATTCGTTATGTTAAAGCATTAAGGATTTAATATGGTCAGAGCAGGATATTCAAGATAAAAGATCAGGCCAATACAGCAAAGCTCTGATTATGTTTAAACCATGCCTTTCATAGATACATTGAAATAATGCATAGGCTTTTCATATTATAAACAATGCACTTTCCACCATTGTGGGGGGGGGGGGGTTAAGTAAATAACCATTGTATAGTAACACTGACTTGACCATATTTACTAGATCGTTTGAATCTCAATTTTAAAGGTACAAAAACTGTATTAGACTCCGTTTTCATATTGCCACTGAATTTCTGCTAAAATAACTGATTAATGCAGTGTTGTTTCCATGCAGAAAACTGAAGAATAATTAGCACATTAAGAATGTTTTAACAAGTGTTTCCTAATGTAAATTTTGTCACAAATACTTATAGACCCACAAAGGTATTTGGTATTACTGGAACAGGTTTTTAAATACTGATTTATGTAAGAAATTAATCCTATAAAACTAAGTCCGGTCATGTGGGCAGATTTCTGATTTTGCAGTTATTCCATCTGCCTGTTCAAATTAAAAGGGGAGAAATTAAAAAAAAAAAAATCCTTCTTACGGGTAGTTACTGATATTAATCAATTTATCTGTAAGAATAACAGTAAAAGTGGTCAGCTGGGATGCTTTATAATGCCATATAAATTTAAGTGCTGTACTGTTTCTGATTTCAGCTATTTTTAAAATCAGTGTAAACCTCCTTTTTTATTTTTGGCTATTTACCCATTTAGGTTTTGGCAGGGTTGAGCTCCTGTGCTGGTCATTATGTAACCATATTATTAGTGATCATTTAGGCATGTTTAGTAGCTTGTTTGTTTCATTAAAACCCTTATGTGATCTTTCTTTCATTAGCACTTATTGGTGCATAGTGTGTGTCAAGGTCTGTGGTTGTGGCACGCTGTGAAAAAATGCATGTTATTGCTAGATAACTGTAATCTATTAGGGTCATAGTATAAGGCAAGACAAACAGAACTGCAAAAATGATGTGGAAATTGCTGTTAAGGTCCAAGGTTACAGAACCATATCAGCTATTTCCTCATTGCAGTCAGGTCTCAGGTGATTAATGTCCACTGAAAACTGACAGAGAAGTGCAATTTCCTCTCCTTTGTTTACATTGTTTACATTTCTTATCTTTATAATGATATGGGTCAAATGTTATTGTTTCCCCCCTTATGTGTAACACAATAGTGTGTCAAATAGTGTTTTAGAGCTGTCCTTATCAGTTTTTGTTTGTGTTAAGGCATTTGCAGATTCTGTGAGCAGCCAGAAACGTGCAGCTGCTGATGGAGAGTGCCGGGAGGAGAGCCTGCTACAGGAGACTGCCAGTAAAGAGGCTGCCATGGCAACGCGCATAGAGGAAGTTCAGACAGAGCTGAAGCAAGCACGCCTTGCTCTGGGCAATGCCCACGCAGAGATTGATAGACTTGGGGGGCTCTCCACCCAGCTGAAGAAGGTATGGTGTACTCATTCAGTACTCCCTCTTCTCGTGATAAATGCAAATAAAAATTAAATCCCTTTGGAGAAAATATTAGTTCTCTACCCTAGAATTAACAGTATATGATATGTAATTGACAGTTAAGCATGTTAAGCTGTGCTTTGTACTGATTTTACTGTGGATTTTCTTCCACAGGAGTGTGAGTGTCTTGAGGCAGAGAAAGGCCACCTGAGGGATGAAATAAAGGAATATAAAGTGCGTGAGCTGCGCCAGTTGCAAGACAATGGGGAGCTAGAGGAAGAGAACATATCTCTGCAAAAGCAGGTGTCTGTGCTCAAGGAAAACCAGGTCAGTTGTCACCTTCCTTCACACAATCATTTTTGTATAACATTATATTTATTGATTTTATTATTGAAAGAATATGAAATAAATCGATAAACAACCCCCATCTCCACTCTATATGTCCTGAGTCCCATCTGCTGCATAAATTTGAAACATTTTTTTAAAAAATTGGCAAGGGGCAGGAAGGGGCTGACGAGGAGACATGGATGTGTGAAACAGTAGTGTTCAGAATTTCTAGGGCCAGAGAGCATGGTGACACAGAAAAGCAGGTTACCTTTGTTACAGAGTTTCTGAATTACCTGAAGTAGACTAGTGTGGTGGGGTAACTGCGAGGGTTTTAGCTAAACCTGATAATGCCCAAAGCCAGAGCTCGCTTGCTCTGCCCATCTCTCTCCTCTATCAATAACCCTAATCTCCAACCGTATGGAGAAATGAAGAGAAATAATTCAGTAAGGTTTTGTTCCTCCACCTTCACACATGAGGAGGAAGGTAAACAAATACACTATACCACACAACATGTTTGTTGTCAAAACTTCAAAGGACGGTAACAAAAAAGCTGCTGGTGAACAGACTGGACAGTCTAGTTGCCGGGTGAATAGTGTTGTTCTTTTCACCAAATGAAGCAGCTCCCACAGCAGAGGACATGCTATTCATCTCATAACTACCTGTGTTTTTCATTAGACAGTATATTCCCATAAAACCTGCTTCCACTGAAAGCCGAATACCAAAGCCAGTTTAACATTTGTAATGCAGTGTGATTGAAAGTGTGTAATTATAGCTGTGTGTTGCACCATGGCAACCATGTTTCAGTGTAACTATTTCATGTTTCTCAAGATATTTCGGGATGTTGTGTTTTTTATTTATTTTTTCACATTCTAGAGGACATTATGTGCTCTGAGAATTTAGATATTTTTGTTTTAATAATTTTATGTGAGAATATTTTGTAAATATAAGCACAGCTTTGGAAAATGCTCCATAGACACTGTACTTATATGTAAATTTTTCATGTTGGTTGTTGTATTAAGCAGTTATTCCAAGTCTGCTTGATGTGCATACACATCTCTGTCAGTACTAGATTTGGGAAAAATGTATGTGACCTGTGAGTTGACTTTGAAAGAAAATATTTTGTCATCTGTATCTCTCTGTCTGGAATATAATTTTTAAATGAAACCACATTCATTTTCATTTGAGGGACACACTGGAAAATGAGAATCACATGAAGGGACAGATGGACATGTTTTGAGTCCAAAATGTATGTCTCATTTGGCCTTTTCACACATAATGTGGTCCACATAAAAGCTAGCCAATTATTAGTCTTACTATTGTAGTAAGCTACCATATAGCCAAATAAGTACCTTTTTTAACAGCCTGAACTTGAGAACTAGTGTTAGCTTGGCTTTTAATAATTCATTTTAATTCAAACATTAGTGCAATGCTGCAAATTATGTTTTTTCTCAAGAGACATAAAATGTCTCTTGAGAAAGATACACTGGCCTTTCTTTACACTTGGTAAAAGCATAAGCTGTCCAGTTTCTTGCTTTGGTTGAAATTGTCTGCCCTCAGTATAAACTTTTCTTTTTTTTTTCTTCTTTCATTTTGTTGCATTCTGTGTTAGCAAGCTTTTAACCTGCAGAGACCACAGCTACAGCCTGGCAGACCAGAATTTCTCAATAACCTAAAATGATATCCATGCCAGACTAAAAATTGTCCATGACTGTACAGATTTGGCCCTTTGATGTTAACACATGTACCCTAACTGATCTTTAGCCTGTCAATCACAGAAGGACAATTTCAATGTTATATTATAGCTATTTATAAGAAACATGCATTATTTTATGTGTACTTTATGTCAGAATCAGAAAGAATCAGAATCAGAAAGGGTTTTATTGCCAAATGTTGAGCGGGTTTACAACATTAGGTAATTGCTGTGGTGCTTCAGTGCAAACATACTGTTATAAATACTGTTATAAATTAAGCTTAAGTTAAGCTTCTAAAAGCTACTGTGTTTCTAGCAAGAGCCCAGCAAACATTGTTATTAGAATTCCTAAATGGATACATTTTTATCCACTTTATTTTGACTGTTCATTTATGAATCAGAATCAGAATCAGAAAGGGGTTTATTGCCAAATGTTGAGCAGGTTTACAACATTAGGAAATTGCTGCGGTGCTTCAGTGCAAACATAGTGTCATAAATAGCACTTAAATAGACATGAAAAAAAATAAAAGTAGGGATAAGAATTAAAAGTGCTACATAGAAAGATATGTGCATGAGCTATACATGAGATATATACATGAGAATAAGAATTAAGAGTGCTACGTTGAAAGATATATACATGAGTGCAGGTGGTGATCAGTGCCAAACATGGAATGATGCAGTGAACACAGCGTAGGGTCATGTGTTAGTAGCGGGAACAGTCATATGGTTATTGTTCATGTGTCCAACAGCAGAGGGGAAGAAACTATGCTATAGCAATAATAAAATTATTGGTTTGGGTGACTATGAAGTCAGACAGTGTAGTTTTCATTTGCCTACTGAAGCTGTCTGGTTGTGAGTGTAACTTTGCTAAATGCAGTGATAAGTGTATTTGCATGTTAGGGATACAATTTCCATTCATACTAAATGAGCTGAATAAAGTAACAAAGAAAGTCTTCTTGTCCTGCTTCTAATCTTATTTCAGGTTGAGTTTGAATCAATTAAGCTGGAGCTGACCCAGAAGAACGAGGAGCAGGAGGAGCTGCGAGGACAGCTGGAGGAAGCTGGAAGACTGAGGGAGATTGCAGAGAGGCAGCTGGATGAGGCCCTTGAAGCACTGAAGGAGGAAAGGGAGCAGAAAAACAGTCTGCGGCGGGAGCTCTCTGCCTTGACCCTTAACCCCTTTGATTCTGTGGGGAACCTGGAGCTCCACTTGGAGCAGCTGGATGACAGCCAGG
Organism: Rhamphochromis longiceps; assembly: GCF_057381845.1. NCBI lineage: Eukaryota > Metazoa > Chordata > Actinopteri > Cichliformes > Cichlidae > Rhamphochromis > Rhamphochromis longiceps. The sequence goes on from NC_140576.1 coordinate 22,447,114, forward strand.
AAGAGGGCCAGGGTGGAGAGGGTGAAGGGGAGGATGGGGATGAGAATCAGGACAGCGGTTTTAATAACGGTCCTGGATCTTCTTCCAGTTCTGCTAACCCTCCTCACTTGGGTGGCTCCAAAAGTAACGGCCTCATCCATCGCTACTCCACCCCACGCCACAGTGATGTACTTCGTGCTCCTGCTTCTGGACTGGTCGCAGACCTGCTGAGTGAGCTACACTTTTCAGACAGTCAGAAACTAAAGCAGCAGCTCCTACAGGTGAGCAACAGAAAAACACTTACCTTTTTTTCAAATGCTTCTTTGTGGTATCCCACTGAGGACAAATGATTAAAAGGAACTTAAAAAAAAGTAACTTCAATCCTACATGTTATTAAGAGAATGAAGTCATTTTATGGATTGTGTACAGAGGTAACGAGAATTTGCAAACGTTTGGGTATGGAAGTATCATTAGTTTAGTGTGGTAATTCTATAGCCATCACAGTCAGTTTCAAGTATCACTAAAAGTAGAATTAGGGTTTAGGGTATCATTGTTTCTCAGATGCTTGGGTGCCCATTAATAGTCTTAACAGAGTTAAGAAAAATAACACACAATAATTTGATAATTACTTAAGCATTTACCCTATGTTGCTTTCTTATGACCTTTTATATATGAATTTAAAAGCCTTTAAAAGGTTTAGACAGTTTATTTACTGTAGATATGTAAAATAGAAAGCTGTTATCTGGCTTGGCTAAGTAAGGAGGATATACAATTTAGTCTGTGCGCTAAGCTGTTAGCAGGGCTCTCTGCCACTTCCTGCTCTAGACCACATCCGTTTTGTGATGGAGGAGGAGCATTAATATATATTGTGTATTCCATCAAGCACTTTCTCCAGCTCCCACCTGATAAAGCTTCATAAACCAAAGGGTACTTCAGGAAATGAAGAATGTCTTGAGCTGTCATTGCTCTCTATGTAATGTAAATATATTATTCATGGTGCACTTAAATCAAGAGGCTGGGTTTGAAAGTTCCTACTGAACAGATGTCGCTATTTGACATTAAAAATTTATAATGAGTAAAGGTGGTGGGGGAGAAATGTGTGTCACAGACATTTATAACCTCCCTTTTTGTTTTGAAATTAATCAACATTCAGTATTGTTCTTGTTCTGTGAACTGATGTTAATAATTACAGACTTCTCATGTTATGTTTGTGTGTACATCCAGGCAGAGCGAGAGAAGTCCAGCTTGACTAGCAAGGTGGAGGAACTGCAGATGCAGCTGGTAATGTCCAGACAGGCACTCAGTCAGCAAGAAGACAAGGTTGGCTCTCTCACCCAGCAGCTGGAAGCTGTGCAGAGTAGTCGACAACAAAGCCAAGAGGTGGATGACAAAGGAGATAATGAGACAGAAAAAGATGGTGGCAATGCTGTATTTGACTATGAGGTAGACACCAAGAGCAAGGAGGTGCTGGAAGCGCGTATGCGCGCGGCTAGCGAAGAGCTTCTAAAGCTGCGAGATGAACTGTCTCAGGCAGGAACACGTTATAACACCCTGGAGCAGAGATACAAGCAAGAGAAGGAGCGTTGGAGGGCTGAGGCCCAGGAGCTGGCTGACAAAATCCGTCAGTGTATCAAGTCCAGCAAGCAAGATCAAGAGCGCATCAGTGAGCTGGAGAAGGAGATTGGAGCAACACGGAAAGTGGCAAGTGATTCTGAAGGGCACTTAAGTGTTGCTCAGGAAGAGCTGCTGGCCTTCTCTGAGGAGCTGTCCAACCTGTATCACCACATCTGTGTATGCAACAACCTTACTCCCAAACGGGTCACCCTGGACTATTATCGTGATGGTGCCAGGTCAGGAGGCAGCGCCAGAAGATCACACCTCTATTCCCAGCACAGCGTCCAAAAGAAGACTCGAGCCAATGACATGTTCATTTCGAAAGCTGCAGCGTTGCAGTTTATGGGAGAAGTTGACAGTGCTGTAACCAGTGGAGACTCTCCTACCTGCCCTGGATCCCCCACCCTAGATTTCAGGGACCCTTCCAATGTTCGCAACTTAGTAGCAGTCATCCGTTGCCAGATAAAACATCTTCGGGTAAGACAAAAAGTGTAGTTCTTGTGACATTTATTAATGTAGTACTCCAACACTACTTAGTTCTTTGTGAACTAAAACTTGTAACCAGTGCAAATTCTCAAACTTTTTTGCTGTAACCCTAATGCAAACTTTTATTCTGGGTAAAATCCTTAACTCCTTTACAAATGTTTCACTGAACCTAATAATCTGCTCAGCCTGTTAACAGAGTTCAGCTGGTCCCATGTCTGCACAAATCCAGTGCCTGGCATGGGCTACAGTGACACGTGTGGGCGTGAATGTAGCGGCTTATCAGGGGTCAGAGTAGAACTGTAACCTCCATTACACCGAAAGAAAAGACAGGGTGGTAACAAGTTCATTAACTAGAGAAGTGCATATTCTCAAACAAAAAATAAATCCTCTTTTACATGTTTGAAGATTTATTCCTGCCACTTCAGTGTTATTGTTAAGAAATGTGATCATTTCGTGATAAAGATTTTTTATTATTTATTTTTTTTTAAATCAAAATGTTGTTCCCGTTATATAAGAAATGTTATTTGCCAGACTAACTGTGCTAACCCTTATAAATATCTGTCTCTGTTCTCTCAGGTGGCAGTGGACCTTTGTCGTCAGAGGGGTACAGTGCCCTACTCAGGGCTAAGCAGCAGTGGAGAGGCAGAGCGGGACAATGAAAACCTCTTGGAGGAAGTGTTAAAACTCAAGTCTCTTCTGAGTACCAAGAGAGAACAGATTGCTACCCTCAGGACTGTTCTCAAGGCTAACAAACAGGTAGGTCACAGTAAGCAAGTATCTGTGTTGTAATGTTTGTCTTTATCTTCAGTGAAGGGAAGTATAGTGTTACTTCAGAAGGAGCTGAAGTTGTGAGTGTATCGGCTGTTTGGCACCAGCCCTTTGCTACAGTCTTTACAATTACTGCCCCATTCATATATATGTAGATGGTGTTATGTCACCAGTCATGTTTATTCTCATGTACAGCATTGACATAACTTCCACACTTACCACTGTTACTCTGACAAACCTGTTTTTACAAACACCATGCCAAATATTGAAAAACTTTGTCTTTAAATCTACACAAATGCCATTTGTATAAGCATTTTCTTTCTGTTTTTTTGCCTTCATCTCATCCTCCCTGTGTATGTCAGGTTGTTGATACATGTTAAAAGAAATAATTTAAATAATTTATTTGTTTAACAGAAGAAAAACTCATTTAGCAGGATTGTCACCACTGACAGTTATACTAACCTCACCTGTAAAGCACCTTGATATACACCGTAGCTCATTCACTGTCCGAAACAAGTCGTATGTCCCATTTATGAATAAGTAATGGCCCCTATCAGTTAGTACCTATTCGGGTTGATTGTCACGGCTTGATGCAGTTTTTAGGGTTTTCCATTAGGTCATAGTAAGTGTTTCCAGGGACTTTTTTTTACTATCTACTTGGCTGGGGTTCCAAGCGATCAGAGTCATTTCTAAAATGTGACGTCAACAGACTGCATGCCACCAATTTGTTAGTCAGTGGCATCACAGGACATTGGCTATGTTGGTATAATGACCCCACACATATTAGGTGGTACTCGATTGTAATGAAAACAAATCAAGCCAAGTTGAGCCGATCCAAGTAAGTACTAAAGGAAAAAGGGCTTAAAGGTCTCTTGGAATGTGCCTTGTTTAGAATTGAGGCCAACTAATGTCATTTGATCTTTAATTCTTTTGTGTCTAAGGTCAGTGTTTGTAGTTTTGCTGCTTTATATTAAAATCAAGCTTTCCTATACTTTCCCACTTTCACTCATAGAAGGCAGGCTTCATTGTTTTTGTTTTGTTATATGAACATAATTTTGAGAATAGCTACCTTGGTTTACACAGATTGTCTGAAAATTAACCTTGCTAATATTTAACCATTAGTCTGTGTTAGATATAAGTTATAAGATAAAAGAGTTGTCATCTCTTGTTAGGGGTAATTTATGGTACAACTAGTTATGTGTCTGAGAGTTGCTTTCGCCACAAGCAAGAGAAGTGTGAGAGGACAAAAAATTTGTGATCAACAAATTCAGCTCAAGAATCAGAGACAGTGACTGCAGTGGACACATTTTTTTGTTTTTGTTTGTTTTTTTAACACTTTGTTTTGCTTCAACTCTTTATATTTTATAAATTCACTTAGTTGTTTCTGACACTGCCCCCTGGTGACAGTAAAGAGTTACGACATGTAGGGCTTGGTCTGCACAGCTGTCCTAATGCTGTGTTCTGTTTATCTCAGAAGTCAGTCGTCAAAGCTGGGGATGACGTAACTCCTTAGTCAAGTGTGTTCCAGTAATACTCGGTGTTTCTCATTGCTTTGCTGAATTTGTTTTGCTTCTTAGCAAGATCGAGTCATTCATACATCACTAACTTTTTTTTTTCTTTGCGCTGTGCTGTGTCAGAGCTATGCATATGGCTTCATTAGCAAGTCATGAATACACAGCAGTGACAGAACAAATTGCAAGTTATACAATTTTACCTTTTAACTTTACATTTATTGCTGTCATCTTGGATTGTTCAGTCAAGCTTGGTGGGGATGCTCAGACTTTGAAAAATTGTGACTGGGAACTCAGGAATTCAGATTTCTGACTTCAACTGGAAATTCTGGAATGCAATTATACGTTATGTGTAGGATCACCATAGAAGTATGTTGGAGCCCTTAATAGGCCTCTAGTCAACCAATGAAAATCTTGAGTGAAATTTTATCTGCTTTTCAACAAATCCTTAGATTAACTAAAACTGGCCACAGTCCACAGAGTGCATTCTGCTTAGCCTTATTATAATAAGCAGGGATTGGTACCGGAGACTGGCAGTAAATCCCAATAACCGTACCAGACACACCATCACTTAAGTATCAGTAAGCAGCCAGACAAGCATTGCTGCTATCATTGATTATGCAAAATAAATTCATTCTAACACACCATTTTCTTATTATGACAAAGCTGCTGGTTTTGTGTTTACTGTCACCAGCAACTTCAAAGTTGCTGGTGACAGTAAACATGACAGTAAACATGACACTTAAAGTAAAAGTTTGCTGTGAAAAGATTTCAGTGTTGAGTTGATTGCTGAGCTTTGATGTGCAAGCTGCTTTTTGCAAAGTTCATGCGCACTATTTTTATCCTCGTTTATAATAACACACAGCCGCAGTAACTATTGCTTTTACTTTTGTCTGTTACTTTGGTGCCAACTCCAAGTAAATTTAAAGCAAACATAACATTAAAAAATGTTTGACATAGCACTTCCTGTTAGGTTGAGTAAGTAAAAAAGTTGGGAAAACAATTGCTATTCACAGATACAGCCAACAATAATAAAATAATCCTGTAACTATATTGATGTTGTGCATTTCCCCATATAAAAGTACTTCAGGAAATTGTCTGCTCACTGAGAATTAGGTCAAGTGAGAGAGCATGTTGCTGAAAGCACTGACCAGTCCAACTGGAGACGCCAAACGTGCTTGTTATATAACTCACTTTGCAGGAGTATTATCCATCCATAATCTCACATAAGCAGTATGGGTGACCTGTCTCATCAATGTCTTGTCTAGACAGTCCCCTGGACCCACATGATTGTGCACCTTGAGTACATCAGCCTCTCCTCTGATGTGACATAGCACAAAGGGAAGAGGGAAAGAGAGTTCAACCTCTCCTCTGATGTGCTATGTTCAGCATTGCATGACCTGTTTCTGTCATTACCTGAACAGTCAGTCCTGTATACACATACGCACACTTAAGGTAATCTGTTTGATGGGCCAGTGGTCACTGACAATAGTTTTCCTTCTCAAGTCTGTTGACGTTAGCTGTCCACTGGTGCCTCTGATGTAATCAAACCATTTACACATGAGATTGTTACACTGATATTTGTATTTGGAGAACGGATAAGTAAAAAGCAATCCCATTAGTGGGGCAAACGTGATTTAGAACAAACTATTTGCTTAAGATACAGCGTGTTTAAACTATAGAGTCATATTGTTGATTTTGTGCCTTCTTCATAATAGTGATTTTTCTTTTCATTGATCTTTAAAACTCTGACCGAGATTGCTGTTTAACAGGAAATTTTGTAGTCACATAAGACAGGAACAGTTGAGCTGTCACTGAAGCTACTCAAATCTAAGGAATTTGACCCTAAATTCTTGGCCGGCATTTATTATCGCATGCAAGTGTCTCCAGAGTATTCCTAGTTTTGAAAGAAGTGCATAATTTTAAATAATGTGTTTTCATACCAGCAACAGATCATAATGTGTTTTTAAAACCCCATTTTGATACTAAATAATATTTTTGTTATTGCAGACTGCAGAGTTGGCCTTATCCAATTTGAAAACAAAGTATGAGACGGAGAAGAGTATGGTGTCAGAGACCATGATGAAGCTCCGAAATGAGCTCAAAGCCCTGAAGGAGGACGCTGCCACCTTCTCTTCTCTTCGAGTCATGTTCGCCAGCCGGTAAGCTTTCATTTCATGTGATTTGAAGCAAAACATATTACTGACTCAGGGAGGACAAATATAACACAATCATATATTTAATAAAGTTAGAAGAAACAAACATTTAAAAAACTGCTTTAAAATGTCTTAAAACTGGATTGTATTTGGCTCTGTACTAGTAGTTTTAAGGCTTATTAGTTGTGCTCTTGCTAAGGTACAGCTTTTGCTTTCACTCGTGTAATGAGCTTACCATGCTTATTACACCTATGGGCAATCCACTAGTTCACGTGAAGATTACAAACCACATGCTTTGCCCTGTGCTGATGGGTGATCAAGCAAGGTCACCTTTAAGAAAGACTTTTAACGTTTGTAGGACATGGGTTTGACTATAAACACCACCATGCTATCAAGGGGAAGATGTTAAGAGTTAAACATACAGATCATAACACTTGACTCACTAACCTCTTCTTTGCGGTGTTTTTATTTGGGATTTGTATGAGTGCACTAATGATTATTTTTCTGTTTTTGGTGATTGTGTTATGTGTTGCCAAAGTGCCCTGAGAAGGTTCTTGGCCATGTATTAGACCGTCTAGGCCCTTTCCAGACAGTTGTTATCCCTAAGAAGGATTGAAGAAGAGCCAGTAATGAAGGGCTGCTACTGTCTGTTCCAATAGGATAGAGATTACAGCTTTATAAAAAGATATTTGCTTAGAATCAGGTTCAGTGGAGCCATCATGTGGATAGCTAGTATGAGTGCATCTCTACAATATATGAAAATAAGGGTGTATTACCGTACTCATTTTAAACATATTTTTACTTACATTTTCCAGTTAGCATCGTTCCCGGTTGCCAGTGAATGAATGAATTGAAGCTTTTCCAACATTATTTATCTCAGTTTGATATCAATGTTAATTTATTTATTTTAACTACAAAAAAATAATCCGTGGGAAAAAAGTTTTGCTTTTGTAACTTGTGATAGCTTGTGATATTTTTAATGATTTGTTAGCCTGTAAAATTAACCAATAATAACAATAATCTTCAGTTGCAATCCCTGCTGGTGTTTGATGTTTGCATTTAACACACTATAAGTCGTGTGAAGTAGGACTGCTCAATTAATCGAATTTTAATCACGATTACGATCTGGGCTTTCAACGATCATTAAAAATGACTGAGCCGATTATTAGCCCCTCCCTCATTTATCCGCGACACCTTAAAGGCCGGTCCGTGAAAATATTGTCGGGCATAAACCGTCCGTGGCGCAAAAAAGGTTGGAGACCGCTGATTAAGAGGACCCGAGGGAAGCTCGGAAAGCTAAGCAGAAGTTATTTGGAGAGTGACTGCCGTTGGTTGAAAAGAGAGTTTAAAAAAAAAAAAAAAACTTCAGTGGTGTTGCACACTATTTTATATTATTTTTTAAAAGTCATTGTTAACCCTTTAAAGCCGGTCAGAGCAGCACGCTCCGTTTTGCGTAACTATTTTTAAATCCCTGTAGAACCTGAACCATGTAAGCTAGCGCAATAATTTGTTTTGCATATGAAACCGGAGGAGTTGTACTTACATCTGATGCCATCAGCTTGTCCTCGGTCACGGTTTCGTTCCACATATAGCTTTGCAAAAATTGCATAAAAAGCGCTTGCAGGAACAAAAACATAATATTCCAGAAACACGCTTCGCCGTTCCTATCAGCTGTTCGTAACACTTCCCACAGTGAAATGATGCACCTGCTGTTTTCTTTGCAAATTTGCATCATAGGATTGTTTTTTGTTTTTCCTGCAGTATATAAAAATTGCTGTATCTCCAAAATAAAACTATGAAGACACTCAAAATAAATTTCCTGTGGTGGGAAACTATTTTTTGCAACTTTATTGTATTTAAAGTTTTGAGGGATAAACCTCTTAAATTTCTCCAAGTAGAAATATATGTAAACAAAACAAAAGCAATTTTCAATTTTTTTTGTAGTTTATTGCACTTTTTTGCAATTTATGTAATTACTATGGACTTAATGCATACATATTATTAAAATATGGGCTATAACAGTTGTATTGATGTATAGCAACTTGAAATGCTCCCACAAATGGCACTACAGCATGTAAAAAAAATAATATAAGCTCTGGTGGACTTGGTTCTATAGTAGGTCTTAAAGGGTTAAATAAATATCGTCAAATAATCGTGATCTCAATTTCAGTGAAAATAATCGTGATTATCATTTTTGCCATAATCGAGCAGCCCTAGTGTGAAGCATGTATTTCTATGCCTCTGTCTTTATTTCTTGCTGCATGTTGCATCTCTCAGGTGTGATCAGTATGTGACCCAGCTGGATGAGATGCAGAGGCAGCTAGCTGCTGCTGAGGATGAGAAGAAGACACTGAATTCTCTTCTGCGTATGGCCATCCAGCAGAAGCTGGCTCTTACTCAACGTTTGGAGGACCTGGAGGCCCCTATGTCTCCACACAGCTTAAACAGCAGCCCCCGTCGCTCTCGGGCCAAAGAGCTTGCTATCAAGTCAGGCCGTGCCCCTCGGAGCCCCAGAAGCAGTCCCGCCCGGCCTCCATTGAGGAGCAGTCCACGGTCTAGCCCCGTTCCTGCTACTCACCACCTGCGATCTCTAACTAGAAGCCTCCACACAAGCCCTGTAAGAACCCCTCTTTCTCTTTATCCTGACAACTCCAGCCAAACCAGCAGCCGCTCACGCGGAAGCAAGGGTCTCCAAAGAGATGCCACTTTTATTAGAAGTCATAGTGTCAGTGATGTTTGTAACACAGAGTTGAATCGTGGTTTTTCCCTGACCTATAAAGGCTCCACCAGTTCTGTGAACAGTGATTTAAGCTCTAAAATGTATCCTGTAAGTGAATCAAAAAAGGGAGCATCAGTCCGGAGAGCTTCTGTCCCTTTACGTCAGGACACTTTCATCACAACTCGCGTTGTACCTGCCTCTTCTGCCAGACTGAAGTCTTCTTTGTTTTCTTCTTCTATAGATAAACTAACCTCTTCTAAAACGGTGTGTGTGTATGCTAACACCAGTGAAGCATGGGGTGAAAGCCAACAAAATCATGCTCTAAACCCTAAATCAGATGTTTCTGTGAGGAGAAAGCAGTCAGGTCGCAGGTCTAATTCTGTACAAGCAGCAGCAGCATGCCATAACACGTATCTGTCAGACTCTGCACAGTTCAATTCAAGTCCGTCAAGGGCCCAGGCAGTCACATCACACTCTGTTAACAATTCAGCAAGTAGAACCAGGATGACCGGAATCTGTAGAGAGTCTAGACAAAGATCATTTACATCTACAAGTAGAAACACAGAGGAGTTGTACACTAATGCCAGTAAGAGCTCTGGTAATAAAGCTACATCTTCTAGGGCTCGGAGCTCACACTCTAAATCATCAAGGAGACAATAAAAAAATAAACGTAAATTAGCCAGCAGATCTAAGCTATCGAACTGGTTTACACACTATATTGACAAAAGTATTGGACCCACACTGAATTCAGGTGTTTTCAGTCCCATTGCCACAGGAGTGTAAATTCCAGCCCAACCATGCAGTCTGCCTTTTCAAACATTTGAGAAACTGTGATGAGTTGCTACTGTTGGAACAAGTGAGTTCATGGAATTTCCTTTCTCCTAAATATTCCACAATTAGCTGTAAGTGGTATTTTTGCAAAGTGGAAGTTTTTAGGAACCAAAGCAACTCAGTCACAAAGTGGTTGACCACGTAAATGTGGTGTCACTGAGTGCTGAGCAGCACAGCATACAAAAGTCACCAATGCTCTGTTGACTCAGTAACTGACGAGCTCCAAACCTCTTCTGGCATTAACCTCAGCAAAATAACTGTGTACTGGGATCATCATGCCAATGGTTTCCATTACTGAGCAGCTCCTGTAAGTCCAGTGTGTGCAGAGCCCAGTTCTTTTGTCCATATAGTGTTTCTCTATAACAAGTTTTAAATAAGAGACTAATAAACTATCATTGATATCAATGAAATGGTAAATGGCCTGTATTTATATAGCGCTTTACTAGTCCCTAAGGACCCCAAAGCGCTTTACATATCCAGTCATCCACCCATTCACACACACATTCACACACTGGTGATGGCAAGCTACATTGTAGCCACAGCCACCCTGGGGCGCACTGACAGTGCTAGTAATGAACTAGAGGGCACTGAAAGAACACATGCTTCAACGTTAGCAGTTTTTAAAAAGGCTTTTCCAAAATTGAAAGCGTACTTACAGTGCCAAGACTTCATCTTCATATTTCCTAACATGTGAATTGTTATGCTGTTTGCATAACAGACCAAACAAACAACTTTGATCAAATACCTTCTCAGTGCTTGCTTTTATCTTGAACAGTCTTGTTTTTGCACAGCTTTAGTTTAGGGTTAGTGTTTAGTTTGGTTAAGATTTTTGCTTATTTTAACTGATCACCCCTAAATTGCTAACCTTTTGTGCTCTATGTTGTATTGATCTGTTTATCCTTATAATTTACCCTTACCATTTTCCACTAAACTTTTTAAAGTTCTTAAGTCAGACTAAATATTTTTTTCCTTTTTGTCTCTGTCTCACCTTGTCTTTGTAGCGCTGAAACACTCCTCCCATTACTCCAAAACCCTTCTTCTCCATAAGGACCTGTCTTCATGTTGACTCCTTGGCTCCCTCCTCCTTCCCTGACCTGAGACATCCTGTCCATCCCAGATATGATGCTACATTCCCCACTCTACCTACCAGAACCATGGACAGGAAAAAAAAGTATTTAAAAAAAAAAAAACAAAAAAAAAAAAACTCTCATCCCACCCTTTTGGTCTTCTCTGCTTGGAGTGGAGAAGCCTGCATGCAGCCCGAAGAAGGATGAAGAGACAAATGTGCTGCTCATTTCTTTGTGAAGTCATTACCTGTGTTGTCCAAAGTGGTTCCAACTTCCATCTGGTCCTGTTCAAGGCTTTGTGTTGTACTGAACCATTGGCAGTATTTATTTCAGAGACTCTCCTTGTACAATATTTACTGTCCTCAGACTTTGATTCAAGGCTATGATCTGTTCTCTGAAGGCTCTATGTCTTACATTCTTGCCTTTAGTCTGGCTTGATGTATCAGGCCCATCTGGCGTCTTTAGTGTTGGTAAACCATTAGATGATCTGTGGTAGCTCTCCCAGGTAGTTTTTTATAGAACACTGCAGCCTTACCTTAAAAGTAGAGCTTATTGTTGTCTTGAGATTCTTCCTTTTACTGGTGGTGCAGTTACATGCTCTTTCTATTACGCCATTTCTGGTTCTTAGATTTCAGGCACACCCTTTAAAGAGAGGTCAGTAAACATGACATTTCATATGGAAAATATCAGCCATACATTCATCACCTCAGTTCAGACACTGAGTGGTGAGATGCATGATTTGGGAAATCTGTAATGTGCATCTTCGCAAACTATGCAGACCAAGTCAGGACAGTGCCTGTATACAATCTACTGTTTAAGGCTTTGGGCTTTGAAACCTAGCCTCATTTTCCGTTACCAATGGCTGGCTGCAGCTATTTTACAACAGATATTTGCATCTCTTAATATAAGAAGATTTTGGAAGTCACTGTCTTACATCATTAGAACAAAGTGGCCTGGTTTCCCCTAAACCTTTTAGTAAAATCCTCCATTGTCATTTCTCTTCATTACTGTGACAACATTTTCCATTCGATATCTGCTTTCTCTTTGCTCCTTTGAACAGCTAATCAACAATATTCGTGTTTTGTATTTCATAGCATAATGTCATCATGCTTTTTGTGCCACCAAAATAAATGAATAGTAATAACCTAGTATCATCCACAGCAAGCAGGCTGCTTCTCTACAGCATGTGTTGTTTTCAGTTTGAAATGCTAATACCAGGTATTGCTGGGGTTGCTGCTTATAGAAAGTAGAAATAAATACTGATACCCGAAGCATTACATTGAAGTTTGCATCTATTTGCACATTATGGCTTAGAATCAAGAATAAATAAATCTGAAAAAGCTGCTTCATTTAAAGTGTGTGGGAACTCAGACATGACACTGCTTTGCTAAAGGTTTGCAATGAAGAATAGCATGTAAATGTACATGTGTCACTTGATACCTCTAAAGGGACTGCTTAAAGAGCAGTATGATATATGGACTTTGACTTGAAGACAGCATTGCACAGGTTGACATTGGCACTGTAACCTCACCTTTTTTTTTCACTGAAGGCAACTTACAATGTATTAAACTGACTTAACACGACCAATCGTGGTCCTTTCAATTGCATTTGGGAAAAGCTGTTTGAAAACGGAGAAATTAATACTAGAAAATGTTGACACTTACTAAAACTCAACTTTCCTCTTTACTAGAAGAAGCCGCATCCTGCTGATGAGGTTTTATTTTTGGTTAGCTGGTGTTTTGTTTTGGTTTTTTGTGCCTTGATTTTGGTCTTGTCTGCTGTTTCAGAAAGTCACATTTTCTAAATAGAGGCTAAAGTTCAACACTGTAGTTGTATTTTTTTTTTTAATGTTTTAATTATTTTAAATAAACTCACTGAGCAGTGTTAGTACTGAAAAAAGTGATATCTCATTTTGGTAAAATATTTTCACTTTTTAGCTGGCATGCCTTGTATTTATTAATCATGTTACGTCATTAAGGATTAAGTAATAACTTAAATGAATCAAAATTAGCTGATTGATATTTTAGACAACTGTTACAACTACTGAACTTTCTTTTAATATTCTGAATACATTTGGACCTAATGTATCAAAGATTGTAGACTGCCGGGTTAGCTCCTCCATTTATTTATTGAAGTTATGTCCACACACTCTGGCTAAAAAGTGAAAATACTTTAACATAATGTCATTTTCACACTGAAGGTTGTACATTGATTTAAGTCACTCTGTGCAGATGTGTGTATAATTTAATTGCCACTCTTGTATAATATTTTAACTGTATTTATGTGGTCTGCATTCTGTGTAAATTGTTGACAAGCACACACTCCACATAACACATTTGAGGTCCTCAACTTTTTGTGTATGCAAAGTTGACCTTTCATTGACCTTCTATCCACTTTTGTCATGAAGAATAAAAACAAGCCAACACCGTATAGTGCTCGTGGTTTTGAGTGAGTGACTTTGGTATTTTTCTTATACTGCACTTATGGGGAAAAGGAGTCTGTGCAGTCCTGTGAAAAACGAAGTACACCCCACAATTCAATAGTTTGTAGTTGAATTGTGAATTGACACTACCATGTCATGGTATGAGATGTTTGTGCTGATATGTGATGCTGGGCATTGTGGCCAGATGTCTCCATTTTGGTGTCCATCTACAGTAGATTGCTCCAAAAGTCTTGTTTTTTTCAGATGTAACTTTACAAACCTAACCCATACTGCTTTGTTCTAATTAGAGAGAAGATGCATTCTTTTGGCAGTCCTTCCAAACAAGTCATACCTGTTCAGTCTTTCCCTAATTAAGCTGTCATGCAGTAAGTCATTGCTAACACTCTGTAGGGTCAAAGCTGTCGCTCTTGGGGTTTTTTTGCAGTTTCTCTGAGAAGTGCACAGTCTGATGATCTGTGTAATGCTCAGTCCTGCAAACTGCCATAACTTCTGCTTTTATAGAGATGGTCACACTTGTTGGTGATTAATTGTGTGTATCTCATTAACAGTGCCTTGCAGCTGTTTTCAATTCTTTCTTTTAATTCAAGTCTTTCAATTCCTATGGAAACAGGAGCATGCCCCACATAGCTTTTCACAGGACTTTCCATAGTCTTGTAAAAGTGTTCTTTTTCACATGCCTGCATGCACGTATATCCTGTCAGTTTATTACATTGTAAATACAGCAGGATACTGGTTTGTGGTTAATTTTTGTGGTTTTGTAGGTGGTATTCCCAGTAAGTTCTCATTTGAAAATCTAAGCCTAGACAGCTGAATAATGCAGCATGCTGCGCAATAAAGTTTGGTCATAGAGTCACAAAGCTCTTCTGGCTAGTTTGACTAGAAAGGAGGGGGTGGTGGGATTGGTCTGGACATGATTCTTTTGTGCAGATTTTTTCTGCAGCTTGTTCAGAAACTCCACAGTACAAACACACCAACTTCATGAAAACACAAACTAATAAAAATAGCAAGATATTAGAGTGAAAGCCATCTTCAAGAAAAGAGCAATTAAAAAAACACAATAGTACATAAATTATATTAAAACTAAAGCAAAGAATTAAAATGTACACATTTAACTTAATATATCTCACCCACAGCTATTGTAGCTATTTTTCTATAGGTTTGATTATCTAGTGGTTTGCACGGTTTCCTCACAGAGAGAAAGCCGTGAGTTTCAATCCATCGGCAAGCTTTGCATATATGAGGTACCTTCATGTGTGGAGTTTGCGTGTTCTCCGTGTACCTGCACCTGGAGAGAGCCCATCCCTTCAGGTACTCAGGATTTCTCCACAGACATGAGGACATGCATGTTAGATTAATTGGTGATTCTTCAGTAGGTGTAAATGATTGCCTTTCTGTGTTAGCCCTGCGACAGACTGGTGATTTGTTCACTCTGTGCCTACCCTTCCTCTCACCCTGTGAGATCTACGATAGGCTCCAGCGCCCCTTAGACTGTAAAGTAGATAAGTAAGTGTGGGGGGGGATCATAATATATAGGGTAAGATTTAAGAGGTTCTGAAGAGAAATTACAGCACAAATATATTTGTCATATTGACAAATTTGACCAAACTGAAAAAGACAAAACCTAAACACATTTTCCATTTATGCTTCCATTATATTTTGATTAGTTTTGTAAGTATACAATGTTGTTTCTTCTCCTCAAGTTAGTTTTAGTTAACTATATGTATCTTGGACTCGAATAACCTGTAGTCCTGTAGTTACGTAAGTCAGATTTAAATCTAGAACTCATCAGAACTAATTAGAAACAACAGACAATTAAGTTTCCTAATCTCTTACAGATGATTTCCTCAAGGATGGAGATGCATATTTGGCAGCAGACTTTCCAGTATTTTCAGCTGGAGTGTGTATTCAAGGCCCACCCACAGAACAAGTTTCCAGAACTCTGTGTGAGAAGTTAGGACAAATAAAGAGGCTGTTTATATAGAAAATCTATACAGGAAAGCAGGCAGCGCATGTGTTCTGAGAGAGAAATAAGACAAATAAATATAGAGATTAAATGATAAACAGGGTCCAGGATGTCAGTACTTAAGCTCACACACAGAGGTTATGTAATAGAGGAATGAGAGAACGCAAATTTAATCCTGTCACTTTCTGCACTTGCTTAATCCAAGTGCTTCCCAAGATTTCTCTTGTTGTCAAAATGGCTTTTGCTTCTCTTCATTTTTGTGGCCCTTTTTTGAAATTCCTCTGGTTTTGGAACAACAGTGTCTTTAAACTACACATGAACTGTTTTTTGGGTTGCGTTCTGGTTTTTGTGGTGTTCAGTTACCATTTTGCATTAAAGTAAAAAGTAATGAGCACAGTAAATCAGCTTATGTGTGAACAGTGTGCCGTTTTTATCTGGATGGAATGCAGAAGTCTTTAGAAAGTGTATGTTAAGGTGGGAGTGGAAAACAGCAATCCTTCCTGTTTGCCTCGGGGTCCTGGGCGCTCACAGGTCAAGCAGCGGTGGCAGATTGCAGCCTATCACCTTCTCAACACAGCCAAGGATATGCAGGTCTCCAGTTACACCCTGATCCAGATGTCAGGGTGTAGTCTTGTGATCTTTGTTTTTTGGGGATTGGGGTTGATAGTAGAGGCCTTGCGCTGGTGAGGTATTGCACATGACTCTACACCGTAGTGTTCAGGTCAACATAAGCTGGAGGCAGAGACTGCTTGTCTCTTTATGGTATTTACAGGGGTTCTAACCTTTTGAACTGGCTCTTGTCACTCATAAGAATGAAGAAAGTCTTTATTGTGATAGGGGAGGAAGGGCCTCTGAGTTGCGCAGATTAACGGCAGCCGGGCTTGAGAGAATGGTGGGTGTCACAGAGGGTGGTGCCAAGACTGCCTTTTTGGTTTTTCAAACTAATAACAGAACACATTAAGGTCATTTGGCAAGTTGTCAGTGTACTTGAGGTCTTTATGTTTGAAGTTGATGACAGAAGCTGTCATCTACATTCACTAAACCTCTCTCGCTATCTCGCTAAACCTGTAATTTTCCTTAAGGCTCCTCACCAACCTTTTTTCTTTTTTCTTTTCCGGCTTAGCTCTGAACCATCTGCATCAGCTCTGCATCACTGTTTAACTCACGTTTGTGCCTTTTGGTCTACAGCACTCTTTACAGAAGCTACAGCAGGCCTCTGTATACTTGTCCAAGAGTGACTCATCATAGTCCAAGCACAAGAGGGGCCTCCCCCTCTTTTTTTTTTTCCTTTTTTGTGCTCCACTAAAAGTCTCTGTGAACTCTAGAACAGAACAGAAGGAAATATTCACATGTATCCATGTTTATCCTATTGCTTCAGTTGCAAGTTTCTTTAAAATGTAAGACTTTGGAAAAAATTAGTTATAATGCTCTGGTTTTGAAGAGAAAGTTTGCATTTTAAAAATCAAATATGCATTTTGTTTTTGCAGTTGACTGTCCGGGGGAAACTTCAAGAAAACATATAAATGCCGCATTTATCCAACACTATGTATTGCAATTTTTTTGTGTTTGTTTTACTAAAGTTTCTCACATTTTCTTCCCTCGAAGAGCATAAATGAGGCATTTGCACATGCAATTGACGCATATCCCCGCACACCACGAAACTAAAATACACCAAATACTCATAGAGCTGCACGCTTGTGCGGAAAAACGTTGTCCTGCAGGGTTTTTACTTAGTTGTTTTTTTGTAAAAATTTCCGCCAAGACAACAAAACCTCGTTTAGTTTAAAATGCACACTGTCCAAAAACAATACCCAGCTCTCAGGGCGGATGTGGCAGAACACCCATTTACCTCATATATGCAAAGCACAAACGAAAGAACAAGATGTGACTGCAACTTAAAGAAAACACACATAAGTCACGCTGACGACATGTTTTCTCATGTGAATTTGATCACAGATACAGAGAGTTCCGCGCTTCTGATTGGCTGCAGGAATCGGAGTACCTCCCCTTTAAATGGAGGGCCTCTCGCCCCGGGGCGTGGCCACAGTGAAAACGAGGGTATATGTTTATCTGTTTGCTAGCTTCAGCTTCCAGTGGCAAGCTGGCAGAGGTTTTTAGGAATGGTAATTATAACGCGTCGTAAAAATGTCTTTTAAAACAGTGGGCACATTAACACGTACATTATGGGCAAGAGGAAACAAGACCCCTCCTCTGGCCAGATCCCCCAGAGTGAACAGACTTTGTACCACATGCAGGATCTCTGGAGGAAAAAAGCAGGGCCGCGACGGGACAAAAGAGGAAAGTTGCGGCTCAGATTCGGACAGACCAACTGGCAACGCTCCGTCACCCAGCGATCCACTTCACAGATGCACGGCTGGGGACAAGAAGCGAGCCAAGGAGCCGCTGGGTGCTCCTGGTGTCTGTGGTGTGAGGAGACGCTCTTTCACGTCCACCGCAGCTCCAATGGATCAGATCTCGTACCTGTGGACTCGCTACAATGACATGAAACGGCTGGTTCACGGTAAGCAGAGGGCCCCCCCAGCCCACCACCCCTCCTTTTATTTGTCCTAACTTGGGCCCCCCATATCGCGGTTATCCCGCACGTCACCGTGGCAGCCGCTATGGTTCTCTGTTGACGCCGAAGACATTTTGTTCTTTTAGGGATTTCGTTCATCCTCTTTCCAATTTAGCCACAGATGGCACATTAATGCCATGTGTAACACGCATGCAGGAGAAAGTTTTGCACAGCAACCTGTTTAAGATGCATTTGTGCTCACGCGTCAGTTCCTCTGTTTGGCAAGATTTGTTCTTGAAAACAACTCAAGCGGCTGTTGGTGAACGCTGCACGTACACTGTGCGTTTGTGTGTCCTTCTGAAACATGTGTTTGCGCTAAGCATCCCGCTATCCAGCCAAATGTGCACTCACCATTATTTAGGGTTAGGGCCGGTTAACCACAATTCTTAGCTTGATTGTATGTCATCGGATGCATTCTGTAAATGATCTATGTCCTATTTATATTAGCGGTTTTGGCATGCAGGAGGCACAAGTGGGCGTTTAAACAGGTCCCTGCAAATGAGGCATGGAAAAATACTTTATGGAAAAAAAAGAAAGAAACAGAGAAAACGAACTTGGGGATTTAGGGTCGGTACAAGTTGTTGTGATGTTATCAAATGCACTGACATGCACGTTAGCTCCATATTATTGCTTTTTGGTTTTTGTTTATTTAGTTCACGTGGGCCAGCCCTGCTTTGCATGTGCAGAACATAATAATAATAATCAGAATAACTGTCAGTCTGCAGCAAACCTGGAAGCTGTGCATTTGAAGGGAGAGTACATGAGCAAAATAAAGTATTAAAAGTAAAGGAACTCTTATGCAGCCTTGTTATAGCGATGTAAACAGCAATGTAATGCTGCGTGTGGGCACAGTTTGGTTTATTTAAAGTACTTTTCTATATTTCTCGAGTGTTTATTCTATAAATATGCGTCACGATTTAACTGCAAATGTTATCTTGATTTACAAAGTAAGTATAGCTGCCAAATAATTGTAGTGTAATAACAAAACACAGCATCTCCCTCTGAAGTGTTCTGGAGTAGAAACATGAAGTAGTGTAAAATGAAAACACTCAAAAGTGTTTAAGACCAGGAGCCTTTTTATATACATGTGTGTGTATATATAAGTTTTTTCTAACATACTCTGTTTAAACCACATTTTTTGTTCTCCACATGGTGGGTTTTAATTAAAGCTGGTCACGCATTCTCAATTGGAAATGCAATTTGTCAGATGCAGTCTTTTGAAATGTGACTCGGCATAGAAAGAAAGGTATTTTGTCTGCTCCCAGCAGCAGCCCTCATTGAACTCTGTCACTACAGAGGGGCCATGCCCCACTTTTAGGTCATGTGTGACTCAGTCCTGTGCTCCTGCTGCAGCCAGCGCTGGAGTCCGTCTCTGCAACAAAATGTAAACTGTGTGTTTAATCTGTGCGCATGTGTTAGCTGTGTGACCGTACTCGAGATAGTGTGCAGATAATATGGGAATATTTTCAAAGGCGCAGTGAATGCTGTGCTGCCCGTTATGTTTTCCAGGTTAAGTTGGCAGAAGGTATAATTGTACAAAATGTGCTTTTGGGACGGCCTGAGCTCAGTCAAGTAAAGGGCTAGTCTTAGAAATGCACGTTGCACAACCTCGTGAGCTTGCCAGCTAAACTGGACCGAAAACAGCAGTTACTTCTTTCTCCTCTGCAGAAGCGCACAATCATCAAGTTTCATTACAGAAAGGGTCGTTTACACATTCCCTTTAAATTAAAACATGAGTCAGCTGTAATGAGCCGTCATATCGCGCTCTTAAATCTTGCTTATTCATTGTTGTTTGGTTAATTTGATCTGTGATTCTCAAATTTAAATGAGTCTTTCCCCGTTTGTCTTTCCTGCACCAGACCTGATCCCGCCGGGTGCGTGCAACCTCCTCAACTCCTCCACCATTTACGCGAACAACGAGGTCGACTTGGCTGAAGTGGACATTTTTGGCTTCGATTATGACTACACTCTGGCGCAGTATTCCAATGCGCTCAACGCAATGATCTACAACAAAGCCAGAGAATTCCTAATTGAACACTTCAAGGTGTGCTTTGCATCAGTTGTGTCAAACGTGTTTGCTTTGAAACTGATTTTTAAACACAGGCTTATTTAACCTGCTGGTTGTCCTGTTTGACAGTACCCCGAGGGCATTCGCAAGTACGACTACCTTTCTAACTTTGCTGTTCGGGGCCTTCACTATGACATCCAGAAGGTAAAATCTTTTAAACTACACTTTAACCATTGCAGGAGCACAATTGTGCATTTTCTCTGTGCAGCTCATGAAGTGAAACTCAGTTATTTTTGCTCCTCTGTAGGGTCTTTTAATGAAGATAGACGCCTTCCATTACATTGAGCCGGGGACAGTGTACCGGTAAGAAATGAAAGATGGTTTAAGTGAATTGCGGGATAGTGTTATTAGACCCCAGTACATTCATTTGTGTTTGATGTTCCCAGGGGTCTGAGCCCAGTGCCAGATGAGGAGGTCCTTCAGCTCTTTGGTGGGACCTATCATGTCCCCCTGCAGCAGGACAGTGGCTTCTATGGAAAGGTAAAAATTTCTTCTTCTTCTTTTTTTTTTTTTTAATTTTAATTTGCAGAAGAAACCTAAAAAAATGTAAAATGAAGCCAAATCAGGACATGTTTTTTTTTTTTTTTTTTGGTGACTTTCTGTTCAAAGTTGATGCTTATTTTTGATCCTTATCATGTCAAACTAATCCGAAATAGCTAGGAGAATTTAAAAAGCACTCAAAACAACAGCTTGGGTTTCAGGAGATTAAGGAAGATATATTGATTTTAAAGTTAAAACACTCCAACTAGACACTCCCTATTAATCACATTAGTTCAGTAGTCCAATAACTTTAAATCAGAGTTTAGTGGAGAACTGTTTTACATTTACCACAGTTCTTGCACTTTGCCTCCAGATTTGTTTTTGTACATTTACTCTCTGTGGAACATGGGTTTGTTTCGGCACAGACGTGAAAGCCTAAGTACTGCCGGATCAGCAAAATATTACAGTTTTATTTGGACCTCCTCAAACAAGGAATTTGGGATTTAATCTGTTGCTGTACACAGATTTACCAAATGTTGGGGTTTTGTACGGCTTTAGCATTACATAAGAACCAAATGGTGAATTTTGTAATCTCATTTCTTCCTTTGTTGTCATGAATCGGTTGGAAGGCAATGTTCCAGTCCCAAAAGAGCTGATTATGAGAACTCTGTGTCTGCACTTTGTTTTGTTTTTTTAGTTCTGTACTCGTTAAGGCAGGGAAATTAGAAAGCTCTGCTGGGTCTGGGAGTCACCAAGCTTTAAACTGACATGTTTGCCCATTAGGAGCAATTTGGGCTCTGAATGTTTTGAATCAGACTCGAATCATTTTCGCCCGATTGAACCTTTTAAGTGGTCTCCTGCAGCAGGAACGGTGCCTCTTTCCATCTGTAACAATCCTGTCCAAAGTAGGTCTCTAATCTCATTTGGTGCAGCTGGACTCTCTTAAGGTACCAGCTTGTTACTAAGTTAGTTGGTCCTACACAGGACTTTTAAACCCATATTTGTTTCAATATAGAATGATATCCAGTGTTTAAACTGATAAAATGTACCATTTTAAGAAATAAAAATTGTCTCCTTTTGAATTTAATAGCAGCACCACATCTCAAAAAGCTGAAAAACTAGAGGAGGAACAGCTAGAGGAGTGTTTTGCAGTTAATTAGGTTAACTTTCAACAGGTCGGTAACAATTTCATCTACAGTGCATGACAACCAAAGATTCAAAGAATATGGATACGTCTTTGTGCATGAGGGACGAGGCTAAAAATCAATATTGGATGCCCATGATGTTCAGCCTCAGGCGGCACTGCATTAAAAACAGGCATGATTCTACAATTGGAAATCAGTGCATGGACTCGTGAACACTTCCAGAAATCATTGTCGGTTAACAAAGTTCACTGTACCATCCACAAATGCAGGTTAAAGCTTTGTCATGCAAAGAAAAGAAGCCATATGTGAACATGATCCAGAATCATTGCTGTCCTTTCCGGGCCAAACTGTTCTGGGGTCAGATGAATCAAAATTTTGAATTCTTGCATTATTCAGCAAGATGTATACTGCATCAATTTACCAGCATGGCTTTGTAGTAGAAGACTCTGGGAGCTGAACTGGCCTACCTGCAGTCCAGACTTTTTACCATCTGAAAACATTTGACTTACCATCATAAGAAAAATAAAACACCACAGACCCAGGACTTTATATCAGATATTTATATTTATATCTATATCAGACAAGAATGAAACAGCAAAAATCCAGCAACTGGTCTTGTCAGTTCCCAGATGTTACGCAGAAGTAAACACAGCCCTGTCTTGACATTTTTGAGACGTTTGGTGTCATCAAATTCAAAATGAACTAAATCTTTTGCTTTCTTTTAATGGCAATTTTTGGCTATGTTTTCTGCGTTCTCCTGTGAATGAAATGTGCGTTTATGAGATTTATAGATTGACTGAAATGAGTAGATGTTTGTCGCTTAGGGACAGTGTCAAAAATGTGGGACAACCAGTAACATGGGCTGTACTCATTTGTTATGTTAATCGTACAATAGCTTAGGACAGACGTCATAATGAGGAAGAACTCTGCAATGAAGTGAAACAGAGCATTAAACAGTGCAAATTGTCCTGTACAGACATTGTGTTCTTCTTATGCATACTTTTTTTTTGTGTGTGTGTCTTCCTCTTTTTGAGAGACTCTGCTGTTCTTCCCTTTCCTGTGTAAGCCAGCCTCTCAACAATCAGTATTCTCTCTGCATTGTCATTGCTGGTGGGTTTCTTGCTGCTAGCTGTGTGACTCTGCTGCATTGCCAAACTCTTGCGCAAATGGACACAAACACAGGACGATAAATTTAGCATCATTGGGTAGTGCTCGTATTGAAAACTGCTCTTAATTTAGTTTTTAAGTTGTTCAAAACACAGTAAAAGGCACATGAAATGTTTGTTAGCTTTGTTTTAAACAAAATAAAGTTAAAATGTCATCTTGTGAGAATCAAACATTAACTTGCATTCCCCCCCCCCCCCCCCCCCCCCCCACAGGGACCAAAGGTGAAGCAGTTCATGGATATCTTCTCCATTCCTGAGATGACTCTCTTGGCTGTAGCAAATGACTTCTTCATCACAAACGACATCGAGTATGATCCCGTTCACCTCTTCAAAGACGTCTCTGTGAGTTATGATATGTTTTAATGTCCGTTTCAAAGTCTGGCCTCACTCTGTAGCTCATACCAAGGGAGCATAGGGAGATTGGATTTTTGACTATATCTGTGTTGCGTGCTTCATCGGCTGCACGCTCAGGAATTTGCTGAGCTCCGGAAACGTTTGCAATGGACTCTCTCTGGTAGAGCGAAGAACAATAACAGCTTTTCCTCTTGGTTCTGGGGTGGAAGGTTTTCAATTATACAGCACGCCCACTACTTCATCATAATTTCTCCTCTGAAAATAAGCAAACTGACAGGTCATTAATCATTTCCAAATAATTGGGGTCTTTCTTCCCAAGTGACTGTAATTCAAACTTATCTCATAGTAGGGATCAAAGAAATGTTCTGAACATATTGTGAAAAACATTCATTGGCGTTTAATCCACAGGAAGCAGTCGGCATGGTTCACCTCAAAGGATACATGTACAAATGGATTATGGAAGATCTCGGTAAGACTTCCTTTCACGTCTTTCGGTTTTGTCTGCGCCCTGCTACAAAAACACCAGCAGTTCAATTAATTTTTGTTTTTCTTCGCTTTACAGATAAATTCATTCTCAGAGGGGACGAGACGGATGCTGTTTTGCATCGATTGGCCAGCAACGGAAAGAAACTTTTCCTCATAACCAACAGTCCCTTCAGCTTTGTGTAAGTGTGAGCGACTTGATGGAGTCCACGTCTGCAGTAGTGCACTCTGTCCTAATGCAAAGATAAACACCTCGGAGCTCTGTTACATTTATGCTTCTTGTCTGTGTGCAGCGATAGAGGAATGACGCACATGGTGGGGAAAAACTGGAGAGACTTTTTTGATGTGGTCATCGTGCAGGCAGACAAACCTCACTTCTTCACCGACTGTATCAAGTGAGTAACTCCTTGTAGTCTTTCAGTGTGGCGAATGTGCGCCGGCATCCTTCTCATGAGATGAGGCGCAGTCATTTCAGTGCTCCTGTTTAACAATCTCCAAAACTGTTGCTCTTACAGACCTTTCAGGCGCTTGGATGGTAACGGTGACCTTCGGTGGGAAAAAATCAAGAGTTTGGACAAAGGACAGATTTACAAACAGGTCTGTAATGAAAAAAATGTTCATTGGCCTTTGTGGCATTTGATTTATTTAACTGCTGTGGTTTTTACACATTGAAAAGTCTGCATGTTTTTACTTGTTGTGTTCTGAGTGTCTAATGAGTGTATGTGGTTGATTTTATTGTTTCAGGGAAACCTATTTGACTTCCTCAGACTGACAGGGTGGCGAGGATCAAAAGTTCTGTACTTTGGAGATCATCTTTATAGCGACTTGGCTGTGAGTATCCGAGCACGGTGATCTCATCATGATGAATTGCCGAGTCAGTGTTCTGCATGGTGACTAACCTTTTGTGGTATAGGGATCAGCAGGAATTTTCCTGTGTGGCTTCATTTGACGTCCTTGGTGTGCGATTTAGCAAAGTGAGATTTTTTTATTTATTTTTTTTAGCTTTGATGGTTCACATCATTTGAAAGATACACAAGTACAGAGTATGTGCAGAGATGCGCACGGTGCCAGATGCCATCTGTCTCCACGTATTGCACGACTCTGAAAGTCCTGAGAGCATTTGGGTGGGGTCAGAGCAGACTGTGGAGTGAAAATCTGAAACACTAGATGGCAGTATGAGCGCCACAATTTTTCGTCAGAAATTGAGGACTGTTTTGTGTTACTGTGCAAAGTAAAGGCACACTGTATAAACATATTAACAGCGAATATGTCTGTAATCATGTATCTAATAAATAAGAGAGTAAAACATGGCAACATTTGTTGGATCTTCCAAACAGAAGACAGTCAAAGTGATTAAAAGAGAGTTATTGTGCTCATTTCCAGCTCCACACATTTATTCTGCCTGTTCATAGTTTACAACAATGCTTATTTATAATATTTATAATATTTATAATATCTGGGGCTCTTGTTCCCTTTTCCATTTAAAATGAGCAATTTTAGCTTCTTTCTTTTGGCCAGTTGTCTTTTTGATAGGCAGCCTCTCACAAACAGCAGGTTTTACCAGTGGGTGGGTGGCGCTGCCATGCTCAGGGCACTTTAAAACGCTGTTGTTGTTTCAGTTATAAAGTCCTTTAATTATGTTGGTGTTGGCTCACAGTTGTTGAGCATCCCGCTAAATATCAAATGTTTTTCTAAGGGGAAGAAAAAAAAAGAATAAATTGCTGCATATTTTCTCAATACGCTTTTGTCTTTTGTTGCAGGACCTCATGTTGAGACATGGCTGGCGCACAGCAGCCATCGTACCTGAACTGGAGCAGGAAACCAAAGTGGTGAGCACAGACCGGTATGGAATGAACCTCACCTGGATGCAGGCTTTAACTGGCTTGATGGAGCTCCTGCAGGTGAGAGTTAATCCTTGAGCTGTTGGGACATTATATTCTGCTTGCACTCACGCATGGCAAACACTCACATACCTGAAATGATAACACATGATAACATGTTGACAGAACACAATGTTAAAAGAAAAAAAACCAAACTGTTCAGATTCCAGCGTGAGAGTCCACGTGCTTACAATCCTGTTAACGTGTTATTGGATTCTTTGTATGAGCTTAAACGAGACAAAAAAACTGCAGTTAAGACAACTTTTGAACTTTAGTTGTTGTTTGTCCCTACTGTTGAACTCAGACTCAACTTATCTAAGGGACAAAATTTATTGTTTCTTCTCCATATTTATGTTTTTGAAGAGCTAAATTTATTCATATTGTTCTTTAATGTCCTAGACACACAGAGATCCCGTGTCTAAACAAGTTTTTCTGGAATGGCAGAAGGAAAGAGAGGAACTCAGGTGAGTCTTATCATCTTAATCACGGTCTTAATCTTTAAAAGCACCTCCCAGTGTTCCCAGTGATGTTGTTTAACAAGTCTGCACAGTACAAACACTGGCTCAAATGGAAAATTTCAGTTTTTGCTGTACTATATATCTCAGTTAACGCATCCAAGTATATTAGTTCTACCTACCTTAAATGTGAACAGATATGATAATAACATTTGATATGACAGCGCTTGAGCTAGAGTTACTTTTTTGAGGAGTTTTCACTTCTCCTTGCTTCTACCACTTCTTGTTATTTCACAACTTTGACATATTCATACATGTACAATGTCATAACTTTTATCACACTTTTTTTTACATGCTAGGGTGATGACGAAGAACCTGTTCAACCCTCAGTTTGGCAGCATCTTCAGAACGTGTCACAACCCCACCTACTTCTCCAGACGCCTGTGTCGCTTCTCAGACCTCTACATGACGTCACTGAGCTGTCTTTTGAATTATGACCTCTCGTACACTTTCTACCCCCGCCGCACCCCTCTGCAGCATGAAGCTCCTCTGTGGATGGACCAGCTGTGCACAGGCTGCATGAAAACCCCTTTCCTAGAGGAGATGTCTCACATCCGATGAGAGCCAGAATCTCATAAGTGACTGATAAGATTTTATGTTTTTTAAAGCCTGGCAAACACTTAGCCTGAGGATGTCTTACCTAGCAGGGTTTCCTTTTAATCTAAGGAGAGGCTGCACAGCTCACTCCGAAGGGCACAGTTCTTTTGTTCAAAATAGTGAGCACTTTCCCCATAAATCCCCTGGAGGGTGCCATGTATGTAGCTCATGTCCAGAGAGCATTTAAATACCTTGCGTTAAAAGATCAACAGACACTGTGGTTTCTTCCTGTAGCTAACTGTGGAAGTCTTTCAATACAATGCTACGCCGCACAATTTAAACAAATAAAGAACTACAAGTTTTATTGATGGTGTTATTTTATTAAGCTCTTTGTATTCTCTGCCAGTGGGTTTCGAGCTTTGTTTCGGACACAAAGGGGCAAATCAGAAGTTCAAAGCACTCCTGTATTTATCTCTACACAAAGCACTCTGTCATGTGACTTGTTCTTCACTCTTTTGTCATACAAAACACTTTTGACAGCACATTTACCATGTGTGGACTTAAAAGCTCCTTGTTGCATTCACTTTGTCAGATACTTTCCTATAATCCAACAAATGCTCCTGCTGTGTCCGATGCAGGTTCAGCACTCTTTACTGTTTTATTAAGGTTGGGTTGCCCGGTGGTGGTTGGCTCTATATGAAAGTAACAGTTCTTTCTCTATTAAGCTCGTCATTGCGCCTTTGATGTATCATGCTCGCATAAATTCCACTCTATTGCAACTGCATGAATTTACTTTTTTTAATAGGTAGACATGGAAAATGAACTACTGATTTTGAACTTTTTGTGCAATTTGTATATTGTAATAATAATGCATAGCTATTAAAAAGAGATGACTCGCTGAAGTTCAAACCAAGCATCAGAAGAAGGAAGAAAAACGATTTAAGTGACTGTTGAATGATTGTTGGTGCCAGAAAAGAAAAGTTTGATTATTTTAGAAACTGTTACTAGGAATTTCCCACACAACCATGTCCAGGGTTTGCAGAGAACGATAGAGGAAAATATCCAGTGAGCGGCAGGTCTCTGACAGAGGAAGGCTTTTTGATGTCAGACGTCAGAGAAGAAATCCTAAACTGCGTCGAACGAAAGGTAACAGTAACTCAGATAACAACTTACTCCACTCAAAGTATACAGAGAAGCATTTCTGAACACTTAAAGTATCCAGCCTTGAAGAAAATAGGCTATAGCTGCTCACCAAAATTGGACAATAGAAGAAATAGAATATTTAGATGCTAGGATCAGAATTTGGTATAAAAAAAAACACAAACATGAAACTTGGCTCAATCCTCCCTTGTAAAAGTTCAAGCTGGTGCTAGTGGTGTGGGGGATTATTATTTTTATTTTTTTGCACATTTTTTGGGCCCTGAGTGTCATTTGAATTACACAGCCTACCTGAGTGCAGCTGCTGAGCATGTCCACCCCTTTATGAATGAAAAAACATTGAAGTTGGTTGTGCTGGCACGGAAAACATTCAATGTAGTGTGCCCATTTAAACACAGAAGGCAGTTCCAAAGATTATAATTTGGTAGATTTAACAAATAGATGGATTCTTTCTATTGATTCAAACAAGAATGAAACAGAAAATGACAACTAAGAAGTGCTATCACTGCTACTGAAGTGATTCAGTAAATGAGGAACATTTATGCCACAAATGCATTCAGTTTTTTTTTAATTAACAGTACGGTGATCCAGTGTAACACAACCATGCATTCAAGTGAGAAACTATCTCTTTACATTGCACGGTAATCACTTAAAAGGTTCAGCAGTCTCCTTAACTTACAGGCTCTTTCTTCTCAGCCTTGTGGTAACGAGGTAAGAGGTCTACCAGGCGAAAGAGGTGGAGTTATATAGACTTCGGGGTGTGTCCTACAGACCGACAAGGAGCAGGATACATGCTGTATGCTGGTGTCATGAAGGTGGAAAGGGTTTAGATGTGATTTTAACGATGACAAAGTGTACCCATTCTTTGATGGCTGTTTCCAGCAGGACAAACACACTATGCCACAAAACTCAATCAACTAAAATCGGGTTAAGTTGTTCGATGTGCTCAAATGACCGGATCTCAATCCAACAAAGGACACTTGGCATGTGGTGAAACTCTGGAAGAGATTCAGTGTGCACCAAAATCTCTGAGGAGTGAATTAAGGCAGTACCTACAAGGTGTACTTGTAGGTAAAGTGTGCCGTGAGTGTATTTTCTCCTACAAATTTTCTTGCACCAAATAGCCCATTGGTCGTTTGGTTGCTAGGCAGCGCACCATCCATTCATCTTCAGTGTAGTCCGCATCACACATTCATTCACTTCCAGCCGTCTGCCAGAAGACAACAGCAAAGGTACTGTGCTCTGATATACTACTCCCCACGTTTCTGTCGTTAGCGTGTGGCCGAGGTGCAGGACACTTATAGCCGATATCAAACAGCCGGGCTAGTATAGCGGTCCTTGTTCAAGTTTTGTCACGCTGTCCCGTCCTGGAATCAGCTGTGTAACTGCCGACACTTAGCGTGGATCTGCATTGTACGTTTGTGTGAGTAATACATGTTCTGTATTTACAGCATAAAACTAATTTTAAGAGACTCAAAACACTGTGTGCAACACGAATAAGTAAAATGTAAAATTGTAATAACAAAATGTGGAATACACAAGCAGGGGTTCAGCGTTTATGTGATCATCCGTCCTAGCAGGAGTCAGGCTTTGATTTTGTTAGTATGAGAGAATTTTATGTGTTATTATCACTTTCTTCTGGGTTGTTGCTGCTGTATCTTCAGTTACGATGCATTTTTAAGCACCTTTTCTGTTCTTTTCTGTTTATAGATCTTTGAGGCATTTGATGGAAAATGACATTTTCTCTTGATCCATTTAACTTCTTTTTTCCTGTCGGAGAAGTCCTGAGTGTGTGTTGTCTGACCCTCCAGCATGAGTAATGGACTACATCTTCTTGCACATCACCACCTCATTTGGCTGACTGCTTGTTGGAGGCTGCATATTAAATTCAGTGTTCAGTCTCTTTGGGTGTTTTGTGTGTGTGGATTGAACACACTTTTTGCTGTGTGTGTTGGCGCTTGGCATATTTGTGAATCGTGAGTGCTAGACTACAAGGCATGATGGTTTACTCCTTTGTGTACCCTTTTTGGAAGACTGCAATAGTGTCACTTTCGCTTCACGAAGCACCGCATGTGACCTACTTTAGAGTGTGTAAAATTAAACTAAGAATAAGTGACAATTCATAGCTTTAAGGGATGGATTGATAATGGCTTTGATCTCTAAACTTTGTGGACTGCATGGAAGACCAGTAAAGACTGGAACCACCTGGTTTACTGACAGAAACACATAAATACATCATAAAGACAAGTGACATGCTGCAGCTATAAATGCTGCATTGCACTGAATACCTCATGTGATCTGTGTTTCTGCGGGGCTGACTGGTGTTTTAGTCTATTTCATGGCTCTGTGCCTTCAGTGAATAATTCTGCATCTGAGCAGAGGAATTTTCTCTGTATTTTTGTTGGCGCTCACCTCTTCTACTTGGGATGTGTTTGGAGTGATGCAATATAGTTTCAATGGGAGTAATCCATTTTGGAGAATTATCGCATGCTAATAAATAGATGTGGTTTAACAGGTAGAAAAGCCTCTGTATAACAATATTTAAAATTAAATGGGTGCACAGATTTCAGATCAGATCAGCTTCACCTGCTCTGTCCTTGCATCCCTTCATCCTTCAGTGCCTCCATCACGCATTTTTCTAGCTACACCAGTCATTCCATTTGCAGCACCATCTTTTCATCCTTTTTTCTTTTATCTTTCTATGCAACATCTTCTCACCTGCAACTCTTTCCATTCACTTCCATGTTCACACCTACCTTGCATTGAATCTTTTTCTTTGCTCTCAGCTGAGTGCCTCTCTGTCTGTCACTACAGTGGCCATGGGAAGCTGTGCACTCAAGTAGTGTGCTCTGGCAGCCAGTCCCACCGTGCAGCAGCCTTTTCTATTATTAAATGTAACAGGACCTTTACTTTCACAGCTTAAGATCTCACTGTAGAAAGATTTCCCAGCAAGTAAATCAACAGATGATGTTCCAGCAAGTAAATCAACAGAAAAAGAAACCCTGAAGCCCCACAGAGAAAACAGACTTACTTGCTTTCCTGTATTTTCATTCTCATTCAGCACATGCATAATAAAACCGCAATATATTTGTTAATTCACGAGGTCTGCACGATATAAAAGAATGGAACTACATTTAGATTTACTGGTTTCTCTTTCAAAAGAAAAAGAAAAAAAAGAAAATGGGATGATGAGCAAAGGGAGGAGACCTCAAGGTAACAACCTAATTGGGCCTGGCAGCGTCCCGGGGTGGGGAAGTTTGAAATCACTGTTGTGTAATCTTTAATCAAATCTTGCATTGCAAGCAGAGAGTCTGTGAGGTTAAATCACAGTTGGAACAAATTGTTTTGTAGCTATTTTGTCTTAAGTGGAACATTTAATTAATATCTTTTCCCCCCCATTTTCTTATCACTGATAATGCATTTTTTAATAACTGCATGTACCACTGTGACATCTTTAGTTATAATCAAAGAAATTGGGGGGACACAAGTCATTCTGGGTCTCTTCTTGTGTCACTATTGCAAAAAATGTTTTTGACAAAGTGTACATTTTATTTCATTTTAGTGAAAATGAAGGGACATCACTTACGCTTTCTCCATCTATGGAACATTGCCAAAAATAAAAACAACTTCCATTTCAGTGACATAAAACAGATTATATTCATGCTTATCTATTCTCACCTTGACTGCTGTGTTTTGTAAAGCGTTATCTCAGCTTTACTGATCATAAAAGGCTACAGCGAGGCTGTAAAGCATGAGAACGCGTCTCTTTTTATGCCTCTTTATTACGTATCTGTTTTGTAAGTGACTGTTTTGAAAGTTTAATTGAAACTGTACTTGTCGGTCTATAATTATCTGTCTGATCCATTACTGTGTCAACAGAGCTCTTTTTATCTGTCCCTATATTCAGACTTGCTAAATGTCTGACTCATAGTAACCTTATAAACTTAAAGTCATTGGCTTTTTTCTTCTTTATTGTTCCTTCAGTCAGTTTCCACACAGGTTTTGCTAGATTATATGTGTATTATTTATATGCTGGTTCATGTGAGGCCACTGGCTGCTCCTGAGACATTCTTTCATCATACATGTAAGAAGCCCCGTTGGCACCGTGTCAGACATATACACATGCAGCTCTGTGAAGTTGCTCTCTGTGACAGCACATTTTTTCTCTCTCCTGTGCTCTTGCCCTTTTAATGTTTGATGTCCAGTATATTATCGAACCCTTTTGTAAATCACAGCCCCGCCCGTGATGTATGAAATACAAGCCTTTTGTCGTTAACATTTCTGAGGGGATGAGAAGATGCATTAGAGGGCGTGCTGTTTCATTCTGAGAACATGGGGGAGGGATAGTTAATGTGATGAAAAAGCAGAAAAGGCATTCTGAATGTTCGGGGTTTTTTTTTTCATAGATTTTCCACCTTTCTTCATTAAAAGTCACTGTGTTGTGCTTTGAAATCAGATATCCTAATTATAAACCTGTCCTAGTGCTGTTGCAACCACAACCAAAGAATATTTAAATCTTCATGCTGATGCATAAAAGCCTTTCTTTTTTTAAAGAGGCTGGATGGATAATTTCCCTGCCTGCTGAATTATTCATCTGCAGACTGTATTTATGTGCATTCTCCACTCAGAGGAAGATGTCAGTTGGACCAGTGCAAACAGCTTATTAGACTGAAAGTATAGTCTCTCTTTGAAGGGATTTAAATGAGTCACTGTTGCCCTGCATCTATATTTATTCATCACAAGTTGCCTTTGCACTGTTTCTAATTCAGCATTTTCATTACCTGCCAAAGTGCATGGCCATAATCACAGAGTTTTACTTGAATTAGTTTACTCTGTGCTGTTCTGAACAGTCACACTCTTTGAAGTCAGCCTCATTAACATTCAGAGGAGCGTCCGTCATCACTTTGAGTCTGTGGCTCAGTGGCTTAGGCCTTCTTTTCTTTTTAAAGTCTTTTGGGAAAATCCTTATTGTCCTTCCCCTGCGTGATGGAGGTGACTAGAGAAATAGTAATCTTGTAAAGAACGAGTTCTGACAGGTTATTTTCAAAGTGCCTAACCTCGCTACTGCACAGATCCAGTCCAACAACAAGAAGCTAAACCTTTAAATAAAGGTCTTTAATCATGTGCCATATGTCATCTGTAAAGTCATTGAGATAAAATGAATTACTGCAGAATTTTATAGAATTGATGCATTTTAAATGGTGCAGAATGCAGTAAAAAGCAGGCACACTGTATTCCAGTATTGCTGCAGTGCAGGGTACATATGATATCTATTGATTCATCCTGCTAGCTCTGATTAGCTTCAGTAAATAATGTAACTGCATTTACTGTGGATGATGAAACTGTGTAACCCGATTATCTTTGTGCTGGAATTTAACATGTGCGACTAACAGTAAGTCTTTTATCGGGTACAAAACAGTTAAATGCTAACAACTCTACCATCACAAGGGCTTCGATATTATAAGTTAAGGCATTCAATTCTATAATTTATTCTGTATCTCACTCATTATCTGTAACAAACTGGTATCCTTCTTTAGAAATTATGAATGTTGATATGTCTGCATGAAACGGTAATTCTCACTGAAGCATGAAGCCAGCATAAATAATGAATAGTATGTACTGTTCCTCGCTTTGATCGTGTAATATTGTTTCTGCACCAGCGAGCTGCTATGAAGACTCCACACACCAGATTGTATCTGGGGAGCACATTTCCTGACTCATCAACACATCTGCCCTCTGTGACACCACAGTGTAAGGTTTTCTAGGTGACACATGCAGAAGTTCACCTCTATTTTTGGAGACACCTGCTGTTTCACTGCAGAAGCTCTGACCCTCCACCCAGTTCCTTTAGGCTTTTATTGAGCTCTTAACAAAAATAGACGCTAAACCCGAGGATCTGATTTGGTTTGATTTTGACTATCTGGTGTATTAGAGAACAGATGAAAATTTTCAAGTGGGTCAACTACCTAGATTCAAATTATTTGAAGTATTCTTTGGAAGGGCCTTAAATAGACTTAAAAATAATTATTATTTTAAAAAAATCTCCAAGGCAATCTCTTTTTAAATAACAATTAAGATGTCTTTATTCACATTTAACCCAAAAAACTCTGATGGATCTTTGTATGCAAGTCCTTAATCAGGGAAATTTCTCTCAAGACCCATTAGTGCAGTTACTTGAAGTGTCTTTTTTACAGATTGCACACGATTTTGCAGTCTTCCCCTTATCGCTAAGAATGCCTCAAATTTGTTTGACCTAAAAATTGCAACAAAATCATGCAGAGAAGGAGAAAGGTTCAATGATTAAAATAGGTAGGTTTGATGACATTAATGCACGCTACGTGCCAGCTATCACAACAGCTTAAAGTCTGTGACAGAATTTTAACCCATGCAGACCAAAGGAGAACATGCATCCTCCACACAGAAAGGCTGCAGCCAAATGGTGGCATCAAACCCTTTATTTTGCTTTTTTTCATAGAAAAGTTTATGAATAAAACTTCCATTTATCAAAAATGTTTTATGAGAAAATTACTTAGTAATAACTGATTAAAATCAGACATTTTCTGTTAAAATAAATTCAAATTTGTCTTTTTGGATGAAAAATTTTGATTTGAATATGTATTCCAATAAATACTTGATTTATTGTGCGGCATATCTCATATTAATGTGAACCTTTCCGGTTTCCAGCAGAGGGCACTGTGACTTTGCTTTCTCTTAAGCACCACTTAGAAATGAATATATGCTCATGTAGACACTTGAAGTCACCCCAGTGTAGAGGTACTCTGTGTCTTATCCAACTTTTTTATTGAGCCTTTCATTGCCACCTTATCTGAATACAAACAGCTAATATTACACTGGTCAATTTCGCAATAGTTTCCGGTGGAAATGTGAGGCATCAAATTTACTCCCAGCGTGAGAGAAACAGGATTAAAATTTACCCTTTAGCTTTTTGACATTTATCTACCGACTGTGGGATTTAAAGCCGACTGGAGCTGGGCCGAGTCTATCTCTGCTGTGGCGAGTCATGTATTGATCACCTGGCATGAAGGCAAAGTCCTTCTCAGTCGCAAGGAACCATCCATCACAGAGCTGCCGCAGACACAGTGGAGAGATAGCACGGCCCTGAATATGTACCAATTTAAGTGAAATAAATCTTTCTCGGCAAAAATAATAATAAAAAAAAAGATCAATGAGCAACATGTCCCTGGGGCTGTTGTGCTCTTCCTCTATAAGATTATAATTGTCTAAAGAAGACACATTGCCATGATTTATTGATCTCATGATATTAGCTATTGGTAATCCCTTTTAAAATTTGAGATAATACCATTTCGTGGGATAAAGTCGCATAATGACTCCTGTTACCAAAGATAATGGTCAGTCTCCTGCTAATGAAATTAATAGAAGTGGAACCAGACCAAAGAGCTGCACATAAAGGGTGGAACATATGGGGCCCATTCACTTTAAGCACACTACAACAGCACCTCTTTTCTTTAGCCCCTTCCACCATAATATCCTGGCCCCCAAACAGCAAGGCTATGAAAGGCCACAGTGTGCGCGTGAGGCTGTTTGCAGCCGCTCCCAGAGGCCCGAGGGGCACGTGACCTCAGTGGGAGGAGGATGGGTCAGTGGGCTCGCTCTATTCCTTCCAGTCAGACGGTCTGCAATCATTACTGTAACTTCTTGTTATTTTTGAATGCGTGCTAGAGGAGGCCAAGTATGTCCAGATATTGAACACAGGATGTGAAACTGATCTTTAGAAAGTGAAGAAGAAGTGAGATGGAGAGCTGAATTAAAAGTGAAACATAATATTAAACACTACTTAAAGTTTCTTGAAATTATGACAAAGTGAATTGGAGTCATAAACCTTCTTCTGTCTTCTGGCCAGTGCGACTTGAGAGCCGTGCACTCTTAGACTCATTAAGTGAAGCAAATAAACTGTAGTAAAAATGAAACACTCAGATATAAAGCACCTCTTATTCTTCAAAGAAATTTCAATTCAATTCAATTTTATTTATATAGCGCCAAATCACAACAAAAGTCGCCTCAAGGCGCAAAAGCTGCCCTTTAAATATTCACTTCCTTCAAATATTTGTATGGTACCCCATTTCCTCCTCAAACTCACCCTCTCCAGAGATCCACGTATATGTGTGCTCTTTGTAAAGCCAAGTAACGGAAAAATATTTACAATGTATACAGCCGCCATAGGCAGTTTGTTCATCCCAGTGAAGTATAAATATTGTGGAATGATTAACCTCGTTCTTTCAGGGGCTGTTTGCTCTTTAGCATCTACTGGTTAGTCCTTCTCACCCAAAACATTAATAATTTTATCAACCTTGAATCAATTAAAAAAAAGATAATTTAAAAGTAAGTATGCCTTGTAGATTGTGAGACATTTCAATTCCATAAAAGGTCATTCGAATAAACAGTTTGCTTTCTTGTTTTTTATTTGAACAAAATTTTTGTTGAGCCAGCAGTGATATGCTTCGCCTTAAACCACATGCTAGTATGTAATAGATTAGATTAGTAATGTTTATTCGGCTTTAAACAAACCCATACATTAAAGGAAATCAAATAAAAAATGATGACCCACTGAACCAAAGCCTTTGCATGTGTTGCTTGTTTAATCAGCATCTGCTTCTCTTCAGACGGGCTCAGCATTTATTCGGGAGCAAATTTCCTGACACATAAAACACATAAAAATGAATGAGCGATCTTTACCTCTGTTCTGTCCACTCCTCACCCCCTCTTATACCACACACCAACTTGACATCAACATCTGCCCTACTGCTGCAACCCTTTCAACCGCCCAGACTGAAAATAAATTATTGAGATTATGGGGCTGAATGACTGCAAGAGGGAGCATGCAACCTACATTTTCACCTGCAGTACTAGTAACATTCATCATTGTCATTTATTAAAATAACAAGGACTCTGATTTGAACAAGGTAATAATGGATATTTAGATTTTTCAGCCCTAAATGAGAAAATCTACACCTTTGGGACACCAAGGGTCCTTTGCAAGCTGTTTTTGCTGACGGTGCTGTGTCTGTAGTTTCTCTAAGTGCGACGACAAAGCTATCGGGAAAGGATCTCCTTGTTTTTTTTCTGTTCTCCCAAGAGTTTTCCTGCCTGTCTTCCTGCCCCTCCACTTCCTTTAAGACAAAAGAGGAGCCAGTGCTTCTCAGAGCTCTGGGCCTTGTTCCTGAGGTGATGTGATTAAAGGCTTCTGTCTGGGCTGCATTCATTCAAATGCATCACACACACCACAGCTGCTGTACTTAATTGAATTGTCAGGGCAGGAGACTGAAGGTAGCAACAAGACTGACAGGCTAAATCAATAGAGTGGTACTTAAATAGACTTGGGCTGTGGCGGTACTATTATAAAGATGTTTGTTTGTAATTGAACTAATGATTTGATTGTAGATGTTTATGTTTCACGTGATATAAAGATTTTCAGGATGTAAAACACATTCATCAGTCCTTTAGCTCACTACTCATTGATGCAATATTGTGCTGCTCTCATGTTCTGTATTTGCAGATTTTTACTGTATTTTTCTTATTTTTGTTTGGGTTTGTTTTACTTTATTACATTTTAAAATGGGCTTTATTGTTTTATCAGCTACTGTAACAGATTTGCCTTTTTAACATCTGTCCATGATCTGTTAATTGATCACAGAGCAGTTTCCTTGTTCTGTGATCAATGATGTTCCAAGACTTTGCTGTTTGGCAGGTAATGTCATATTATCCTTTGGGTGAGCATTACACAAAACACAAGTTTTAACCTGACAAAAGCTGAGGTGGGTGTGTATATGTGAGTGTGTGTCACTGGGCTGGTTAAAGGCAGCAGTGTTTCTGTTGTTGGCCTAATGTTGCCATGAAACAAAATAATATATAAAAACATATAAAGAAGCATAAGTTAAGCTTAAAATTTTTTTTTACCTGCTTATCTGATAGCCATGCACTTATTTCAGCCACGTTAAATAAGATTCCAACACATTAGGAGCAAAAACGCTCCCTTCTGTAGGTAACAGCTGAAGAATGGCCACACAGTGTCTTGGTGGTTAACACTGTGGGCTCACTCAGAGGACCTTACTGTGGAACTTTTTCCAAACCACTTCTTACGGGTGGAGTTCGCATCTTCGCCGGTGTCTGCGAGGGTTCTCTATGGTTTCCCTCTCTTCCCCCTGTGGTCCAAAGAGATGCAGTTAGTGGGATTAGGTTAACTGGTGATTCTAAATAGCCCATAGGTGTGAATGTCAGTGCGGAAGGTTGTCTATCGCTCTGTGTTATCCCATGTCTTTGAAAAACATATTATTCAATTCAATTCAGTTTTACTTACACAGAATCAAATCATAACAACAGTTGCCTGTAAGGTAAACACTCTACAATAATATGAGGTTAACAAGGTTAATCGTGCCTTATTTTGAGCCAAGAGCCACAAAAAACGATATCATTCATTTTCAGAGTTTCATTTCCTGATAAATACAGTTAAAAAAAGAGAGAGAAAAGAAATGCATATCACTTCACTTTAAGATAAGCAAGATTACGTATCAGTCATAGTGCCACTCTGAAGCTGAATACCTTGTTGTGTGGGGCTATTGGAAAGCACTCAAAATGTGTTAATAAGCAGCTTTTTGCTCTCTGGTCACCCACTCAGTGTCCAGAGATGCACCTACACCAACAGAGCTTTGATGTTTTGTCTGCACTTCACAGTTAGCTATAGTTGATATCACTAGAGCAAATCAGCGCAACGATAAATTGTTGGTGTTATGGTTTTCTGGTTTTCTGGAGGAAACCCTGGCATGATTGTAGCCACACAAAACAATTAATATCAGCCTCAAGGTGGCACTAGAGATGAAGTGTCGGGATCAACCAGGTTTAAGTAGCCTTAATTGTGCCAACTGCCGTCCAGCTGTTTTGGAGATTTTTCAGAGACCAACCACCTTAGAGACCCAGAGGGTTTACCGTGAGTGAGACTCTGTGTCTGACTGTCAAAAAAATCAATTACAGCAACAATCAATATTATTCAATCAAGTCTTTATCAGCCAAAGATCTATTCAGTAAGATAAAGTTAGATTGTCTCGCACATGGCCAAGAGACAAGGTGAAGCCTACTACCAACAAAGTCAGCCAAGGACTGCGGTACATTGTTTTTTAGGTGATTGCTGTTGCAGAGGAAAGTGGTGATGTAATTTTGGAGAGATGATGCAATTGTCTAACAGCTTCATTGCGCTTGTTTAGTGCACCCGTTGATTCATTACGTGCTTCTCTGGTCAGTTACTGGGAGTGCATTGCAGTTAATGTAATGAAGACATCATTGGTCCTTTGGGAGATTAAAGTCTGGTTTGGTAGATTTGACTTAGTTTCCATTTTACACCGTTTCATTTCAAATCAGCTGTTGCCAGCTAAAAACACTGCTTTTCCCATAAACACAGCTACATATGTCCCGCCTAACAGAAATCATGAAAACATCTGTTGTGCTCATCAGGCATAATACAAATGCTTTGGAAGTGAATCTATGTCAGATAGCTGGGTGACTCTTGTGACTGCAATCCTTCTTTATTCAGTAATCCATGACAGCATTGTTGTCACTCCTGCCAGTTTATCAGATGCAGCAGCCTGCCAAAGGAGAGTCTACAGACAGTCTCCTTTTGTGTCCAGCCTTTCACGTCATTTGATTGACTCACTTAATAGTAAAGCAGGAGAACTGTGTGTTTCATTAACCCTCATTTTGCGTGCATACCGCAGGTGATGGGTGTGCAAGAGATGAGATGAAGTAACAGATAAGAAACCTGTTTAGAGTTTTCACGCAGGTGTGACAAGACTCTTAGAATAGGACATCTGTGAAAAATGATGAATTATCTTTCGATGTACTTGCTTGACCAGCTCTTTTTCCAGTGACATAAGAGGTGGGAGAACAACTGTTGCTTGACTTGTTTCACAATGCCAAGAGCACCTCTGCCTTGCTGACATCATATACAGTATTATTCCCAGGTTTACGTGTGGACTCACTGCTGTCAGAGCTGTGTGCTTATAACTACACAAATTTTAAGTAAAAATAGACATGAAGTGTCTTGTCTATGTTCTTGATGCTAAAGAGAAGGAATACAGATACAGACAGTAAGTCAGCAAAACTGCGTCTCTTCCCCTGGTTCCCAGAGGTGACTGGCATGGTCAGCAGCCCTCCCTCTAGCCCCCTCCCACTCGTCCTCCCGCATCCTCTTGCCGTTTCTACCCTGCTTGCGAAGGAGGAGTGCGAGTGAGCAAGGAAGAGGCAGGGCACATCAGCTGTGGGAGTGGAACTCAGACGGCAGGCAAAGAATACAAACACACACATTGACATGCACACGCACACATATGCTCAGTCAGCGTAAGTGACACAAGTGCTGGCTCCATTCAGCACTGAGTAGACTGACTCACAGCTATCCATTAGCCAGCATGCCGCATAGAAAGAGGAGTTTCACTTTTGGAGCCTATGGGGGGTAAGAATGAAAATCCTATTGATTCCTAGATCACTCATTCATCTTCACAGAGATGGATATCAAGTGTGAATGTATGTGTGCTTGTGTGTCTGTTTCTAGCACCTGCTTTGATGACTCTGCACATTCTGTGTCTGTATTGGTGCTTGCACGTCTGTGCTGCTGGTGCTCTGGAATCATGTCATTTAAAAAAAGCAAACAAAAAACAGCTTTTGTCATAAATGTCCTGCTTATTAGTTTGATATCTTTCTATTCCATCCGATACTAATGCTGTTGTTGTTTCGTGGTCATTTGTTAAGGTATTAGGGTAACTGTTCACAGTAATGGCGAGGTAAAATCAGGTGACAAAAGCTATAAGGTGACAAAATCAATATGTTAAGATTCAAGTTACTAATTCTATCTATTCCTGT
Source organism: Rhamphochromis longiceps (assembly GCF_057381845.1). Lineage (NCBI taxonomy): Eukaryota > Metazoa > Chordata > Actinopteri > Cichliformes > Cichlidae > Rhamphochromis > Rhamphochromis longiceps. The sequence continues at coordinate 22,487,897 of NC_140576.1, forward strand.
GAATCCATGCTGTTGTAATTGTGCACTATGTTTTTTTCTGTATGAGACTGATTTATTGTCATGTTCGCCTTTGATGTGATATTTTATTGTTTGTCTATGAGGAAAGAAATATGTGCAGTACACTTGAGTGTTTGTCACTGGGCACTTATGTCCGCAGTGTATTTATTTGGCCCACTTGAGCTTTTACAGGACACTGGGCATTAGAGTCAGCCAAGAATGTTTTTAATGGTCAAAGAGCAGGTGCCCCAGTGCAACTGGATGCCTGACAGTGAAAGCGTTGTGTGTGTGTGCATGTGTGTTTTTTGTGTGTGTTTTGAGTATCTTCAAGAAAGTAGAAAACTAGCTGGGACAGTTGCTGCTAGGCTGAGCAATGTATCAATTTTAGCGAGTGGCTGCAATGACAACATCAGCATGTTTGGCTGTTGGCCATTCAGAGGAGGTATGTTTTCAGGGCCTTATCTCGGCCTCCAGGAGCCCCAAGGACTGCAGTCTCCAGGTGTCCTATACTTTGTAGCTTAGCACTGCTTTTTGCTGAATTTGAATGTTCAGTGAGTTGCAAGCTGTGATTTTCCTCTAAGTGAGCTGTTACTAGTGGAAGGGTCAAACGTGTTGATCCACACACCCATATCATATTACCAGTTGTAAATATTTAAACTAGCTGTAGTTTTGTTTTTTTTCTTCAATTTTGTCATGGTCGGCTGTGTGGCTGGCAGGCAGGAGTGGTGGACCCAAAATGCAGGATTCTCAGGACACGAGGTTTAGACAGAAAATGCAGCTTTATTGCTGGAGCAGAACATCAAGATAAAATAAAACTCACAAAAGCAAACAAAACTCTGAACAGAGATGCAGGAGGACTGGAAATCCTAAACACGCAGCAAGTGAGGGTGAACAGACGTTAACGATGCGACACCGAGTAGGGGAAGACACAGACACTAAATACAAGAGGTGAACGGAGCAAAGAGGAAACAGCTGGGAGACACGGCTGACGTTGATTACACTGACGAGACAGGGAGAGCACAAAGCTGAACGCACTGACAAAGGACACAGACCTACAAAATAAGACAGGAAGCACACGCCAGACAGAGACAGACTCGTAAACAGGCATAATGACGTCATGGACAAACAGAGGGACATACGGGCAGAGAAGACCAAGCACAGGCAACCTAAACCAAACATAAGGGCAAGATAACAAAACCTAAACCAGACATAATCATCATCGTCATCAACATCATCATCAGATAACTAAAGAATCAGAATATAATTGTAATCAAAACAGTATCACCAGAGAATAACCAATCCATAATGCAAAAATAAACCAAAACATAAGAAACTCAAAATGCTGGGTTGACCCGACCCAGGACCGTGACAAATTTCAGCTACATGATATGATGTGGGGAGGTTAGCCCGATTTGCAGTGTATTTGTCAAACCAACAAGTTAGTTTCGTTTAAATTTTCACACAAATTTTAATTTTAATGTTAGAAAACACTCCTCATAAAACAGAAATCTCATGTTTTTGCGTTTATGCATCACGGTCTGCTACTGCTGCTGTTTAGAGCTGTTCTTACCAACTGTCAAGTATCACTAGTGTGTTCAGTAATGAGCACATTAAGATTTGACACATCCCAGTGAGAAGGTAATGGGGTAGAAAAGCAGCACAGAAGTGAAGATTATGCCTTATTCTAAGTCTTTTCACTCTCTGTTTTTCATTTTCAAAAGAGAGACCTAATGTAATATAACAAAACCTCATATAGGAGTAAATTCGCAAATTCTAGTCTATATATTTCATTAAGTGTTAAAGCATAATTGTAGCCCTGCCCACTCCATTAGAGGACATCTAACTGTTCCCTAATTGGTGCATCTCTTGTTATTTTCAGTTAATAGCTAGTGTAGTTAGTTTTTGAGGGAGCGCACAGCTGGTCAGATAAACCTATAAAGATGTGAAATGTGTCTATATATCATTCTACATGTGTACAAAATAAAACATTACAAAGTCAAACCGTTTACACTAACCTTTTGCTGTAAGGAGTTCTGGTTCTTAACAAGTAGGCTGATATGTTTGCACTCGTTTTCCCCAGTTTGTCACACTCATAGAGTGGAGCATGGATTGAAGGCAGTGAGAAATGTAGACCTGCTCTTGGTATAAAGCGAAGCGTGTGCTTTTTCTGGTTAGCGTTGTCTTTGAATGCACTGGCATTTCAATAGGTCAGGGTGATTGCTAACATTAGGGAGTAATATGTAAGACACTCTCATGCCTGCATCCCGTCGACATTCACTTAGGTGAACATGATCCCTCAGTTTTCAGCAGATTATTCTTTCTTTGACACAGCATGCTCATAATTTTAGAAAGAAAATGGCGGGGCCACTTAATTTAGGTGTGATTATTTACCTTCGGTAGGTTATGGAACCCACTTTCTTTCTCTAAATTTCTTTTACTGAATACAGAAATTACCAGACTTTCATATGCTTTAATGTGACCTTTAATGTGAGTTTTTGGAAGTATTCCTTAGTACTGTTACACACAGGACATATGTTATATGTTACATATACATATGTTTCTGTGTGTATCTCACAGAGATAAACACAGAGCCGTGACTTGTTAAATGAACTGAATGCTCTACCAATAAACCCATTGACAGCTTTAGGCAGCCTAAACAATGATGCTGTATGTGGAAGTGTCCCATTGAAAGACTGGAAGAATACTTCTCAATCCTGTTCAAAAACAGCTGAATGGAAAGACAGGCACTGTTTTGTAATCTGAGCAGGCCTCAGTTGCAGTACATATTCTCTGGTCAGCTGATTTGAAACTGCCATTTCTTCAATTAAACAAGCCCACATACCCTTTGGAAAAAATGTTGTTTCACAGTGTGAGATAAAATACTTCACAATAACTGTCATGGTCCTGGGTCGTTGACCCAGCGTTTTGTGATTATTTCCCTCTGTTCTAGTTATTCTGTGTCCTCCCCCCTTGTGTCCGGTTCGGGTTCTAGATTTCCTGTTTTGTTCTGAAAGTCTGTGTCTGTTGTCATTGTGTTCAGCTTGTGTCCTCCAGTCATCATGTGTATTCAGATCAGCTGTTCTTCCCTCCTGTGTGCGATTACCCGATTACCTTGTGTGTGTGTGTGTATATATAGTGGGTGTCGGTCTGTGTTCGTTGTCGGCTCGTCTGTGTTTCTTGGTATCCTGGTCCTTGGTCTGCGGCTCTCTGCTCCGCTCTGTAAGATTTCAGGTTTGCTCTTTAGTTTCTCCCAGTTTAGGTTTGTCATTACTCATGCTTCATTGCCTGTTTTTGCCACTGCCACCGTGTAAATAAACTTCACTCGTATCATCAGTTTGCTGCATTTTGGGTCCTCCTTTTCCTCCACTCCACACGGCTCACTCCGCCAGCCGTGACAGTACGAGCCGACCAAACATGGACCCAGCGGCATCCGCACCTCCCGAGGAGCTTCGGGAGGAACTAATTGACTCTGTTTCCAGGTTGGTTAACCTATGGCTCGAGCATGAGGGGGAAGAGTGTCTCCGCGCTGTAGAAGCCAGGCTACAGCAGCTCATCTCTGCTCACTCCTGGCTGCTGGACTCTCTTCACCCGCTTGCACAGGACTTCATACTCAACGAACTGCACCTTCACCCACCAGCCGCTACCGCTTCCCAACTCAGCCCGGCCCGCCGGAGGTTTTGCCCGGCCCGCCGGAGGTTTTGCCCGGCCCGCCGGAGGTTTTGCCCGGCCCGCCGGAGGTTTTGCCCGGCCCGCCGGAGGTTTTGCCCGGCCCGCCGGAGGTTTTGCCCGGGAGGAAGCGACGATCGCGCCGTCGGCGCATCACCCCACAGCCGAAGACTAGGACTTTGGAACTGCCAGCTGTGGTGAGTGAAGAGGACCCTTTTTCTGTTTTGGACTGTGTGTCTGTTTATTCCGGGGCTGTGTTTTTTGAGTCGGCTGCCCTGCCGGTAGCTCAGTTAGCTGCCCAGCAGCCACTAGCTCAGTTAGCCACTCAACCGTCACCCCCATTACAGTCACAGCCAGACCTATTAGACACTTGGTTACAATCCATAGCTCAGTCAATAGCTCAGTTGACAAGAGACTCATCTGCCTTATTATCACCTATTCAGCCATCGTTGTCACCAACTCCTCCTGCACAACAAGTTAAGTCCATCCAACCCGGAAAGAACTATTTTTCACCTGTTCATGTCAAGCACAGAGACACACCACATAATATTGTAATCAGTCCTCAAAAGCTGGCCAGCCCAGAGACTGTGACACACTCCAGGGCCTCCCCAGAGGCTGGGTCCCAGCCCCCGGCCGACTCTGGACCCCTGGAGATTAAGAAGCCAGCTGAGGACTGTATCCGGCTGTCGCTGCCCGAGCTGGGTCAATGCTCTGTGCAGCTGCAGTCTGCCTTGTGTTTGCCAGAGGCCCGTGCGCCTGCTGGTTCTGACCCGTGCCTGCCAGAGGCCCGTGCGCCTGCTGGTTCTGACCCGTGCCTGCCAGAGGCCCGTGCGCCTGCTGGTTCTGAACTGTGCCTGCCAGAGGCCCGTGCGCCTGCTGGTTCTGAATTGTGCCTGCCAGAGGCCCGTGCGCCTGCTGGTTCTGAACTGTGCCTGCCAGAGGCCCGTGCGCCTGCTGGTTCTGAACTGTGCCTGCCAGAGGCCCGTGCGCCTGCTGGTTCTGACCTGTGTGTTCCAGGGGCCCCGGTGCCCACTGGTCCAGAGACTGTTTTCGCTGGGGGGCCCGAGGAGCCCGTCCAGCCTCCTGCCTCGTCAGCTGCAGCTTCATCCACGCCACGGGCAGCAGCAGCTTCTTCCACGCCTGCAGCGCTACAGTCTCCGGCTTCCACGCCGTCGCCTGCTGCAGCCTCATCATCCTCGCCAGCTGCAGCCTCCGAGCCTTCATCCTCGCCCGGCCGCAGCATCGTCATCTGCCTCGCCTGGCCCGGCCGCAGCATCGTCATCTGCCTCGCCTGGCCCGGCCTCCGCTTCGGTCTCGTCTGGTGCTGCGACGGCCACGCCACCTTCGGGTCCCGAACTGCCGCCTCGACATCGGCGGTCATCTACCAGGCCGCTGGTGGAGCGTCATCGTCAATATGGACGACCTCCTAGACGCCGCCGCTGCCTTCCGCGCGGTCGGCCTCCAGACTTGTGTCATCGTCGCCGCCGCTGCCGTCCGCACGGTTGGCCGCCTGAACGGTTTCCCCGTCGCCGCCGCTGCCGTGTGCACGGTCGGCCCCCTGAACTGCCTCCACTCCGCCACCGCTGCCTTCCGCTCGGTCGGCTTATGGATCTACGTCGCCGACGTGGCCGGCCTCAGAAGATGAACTGTCCTGGACTTCTGAGTTGTCAGCCTCCGGGCCGGCCTCCTGAACTGTGTTTTGTTCTCGTGCTCCAGCATGTGTGTTTTTGTTTTGGACAATTCTCTCGGTTCGCTGGAGCTTGTGTTGGTCCCTCCGTCCTGGGCCCCCGCCGCCCGCCCTGGGTTGGTCGTCTGTTTTTGTTTTGGGCTGTCTGGAGCCAGCCCTTGGAGGGGGGGGGGGTACTGTCATGGTCCTGGGTCGTTGACCCAGCGTTTTGTGATTATTTCCCTCTGTTCTAGTTATTCTGTGTCCTCCCCCCTTGTGTCCGGTTCGGGTTCTAGATTTCCTGTTTTGTTCTGAAAGTCTGTGTCTGTTGTCATTGTGTTCAGCTTGTGTCCTCCAGTCATCATGTGTATTCAGATCAGCTGTTCTTCCCTCCTGTGTGCGATTACCCGATTACCGTGTGTGTATATAGTGGGTGTCGGTCTGTGTTCGTTGTCGGCTCGTCTGTGTTTCTTGGTATCCTGGTCCTTGGTCTGCGTCTCTCTGCTCCGCTCTCCGTTTTGTAAGATTTCAGGTTTGCTCTTTAGTTTCTCCCAGTTTAGGTTTGTCATTACTCATGCTTCATTGCCTGTTTTTGCCACTGCCACCGTGTAAATAAACTTCACTCGTATCATCAGTTTGCTGCATTTTGGGTCCTCCTTTTCCTCCACTCCGCCAGCCGTGACAATAACAGCATGATTAGCAATCAGTTCTGGTTCAGCAGATGAAGCTAGAGCTGGCATCATCAAAGAATCTACCATAACCTTCAAGCATATTGTTATTGAAGTGGTCTGAGAGGGAAGTAGACAGCTGCACCTCATCTGGGGTCAGTTTTTAGTTCTTAGAAGATCTAGTCTGTGAGTGAAAACGTTGAGCAGTCATGTCTTTTCTAAAAATAACAGGTAAACAGTGTAAAGTATAATAATGCAGATGTGTCGGCTGATCATGTGCTGATCTCCCCGCTCATCTTGTGTTCTCTTCCTGTTTCAGCTTTAACATAAAAAGGGTTTATTTTAATGAAAGTAGCTGTTTTTCATACTTTGTGCTTCTTAAAAGAAAGAAACAGCGGCTTTTATCTCTGATTTTTGATGATCAATTGTCTAAAGCATGTTATTTCAATTTTAACCGTGAACAATGAGAAGACAGTGTAGAGGAGCTGATTTTGTTTGATGAAAAAAGATGATTACACTGCAAGATAGAGATACTTGAGAGCAGGAGGCCATTCAAGTACCGAAAGGGCAGTGGCAAAACAAATAGGAGCTGCAAGGCAACCAGAGGGCTCTTCAGTGCCTGTGTTCTCATATCACCTTGCATATTTACTCTGACATTCTCATTCACATCCACAATGACGAGCCATCTGCGGAGAACAAGTGGGAGGGAAGAGACTGACAGAAGCAGTGTTAATTAACTAATGTTCACAACGTTACCATCAAACTTCAACTTATTAAAAGACCAAGTTCAAACAGGTATGCTGCTGCATCTTAGCCCACTGAAGGTTCTTATCTATATCAGATATTATGACATCCTTATGTTGCCTAACAACCAGCTGCAAATGGGCTAAAATGACCCATGTGTACCGTTGATGCACCATTTTCATTTCATGAAAATGACATCTGATTCATATCCTTAAAACTTGGATTATATGTCATATATTATGACACCATTATGTTGCCTGACAACCACCTCGGAACATAATTAATTTTTATAAGCTTAAAAAAAAGAACCTGTAACATCAGGCATGTACTGGTCGATTAAAGAAACAGCTGGAAAGGATCTAATTTTTCTGTTAATCGTGTTAAATCTGAACCTAAAGGTTATCTGAAGTACATACAGGGCTACAAGGGCTCTGATTGTTGTGATTTTTGGCATAGATAATTATGCGCTCTTTATGTAATCAGTACAGCTACTCCAACATGATGTAACTAAAATATAACTGAGAGAAACACAGAACACCACACTACAACTATGTGAAATTAAAGATAACTGAACAAGTCTGCTATACTTGACTGGTAAATAAAAGGCTTGTCATGTGTTTTGTTTGTGTGGTAGATGTGCTAAATATTTCGCTACCAATGTGTCTGTTTTCACATACACTGTATCTAACTGTACTGTAGCTAAATGGGGACATTCAGCCACTTTGTGCTGATTAACGTGGGCTGAATGAGCCCATTGACATGAGCTCATTCAGCCCACGCGGGGCTGAGATACAGTACAGTGTCTAGATCTGGTCACGTTCATCATTGTTTGACAGTGTTTCCCATCACTACCCTAGCTGTTATTTCTGCTTAAGGCCTTGTGCATCTCACTGAGTATATTTTTGAGTCCACTTCATACTTCCACTTCAGTTGGATATAAGAATACTGTATGTCCTTGTGTAGGTTTTAAGGGCAGAAAGACCTTATTCAGAATAAAGTGAATCGGCTCACATTCTGCATTCATCCAGTCATCCACGTTTCTTTAGTTTTGGTGGATAAATAGGGGCATTTTGCTTAAGTGGAACACACTTTGCTACAGACTGAAATCTCTCCAAAACTTTTTGATGGATTTTCCCAAAGTTTTGAAAAGACATTCATGTTATTTATGAAGCCTTTGGTAAGCCCCCAGCTTTTTATTTTTTATCTTGGCAACAAAGGAATGAAATGAAATTTGCTACACCTTCAGGATGAATAGTATTTATGTTAACATCAGCTGATGGCAGTTAACCTCAATACCAGCCCTAATCAGCCAATTGCTCAGCTGACACCCTTCCAACTGGTAAATCTCATATAGAGTGCGCTATTTAAGTTGCTTTAGAGTCCTTCCAGTCGCTGCACTTTAATAGTAACTCTCCAGCTGCTCTCCCTGCTTCAGGCCCCTCATGTCTGCAGATGGCTGTGTAGCCAGGTGTAATCTCCTCTCTGAAATAATGTTAATCGAATATAGCCTTAGTTATATTCGCTGACTTTATCTAAAAGGGCATTTGAAAAGTGAAGCTAGTGCAGAAGTGCTGTAAACATGTATTCTTCCCAGTGGCCTGAAGAGGCTGATTTTTCTAGATACAAATGAAATCTGCTTATGTAAAAGTCTATGTGATAATAAAACCTTGCTAAGCTCTGTCCTCATGAGTTTCAATTGCAAGATTCATTTAATACAGCTACATCACTATGGTCCCTGTCAGAATCACAATGAACCAAATAGCAAGACTTTCTTTTAAAAAGCAAGTTTTGGGTTGTTTTTTTTGCTACCACATGAGCAAACAGTAGTCCTGGGTTACTTAGTCACACCCACACCTGACTAATCACTTTGGGTTTCAAAGTATCAAGAGTGCAACTGTCAAACAGCAGCACATTAATCACAGTGGATATCAACTATTTAGTACAGTCTGTGGTTATGCTCAGTATTTACTGCAACTAATCAAATGTTACCCTGCAATCACGTTAGCAAGGTGTCGTCTTTATTCAACAGATAATAGGTTAAGATGGTTAAGATTTGTGACCTTTTCACTTCTGTTTTAATTGGAGAATATTAAGCGAATACTGTCAAGGACTTCAGTTATTCCCAACTCCTGCAGGGTGAACTGGGCGTAACACTGCCCATGACTCCATTAGAATTTACTGCAGCCATAGGGAATTAGAATAATTTCTGTGTAAGCTGGAATCACTGGGATCATGTTTTTTAGCATTAGTTGAAACAACATCTGTTCCTACAAATGACTCTTGTTTAAAATGTGCGTTTGAAGGTACTGACTAACAGCACTGGCCTTATTCTTTATCATTATGCGTTCATTCCCTTAGAACATTAATCCCAGGGCTATTTTCCAGTTTCTTTTCTATCAGTATGTTGTTGTTGTTGTTTTTCTGCTGGTGACAACTACTGTTAGGATGTTTGTGCTTGACCCCTATCTTGATTATGTTAAATTTACAGTGCATCTCATATTTAAGATACAGAATTAAAATGGGAAGAACATGCTAATGCAGCAGATTTGTAGCTGAACAACAAACTTCTTTGCTTTAAGCTGGATTTCCTCCAGTCTAACTCCTGAGCCTTGTCTGCTGACCTACTTGCCACCAGCAGTGTTGCTGACTTTTCTATACATACATACACCACTGGCTTAAGTTAATTCTTTGTAAAGAAGTGAAGGAAATGTTTAAAAGTTTAGCCAGAGATGAGAAGAAATTGCAAGCTGTAGTTAAACTCAGATTAAGTTGAATTAACCAATTGTTGAGTGTGACAGCCGCTGACATAGTGATGACCTCGGGTTTCTGAGACCCGCCTTGAGACTCCTTCATCCCTCCTTGATGTTTGTTTCCATGGTAACCCATTTGTGTGTATGATACCTAGCTGAAAGCATACAGGAAACATTAAAAATATATATTTGCTTGTATCTGGCTCTGACCTGAGCTTTAATTCCTGTCTGTGCTGTGATGGGCTGTGAAATTCACTAGTTAATCTCTCTCTCTTTTTTTTTTTTTTTTAGAAAATCAAATCAAAACAAGGCTATCCACAGTCTTTTCACAGTGAGATTTGAATGTGCAAAATATGACTCATGATACAAAAATGCATTAGCGCAGCCATATTTATTATAGTCCACTTTTGTCCTCTCTAACGGTGACAGAATATTTTTTGTTTTGCTGTTACGGCTGGGATTTTTTTCACCACTGACTGTTGTCTTGCCCGGTACATCTTTACTTTATTTTATTTACACACAGTCTTGTACAGTTAATAGAAATGTGATTTTCAATAGTGTTATACCTTATGCATAACAAATAATAGCATTTCGAATTGCTATGAGTGTAATAATGTTAGTATGTTCAGTCAGTTGGAGACTTATGAAGATCAGATTCAGTTTTCCTTGTTTCCTGTCTAAACCCTAACAGCTCAGAGTCTTTGGTGTAAAGCAAAATCCCTACAGAATCTATCCCATCATATTCTTTCCAGCACAGTACAGCAAAAACATGTTAATTTCATAATCAGTTGGTTTGACGTGTCTGTCATTCCTCTGTCCCGGTTCGTCTGTAGGAGGTCTAAGCTGCTGGGTGCCATGTTTTGTGGTCGAGCTAAGGTGAAGTTTGATTTTCAAATGTTCTGTATTTGTTTTGGACTCTCTGGTTCGGAACCTTTTTCCAATAATCTCGACACACCCTGGTTGATTTCATTTTATGGGAATTCCATGAAACCTGAGAACCTGGGTGAGCAACACAGGATGAGGTTGAGGAAAATGTTATTCTTATTCTAAAACAACTTTAGCCGCTTCACAAGAGCACAGCCGATGGCTCATGAGCCCTATTCTTCTCTCCTAAGAACCAGTATGAATTCCATTTAAGATGGAGCGCTGATTTATCTACAGACACGTGTCTGTTAGGCTCGGTGAAATCAACACTGGTGGTAGATTTGAGATAAAACGGCACCACAAATTCCATCTGGGTGCCATTATCCGTCACTTGAAGGCCTGGGGCTGAAAATGATGAGTGATCTTCTGCACTGAGGGGAATCAGGCGAGAACCTACTGTAACAACACAAGTCTGTTGATTCGTGACTCCACAGTGCAATGAACAAACAAACCCCCCCAGGGCTTGTTTCCTCTCAGTAAGGCAGTTTTCTAAGAAGGAGGAAGCTTTAGGCTTTCATTTAGTTTTTGAGAACTTCTCATAAACAAAAGAAGAAGTAAGATTTTTCTTTTTAAACCCTTGGTCCTTAAGTTACCTCATTGGGGATTTTTTGGTAATCAATGAAATGAAGAGATCTTTTTATATGAATGGAAACTGGACTTCCTTCCCCAGAATGATTTCTGAGCTCTATGCTTGTGATTTTTGGCCTATGACTCTTAGTATGACATGTTTAATCAGTCTTTTCCCTTTTTACAAGACTTAAATATCTCAAACTGATGGATTGTCATAAATTTACTGTTAGTGCAACATGTCTATATGCTGCTGAATGGTTATGATACTGTACTGAGCCATTCATTTTTTCCTAAATATGAAGAATAAAACTAGTAATATGTATGCACTTATCTAGTAATATGACAGTTTAACTAATATAGCGCATGTAATGAGTTTGACTTTACAGTGCCACCATCTGGTCAAAATGTGTATATTTCTAATGCTATTCAACAATATCTGCTACAGCTCTAATATTCTCCTCACCTTCAGCTGAAGTTTGTAGTTAGTGTTAAATGCTAAGTGGCAACCTGAAGCATTACACATTATCAGAGCGAACATGGTCAAAATGCTAAAAATGCCCATCTACAGCTTCACAAGGGTAGCTACTGTGGCATGGTCGTTTTCTGTGTGCTTTTCTGTTTTTCAGAGAGCAAGAGTCACTTTCCAGAAATGCTCGCTCCTCCGGGTGTTGCTGTGCCATGCACACTAATCATCTCCACGGAAGGATGAGTAAGAGTTCTAAACCATGGTGGCCTTATTGGCAGATACAGAGTGAGAGCAGGCAGAGACCCAGCTTGGGGTTTCGGGATGTCTCCTTTCTATGTCATGAGAGACACAGTCAGAAAGGAGGGGGAAATCAATCGCATTATTGGCTCATTTGTATTTAATTTACACCGTCAGGTGGTGTATCATCTTTAGCACTGCTCAGGAAAGCATGTAAGATAACATATTATATAAAAAAGGTATTCTTTCTTACTCTTTTCTAACCACACAAGAGGAATATCTGCAGCTTACTCACCAGAACCAAATATTCACCTTTTAGACACTTAAACGCTGCAGCCCGAGAAAAGCTGTAGTTTTTTGTTTGTGATGTTTTCAGAGTAGAAGTAATTGGTCTTTTTTGTGTGTGTCTTGTGATTTAAATCTTGCCACATGGCCTTGATTATCATGATGAATATCTTTCTGTCTGATGAGCAGAGCAAGCCCAGTTTGTTATTAATTGCACGTTAGGATTAACCTTCTGCTGCACGCACAGTGCCATCTTTTGGCAAAAACGGGTTTCTACATTCTCATCCCCGGAGTTCCCAACCCTGCGTCATCTGGTTATTGTTTCCAGTGATTACTCCTGCTTAAATCTGTTTATCCAGAGTATGTAAGGACAGATGATAGTTTATTTTGGAGTGACAATGTGCACTGAGCCTGAAAGTGTCGACTTAAACTGAAACATGATTCACTTTGTCTCAGAAAACACCAGACTAGTAATCATTCCTTCATTCTGGGAAATGATGCTTTAACAGATGGCAGGAGTTATTTCAGGGTAACCCATCTTGATGCATAATCAACCTCTTTCACTTCATTGAACTTTTTTTTTAAGTGCACTTTAAATTAATCTGAGTAAACTTGCAGGAAGGCAAATGAATGGAAACTACATGTACCTGTTACTAGGTGTTATATTCCTCTTTGTTTTTAGACTTAATTATTAAGTCTAAAAACATTTATAATTTATAATTATTTGATATAAAGTTAAAAAATATATCAAATGTACTTGTTTTTAGGAAATGCCGACATAAGCACATTAAATTAAACATATTTATTTGGGACTGTAACAGCTGCTGTTTGTTTTTGTTTTTCAGAGTGGACAAGACATTCTCCAAGGCCAGAAGCTTATGGTACGTGTTCCTTCTGTAATAAATGACATTCCTTTTGTTTCAATAAGCAAACACAGCCAATTAAAGTTAGAAATCTTAAAGCTTTCTTCTGTTGATGATCAATGTCATTGACTCACACCAGCTTTGTAATTTTTAAATGTGCGAATCAATGCAGTGAGTAGAGTTAAGTAAGATGAATGAGCCTGTAAAAGTTAGAGCAGATGGACAGCAGCGGGGAAACAGATACCCAGTCCGCCCTGCCATCTCTGCAGTGCTGGCAAGGTTGGAGTGCTGCTGCGAATGGCACATGGAGAGAGGCAGGGATCTGAGCATGCACACCTCCTGCCACTGCAGATACACGACACCATTTCTGAAAGCTTTTAGGTGTGGTGGCATGAGTGTCTGGCCCTCGTCCCCCTCTGTCTGAATGCAGCACATTAAACAGTGCTCCACCATAGTATCATCCTGCCTTCCCTCTGGAATACAAATGCAGGAGGATATCTTTTACCAGCCAGGCCTGCATTACTCAGCAGTGGCTGAGCTTGTTTGCACAGGCTGTCGTCCGGCCATCAGCTGCTGCTGCCTGAGACAGAATGATTGCACCTCTTTGTAAAGAAGAAGAGTAAACTCCGGACCAAAATAAAGATGAAGAGGAGGATCTAAAACAGCACTGGAGATAAAAGACTTCTGGGCGTGAAGAGGAGGGAAGGAGGGGGAAGCAACTGACTGGATGAGGTGACGCTGCAAATAGAAAATGTGGGGCCTGCATTAGAAAGCCAAGATACGATAATACAAGTTCATCAGTCATACTCGTTTTTTGGCAATCTTCTTCAAATCAGGGAATAATTCAGCACTGCTTGAAAAATTTGGTGCAGTGTTTAAAGCTACTTTACATTAAGATCGCTGGTTATACCCAGCGGGGCAGATCATCTTTTATCAGCAACATTGGCGTTGCCTGGATAAAGCAACTGTGAAAGTGCCATCTGACAATCTTTTTTTTGAAATCAACAAGCACTGACAGTTCATGCATCCAACTGTATGTTGGACATGGCTGGAAATCTGAACTGTAAACTGTAAAAAAAAAAAACTGGCAGCAAAACTTTAACAGAACTCAGCAAAATGCCGTGCTCACCTTTCCGAATCGGAAGGCCAAGAAAACTCTGGTGAGTTTCTGATTGACTTGACTTTAGATAATGCTGATAAGAACTGCATGATTCCCCAGCCGATTGGGGAAACAGATTTTAATATACATACACAGGATTATCTTTATTATCCTTCTGTTGTATTCATACTGTTTACAATATAGATCCAATGATTAGGTAGAATATTCTGTAATTCATGACAGGAGAGCTGACCTGATGCATTTAATATCACTAAGTCTTAAGATGAAATCTTTCCACACTTGCTGCTGATTAAATCTTAAATGAGCATCTTTCATCTGGTCATTGTGGGTCATACACAATAAGCTCATGATCCTCAAACCCAGTTTCCACACTCTGCGGGGGAGGCTTGTAATTGGTGATAATCCTGCCTTGCTAAGCTCCCTCGATGGGACGCAATGGGAGAGAAGGGTTAGTGTGGATAATGGCTATACTGAGATGTTGTATAAGAGTATCTCTCCTCTCTCGACTGAGCACATGTGAACATACATCCAAGTAAAAAGTGCACTCTGCTCTCCTATCCCTGGAGCAGCATGGATTATTGTAGCAGGCTGTGGGTTGTATAACTCGCTGCCCATTCTTTAAAACAAACCACAGATCCCACTCTCTCATCCATGCTTCAGCTCACCTGACCTTCATGCTGGACAGGTCTGCACTTTTGAACCACCCTTAGGTGCCACTTTTACTAGCAAGAAAAAAAAATCAAGCTAGAGAGCACTGGTCTTTGCTTGAAACGTGGAAAGAAACAAAATGAGTCTTTTATTCTTGCCCATTAAACAAGCTTTGTTTCTTGCAAAAACAGTCTTTAAATGCATCTCTTAGATTGATAAGCTTTTCACACTCATCAGCTATAGGGCAAAGCTTTATCTGCATTCTCTATAAATCTGAATTTAACATGAACATGAAAGGGATAAAATTACATTTACATATTTTTGCTCCGGCTTGCAGTGCCGTTTATTCATATAGATTGTTTCAGTGTGAGAGCTATTAGCCATAAAGATGTCTGTCTTCTCTGAATATAGTAAAACTAAATGGCATTTTCCATCCCTCCCTTATATTGCACCAAGAGAACAAAATACAGAATAAAAAAACAACAACAATAACAACTCAGCAGCCATGTCTTATGACCTAGTTCCTAAAAAAAAAAAAATCTATAAACCTTGTTGTAAGCAGTTCCATGTAGGAACTACTATTTTCTCTATCCTGTACTACAATTGCGAGCTGTATCAGTGTGCAAATGTACATGTGATGGGAGGCTCATGGTAGTCATTGGGTGAGGGGATGTAAACAGTCTCCAATAAATTATAATGTAGTTCAGGAGACATAAAGTAGTGCCTACATGAGACTACTTGCAACAAGGTTTCAAGATGATTTTGAGTTTTTTATAAAATAAAACATTTTATAAAAAGGGGCAACTTAATCTAAAACAGTCTAGATCAATAAATAGCATGAATTAAAGATAGGAAAAATGTATATATTTGATTTCAAGCTGCCCTCTTGAAATGTATAAGATGATTTTTTTCAGTATGTGAAACATGATATGCAACTTGCAGAAGTATGATTCTCGAGCTTGAGGATTTTTATATAATAATTTAATGCTCTGTATTTTTTGACCTGTTTGTTGAAGTTACTTTGTAAGCAAACTATATTAGACTTAAATTATCATTTCAATATGAGTATTTCATATGCATATTTAACAAAACGATGGAGCCTTGTTGTGTGTTTGTTGTCTTTTGGTTCCCTTATTGTTAGCCCTCTGGTGGCCAAAGTTAGTAGTGCATAGTTTTAGCACTTAATGAGCCCGTAAGTCAGGTAAACAAGTGTACTTGATGGGCATCTGTGGATGTTTTCCGCCACGGTGATCAAATCTGCTTTTTACTGTTTTATTCATTTCTTCCTTTCTGCTGAATAACCGTGCTATATATTTCCAATTGTTTGATGTGAGTTCCTATTCTATTTTTATGATGCTTTCTAAATCCTAGGCCTATTTCATCCCTGCTGTCTTTTTGGGGGAGGTTAGCTTGTAAACAGTTAAGAGGTGTCATTGTAAACACTCCTCTGTTTGTGTACACTGATTTCCCAAGAGATGTCGCTCCTCATCATCGTCTGACTGTCTCCTTTGCACATGCGCTCACCGCTGCATTGTGAAAACTGTCTCGGTGTCAGCTTGCTTGTGCACGCTCATCCATGTATGTCAAGCCGAGTCGTCTGGAAAAGCAGACATACTGGGAGAGCAAACTGTCAAGGCCGATCAGACCTGACTGTTTCTCTGTGTGTCTCCTTCTGTCTGACCTAATATAGCACCAAAGTGACAACCTCACCCCTGTTTCGAACCACCTCAATCCAATCCAATTCTTAAAATGTCATCCACCATCCAGGCCCAGCAGAAGATGTCTTATAAAAACATAAAGCTCAGAACGCAGCCGGCTGCTGAAGGTTGAGACGAGTCCCAGGCAACTTTGACTTGACATTTCCCATTTTGCTTTATCTGATTCGTTGAGATTTTCAGTACTTAGTTATTCCTCCAGCGATTTTAAAGTTCACTTATTTGCTTGCAAGTTGCTTTGCTGCAGTCACACTGCATAAGATAGGAGTTTAGGTATGAAAATGGCAGGAAAGGTTTTAAAGATGTGGGGCCTGTTTATTGACAGATGTCATGCAGAAATGATGAGCTAAGCCAGTGGGAGGAGGAGGCTGACTCAAGGCTTTTCTATTCTCTTCCTTCCTTCTTTCTTTTCTTTCCCAGGCCTAACAACTCTTGCATGATCGGAAGTTTTGCGAACAAATTCCTGATTGATAGGATATTTGTACACAGATAAAACCGTATGAAGTTAGGTGTCATGGACTACACTAGTAAGTCCAATATGTCAAGCACAAAAGAGCATAAAAGGACACTAGAGTGACCTTCTGTTGTAGAAAAGGCACATCTGCCTGATTGTGATTTCCCAGAGGGCTTGTTTCTAAGGAAATCTGCACAGTGACATTGTTAGAGATAAGGAAGCTGAAAATCAGGACTCATTGGTAGAGAGAACATCCTTTATTCAATACCAACTGCTATACCTGGCCTTTTATTGCCAACTGAATAGGGCTAGCTATGAGGGAAAGTGTAGACTCAAGAGAAAGAGCCTCCTCGTGCATCAGATTCCACAGACATCTTAACAGATTAATTTCGTCTGTAGCTTTTGATTTAACAAAGGCTTTGAACCTTTTGAAGTTTTCAGCATATATATATATATATATATATATATATATATATATATATATATATATATATATATATATATATATATATATATATAATTTTTTTTTTTTTTTTTTACCACCATTTGTGTTCTAGTTTCTTATTAGGAACTGCTGATTAGGATTTCCTTATCTGCCTTTCTGTATAAAAGGTCTTTTAGAGGAACAGTTCCCTGGGGAATGGAAAGCTTCTCAGACTTATCTGCTTTTTAAATTTTGCCCAGTATTTGCTTGGCACCAGAAACCGGTTCGCAAAACAGATTAGGGAAATTCATATGTTTATTTTTGTTACTTCCTTCTGGCACACAGATTAAGACACAAAGCTGACTCATAAGATCGTTTGAATTATGTTACATATTTTTTTAACATAACCTCCAGCAAAATAACATATTTTTTTCCAAGCAAGTCAGAAAGTCAGATCTTTTCATCTGGAAAAATTGCCTCTGAGTGAGAAATGACTTTACACCAGAGATAATCATCCTGCCATTTGTTTGAGTAGTTCAAATCAGTTTAAGGGGGTAGGGGAGGGTGTCCTTGGGAACACAGCCATTTCCAAGGACTGTTTGTGTTGTAATTCCTTGTGTCTCTGGCTGTTGGAGGACTTGTGTGTGCATTTGAGCAGGTCAAGTTACTTCTGTGCTGTACTACTCTTCTTTATCATCAGTGTTATATTGATATATGAGAAACAATATATCACGGCAGAATGTGGTTGTTGGGTCTGTGTCATACATTTATATGGATATAAATTTACAAAGACGTATGGTGCAGTTGATAAATGACTTGTGCTGTGAGATTGTAAACTGTGTGCACAAATTAAATGAGATCAAACCTCTGGCTTTAACTATTGTCATCACAAAAAGACACGTTGTATATTATCTGCTGTGTACCAAGCAGCAGTTCAGCAAACTTGTGAAGATACAGGAATATATAATCAAAATGAACTGAGCTTATGTTTCCCTCAAGCTTTTTGCAAATACCAAAAATATAGTCCTTTAACAAGACAACTTATAATTGCATAAGGATAAAATTGCAGAGCTGCGTAAGGACTTAAGGACCACGTACAGGATTATGCCTCAGGAACAGAGTGTAACTCCTGTGTTTTCTCTTCGCTTATTTTTGTGTTCATTTGTGACCTTTAACTTTTAGGTTTTGACTTTTATATCTTTAGTTTTATTTCAGTCTGAGTACCCCCAAACTACTTCGTTATATCCCAGAAACAGTTGTGGTTTGGGTTACAGTAGAGCTTTTTACAACATTAACCACATTAGAAGATTCTCCTTCATTTTCTGGGTTAACAGGATGACTCGTCCACACAGTTAATGACACATGAGACAATTTGACTAGAAATGTTTTTGTCAACCATCACAAACAAATGTAATTCATGAGAAAATCTGTTTGTCTTGAAATACATTTAGAATAGGACGGTTTTTTTTTTTACATGCTCAGTATTTTTTATAACACAGTATGCTCTGTGTTGGTTCAAAGATACTATAATATCTGAATCCAACATTAATATAGCAGCAAGCAGCTATTTGCTCATTAGATACTTAATGGAGCATCTTTCACAGAAAATGATGTCACACTGTTCTGGTTTTTTTGCTGTTTTACGTTTTTATGGCCGACTCATCCATATGTGCATGTTAGTGGATCTGAGTTAATGTGAGTACCTGGAAATGTGTTGGCATTCATCAAATTTATAAAGATACTAAGGTTGACCTCTTACAGCACATTTGGAAAGTAAAACAGCAAAGCTTAGTGTGAGAGTTTCTGCTGTTGTTTTGTTATTCTCTGCTCTCTGTTCCATCCTAGGGATGTATTATGAAACCAGATTATTGGCTTAGAGGGCTATGTTGAGCTTAAAGTCAGAGTTTCCTGTGTCACGAAAGTAGCTTTCCTTTTATCTGACTATATCGCTGCGGTAACTTATGCTGAACATGTGTTTAAATCTAAAAACAGCTGGAAAACCTTTTAGCAGATTCTTTCATTTACAGCATGTTTTAATTGCAACATATATTATCTCCTGGGGCAATATATTTTATATAAACATCATCATAGGAGTTTGCATGTATTAATTTAATGAAGCAGAAAATGGATAGCTATCATTATTCCTAATTCTAATCTGCTGCTAATTCTCTTTTACACTGCTAGAGTTGCAGAACACAACACACCAAAATCACCTGTTCAAGCAACAAAATGCCCAAAACTTCACTTTGACAACAAACTAAAGCAATTTCTACATGTCCTTAGGCTCAAACATTAGGCTATGGTACAGTAACATGTAATGTTTCAGAGCTCTAATGTGCATCTAGACCTTAGAAATAAACAGCAGCACAGAGAGCCAAACTTGGCAATAAAGCTGTTAACTTGAATTAGAATGTTTATTTTACCACTCTGTGCAATAAGGTGCAAGATTAACAATTTTCTGCAGCATTAATCTTATCATCATCATCTGATAATGTCTGATTGGAGCAGGCTGCGCTCACGGGGATCGTTTCATGTGGAAGAGTCACACGACCTTCCAAAGGGCCCGTGGTTTTTGTGAGCCTGAAGCAGAAAGCCCGGCTTAACAGACAAAGTCGTTAGCTACCGTTCTGCTAACCACGTTCTCCAACTGTTGTTATAAGTTTTGTTGAGCAAGCTAACACAGAGAAAGCCTGGCTGAGCTGAACTTTGTTTGTAGTATACCCCTCTAGTGTGGAAGTTAAGGCAAGGTTGAAGTTAAGAAGTGCAGTGAAAATACTTCTCAACAAGCATGATTTATGATGTCAATAATAATAATCTAAAAGGAAACAACCTAATACTTGACAAAAAAACAAACAAAAAAACACCTCCCTACTTCATTTGTCACTCAAAAAACAAAAAAAGAAAAACAGCTATTAGCCCTTGCCCTTTTTTGTGAGTTGCAAATGAAGTAAGGAGGTGTGGCTCACGCTGGCCGAAGACGGGAGTGCTCTAATGAAACATCCAGCTCTGAATGTTGTATACGTACATCACCTTTAAGAAAGACTATGTTATTATTATAATTAGGTCATATTTACTGTTTACTCTGCATCTAACTGGGACACTTAAGCACAAAGAGTTTCATGTCAGGGGAGAATAACAACTTGAATAAGCTTACATCTCATAGCAGCTTTATTCCCCCACCCTCTAATATAACCTCATTACCCACTTAAAATGCTGTATAATTATTGAACCACATCACAATCATAGTCACAGTAGGGTTCTGTAGAGGTATACTGCAGAGATATCATTATAGCGATGGAAAGTTTCCTCAAAGTTGAGTTGCACTTGGCACTCCTACTTTGCCTTGCAAACAAATTATGTGCTTGATTAAACAGCCAATTTGTTTAAGAGTGATGGGAGGCAGGGTTTAACATATCCAAAAACAGCACGAGAACACATCCGACATTGTGCCGCAGGAACTCTGATGAAGGATTTCTGATAGACTTTGATTCTCAGCTTTTGGATTTAATATTATATCACAACAACTGATTCTTACAAGACGCCACATGGGAGACTAGGACTATTGTGGAGGTGCGCACCATTATAATATATTTCTTTGCAGCCCTCCATAACAGTCCCAGTTTCTCATGTGGCCACTTGGGAAAATTCATTGCCCGCTTCTGTTTTACCAGTTAACACAGCTGATGGAGTAAAACATTTGACATAATTCACCACTGAACACACTGAACTGTATTATATATTTAATATTAATATCTATGTAGACAGTCTGTTGGAGATATGCCTTCAGTTATTCGTTCAGTGCTGTACTTCTTACAGCTCAGTGCTGTTTACAGTCCCTGCCCGCCCTCCTGTTCTACCCCCCTGAGGTCGACCACCACTAATTAAATCGCAACCTGTGGGAGACATACTTGTTATGCATAAATAACAATTAATTCAAATTTCCGAAGAGCAGCCATCTTGCCTGCTGGAGACCTCAGACGTGTAACTGATGTGAAATGCTTCTGTGATTAAACCTTTAGCTAGCCTTTTAGGTCACTAGCAGGTCACACGTTGCCTCCCACACACGTCATACAGATTACATTCTTAGCTGCTTGCAGGGCATACTTTGCTAAGCATGGTGATGCACATTTAAATTATAAGAAGTTTAATATTTTGTTGTATAAATAGAAATATTAATAGAATAATGAAACCTGCATCAGGAATAATGAACATCCTGTGGGATTTACAGGATTCACTTAGCTCTGGGATTATTTGATTTTATGTCTCAAAGGATTTTGGATTATTATCAAACTCTTCTTGGTTGACAAATAGCTCAAAGTGAGATTGGAAGAGAGAGGGCGTGGAAGATGAGGACATTTTTTAGCGCAGCAGCAATTCTCAGAGGATATGATATGGGGGTAGGAGAGCAGTGACCACAGGCCATTTCAGCGGCTAATGGGATGGGAATCTATTGCAGTTTGGGTCACTTACAGGGTATTTACTGATACTGCTGAGGATGCTGAAGCAGAAAAGATGCAGTCAATTTAAAACAACTATCACTGTCCACAGCAGATTTTTTTTTTTTTTTTTTTAAAAAAAGCTCTTTGTGGCTATAAATTTTTTCCAGTTCTACTATTTTCTTTGTCAGTATTTGGTGTTCAATTATGTCTCAAGCTGTCATTGTAAATGCATATGCCCTTCATCTGATTGAAATCTGATCGAATAATCTGTGTTAACTTCATGGTAATCAGATTTTAAGCGGGGCATTTAAGCAGTATCTGCTCTTATCGGATAATTCGCAACAAAGCTGTCACATTCCACATTTTCATTTTTTTTTTACCTACACCCCAGGTCACTGGGACCTTTAAAAAAAAAAGAACCAGATTTTCTTCACTTAAGCGTTAAGAAGAGAAAGAGATATTAGTGTCACAGTTCGAAAGAGCATCTCAGCAGATTATTGGTAATCTGGACATTTTTCAAAGTTTGTATTAATGATATAATAGACTTCGCTCTTTTCTCTTTTTTTAACCCAAGAAGCTTTTCGAGTTGAGAGGATTATTTGTTTTTATCACAATACACAGCTCTTAATGGTTCACAGTATGATGAATGTGCTGTAATCCTTTATTATCTCTTCATGTCTGACACACACACACACACACGCACACACCGTTTGGTAGTTCAGGTTTACACTTTGAAAAGCTAAGTAATGGAACAATAGATTGACACTCCTCTGTATTAAAGTATTATTTAGCAGGGATTTATCTGTCTATTGGTGACATTAGTCGGAGGTCTGCTGGGAACTGTGGATGTCAGCTAAGTGATGGAAACGCACATGTATCTGGGGATTAAATGAGACTCATTACAGTAATTAAAAACCTTTCCACACATGTTTTCTCATCCTGCACAATGAGTGTTGGGGGAGGCTACGATGTCTGCTCATCTCTGGGTGCTTAATGTTGAACATAATCACCTTGTTCAAGTCCTATGATAATGAACATGAATGTGCATGTGGGTGGGTTTTTTTTTTCATGTGTAGCTTACGTTGGTTGCCACAGCAACAGCCCGAGCAGGCTTGTGAGGCAGTGTGGGGATAGAAGACAACCCCCTTTACCCTAACAATCTATGCTTTCTCTTTTTGACTGCAGACTTGGGTAGTTCTCAGTTGAATGGGAGGGGGGGGTCTCCTTCTTTGGAAGGGGGATAAGGGAGATTGTAAGTGGTATTGGTTGGGGGGTTGGTGGGTGTTAGTGTCGAGTGTAGGTTTTGGAGTATCGGGTTGTGTGTGAGAGCTGCAGAGCGGACAAAGAGGGTGGAGATGGAGGAAGTGGCAACTAAAGCGTGCACGTGTGTGTGTGACTGGGTGGGAGGAGGGAGAGTGAGGGAGGAGAATCGGAGAGGATGCTCACTGGGAGTGTGCGATAGTCTAAAGAGCTGAGCGTGAGGCCAGCAGGTGAACGACTGATGAGAATCAGCGAGTGATCGGGCTGGAGCTGGAGAATTAAGAATAATAAGAGCGAGAGAGCGAGAGAGTGAGAAAAGTACGAGGGAGAGAGAAGCTTAACTCTGGAAGGAGCGTGGACGGTGAGTTATCCGTCCGAGTGCCGGTCACTGGCTTGACTTCCCGGGGAGCGCCAAGTGTACAGCTGCCACACCACTGTGTGAGTAAGTTTCCTGCTCTGCTCCATGCAGGACATCAGTTTGCTCAGATGACACACAGGGACTTCTTCACACGGCTGATTTTTGTGCTGCATTGCCAACCAGCTGGGGTGTGTTATGTAATTTGTTGTGGTGTTGGGATAAGGCTGTGGCTTTATGCTGCAAACTGATCCGCAGGACGGCTTACATGGTAGTCCTACATAGAACCGAGCAGGTGTCCGCGAGCAGCAGCATGTTATTTGTGCTGCCCCACATGCTTATGATGAAGGACAAGTTCGTGCTGGACATTTGTTGGACTTTATCCTCATGCATGTTATTGTGATACTTTTCTGGAGTGGTGTATGCATATTATAAATTCCCAGTACACTGTCTTTTGTAGAATAATAAGGTGTGCACAATATGACTCCTATAGGGAGACATATGCTTCTAGTATTACCTAGATTTTTTTTTTGGGACTATACATTTTGCTTAAACCATTCATTCATTTTGTATAATTAAATATGTGTGTGTGTGTGTGTGTGTGTGTGTGTGTGTGTGTGTGTGTGTGTGTGTGTGTGTGTGTGTGTGTGTGTGTGTGTGTGTGTCCTGACGATCTATTGAGCATTAGTTCTAATTAAGAGTTCAGGACAGCTGATGCCTTTTCCTATATTGTTCTCCCTTGGGAGAGCTCTTCGTGTGAGCCTGTTGAGAAAGAGCTTAGAAATATTCCAGTTTCATTTGCTGTAGGACTTTTCTTGATTGAAGACTCACTTGTTGTGTAATAGCAGGGCGGCAGCAGGGTGTACTAATGATTCATGCTCTGTTTTCTTCACCTAAATTTGAATGTGAGTGCTCTCAGGGCATGTGAAACCCGATTTCCATCTCAGCCAGTGTCCCTCTTGAGCAGCTCCGACCTCAGCATCCGACCATCCACTGCAGCTCCATACATTCACTCAGATAACTGAATACTTTGTCAGCACAGTCAGCCACATTATCTCTTTGAGAAATGACAATTTTTTTAAAGAGTGTTCCATTTTGTCCCCTGGAGTTGTTGAGGGCGTAGAGTAATACTTCTCTGCTTGCGGAGTGTCGTGCCTTTCGGCTGCTGGGGTACGCCGCACCCTGAACATATTTCATCGTAGCTGCCGTATCCTACTTTAATAATCGCCGGCAGACATACACATAATTCATGATATTATCGCTGATTCGTGATCAGTTCAGATTTTCTTCTGTGATGATTAATCGCTGTACGCATATGAAAGAGACTGAAATAAATTGCAGAAATTAAAAGGCTGCTGTGGAAACTGACCAGTTGTCGGTGTCAATACAGCACCATATTCATCAGAGGTATTGATCAGTCATCATGCTGAGAGAAAGCTGTTCTGGTAGAGATATTGAGTTTAGAACAAAAGATGTGTCACATTAGTATTGTTCAGTGTGTCGTTCTTCTGGATTAGAGATGCTTTTGTTTTGATAAATGTGAAAGTATTGGTCTTGTTCCCTGAGACCCCTGAGGTGTCTGTGAGGTAGATTGTGTGATAAAAGAAAAGGTGAAATCTTTTGGAAGTTATTGTTTCTTATACCATAAACAGCAAAGAAATCATGGGGTTTGTGTCAGATGTAACTTAGCTATAAAATTTGATACTGTTCAACAGATTTCAACCGCGATGACTATGACGCTGCAGATCAAACAAACCAGTTGGAAAACAGGATTTTGAAATTTAATATCAATTAAAAACTGATGTATTATTACTTTCTGATGTAAATTAGACCTTATTTTGTTGTCAGGTTGGAATGTGCTTCACTTAAAGAGCGATGTAACAGTAACCTAAT
Organism: Rhamphochromis longiceps; assembly: GCF_057381845.1. Taxonomy (NCBI): domain Eukaryota; kingdom Metazoa; phylum Chordata; class Actinopteri; order Cichliformes; family Cichlidae; genus Rhamphochromis; species Rhamphochromis longiceps. The sequence goes on from NC_140576.1 coordinate 22,513,041, forward strand.
TTCAAAAAGGTGACTTTACACCACTACAAGTACCTCGTACACTCCATACGACTTTTTTTTCTTGCCTAAAGAGATCAACAACATTTCCTGAGGCATTACCTTTTGTTGTCCTCTTGCTTGATCTCAAACTGGGTGACCTTTTCTGACCGAATGTTCTCTTCCATCTGTCTGATTTTAGGAAACAAGATGGGAGTGACCCCCGAATTTCTGCAACTCTAGAGCCCCAGCTGCTCCAGCCTAAGCTCCCATTCACCACCTCACCATTTCAAAAGGTAGGACTGGGGAAATTGAGTTTGCACTTTGACCGCTGACCTATATTAAAGACCTCTGTGTGACCCCCTCATTCTTTGATCTTTTTAACGTGTCTCAGCTGATCTTGTCTCCACACTTGCTTTTGTCTGGATGCACTTGCTCAGTGTTCTTGTGATGTGTTAGACCCAGTTTCATGGCGTGTTACTTTGATTTCTATCCTTGCTTTCTTTTGTGTAACTTGTGGTATTAAAGCACACAGAGCTCTGTGTCTGGATGATTATGTTTGACTGATTCAATTAATAGAAATCTATTTTTAGAAGGAAATTGTCAGCCGGATGCTGACCATTTTTAAATTGAAGCCTAACAAGCCTGATTCCATCAGAGCAAACAAATCAAAGCCTGAATGAGTCATTTTTAAATCAAAACACTAGCTTCTTCATGCCCATCATCATCCATGAGGTGTAACCTAATTGGAATGTCAATTATGCATGATAACACTGAGTGGGGCTCAATTATTACACAGTTGTTTTATGCTTTCCTGAGCCTTGCTTATTTTCCTCTGGGTTTTCATAAGGCTAAGCTTCAGTGTGAAGATTTGTGCTCTTCCATTTCTTTAATGCCTGCGGTTTATTAGCTGTCATGTCATTTTCAGATTCATCACATTCAGCTTGCCTCCTGTTCACTAAAGCATTTTTTTGCCTTTATGAATCAGCTATACTAGAACTGATATTCTTTCTTTCAGCAAAAATGGTTTGAGGAAATACTAAATTGCTGTTATTGAAGGTGTAGGAAAAAGGGCCAAAAGTGAAAATGAAATAGGAGGAAATAATTTCAATAAATCTGTTTAGACTGTCACGTCCGTAGCAAATCTATTTTGCTGTCAGAATCTTTATGCTTACCTTTAGCACTTCTGTGATTGATGTGAAAACCTGGCAGAGATATTTTGGGATCTTAGAAACTGAATAGCTCCTAGCTCCTCGGTGATTAAACGACAGGAACAGTGTCACTCGTGTCGGATTGCTTTCAAAAGATCCCTCGCACTTTGGAACGGGCTTACAGTTTTCACAATCTGCCTTCATCTGGGGAAAGCAGGGAGAGTAGGAAGAGAAAGGGATTAAGAATTCAGGAATTCAGAGATTGGATTGCTGAAACCATCATTCCTGATCCTTGCAGCATGCACCATCTGTAGGTAAAACAGACTTACCAGTTAGTCGAACATTTTGTTTGACACTTACACATTTAAGGATAGCAACTCCCTTTTTGCACATTTTAATTGAGGAGAAAGTAGAAAAAGGGAAAGCATGGAAAGAGTTTTAGGGACAGCGTGGTAATGTGGTGTGCTGTAGTACAACAAGGGCTCAGTGGAGCAAGACTCCGAGGAGTGTATCACTTTAATTAGAGCCCTGCGAAAAGCAGGTCAATCTGCAATTAACCCCATCAGCTCTTATGGCCATTGCCTGATTCAAACTGAACTGTCCTATTAATAATCTTGCAGATTTCTTAGAGATGTAATGCAAAACTCTAAAAGTGATAGTTTTCAAATTTTGGTGGCAGAAACGGCCGAGATAAAAAAAACAACTAAAAAAAACAACTAACTGAAACATCCTACTCACCAGAACCGTAGTGCTTAAAGAAATAAGTGTATTAGTATACCAAAACCAAGAGTTGAAATAATCATGAACTGTTGTCCACTGCTCTTGGAAAGGGTTGCATGAGTAATTATGGGTGAGCTTTCTAATGAAAACATGTTTATGTCATTTACAACCTTTTTTTACTGATTTGTTACACCAGTCAGGGTGACTTTTTACAGAGCTCTGTAAATTTGAGATGTCAGGAAATATCTTTAATGGCCCTGGAATGAAAATGCAGAACAAAGAACCAGACTTCATGTGAATTTCACATTCACGTGTATCCATCTGATCCACTTCATGGAGCTGGTTGAAGTTTTAATGAGCTCTGCGAGGATGTACGGCGTTGCAGCTGATAAGTCAAGAGGAGCAAGAGGAAGCCTCTTTAATTTGTCTCTTGTCATAATGGCGATCCTATTAGCTCTCATAATGAAAGGTCTGAGCTCTACACCTGAACTGTGTGTGCTAGCTTGGCTCCCTGGGGATCCCCTCATCGCCTTCTCTTTGTCAATTTCTGCAAAAATGAGATGTCTTGTTTTTCATCAAAAGATTGTTCCTTTTTATTACTTTCATTCTACCATTGGTTTGCATAGTTTTCTAACATCTACTTTATGCTATATCCTGATTCTAGTGTAATAGGTGATCTGTAAACAGGACATAGTTGCAGCTGTTGTCTGTGACCGTAGAACGGTTGGACTCCACCTCTTGCCACCTGTCAGCCTAAGCCAGGATACAGATAGTAGTAAAGACAGAGGTGGTTGGTATAAAATTTGGAGTTCTTCCTGCAATGCTTTTGAGAGATAGAGAGCGACAAAGAGGGATCAGCAGAAGGCTAGACACCTCCAGCTTCAGTCAGAGGATTACTTCTCAGCTTTAAGCAATAGCAGGTTTGCCTGCAACCTGAGACATAAACTTGCAGATAATCTTGTATGCTCAGAGCACACACTGGGAGAGTCTGTGGATCTTGTCACCAACTTTGTCTGATCCAACACTTTGTCAGTGATGCTTGCAAACAGCGGCGATGCAGCTAGGATTTTGCCATTTCAGAAAGGCACAGCAGTCATGGAGCGTTTAATCCAAATCTGCTGAAGTCAGTGACACTGGGACATCTTTGAAGCTGCAGGACTTTTTGTCAAGGAGAATTAAAAATGGCTAAAAATATTGACAAACACAACTATGCTCCAATGGTGACAAAGACACACTGGAAGAAACCCAGCAATGTAAGTAGCTTTATTTTAGGAACATGCTGCATACAAAACATCAACAAATGACAGACAAAGTGGAGAGGACGCCTTTAAGTTAAGGCACAGACAGTCACTCCAAACTAATGACATATATATCTATATATATCTATATATATATATATATATATATATATATATATATATATATATATAGAGAGAGAGAGAGAGAGAGAGAGAGAGAGAGAGAGATTTATAGCACACTTGTTTTTGTTCAAGCCCAAAGATAATATCTAGCAAAGCAGTTCTCATAATCCATCTTATGTGTATAGATTTATGAGTCTTATAACACTTACTTCTCATACTATTTATTGAAAGTAACACAATTCATATTCAAGTTATACTTATTGTTATGTTCCGTGAGTATAATGCGAAAGCTCCCACTTTTATGAATAAATCATAGTAAATTTATAAGTCTTATTAGACATAATATTTGCATTTGTTTTCCATATGGGAATCTCTGGCTAAACCCAGAGCTATTTACTTTCAGGGTTTGTGGCGGACTATTGTTTGCACATGGTGGAGGACTTTACTCACAGTCACACTGAAAGCCAAGACACGATTGCTCTGTACACAAAGTGTTTGACTTTGTCAGGCTTTACTGGCTGAACTTTTCAGCCTTTTACTTAATTACTGAAAACCAATATGTCCACGGACAATTGTTTTTCATCATTTTTTGCAATATTTATTGTCATTATGCTCACATGACATATGTGATTTGGAATGTGATGTCCAGACAAACTGTGGTTCGTTCTAAAGAAAGGGGTCGATTTTTCATTTTCCTGTCGGTCACACGTGACGGTGAGATGTGACAAGATCATGTTCTGCAATAAGGTAACATGTTTATTAAAATAAATATGAGCTTAGACGTTGGCTGTTTTAAAAGTGGTGGGAACATCTGGCTAAGAATGTGTAATTTACCAGCTTTACGACATCTGCTCTACTGTAGGCTTTCCTAAATGTAAACTTTACCGCTTCTTTTAAGGTCAGTTTGTCCTCATGCTTTTAACAGCTCAAACACATTCCTAACCATGTCAGGTTTGTATCAAATAACACCTAATTAGTTAATTTTAAGGCATTTCTGGCATCTTTCAGAAGACTTCTACAGAAAATGTTGCATTATTATACTTTTTGAGGGGTTTTCAGAGACCTTAACTGTAGACGTAAAATGTTGACTATATAGACCTCTTGCCCTCTAAAAGTTTTAAAAAGTCTATTTGGAATTTTGTTTTGCAAGATGTTGGGTTATTAACAGTTGTAAAGAGTGAATAGAGCTCTCTGAAACATAAAGAGCATCACTGACACAAATGCACATACCGGGATTTTTTTCATGTCTAATAAGCAGTGCATAGAATGTTGCACACACATTATCTTGAATTAATGTAATCCCATCATGCAGTATTGCAAATATAGCAGTGAGATCTGACACCCTAACAATAACCATGTAAAGGCGGTGTTCCAGAGATGTTTTTTTCTGTCACTGGATGGAGTGTGATGATTTTAAAGTGTTGAACTCAGCGAACCTTCACTAACGCCTGTCAAAGGCAAACTAACCTCTGCACTCAAGACAAAGAAGCCTAAACATTGAATCTTATTCTCCTCTCTCCAGACCCCAGATTTATTTGAAATGATTGAAAAGATGCAGGTAAGATGATAAAAGATCGCATCTCTGTATTTTGTCTTGGCTCTCTAAGCTGTGCTCAATAAGCAACTAACCAGCCAGTGTCTCTTCCTAATTCTGCAACACTTTGGCTCTCCTTTGCTGCAGTACTCATAATCTCTCTGAACATGAGAGGGATTTTGAGTATTTTCAGAGGAGTGTTGTCAATGTGTTTGTCTCGGTGTCTTTGTTAACGTTCTGGTTGAAACTTTAGCTTGCCGAACTGTAAGCTCATTATCTCACCTCAGAATCTATTTCCTGGTTTCTGACGACTCTGGAAGGATGTTTTCTGTATTCATGCTTTCCCAATGACAAGACATGTGTTTTATAATAGAACATCTGTGCATTATTTTTTTAAATGCACATTTATCTTCTTTTTAAAAAATATGAATTGCAGTCACAATGGTGCTTCACTATTCACTACACTATTCTTTCATGTTTGGCAGTAATTCTTCTTTTGCATGGGACGTGACGCAGGATTGTCTATTTCCACTGGCAATGTATTGATGGACAGTGTATTGATGACTGCATCGTCTTCCATGATGGTCGGCGCCATCATCTAGCCTTGATTTAGTAACGCTGCATCTCTTTTTCTGCATCGATCCTCCTCACTCTCTTTTCACGTAGACACACCCCATGTGCAGTTGTACGACTGTCACTTATAAATCTTTTTAACCCCAAGACTCTTATTCACACTTTTCTGCAGTGTGTTTAATAAAGTTCTCTGTCACTTCCAGACTCACGTCTGTAACGTCTTTCACTCTCCTCACTCTGAGGACCATAATGGATCTCTTTCTGTATTTTTCCATCTGTCCCTTTTTTGACTTTGCTTTGTTGCCTGCTGCACATCTCTGGGGAAAACTGAGCTGTTACATAATGAGTTTGATCTTTTTTTTTTGCCTTTTGTTTATGTCACAGTTTGTGTTCATAGATTGGTTTTGTGCTTGACTTTAGGTATTTGTGGACTTCCATGCCACTTTGTGTGACCCTCCTGTCCTTTTGTAACCTGCTTCTCTTACAGGGGAACAGGATGGATGAGCAGAGGTGCACCTTTCCTCCGCCTCTTAAGGTATAACTCTTCATGTAGCAACACAAATTATTCATTCTCACTGTCCACGGCTGCTCCACCTTATCTTACTCTGACAGACATGGCAATTATTTCAGCATTCAGTATTACAACGTGTTCTTCATAATGCACTGAAACGCCCATGTTCCATACAGGAACAAGCAAGTGGGATGCTAAGCTCTGTAGACTAAAGTTCTGAAAGGGGCTTTTGAACACATAATTATAAAGTGATGAAGCATTTTATATCACCAGTGTGCCAAATAGTCTTACTTTCATTAAGGTGTGCATTGCTGGCTGATTTCTGTGTCATTGCTAAACAGATTTTCATTGCATAACTGTTATGCAATTACTCTGAAACAGTGTCCTTTGGGAATGTAAAGTCGTTATTATTTTGTTGTTATTGTCCTTCTTCGATGAGGAAACAAAGCATTTTTCTTTTTTTTTCCAGACTGAGGAGGATTACATACCGTACCCAAGTGTCCATGAGGTACGAAGCTGTGTTGCAGTATTATTGTTACTATTATTATTTTATTCCAATAAAAGCATAGAAATATTGAAAGCAGTTGACTCAGTGTTGTAGACATCCAAAGTCTCAATAAAATGTTCATTTAAGCCTCAAAAGACTAGCTGTGATCAGAAATTTTACGAGCATTCTTATTAAACTAGTAAATACTCAGGCTAATCGAATCTCATTTTAATTTAATTTTTTAAAATTTTTTAATTTTTTCTCAAGTCAAATTTTTAGTTCATTGTCTATCTCTGAGAAGTAACCTTGTGTTTCATTGCTATTTTTTATTGAAACAGGTGCTGGGGAGAAAGAGCCCCTTTCCTCTTATCCTCCTGCCACAGTTTGGGGGCTACTGGATTGAAGGGACCAACCATGAGCTGAGCCAGGCTGGAGACACGGAGCCTCTACAGCCTCTGTCCCCGAACACTCGGACCAAGCTGGAATGTAACACCCTGGCTACGCTCTTCAGGAAACATTTCCTGGGCAAGGTTCGCTACTCTGCACATGACAGAAACACATGGAGCTGCTGACAAGTAAACTGTAGTTTGCATATTAAGTTAAATCAGCTTTGCATTTGCTGATTTGCAGTCCTGGCTAAGGGCTCCCCTTGTATTGCCTCTTCTGCAGCTCTATTTTAAACCTACTTAACTGAGTAAGTTACCATATTTAGCATAGTTTTTAACCATATCATCTGTGACATTTCGATGTCCCTGATAGATTATATTTAGCTGGATGCATTTTAAATATCTCCCCCATTGCTCCCCCATTATATTTGTCAAATTCTCTTCTATTTCATGGTTAAAATTACAGTTAATGAGAATATTAATAACTGTACTAAGTTAGTTAAATTACTACAATTTTTTCAGAGATTTGTTTTCTTCCACAGTGATATTGCCAAAGTCATATTCACGTCATGTTCTCATTATAACAGCTTCCTTCCTCTTCAAATGAGTCTCATTGCTGTCATGAAATATTTTGCATTACTTCTTCTTCATTACAGTAATGGGACAAATAGGAAATAAGCAAATCTCTGCATAATAAAGTACAAACAGTAAGCCTGCCTCACAATTAGGCACCTCACACACTGTGGCTAATGAAGATGCATTACACTTTGCAAGTGTTCTTGCAAACACATAATACCAGTAAACAAAATTGGTTGCATGTAGCAGAGGACGAGTAAACAAAGGAACTCAGACAGGAAATGAATGAACTGGAGCACATTTACCCGTGTTGTGCACATGTGTGCCTCTTTATGACAGATACTAATGGTGGTACTAATGTATGCTGTGCCCTCAGGAACACTTTAATTACTATTCAGTGGACAGTGTCCTTGGACATCTGGTGTTCTCCCTAAAATACGAGGTGATCGGTGACCAGGAACATCTGCGTCTAATGCTCAGGTAACACTTAATTTTCATGCAGGGTTCAGTACAATGTTGCCCAATTGTCTGAGAAAATCAACAATTTAAGTCTGCCTGGTTACTTCATAATCTGAAGTAATTAATGTGTAAGATTTTGCCTCTTTTGTGAACAACAAGCTCTAGCTACAGAGTAATTTTTTACCCCCTAAATTGCCCAGCATTGACCGGACACACACATCCGCCTGGGGTGTTATCATAAGAGTCGTAAAGCCAGCAAGAGTGTCAACAGCTCTGTCATTTCCACAGAAGAGTAACAGATGGACTATTTTGGCCAGTTAGTGGGTGGGGATGGTGAAAGGGAGAGAAGGCAAAGAGAGGCAAGGGCGGGGAACTTTGATCATGGTCCATACCGGATCATCTCTGCACCAACTGATAGATTCTGAGAAACGCTGCTTCGTGTTATATGGCTATAAAACCCACACTAATTACTTTATGGCTTCATCAGGACCAAGCTGAAAACCTACCACGATGTGATCCCCATTTCCTGTCTGACAGAGTTTCCAAATGTGGTCCAAATGGCCAAGGTAAGAAGCCATTTTTATATTTTTTTTGTCTAAAGATAAGCTGCTGTGACACTTCCAGCACATTCTGACATTATTTCCCACGGCTTTTTTAAATTCAAGCTTGTCTGTGAAGAGGTCAACGTGGACCGCTTTTATCCTGTCCTTTATCCCAAAGTAAGTTCTGGATCACAGATTTTCAGGGTTTTCTTTCTAGGCCCAGAAGTATGAGCTTTCAGCATCTGGTTAGATTTTTTTCACAGCTGCTTTAAGCAATATCCTACAGTTGAAGGGGAAATGATGGAATTTCATATTTAATAATATACTGCAAGCCTCATATTACCTTCAGTCAAACTTTTCAGTACATCTTTGAATGGGATTGAGGTTTTTATCAACCTTTGCACTGAAGCATGTTAGCAAAAGAAAAATGAGAGAGAGAAAAGAAAAGGAAAAAAACATCTTGTATACACAGGAGAAATAAATCATATATACAGATAAATATAATTAGATATAGCCATATACATCTTCTTTAACGTTATATCTGTGATTTTTGCAGGCTTCAAGACTTATTGTTACTTTCGATGAACATGTGATAAGCAACAATTTTAAGTTTGGAGTCATCTATCAAAAGTTTGGACAGGTAAGCAATAAAGCCTGGATGTGATCAGGTGCAAAAGCAGTGTTGTAGAAGTACTTGCATCCATTTTTAAGGAAGCTTATTATACTTGGTCCTCTGTGGTCTTAATTATGGCTTTCACTTAAGCCCAGTCATTGTGGCTGCCTTCAGCACACCCTCTCATTTTCTGAGGCAATCACAGCCCTCTTGTTTACTATGTGGGGTGGCAAAAGAGGTGTTGAGTGCTTTTCTACCTTTAAATCGAGACATCACTGTGTAGAAATCTTTTCTTTTGATTTTGCAAATACTACAGAAATTGAAATGTATTGTTAAACATGTTAAATGATCTAATTGGCCTTCTCACAAAGATAGAAAAGACCCTCTTACATTCAGGAGGGATGTTCAGGCATGATCAAATAGGCTCACTGCACAGAGAAAGCAAATCATAAATAGTGAAATGAGCCGTGGGACCTTGTCCCAGGTATTGTTAGCATCCCTTTGTTTTAAAGGAGGCATTTTTATTCAGATCATCGCTCTAGTTACTGACAATTGATAATCAGCAGTCCATCACAATCATAATGTTTCCTAAAGCCTTATTTCAAATGTTCTACCTACTTTTGTAATTAATTGGAACAACCTCTGCTATCTCAAATGCAAATGCACCGTGTCTGAACAAAAGTGCAAAACACACACTGGATACACGTTGTCTCGCTTCTAGTTACTGACCCCAGTGATCTGTTCCAGAAAAAAATAACACTTGCAACATACAGCTCTCACTGTGCCACTGCTGACTATTTAGCAAAAACAATTTTACCTTACCATAATTAGTTTTCCCTTTTCTTCTCAGATATCGTCACTGTCATTAGGAACCTATCTGCAAACTATGCAGTACTCATACAAACTGTTCTCATCGTTCTGCAAAAAGCTCGCTCGCTTATTTATTTTTAAAATTAATTTTATTTGTTACAGACTTCAGAGGAAGAGCTGTTTGGCAACAACGAAGAGAGCCATGCCTTTGTAGAATTCCTGGAGTTTCTCGGAGAGAAAATTGAGCTGCATAACTTTAAAGGGTAAAGTCCTCACAGTGGTTTGAAAGCATTCGATATCCCCCATCTAATATTTCATAACATAATGCCACTACAATTTACATCAGACTAGCTTCATGAAAGGTGGTGACGCTGCTGCAGTGATGGTGGAGAATATCCTCCTAGACATGGTTCTGTGTGCTTGCAGTTTCCGCGGAGGGTTAGATGTGACTCACGGGCAGACTGGCACAGAATCTGTCTACTGCAACTACCGCAACAAAGAGGTCATGTTTCATGTGTCCACAAAGCTGCCTTACACAGAGGGGGACACCCAGCAGGTACTGTAATGCAATACCAGACTAACACACCTTTTATGATTCAAAGGATGGTTAGGCAGGTTCCCTCTGGGCATCACAGAACCATATTTTGCATATGTGCATCCCTGTTGTGCAAAAAGCCTGCAGTATAAAATTACAAAAAGAACCCAAAACAACAACTCCCTGGTATTTGAGATATATTACTTCAGCAAATGCTTTGGTGTCTGCGTCTGTGAGCAGCACTCATTCCTCAAGATGATTTAAAGCTGAGATGTAGCACTGCATTGCTCACGCAGCAACTTTTTTTCTCTTTTATCTCACACATTCACACAAAAACTGAGGATCGCAAGATGAAAAATGCTATCATTTACTATCAAACCATCCACAAACAGAGATAAGACCAATGCCTGTATGTTCAGCCTCTCCTGCAGCAGTGAGTGCTACATATGGGCTACTTTGAGCAAACTGTTTCTGTGGAGGTTGTCATCGAGGAAACAGCACCCCCTGGTGGTGTTTCATAGACTTAGTAGTGTAAAGATTCAGACTTTGCCTTTATTTGGTGCTAGAAATTAAAGACATTTGTGTAGTCTTTTCTTTTTTAACGCAAATGCTGTGTAATTGTCATCCCACTTAATCCTTTTAGATGTTTTCAGTTGGAAATATTCCTGGTTAGCTAGCTTTGTGTTATCAGTAATATGATACTAACAGTAATCAGTAGAAAAACCAGTTGTTTTTCCAGGGAGGGAGTTCCAGGGAGCATTAACTTTGTTCATACATTTCATCTAATGCTTGGCATTTGTCTCCTTTCATTATGTCAATTGTTACATGAGAAAATAATCATTCACACCCTTTTATATAAAATATGTATATATATTTATGTATAAAACTAAGTTGCTGTTGGGCTGTTATGTTGCAGTTGCAGAGAAAAAGGCACATAGGAAATGACATTGTCGCCATCGTTTTCCAAGAAGAAAATACTCCCTTTGTACCAGACATGATCGCCTCCAACTTTCTCCACGCTTACATTGTAGTCCAAGTGGTCAACCCCTGCTCCGACAATGTTCTCTACAAGGTAACCCGCTTCCTCTCATTTATGACGTTTTCTCCTGAAAGCATTTATTGCACTTCATCTTTATCTTCCTTTCTAGGTGTCAGTTACAGCACGGGATGATGTACCTTTCTTTGGCCCCGCCCTCCCAAACCCTGCCATCTTTAAAAAAGTAAGAAGATGAAGATCTTTGACCTCACTGATCATCTTTTAGTTTCCGAGAAGATGCCTTACCTCACTAATCCTTTTTTGCAGGGCCCCGAATTCCATGAATTCCTTTTTACTAAGCTAATCAATGCAGAATATGCCTGCTACAAAGCTGAGAAATTTGCCAAATTGGAGGTAAGTTTCTAAGAAAGACTTAAAACATTTTACGTCTTTTGACAGCCTTAAAAATTTTATTTACTTCCCTCTGCCTCATTTCTGTGTGTGTGTGTGTGTGTGTGTGTGTGTGTGTGTGTGTGTGTGTGTGTGTGTGTGTGTGTGTGTGTGTGTGTGTGTGTGTGTGTGTGTGTGTGTGTGTGTGCGCGCGCGCGCGACAGGAGAGAACACGATCGGCCTTGTTGGAGACTCTTTATGAGGAGCTCCACTTAAACAGCCAGGCCATAATGGGTGTTGGAGGAGAGGACGATAAGCTGGAAAATGGGAATGCTGGAGGAGGAGGCTTCTTTGAGTCTTTTAAGGTAACTGGAAAAGCAGAAGCAGAGGCTGGAGCTTCAGGTCGACAGCTTCACTGGAACTCTCAGAAAGAAAAAGTTGAAGCTAGTTTGCATATTCAAAGTCTTGTTTTAGAAACTAGGGTTTTATGTTTTACTTGCACAAGCAAAACAAAAGGAGCTTTCTTATTTACATCATTTAAATTCAAGCTCAGCAGCTTAGCTTAGCAAAAACACTGATAAAAGAGAGAAGCTCCACCTGCCTCAGAGGCAAACAGTGTTCTCAGACAACTCAGTCGTTTTATTCCATACAAAACCAGCGATTTCTGCCCTTGGATAATGTATTAATTAGTAAGTTTTAGAGGTGCCAGTATGCTCTTTGTTTCTAGCCTTTATGCTGATCTGAGATAACCCACTGCTAGCTGTGACTTTATACTGCAGACAGATTTGAGACTGATTTTCTGATCTAACTCCCAACAGGAATCAGTATATTTCTCAAAAATGTCAAACTTTTAGTATTAAATTACATTTTAATATTAGCCTGTAAAGTGGCATCTCTAATTAGTATTCATTGTTACCTGTTGAGAGATGTTTTTTTTATGTGAACATGAGCGCGACTTCTCTCTGGCAGTATTTCTCTTCTGTTCTTGTCTATATGCAGACTGAGCTGTAGAAGGTTTTTCTTAATCTGTATCTGAATGAAGAGAAGCACTGCTGCTCTGTCCTCCTGGAACATACCGCTCTCTGCTTCCCAGCTTTTCTTCTTCATGCTTTATAGTTGTTTTGTGATTCGCCACGTTTCAGTGCCACCGCTCACGTATCTATATGGTCCTATCATCTTCATGTGTCATAATTTGGGGAATGTGGATGGAACGGATAATTTCCTTTCATCATCAGCCTCTCCACATTATTTCATGCTCGTAAAAAGGTGCACTGGGCTTTAAACTTCTTCTGGCTCTGATTAGACTCAGTGTGGTCAGACATCTTTGAGCCACTTGGCCCTTCTACTTCCCACTCTCTTCTCTTATCACCTACCTAAATAAAAATGACTCATCTGAACCTCCTTCAGGCACTAAAGCATACTAGTGTTCTCTGTCGCTTTCTTGTCTGTTAGAATTAGAATCTGGCCAGTGCTCTCTGCCTGTAGTGGTCAGTGTTCAGGGACAGCCCCCAGGCTCCTCTTGGCCTGTTCAGTGATACCGAGGGGTCAGAGAGGTCAGCACCATCTGAATGTATCTCCTCCTCCTCGTCTCTCTGTAGAGGGTGATGCGCAGCAGAAGCCAGTCTATGGATGCCATGGGTCTTACTTTCAAGAAGCCGCACACAGTCTCCACTAGCCTGAGCGGCAACTTTAACCACAACCCCGCAGAGAGCCCTAAATTCCCAGGGATAGTAAGTACAGTCCCACTCCTCCAGTACCTACGGCGAGGTGAGCCTCGCTGCTTCTGCCTCCCCCTCTGCAGATCTAACAGAGTTCATACCCCCTTCTCTTTCACTTGCCTGCAGCACTAACTTCTCACAGCGAGAGAGCGACTGCACACTTGGACACGGGAAGCAATTATGCCTGAGTCTTAAACTTGACTGTCACTTTGCAAAGGTTGCACATTGTCTACCACTACCAAAACGGATTGACTTAACAGTCATGAAAGTGGATATGTTTAGGACACAAGCTGAATGGGTTAAAGCATTTTTTTCTAATTGTGTTCACGTGATTTAAATGCCCATGCATCTGCATTGTTAATGAGCGATCACTTCATTTCTAACATGGGTTGGAGTTGTCTTTGTGTGATAGTGTGTATAATGTGTGGGTATGCTTACATTTTTTCTTTTAATAATCACGCAATGATTTTAAATTCATTTTTTGGGGAAATTGATATTTATGTCATCAAGAGGAAAAGTTGTAAATCTTTTCAGGTGTTTTTCAGTTTAAATAATTTATTCAGAAATACTGCTGTAACTAAACTTGTGCACATATATGCTGCATATATAAGACAGACACAGCCACCATGAGGTTGGTGCCCCTTTTTCTTAAAGCCTTGAGTTGTTTTTTTTTTTTAAAACTGGATTTCATGAGCATGGACTAACTCCCATTATGAAACTGGGGGGCACTCAGTAGCTTGGCAATTATAAGATAAGCCCAATCTGAAAGGCCCACCCTGCTCTATATTTTTCCCAGAGAACCATGGGAGCTATAATTTGCAAAATAAACATAAATTTGTATTCAATAACACCTGAAAGCGATGATTAAAAACCTAACACACAGATCAAAAACTAACTCAGAACATGCTTAGTGGGTACATGGAGGGAGTCGAGGATTGTTTTCTTGTACACTTTGATGAAAGTGAACTTCTTTTTGTAATCAAAAAGCCTTGAAAACTAGGTTTAGCTTTTGTATACAGTCTGTGTTTGGACACTTATTTTTCTTTTTTTTTCACAGTTGAAAGTAAAATATGACTGTTACCTTAGTTACAGTTACAAGTTTTCCATCAGTAGTGACTACATATGGTGGCCTGTCTGTTATATGTAGGGTATATGTTGAGAGATACTGTGTATCTTATATAAACTGATTAAGTTAATTCTCTCTGTGTTAGACATATTAGACTTTTATATAATATCTTTCATCAGTGAGTATGACTGATGAGCTTACTGTTTGTTCATAAGCCAGTCTTGATTTGATTCCTAATGTATAACATGCTGTGTGCCCTCCTCCGCTGAATTTACCTTCCTTTTCCTTTTTCAGACATACAGCTCACATAACTCTCTCCCATTCAGCTGCCTGTGTCGCACCCATGGAACCAAAATATCTCCCCCTGTATTCTCCAGCTAACACGCCTTTCGTAGTTTGTTTGGACAACATGACTTACTGCATGATATCTCATATGTATTTGTATATATCTCATGTTTTCTCTCCCCTCCTCCCCCTTTTTCCCACCTCTCCTTGTTTTTTCATATGTCATCACCACTCTCTCTTCTGTCTCTTCTCTCTTTTTCTGTCTCTTTCTTTCTCACTGTTTTTATCAGTCATTGCTTGTCCCAGGCAAAAGTCCGAGTAAATATGGACGCCGAGGCAGTGCCATAGGGATAGGAACAGTAGAAGAGGTTCATGTCTAATTCTAACTACTCTCCAACTACTTGCTTTCCGTCTTTGTTTCCTTTTCTTGTTTGCATGGCTCCTTTGCATCATAGCCAAACATGTTTCTCTGCACATTTCAGCTCCCTAATGTGTATATCAGAAACTGTGTGCTACAGACAGGATATATTATTTAAAAGGCATCATCATTTTAGTCTGTGAACATAGTCCTGCCCATTTTCCAGTGAATTAGTTGCTTTAGCAAGTCCAATCTTTTATATTTTCTAGACTAATATATGTGTGAACTGTTAAGAGTATTTGCTTCTACTCTTATTCTCTTCTCTGCTTTACTGCAGTATGTGCACACCTGCTACAGTTTTACTCTATAGTTTCATTCCAGTGTGCTTAATTCTGTATTTGTTAAAAAATAATGAATATTTATAATTTAATAAGCCCCTTACAGAGAAATTGTGAAAAACGCCCCCTGCACCCCCACTGCTCTTTGAAGCCACATTAAATAAAAGCCTCTTTTTTTTAAAGTTCTCATTTCGAGAGCATTAAAAGGGAGATTGAACGAACAAAGCAGATGCTGAGAAAGCATATTTAGTGTTAGGCTCTGGAGCTTTTAAACCCATCTTTCATCTCCCGCCTTAGTGTGCTCTGTTCTGGCTGAAAGACTGCCACCAGGGCTTGTCATTAAGCTGCTAAAAGCATATTTTAACATTTTTTTCATCATACTGACAGCTCGGAGGGAGCAGTGTTACTCTTCAGCCTGGTAATTCAGGATGATATGTTTTTGAAATTTTGCCAAACTGTTCTCTATGATACAGTACACGACAAATGAATGGTTCAGTGGTCAAAGTAACCATTAGCTCTCCTCAGTCATAAATACCTAAAGTGATAAGCTCTTGAAACGAACCTAGTTTATTATACAAGGTATTGGAAATATTTTGGCATTGTCCCTGAACGGTTTTCCTCTTTCCCTGTCAGTCTCTGATAATCCCAGGGAAAAGCCCAACCAGGAAAAAGTCTGGCCCTTTCAGCTCCCGGCGAAGCAGTGCCATCGGCATTGAAAACATTCAAGAAGTCCAGGAGAAGAGGTGGGAGAAGATTCCTGTGATCATTTACATAGCATATACCTGTAGACCATCGTCTACATAAAATAACTTTTTTTTCCTATTTTTCACACTATTTTTTTAACTTGTAGCAGTAGAGATAACTCCCCAAACACTCAGAAGACACCTGACAGTGGCCACGCCTCTCAAGATCCCAAATCTGACAATTCATCCAATCAGAGCTCTCCTGAGGTGCTCACAACTACCAAGAACAGGTATATATAATAAACAGGCTCCTACCATATCCCCTGGACACTCACTGAAAATTTTAAATAGCATGTTTTGCCATTCCTGTATTTGTGTAACTGCTGGGTAATCCTCCCTTAGGTTAACATGTAGTATCACTATACATAAGATAAAATCAGGTTGGAGTTGTTAACCCAGGGTGTAGTTCTTATCTTGTTGGCAGGGCCGCATCCATCCCTGAGGCCCACGACCTTTCCCGCTCGTCCTCCAATGCCAGCAGCTTTGCTAGTGTGGTGGAGGAGAATGAGACAGAGGCAACAGAGGAATACGACACAGGCATGGTAAGCAGTGTATCCTGTATATGTACTACATGTAGAAACACAAATTATAAATTGTATTTAAGCTATCACATTTTTGTTTTTTCACTATAATCTACATAATCTGGTTTTCTTGGTCACCTTGCCATATTCTCCAGGAGAGTCTGTCATCTGCTGGAACACCACATAAGCGAGACTCCTTCCCCTACAACACTTGGCTGGAGGACAACAACAGTAACACTACTACCACCAGTCGTGGGAGCTCCCCAGGTGAGAGAGACAGCTTTGTGAACAAGGTCCAGCGTATTAAAAGTTTAAAGGGAAGGGTTAAAGTGAAGAAAGCCCATGGTTAAGCAATGCACAATTAATGCATTCAATTCATGACTTATTGTAATAAGAAGCTAATAAATAATCATGTAGCTTTGTGATTGTAATGAGGATGTTAACATATAATAAAAAATAATATTTTTTACAAGTGTAATATATAATGAGAAATTGATATGCAACTATCTTTTCAGAATATTAATTAGCAAGTATAGTCTTTTATCTAACCTCTTTAACGTGTAATAAAGTTGACTTTCTATTTCTTCTGCAAAACAAGTAAAAGCTTTCTTTTTTTTCCAAAACATAAATGATTCATATTGTATCATTTAATATTTATATAACTGTCTATATCAGGTATGAGTCTTTTCACACATTGCTAACCTATCCTTCAGGGCCTGGTAAACCTGATCGAGCAAAGGGGATGAAACTGGAACGATCACACAATCAGCAGTCCTCATCAGTGAGTAATCAGCCAGCTCTATACTAAGATCTTGTGCTTTCATTTGTGTTCATTGCACTTTTTTCTTTTAATTTGCAGTCACAACAAATGTATGCTCTTCTGTAAGACTGACCAGTTCCTATAGACCAATACAGTCTCTGCTTTACTGTTCTGCAGTGCTGCACTAATTTCTGTGACTTGTTACTGATACCGTTCTTTTTATTTTCACTGCTCCGTGTGCAGAACTGTTAGCTCAACTCACCTGGTAGTGTCCTGGATCTCCATCTTCAGGTTGGAATTCCTCTCTGCACACTTATGGCTTTAATCCACAGGTTTACTATTTACAGATGGTTCCGAAACACAGTATCCACATGCACTAAACCAAAATGCTGCTTGTGAGCATTTGTTATACAACAGTCTTCTGTCTTAGTTTTATACATAATCCTCGTCAACAGTACTGAGGAATAAACAAAAAGAAAGCAAATCTGTGTTTTGGCAAAACTGGATTTATTTTTAAATATCACTAATTATATGAATACTATACATTCTTACACTTGTATTAAAGTTTTGACCAGAATTTTCTTCTCTTCCAAAAGCATTCCCATAAGTCACAATCCTTCTGGGAGATGAGACAAGTGCAGGCATTCGCCATGACCAGTGATGAGAAGGAAAATGAGAAAGAAGATGAAAAAAAGAGAAAAAGCCTGGCCAGTCCGCTGCTCGGTGAGGCCAGAGTTCAGCATATCTAGAGAAACCTGGAGGACACTGGAGTGGATGATGCACAGAGGGGCTCAGCTTTTGCACAGTGTTCTTTCCTTCCACTCTGTTCTTTGCCTCTTTTTTTATAACCTGACCTTTGTTCCAAAATGCACAAATATAATTGTTTTATTTGTATGAGATATTACCTTGTCTGAGTTGTCTCGTTAAAGCCGAGGTGTGCTGGTTATACACGGTAAAGACAGTGCCATTGTGCTCTCTGTTGAGACTGAGTGAAGGACTGTTGATGCAACAAGTGAACTGCCTGGATGGTTTTACCAAATCAACCACGATATTGGCTTAATGAAGATTTCCAGTGTACGTGTTATACAAAATATTTGGCATCAGATTTGAGTATTTTGTCACAAAATATCCAATGTGATAAAAAGTTCTAACATTGCTGTTAATGTGATTATTTTCTGGGTAAAATACAAGTGTAACTGCAGCAAATAACTGTGTTCTTTGCTCCAGGGCCCACTCTTACCTACCAAACTTAACATCATAGTTTGTGGTAAAGATAGCATTGTATTGTAAATACCTTGAAATGGCCTTATAATTTAAACAATTTCCCTGGCCCTCAGTTTTTTTTACCTCACTTTTTTTCACTCACGTGTTCTGCAGCCAATAACGGGAAAGCAGTATTAGATTAAATGTGAAACTAATACATTTAGAATAATTTTAAGCACACTAGTTTAAAAATTTGTGGCATAAATCTTTAAAATCTGCTAATGTATAAACATACTGTACCAATCAATGAGTGATTTAACTGATTTGTCCGTCTTAAATGTTGATATGGAGATAGCTCTCAACATTATGCTGTTTTTTTTTCTCTCTCTAATGTACTTTTTTATTTATTGATTTGGTTCCTTTTAAAGTAGTATTTATGCTGTACCTCTATGGTGACTACAAAGACTACAAACAGCCAGTCATATGCTTGTACTGTCTGTGTTGTTTTGGTGTGAACTATATTGTTGTCATCTGTAAAGCTCTATTTCAGGGGTTGGGATTTCATTGAGTGCAGTAAATTTGCAATGCAGATATATAATGAAACAGTGAACCTTTATTTGCTTTTAAAGCAAGACAAAAACGCTAAATACCACTACTGATTTTGTAAATAGATGTTAAGTTTGAGGACTGTATGTGTAATGTATAGGCAGATAATTCAAAATAGGATTGACCAATTACTGCCAAGTTAATTTTTTTGCATTTTTTATTTTGTTTTTCCATAACCTCAAATTTGAAATATTTTGAGAGGATTTTATAAATTAAGATAATTTCAGAGACTGTTCTGTTAAAGGGAAATCTCACAGTACATCCAGCTGATCATTTCAGTTGCCTTATGTTGCACACTGATGGTGTAAGCATAGCTAGTGAAGCAAACAAGTTATGGGCAGCAGGATTTACAGTGAAATGAATGTTTTGTCTTTGATGTTATTTTTGGTTTTTGTAAATAAATACCCTGAGAACTTTACCATCTATTGCATATTTCTTTCCTTGTGTTGCATTACAACATTTAGTGAAAGCTACTTAGCTGTAGCATCTTTCCATCCTTTTCTTCTCACACAAATACTATTTGTCTCAATGCCTGATAGTAGAAATCATATGGAGAAATGCCTTCATACTGTAGGTGTTCCATTTCCCACACACTTAATGAAAGCTGAGCGAGAAACCCCCATGAATAAATGATTCGATGTGGCTGCCCACAAGCTTTCAAAACTAGAGCGATCTAAAAGTGGAGAATTCCCTGGTTATGCAACTGTGCCACATGGAGGAAAGACACATATTCAGATTTAATGAGTTAAAGGGAAATAAAACTGAGCCATAACCGAAACTAGTTTTCGAATTTTTCCCAACAATTGCAAGCCACATAAGTGCCAGCCACAGGCGTTTTAGAAATGTACAGACTTGCAAGAGAAATAGGAAAATCCAAGTTTTGAACATGCTCAATGTTTCAATTTTATATACTGATAATTGCCTGAAGATTCATCACATTAGTAGTAGCATAAAATACTAATTAGTTAATTTTAAAAAAAACAACAACACGCTAATAAGTAAGTGTAGCACCCTCTAGGATTGAAGTACGCACGATGTAGTATAGAACAGGGTTTTTTCTGGTCTTGGCAACCCGTGAGAACTGCTCACGGATAAAACAATAAAACAAAACATCACATCAAAATGCGCTCTTGTACGTAGTGTCAATTTTTGATTGATTGAATCTTTATTTTGAACATGTTGAAAAAGTACAACAAAATAGAATTAAAAGAGACAAATGAACAAAGCAAAACAAAAGGAAAACGAGCAACCACAACTCCAAATAACGTTCTTGTTCAAAAAGGAGCAGAAAGAAGTATAAGCTTATTTAATCCCACCCCTTTTCCACTATCTAGTATCAATAGACTACAGAAATACCTCCTTGCAATTACATTATATGTCATGTGTATTTTTTTTTTATATTTTTTTTTTATATTTTTTTTAATATTAAAGTTATTTATTGCTTTATATATAATTTGTGCTGTGAGAAAATGAACCAGATCTGTGAATTTTAGAATTTTTGATTTTAAGAATAGTGGATTTGTATGATCTCTGTAACCAGTTTTATGGATTATCCTTATGGCCCTTTTTTGTAATATAAAGATTGATGATAGCGAACATTTGTAAGTATTGCCCCAAACCTCTGCACAGTAATTCAAATACGGTGCAATCAGGGAACAATAGAGAATGTGGAGTGATTTGTGGTCCAGAATGTGTTTTACTTTACTCAAGATTGAGACACTTCTTGAAATTTTGTTATTTTTATAAGATTTATATGAGACTTCCAGTTTAATTTATCATCTATAATCACACCAAGAAACTTATGTTCAAGTACTCTTTCAATTTCCACACCATCTAAATGAATCTGCACTTGTGCATTTCTAAGGGAATTCCCAAATAAGATAATTTTAGTTTTACTTAGATTTAGCAATAGTTTGTTCCTGTTAAACCATTTTTTAATTTTGCACATTTCTGAAGTAATTGTATCCAGCAGCTCCTTTAGATTCCCCCCAGAACAAAAAATATTTGTGTCATCTGCAAATAATACTAATTTTAATATATCAGATGCCTTACAAATATCATTTATATAGATAATAAATAATTTTGGACCCAGTACAGAGCCTTGTGGAACACCACAAGCAATGTCCAAGCATGATGAGGAATGGACACCCAGCTTCACAAATTGTTTCCTGTCACTTAAATAATTTTTCACCCATTGCAGTACAACCCCCCTGATCCCATACCGTTCCAGTTTATTAATTAATATGTCATGATTGATTGTGTCGAATGCTTTCTTGAGATCCAGAAATACTCCAGCTGCATACTGTTTCAATCAATCAAAAATCCTTAATTACAGAAAATAAAACATTTAAAATACACAAACCTTGTGAGCTGACATCCAGGAGGTGCTAAATAGTCCTTTATGGCCTTATTGCCTTATCTTCCACCTTCTTTGTCAATTATTTCCACTCTTTAAACTATATTTTCTCCATGTGTGGAGCTAACTGTGAGCTGCAGCATGCAGACACCATGTGCGCTAGCAAAAGAAAAGTGGCTGGGTGGAGACCTGAGCGATGCACTGGATTTGTCAGCCTACCACACCATATGTATAAGAATTTGAGCCCTTCTTGAACTAATCTTAAAAATAAATAAATACATATTAATATTAATACTACTCGTACCACTAATACTACTAATAAAATTATAAAAGCGATGAAACACTGTGGAGCATGACAATGCAAAGTGATAAAGAAATCCAGACCAACAGACATTTCTATCCCTACTGAAAGAAACATTCACTCTGAATGTTAGAGAAAAACTCTTCAAATATAAAGACCTTGAAATAGAAATTAAGAAAATGCCCGACAAGAAAATTACAAAAGTACCAGTGATGTTAAATTCTCTTTGTTTGGTCAGGGATGGTATGAAAAAATTACACCAACAAAATCCCTGGTAATATCAGGATAAAAGACCTCCAGCTCCTCCTCTACTTTATCCATCGAGTGAACTATTGTGCTCTCATGGTCCTGGCTTTTAAGGGATAGATTTGTAATACTACTGCTACTACTACCACTACTACTACTGATAATAATAATAATAATAATAATAATAATAATAATAATAATAATAATAATAATAATAATAATAATAATAATAATAATAATAAGAAGAAGAAGAAGAAGAAGAAGAAGAAGAAGAAGAATGGGCATTTTGTTTCAAAACAAAGCCTTAAGGAATAAAAATCTACTCGGCGGAACCTTTCTCAGCACGGAGAAAGCGGAAGCGACTTAAATGTGTGTCGCACGGAGCGGAAGTAGTTAGTTGAAGTCACATTGAAGACGGAACCTCGGGTCATAGTAATACTAGGTAACCCAACTCTTTCTTTAATTAAACGAAGTTGTTATAAACATGCCACCAAGTAGTTAAAGGCAGAAAAATTCTATCCTTAGCTTTTAATATTTGAGCGTTTTGGCGGCTTTCTCGTCCAAAGTGGAGCTGCTGGTTAACGCGCCTGTTTAGCCATGATGAGCCAGTTGGCAATTACATAATTCTTTAATTTCCTTCGGTCTCTGTTATTTCATTTATTTATTTATTTACTTACTATCTTACCGTTTGGACTTTTTATTTTCATTTTTAAATCACCCGCTGTTGGGCGCCTGATTATCCGCTGATTTAAACCTGGAGGGAGGTTAGCATCCACTATTTCTGGGTTTTGATAACAGTCATTATATAAGCCTTTCACAGTGTCCCAGCACTTAGGGTAACTCTTAAAGTAGAAATGGCTAAAGGCAGTTTTCACGCAGCTTTACTAGCCAAAACATTAATTACTGGAAACATAATTTGCTACAGTGGAAACCAGTGAGACCTACAGGTTAAGAACCTGAGAACAGCCAGTTCCCAGCTCAAGGGTCAAAATGTTTCACATTTTTGCAGTGAAATCCAATTCAAATTTTAACATCCGGTAACATATATTAAAAAGGTATTATTAATCTTTTTTTTTCTGCATTATTTTATGCATGTGACGGCAAATAGTTATTTTACTGTATTTATGTGTGAGTGTAATGCCAGAGGAAAAGTAAATTTGTTTTGTTAGTTCCATGTATGAACTTAATAGATAAAGTGATTCTGAAGTGCTTTTACCTAATATTTCTATGGTTGGAGAATTAAAACAAATGTTTGTTGTTGTTGTTGTTTTTATCTCTGGAACAAGTCACAAAATTAGTAAACAAGAAAAGGGCCAGAAAATAGTTGGCATTACTCTCAGCATTCTTTCATAAACATGTCTTAAATTAGCATAAATCAGCTACTCTGCATCTAGAATAACATAATATTCATCTGCAGCAATTTGAACAATATTTTCTATGAAATGTGATATATTAGACAGCTTGGTTGGACAAGACAGTTTACATAAAGTTAAATGTTGGGTTTTTTTTGTGGGGCTCTCAGGTGCCTCTATCAGTCTTCATCAGCAGCGAGTTTTGCTGAAAACTCTGGAACCTAAAATCTCGGTCAGATGAACGTAGACTTCATTCAGCAACCCGCAATCTTTGCAGATGGCAAGAAACCGCCAAAAGGCTGAAATTACAAATTTTCACTAGGTGGCTGGCACATGGATAAGTGACCAGTAGTTGCACTGTTACCAGGGGGTCACAGTCTAGTCTCTAGGCATGTGTGACTGGTGCTTTAGTGAACCCTGTTTTATAGACTAAATAGTAGGGCAGGGCGATATGGTCAAAAATATATATCACGATATATATTTGAAAATTTGTGATAACAATATAACTGACGATATAATTTCTGCAAGACAAAATACAACTCCACAACTTTACTAGTTTTTAACTCTCAGTGATGCCGCAGTGTTCGTTTGATTTTGGGACCTGAAAGGTGTCGGAGTTTTGGACCCAGTTTTGGATCACTCCGCAAGGCTCCTGACTACGGCAGCCGTAATGCTCCGGCAATCCATCAAGCGGTGGGCTTACCAAAGCCACACTAAAACATTTTTTGATAGATTTCTGTGCACCACATAAAATCGGTTCGAGGTCAGTAAGCACAACCAGAATTCATACATAAGGCACACTGTTGATTTTTGATAAAATTAAAGGATTTTAAGTGCGCCTTATAGTGTGTAAAATACGTCATACAGAAGAAAAGAATATATCGCGATATATATCGTTACCCCGCATGCTTCATATACCGTGATATGGATTTTAGGCCATATCGTCCAGCCCTAGTCTGAAGTTACTGTTACATTACTAGTTTGATTGCTGTGACAGAGCAGAGTAAGACCATACTTTGTCTTTTTTTATTGCCACAGGACCAGGGACCAGTGAGCTCATTCCTGATGACCTTGTTTGGATAACCACTGACAATGTTTGCCTCAAAGATCATCCCTCGTCTCAGCCTATTACACAAAGCAACTTGTGAGTAAGAACAAATAGCCAAATATCTGTCTGCCTACATTCAATACTATGTTTTCTATTTCATTAAAATCTGACTTTTTTTCTTCCCCTTAATGACAAGGTGCACTTCAAGCTCATGGAGAAACTTTGAATGGATGTCTACAACCAGCTGCTTCTGCTTACTGCCCTTCACGTCATCAAAAACTGAGAAACTACTCAACAGCGGCAGACAACAGGTCCCCTCCGCGATGGGTCCAGCTTGAGCCGGATCTGGACGAGGCTCTCATACCACGTAAACTGTCAGTAAGTCCCCTGGAGAGCTGGCTCTCACTACGCTACTCCCTCCCTCCGCTGCTGGAGTCCACTCAGCCACAGGAGGATGTAGAGCTGCTGGAGGAGAAGGTGCTGCCGCCTATCTCCGTCCCCGTTTTGGAAGACGGGGAGGGTACAGTAACACCACTCAGATGTAAGAATGTTCTAGAGATACGGCGGCGGAAGATGAACCGGCATAAATACAAGAAGCTGCAAAAACGGACTAAGTTCTTGAGAAAGAGGGTGCTGGAGGGCCGAGGAAAGAAGAAGCAGGTGGGACTTTTCTTTCACATCTATCAGACCATTTCTTTTTTTTCCCACTATGATGTCTTGAGGTTTGATAAAAAATGCAATCATTGTTTTATTCCTTCCAATTCATCATTGTGTGTCTGATTTGCACTAGTTACAGTTTTCCAAAGCTAGATGAATATAAAACAGCCAGCTTTGTGTCTTTATTATATACAGAAACGCTTTGAGGAGGATCTGAAGAAGATTTGGATGCGAGCGGGACTGAAGAAGGCTCCAGAGGGATGGAGCACACCTAGGATCTTCATTAAACAGCATGGAAACAGAAGGAACTGAAAAATTCTGATTAAAGTCTGCGTCCCAACGTTTACCCTGGATGACTCTCCACACATCACACTGTTCTAACAATCAACCTGCCGTGTGTGCTTTTCACTTTAATTAAAGCATATTTGAGTGATGAGCTAAATAATGGTGTAGATAGTCTAATAAAGAACTCCCTCTGTGAAGCTCAAGGTGTGATGTGTCTGAATTTCTATTTTTGTTTTTTTCACCTCCAGGCTGACTTTCAGTGTCAGCTACTTCAGCAATTGTTCTTTTTCTTGTTGTACTGTAGATGGCAGTATTGTGCAAATAATGCTAACTGAAGTTTATGCTGCAAATAACTCACAAAGGAAGAAAGTGGTGTGGAAGTTTCCAACATGAAAAAACTCTTCATGTGGGACACGTAGAACAAAATAAAATGCCAACGTAACCACATACATTGTAGCTATCACTTAATATTTAATTTAAAAGCTGCAAATCATCTGTTTCATTATAAGATGATTTTCTAGCAGCTGTCAGTCGCACTAAAATTTTGGGATTATTGTAAAGTGTTTGGTTTAACGGAGATTTGTGTTTTTGGGTGCAGTTATCCGAAATGCAGTTAAGATACCAGTGTTCTATAACAAAATGCAATTGTGCAATTTAGTGCGGATATTTGTGAAGTGTTTAGCACTATTGCAGTGTTGGATTTCATTGGCTAGCGGAGGGTGGGACTTGTGTAGACTCAGTCTGCATGAACACAAAGTCCTGCTGCTGCTGGGTGAACTTCAGGCGCTCCTTTATCAGTTCTTGCAAGAACCTCCTCTGACGGGCTTTTAACATCTGACAATTTTGATAAATAGTTCCTCCTCGACATGGCTCTCCTTCAGAGTAAGTGAAGTCCTCTTAAGTCGTCTCACTTTTAAAAGAAAAAAAAAAGACGCTTGCTAAATTTTTCTTTGTGCCATAATTGCATCCAGGTCAGTCGGTAACAAAAGCAGACTCCTTTGCCAGGTTTGCTTTGCCTCAGCTAAATACTTTTCTGATCCTTTTCATTATTCTTCGCTCACAGAGTCTCTGTAAGCTATTATATGTAACTGTAAATATCTTGCATCTGTATTTTTCACTGCTTTTTGGGTTTTGTTTTTGCTGTACACGCATTTTTCCAAACTCAGTTAACCGATGCAAGATTAATGTAATGTGTTTTCATGCTTTGTATTGATAACCAATGATCTTCATCATTTTAACCTTTTTTATGTTATTTTTACATTTAAAGCCCCTTGTAGGTATGAACATCTAATCTCAAACTACGGCCCTGTACACTTTCTAACTTTTTTTGTTCAAAGTGATCTATTCAATAAAATAGATCAAATGCAATCAGATTGGGCCCGGCATGTTGATACAGTAGACAGGCCATAGTTTGTGACTCTGGGATTTTTTATGGCTTCAACCCAATGTGTTTCCAGTTAACTGCGGTCTGAGTGGAGGAGTCAGCACAATCCAGCAGCCAGTCATTATATGTGTCAGTAATGAGTGTTTCACCACGAGTGGGTCTTTTGGAGTCCAGACGGCGTGGAGGAGAGGGAGCAGGAGGGGGATCCAACCATCATAAACACAGTTTATGATGGTTGGATTCAACTTAATGAACGGCCACAAAGCAACAGGGCATGGAAAAGATTCGAAGTGCTGTTTTGACTCAAACAAGTTTGTAAACATGTAGCTACTCAGAAAATGACAAGGTCACGATAAGGTAGCATATTTATGCTCTGGAAAATCCTCGCAGGCAATCCCCTGAAATTTTGAGCTCAATTTGTCCTCCATAAGGTTAGAGAAGATGCCCACACACTGAGATGTTGCTGATGTTGCTTTGGCAGCTATGACATTTGGGCGCCATCAGATCATCTGAACATGATAAATGACCTCAAAATTACAGACGTCACCTAATTATTCCACGTGAAGATGAAACTCATGTAAATCTGCAGAAAGCAATCCATACACAAATAATCCAGCATGTTTGCAGTGGTTTAGAATGTAATTAGTGAACGTAATCAGTGCTAACACGCTGTTTCCACAGGACGGTCAATAAGCCCTCCAGGCCTCTGAATGTATCTTTGTATGTTTAGCTGAGTCTGCAGCTGCACAGATTTGTCTGATTTATTTTCAACCTGTGACGGGGCTGTGAGCAAACTTCACACTTGAACAACATCGGTGAATCACAGACTTTATGCTGAGTAAACTCATTCTTTATGTTTAAATCATACTTAAAACGTTTTGCTATTTTACCTTCAGGTTGAGATTTTAATGAGCAGTGATTTTGCACTCTATTTGGCAAATGTCTGTTATTATCACTAGTAATTCAATAGCCCCTTGTTAAGTCTTACTGTTAAAACAGCCTC
Organism: Rhamphochromis longiceps; assembly: GCF_057381845.1. Classification (NCBI taxonomy): domain Eukaryota; kingdom Metazoa; phylum Chordata; class Actinopteri; order Cichliformes; family Cichlidae; genus Rhamphochromis; species Rhamphochromis longiceps. The sequence goes on from NC_140576.1 coordinate 22,540,871, forward strand.
ATGAGTCAACAGCCTGTGTGTGTCTGATGACAGACAATTAAAGGGGCTGAGACGCTTTGTTTTTACCATCTGCAGGAAAGTTTTTGCCCTACTGTAGAAAAGCCAGGAAAGTTTTCCAGGATGAGGTCTCCTCTCTGATGCCAGTGTGTGTGCTGAAGTCATTTTGTCCAGCTTGAAGTGTTATTTAGTTTACTGCATCGAAGAACAGTAGCAGAGGTATTCTCATAGTCTAATGGTGAAGATAGCCAACATAGCTAAAACTGCTAAACCAGTTACTGACTTGTGTTGTATGTCAAACCCTGCATTTAACCATGCATACAAAAAAACAATACAATGCAATAATTGTTGCAAGTTTCCACTCATTATTTGCTCCTCTGGATAACATTCAGTAAATCTAAATACTTTACACAGTTTAAAAATGACCAGAGCCAGTTCATACCAGTGTTATCTCACTAACACTGGCTCCCAGTATATTTAAAGTGTTATTCGTCACATTTTGAAAGTGCTTCGTGGTGTAATTTCTTGAGATATTTCTGACCTCTTAGTATAAGCATACCTTAAAATCCCCAGGCTGAGGTCTTGTAACTCTTCCAGAGGCCCAGTTTAAGACAAGAGGGGGCAGAGCTTCTACAGTTAGTGCCTCCGGCCTCTGAAATGACCTGCACAGAGGAAGTCAGTCATCTCATCTTAAAATGGAACCTAATGTTCTCTTACTTTTATCTTTTTTATCACTGTGATTTTAAAAGCTGACGAGCTCGTGACGATTTATTGATTTGCCACCGTACTTGCATGAAACATTTCAAAGCTTGAAAGAAGATTCACTGCATTACTGAAATAAATCTTGTCTCTATAGTTTATAATAACAAGTACCGGTATGGTGAAAACAAACAGGTGTTTGGTCTGGTTCCGAGACTTTTGACACTTGGGAGTTTGACTGGAGTGCGCCGAATAACAGCCTGGTGCTTCATCCCCTCAGGATCACGGCCTTGCGACAAGCCAGCAGCAGCCGAGATGAATGGGGGCTCTGTATGCTTTGGCTGCATACATCTCTGCCCGCCTTTCAGTAAACAGACGGGAAATAGCACTGTGGGAAAAATGCATTAGAAATAGCAAATGTGCTGTCGGAAAATCCCTAGAGTGAGCAAACACAAACAGCGAAATGTATTTCCAGAGTGTGTTGTTGACATCTGGTGTGTTTGTCTACTTTTGTCTTCCTTTGCTGAACTTCTGTTTTAAAGCGTTACCTTTTCACCGCGTGCTTGTTTCTTCAGCTTCACTCTATCTCTTTTAAATTGTCCTCTCACTGAACCCACATCTGCTCAGACTCTGAAAGTTTTCAGTGTTGGGTCAGTACGAGATCAAAGCTAAACTCTCCAGGCACTTCAACCAATTTGTGGGTGGAAGCGCTTGAAGTGTTTCTCAAGAATTAATCAGTGGAAATATGTGGAGACAAATCTACGGTATATAACGCAGCATCAGCAGGCTGTGTGAATTAAAATCATCAGTAGGATAAAACTCTAATCATCCTGGATTTTGTTTTTTTCAGTTCTTGCTGTGCTCTTCCTGCCGGGAGGTAAGAGACTTTTTTTTTTTAGGCACAGCATATTATTTTGGATTATTTATATTTACATCTTTGCTGCACTGAATTTGTGACTACATGTGTTTATATTCTGTGTCAGCTTGGGGACAGAGCAGCAGCAGCAGGCTTGGTGTAGTGGTGGAGGCGAAGAACATCACTCTTCCCGCGGGATCTAAGGCCATCCTGCCCTGTCACAGCCCCCGCATGGTGTGGATCCGGGACAGACTGAAGGACCGTCAGAGGGTAGTGCACTGGGACTTGGTCCGCAGCAGCCCGGAAAATTCTGTGGAACGAGTCTTGGACATGTCACCTGGGGCCAACCAGAGGGTCTACAACGCCTTCAACAAGGGCCGCGTTTTCATCCCAGACTCTGCATTCAGTGATGGCAACTTCTCCCTTACTATCAACAGTGAGACTTTTCATTCTTTTTTGCAGTAGCACTATGAACGTTGTTCCATCCATCCATCCATCCATCCATCCATCCATCTTCATCCGCTTTATCCGGGGCCGGGTCGCGGGGGCAGCAGCCTAAGCAAAGAGGCCCAGACCTCCCTCTCCCCAGCCACGTCCTCCAGCTTATCCGGGGGAATACCAAGGCGTTCCCAGGCCAGCCGAGAGATATAATCTCTCCAGCGTGTCCTGGGTCTGCCCCGGGGCCTCCTCCCGTTGGGACATGCCTGGAACACCTCACCCAGGAGGCGCCCAGGGGGCATCCTTGTCAGATGCCCGAACCACCTCAGCTGGCTCCTTTCGATGTGGAGCAGCAGCTGCTCTACTCTGAGCCCCTCCCGGATGGCCAAACTTCTCACCCTATCTCTAAGGGAGAGGCCAGCCACCCTTCGGAGGAAGCTCATTTCTGCCGCTTGTATCCGCGATCTCGTTCTTTCGGTCACTACCCACAGCTCGTGGCCATAGGTGAGGGTAGGGACGTAGATCGACCGGTAAATTGAGAGCTTCGCTTTTACACTCAGCTCCCTCTTCACCACGACGGACCGGTGCAGCGTCTGCATTACTGCAGCCGCAGCCCCAATCCGTCTGTCGATCTCCGGCTCCCTTCTCCCATCACTCGCGAACAAGACCCCGAGATACTTGAACTCCTCCACTTGGGGCAGGAACTCATCCCCGACCCGGAGTGGGCACTCCACCCTTTTCCGGCTGAGAACCATGGCCTCAGATTTGGAGGTGCTGATCCTCATTCCCGCTGCTTCACACTCGGCTGCGAACCGTTCCAGTGCAAGCTGGAGGCCCTCACCCGATGAAGCCAACAGAACCACATCATCTGCAAAAATCAGAGATGAGATTCTGAGGCCACCAAAGCGAAAGCCTCCGCCACTTGGCTGCGCCTAGAAATCCTGTCCATAAAAATTATGAACAGAACCGGAGACAAAGGGCAGCCTGGCGGAGCCCATCACCCACCGGGAACGAGTCCGACTTATTGCCGGCAATGCGAACCAAGCTCTTGCAACGGTTGTATAGGGATCGAATGGCCCGTAGCAATGGGCCAGACACCCCATACTCCCGCAACACCTCCCACAGGACACCCCGAGGGACACGGTCGAATGCCTTCTCCAAGTCCACAAAACACATGTAGACTGGTTGGGCAAACTCCCATGCACCCTCAAGTATCCTGGAGAGGATAAAGAGCTGGTCCAGTGTTCCGCGACCAGGACGAAAACCGCATTGTTCCTCCTGTATCCGAGGTTCGACTAGCGGACGAACTCTCCTTTCCAGCACCCTGGCATAGACTTTCCCAGGGAGGCTGAGGAGTGTGATCCCCCTGTAGTTGGAACACACCCTCCGGTCCCCTTTCTTAAAGATGGGGACCACCACCCCGGTCTGCCAGTCCACAGGTACTGCCCCTGATCTCCACGCAACATTGCAGAGGCGTGTCAACCAGGACAGCCCTACAACGTCCAGAGCCTTCAGGAACTCGGGGCGGACCTCATCAACACCAGGGGCTCTGCCACCAAGGAGTTGTTTAACTGCCTCAGTGACCTCGCCCCCGGAAATTGGCGGGTCGTTCCCCTCATCCCCAGACTCTGCTTCCTCCTCGGAAGACGTGTCAGTGGGATTAAGGAGGTCCTCGAAGTATTCCTTCCACCGCCTGACAATTTTCTCAGTCGACGTCAGTAGCGCTCCGCCAGCACTATACACAGTGCAGGTAGAGCACCGCTTTCCCCTCCTGAGACGCCTGACGGTTTGCTAGAATCTCTTCGAGGCAGTCCGAAAGTCTTTTTCCATGGCCTCTCCGAACTCCTCCCACACCCGAGTTTTTGCTTCAGCCACTGCCCGAGCCGCATTCCGCTTGGCCTGTCGATACCTGTTGGCTGCCTCCGGAGTCCCACAGGCTAACCAAGCCCGATAGGACTCCTTCTTCAGCCTGGTGGCTCCCTTCACCCCTGGTGTCCACCATTTGGTTCGGGGATTACCACCACGGCAGGCACAAACCACCTTGCGGCCGCAGCTCAATGCAGCAGTTTCGGCAATGGAGACGCTGAACATGGTCCATTTGGACTCAATGTCCCCAGTCTCCCTCGGAATGCTGTTGAAGCTCTGCCGGAGGTGTGCGTTGAAGATCTCGCGGACTGGGGCCTCTGCTAGACGTTCCCAGCACACCCTCACTACGCGTTTAGGTGCACCAGGTCTGTCCAGCGTCCTCCCCCGCCACCTGATCCAACTCACCACCAGGTGGTGATCAGTTGACAGCTCAGCCCCTCTCTTTACCCGAGTGTCCAGAACATATGGTCGCAGGTCTGCTGATACGATTACAAAATCGATCATCGACCTACGGCCTAGAGATTTTAAGTGACTCAATTTGACTCTCAGACACAATTGTGTTTGTTTATGTAATTACTGTAAAAAAAAACAACTATTGTTTATATTCACATTCACATTAACCTGTGTTCGAACAGGGTGTTCGTTATGGCCAAACTGTGATTAGCACAGAAGTCCAATAACAAAGCACCGCTCGGGTTCAGATCAGGGAGGCCGTTCCTCCCAATCACGCCCCTCCAGGTCTCGCTGTTGTTACCCACGTGAGCATTGAAGTCTCCCAGCAGGACAACAGAGTCTCCAGGTGGAGCACCCTCCAGCACCCCCCCCCCAGGGATTCTAAGAAGGCTGGGTACTCTGAACTGCCACTCGGCGCATAAGCGCAGATGACAGTCAGGACCCGTTCCCCGACCCTAAGGCGCAGGGAACAAACCCTCTCGTCCACCGGGAAAAACCCCAACGTACCGGCAGCAAGCCGAGGGGATATTAGAATACCCACCCCAGCCCGCCGCCTCTCACCAGGGGCAACTCCAGACTGAGACAGAGTCCAGCCCCTCTCCAGGAGACTGGTTCCAGAGCCCAAGCCATGTGTAGAGGTGAGCCCGACTATATCTAGCCGGTACCTCTCAACCTCAAGCACTAACTCAGGCTCCTTCCCCACCAGAGAGGTGACATTCCATGTCCCTATTGCCAGTCTTGGCAACCGGGGGTCAGTCCGCCAGGGCCTCCGCTCCTGGCCGCCACCCAGCACACAATGCACCCGACCCCTATGGCGCCTCCTGCGGGTGGTGGGCCTGCGGGAGGATGGGCCCATGTCTCCTCTTCGGGCTGTGCCCGGCCAGGCCCCATGAACTAAGGCCCGGCCACCAGACGCTCGCCCTCGGGCACCCTCCCCGGGCCTGGCTCCAGGGCGGGGCCCCGGTAACCCTATCCCGGGCAGGGTAAACTGTTCCCTCGGTGTCCTTTTCATAAGGGTCTTGTTGTTCGTGCTGAGTTATAATTTTAATATAATTAAGTTAATTTTATTTTAATAATATTTATTTATTTTCAGATGTGGCAGCAACCGACAAAGGAGTTTATACTTGTAATTTACACCATCACTACTGTCAGATTCACCAGTCTATGCAAATCCATGTTGATGTCACTAAGTCAGGTGAGGCTATCTGATCTAAAATACTATATTTGTTTCTTGAATTGTGATGTATAATTACATTTAATTACATTTAATTGTGTATTTAATTACACCTAAAAATGTATTACACCTGAATGTGTTTCCAGCTCGTAAAGAGAAGCGGTACTTGGATGGAGAGAAGACTGTGTTTGTGGTCCTGTTGGGCAGCTCAGTGGTATTGCCTTGTGTGAACCGGCGCCCCCTGTGGCGAGAGGGTCTTCAGGAGGACCAGCAGCAGGTGGCCCACTGGGACTTCCAGCCTCCTGGAGTGCGTCCTGATAAGGCCGACCGACTGGTGGACCTGTACGCCTCCGGAGAGCGTAGGGATTACGGACCTCTCTTTGCCCAGAGCAAGATGAGTGTGGCAGAGGATGCTTTTACACTAGGAGACTTCTCACTGTTCATCTCCGACCTGAGGCCCGCTGATAAAGGCCTTTACTCCTGCCACCTGCACCATCACTACTGTGGTCTCCATGAGAGGCGCATCTTCAGACTAACTGTGGGACCTCCACTCATGCCTGATTCCACTCCAGCACCCAGAATTTTCCAGAATGATGAACCAGATCCAAGTAAGTAACAAAAATCCTTAGAAATTTGTTTTCCCACAACATAGTCATGGTAAATGGTTTTTCCTCTATGTTTTTTTTGGCTGAACTGTGCACAGAGAAATAAGACCGCTCCTGGGTTTTTTTGTTATATTTATAGGCATAGTTGGTCAGTTAAATCAGTTCTTCCTCCTGCCAACTTTCTCCTCAGTCCTCCCTGTTTTTGTGTTTGAGCTGAAGAGGGAGGAGCCAAGGAATGCAGGAGCTAGTTGAGAAAGAAAGAAAGAAATTCTTTCATATACTTGTTTATTTGGTTTTGCAGATTGGATAGAATAGAGATATCTATTTGCATCTTTTGCTTAAAAAGCTGTCTACAGTTTTTAATCGACTGTAATGGAAGTGCTCTCATTTTCCTCACAAACTGCTTCATTTAGAGCTTTTTTTTATTTGTTTATCTAGACATATTTTAGCTAGACTGAGCAGAGGAATGGGTTTCAGCATCCAGTACTTTTTGGAGTGGATGGTCACATCCTGTGTTTTTGGTTTTTTGTTCCTCATTTTTCCAGAAGTCTAAACCAGGCATCTAGACCTGTTATACTGCTTCTCCACTTTTGTTTTGTTTTTTTTCCAGTCTCTCCTTCGTTTCTCTGGTAGAGGCATATTTATCAGCAGTTACAGGAAGTCTGGCCCATCTGTTCAACATCTGGGCCAGCTGCGACATGAAAGAGCAAAGTAAGGGGAGGGTATGAAAGTACGTGTTAGACTATAGATTCTCCTCCCCTTTAAAGAAATGACAGCCAATTTAAAATTTATGCTAGAAAGAAATGCATGTGTGATGCATTTTTTCCTGCCCACTTAGCTCTTATCTGCACCTCGCTGAGCTTGTTAGACAAAAAAAACAACTATTTCTATTCACCCACATTACATTACAAGCATCATGGGAACTTTTCACAGCTTTTCACTTTGTTGTCGTAGTTATTGATGACATGAAACAAAAATAAAAAGAAGTTATTCCTTGTAATCATGAGGGAAGCATTTTGTGAGCTGTCACCAGTTCAAGAGAGATATCAGCCTCTGAAAAGAAGATGATTCCTTTTATTTCATTGACTTGCAAATGATGTGTATCCCACCATTTGAAAAAAAAAAAAGCCATTAAAGCATACACACTTGATCTGTTAAGAAAATGGTAATAGACCACTGCTACAGCATGGCTGGAGATCTCCTCTCAGCAGTTGTGCTGTAGAGACAATGACCTTGGGTATGTCTTTGCATTTTCATGCATATTAGGCACATTATGCAATGACAGCTTTATTTGCCATCAGTGTATACATAGACCCCCTTAGAGGATGTTGGTAATTAAGTTAGAATAAATATTTTTTCTGTTGACTGGCTGGTTTTTAATGCATAACAACAGATACACCATTGCATGTTTTCCTCATTAGTTCTTTGTTAGTTTAGACTGTTCTTTTGAGCTGCTAATGAAAGACTAGAGATTAAACAATTTTAGTATTTTCTGTGATTAAACTGCTTTTTAATTTATGACCAATTACTGGTGTATATTAGCAACACATCTATAAGCGTACTTTTTGCAGAAGTAGTCGTGATATAACACATTATGGTTTGAAATAATGATTAAAGAAAATATAAACAGTTCTCTATTTGTTATGTTTTTGAAATTATGTGTAACTATGTAGATGTATAAATGTGGTGCATTGGGACAGTTCAGGTCACTGTGAAACCCTTTGCTGCCTGCCATGTTTAGAGCGGCCTGCCAGATGGTAGACTTCACTGCTAAACTCTGCTGAAGGTGTCACAGATTTATTTTCCATACATGCTCAAACCAGGCTTCTGTGTTTGTTAGAAGAGCACTTTTAAAATGAAAAAGTAATTCAGACATGCAGACAGACCACATTACAGACTTTGTCTCCCTTCCCTCACACTTCTCCACTTTACTGGTCAGCCTGTGTTTTTCTGGGGAGAAAAAAATAACAGCTGCATGACATCAGGTCTGGAAGTCATTACTGCCAAACAGCATCTTGACATTTAACTCTCTGCTCTCTCTGCTCCAGTGTTTTGCTTTTGGGAACAAATGAAAAAGAGCCTATGGAGGAATGAAAACCTCTACTTGTGTGGAACTACATTTCATTTTGATCCTTGTTTATTGCCATTAGTTTAATCCAATGCAGCAATACAATAAATCTCATTTAAAATATGAGCATGAAATCCCCAGGATACATTGCATTGTTTGGTTTTAGGGTTTATTGAGTTCACTCAATATTTAGCATGTGTAATATTCAGTAATTCTTGGAGAGTTAATTAGGTTATTGAAGAAGGAATTTTATTTTATTCCTGTTCTTTTCTCAGGCGAAGGGGTCGAGCCTCCACGTGTGGTTAATGTCTTTATCCCCGAGCATCGAAGTTATTTCATGCAACATTTGGGCTACTTCCTGGCAACATTCTTACTGCTGGGGTTTATCGTCATTGCTCTTATTATGCTGACTCGACGGCGCAAAAAGAGAGGTATTTTTTATTACAACATTCCTGCTTGGTTGTTACTTGTATATTGCAACCTGATTGTGTTTCTTAGCATCATAAAAAGCATATTTATCAGAGTTACATTTTGTTATTATTGTGTGCGCTTGAGTTTTTTTTTCTGTTTTTTACAGGGCTGGAGTATGAGCTGGGTCGATCCCAACGGTAATGCATTATCATGTGGTTAATGTTATGCTGCTTTAACTTTACATTAAATCTAACATTAACTTCTTCACAGGGGAACCGCAATCACTGGAGGTGAAGTAGCTTTAGACTGCACAGAGCTGAATTGCTGTAACCAAGAGCCTTTGAATTCAGGTGCAGTAAACTTCACCCAAACGCATTAAATACGCACACTTCGCTTTCCATCGACAGCTCATTTTCTGTGTGTCTACTTTAATCGACAGAGTACAAAAACAACATAATGAAAGAGCGCGATATGGCTAAAGACTGCAATAAGGGTGAGCAGAAACTGTGTATTTCAGTGAGTAAACACAACAATTAGCATCTTTTCAGCAGATTTTGGTGTTACGATTTCCCTTTCTCACCTCCTCATGCAGAATTTGATGGGAAGATGTGGAAGTGAATGTGATATTTCTGAGACGCCGCTGGCAGGTCCAGGGCAAACACGGGAAGAAATACAGGACCATGGAGAAAAAGGAGAAAATCAGGAAACCCAGGAGAGGACAGGAGGAATGCTCCCTCTGCTGTAACCCTAGCACACAAAGCTTTTTCAGTAAAGGATATCATCTTTCTTTTTTTTTCTTTTTTCTTTTTTTTACCCGATTTCAAAATTAATACACACACACACACACACACACACACACACACACACACACACACACACACACACACACACACACACACACACACACACACACACACACACACACACACACACATATATATATATGTGTGTATATGTATAGATATTTTTTTCCTTCTCACCAGCTGTTATAACCATATGGTTAAACTTATATTTGATCCTTCCTCTTTGCATTCAGTGTTTTGTTTATATTAAATACAAAGCATTTTCTTATATAATGTTTTTAAAATATGTTTTTTAACTAAATGCATGCTCTTTATTGAGGTACCGGTATGTTTTATTATGTACTGCACATGCTTATGGAGCTACAAGCTTACGGCTCTTTTTAATTGTTGAAATCTGGATATTTCCTTTTCTTTTTTTGCATAAATTCTGCTGTAGTGTAAAGCACATAAATCATAATGTTTCATAATTCAATTTACTGTATGTTGTAGACATTTTCAAATGTTGTTTGGAAACGAGTATGACTTTATTCTAGCTACACAAAAACAGATCTCAACAGTGGTGACAAAGGGACTACCCTGTTTTGTGGATTTTTCTTACAGAAAGGCAGATTAAAATTCTCCTCCCCATAAGTTACCCAAACTGACATTGTGTACAGTTACCTGGTTCACTGAAAATTTATCAGGTGAAAAGTAATGTTGTTACTTTTATGACAATGGACTATAGGCTCAGTCTGTGCAAACTCAGGAAAATTCTCGAACCATTCTTGTTTGCATCAAACAACAATAATGTACCCTGGTTTGTAAAACACTGAATTTTCGTGAATGAATCTTCTGGTTAGTGATACAGGAATCTGTTATCAACTGTGTAGCTGTACTTCTGTGAGGAAAAAGAGTGTCTACTATATCAGTAATGCTAAATTGTAAAATGTAGATTAGCCTTTTTTTTAAACTATTTCTTGCATTTCTCTCTGGCTCACCTGCACACTTTAATGTTCCTCTCCTCTAATAAAGATTTCTTCTGCTCACAACAGCAAACACTACATTTGCTTCAAGTGGCTTCCTTAGTTTCCCAAGAAACCACACGTGAGCCAATTAGTCAATTTATCTTAGACCTTAAATTTTGACATGTCTAACCTAGAAATGTATGCACCCAAACTATGCACGTTACAAGTTCTGCTAACTTGAAAGACTCCTGTACTCTCCTTTTCTCTCACAATTGTTAGTTTTTCAGTAGGTGTGCATCCACCCCTTATCATTCCACATCTGTTCTTGTGAAATCAAAGTTAACAAGAGCTAATCAAAATATTGGGTATTTGTCTTGGTATATGAGATGGGGACCACAAGTGGGACACCTGGTCATTCTAGAGTCCAAAGACATTAGCCCACTTAATCTGGTGAACGGATGACCAAGAAACTTGTGATGAATAAGTAAAAGAAAAATCTGCATGAGTATGTTATTTCTACAATATACTAATAAGACAATTTTGGCCTCATATATTTTGGGCTTCCCTTTATTTTCATAAGAATAAAAATAACTGATGAATAAATATCGGATGAAAGCTTGAATTTAAGTGACGCTGCTTTACGCAATAAGAACTGCAGTATAAAGTCAATTATAATAACAGGAAAGCAGTATCCATGCTTCATTGGGCCGCTGCACATCCTCCTTTGTTCTATGTCATGACTGTAGGCTACTGTGGAGGAAGCTGTGTGAGTGTGTTGTATAAGGTGGCCTGCGCACACCCCAGATACACCGCTAGATGACAGCACTGTCTAACCAATTAGCTTGTGAAAAATAGCAATATTCCCAACTCCATATCGCAAGGATGTGGACTGTCCCTTCCTGTTTTAGTGCCGAGAGAGCCACCGTACCGACTCACACTGGAGCAGGAATACAGGCACTCATAACGCGATTATGCCTGGATTTTCGCTGTGTTTGTCAAAGGCACGGAGTTGTATTTTCCGTCGCGGGCTATACAGGGTTATATATTAGGGAACGCTGCTATGTTATTCTCCGGGTAGCTGGTAACATAGCAGGCCTGTTTATTGCGCTGCCAACCCTTTTTGCTTTCCCATGATTGTCCTCCCCTTTTCACACTCTCATGGCGGAGACTAAAATAATTTATCACATTGACGAGGAGGAGACTCCTTATCTGGTCAAACTGTCTGTTCCTCCGGAGAAAGTCACATTAGCGGATTTTAAAAATGTCCTCAACAATCGGCCGGTCAACAGCTACAAATTCTTCTTCAAATCCATGGACCAGGATTTTGGGTAAGTGGCTACTGTCGGCGATCATTATTATTATTAGCCTGTTCCTGTGGCTCATTTGCTATTTGCTGCGGTGTGTATTTACACCTTTTATTACAGCTATCATTATAGGCAACATCAAACGATCCCGACTGCCAGATTGCTACATGTGCGCAAAACTATATAGAACCGTGTCTGTTTCCATGTCTGCTCTTGGCACCTGCTCATTATTACAGGCTACCCTGTGCTCAGCGGAGGAGACACTTGAGGGTTTGAAGTTGTACCAGATCTGTCCAGAGCCCTAATGACGCAGACCTGCGTGCATTACACAGAGCCAGACCACTGCTTCTCATATTAACCTCAATATATTAACCATGTGGAATATGACTGTCAGAGCAATGCTGGCGAGGTCTCAATATTCAACTTCTCAGATTTCGTAATGGTCTATTTCCCAGTACTTGGTTATAATTTTAGCAGGGTTCGAAATAACCATTAAAAATATTTATTTATTAATGAATTATATGGTTGTATTTGTTTACTAACACATATTGTGCACTGCAGGTGGATCCCAAGGCAATTTGGGAACCACATGGCAGTGATGGTGACTGTGCATCATCTTATCACCTTTCTGAATAATTCTTCTAACAGCATTCAGTCCTTAAAGTAGTTGTCTCGCTAAATTTTCTGATCAGCATTGTAATATATTGTGTTATTACAGAGCTCCTAAGGAAAACATCAAAGTTAAATAATGCGTGCTGGTGGTGCAGTTGTCTGCCATCTAGTTATATCCTACAATTCACTGGCTTTTATCATTTAATGTTATTATGAGAGAGACATGGGTAATTTAATTTACTAATGGTAATTATGATGTAGATTGTCTGTAGAAGCAAAATAGGGGGTGTTGATGGGGACAGCATGCTGGGTAAAATAACGGTGTACGCAAAAGATTTAAATGTGAATATTTTGTTATTTATCCTACCCTAAAAATGTAGTTACCTTCACTTCCTTCACTGAATGTCAGAACAGAAATATTTCCTCCATGTTTTAGTCTTGTCTTTCTTTTTTTTTTTCTGCCCCTCTTTTTGTCAACCCATCCTGGTTTTCAGGCGTTACACGAGGTCTACAAAGCTCTCCAGTTCTCTCGGTCAGCAAGATCAACTTGTGTCAGGCCTCTGCTGAGGATGACATATTTGTGTCAGTGACTGTTCTCATTCCAATCTGAGGAGTCATACACGGGCCTATGTACATTTGTATCTAGCAGCGTAATCGCAAAAATGATTTGAGGAAATGCAGAGGCAGGCAGTGTCTACAGAGCCGAACGTCATGCATTTCCACTGCAGCCTGACCTTGTGAGGGAAACTGGCTCTTCCTGGTTGCAGGCTAGTCTTGGTGCGCCGCTTTGTCCCCAGGCCTGGCTTCCTGCCTGTCTTGCGCTGCAGGCCAGGCTGCTCACTGGGCCTCAGGTGATCGACAAGCAGATTATGGAAACAAACAAAGCGTGTTTGCTCTCTCCACATAGAGACATGACTCCAAGTTGCTAAACTCACAGCCTCGTAGATTCTTTTCCTGCATATGCATTACAAAGCATAAAGCACACAGTCATATTACACTGTGAACTGGACAGGGTCGAGTTCCATGTAGATATTACAAAGGCATTTCTACAAGCATTCCTGCCTTTGAGTTACGCTTGGATATTCAGGCTCTGTGAGTCCAGTGCCGTATGGTACTGGCACAGTATGGAAGCAAACTCAGTCAAAGGCACAGAGGAAAGCAGCGCTTTGTGGTAGCCGTGCTGGCTGCACTGCATACACACAGACAGTATGGCTGCTGGAGAATTAGCAAGGGAGGAATAAGACTGCTGAGCAGAGAGGGAAAACATCAAATCCCTTGCAGTTATAGACAGTGTTTGAAATGTAAATGAGCAGTCAGTGCAAGGTTCTCTGTAGTAGACCCCCTGGTGCGCAGGGGAGAAAACTGCCATTTTCTTATGGGATTGCTGAACTACATTTGTGTTGGCCATATCAGCTCTTTAAGGAATGGCCACACAAATTTGATAAACGGTTTGCGCCCCGGCCGCTTCGGCTTACCGCGGTGAACGTGCCGTTTCAGGTCCCTTTGGAATTGCATGGAAAACGTGTAACTAGGGGATGTGGCATTTCCATCCACAGAACAGAGCACAGCAAATTAAGCAATGAACATTTCGTGTACACATTTCATACTTCAGTTGTTTTGTTTGTTTGTTTTTTTTGTCAGTAATATTCATTCGCTCATCCATATTCATAAGACAGGAAGCTAATTGGCTGGGTTGTTTTGAAGCAACCCACTTGGTTTTTTTGGAGACTTCAAGGTGATGATATGGCGTTTTGTCATTGCCACTGGTGGTGAGTGGGTTTGAAACCTCACTATAATGCAAGTCACAGAGGCGCTCTGGAGCTGAGGAAGCAGCCAAGCTGAAGGTCTGAAAGAAACAGTCTTGTTTGTGCCTCAGAAAATAGGGGGCTGGTAAGGGGATCTTTCTCCTGCTGTAGTTAGAGGACAAAAATCTGCAGCTTTTTGCACAAACGCACTCCCGTCACTCCTTGCTTGCTTTTATCATTTACAGATTGTGACAGATTTGAAGGTGATACCAGAATCTGATGTCATAGCATCAACTGCAATGATAACAATCACATACTGAACTGAAACGTATGAACTTTGTGATTTTAAGCGTCACGCGCCATTGACAGTACACTTGCTATTATTACCAGCTTTACACATGGTTAAACTTGAATTGAGGTGTTTACTGAGTGAGACCCGGAGGCATATTGAAGTCAGTCTGTTCACAAACTTGTTTGACTACAAATATTTTGCTTCCCTGTTTAAAGTGTCATTAGCATGAGCCCACCAAAGTCATTGGATGGCTGGTCTGAGGTGGCTGGATTCTCCCACCTCTGGTTTCTGTTCTAGGCTGCAAGTTAACCTAGCCCTCCTCTGTCTTTCAAAGCATAAACAAACACATCTAATCTTTCCCAGCTACACAAATATCACCAGCGGCGGAATATTCCACGATCACCGGGGTAAATCTAGTCATTATCCTGTGAAATCTGTTAAGACCTATTTAAGCTGTCAGCCCTAAGAAGTCAGATCTTTGACAGCAGCCCACACCAGACACATTGCTTTCTAAACAGGGTTTACGGTGTGTGTGTGTGTTTGTGCGTACATTTGTGCGTCTGTGCTTAGGGTTCAGAAGTGAAACTAAAGCAGGTCCTGATATCAGATGGAAGATGTTAAAGTCATCAGCTGTTATCATTGGAATTGCGTCTCAGCTCATATCTTACAACACAAAGCGAAAGTATTTTGCACGCCAAAAAGCATAAACTACACTTGCACAGGTCAAATGTGTGAATGGAAATCCTTATTTTTGTCAAACTTTAGGAAGAAGCAATCATTCCTATTTTATTTATACAGGCCACTCCCACATCCTCACAAGTCACTGTACAGCTGGTCATGCAGCTTGAGAGAGAGGATGCAAACACTTCCTACCTAACGAGTGGCCGGCAGACTCGGCCCTCACCTCCCTCCCTTTTCCTCCCTGAGGTGGAACATGCCACAGCAGCAGACTCTGTGGTCGTCAGTTCCAGCCACAAGGCTACGTTATCTCTGTCCACCACTCCCAGCAATGCAGCTCCCACAGCGGCAGTGCACACAAAAACACAACTAGCTTGGCTAATCATTTCAGTTGCAGGGACGTTCTGGCAAAACAGGACGAGAAAAAAAAGCTGTAAAGTCGCTGTCAGAGACACCACTGCATAAAATCGTCTTTGGATTTCCTGCTGCTCTCAAGTCATGCCTCTCCCTTTTTCATGTTCAAAGCCAAGAAGCTTACGTGAGATCTCCACAGACTCAGAAATGCTTAGTTGCTGCCTTTCCAGGAAAATCCTTCTCAAAAAACAATCAACATACAACACATAAAGTCATCCAGGGAGTTACAGTGGAATCTGGTAAATATATTAGGATGTTAGAGCCCCGTGACTTGTGTCAGAGTGTGTTTTGCCAGATCGTCTCCTGCCCCTCAGCAAGCTCCAGGCCTGATCTGTGTGACACAAGCTGAGCAGGTGTGGTGACGGCTTGCTGCTGAACTGTTTCCCAGAGGGTCAAAGGGTAACTGGGAGGTATTTTTGTTGGGAATTTACAGCCAAACTGAAGGAGGCGCTCGCACAGGATCACCCTATTAATACACGCTTGACGCCTCGTTGTCGCAGTTATGAGGCATTTCCTACTCTATCTATCTATCTATCTATCTATCTATCTATCTATCTATCTATCTATCTATCTATCTATCTATCTATCTATCTATCTATCTATCTATCTATCTATAGTTCTCTCCCTTGTAGGCAGAGCTGTTGTTACATTGTTGTGCTCAGGGTAAGTGGTCTGATAGCCATGATATTTATAAATCAAGGATAGAAACTGAATGCAGCACCACCGCTACTCTATGAGCTTGCTTCATGCTACAAAGGGTGCAAAGCTGATCGAAAACAATGTTGAAAACGTGGCTTTCAGTGCGTGAATGTCACTCAGCGTGGGGCAACATTGCAGGTCGACCCATGCTGTGTTGTTGAGCCAACTCTGTGTCCGACCACTGGTTAGTGAGCCTGACTGTATCTGTCTGCCTGCTCCCTAGGGTCGTCAAAGAAGAAATCTCTGATGACAACGCCAAGCTGCCATGCTTCAACGGGAGAGTAGTGTCCTGGGTAAGTGAGATGGATGGCTCATCCGTGTTGCCCCTGTTCACCTGGCTGTGTAGTCTCAGCTCTATGCAAAGATATGTGGAGCACGTACATATTAAAATGCAACGCCTCCACATAAGTTATCAAACACTCTTCACCTTAAGCTATTGTTCATCTGTGCTATAAAGGTGTGAGTGAATCCATTAGATATTAAACCAGGCCCTGGTAACAAAAGAGCTGGTTTAGGTTGACCATTAAAATGACCATTTACTTCAGGGGGGGTCAAACATACACCCATGAAATCCATTCAGTGGTGCAGTCAAGCTGGGTGTCTTTGCAAAGTGTAAAAATTGCATAGAAGTTATTAATAATTATAGTTTTACAATGAAATCTCAGCATTGTGAATAGAGCTGATGATGCTACTGGAGTGGAAATTTGTTATTATTTTAGCTCATTTGTAGATCACAAGCTGTTTGAATGATAAAAGCGTTGTTTAGTTTAGCTTTGGTGCCTTTGTAGATGCATGGCGATCAATATGTTGTCATTCACATGTAATGATAGTAACAGTAACTAAATGTGAAAGAATATGAGACATATTGTTGGAATTGCTTTGGTTTTTCTGAAGTTATTCATCTCTTTTGTACATGGATGGTAATTTACAGTTACTTGTACTTCTTTATGAACTATATGAGTTTGATAGCCCTAATCTGCTGCAATCCTTTGGCCACATACACTGTGTATTTCTAGTGTTTTTAATTACTGAAGACAAACAGCACCGTGAACCCATGTCTACAGAGACAATAGGCTATGCCAAATTAAATCAGTCTATCTTTATTAGAGAAGGATTTACACCTTAATCAGTCATATATATATATATAGGACAAAGAACGTCTGTCTCTAAATATTGATCCAAAAGTAGCAGCAAAGATTTATAAATTAGTTTGAAGGTCTGTAATTTAATTTGCTCAGTGTCTTTTTGTTTTTTTTAACAATGTCTTGTATAGATCGTACTTTATTGATCCCTATGGGGAAACTCATTATTTTTCTTTCCGCTTGGGGAGGTCAGAGGTCAGAGAGAGCCACATGGTGGTGTTTGTGTACTTGTTAGCGACTGTCTTGCTCAATAACACTTAATTGTTGTCGATACTCTCTCACAATAGCCTCCACTTGTGATTAAGTGTGGTCACAGTTAGTCAACTGTTATATAACAGTTAGTCCTAATATGTACATGTTTCCTCATGATTGCGCCACATTTTATTTAAGTCCAGCTCCCGTTTTCACAAATATGTGTTGCTATTCAAAGAGCTCTCAGCAGACTGATTTGATGATTTTACACTTTATTATGTTTTCTTTCTTTCTCGTTTATCATTTTAATGTTAAACTTTGCAGGTGAAGTGACTGATGTATTCGTTTTAGAAAGAAAATCACAATTTGTGGTGTCGCTGCACAGCATTTCCTCTGCAGTCATTATTTCTTCCTTGTTAAAAAATTCTTGTGATTAAAACACCTGCACACCGTAGGTTAGCCACACATGCTAACTGGACTTATTATTCTAATAGTTATTCAGACAATAAATCAATTAAAAATATATTAGATTCCACTAACTAGACTACATATACGGTGAGGTTGATGTAGACTTATTTTTCTTGCATGTTTAAACATTTCAAAAGGAAGGAAAATTTCTGTGCTATTAAACTTTGTATAAAATGAAAAGATAAACATTTGCTCGTGGGGCAATGTCAGATCAATCGTAATGCATTAATAATTAAGAATACTGCCTATGATGCTGGGGGAGCTGCAGAACCTAAGATGGAACATGGCTGAAATCATTTTACACTCATATTCGAACAATTTTTAAAGCTACAGTTTTGGGACGTTATTATGTAAATTGCCGAAGAAGTTTGTGCTTTTGATTATTTTATTGGTGATTTTAATGGAATTTAAAGACATACCCAGGGAGGGTCCTTGCAAACCAGATTGGGCTAGATTGAAATACTCTGTAATTTATCTGATGTGCTTTTTGGAATATGTGCCGTATTTGGGCCGTCAGAGATTCTGGCTGTAATATGAAGATTAACCTGGTCCACATATTTATGTCAGTGTGATTAGCAAGTCCAGTGTTTCCAAAATTAGTTACGTTCATTAAGTTAATTTCAATCATATATATTTAATCTCTGTAATATTCTGGATATTTATAATTGAGCTGTTTGTATATTAGAGTTTTTTCTTATATTTTGTGACTTTGTAATATATTGTATTATTTAATTTAGTTAAATCTGTTACTGTTGTTCTTAAAGCAACTGTAACCACATCATTTCCTTTGGAATTATTCTGATTCTGATTCTGATTAAGGCCTTAGATAAAATAATCCAGTGTGTACATTTTAAAGTATTTGGGAAAAAATATATCAGGAATTCTCTTCAAGGTCTACCATAAAAAACTCTCAAAGCCAGAAGGAAAATAATGTAATAAATGCATCCACCATATATGTCCTATACTAGCATCTTTACACTGGCTGCCAGTCGGTTTTTAAATTGATTTTAAGATTTTATTATTTATTTTTAAGGCACTGCATGGGTTAGCGCCTTCGTACCTTTCTGATCTTTTAAAGTTATACACTCCTTCAAGCTCACTGAGGTCTGCGGACCAGAAGCTCCTAGCTGTCCTGAGGTCCAGATTAAAGCATAGCAGAGATCAGGCGTTTCCTGTGGCTGCTCCTAAACTCTGGAACAAACTGCCCAGTCACAGCAGGACCCCCCCCCCCCCCCCCCCCCCCCCCCCCAACATTAGACATTTAAAAACCTGTTTGAAAACCTGAAGTTTAAAACATTTTATTCTCTGGCTTCTCTTTCTTCTCATTTTATTTTTCCTTTGTTCAATTCTGTCAGCTTGTCCTATGTTTTTATGTCATTGATTTTTCTTTAGAATTACAGCATTTTGGTCACCAGCCGCTGTTTTAAATAGAAACAAATTTCTATAAAACTGGAGATCCAAGGACCAGAGAGAAATCTGCTCCTTCTTAGGATGTTTCGAGAAGAAAGCCAGCAAGTCAGTACACGGCAGGCACAGAAGGTGATGGAAATTGCAGTAACACTTATATCCGTTGTAATGGAGAAAAGAAAAGTATCCCACTCTTTATTTGAGAATCGAGTGGCACCATAGCGCCTGTGAACCCCCAGGCTTGCATTAGAATAATCACAGCCCACAGAGTTGTTGGGCTTTCCTCGCCTGTCTGCTTTAACTTTCATTATTCTGGCTCAGATGAAAGGATGGGTCATTGTACATCATCCTTTGTACCGACACTCAGCTGAGTAAAAGAACAGAAGTCTTTTAAGTTTCTAAGTAGCTTGCAGTGTTTCTCAAGTTGTATAAGCATAGCCAGAAGTCATCAGTAGGCCTTTTTGCCACATCTCAATTTCACAGCCTCCCCTGAGTGGACTCGCGCTTAAGAGACGTCTGTCTCTGAGTTTATCTTTGAGTTTGCGTGGTTACAGAGTTTCTTTCTTCTAGTTCTGTGTCCACACTATGCAGCCTATAGAATACAATAAAATATGCACGGTATAACGTGTGCTTGTCTTTGACCTGAATATGTCTAATCTGTAATGAATAATTTTGTTTCCTCCAACCTGTCTTTTTCAGTTGGTCCTGGCAGAGAGTGCACACTCTGATGGAGGATCTCAATGCACGGAGAGCCATCCAGAACTTCCCCCACCCCTCGAGAGAACAGGGGGCATCGGGGACTCACGGCCCCCGTCCTTCCAGTGAGTAGGATGATTGCCGCTCGTCATGTATGCACAATTACACACACTCGTGTAGGCAGATGTATTCAAGCACGCAGCCCTGCGTACCGGTTGACCTTTTCATTTCACAGCACGCTATATGTGCTAATCAGAACGTGGAACGTGCCACAGAGTGATTTATCGTCACAGGCTCACATGGGGAGTGTAGACGGTCGCTCCGCCGCTGTGTGAATATAGTATGTGCTAACACTACAGTGTGGGAATATGCATAGGCGTGAGTATTTTTCCCACTTGGGTATATATTCCCGCCCACACAGCCATGGAGTAAGGCGTTACTCCGCTCGTCTATGTAAACACGATGC
Organism: Rhamphochromis longiceps; assembly: GCF_057381845.1. Taxonomy (NCBI): domain Eukaryota; kingdom Metazoa; phylum Chordata; class Actinopteri; order Cichliformes; family Cichlidae; genus Rhamphochromis; species Rhamphochromis longiceps. The sequence continues at coordinate 22,561,300 of NC_140576.1, forward strand.
GCATGCTGCTTGGGCGGCTGATTCTTGAAATAGCCTTGACAGCATAAACCTCTTCAGGCAAATACTGGCACTCAAGTGAGGCTCATTGTATTCAGTCACTAAGAGCATTCATCCATACTCTTAAAAAAAAAAGCACATGTGGCCTGAATCATATTATTGCTTAAGCACTCAAAAATTGAGATTTTCTCAACGTTATGGCTACCTGAGTCCAGACTTTGCCTTAAAACCAGCAGATTTAAAAAATATAACTGTAATCACTAAGGAGAAGTCCCTTCCTAAATATAGCCAAAAGGGCTGGGGGCAGTGGAGGCCAAGAGTCATTGCCATTACAGCACTAGAGCAATATAGCTGAGGCTCTATATTGAGAACATGCAATCTGTCATGTCTCAGTGTATCTCTTTATCTACTGTTTGACATCTCAGCTCTCTTTTGCCCTCTATGGGCTGCTCACTCCTGTTTGGCTGTCATCTGGCCTGATGATGTTATTGTTCCCAGCCAGCTTTGACTACCGCCACCTTGTGGAAAAAACAGCAAACTGTCTGCCGGCCCCTTTACCCGCCCCCTCCGTGCCTCGCTCTCTCTTTCTCTTTCGCTCTTTGAGTCAGACAGCCAGGCCTTTTTACAGCATGGTGAATTCCCTATCGCGAACCTCCCCTCTTTCTGAAATGAATCCAGCCTTCCCCCCTGTACCGCTGTCTGCAAATAGCTAGAATATTATTACCACATCATTTTCTCTTTGTGCTTTATTCATGCATCTCGTGTTTGTCGGCGTGAATGGCTCTATTTGATGAACACACACAGAATAGGTGTTTTGGTCTGAGAATGGACACACTGATGTGCTTCTGCTCGGTAATCCGGATTAGCAGACATTAAAAGCACCCATCTCCATTTCCCAATGGGAGGGGGGGGGCTATTGGCAACAGGGAGAGGGGGTGGTAGGTGTGGGGATTGAAAGGGGGTGGCATTTGTTCACAGCTGGAGCCTAGCGCCTCGGATAATCTCCCACCAGAATAGCAGATCCGTCGGCTGGCTGGTGAGCGCCCTTTGACAGGTTTTGACAGGGCTAACAGCGAGGCAGTGGCCACCGCATCGATCATCACATAGCTTTCTAATCAGTTCCACTAGAAATGCACCTGAAGTGTGCATCTTCACTGATTTTTGCATACATGCACTGACCTGTGCTGGTGAAGCCGGGCCCAGGTGCACCCATTAGTACTCTGTAGCACGCGCATGTAAGCATGCTCAATTGAGCGCTTCATCCCGCTGAGTGAACACGGCAGACACGGCATCCTGTCTGCTCCTGAGATTTTCATTTGCATTGGTCAGCCACACGTAGGCACTGAGGTGTGCGAGAACATTGTTTTCAAACGAGGAATGATGTTTGCTCACAGGTTTGGTTTTTTATGCCTCTTTTTTCTGTTTATACACTTTGATTTTGACTGTTTGTGCGCGTGCACTGACATTTACGCAGGTGTGATTATTTAGGTATTCAGGTGTCAGATACATGTTGCATACGTGCCTAAGTGCGTGTGACTGACTGACAGGGTTGAGTAGAGTTCTCATCGGGTTCAGGTTTCCTAGGAGCCCGGTGGCAGTGTGAGTCCCTTAACCCTCGTGCCTGAGGCCACGGCGTCTCCAGCCCTCTGACAGAATAACAATCTGCCCGCCAGCTCTTCCAGAGCCCCCAGACTCCTTCCAGACCTCAAGTACACACAGGCCGGCTTATTGCTCAGCCCACACCTGATCTACCACTTCTCACTTTTTATGCGATCTGTCATTCTCTTCTCTGTCTCTCTCCCAATCATGCTCCAGGCACCATCTGGGCTTTCAATAGGTCTCATTAATGCCAGTATTGTCCAGAATGGCTCCCTCTCAGGGTATCTGGTCATTAATGACACTTAGTGAAAAACACATCACATACCACCGAACAATGAAATTGCTATTTTGGCCAGAGGGACTGAATTTGAAACAGAGTCATGATATGAGTTGCATATTCCCCTAAGGTTGGATGGCAGGCATACAGATACTATAACAGACAGAAGTATACTGTAGCTAGGGATTATGTTCGGGAGTGTTGGTCTCAGGCTGGCTAGAGAATTCATTTGAAACACTTTCTGCGAGGCAGACTGAGATACTCTGTGTTTTGTACATCATTATGAAGCTGACTGAAGTTTTCCGATGCGTGTATTCCAGTGCCAATGCAGTGAGCAGTCGTGACGGCCTGGACACAGAGACTGGTACAGAGTCTCTCCTAAGCCACCGCAGAGAGCGAGAGAGAGAGCGCGCACGGAGGAGAGCTCGAGAAACTGAGCGTAAGTATTATCAGCCAGGAACAGATGGATCCCAAAAACGCAATTATCTTGTCATTTCCAACTTATTACTTTTCAGTACCTCTTCATTTAACTCTCATACTCCGCACAAGTCAATCACCAAAAAATGTGGACGGGAAGTAGACATGTATGAAAAAAGGTCCCTGGGGCTCAAGTGGTACATGTTCAACTGCAGCTATGTTAAAGCAAAAAGTTCACTGTATGTCAGCGTTTTTGGAATAGTTGGCCAGTAGTTGTCTTTCTTTTCTGTTTCTTCTGTGGCTCTCAGGTCTGAATTATAACAGGAGTCTGTTGCAGTCACTGTTGAAATAAAAAATGCCTCCATTCCATCTGGAAAAGAAATTGATTGGATCTTGACTTTAAAAGCTCCTGAGAACTGTTATCAAGTGCAAATGCATTTGCTTTATTGTGCTGACATTTGACTACAGCAATTTCTATTACAAGCTCTTCGGTAGGAGAGGCGCAGCACTTTCCTGCTCCTTCGCAAGAACTCCTATTTGCAGGCTCAGTGTTTTCAGTAAGGGAGGCTGTCTGTGCTATCCACAACAGAGAACAGGAAGGTTTTGCAGTGGTTACCCATATAAGCACATTGGCGATCAGTAGAGGTACCCGCTTTCATCCGGTTTCTGTCCCACACAGGTATTTTTGACAAAATTAGTTGGTTTTTTGGCACCAAGTAATAAACAATCGCAGTCTGCCATTGTTTTCACTGACAGCAAAAATCACTGTGCTCTTCTCTCTCGCTTTCTTTCTCTCGCTCCCCCCTTCCCCTTTGTCCTCTCTTCACAGCAAGCCTGGCTCTTTGCATCCTGCGCTCCAGGCTCATTAACTAAATACTCATTAATTTATGTGGTGCAATTAGCATCACTGATTACGTTGGGGTTGTATGGAGGGCTGTAGATGGGGAACAGATTTATCTTAGCAGACTATCTGCACATGAGCATAGCCAGTGATTTCATCGTGATCACGCTGGTGCACTCCATGATGATGCTTTTGACTTGGCACAGACATATTGCTGCTGCCGCTGCTGCTAACAGCCAACTGAACATCTGTTGTTTTTTGCATGTGAGAAGGATCACAAACTCAATGAAATATACATTGTTATCCACCCCGTTGTCTGTGTTTACTGACTTCAATCCAATCTAGAAGCACATATACTTTCCCGGAGAAACTCCAAGAGGAACTGGTTCATAAATTTGTGTAACAAAGTCCAATTAAGTGTAATTCAGCTTTAATTTCACCGAGTGACACAGCGAGGCGTAAAGACAGATACCTCCTCCCACCTCTGTGCCTCACTGCCTGCAGCATCATCATCAGCAGCAGCAGGAATTCCCCTGTCACCTTATACACATGCGAGCGTTCCTCGCTGTTTTACAAAGATCGGTTAAAATGTTCAGACTTGTCAAACTATTCTCTCTCTCTCGTCTTTCTCAGTTTTCTTTCCTGCGCTGTAGCATTCAAGGATGAATAATGGAGCAGTTAAAAAATTTAAGAGGGAGAACAGGTGCAAGACTACCTCATGGAGTTATGGGATATGATCTGTTTTAAGGCTGCCAGGTGTTCTGTATCTTAACCAGTTGTATTAGAGGACGACTGTGGCCAACAAAGGGGGGGGGGAGCGTTCCCGTGGCATTAAATGTTATGCTGTACAGAGCCGTCAGGATTTCAAGGCTGAGGTCAGAGAAGACACAGTTAAGCCTGAGCACTTATGTTTGTATTAAAGTATTACACAAAGCCTGCAAAACAGCTGGTGAACATAAACTACTCTCTGTTATGAAAAAGTGTCTTCAGCTCATTTTCCTGTTCTTGTTGTATTAGGGCTGCAAAGCTTTTGTGATTTCAATCACTCGACAGTGCTTTCACCTGAGGAAGGGAGGGGAGAAGACAGCTTATCGTATAAAATCACATATTATTTTCTCTCTGCTTTGGAGGATACCATTGTCTGATTGGTCAGAGGCAGATTAACAGTCATTCAACAGTTGCGTGCATGAGAGTCAGGGAGGAGGTAATACTTTCTCCTCACTCTCAGCTCACTTTCTCTGTTCATTGGAAGAAGGCGTGCTGTCAGCTGCGGTGAGAGGGATTCGCTGTGTTATTTCCCGGGATGGTGTTGGGCTTTGGAATATTTTCTATTGTTTTTTGTGGTTAATTTAACGCTGGTGTTATTTTTCTGTTTTTCCAGAGTTATGGATAGTTGGTTAAAATAGGGAGGCTCTTGTTTTTTGAAGCAAGGTGACATTTTTATTTAATAGGTGTAAGCTTTTATAGGCTGGTTCTGTTTATGAGCGATTCTCATCAAAAGGCAGCTCGATTGATTATAGAATTATTTAGACTGCATGTTTCTCTCTTTAAAGATCAGAGTTCACACAAAACAGTCAATTGCTGGAAGTGTCACAGCTTTCGGAAAGGTCACGATAATGCCGTGTTCAAAGTTTCGCATATTCATTCAAAACGTGACTTTGCTGTTGAGTCATAGCACTCGCTTCTTGTTTTACTACACGTCACTCTTGATAGTTTGTCGTTTTGTGTATTCCCTATTTCTGGCACTTCCTCTATTGTAGATAAGCTGTGAAGTGTGTCAACAGCCAGCTGGTGGGCATAGACTGACTGGGGCTCAGGCTTTTTAGAGAGCAGCTAGCACAGACGGAGCAGAGCACAAAGACGCAGATTTTTCAGGCTGGCTTGGTGAACCTGCACACTTGCTTTTTGTTTGTTTGTTTGTTTGTTTGTTTTCTCTGGCGCCAGTCAGCAGAGTGCGAGAGGAAATATGTTTGAGTGAGTCTTAACACTGGATGTCAGGTCCCTCTGCTGATTGAGTGTTTATGTGCAGTAGCTCGTCTTTCAAATGAGCACCCTGTGGGCGGAGCTAGCGATGGGAACTACTACATTGCTGGAATGTTTTGCTTGCTCTCGGCGAGTACGTTGGCTACCACGCCCTCTTCGCCTTGTGAGACCTTTTCAGCCAATCCGCTGTTACCCTGAGACTGCGCCACCTCACTGCCAATGTACGTATGGAGACAGACCTGGTAGTTTTCCTCTGATGGGAGGGCACTACTTTTTCTTGGTTTTCTGCAAAGTCTACAAATCCGTGTACTGTATTAAAAAAATGCGTTTATTTTTCATTTTTATTGCTACATTTTTTTTAATTCATGTTATTCCACCTGCAGGAGGGTCTAATTGAAGATATATTTCAGTTCAATGTCCACATCTTCCTGAGATCACAGTTTAATGCTTGTTGCAGATGATTTTTGTTTTGTATTCCAGCCACTCTCATTAACTCCTTCCTTCCTCGCCTTCTGGTTGCTCTCTTATTCTCACTTCACCCTGCAATGATGACCCCCCCCCCCCCCCCCCCCCCTCTCCATCTGACTTACTGCTGCTGTGCACTTTTTCTCTACAGTCCCTCGCATCAATGGTCACTCCAAATCAGAGCGCACTGCAAGGGACTCGGCCATGGGTTACGACAGTGCCTCAGTAATGAGCAGTGAGCTGGAGTCCAGCTCATTTGTCGACAGTGAAGAAGATGAGGATGCTAGCAGGTAAGTTCTTCTCCAGTTTTGCCATTGAAACACTTAACTTGGTCGCTTTGTCTTCTTTCTGATGTGATTTGTTGTTTTTCTTTTCATAAAAGCTGCAAAAACAGTGAAGAATTTGCAACAATAAATCAGACTTAACCACTTAAACTACAATCAGATATAGTGCGTGTGTTAGAAATTCATTTAAATAGGAATAGCAAGGCTAACAATTTATTATTTTGTTGAAACTGTATGTGTGTACATAGACCTTCACAGAGTTTTAAGGAAAATTCCCAATGAATATACTAAATAGCTTAAATTGCTCACTCTGGCCTTATTCATATACCCTATTTAATATTCCATCTTTTCCTTGATTTCACTTTCTTCTTCAGGCTCAGTAGTTCCACAGAACAGAGTTCGTCTTCACAGCTGATGCGCAGACACAAACGGCGCAGACGGAGGCACAAAGTGGCAAAGATCGACCGGGTATGCACCTCTTAAAACACATCAGTGCCCCTGCTGAAAGTGACATTGACACTGAGTGCTTGAAACACATGAATAAATTGTTTGAAATGGGCTTTTTGCCACTTTTATTCACAATATGCTCACTGTAACCTCTTCTTCCTTTACCAGTCATCGTCTTTCAGCAGTATCACAGACTCCACGATGAGCCTAAACATTATCACCGTCACACTAAACATGGGTAAACCTGTTGCATCCATGCCTATTTTTTAACGTCATAGAATTTAATGTAGAATTCATATCAATACCAAAGCGAGTCTTTGTAACTGTATTCATCCCCTGCTTTAATCTCAACAGAAAAATACAACTTCCTTGGTATCAGTATTGTCGGTCAGAGTAATGACCGGGGGGACGGCGGTATTTACATCGGCTCTATCATGAAGGGAGGAGCTGTAGCTGCTGATGGCAGAATAGAACCTGGAGACATGCTACTACAGGTACGCTTCCATAACGAGATATTTGAACTGGTAATAATTGTGCCTCGAATTTGCTGTTGCAGTGACAACATCTCTCTGAGGTTTTGCTGCATGTTAATAATGACGGTTGTATTTAGTTCCCTTGTTAAACTCTTATGTAAAACTTGGAATCCTGCCTCTCTTTTCCTTCCCCATCCTTTGTTCTGTTTGCGATGGACGCTTCCAATTTGTTGTGGCCCCGATACAAACAGTATAGGTTGTTTTATGATTGTGGGGGTTTATTCCATCAAAAGGACCTTAGGATTTGCAGCCATGTGAACCCCTAAAAGAACAGCAGAGATTAATACGTGCACAGTATAAATGCATAAACGCATCGAAGTTCTCTTCAGAACTTCAAAATAATATTTTAGTTAGTAAAACATGGTCGAGAAATGTAAAGAAATTACATTGTTGGTTTTGTCTGTCAATCAGGTGAATGACGTCAACTTTGAGAACATGAGCAATGATGACGCTGTGAGGATCCTGAGAGAGATTGTTTCCAAAACTGGGTAAGGACTCTTTCTTGAAAGATTATTGAAATCAGATGAAATTTAATTAATATCAGAACCAATGTGCTGGTGAGTCATGGGGCTGTATAGAAAATCAAAGGATCTAAATAAATAGGAAAAGCTAGTTGATAATGCTGCTTGACCGTTGGACACTGTTGCAACTTTTCCTGGAAGTTGACCTTTCGTCTTTCTTAGTCAGTGTCGACTGCTCATCAGTAGAATGAGTAGCTGACATTAAAGGATTTATAGGAAATGAAAGCCATCGACGGCTTTCACATTTGACAAGTTTGATTATGTTACGTAAAGTTATTCGCAGTAGAATGACAATGCGCAGTAGATTATTCAGCTTTGGTGTTTTTAAAAAAGGGAACAAGTACAGCATATTTCTGTGTATGATTTTTCTAAGAGTAACATTTATTTTCTATGTATATCCAGTCCCATTAGTCTTACTGTTGCCAAATGTTGGGACCCATCTCCCCGAAGCTACTTCACCATTCCTCGTGGTAAGACAGACAGTGTGGTGTAATATTTGGAGCAACGCAAATGATGACCTGATAATGTTTAAACCATACCGTGTTCACTTTGTCCTATTTATAAAAAGTTTCTCGTTTTGTTTTATTTTCTCAGCTGAGCCAGTGAGACCCATTGATCCTGCAGCCTGGATTTCACACACCACAGCCCTAACTGCACCTTACCCTCACTATGGTAAAGGTTACCTGCTGCTTTGTTCCAGTATAAAAGGTCACTTCTCAGTAACTGAACTATAAATAATGAGGTCACAATGATCAAAATTGTTTCTCTTTTTCCATCTCAGAGTTTGATGACTTGCCTCTGTCTGTAAGTAAAACAGATATGGCAACTATTGTCAAAGTGATGCAGTTGCCTGATTCTGGCCTAGAGATTCGAGACAGGATGTGGTTGAAGATCACCATTGCAAATGCTGTTATAGGTGAGAAAATCTACCCAATGCAGAAATTTATATAGAAACAGTGGCTGTATTACTGTAAACAATGCTGGTTACTTGGAAATGTGCAGACATGCATTGCATGCATAGTGATCGAAACCTCTGTGCTGAGTGTGGGCAATAAAAATAACTCAGTAAGGCTTTTTTCTTTAAAAAAGGGAAATAAAGAAATCAGTAGGTTTCCTAGAGAGCACAATATTAAATTACAAGACTGAAATCAATTCAAATGCATGGTATCTAAAAATATAATTTTTTAGGTAGTTTACTCTTTCTAAACACAACAAACAACATCATATAAGTATTTTTTTTCCAAGTCATGTAGACTCTGTTTTTTCTGAAAAGCATTAGCATCGTAGTTCTAGCATTAGCTCCACTAACTTCATTCAAAGGTTTTGCAGCATTGTGCTGCTTGCCCTAACTATTGCAGTTGTGGTTGATGTGTGGTTGCTGCATATAAGTGGTATTTTTAGCATCTGTTCCACGCATCAGGGAACTGAACTTCATGTCCACGTGTGCATTCTTTGCCATGCTAGGTGCTGATGTAGTGGACTGGCTGTACTCCAGAGTGGAAGGATTCAAGGATAGGCGCGATGCGAGGAAGTACGCGAGCAGTCTGTTGAAGCACGGTTACTTGAGACACACTGTCAATAAGATCACCTTCTCTGAACAGTGCTACTATACCTTTGGGGACCTCTGCCAAAGTACATCCACTTTTCACACCTACATTAATTAAGCAGCTCACACATTTATGGCATTTTCTTTTTAAATAGAAGGATTATACTAACTCTGTCCCTCTCTGCTGCTTTTTTTCCCTCTCTCCTCAAGACATGGCCTCACTCAATTTGAATGAAGGATCCAGTGGTGGAGGTTCTGAGCAGGACACTTTGGCACCACTACCTCCCACTAGCAACCCCTGGCCTCTGGGCGGGCAGCCATTCCCCTACCCTCCTTTCCCCACTGCACCCCCGAGCTTTCCGCCAGGATACTCAGACCCATGCCACAGTTTCCACAGTGGGAGCGCAGGCAGCCAACACAGTGAGGGTAAGCAATAAGGAGGGGCAAGACGAGTTTTCCATCAGCCTATCGTTGATTAATATAATATATTCGCTCAACATGCAACACGACATTAATGAAGTCTTTCTGGCATATTAACGAATGTCTGGCTCATGCTAATGTTAGCTTTACTGGCTCTCTGGGCAGGAAGTGGACATTGGATTGCATTATTCAATACAATATAAATATCTGTGTTCTAAAATGCGTCCTGTATTGTCAAGGTCAATCATGAGCATCTTGAGTCATGCAGCGGACAGCTCTGCAGTACTGGGTGTGTACACAAAACAGATCTGATCAACCATGTGATTATCAATCACCAGCTTGAAATGATCAACACTAAGTCCATGTGTCTCCATTAGTTCTTGAATGATCTTTTGTTTTGATTTTTGAATCAAAATGTGATGGTGCTGCATGGTTTTTGTTGTCTGCGCTGGGGCGGTACGTATAAGTAGCTGGCAGGGGTAATGTTGCTGTATATTTTTTACTACGTAGCCCAGACAAAAGATGTGAAACTATATATTACCATCTCTCTGTCTTATTTTCATTGTTTTGAGTGGCTCATCCATATTTTAATTTCGCCCAGTTGCCATTCTTTCGGTTAGTTTTGGTTTCGTTTATCAGCAAATTTTGGGAAGACAAGTGACAAATAAATGTCATGGTTTTCTTTCTTTGGGAGCGTTCAGAAAAGAGCAAGCATTCATGGTAATGAGTGCATGTGTGAAATCTTGGGGACAGTTTCTGCATATTTGCATATAAAGGATCAGTAACAGCCACCGGCGTTACGTTGGTTTGGAGCTAACGGGGGAAAGTGCACTAGGACACGACAGGTAGTAGAGGAACGACTGGGCTGGGAGGTGTGTGTAATTCTGTTGTTCCCTCTGTTTCTGCTGGGCAACGGTAGACTGAAGGAGGAGGTAGTCCCCGGACACTGGGGGAACCGGTAAGCCTGCTAACCCCCTCTCCTCCTCTGCTGCTCTCTCTATTTTACCATTCAATCTTATTCTGCCACTCCTCTCTTTCTCTTGTGCTCAACGTTCTCCACGTCTCATACTGTAGCTTTAAGGTTTTTGTTGGGTTTTTTGTTTTTTCTCTCTCTGCCCGTCCCATAATTTTTCTTTGGTCCATGTGTATCCTGTCTGTGACTCTCCTGACGTCCGATTCTCCCTCTCTGTGCCTCTAGGCATGCATTCGTACTGTGCTGGGAGGTGCATGATGCAGGATGAGCACTCTGAGGCTTGTGCTATCATTCTTGCTGATAGGGGGCAATCATGCACCACTTTACCCAGTGCTGTTGGGCTCACTGTGGAAGGGGAGGCGTGGAATGTTTGATTTTGCAACAGTGTGATACACCTCCATTAGTCTGATGCCAGCAGTGTTTATTAACAGCATTGAGAGTTGTGACACGTATTATTACTGAGAAATTGACAACACGACAAATACGTCATTCTGCGTTGTTCATCAAGTGCTTTGTGGTAATCTTTCTGATGCAGGTGTGTCATCTTTATATTTATGATCTTTGACTGTTTCAGTGTTTGTATGAATATAAGAAAAAGCCTTAATATCAGTTGCTGCATCAGAATTTGGGGCAGAAATCACTGAGATAATCATGTTTGCCCTTGACTGACTTTTGCTAGACTGCATAACAAAAAATGTGGTCACACCTTAAACAAAGTGCAGTAATGTATTTATTAACATTGACACATTTTACTGTGTTTCAAACACGAGCACCTTTTCATGTTATGCTTAATTCTGGTGGAGTTCAAGAAGTCTTTATTAAGCTGATGTTTAATGTGTGACCTTTTGTCTTTGTTTATCGGTAGCCGGTCGTGAATCATCAGTAGCTGATGACTTGCAGCTGCTCACTGTGTATTTGTGGGTGTTTATATTCTATTGAAGTCTTAACCTGTTAATCTCTGTTTCCTTTTTTTTTTTTTTTTTTTTTTTTTTTCCCCCCCCCCCCAATCAACAGGAAGCCGAAGCAGTGGATCCAACCCCAGCGCAGGCAAAGGTAGACGTTCATCCCCACAGGAAAAGGGTCAAAGGTCAACATGCAGTGAATCAGAGCCAGGAATCCGCGGAGGGCGGCGTGGTGACAGATCTGCCAGTCAAATGAGCCATCACAGCCACGCCATCTCTAGCCAAAGTCACGCAAGGTCAAGTCTCAGCCACAGTCATTCACACAGGAGCCACCCTGTCACACAGAACAACCACCCCCCGTTCACCTACAGCCACGCCGCCTTTACTCAGCCAGCTCCAGGCTCCTGTGCCCAGAGCGAGCGAAGCCATGCCTCCTCCTACGGCCCCCCAGGCTTGCCTCCCCCTTATTGTCTGGCCCGTCTGGCCCCCAAGACCTCATTCAACAGTAGCACGCCTCCTGGAGCCCCACCTGGGAGAGAGTTAGCAGCCGTTCCTCCTGAGCTCACCGCCAGTCGCCAGTCCTTCCAGCATGCTATGGGCAATCCCTGTGAGTTCTTTGTTGACATCATGTGACAGAACAGTGCCTTTTTAACTCAGTGAGCACAAAACAGCTCTCCCTGATCCCTTTCAACCCTGTTCTCCTTTTTCCTCTCAGTCTTTTGACCATCTCTAAACTTCAGAATGTAGACACTGACTGGCCCTCTCCACAGCCCCCTGCTGTCTGTCCCTCTGATGTCCAAGCAAAGGAATACAGGCAGCAAGAGCACAACAGGAGTAGTCCTCTCGCACACAAGCAGGGGTCCTCTGGCTGAAAACCCTCTTTTGTATTGACGTGACGTGTACAGTTTGTGAAACGTGAGTGGTATTCAGTGTACTGATTTCTGTAAAGATGCCATGCAGACATTTTTGGGAGTGTGTACTCTACCTAGGATATTTTCTGTTCTGCGCCTTTAAGCTGGCTGGGCCTGGATCTCAATCCCCCAGACCCAGGCCAATAACTATGGCCTACGAATCTTTTTCTGGACATAAAACTCGGACTGGAACACCTAACTCATATTTGTGTATAATGCTACAGTTTAGCACATTACTCTGGCCCCACTCCCCTTATGTCAAGGCGCTGCCACTGGCGTATTTAAGCTCTTACCTGCCAACTACTAATAACGCTAACCTTGATCAGTTCACAATCCGAGGATTTCCATAAGGGAGACCCTGTAGCCAGCCTTTAGTTCGACTAGGCTGCATATTGCATGACTGTCTCACCTGCTTTAAAGAAAACGTATTCATTCATTTTGTTTAAAGTATTACCGTTATTGGGGGAGGAGGTTACCTCTTTCCTATGTTCTAAAGGAAGAATCCATACACTGGAACATTTTCGTGATGTTATTTATGTGATCCTTTTGCATTGATGGTGTCATACTTTGTCTACTACGAATGACTGACCGACAATCAGGCATCACTCTTTATGAAACGGTGGCCATTTCTCAATGTCCTAGGTGTGCTTTGTCGAATGTATCATTATTTCTGTCAGTGATTAAACCCTGACACCCATAACACTTAGTTTAAACATGTTTAAAGATCAGCAGGATTGCAAACTTTGGACACTTACAACAGCAAACTGTGAAAGCAAACTCAAAGGTTGATTAGATAAAGTAGTTTGACAAAAGCATCAGGTTTGTCTCCTTCAGTTGTGGACTTTGTTGAAAAGTCAGTGTGATAAAAGCCAAAGCCTCACATTGTTTGGTGGACATGGCTCTTCATACTGTTGAAGCTGTCACTTCTAGTTGTTGTGTTCAGAGTGACTTCAAGGGGAATCCTGGCTTTCAGATGGTGATCTCCTTGCAAAACAATGGCAAATCCCTGTTGTATCTACCTAAAATATAGTTACAAGAGGGAAATAACACACACACTAGTTTTATGAGCACTTTCCCATTTTGTCCTTCCCTCCCTTTAGTATGAAGCACTGTTTGCAATCAAAGCTTTCTCTTTAATTTTCTCTAAAAAAAGAAGAATAAATTGTAAATAGAAATTTATTATATATATGAATAAAAATATATATGTTCAAAACACTGTCTTCATTTTTCACCTCACCTGGAGACTGAGTGAAATGCCACTAGGTGGAGACATTGTTTTGTGTATATTATTGTACAAACTATACATTTGACTGATAAAATGATAAAAATGCGATTTGAAAATGTGCTTAAGGTGCCGTTGCCTGTTTTAATTCGAAAGCAGTATCATGCATTTCAAATGTATGACACAATCTCGTGGGTGGTTGGTGTTCATGACCGGCCTGTGGTCAACAAAACAGTCGCCTGAAGAATAGACAACCATTTACAATTATAGCCGAGATGGGTTAATATGTTGCAACAAAGTTTTAATGTTGGTTTTGACACTTGACAGTTAACACCCCTGAGTGGAGTTTCCAGTACACCAATTACGTGTACTTTCCCAGTGGGCTGGTGTTACTTGTAAAACGGCTATACAACAACAAGCCGACTGTATAGTACAGACCCCCATCTACTTGACCCACAACCACAGCCGCGGTTGCTGAGTGACGTCACACACCTACATCTATGGTGGGTGTGTAATAAAAATGCTCGTCAGGAAGGAAGTGCTGTGTAGGCAGAATAAGTTACTCTACTAGAACAGCAGCCCCCAGAAGAGCGCAATGACCTGTAATCGCCTTCGTGCTGTTTGAAATACAGGCCAACGGGTAAAGTGAAAACGTGTAGTCCCACATTAACAAAGCCTTCTGTCATGACAGTTCCAGGTTGACTGACTCTGAAGCTTATGTCAGCCTACATGCAAATATGAGCGCACACTCATTTACCAGCAGATTGTGTTGCTAAACTCCTTACCGAACAGCCCTGAAGTATTTCCCGAGCCGCTATGTAAATTTGGGACGGGGTTTTACTGTGCTTCATTGCTGAATTTTTTTAAAGAGGAGGTTGAGGAGTAAATGTGGGAAGGGTTTCTTAGGGTGCGTTGGCAGATGAGGTACATACGCAGTCTCACACCACGCGCGCACTTTGACGTGACGACGCTATCGGTCGAGTGTGATGCATTAGAAAGTCAAAGGCCTCGTCTGCGAATGTCACGAAGTATCATATGATAGTGAGATGTTACAATCATGACTCAGCAGACAAACGTTATGTGCGTGTATTTATTTGGTTCGTTTTTCCCCCTTCGCACTTAAATTGTTAGTTTGAATTTAAGCATGAAGATGAGCTAGAAGATCCCCAGATATGTAATCACCTGACACCTCATCATTTGTCAGCAAATTCCCAGTGTTTTCCCAAACTCACACCACTTACTGTAAGGAAACGGTTCCTTTTTCAAAGGAAGTAAGTCCTGCTGAGTTTGGGAATCGCTATACACAATTGAACAAAGGCACCTGAAAACAAAGGTCACTTTTAAAAGCACCACTTTCATTTTAGAAGAAATATTCTTACAACACTTTTAATTTCATTTTCTACCTGAATATTTGCCACGTGTGTTGTCTAATACAAGTGTTAGCCACCAGACACATAATGATCTTCTGAAGAGTCCGTGAGGGGGGGAATTTCGAGACATTTTCAATGCCCTTTAAATAAACTTGTGATTCTGGGCATGATGTCTTGTCCTATGACTCATCTGTTAAATAACAATGACGCGTTCTCTGTTGTGAATAAAATCGTATTTTAACAATTGTTTACTTAAATTAAAAAAAAGTTTTATGCTGTACATTTTCTTTAATTTCACCTCAATTTTGCATTTCTTCAGTGTATATTGTATGTATACTATGATGCCATGACTCCCACGAGGAAGACAATGGTATTGGCATCCTTAAGCTTTGTTTATAAAACCGTATAGACAAAATAAAGTCCAGGAGATTAAGTAAAAATAAAAAAATAAAAAAAATCCCCCTTTATGACTGTTTCCCCGTTAGAGACAAAACAGAAAAGTTACGATGAAGATAAAATCCCTTTTATTTCTATTGTAGCGTGATAACAAAGCCTTTCCACGACAGGTAGTTAAGTCTAATGCTTTATTGGGAGACAATATATTGCGTAAATGCACTCAAATAGAAGCAAAAGCTTCTAGAAAGTAAAGCTGCTATTTGAATTAACTTCACATTTGCAGGTGGAGAACTTGACTGTGCTGTTGTAAACAGGAAATCTAGTTTAGCCCTAGTTCAGACAGTTCTATGAAGAACAGAACAGATTTGAACGGTCGTTCAAGTTTGAAGGCATGCATAACACGACATTATCACGGCTTTATTTGGTTACTGGTAGAGGAAAAGAAACGAATATTGTAATCTGACTGAGCAAAGTTTCGCTTTTCTTTTTCCTACAGCCAGCGACAACTTTATATCTTGGTATCTCTTTGTGTATTTTGAATGAATTCATTTATTTTTAATAAATACATAATACATTGTAGTTGTATAAAAATGACTAAGACAAAAAACTGTCTATGCATGTAGATGAATTGTACCATGCTGAGTCACACCGTTGTGACACGCCCCCCCGTCCCCCGCGACAACACTTTTTATAAGCGCTCAGCTGGCAAGAGGGTTAAAAACCTTTCTGACTGCTGAAGTCGCAACTATACAGTCTGCTTAATATGAGTGCAGAGCGCAGAACGATGCTCACACAGATTTAGGTAAAGAGAAAAGCCGAATTAGTGCCGCGTGGAAGAGATACCTGGAATAATTCTTCGATTGGATTAAATCAACTCTCTCCTGGAGTGGCTGTATCATCTTCAAGGCTGGGAAGCTGAAGTATGGCTGCAATCGCCTGGCTGATCGTTCTCTTTTTGGGAATCCGCATCCAGTGCAGTGTTGTGGAGATGGGCTGCAAGGAATGGGCGCTAGAGGGGAACGATGTTTGCTGTAACAGCTGTCACCCAGGTAATAAAGAAAAAAAAAGATCCAGAATCTCATAAAAGTTTGCAGATAGACTCTACATTTATTAGTTTTTTTTTACAGATGTGCAGCTTTTTTGTTTGTTTGTTTTTAACGGCGCTCTTTTGAATTAAACTACATTTACAGTTTAGCCTACTGTATATTCACGAGTGAGATAAAAGAAGTCTTTTCTTCCACATTATTAAACCCAGCTATTATCTTTGGATGTTGAAAAAAAAAGTTGAGATTGTTTTCCAACCTTTGAGGAGTTCCTCTGCGGTGGCCACATGCAACCAAAGATAGTTTCAGTGGTTTTTCACCTAATCCACAACAAAGGCAAGGATGATGCAGCTGATATATCCAATCATTGGGAAATGTCACTGACAGAATTTGTCAGTTTCATTCCTGTACATCCAGTGTAAGAGCAGTAAATATAGTTATTAGAGTTCAAAGTTTTCTAGAAACCCCAATCTTATAACTTATGAACCTTAAAAAGGAAATCTTTTGTCATTTATTAAGATGCATTATAGCTTTGATGGAGCCAGTGTCACTGAAATTTATGTGTATTTTACTCCCTTGCTTATTTTTGCAGGAAATCACCTAGTCGAGGAGTGTGGTCAAACCCCAAAAGAACTTTGTAAACCCTGTGAGCCCGGGACCTATACAGTGCACCTTAAAGAATACAGCTGTAACCCTTGTACACAGTGTGTAGGTATGTTGGTGCATTAATTAAGTCACCATATAAGAGCATTTCATCAGCAGTGTATTAAATTCTGGGCTAATATAGATTTCTGTAGTACTACAAGAGCTTTTAATCTTTTTGTATGTTTAGGTGCTCAGGTCCTTCTACAAGCCTGCACTGCCACAACTGATACCAAGTGTGGCTGTAGAGAAGGACTTACTTGTGGTGATGAACGTTGTTCCTACTGTGTGAAGACGTGTGAAAAAGGCTTCGAACCTACAGTTAATCGTAAGTAAAAGTACAAATAATAAGCTTTTAACTTTAGCCCAGACACTACACATGTTGGCTTAAATGGCAAATCAACACACTGACTGTCTCCACAGGTGACTGCAGAAAATGTCCAAATGGAACATATAACGACAAAGTTCACCAGAAGTGCAAACCCTGGAGTACCAAGTAAGATAATACCCTTTACTAAACACCACCATGTTTTACAGTAATAAAACACTTGATAAATCCCAGAAAAGTCACAGGGAATCTTTTGTCACGCTTGTTTCTCCCAGGTGCTCCAATCCAAATGAGCAGATTGTGGTCAAAGGAGATGCATTAAATGACATTAAGTGTGTTCCAGTTATACCTAAGGCAACACGTGGCCAAGAAGTTAAACCTGACTCTGGTAAGTCATGATTTTTTTTCCTCTTATCATACTGCTTCAGTTCTGATCTAAAGTTGACTATAACAGTGCTGTTTTGAAACAGATGCTCAAGACCCGATATGGCCACTGTTTGTTATCATTGGCATACTTGTCTTGTTCCCCGTCACCATCATCATTATCATGATCGTAGCTGTGAAAAACCTCCAGAAAAGAAAGAAGACAAAAAAGAGAATTCATGAAAAAATCATTGTAAATCCTACAGGTAATTTCTCTTGCATTTCATGATTAGGTAATATATCACCTGAATCATAGTGATTAACTATTTTAATTGCTTACTTTTTCCCTCTTTTTCTCCTTCAGATGATCCCAGGACATTAATTGCAATAGAGTGCAGTTTCCATGAGGCTCAGCAGGAACAGGGCAGCACTTGCAGCTCAGAGTCACTGGACTCTAAGGACTCTTCAGAGCAGCTGATTGCATGAATGGAATGCCCTGGGCTAGAAAGCCGCATGGAAGTAGCTTTTTCCTTTAAGGAAACAGGATTTTACAGCTAAAATGGGATTCTTCGTTCTTCATACTGAGCCACTTTTTGTTTTTTTAAATGTCTTTGTTATACCAAGTTGCTTAGGCCAGCTGTCTTTATTTTAGAACAGCATAAGCTACTGTGTAAAAAGGCCTAAGAGGACAAAACAAACTGTAACATCATGCTCAGTTTTAACAACTGGATACAGTTTCAGTGATCCTTCAATAACACAGTCTGTTGAAACAAGAGGAAGGGGAATTCTGAGAGGGGAAAGAAGAAAGTGGACTTAACAATAGGTTATTCACCATGTAAATTCTAACAGCAGGCTGGTTTTTTGCCATCTTGAAATGTGAACACAGTCATGAAATAACAATCAACAAAAGCTAGCCTTTTTGCCATTACGTTTTTAAACTGCATTCAAAGTTCAGTCTACTTGCCCCAGTACACTGTAAAACAGCTGTAGTCAGTAAGAGTATGATAGACAGTCATTAATCTGTTATTTGCGCGCCTGAGTGGTAAAACTGCCAAGTATTTCTCAGTTTGAAAATACGACGTGGGTGAGTGTGCAAGTGGGTGTAACAGACTGATTTTAGTCATATTACTTTCTGAGCCTTTATATTACCTCCCAGTAGTATGGTTTTACATATGCTCAAAGCCTCAACATAACATAGCAACCTACCTGCTGTTTATGGCAGTTTTGTTGTTTTAATTGTTTTATCTGTTGGTCATTTACAGTTTGTCTTTTTTTTTATTTATAATTATTATTTGTTAAATTGTGAAAATAGGTAGCTAGACTCATTATTGCATATAGCCTCTTCCACTCCACTGAACTTTACCAGGAACTATATGGACTTTCCAACTGTTGCTTAACTGGTCAAAAAAAGCCCAGTGAAGGGACTTCCCTATTTTAAGTAGATAAAGCTACGATTCAAGATGAAGCACTAGGGAGACCTATTAGTAAAATACTGAGTGTACAGAATGGTTCACAAATGAAAGGTAAAAATCGTTCAGCTGTGACAATCACTGAGCATGTTAAGGCACGCTGTATGACTAAGTGTTTATCAGATCAAGTATGCGTTCAACAGGTCAGAATAAAAACAAAAATGAAATGCTCTAAAGCTTAGTAACACAATTGCGAAAATCTTTCAGTATTCCTCACGAGTGCCACATGGGAAATCCACCAATTATCGCTGTAACTCTTGAATGTCTTGGGAAATCCTGTGAACAAATATGCTTGACTAATGTAAATGACATGCAAGCTAAACCCAGGGGCCAAGCGGAAACCCCCAGAGAGAGTAGAGTGCGTTACTTTTAGTTTCTTCTAGAACAGCAGAGTGGGCAGCAAGATTAGACCAAACGTTTTTTTGTTTTGTTTTTTAATTCTATTGCTCCCCTGGTCTGTAAAAGGCAAGTGTTTCTTCATGGAACATTTGAGAAATATACTGTGTGGGCTTTGCCTGAAAACGTTTACCCACGCCTATAGTAATAGAGCAGCATATGAGTCACCTCTCCAGCAAAGCAAAATCAGTTAAAGACTTCAAAGTTCACAGGTGGCGCAGTGAAAAAGTGTTAACATTACAGTACAGTCATACAGTGACATTTTAATACGACTGCAGCACTTTATTATACCTGCTGAATATTACCTGATGAATGTCATGTACTTTTGGTTTGAATGTATAATTTTGTCTCACGGTGGTTTCCTATAAAATGTCTTCAGCTGTCTAAAGTACTGTATAAAACTGATTATATGTATTTTTACACTGTACTTACATCTCATTTTTGAACAAGCAATAAAGATTGTATTTATTATGTACAGAATAGTTGCAGTCATGGTGTCGTATTTCAGTTGTGTAAAGAAAAGAGTTTAAATGTGGCAGCAAGAACAACATACACAAAACAAAAAGAGAGACCAATAAATAGTAATACATGCATCAAAATTATTTCCAGTCACTTCTGTTAGATTCCTGTTTGGCATTAGGAATAGTGTTAAAGTGACCTGGTAAAACATGCAAGTGTTTTAGTTCAAAGTCTGTCTTTGGTGTTGGATTTCAGAGATTGCGAAATGTAGTTGTAAGCTCCAAAAGGTAATAGTAGCAGCTAAGCTTCATGTAGCTATAGCATAGAGCTATAGTTTTATTTATTCCATGAGCTGTCGGCAAGAGTATAATGAACTTCCTCGTTCGAGTGGGAAATAATTACATTTAATTTTGACTTCTTTCACTACCACTATGTTAATGTGATCCAGTTTTACAACTTCTGGGATTTCCATCTATAAAAAGTAAACAACGTTAGTTTGATTGTCGTTGGATAACAGCAAACATGACAAGAACTGCTTTGAAACAAGATTACTTTGTCACTATTTCTTTGTAAAGATTAACGTTCACATGCTTCTGGAGATTCCCCCAAGAAATAGAGTGGAGGAAATAATTATTTGATGCCCTGCTGAATTTGTACATTTACTCACTTAAGAGGAAATTACCAGTCTCTAATTTTTATGGTAGCTTCATTTTAATGGAGAGCGACAGAATCTCAACCAAAAATACAGAGGATCGGTTGATCCTCTACAACCAATCCAGAATTCTGGCTCCCACAGATTGCCTATATCCCTGCACATACAGGCAATTACAATCCGTCAATCAATTACAGACACTGGCAATCTGATGTGTATAAAACGAACCTGTCCACAGAATCAATTTCAAAGTTTTCACCACCATGGACAAGACCAAAGAGCTGTCAGAGGAAGTTACTGACCAGACTGTAGACCTAACACAAGGCTGGAATGGACAACAAGACTATCAGCAAGAAGCTTAGTGAGAAGGTAAAAACAGTTGTGCGACTATTCAGAAGTGGAATAAAATGACATGGGAGAAAGCGCTACGGTCAGATGAAGCCAAAATCAAATTCTTTGGCATCAACTTGACCAACTGTGTTTGGAGGTAAAGAAACTGAGTGTGATCCAAAGAACACCATACTTACAACAAGTATGGAGGTGTAAATATTATGCTTTGGGGCTGTTTTCCTGCTAAAAGTACAGACAACTTGACTGCAATAACAGGGAAATGGACAGGGCCAAGTACTGTGAAGGTTTTGGATGAGAACCTCTTTCCCTCAGCTAGAACACTGAAGAGGGATTGTGAATGGATCTACCAATTTGACAAGCACTCAAAACATATCGCCAAGGCAACAAAGGGGTGGTTAAAGAAGAAGCATATCGTTAGCTTCATAGCATAAGTGCCTAAGTCATTGACTTAGTCAAATGACTTAGGCAATTATGCTATGAAGCTAACGATATTAAGGTCATGGAGTGGCCTAACAAGTCTCCAGACCTCAATCCAATCTGTGGAGGGAACTGAAGCTTCAAGTTGCAAAGCATTTTATAACTTTTATATAATGTGTTTTTTCTGGATTTTTGTTAATGTTTTGTTTCACTCCATTAAAATAAAATTACCATAAAATAAAAACTGTTCATATCTTCATAAGTGAGCAAACTTACAAATTCACCATGGGTTCAAATAATTATTTTTCCCACATTATACCTAGTTTAGACATAATTTCTTTAGGGATTATTAAAGTATTCTGATTTAGACAATGGGATGAAGTTATATACTAGGTGGCAGAACATAGAAGTCTACTTGGATGGTTTAGTGTATTTGTAATGTAAATAAAGTGTAGGCACAACTTGGGGAGGACTGAGAGATCCAGCTGACAGTATACTGGTTAACTACATATAAAATACAATACAATAACAAACCCAACATTTCCCTTTAGCATTTATAAAAGCCATGATTTTAAAATGTTGTCTTTACTTACTTAATCGAGAATCTAAAAAGTCTCCTTATTCCACTGCTCTAAAAAAAGTGCTAGTAGGGGCAGCTGAGTGAATGCTATTCGTGTCGGTTTTAACCCTAAAATAATAAGCAATGAGAACTCTAGCTGAACTGATTAAGTGTTTTAAAAGAAACGGTGTATGGCCTACAGCAGAACACAGTGTTGGAGATCACTGTTGCTTGCAGTTCTCCTTCTTCTCTTTGGATTTACTTCGTCCTGATTTGTCTGTTTGACGCTTTGTTGGCGGAATAAATGTAGGCTCCTCAAGCATTTCATTTAGACCTGACTGTGGCACAGGAAGGGGCTGAGTAGCTGGACCTACAATGGAGGAAAAGGAACTGTCAAGTTATTGTTTCAACAGTTTCAACAGTGGTTTTATTTCAGTTCAGTTCAAATACCCATTTGTCCCATTTGGAGGCTCATTGTGCCTTGCCTCCTCGCCTGGAAGGTTGGATCCAATTCCTCTGCAATGTTTCTAATCTGCTGGGCTGATCTATAAATGTAGCAGCTATAAGTCACCATATTTTTGAAATATCAGACATACAGCATTAATTAAGAGATTTAACTTGTTAATTACGGTGTAGTGGTGGTGGGACTTGGCGGAAGGTTCTCTGGAGAGCAGTCCTCAGTCGGGGAAGGAAAGCCCTCTGAGTCAAGTCTCTCTCGTTGGACCTGAAATGAACAAAGAGGTTTCTCAGCTTGTTTAAAACCTCTGCTGGCAGAAGCACCCAATAAAGACCTTTCACACATATGCATAACAGGTCTGTGTATATGTTTGTCTTTGTCTTGAATTCCTAACCACATGTTCAAACAAACCTGTCTCTCTCTTGCAGCTCGTCTGTCATGATGATTTATCATCGCCCTATGCTCACGCCAAGACTCAGGTCCTTCCAGCTCACGAGATCTACGCTTTGATTTAATTTCTTGTTTCTGCATGAATCGTGCAATTTCCTACACAAAAAAAGGCATGATCTTACTAATCAGTTGGATGTTAAATAAACGGATACTGATGACATGTCAGTTTATCATTCCACCTCATCCTGTGCCACTTGTGCTACTCTGAAGTCCCCGTCTGGATAAGGACAACGTTGAGATGGCTGAGAGTTCTGTGAGGAAACAGAAAGTAAATGTTCAGATCAACAAACCAAACTTCTGTTTTTCTGCTAACCTTCTAAACTACAGTGTTTCATGTTAAATTCTTGGATCAGTTACCCTCCCAAACAGCTTTTCCTCTTCCTCCTGTAGCTTGAGGGCCAGTTCTTCATCTTCTAAAACCTGCTGCAGCTCCCCCAGGCTCAGATTAGTTTCACTCAGCTCTGGTTGAAGTGGTGCTCCTAAAGATGAAGTTTGACAGTGTCAAATTCACAGAAAATTGAGCAACTGTGATGATGATGAGCACATGATTTGTTAAAAAAAACAAAAAAAACCCATCACCCATTAATCATTCAAGTTTACCGAAAGAGTCGGGGAAAGGTTATTTACAATGACATTTGAAATGACAGCACAAGGTGAAAAGATGCAAAATGAAAGCAACTCCCTGGAATTAATTATCTTACAACCCTCAAGATGAAAAGAAAAAAAAAAAAGAATTAGAAGAAGGAAAAGTAGAGAATTAAAGTACAAAGCAAAGACTATTTTAGACCACTGATTTTGTAGATATGAAACAGGGAAACGTCCCACTTCAGTAAGGAATCAAGACACCACTAAAGCCCAAGTCCAGATAAGGGGATGATTAAGGGAAGATGAGAGGAGCAGATGTACACAGAGAGGGACAGCACCATGCTGGAAGCTTTCCCTCTGCAGATTAGAGTTGGCTGCAGGTCTAAGTGTTACCTGCTGCTGTGCGCCTTGACCTATCCCTGGTTGAAGCCCTGCTGCTGGTGCTGAGACTTTGGCTACGTCCTGGGGCTCTTCGGCGGGGTACATTTATTCTCCTCTCCACGTCTTGCTCCTCCTCTGAGCTTAAGCTTTCTTCTGCGGTCCTGTGTAAATGCCTCCGCTCGCTTGCTGCCCTCCTGACTCTATAATTATTTACATTCCTCTCTCCCCTCTCATCATTGTTACTCCACCTTCTACTGCCTTGTCTTTCTCTTTTAGAAAGGTCTGAGTCCCTTCTCCTAATCTCATAAATCTCTCCATTATCATGATGCCTGTCTCGGTCTTCTCTGTGATCTCTCCCACTGTTCTCTCGGTATGACAATCTCTTCCTCTCCCTAATATCTCCATGGAAACTGTGCCTCGTGGAAGCAGCTCTGTGGAAGGCTCTCTGATGTGGTTGGGAGTCGCCGCAGGAGACCTCACTCCCATGAAACACCTGGCTGTCTCTGCTTTGAGGCCTTATTTGCAGTGGCGCCCCATTGCCACCAAGCTTCACAGGCACACCCCTCTCTTTGAGGACACGGGCCAGCATCTTCCACACTTGGCTGCTTTCACTCTGCTCCCTGCGAGAGCTCCTCTTATCATCTCGAAAACGGACGTGTTTGTCAGGGCTGTCCTTGTAGCTCCAGGTCTTTGCAAAGTCTCTGTTGCTGTGTGTATCCCTGTCATGCAGCCGAACAGATTCACTCTGACTGCGTCGCTTTTCTCTAAACTCGACTAACTGAGAGCCTGGATCCTGACCTCTGATATCATACTCATCTCTGTACTTCCTCTCTTTATCCTGATTCCTAGGCCTCCCTTCATTCAGATCACCATTTTCATAAAAGTCCTCGTCCCACTCTTCTCTCTCCTCCCTGAACTCGTCTGAAAATGTTCTACGAGAGTAAACTCTTCTGCAATTTCTCTCTTGTGGCTGATGTAAAGATGCCCGCTGTCGAGCAGGTGCAGTGTTGAATCTTTCATTCAGCCTCTGGGACCAAACAGAGAGCTGTTCAGAGAAAACTGTGTCCGAGTCATCTGAATTTTCACACAAAGGCTCTCTCAATTCACTCCTAATTTGCCTAATGGAATTGGGGTGTCCTTGATTTGACCATGAAGTTGTATTTTTCTGAGCTGCTAACCCCCTTGGGGAGTTAGTCTGAGGCCCAGTTATGTCTGAGTGAGAAGTAGATGATCGCCACCTGGTGGTGGTGCTAGGGTACTGCTCTTCCCCCTGGCAAACGCTGTTGTGTGTGTGCTGTTGTAGGGATAGCAGTGCAGGGTCACTCGTGCTGCCTTTGGCAATGCCAAACATGCAAACAAAAAAGGGTGGGTGGGTGAGTCTGTTAGTGATTATTATTAATG
Organism: Rhamphochromis longiceps; assembly: GCF_057381845.1. Classification (NCBI taxonomy): domain Eukaryota; kingdom Metazoa; phylum Chordata; class Actinopteri; order Cichliformes; family Cichlidae; genus Rhamphochromis; species Rhamphochromis longiceps. The sequence continues at coordinate 22,586,357 of NC_140576.1, forward strand.
ATGAGGTAACACAGCAATACAATCTACAATTAGTATAAATGGATGAAATATAACTGACATATTTCCATGCATTTACATACAAGAATGAGCCCTGCAAATGCTGTAAATGTAATTCCATGCGTTAAAGACAATATCAAAACAAACATGAGAGCAAGTAAGAAAAAAAAAACCATGAAGATATTCATGAACAAATGAGCAACTTTTTTGTTCATGGCCTTGTAGTATCTGTGATCATTACTACAGCTGCAGTAATGATCACAAGCAGAGCCAAGAATGTTTAGTAAGAAGCTAAATAATGCCAGGTTGTGTCCTATAGTATAACAAAGCCTTCTGCAAACCACTAAAAATATCCAAAAACCCCAAAACATTTTATTTAAACAATGTGAAAATTTCTAAACAACCTTCATAACTATATACAATAAAGCTTTACCTTCACTATGGCTCCCTGACCCTCTACTTCGTCTCCTGATACTCTCCTCTTCCTCTTCTTGCAACCGTTTGGCAATTTCCTGTGGAAACAAGGCCAGTGTGTACACAAATATGACTTTCAGCAGATAAAATGATCTCTTCCATCAAATAAGCACTTAATCAAATATATTTTTCTATTTTCCAGTTTAGTTTTCAACAAGATTCACCAACAACATGTAAGGCATTTCTATAAAATAATGTGAAGAATGACAGAATCTTTTAGTGTATGACATAGTAAAAAAAAAAAAAAAAAAAAAAACCAAGAGCAAATAAAAGACTAAATTATAAAACAAAAAACTGAGCTTCCCCGATTAAAAGAATGACACAATAAATGGTCGGGTTACACTGATGTGGAACTATGAGTCGACATAACTGCAAGAATGAGGCTCCACATACATTGTACCCTTTTCCACCAACAGAGGGCAATATAACATAGATAAAATCAACAGCTGCAATTTGACAATGAAGGAAAATCTTATCCATGAATTAATATATCCCATATGGATGATTTTGCTTTTGTTCATAATGTAGCAGAGAGCTGTCTTGGGCTCCAGATATTCCTTCGTCGGTTTAAACCTCACACCACTCTTTAAACTCGCGTAGCTCCTTTAGATTTGCTCTCATTGGTGAGGTAACAACCAAAATGGACCAAAACCTTAGACCACATTTTTACATGAAGACAGGAATCTTACTAGATTGGACATGCAGAGTTATGTTGGGGGATCTGATACTGCTGTGAGGTGATGTGACATCTTAATAGCGGTCATTTAACTAATTCTGTTCTGGGTGGCCAGAGACACCACAGGATTTAGAACTCTGACTGAATAGAACCTGTAAGAAAAAATTAAGAAAAAGTAAACTTTTACAGCAGAAGCAGATCAATGCCACTGCTCCACTTGAAGTAACACAGGGGATTGTCTGGTCTTACCAGAGCAGCTGTGTGTCTCTACGGTCCAGCTTCAATGTATCTGAGTGCTACTTTTTTGTGCTACCAATAAATCATCAAAATTCAACCAGTGAATTCTATGAGATTTCCCTCTGTGGGCAGCATTTACAACATAAATCATAAGCAAAAGCAAGCACAGCTGCTTTTGCCTTGCAATCAGGACATTTGTGTGAGCCACTTTGCCAGCATCAGCAGACAATCAGCAGCTTGCCATGGCAGGTTAGGCGTGCAGTGCCACAGGGATCTGGCATTTAAAAGTGCACAGCCTGATGCCTTCTGTTCCTTAATTAAAGACACGATCTACAGGGAGGCAAATATTTAATCAACACCTCTGATCTCCCTGTCATTATGGAAAGCAAGCTAACGTGTGCGCTAATAGTCCATCATTTGATCCCCACGTCAACACTCATAAAAAGAAAATACTGCAGAGCCAAAAAAGTAAACTAGGGTTTACATTTAATGTAAAGTGTAAACCACAGAGTTCAAACCCAACCCCTTTACTAATGATCAAGGAATTTTATAGCCCTCTATGACCTCACACCCTCCAAACAAGGAGCTTTTGTACACAGCCTTCTCCAAAAAGGAAACTGCCATGTAGAGAAAATATTTTGCTGTAGTAGCCATGTGAAACAGACAACCAGGCCAGCTGGAGAGTTTTCATGGCTGAGTCGATGACTTTTTCCAGCACAATAGACTTCTCGTTTCTCAGTGACACCATTCATGTTATTCAAAGAATCAGATGAATTTCTTTTTGGTAAAGCAAGTTATACAAAATGCATCAAGACAGCATCATTGAGGAGGGCAGGATTTGCCTTGTGTGTGAACATTCAAACACCGTGGGAGTGGTGATTGATGAGAACCATCTGGTTGGACAACCATGTTTTGGCTGCAAGATGAATTGTTTTTGTATTTACAGCTCTGTAGAGGTTCACTTCCATACCATAAACAGGAGATAGATACATGTAAAAACAGCTATCCAAGCATTATATTTATATTGCAAACTTGGATTTGTAACCAGATGGTCATGCTCATGTTTGTTTATATTAAAACTAGATGTACAGCACTGTGTAAGCATCTTGAGCCACGGCTGATTTCTTTTATAGCTTGTGTCTAAGGAGACAAACTTCACACGAGCAATTTCAGAGGAATGTTTTTTGTTTGTTAAGCCATTTAACATTTACTTGTAAATCACTGAAGCATAAAAAAGAGACCAAAGTGAAGGGAGGAATAAAGAGCTTATTTTAATTTGAATCTTTAGGCACTTTGTTACTAGCAGCCTGTCACAAAAGCACATCAACTGTTGCCATTTTGTTAGCATGATAAAAAAATGTCAAAGATAACAAAGTTTGATAGCATAAAATAATATTTTTGTACTGATTACCAAGGGCACGGAGTATCTTGGGATGGTGTGCAAAGTGTCCTTAAAAAAACACACTGAGAAAACGAAAGTGGAGACAAGAGAAGTTACACATCTGCTACTTTGATCTGAAAAGCTGAAAGACATGTCTTCAAGAAATAGGGGAAAAAAAATCCAGCAAAAACCTGACACATGACTTTGATGCATGGCCCTTCAGTTGATCCGTGTAGTGTTCACTGAGGCCACCTAGAAATGGTCTCAGTGGAAGCGTGGCTGTCAAAAAGCCATTCATAAAGAAAGGGAAAAGGCTTAAGAATGCCAAATTACACAAGAACTAGACTAAAATAAAATGAGTGGCAGGAAGTCCTATGGAGAGATAAACCAAATCTTAATATTTTGGTTCTACAGGAGATCAGGACAGAAGGATAACAGTGAGTGTCTACAGTGTCTAAAACACAGTGGATGCGCTGTCATGGTTAGAGTTTTGATGTAATTATGAATGCAGAAAATTACTGTTCGTTTTTGATCCAGCATGCAACACCATCTGGAAAGCATCTGAATGGGAATAGCTTTATTTATTTTTTAAAATCATGACACTGATGCCAATCACAGTGCATAAAAGCATAGCTAGATTGAAAAACAGATAATAGCGTCTCAGAACCCAGATCTCAACATTATTAAAACATTGTGGCAGAAAACGGAACAAGAGGAAGCCAACATCCAAAGAAGGGCTTTAAATGTCCTTCAATGGAGAACTATTCCTGAAGACTACTTACAGAAATTACAAGAAAGCTCGCCTAAGAGAGTTAAGGATGTGTTGAAGAAAAGGTGGTCATACCAAAAACTGACTTTTAAGCTTCTTAAAACTGCACAAAATCTGTTTTTGCCTTATACACTGCATTTCAAAAATATGCTTAAATTGCAGCATCTATTTCCCAGGAAAATGTAAAGAAATGAGGGTCGAGCCTTTTGCATAATACCGTATTTTATGAACAGATACACCTTGTACATCTTTGAGGCTATACTCAGGTCAAATAGTGATTCATCTAAATGATAATGTCATCATGCTATCGAGTTCACATCGACACGTCATAAAATGCATAATTTGTTAAACCAATAAGCACTAAAAGCAAAGTGCAGCTATGGATAATAGACATGGCACTAATTTTGCAAATATCAGTTGATAAACTAAGGAACTGAACTTGATCATAGTATTAGTTAGTTGTTAATTTCATGGCAACGCTAACGAAATGATCAGGAGATGGCTGATGTCATAGGTTTCTTTTTCCCAAGATCATAAATGTAAGTACAAAGTTTCATAGCAATACATTTCTGTTGAAATATTTTCAGTCAGAAGTAATATTCCTATACATAGAGCTAATGGGGCTAAAACATTCAAGCCATCATTCTGTAATAGAGTTTATTAGAATCTAAATGATTTATTTAGAGATTAAAATATTAAACAACAAAATTGAGAATACGACAGTGTGCAAGTTTTGCATGACTAAATGCGCACATATGAATGCATTCTGGATAAAGCGCTTGCTGGTCCATGTCTGGAGCTAAGCACCGGTGAAACTGCTTGAGCCATCATCGCTTGAACGACTGTGCTAAACAGCTGACCGTGCTTTTAAAGCCCTCTTTTGGAGCGATGGATGCACCCGAGGCCCAGAGCAGCACTTTGCTGCCAGTGGGATTCATTATTTACTCAGTTAGTCCTAAGTGTGAGCAGAATGAGCCATATGATACTCCCTGTAATAGGCGCATAATTAAATGATATATAAATACATCCTAAGTGCCATAAATGCCTATGAGTCCCTGTGCTGTGTGTGAATTCACTGACTTTAAAAGGGGAATGCCAGTGGTATTAATTTACCTTTTACCATCACTAAATCCTATAAAAAAAAAATGATTTTTCCTTACTTTTCACCTGATTTTTTTCACATTGTTTTGTAAGTTTGTATGCATATCATACAAAAAAAGTTAAAAAAATATATATTTGTGCTATCCCTTTTAACAAAAGAAAGAAATGCTCATACTTCCAAGGACAGACGGGAAACGAGTATCTCTCCAAGTATTAGTTTGTGCTGAAGGTAAACTTGTTCATACAGTATCCTGTTCTGCTCTGGTTACTGCCAGCAACTTGATGCCCATGGAAAAGGATTTGTTCCTCTTTCAGGAACAAATCCCTCACAATATTTTACTTTGCAAAGTTTGCTGTCAAGGTTTTTTATCTTATTATCAGGGGAACCGTTCAGTTCGGAGTTAATACCATGGAGCTTTTAAATTAAAAATGACAAAAATGAGTGGCTGGTAGAGGAAAACTAATTTTCTACTTTGCACATCTTTCATTCAAGGATCACGTCTATATCTTCTAGAATAGTCTATAGTGGTTTGAACTTGACTTGACTTTAAAACTATAGATTTGCACAAGAAAGAGATACACATTAAGAAATACATTTAAAATACAAATGCATGCTCATGCTACTGTATTGTTTGACCTGTGTGCGCTGTGACATTAAAATGATGATATTATAAGGTGTTTAAGGTGAATAAATGCAAAAAAGGGTAATTTTAGCCTACTGCTGATTGATTACTAGGCAACATGGAGACACGAGAGATCATGTATAATTCAGCTTTTATGTATATGAATGAGATATAATTATTTTGAAACTGAAATAACAGAAAACAGGTAAAAAAACAGGTTCTTTTAGAACATTAGCAGGTCGCTGCCAGGTAATATATTATGATGACATCAGGATAAATATAACTGAAAATTTGTGGATATAAATCAGATACTACTGTCATGAAAACTATCATAAAAATGATAAAATACTTTCATAAAGTGTTATAGGGACAGTAATGCTGAAAACAGATTATTTTATCCCGTTGCTAGTTACAACATCACAATATCTGATATAGATAAGAACCTTCATGGGCCTAAGATGTACCTGTGTGCCAAGTTTGGATGCTCTCCTGATCATCTAGGGAGGTGTTGGCGGTCACACACACATAAAAAATGAACATGCAGAAAGACAGAGAGAGATTTTGTATATTATAGTAAGATGAGCTTACCAGCCATGTAGTATTATAACACTAGTACACTTTCCATCAAAGTCAACTGAGCTAAAGATAAGATTTTTTTAAAATCAAATATGTTCAAAGTTACCAAACCTAACAAGTTTCTCCCTATTTGGTTACATGCATGACAGCTCATGGTTAAGCTCCCCAGTTAACCTAGGCTATAGCGAGCATGGGTGCTAAGGTAAATAACCCATTTAAGGTTATGATAAAGTTCCAATATTTGGGTAAACCCTTTGAGATGTATGCATCATCTCATTTCAAAGGGGTCCAACCAGACTCTTCTTATCTCCATAAAGGTAGATTTATTTTTTTGAATGTTGGGTACTGTAAAAGAAGATTAAATACACATTGCTTTTTAAAAAAAAATATTTATGCACAGGTTGGTAATAAAATATGCTATGTAAGCAAAGAGATGTGAGTAAAAGCTCACCTCATCATCCAGCTCCCTCCTCTGAGCCTCCTCAGCACATCTCTGGAGTTCTTCCTGAATCACACGGGCGTACTCAAAGTCCTGCTCCTCTCTACAAAGCAGTCGCAGAAGAAAATTACTTCTCATATTTGTGATTTATGGATACAATAATCAACATAACATGCAGCAAAGTAAAAGAAGACATAAATTTGTGCAATAAATTTCCATGCAGTCGCGTAAGGGTTGCATGTAGCACAGTGTGGTTATTGCAGGAGTGTGCTTTGAGGAGTCACCTACAGTTGTCTGGAGGCCTGTCTCTGAAGGGCACTCTGCTGGGCCTGCTGCTCCTCCTCTTCATCCTGCAGCTTCTTGGCTACACGGATGTCATTCTGCACAAGCTGGTTCTTCTGAATGTTGGTGGTATAGTATTGCTCGACTGTAAGTGCAAGGCAGAGAAAAGGGGAGATAGTAAGGCAACGTGCAATGCAAGTATCAAAAGGGACCGTATTTGATCTATTACATATGAATTAATATTTACTATATTGCATTTGAACTTTAAATCTGTTTTCATTTTAAATCATTATGAATGTTTTGATTATCTGAAACATGGTTTGCAGCATGCCAGCTCTTCAGTGATGACACTTTCGAGGAATCTTAAAAATACATACCAAATTGTATGGCTTTTTTTTTTTTTACAAAGATGTACAGAGACACCACAGCAGCAACCAAAAAGGCTTTCATGGAAATACATATGTATATGTTATGTAGTACATATACATCTGTGCGAGAGTTGACACTTATTGAAAAGTGTTCATAAAATTGTGGTTGCGTAATTAAAATACTCGAGGGAGCTGTTGTTTTGGATTGCATTATTTGGCACACCAGTGCAATTCTAAAGTCCTTGGCAAGTCTGCAGCATAACACTGCGGTTGTGAATACTTCAGGAAAAGATGAACCCAACATACAGTGGTGGTTCACTGAGACAGAATGGAGTGCAGCTCACATAATAGAAGTTAGTAGACGCTTGCACAGTATGCAGCTGTCAAATAGCTGCTTAACTTTGTACTTACTCTCCTGCTCTTGCAGGTTGTGTGCCAGCGCTCCATCCTCCAGCACAGCAAAACACTGGCACACTGAAACAATAGACAACAGCAACATTTACAAACAGTTACAAAGTGCTCACAAATGAATGAAGGGGTGGGATACAAGTGTTTAATAAAGTGAGGAGTTCTCAGAGGCTGACGATTACTAAAACAACAGAAAACCGACAGCAGTCAGGAATGGATGTCAATGGCTCCATCGAAAAACAAAAGCTAAGCCTTTGGATGAACTGTGCTGCTTTTGGTCCAACAGTCTGTCCAAAGGGAAACAATAGGATACAAGTGCTGTGTGTTATGATGGATGTTTACACGACACAGACAAAAGCAGAGGAGTGTCCCTTTAAACTGGAAAAAGCAACCGTCCACCACTCTGGCATCACTGTTAAATACATGAAAGGATCTTATAAAATGTTTATAGCAGGGTAGCTGCATTTCAGAGAAAGATTCAAGTGCCCAAAATTAGCAGTCACAGACTTTTAGAGCAAAATAGCAGCTCCACCGTCCTGAGCGATGCTCATGTGCTACACGTGTGTGAGCAGCTTTTAACAGTAACAGCAGTACAACACACAAAGTCATTCGCTCATTGTTAAAAGGATGCTAAGAGATGCCGAGATGCATGCTTTTCTTTCACTTATGTGCTCACTATGCCTACCAAATGAATATGCAAAGTTTAAGAGCAGCTGACTGCAAACCTTTAAGTTATTGCAGATGGTACAAATGTACAGTGTGTCGAATGAAAGCTGTAAGGCTGACATAAATCCAAAGGCTTTAACTACAAGCTTGCTGTATTCCAACTCTGTCTGGTACTCCATATCAAGCCACAAGTCTTTCATATCCTGTGATCCAATAGTCTGGCCACCTGCTGCTAGATATGTCATTAGTGAACTCTCACCAGAGAATGCTGCAAAGACTAGCACTTTAACATAGACTTAAGAACATAAGAATTATACAATTGTTATTCTAATCTAAACTATAAACATATTAAGTGCTTACAGTAGTCCTTAATGAGGCACAGTAGCTTCTTATCGGTGTTTAAAGATCTCGCAAACAAACTCAAACGTTACTCAGGAGAAAATGAACACAGACAGCAGCATTGTGGCTTAGATGTTTCTCCAACTCTTCCATTTCTCCACTCACACAGCTTACAGTGACCCCGCCAAAACCGCTTACCGGTAGCTACCTAATAGATTTTCATCAGGGAACCCAGAGAGTTGCTTTTTCGTACAATGGAGGCTTCTAAATAGCAAAAGAACGACAGAGGACAGTGTCTAAGAGGAGATTTAGCTCACTGCTGAAAACCTTTCATGCTGAGCCAGAGACTGGGCCAATTAAAAACACCTGTCCTTCTGCTAATCCATCCACTGAGCCCAACACAGCGGGCTGTGTAACGGTTGTGGAGACAATGGCTCCACAAATGTTGCACACATGCTTTCAGTTGTTTAAGATAACCTGATTAGCTTGTGAAAGCTTAAAATTTATATGCAGGCTATAACACATTTTACATTGATATTGTTGGGGTTTTTTTTTTTATTATTCTTTTAGCCTTTTTTAGGATATATAGACAGATAATATTTCTAAACTTTCAGGAAAACCTAGTAGTGATATATACTGCTTGGACAATTGGGTACACCAGCATGAGCTTACATACTATCAAAGCTACTCAATTTCTGATGCTTGTAAGTTTTTAGACTGAGAGACACTTCTAATGCGCTTCCTTCTAGCCCTGGTAAAGTCTGTACCCAGGCAGCTGTGACCATAAGTTGAATAAGTGGATGGACAGATGTCCAGGAAAATGTTACCTTTAACCACAGCCTCAAAATAAACACATAACTGTCAACAAAAAATTATTCATATGAGCGGATATAAAAAAAGAAAGAAAAGAATTTGTGCCAGGGCTGTTGTGTTAAATTGCACTGGATTGTTCAGGGGTCAGGTTGCCACTTGCTTGAGGATGCTTAATGGAGAGCAGCGTGTTATTATTAAAGGTGTATAGACAAATGAAGTACACATTTACCCAAAAAAAAAAAAAGGTTTTAAATAAAAGGCAGACAGATCTCTGAAATGTACTTACTATCTGGAGATGTATTAGATGGTAATACTGATGACGACAACAAGTTGGTGGCGTCGACATTCATTCTAATAGGGATATATTAGGATTACAGGACAGCAGGTGAATACAAATATAACATCAGGTGTTTGATCCATTCCAAGCTTGAAGAATGTTTCAAGACATTCATTCATATCTAACTCATACCTATCTAAATATGCATTCCTCTCGCATTTTGTTGAACTTTATCTTGACCACTAACGCCTAATCCTATAATGCTTATAACAATTTTCTTCATTTATACAAAACACAATTGTATCCAACGTTTTATAGACAATCAAAGGCTCTTCCTTGTTTGAAAATAGGACAGTAAAAAAAAACAACAAAAAAAAAAACAACCTGCTAAGAAGAAGTCTCTGAGGAGTAGGTTTCAATCTAGAGAGGCTCAACTGTCACAGGCCATGAAAATCACCCAGACAGCACAAAGCCCCAAAGGAAGCCTCTTTACAACACGAACGACCCTACAAGCCTACACTGAGAATTTTACCAAAACAGACATGCATTACCACTTACACCTGTCGCTGAGCTTAAGAGACTATCCGCTAAATGGATCTCTAACCTGCCCTTATGGGTCCAGTCTGCCGGTGAGGAGGGTTTAAGTCGAAGGATTGATTTTATCCGACGGTACAAAATGACAAGTCCAAACAATTTACTCTTCGAATCCAACGAAGAAAGAAGAGCAAAGCGGAAAATGAGGGGAAAATGAAAGAAATGACAGTCTTCTCTGGCATGAGCATGGATGTGCATGTGGGTGTGTCTGCATTGTGGGCGAACTTGTTTTTCCACAGCACTGCTATAGGGGTTGGAAACAGAGACTTCACAATTGTTACTTCTAAACAGGTTTTGTGAAACAAGGTGTGAGACACTCAGAGCCACCAATCCCCCCCAAAAAACATATGCTCAGTGTGACTGCAGGCAATCCAACTGTAAGCTTCTTAATGAAGGTCCTTAATAGGGTTGTGTCTGTTTTCTAAGAGGATAGTGAATCAAAGATCCAGCAGGGGAAAAAAATTAATGCTACATTTGGAAAAAACAAGGATAAGATCCACTGAGAGTGAGAAAGAGTACAAAGCAAAAACATAATGTAAAAAAAGCAAAAAAATAAACAAAAAAAAGCCTGAGTCAGCATCACTGTATAGCACAGAGCTCCCCACTAGTTTGACTTTTGTAATATCCAATTTTTAAGCAAGAACCTACCACGGCTATGACCTTAAAGCCTAGACAGTCGTATGGAAAAGTCTGTTTTCCATACATTTAAATGCATTTTTTTCAACTGCAACCTTCACTCATAATACAGAAACACATAGGTGAATGTATTTTTATTAGCGCACTAACAGCCGATCTTCCAAAACAAAATTATGCAGATCATGTCTATGATCCAGCGCGCAGGAACAGCCGCTCAAACACTGACAGAGATATTTCACTTTCATCTTCACAGCTACTTGGATAGCAGCAGTTGCAAATGCCTGCCAAACAAAGAAACCGGCTAAAGGAGAAATGACAAGGGTTCTATTTTCAGCCAAAATCCCCCACTGACCGCCCACATGCTCTCTCCTCTCGCTCCCTTCCTCTCTGGACTGTTCTGCTCTCCTCCTCACTGCTTTTTCTGCACAAGATTCCACCACGAAGTGCCTGGCCATCCCACAGATCTTTGTGTTGTGCTATAAACGCAGCATACTGGGCCAAATAACTCCTGAACTAGACCAGTTTGTCAGGGAGAACAAAGAGAGGTGAGGGTATTGGGACTCTGGGTCAGTTGGTGAGAGTGAAATTAGGAATAAGGGGGAGGTGGGGGGGGGAATTCCTCTGGGAGCTGCATTCCCTCAGCACATCAGGCTATATCAGGAGCAGGAGAGGAGGGAAAAAACAGGAACTGATAAGGGGTGCAGTGGAAACAAAGAAAGCTGACTTTGCCGGGGCTCTTAAATGGTGAGGAAAGTGAAGGTGGAAAGGGACAAGGGAAACTTTGGCTCTTAGGAAAAAGGAAGCATATGCATGCACAAAAGAACACAAAGTAAACCATCGCAGAACTAAAAAGAGAAAATGTCTCTCTGGTAAAAAAGATAATGGATAAAGAAAAAAAAAATCAGTGACCAGACAGATGATTTACATACTGCAATTGCCTCATTGACAAGTTTATAGGTGCATTGTTCTTGACAATGACAATAAATAAATAAATACTAAATACTATTACTGGCTTTGTTTGTGCACTGGCCCCTGCTCAATAAAGCATAAAAATGCTAAGCTGCACAGTGTGCCCTTTGTGTGTGGAAACAAGAGTGGAGTGCTGAATTATCTCCCTTGATAAAAAGACTCGCAGACCTACTTCTATCCCATTCATTAGCTTGGACATGCCAAAGAATGAGTCTTCACTGAGGCGACAGCTTACAAGTTCCTAACCTGTGAATGTTTCCACACTTACATGCAAGCAGATAAAAATCAATTTAGCGTCATTTTCTTCAGAGTCATTTTAAGCTATAGATTGAAAATTATTCAGCACAATACATTTAAAATGTTTTAAACAAATATGAATTTATTGTCTAGCATATTCAGTATAGTTAGAGAAGCTAAAAAAAACAAGCACATAATTGTGAGTATTTTGCAGAGCACCTTCATCTGAGCTGAATTCCCATTTCTTTCCCATTGATTCACATATCCCGGCTATCTCATTCTTTGCTCTTATCTGCATCCAGCATGCCAGTTCTGTCACTCATGAGATCAATCTCTGTAAAGCAATGCAACATGGCCCTTTGTACACAACAACTTTGTACTCCAGCCTTATTTTACCTGGCTTTAGTCTTTCCTGTGTGGTTGCTCTCCCAAACTCTATACGGGAAACCAGCTTAATAAACCTAAAGCTGGCTGAACATGTGCATGGACCCTCATCAAGTTTTTTCCAGGCTCAGCCTTTTGGGGGGTTGACTGCGCACATAAAAATGACTGGTTCAAATAAAGCTTGGACAAAGAGGTTTTGTTACCTTTTATAATGCTTGCATTTGCTTGTTATTTCTGGCCGTGCAATAATTAAAAATGGTTTTGTTTTTAAGATTGGGCAAACTAACCCCTACTTAGAAAATGCTGGTTAAAAATATTTTTGTCCTGGTGATTTTCCTTTGGTGAAAGGCCAGACCAACCTGTTGCAGGGAAAAACCCTGCTCATACTTCAGTTGTTTGAACAGCGTTAATGATGCGCACGTTTCCTTTGTTAGATAGTGATTCATAAAAGACGATCAGTTCTTTTTAGATGCTTAGTACATTTGAACAATTATTAAACTTGATTGAAATATCATCAGATCACTGTGTGTTTATTTTTTTCTCGTGACTTCATACAAAGCAATTCAATTTGACTGCAATAAATAGACTAGAGTTTTTTAGATTTCCTAACAGACAATTCGGTACCAGCTTTATTCCTGTTACCATGCAGCACAGCACTTAAATCTGCACTGTCTGCTGCATCAGCCACAACACACAACAAGACACTTCTTATCCGATGTAGATACAGAGCACTGATTTAAGTTAGTCATAACACAAAAATGAGAGGATACAAAGTGGTCGCTCTCATTCTCTCTCAAACAGAAGGGTAGACAAGTCTGCTCTTAGCTAGAGTGTCAATAAAAACTCTTACGGGCTCCATGTCTGTAGCTCAGTAAGTGCCCATGATCTCTAACCTGCATGTATAGAGGCTAAACACGCACACACACAAAGCTTTTCTCCAGACATACAAAGAACCACTTTTCTCTTGAACTTTCTATAGCTGCTAAAGTTGGGTCTGTGTGGGAGTGTATAAGCCTACCTTCTTGGACACGTGGAAGGTTGGATTGGTCAATCTCCAGCTCTGCCATCACTGTCCTCCCTGTGCCCTTAAAGCCTCATGATGATACAGAAGACTCTGGCAACAGAAAGAAATTGGTTCTTAATTAACATACAGCAAAATTAAGAAGCAATGAGTTTCCACGCCAGACAACCATAGTGAACTCGAACCTCAAATAAAACATTTGGTAATAAACATACTGAACAGATATTAACCCACTAATATTCGCCCACAGAGCTGATTACTCACTAACTAGCTGAGATCAATGGCTACCAGGAGCAACGCTACTGTTGCCATTAACTAAAGGTTAGAATGTAATGTAAACATAATTTGAAGGCCACTTGCAGAACAAAGTAAAATAACAGCAGCCCTACCTGTTCCCAGCACGCAGCCGCCCACGCACACACTGCAGTGTTGTGTTTGTACACAGCCTATTCAACAAGTACCAAACATGACAGCGAAGTGTCAACTTTGGAGTCGCTCGCACTTCTCCCTCCCTCTCTCCTTTCCTGTTTCTCTGTCTGTCCTACAAACTATGCAAAATGTCACGAGCACACTTGACCGTTTCTAACGCCTCTACTTTGGGTGTGAATTTTAAGCGAAAGCGGAGGTACTTGTTCATCACAGAAACAAAGACCCGTAGACTCGTGATGGTAAGCCAGGGCGGACAAACTTAGCCCACAGTCTGTCGCTCCGGCTGCTGCTTCTTCGCAGCTCCTGTTCGGCAACAGTGTGGGCGGTTAAAAGATGCTGCCTTTACGTGCAAACCGAAACTCGGGCTCTCGTCTATCACGAGCCACGGTATCTTAATAAAAATTCAAATGTATTGCCAAATGTTTTACCAGCTCTTTCATTCCAGGAAAAGCCCGTTTTCTTCGGTGGCAGAGGCAGAGGCAGGATAAAAGGTCGGTATAGAAAATAATAATAATAATAATACTGTAAGGAAAGAAGAGCTCAATTCAGGCCAAAGGTGATTATGAATTCAGATGGGACACGTGGTAGCAGGACACTGAAGTTGGTGACACCCATCTTGTATACTATTAAAGCTCCAGTAATGCTGTCCAGGCCTAAGCATACATAGTTGTTCAGCGAGTGAATATGTATTTTTCAACAGTCCTTGAAGGCATCTCAAATGTTCCAATTGCTCACATTTTCCAGAGCGGCATAGGCTATACTTTACTATGTATTCTTTTTATTGCTGTAGTTTGAATATAGTAGGCTGTGTTTATTGGTTTCATTGCAAAGCATGGAGATGGGAAAGGACGGAAAGACATTTGAGAGAGGGAGCTGAGGAAGGAATCTATCTGTCGAATTCAAAGCTGATAATTAATTTCACTCAACATCTGCTTCAAGAAAAAAAAAACTAGATTTGTGCAGAAATAATAGGCAGAACTAACATTTCCTGCAGTGTACAGATAATAAGCCAGACTGACAGTTTTAAGACTGATAATATTGGAGAGAGACAGCTCTGACTAAGAATACGATTCCCCCCTTAGAAATACATTTAAACCCAATTTACTGGTAATGTGTAAAATGACAACTATTAAACGTAACGTTTCTAAACGTAACGATGCCCTCTGCTGGCTGCGTTTGTGCCGCTGAAATATTGGCAAGTTAGAAAGAAATCTCTGGTCTCGTAGTTGAAAAGGATGGCAATGTTTGGATTGTTATAACTTGTTGATGTGAGGCGTAGTTTTAAGATGCATGATTTTCAGGAGGTTTAGACAGTCCGATGTTTTCAGGGATAAAGGTTGGTAAATAAGGGCATATTAACCAAAAAACAAACAAGCATGGGAATCAGATCAAGAAGAAGAAGAATTCAACTTGAGAGTATCAAAGAAATAAACAGATGGAGAGAAAGAGATTGGGCTGGAGGGGGTCTCATTCAATTCAACTAGCACATGGCGTTTCCACCTGGTGGTGACCACATTTTTAGCAGGTGTTAAGCCAGCGAAAAGCATCTTTCTAGACTTTGTGTGGTGCATGAAAAGTAGTCACCCGAGGCTATTCCCATACCATGAAATAAAAGGCGTCACTTGTGTCTACGAGCCTCTTTCTCTGTATGCATCGCCAAGACTATGAATGGCCTTGTTATACCACACCTAACAATGTCCAAATATGAAATTCCTTCTTTGTGTTTTCCTGCTCAGTATTTTATTATGGAGCTGAGATGGAGAGATGGAACTTTCAGTTGTGTCTGTCAGGCTGAAGGACATTACGTCTGACACTGTGGTCAGCAGCACAGGAGCACCACAGGGAACTGTGCTGTCCCCTCTTCTCTTCACCCTGTACACCTCTGACTTCTGCTACAACTCTGAATTATGCCACATTCAGAAGTTTGCAGATGACACAGCCATCATGGGGTGTATCTGGGATGATCAGGAAGAGGAGTACAGAAGTCTGGTGAGGAACTTTGTCGCATGGAGTCACACAAACCACCTGCAACTCAACACCTCAAAGACTAAGGAACTGATTGTGGACTTCGGGAGGTCCAGAGAAGGTCCACTGCCGGTTCAGATAGAGGTGGAGGAGGTGGAGGTGGTCAACAAGTACAAGTACCTCGGGCTGTGGGTGGACAATAAACTGGACTGGTCATGCAACACAGAGCACCTGTATAAAAAAGCCCAAAGCCGACTGTACTTCCTCAGGAGGCTGAGGTCTTTTAACATCTGCAGGAAGCTCCTGAGGATGTTTTACCAGTCAGTGGTTGCTGGAGTACTTTTCTATGCTGTGGTGTGCTGGGGGAGCAGCACAGCAAAGAAGGACTCATGCAGGCTGGAGAAACTGATCAGGAAGGCTAGCTCTGTGGTCGGCATGAAGCTGGACACTCTGGTGACAGTGGCAGAGAAAAGGACACTAAAAAAACTGCTGGACATTATGGACAATGCTGGGCATCCTCTGCACACGGCCATTAACAACCAGAAGAGTCTGTTCAGTGACAGGTTGCTTCTCCCCAAGACAAGAACTAACAGACTTAAAAACTCCTTTGTCCCACACGCCATCAGACTGTTTAACTCCTCTCTGGAGGGGGGGGGGGGGGACAGGTGGACAAAGGAGGGGGGAACAACTAAGCTGTAGTGCCTCTTCACCTCACTGTGCAATAGCTTTTGTGCAATACTTTTGTTAATAGTCAATGGTGCAATAGACCTAAATACTTGAAATGTGCAATTCACTTGTATTTTTTATTTTTATTCCTATTTATTCTATTTATCCCCTTCATATATTTTATTTATATATGTCTCTGTATTTATATATGTGTGTGTGTGTGTGTGTATATATATATAATATTCTGTAACTGTAACTTCTGTCGGTGCTGTGCTTTTGGAAACCGAATTTCCCAGAGGAACCCACCCGAGGGATTAATAAAGTTTTATCTTATCTTATCTCTTATCTTATCTTAAAGGTTCTCAGTCATCCAGGTCATCGTAGTCTAAGGAGCTTGGAAAGAAAAGCGTCTGGACTTCTTTAACCTCCTAGGACCTGGTGTGTAGACATCACATTTTGGGTTGTCTAGAGCACAATACAAAATTTTGCCCAATCAGCCCAAATAACAAAGAGAAATTAAAAATGCATGCCATGAAAGAGTTTGAGTCTTTTTTCCCAGATTTTAAGCCGCATGGGAGGGTTGTCGACCCCCTGTTGATCCTCTACCTAATCACGAGAGCCAAGGTGTGAAAACGGGTGTGGGTCACAATCAGCCAAGGTTTCGGGTGAACCCACAGAGAAACCAGCCCAACCCTATCATGTGATTTACTGAGAAATTTCAGTTGTCTAATTCAGCCAGATAAAATCTTATACATGCTTCAAATAAACTTTAGTACAATCTCAATTTCCAAAAGTTGTGATGCTGTGTAAAATGTGAATAAACCAAACATCACTTTTGCACATCTTATAAATTCATATTTTATTCACACCAGAACATAAAAATGTGTAAACAGACACATTTTACTGATTTATGAAAATTTTATAGCTCATTTTGCAATTGATGGCCACAACATGTCTGAAAAAAGTTGGAAGAAGGCTAAAAAAAAGGCTGAAAAGGTCAGTGGTATTAAAAAGAAGCAACTGGACAAACATTCTGAACTGGAAACAGGTCAGTAACATGAATAGACATAAAAAGAGCATCTTAAAGAGGGAGAGTATCTGGGAAGTAAAGATGGGCAGAAGTTCACCAATCTGCGAAAAACAAAAACTGCATCTAAAAATTGTGGAAAACTTTGAGAGTAATGTTCCTCAATGTAAAGTTGGAAAGATTTTGAATATCTCACCATCTACAGTACATAATATCATTCAAAGATTTCGTGAATATGGCGATCAGGCGACACTGCATTAAAAATGCTATTATAAAATGCAATTAAAAATGTTTTCCCAAAAACACCGATGCCTGGAGGAAATTCTTGATTAAATTGTCAAAAGGACTGCATAGAGTAGGAAAAACATCAAGTTTGGGGGAGCCATAGTCTATTATAGATGCTGAAATAACTTGGAATTGGCACACTGGCCTCGACTAATTCAGAATATAAATTTTAATTGCATTTCATGATATATAGCAACACCTAATGGAGTGTCTGGCATGCAAAGCATAAAATAAAATGTCACTGTTGCTTCATTGGCTCTCATTATCAGGGACTGAACGCTGATGTCATACATCTAATAAATATACAAATTACACAGAGAGGTGCAAAATATGACTTTGTAAATAACTCCCCCCTCCCATCACCCATCTCATACTCAATAGCCAAGCCTCTGAGCAGTGATGCTTGGTGTACTCATAAAGTTTCGTTTTACTGCATGACTAAGACGTGAAAGCACAGATATAAAAGCTTAAAACCGCCAGGCTTCTAAATAAAATGCATCAATCAGTCTGATTCAGTGGTCCATGGAAGCATTTTCTTGTTGTCTTAAAATGTCAGACGGCTTATAGACAACATGGCCCTCAACATTTTAACAAGTCCACTCCACCTCTCTAAATAATTACAGATTTATTAGGGGTTTGCTGGGCTTTGTTTGCAGAGATACAGCCAGAGGATTCAAATGGTCCAAGAGTTTAATGAACTAGTAGTATAAAAATATTAGTCATTTGTCTGCCCTGTTTCTCCATCTGCTCCCTCGTGGGATTACACTGACGTGACATCTTAAACACCTGCCTCGATACCTTTTACAAAGTCAGTAAAAAAACATTCAATCAACCTTAAGAGCAGGTAAAATATGACTATGCCCTTGAAGAATGGGCCAACTCACATCTTTTTTTTATTGAGACTATAAGTCACCTGTTGATTTATCACAAGAGTGCGAATCTGGATGATGTTGTCGTCCGTAGCAGCAAGAAAAGGTCTGTGTCTGCTGTGCATCATGCAGGAAGTGGGTGGGAAGGGGTTAGGCTACAGCTTCAACTATATAACACCGTTAGGATCAGCAGAGCACGTAGATTTCTCCTTTTCACCCTCTGTGCAAATCAGAGCCACTTCCATCAGCACTGATGAAGTGTAACCATCTTCTCTCCTGGGCCTTTGTGCTTGTGGCCTCAAGCCCACTGCTGGCCCACCCCATTACAGAATCTGCTGAGATGCCGTATCCAGGACCTGGTGAGTGGAAAGTAATATCTTTATTATAGCTGTTATACAAAGTAATTCCCTGTGTCAGTCCCTTGATTAGCATTTTTAGTAATAAAACATAATTTGCAACGATTAATGGCAAGCTAGTCATGTCCTGGGGCCTTGAAGTAATTACTTTAGAGCTGCAGTGTTGAACAATGATTGCTCTGCCAAAGTTCACATGCCAAAGTTCTGCCATCAGAGAGGAGATTGAGTTTTTGTTCAATTATTTCGAATGCTTTATTGTGATTACCAGTGAGAATTAGATTACAAAATGTTCACAGCACGAATCCGTACCTCTCAATGGTGTTCCTACCAACTGTGTGGGCTTGTTTGGTTCTCCTCAGTATCAGCGGAGGACCGAGGAATCAGCAGTCTGGATGACCTGCCTCTCTCTGAGCAGGACGGTACAGGCCCTAGATATTCCACTCTAATATCTGATGAGATCAACAGAGATGGTAAGAAACGTGCATTGACCAAACGTGACTTTACATGACTTAATTTTGCAGAAAAGAGTGTGCTTTAGATGTGGATTCATACACAGTTACATAGTAATATGCTTACTAGAGCACTACTTACTTTTAAAGCTCATTTGCACATTTTGAGCTTCATATACTTCATATGCTGTGTTCTGCTAGAGTAGCTTTGCATTAGTTACAGTTTAAAAATCTTACACTTGGTACAGCCCCTTCATTTATCTACTGCCTGAAAACCCCCCAACTTTAACTCCTCTTCCTCATTTAGGCCCACTTTCTTCTGAGTCGCTGCCCCTTTCAAACAGAGACGAGTGCCTGAGATAACCAAATGAACATATCTATGTACTTTTATGAGATCCCCTTTTTTCACATCATGCAGATCTAAGAGCAGAAAAAATAGTCTGACAATGAGCACACAGGGCCTAAACTTACATAGCACATACAAACCATGGCCGTGTCTAACGTTAGCAACCATCATCATAAGAGTAGAAAAAGTACAGTACATCTGTTTTAAATGAACTCTACTGACATTCCCAGAAACACAGCTAAGCTATCAGCATATGTTTACCATGTTTCCTTTTCTCTCAGGTGTCAGAACAACAGGTCTGCTTCCTAGGGGGCTCAAAAGAGAGGTAGGTTTTCAGTGAATGCTATTCCTAAAACATCAAAGTAATGTGAGCAACACCCTGTGACTAATTCACTAAATCGCTTTATCTTGTCTTTCAGGTCCTGTTGGAGAAACAAAGTCTCCTAAATCCTTTCAGCCATGCGCTGGGCATCCGGAAACAGTTCAGGAAGAGAGGAGGGAATTCAGAGTGTTTCTGGAAGTACTGTGTCTAAAACAGTGACTGAAAACAGGCACGAGGCAGGGCTTGCACTGAAAGAAAAAAAAAATCAAACATCTTACACTCACACTGGCACATGCAGCCAAAATAAATAAGAAATACCTCACATGCATAAAGCGCATGTGCAGTCGCACACCCTCACACGCGCATACAGACATACACAAAATGCCCCATCTGTGATTGAAACATATTGCTAAGAGGCTTTAAGATGATTTATTAGGGTTTAGTTAGAACTGTGAAATCCACATATAAAGTCATTGGTTGTCCAATGTATGGCTAAATTTCTTTTAGACGTGAAAGTCAAAGATTATATAGCACTGTTCGTTGAACAGAAATAAAAAAATATTGTAAATAAATCATGTATTTGTCTTTTCTTGGTAAAAGGTGAACCCACTATGCCTTCCGTAAATTAAGAAAAAGGAAACAAAAAGACTTTGCAAAGTTGGTTCTCGAGTTTTCTTCATTTTTTCCTTTTTTTATTATTTTACAGCAGAAAGAATATAAAGCATTCAGAAAACATCTTCCATATTTTAAGGGCAATTCAAAACGTTTTGCATGGCTTCAGCAGCTGAAATCTTTTTTTTTTTTTTTTTTAACATATCCATCGAGTCAGTGACGCTTGTACATGCACAATTACAAAAATAAAACTTACAAACAAGAGAAGGGGAGAAAAAGGAGGAAAGCAAAACACATTAGGAGAACCAAGAGGACATGAAACTTTTAAAGATAGGGGTTGGGAGCGGAGAAAAATTGTCACATAACAGGGAAAGACAGAGAGAAAGACAGCTATAGAGGAGAGGAAAATAGATCTAACACTAGTTCACATGCAAAGTGTCGAGGACCCATGGCTTTCTATCAAAGCAGGGCCTTTTTTTTTTCTTCTCAGTTTGGAATTGATGAAAACGTGCAGTTCGGTAAAGGGTGCCATATAATTGCTGTCCATAAACTACTGAATGCTTGTCTTGCAATACTGGCATTTGCATAAGAGTAAGTCGACTACATGTGTCCAATCATTTTAAACTTTGCTAGGTCTATAAGGTCTCCACAAAATAGTTCTTTATTGCTCTGTGTCAACAAGTGGAATATACTGTAAATCTGTTTGTGTTCTGTTGTCCTGATGTGCCTACCTTTCTCTGGTTGGGGTGCTTCGGAAAAAGAAGAGGAGGAAAGGCAGATTCTCAGGTCAATTCACAGAACATCTCGAAATTAGTAATACTGTCAGCTAACCTGCCGTCCCATTCACAAATGGCAGTAAAAACAAGATTTAAGCTTTTCATACAGCTA
The DNA here is from genome assembly GCF_057381845.1 of Rhamphochromis longiceps. Classification (NCBI taxonomy): domain Eukaryota; kingdom Metazoa; phylum Chordata; class Actinopteri; order Cichliformes; family Cichlidae; genus Rhamphochromis; species Rhamphochromis longiceps. Next base: position 22,607,838 of record NC_140576.1, read on the forward strand.
CACTCTTAATCATAAATACCCTCTACACTGTCACCTAAATGAATTATAAAGGCCTAAAGAAGTGGCCAAAGTTACACAATAATATGACAGCTTTCTACGAAAAAGCGTCAAATCATTTATCTTAAAGACATATACATAAACAACCATCATTTCAGGGCTCTAGTACTGTGTGTACTGAGGTTATTTTGAGGAAACTGTTCATACACTACAGCAAGCCGTGTTAAAGATTTCACTCTTGCACTGTTGAACCTGTTTGTCTGCTAGAAGGGGTTTTGAATTTCAGCTTCTCTTGCTGTGAATCACATGTCCTGCTCTGTTTCCTCCTCCCCGTTTTGGCACCCTGAGTAAAATACAGAAGGGAGGTGAACCAGTCCCTCAGTCTGGGTAAAAATAAATAAATAATAACAATGCTGCCTTCACCACTCAATGTACAAGTGAAATTGACACCTGACATGTCAGCATGTGTGCTGTGCGGTGTCTTGTGCGTGTGTTTGTGTGTACCGTGTGTCACTTAGTTGCTATATATACTGTCACAATGTCTCTACCCTTGTCCTTTTGTCTTATTTGAAGTTGGGAATCTACTGATTAAAAAGGATTTTAAAAAACAAAAACAAAACAAAAAGTTAGAGCTTGTCTAAAAACAATCCCGTCCTCATGCTTTGCCATGAAATCATCAGTAGCTACTGAGTATTGATCACTGGCTCAATTAGTAGGTTTGCCCTTCAGTCACATGCCCTCTGTCTTTCTGAGTTCTGTGACACCTCAAACCAATGTTCATTGCTTTACAGAACAGTAAGTCCTTTAACAAGTCTATCTGACTACCGATTCTAGGAAAATAAGCATGCTTTAGGTGCACTTCTGTCACCCAGTTAACTATTTTACCCATGCAAGCATAATAAATCCTTCTCCTTTTTGCCGCAACATTGCATTGGCTACGCATTCTAACCACAGACTAGAGGATGAATGCAAGGCAACAAACTCCAGTAGTGGCATTTCTAAATGTGGTTTTTAACAAGCTGTTCCAACAAAAAATGGAAAAGAAGACAAAAACAAAGAAAGAAAAAAGCTAGCATGTTGACAAGCTTGAGTGCTGTATTATAAGTGTTGTGTGCAGGCATATAATTGTGGCTTTGGTGAGTGGAATGGTATAACAGTGGCGATCGTGTGTATTTATGTGGAAGATAGAACACTGTCTGTGGGTGACCGCGTTCTCTCACATCAACCTCAGATACAATGCAAGTATTCTGAAACTGGATTACTGTTTTTAGGATATGAATATAGGCACTTCCTACATAAACACTCTGGAAATTACGTTTACATATCAGGTGACTGGAAAAACAACAGCAAAAAACAAACAATTAAAAAAACAGTGACTCAAGTAAATAAATTGGAAAAATACACATTTGGCTTAATTATAATTTAACAAACATGACAACAGTTCACTAAACAAAACTCAAGTTTTCCAGTGGCACTTGGCTGAATAATCACGTATCAATACTTGGATACAGGATAGACTTTATGGTGGTAATATATAATAGGGATTAAACAGCAGCCAACAGGCACCTCTGAACCAGCAGCTTTACTGTTGTTATCTCTCAAATTGTTCCTCCATCCCAATTACATTTTCTCTGCTATACTGTCATTTTATAAATAACCCGATGCACAAAATGCATCTTATCTTTCATAATTACAAATGGCACTAGTGCACTGGTTTGCACTTTAGTTTCTGCAGTTGTTTGGACTCTGTAGTGAGGACAGTGACTACTTTCAGTGCCATCCTTCTGTTTAGAATCATTTTAGCACCTTTGACTGCTGGCACAGTTCATTTTGCAAACTTGTTTTCAGCTGCTTGGCAAAGAAATGTGGTCATGGACATAATGCTACATGTGGTTTTTAACTAAACGCGTTTTTCTGACATGGAATACAACATATACATTTAGACTCTGGCAGCCTTGATCCAGTGCTTTTAACCGAAACACCGTACAGAGAAACACCCGTCACTACTCGACTACGAGGAACAACTCTGAATTCTCCAAGTGTCGGTCGATGCAGCAAATTGTAAATTAAAGTTTGCATGTTTACTCCCATCTTTTTCAGGGACAGAGTAACAATGTGAATTGTTTTATATGTCCACCACGGGCAAGGCTGCCATTTACAATCTTAAAGATCAGATAATACCTCAGCAATGAGAAATCAGCACATTCCATTTGCAATGACAACAAAAAAAGTAACTCAACTTTGTTACGGTGTGTTCGGTGATTGATAAATGCTCTATTTATCTGTAGAAATGGTGCACGCGTGACAGACTTAAATGCTTTCAGCACGAATAGGACTTTCTTTGCAAACTGTGTACCTTAACGTTTTTGCGATCCTCTGCCAGTTTTGATGTGATGATCTTCAGTGCTAGTGTGTATTTCACTGGATGATTATCTGTTCTGCAAAAATTAACTTAATTTTCTTCTTAAGCTATATAGCATTCACATACCTTGGCACCATTGGCAAAAGGTTCTTGGTAGCCCAAAAGAAAGAAATGAAAATAAAATAAAATAAACACAACCATACTTGTTTTAAGATAATTTTGAAGACTTCTCCTAACACTAAATACAGTATTTTTTATTTTTTCATATTGCAATAATATCATGCTTTAGCAAAATGTTCTTCTCAAGAACAATCAAAATAAAATAAAATACTCTAATAGTGAAATAGTTTTAATTTTACAGAGCATAGCCACTACTGCTTTTGTTGTTTTTTTCCCTTTTGACTCTGTTCATACTTTTCATGCACATAGCTCATTTTTATCCCAGGTATTTACACTATATACAAACAATACAACCATACTTCTTAGGCATTCAAACGAAACTATACAAATATTCTGTTTTTGTCTCTTACCTGTTTTTGACCCATTTTAATGAATAAAATAATATATTTCTAAAATACAATCCCCCTTGGGTACATGTTTTTTTTTTAAATCCCTACGTACTTTCAGCCTTCTTTATATACAGAAATCGCTCAATTGTCAAAAATATGGATTTGTCAAACCCCTATTTTGGGACAAGCTTAGGGACCCCTCAAAGAATCTCTAAGACGTCAAGGCAATGTATGTGATCTTCCCCTCAAAAACCTTCACAGGCTCTGAAGTTCACTTCAAAAAAACAGTAATAACCTGCATGACCATAACCATTACAACACAAAATAAGCCAGGTTTTTTTCCACTTTGTAGGTTTCGAAGAAGCAATCAAACCAACAAGGCAAACCAAAATGAAATACAAAGAAATCAGACAATACAGGGATAGCTTCATCAATGAAATGTTGGAATTCATAGAGAAGAGTACAGATATGTGGACCAATAGAGTGGAAACAAAACCAAAACCAGAGGATAGGCTGAAAGACTAGACCAAAGCACACAAGCAAAGACTTTTCTTGCCAAGAAGTCATGCATTTTTTTCTTGGTAGGATTTAACAACATATAGCCTGAAGATACAGATCACCAATACATTGGACATGATGGAAGAAATACATTGGACAGTGTGGAACAATTCAAGTAATAAAGTGACAATATATATATGATAAAGCATAGTTGTTTTTTTTTAAAGAAATCTTAAAACAAATATTTGATCCCCCATCTGCTTCAGTATGGTAAGCCCCCAACTACATTCATTTGTAGCTCCACCTGTGTGGGTAGACTGGTGGGGTAGAGCACAGTGGGACAGGAGGAATTGTTGGGCTAAGCTGAATATTAATCTACAGCAGTGGATAGAAGTGGGCGTGTGGGTTATTAATATATTTGGTAAAAAAAATCCCTTCTTCAAATGAATTGTTTGGTCACTTAAAAAATTATGAAATACAATTAGAGCTCAGAGTATTTCGGCATGGTCTCTCTGTCCTCTGAGATCTTCTGCAGCAGCCACAGTTTACACCTCTTGTCCCGCGTTTGCTTCCTTCACTGTCCAAATCCTCTTCATATTCAAAAAAAGACAAAGCAATCCATGAAAAAGTGCAAAAAATGCCAAGAAGCTAATGTTCTGCACCCCCACCCCTACCCTTTTAGTTTATAATCCTGTAGAAGTTGCCACTCTCCAACCAAAATCAAGTCAGTGGAAAGAATAGATATGTGAAAAAAATGCTGTTGTATATGTAATCGCAGTTGAACCAGTAACACTGCAGTAGTAGTAATAATTGCAGTGCTTGCATTGGTGGTGTTTCTTTTTTTCCCTCTCTCTCAGTTTCTCTTGTAAAATGTCTCGGGTACAAACAAAAAAGAAAAGAGGAGTCAGGAGAGTGATGTCACATCGCAAGGGAGCTCTTCTGAGGGGTCTCATGTTCCCTGGCCCTTTTCAATTCTTTCACCCTGGAACACAGAAAAAAACAAAGTGTCCATGAATGCAACAGCCATGATTTGAGTTTACTAAGTCACATACACATAAAAATATCAAACCAGCCCAGTAGTAGGAAGTACAGCCCATCTGTGAAAGGAAATGCTGGTCAGAATGCTTTCACTTTGTAATGAACAAAAGGAACTGTTATAGCATAATTACAGAGTCATTACTAGTAAAAACAAAATATTTAGAAGTGGGATTAAATGTGACAAAATAAATACAGATACATAAACAGTATTATCACAATATTGTTAATAATAATTACAGTTTTTCTCAGCTAATCTACCAGTATGTGGTATTCTGACAGATAGAATTATTGCTCAGTATCATTATGCCTAAAATCCATGCATTATTACACTAGATTTTATGAACAATAGCAGATTAAACAAAGTTAAACTTTCCACAAAGGACTGATTCATTATCAGTCAAGTAGTGCCTGTTACAACAATTAGCTTTACCGTAAAGGCTAACTTTATGGTAAACAACCACCACTTTGTAATGGATTTAGACTAGCTCTGAGAAGACCAATACTACAACATGTATGTATTGAAGAGAAGCAGACTGTGATGCTGCATGATTAGATGCAGTGGTGGATCTTGTCATGCTGAGCTGGTATACTGCCTGGAGGTATGGATCCATTAAAGCTTTGTGTTGTTGTCCTGGTGTTAGAAATAAACTATTTTATATTATATGTGTGGGGGTTTTTTGTTTTCTGTAACGGCTTCAAACCTATATCACAGTACAGAGGACACACTTGCAATAACAGGTGGTAACATTAACAATCTAATCTGCTCTAAAAGCATGGTAACCTAGTTTTGAACAACATACAACTAATCCAAAAAAGAGTAAACACATGTAATCTTAATGTCTCAGAATCAGAGGTTAAGTTATGCATACAATATTTGCACCATTTCCCCATTTAGGTGAATCTTTTAGTACACTATTGGCTTATTTATTGGTTTGTCTTGATGATTCAGTGGGCATAACACAGCTTCACACAGTTTTAGTAAACAGAAGTTAGAGAGGGGTTAAATCCCCTCGCGGTCTGTCGAGTGGCTAGAAACATTGCACACAGTCAGCCAGCCAGACAGACAGCTACTTGAGAAACACCAGGCCCATAGCATGCCTAAAGGTATAAAAGCAAGGCCCATAGTTGTCACCACTTGTCATGCAGCAGAATAAAAGATGGTTGAGAAAAAGCCTCCTGTTCTCTCAAACTGCATAACCACAAAAAGCTGAAAAGAAAAAAAACATAAACAAAAAGTAATTTCCAAGGAGAGAAAGACAGAGATAAAGAGAGTCAAAGTAGTATCTGTTAAGTGTTTCTGTGATTTTGTCATTCATAAGCAAGTTGTTAGTTTGATATGTTCTGCTCTAAATCTGAGCTTCTCAGTCCACCTGTGGCTCCAGTCGGCAGCCTTCATGCAAGCAGGCATCAAGCAATAGTGATGGATAATGAGGAAGGGTGGGTAAGGTGGTGGGAGAGAAAGAGCAAAAGAGAAAATGGGCGAGGAAAGGAGGGAGAGAATGCGAATGCTGAGACCTCAGGAGGAGATAATTGTATTATTAAAGAGTGAGACATAACAGGAAGTAAGAGAGAAAGAGGCATACGGAATAAACAGCGAGAAGGAGAGAAAGCGAGAGAGAGAGAGAGAGAGAGAGAGAAAGAGAGGCACGAACTGAGTTGCTGAGGCTGCACTCACCCGCTTGAACAGTCTATGGTCCATCAAGGGGCTTGGCATAAACAGCAAAACAATACCAGACAGCTATTAGCACACAGTAGGTACTGTGAAGGAGGGGGCGAGAACGGGTGGGGGCCAGGTATAGTGAGGGGAAGGGAGGTGGAGCTTAGGTGTTGGGGACATTTCTAACTACCCATTTATTTTCCACAAAAATAAAATCATTACACAGAGTTAAAAAAATAATCTAGAGATGGATGAAAACATGGCAGCAATTTCTACAATGACTAACTGATCATCTCAATGAGATATTAATCTTTTAGGCCAACCGCTGCAGTAAATCTGACAGTGAACTCTATCTAGCCTATGTATAAATGAGTATGTTATCGTGTGTTTGAGACAGTGACAGAGCCTACCTGTGGCGACAACGTCGTAGGAACCTCATAATCTTCCTGGCAGCCTGATCCTGCCTCTTTGTGAGCAGACTACTTCTATGAAACACCAGACAGACAACAGCGTCTCACTGTCCGGAAAAGCATCTTTTGCAGAGCCATAGTTTAACTTTTATCTTTCACTGAAACTCTAAAAGGTGCCCATTTAAAACACACTACAATTAATAAACTGAAAATGACTATGAGTCACCTCCAAAGTGCTTAGACTTCTCTCATTAAAAGGGTATTTTCACAAAGTCAAGTCCAATAAATCAAGAACATCATTTTGTATAATGTAGTTTAACAAAGCGGTCGCTTCATTAATATAATGTCTCAGCTTCAGAATGAATAGATTCGAGTGATTCAGTTAATTCAGTACGTGGATGAACGTCTACCTTAGTTTGTGCTGCACCAGAGCAGCAGCAGCCCCGCGGTGGTGTGGCTTCAGCCTGCCAAACTCCTTGTAGCTGCGGTAGTATTGCTGAATGAGCACGGCAGCCCTCTTGCTCTGCTGGAACTTCTTCTGTTCGTGGTAGCTGCGGAATTTACTCTGGATAAGGATGGCGGCCTGCGTCATCTTCTTATAAAGTGCATACTGCCGACATGAACAAAGCAATACGTTACTGCTGACGAACAGTGCTATGGCTTCACACTGTGGAAGAACACAACCAACAAGTGTGGCGATTACATCAGCTGATGGCAATGAGAACATTTTACCTTCAAGGCTATCCATGTTAGCTTGTAGATGGGAAAAGGGAAAGATAATGAATGAAGTACTGAGACGTAAACGCTGATGTAGATTTGGCTATGTTTTGAAAACTTCAGACATTACGCACTATGGTGCCTACCTGTTTGTACTTCTTGTAACAACGTTGTATAACAGCAGCAGCTACCTCTTGTTGCTCTCTGAGCGGCCGCCCCTGTTGGAGAGTAAAGTGGTATAGGTCAGAAGTTTAAACAGAGCCCATTTTTGCCACAGAGGATATTAGTGGCTCTGTGTCCCTGAGGTCTCCTGGTGACATGGTTCACTAGCATGTGAATGCCACCCTGGAATAAATCCACGCCTGGTGGACCAGACCCACGTGAAAATTGGGGAGGTTTTCGAGAAAGAGAGAGAGAGAGGGAGACAGAGAGACAAAGGTCCACCTCTGCATCAGCTGGCAGATGGGCACAACAGACGACTGTGAACGACAGTGAACAGTTTGTCATACGAAAACTTATTAAAAGTAGCTATGGGGAGGGTAAGGAGTTGAGGAATGGGATCGGGCAAGGGGAAAAGGACTGGTGTTTCGATAGCTAGTTTAAAACAGGCAGTAGCAGGCTCCATACGTCTAACTTAGAGAGAGAGACAGAGACAAAGAGGAAGTAGGAGAGCATTAGCGTAATTGTGTCTAAGTGCAGCAGGGACACAAGGGACAGTGCAGTCGTTCTTCTAAGCAAGGCCATGCTCTGCTCAAGCCACACCTTTCCCATGCTGAAACCACAGGGACATATTTGTATATTTTTCTGTATATGTTGTAATGCGTATATTAGCAGAAGAACAGAGAATGACACAAAGATAGATATTAACCATGATTAGAAACAGTACATCTCAAGAAAAAAAAATACATGAAATCAACCACATCAAAAATCTTGCCCTTTACTACAACAAAGTACCATATGGAGTCAAACAAAAACAAAGTGAACTCTTCAACATCTGGCCTGAAACCAAAAACAGTTTCATCTATTTCACACCAGTCCACAGCTTATGGCACCAGAGCACCGGGGCCTGTACCTTGTACTTGCGGAAGGCAGTTTGGACTAGGCGGGCCGCCTCATATAGCTCTCTCTGCTCTGGATCCGACAGAGTCAGCTGGGCCAGGTCTCGCTCCACTTTGCTGTTGGAGGCATTGATGAACTCACTCCAGTCAGCTGGGGAAGGAAGTGTTGACCTTTCCAGGGGGCCCTCTCTCAACGGAGACCCTCCGGGGCTCAAACTGGGGTTAGATGATGGGGTCAGGGGTTCATTATACAGAGATCTGAGGAAGGATAATGACACATATCTTCTCTTCAATTCTATATATTCTACAGTTTACATTAAGTCTAAAAGAAAGGAAAATATTTACCATTTTTACACTGCGTTACAGCTTGCAGCTTTATAAAGCAATTTGACAACTAACAATATAACTCCTTGCAAACTCACAGCCAGTACACAAACATCTGACACTGCACCTTTCAAATCAGACAGTGCCTCTCTTTAGCTTGACATCCCATTCCTTTACACTTTCGGTTAATCCTTTATAGTATTATGTTTAAAGCTAGTACATTAAACTTAAACTTAAAGTTATTCTAAAAGCCATATATGTACAAATGTGTTCTCTTGAGCTGTCTATCTATTAAAGCACATTAAATCAGGTACCTTTAGACAAAGCACAGAAAAAAAGAGAAAATATTCAAACAGGTGGGAGGGCATACTAGATATGCAATATACTGGATACTGCATATCCAGTTGGCTATATTTATATCTATTCCTTGCACCACGGTGAATCTTACCGTAGATGTATGATGCTTGGCAGCTGTTCTACGTCTCCCAGGTAGTTGGCCAGCCAGTTCATGGTGTTGCTGACCCCTGATGTGTCTAAGGGCACAGAGTCTGCAGCGGTGAAGTTCTCCCTTTTGATTCTCTCTGGCGTTGCTTCAATTATGTGCTCAGCCAGAGTCATCATATTTACCTGTTTTATTAAGAAAAAAAAAAGAAAACCCGTGAGGAGTCAGTGTATTTTTTACTATATATACAGTTTGAGAGACTACCTATTATGTTTTACTATGGTGTAGTCATGCAAATTTAATTGTTTGGTGCTGCGACAATAATGCGGATTCGAGAGGGGAAACAGAAAGGAGAGAGGGATAAAAATGATGACAGTGATATTTCTGGAGGGTAAAAATAACACTTCATTTGTAAGAGGAGTAGTTAGACTGAATCCCTGGAACAATTCCTTGGCTATTGAAGTGGATCAATAAAGAGAGTTTATTATGCAGTGACGGGCATCGACAGAATGCCAGGCCTGGTGTATTCTGCCTGCTGAATGCAGGAGGCCAGAAAAAAAAACTTACAAAAAGAAAATGGTGGTTGTTAGTGGTAGGTTATAATGCTGCAAAGCTTTCTTTAATGATGATTGTGTAGCTGTATTGTATGTCACCCTATCAAAGTGGTGCCACACCCTGACACGTGGTTTTACGCAAGTTTGCAAATGTTCTTTTTACTTTTATTTGAAATTTTATTTTAAAATGTTTTCTGAATTCATAAGATCTGCTGGAACTGAAACTTTTCTGCCAAATGTTACTTACTAAATGTGATGTGCCTTGTATTTGATATTGTATCAGATGGTACATCATTTCTGCTGTAGAATCTTTAGCAGCACCATCAATTGGCTCATACCAATTGACTGGTAATACTTGCCATGCTCTACACAATCAGCTGACCACATTGAATGGTTTTTTTTTTAATTATTACTCTCACCTGCAGGTCATCCATCTGTGTGAGGCAGTCCTGGTTCTCTAGATCCTCCCGATATGATAGCAGCTCTGAATCAGCCATTTCACTTTCTGACATCACTAGCATCCCTAACTGTTCCCGCTGCCGTAACCGATTGGCCAGTTTCTCCTTCCCCAAGCTGCTGCCTCCACTGACACCCAGCGCCTTCCTTCCCAAGTTGCTGCTGCTGGAGAAACTCTCTCTGGAGGTCCATCTTGTTGTCCCTGTGCTGCCTCCAGTAGACAGTCCTTTGTCTGAGCTCAGGACTTCTGAGGACAGGCTCTTAGTGCTCGAGGATAGCTTGTGCAGCTGTTGCTGCTCCAGGCTCAAAGGAACAGACATGGCCTTGTCAGGCCGAGTTTGAAACAGTTCTGGGTTGGGTTTATGTTTTTTAGCTAGTGGGAGGTCTCTTTGGCCCTCGCTGCTGTAGTAGTTGGAGGGTTCTGACCTTGGTCTTCTCAAGTCTGCAAAAAAAAGAAAAGAAAAACACACAACACGTAACAATTAGCTGCAGAGCACACTAATAAACATTTTGTTTGTTATAAGCTGTTTTCACACATGCACTGCAGCTCGCTGGTAAAAAGTCAGTGTGATGCTGTGGCATGAATAAGGCACGGCGGGACCACAGAGCGACGTTCAGAGCCAACTTTATTTGATTCACACCACACCACACCACCACCAACCCCTGAGTCCCCGTGTTTTAACACGGCGGGCGTGATTGCGGATGCCGTGCAGGTGCGTCCGCACGGCCCCGCAGACCACGCCCCACCACATACCCCCATCGCCCGATTGAGGCCGGGGAGCAATCTGGCCGAACCTACCCCCCCCGCGAACTGGGGCGAGACTCGGCCCCTACACATCGGCGCCCCAGCCCCTGACCAAGCGACGGGGAAGCGTCCGTTCTGGTGGCCGCCCGCGCATCCAGCGGCAACGGCGAAGCTGGTCCGGAGGTCGGCCGCGTAGCAAGCGGACACGGCCCCACAGGCATGGCCGTGCGCTCCTGCACACAGGCGGCTGGGCAGACGTCAGGCGCGCAGAATCGACTGGTGGCAGCGAGGCTGGACTAGCCAGCCCGCCGATCCCCGGCCTAGCGGGGCTGTCCCGCTCCTCTGCCTCCAACTCCGGCTGCACAGGCTGCCCTGGAGCAGGGACCTCCGTCTCCCCGCACAGCTGCTCCGCCACCGCCTCCGCCACTCCCGTTTGGAGCGGCTCCCCGCACTGCGCCTCCGCCCCCAGCAGGCACAGCCCCTCGCCCACCTCTGGGTGGAGTGACTCCTCTGCCTCCGGCAGGTGTAGACCCTCGCCCGCCTCGTCCTCGGCCTCCGATTGGAGCGGCTCCTCCACCGCTCCCAGCAGGAGCAGCCCTTCACCCGGCTGCTCCTCCTCCTCCGGCAGGCTCGGACCCCCGCGTGGCTCGTCCACCACCTCCGGCTGCCGAGGTGACCCACACGGCTCCTCCACCGCTCCACTGTCCTCGGGACACACTTGTGGGGGTGGCGCCCAGGCCCAGAGCAGCGCTGCCAGCTCTGCCATCTTCCCCAGGTGGCGTTCGCTCTCCTTCCGCAGCTCTTCCTGTTGGCGACGCACCTCCGCCGCCTGCTTCCGCTGGGTGGCCGCTATTTCGGCCACCCTCTCGGCCAGCTCTTTCCTTTCCTGGCTCTGGTAGGTACCCGCCATGCCGCCTCCTGGGTTTCGGCACCAATGTGGCATGAATAAGGCACGGCGGGACCACAGAGCGACGTTCAGAGCCAACTTTATTTGATTCACACCACACCACACCACCACCAACCCCTGAGTCCCCGTGTTTTAACACGGCGGGCGTGATTGCGGATGCCGTGCAGGTGCGTCCGCACGGCCCCGCAGACCACGCCCCACCACAGATGCTAAGTGAAGAGTAAGTGGGCAACATATTTTCTGACTCCTGCACACTCTATCCAGGAATCACTACGAACTAAATCAAGCAAAGTATGTCCGACAGCGAGAACGTATCTCAAGCAGACTGTTTCCTGTTCTCAGCTACATTGAGACGGGGCAACTTTGGACAATGCTCTGATCTGATTAATGTGTGAAAATGGCAACAGAATATCAGAAAATAAAGCATCTCACAGTCAGTGACTTTTCTTCCATTCTGCTAACCTGGATTGAGGCTGGTAGTGCTGGGTGTGGTTGTTGTGGTAGCAGGACATCCTTTCTTGCCACTTGGTGCTACTACACTGGTGTTTGCCCAGCTGACCATCCAGCTGTCTGTGGTGGGGGCATCAGGGGCTGGGGAAAAAGACATGCGAGTTGTAGGTGGTAGAGGGGCTGGCGGTTGCTGCTCTTCCCTCTGTAACTGCTCCAGACACTCTGCCAATTTGGTATGGCCACGTGAGCGGGCGATTGACAGGGGTAAGCGGCCCAGAGAATCTGGGATAGCTAGGGCACGTCTGTCCCATTTGTACAGTACCACCGCTGCCTCCAGGTGACCCAGCGCACAGGCCCACATCTAGATAAAATACAGATGGACACAAAAAAGCAGAAAAAGCAAAAATGAGCTAATCTGTACCACAAGCCAGGGTTATCTTCATTTTTGTTTGCATTGTCTTATGTTAAATTCAGTTCCCTTACCAGAGGTGTGCACGAGAAGTGATCCACATTGAGAGGGTCCACTTCTAACTCCAAATCAATGCTATCAGCATGCTTTGTACTGGTTGGTAAAAAAGGAAACAATTAGCATCTCACTTCTGTTTTAATGTGCACATCAATTACAGAACAAAGCGCCATTGCCCAGTACTAGAGAATTATGTTCTTACCGCCACTTGATGAGTGTCTGGATGAGGGTGGCGTAGCCCTGGCCTGCAGCCAGATGAAGAAGTGTCATGCCTCTGAAGGTCTTGGAGTGGATTAAATGCTTGGACTTGGCCCAGCAAGCTCTGCTCATCATCTTCTCGCAGACCACCACAACACGGCTCTCAAAGGAGCTGCTGGCTTGCGTTTGGCCAGATACACACTCAAAGACACAAAACAGCAGATCGTTATTGGTTGCTGCATATACTGTTTGTACGGTTGCTGTCCATGGTGACAAGCACAGTGACTGTCATTCAGCACAACACAAGGGGTATGATGTGGCTCTTTACCTGTGACTGGTTATTGTTGCCTCCACCGCCAGCTCCTCCACCACCTCCTCCACCACCTCCTCCTCCTCCCCCTCCCCCTCCTCCCCCGGTTCCTCCCCCAGCTCCACCACTCCCTGCACCGCTCGTTTGCTGGTGGCTGGCCATCTCTGCCATCCTCCTCTCCATCTGCTCCAAGCGCTCCAGGATAGACATTCTGAACTGGTTATCTGGGCAAAGAGAAAGACACAGAAAAACACATTGGCATACAATGAGGATCTGGTGTGAGAAAAAGAAAAAGATGTCTTGTGTTTGCTCGTACAAGCACAAACAACCCTGTATCCTGATAAGACAAACGATCGCACAGTATGCACCACAGCTGCACCAGTATGTTACTCTGAGGAGCACTAGAACTGTCGCAGTGACTTGGGGCTAATCATCGTCAGGCATACAATCAACCATTTAAAAACGAATGCACTAATGCCTACTTTTGAGGTGCTGTAAAGCTGAGGGAAAGGTAATTACTTTCAGCTATAATGCAAGACCTTAGGATCATTATTTATCACTCCGGAATGTAAGTGAAAACAAGTGCATCCATCATTCACTTCATCAAAACAATTGGCTTTACTAAAATAATCTGTAAAGCCTATCAATCACTCCTTAATGGCTTCCATCACTAAACTCCCGCTGCCATCTTTCTCACATCACTCAAACACCACTCCAGCAAACTAAAACAGGTTGAAAGATTGGCCAGAGAGCAGGGCCATTTTAAATTTGAACCACTCTTCCTCAGAGGGATTCAGACAAGGGGTGTACAGCTGGCATTCAACAGCTGATTAAGTATAGCCCATTATGGCCCTGAAGTCCCAGCCTTCCCCTCTACCATCAGCTTGTATGGCAGGAGAACTAAGAAAATGACAGTATAGAATCAATCACAACTTGCACCCATGCACAGAGTCCTTTAAAAGACAAATATCCCATAAATCTGAATGGACAGAGGTGCTTTAGACTTGAGAATGTTTACAGGCTTTTTTAGAGACTGTTTCTGATACAGGCTGGTTGTTATGGCGTGGTTGTCCTGTGCATATTTTCAGGCTTGCAACAAGATACTTTCTATGTCAGAAACACACTGTATAATTCAAGAGCTAAGACAGGAAAGGACAGAGCGAATGACTTATAAGGACTATTTAAACTGAAGCAAACCCAAAAGATAAAACAGAGCGTAATTGGAAAGTTAAGTTGACTGTAATATTGTCAGGTTGGTTTTGATCACTGCAAAAAATGCATCTCAGTAGTTATTAATAAAAAGCCAACCCACTGGAATTGGAACCTGGTGCCATATGTTACTTCAAGATTAAAAGACACACTCGTTGCTAAAACTCACTAACTCACATGCCAACTAACAGCAAGTGCTTGTACACACATACATGCACACGCGCACACACACACACTAACATAGCATGTTGGGTACAGACAGTGGATTGGGATGTGCACAGAGAGCCCACTGCAGCAGGGAGTATAGAAGACTGCATTAGCATTCCCCATTTAGCCACTATGAGGCCGTTTCTGTGGCAACCTGCTGCCGACTGGTAACTAGGCGACAGGAACATGGCTGTGTGTATATGGTCTGCCTGTGTGCTATTGGCTTATTGATGAAGGGGAGGATAAGGACTCAGAACACCGGCAAAAAAAATGGGGAGAGAGGCGAACAATGAAAAAATTGTTTGCCTCTTTTTCTTGTATACTTGGCCTACTCTCAGTGTTGATGCCGTAGGTAAGGACCTAATGACTCTAAGTGGGAAGCCTTCACAGCACGACCTGATGACATTTGCGTTTTACGGTATCTTGGCAGTCATGGCTCAAGGCTCCACTGAAAGCTAATGTCACAGTGGGACCTCCTATAAGCCACTGTAAAAGAGGTCAAGTAACTCCTATCGCTGAACAGAAACGAATGTCACTAGATGGTAAATGGCTGCTCGCAGTAACATTATACTGCACTGAGAATAATGAACTGAAAGGACAACAATAAGGTCTTCGTTTTTTCCTCTGTGTGCTGCAGACTACCTAAGTGAACAGTGACCAGAACAGTCATATCAAACAGGAGTTTTAACAGAGCTTATTTTTAGGGTCTATGCTTACCTATTCTCTATGTAAACTGGAGATCCATGTCAACCTATTCACATGGGGGCTTGTTGAGCCTAGTAAGGTTAATAGTTACAAGCCTGTTCAGGACTCTGGAGTGGCTGTGTCAGAAGGGGGAGTCAGAGGTTGAGATAAGTCACAGCACCATAACCTTCCTTGGTAAGGGGGCTGCTCTGCCTTTTGCTACTGTCTGACATGTTAGGAGAGACATGGATAGATGGAGAGGGAGGGGGTTAGTTAGCAGTGGGCTGACATGTCTTTGTTCAGACCCAGTGCTGCAGTGTGCTGCAGTGCAGATGATGTCATCTCCACCTGCTGCCTGCTGCTCCAAATGCGATGCACGTCCACTGCAGAGGGAGGATGGGGGTAGACACGAGTGGGAGGGGAGAAGGAGGAGACAGGGAAGGTGAGCAGCCAAACAGCAGTTTAACAACACGGTGACGTTGTTAACGGCCTCCCTCTCGCTGGTTTACTCCCTTGTGACGGTGTGTGGCAGCAGACGTGGTCACTCTCACATATTTAGGGCAGACTGTGACGTGCTATTTTATAATATAACTGGGTACAAAAACCAGGCAGACAACCTTTTTAATTAGAGAACTTGAATGAATGGTGTTTAGTCTATTGAAGTGTAAACTTAAAGCTATAAAGACAAGAACTCCAGGTTAAGTTTCTGTGAGTGAATCAGATTTTCTCTCTTTTGACGTATTAGAAATTGGTACTGTAATCCCCTGCTGGAATTGGACCCTGGCTAACCTCTCCTTTCCAAACTGGAGATAAAAATGACAAAACTACAGAGACCTCTTCACTTTTCTGAATACATTTTTATGCTCTGTTTCACACTTCTATGCATCTAAACTCATTTCTGGTGTTGGTTATCCTGTGCCATATTAAGTGTTATTCAATAAGAGTTATTTTAATGACTCTAGCTAACACAGTTAGAGTGAACCTTTTCTTTTTTCTCCCTTTACAGTCCGTTACATAACACAACAGAGTGCTTTTCGAAATTATAGTGAATTTGCTGCCAAGTGATGATCTGACTTGTCTCCTGTTAGAACTAAGAGGAAAACCTATCACCTTTGGGATGAATGCCTGAAGAGGATGGGAAAATCTAAAGACACTAAATGTCTTTAGATGTGATCGTTTCCTTACTTGTTAAGCAATGAGAATGGTGAACAGCAGGTCAACTTTGGGACCGGTACTCACTCAATACATTTCTAGACTTCAGACTTTGACTGTGGCTGTCTTGTTCCACAAGGACAGTTTCAAGTATCTTTTATTCATAAAAGGCACTGCAAGAGTAGTGTAGTATACTTTCTCCATGTTAAAATTGATCTTTGCAGAGTCTACAGTGTCCCTTTGTGTGTTATGAAAGTTGTGTGTCAATGTGGCTCTACTGTGACTTTGCATTAGCTTCTCTCAAAGGACACATCTTTGGAGACAAGCAAAGAGCAGCAGACCTGTAAAATCTGCACTGGGTTTGAATCCACACAACATCAAAGTCCTGCCTAATTCAATCTATTTCATCTTTGGGACATGGCAGAGCTCCTCAAGAGATAGTTTGATATACACGGGCATGTGGGAAGGAAGGACAGGGCTGCTTATGGAGGCACACTGGAGCACAACGAAAGTGAGAACAGGCTTGAGGGAGGAATAAAACAGCTGGGGGAGATTACAGTAAGGACAGGACAAGGGTGAAGGGAGATGAGAGGGCAGGGAAGGGTGACAAGTGAAAAGCAGCTTGTCAGAGATATCGAGGGTGAGGGCAAGACTATTAATAGAGCTTTAGTGTCTTGGAGGCACCGTAATGTTTGTGCTCACACTAAAACAACCTTTATTTCACCCTTGGAACCGAAAATACACAGTTCAAGAAAAATGTGCCTATTGAGATAATACTACAGGGTTTACAGGGTTATTCATTTAGTGAGCTTTGGACAAACTGCAGGAGGAGACCTTTAATTTTCACTTTTTAACTCAGGGTTCTGTTCATGCCGCTCAGTTTAAATGCTGGACCTCATTATCCCTCTGCAGCCAGTCAGATTCTCACATGTAACCCAGTGGAAAGACCAGAGGCTAGCCTCCCCCAAGGTCTCTGTGTGAACTGATTGACAGGAGCTAGTATTTGTGCCCATGCAAAGCAAGGGAGCCAGGCCATCTGGCAACAGCCCTCACAGCTGGAACACATGGGTATGCATTGATCAAAGACAGACTTTACTTTGACTTAGTGTATTGACCGGTTTCGGATTTGTTCTATATTTTTGCCTTGCTTTAAACTGCTGTTAGAAGAGTGATAACATACAGTTTAAATGTGCAAAGCATAAGACTTAAAGCAACAGAAACAAGCTTGCTTTTAAGATTATGTTACTTTAGCACTAGGATTTGAGAATCCATCCATCTGCTATAATCCTCAGCCTGTAAAAGGCCATGGGGCAGAGTGAGAGACAGAGCATACCCTGGCCAATTCATGAATCAGTCACAAGGCTAATGTACAAAAACAACAAATGAGCTTTCAGAGTGATCTAACGTTTAAATGTTCTTAATATGTAAGTGTTTACTGCTATGAAAAGCTGAATCAACTGACTGAAACCTCTCAGATGGGTAAGATATACTTTTGAATTTCCTTTAAGTAAACAAATGTTCCTCTTGGATACATCAGTTGCAGAAAACTGTTGAATTTCTTCACAGACAAGCCGATAAGCTCTAATGTCACACTTTTAATTTCAAGACTAAATACCAAAGTGAAGGTAACCAGAAGTCTACATCACTGGCATACCTGTACATAAAAGTACATAAAACTCTACTTTTTTATGTACTTTAGTACATAAAAAACTACAAGTAGTAACAGCTGACAACAATGGCATTATTTTCAATTATTATCCCCTGGCAATTCTGTGTCTTAAAACAAAAACTAATTTTTCAGGTCACAGTGCTTCAACACAGCTCTCAGGATTCTGGCATTCATCCAGATATATAGACAGGTCAATACGAGTACAGTCTGGACAAAGAATAGATACTTTGTGCCACAATGGAGGTAAAATGCCAAGAGTGCACACCCCTTGAAATTTACTGTCACCTGCTATCCCACTAATAGAGTGATAGAGTATTGGTTTTATGTCTCGGAAAGCAGGATAGTTTGATTTTTTTTTTCAACATGTTCAGTTGATACACTAACAAGTACATTTCATTAGGTTCCTATTTGCATAAACAACTACATACTGTTTGACACATCCGCTGCAGGCAGAAACGCAAATGAGAGATGAGTGGGGGAAATAATTTCAAAGATAAATCAATCTGCTATGAAACACCAAAGCCCAAGGGACAAGACTTCTCCAAAGCTTTCCATTAATAGTAAGACAACAGAGTTTGGCTGAATGCACTCAACAGAGACTCTCAGCCTGTTCTGCACTTTCCCTGAATCCTTATCCAACACTGTAGTTGAAGTCATAGTTAAGTCTTCTGTCAGCTGTTACAACTGTTGACAGACAGCAGAGTGAGCAGACTTAAATTCATGTGATCCTTAATGATTTATAAATAAAGCTGACAGAGAGCCAAACCAATCAATTTTAACGTGGAATTTAAAACACAACTAGATAAAAACACAAATAAATAATTAACAGATCACTGCTAATGTTTCATCCATTAATAACATAAAGCAGCCTACAGGAAAATACAATGTACAGATTCAAAATACAACTAGACTTTACTGAACACGATGGCAATCACAAGAAACTACACATGGAAAGCTTCACAGAGGTAGACCTCATTGCATAACTGTTATTCTGGATTGCATCAGACTAGATAGGCGTTACTGTTTTATCATCTCCCCACTATATCTCAGGCATAGACTAACTAAATTTAGTGTCAGTGCTTTAAGAAAAAGCATTCTAGCAATTATATTGTTATAGAAAAGTCAATAACAGTCAATGACAGTGAAAGTGTCTTAATTGAGGTCATTCCCAGTTATTTGTGCAACTTGAACTGAAGCACATGAACATCCGGGAATTATGTTCTCTGGTAAAATGACTGTTTCTAGTTAAACATTCTTATCTGTTTAAAATGGCTTGTCCTTGCTGATCTCTCACCTCCAGGTGTAAGCATTCCCACACCACTCCTGTTACTAGAACTGCTAATGCTATTCTTCTTTTCGTTAATACTACAGGTACACCTGCTGTACAAGGGCTGCAGTAAAATGTTTAGCATTAAAATTGCTGCAATTTTGCTGTTTACAGGGCAAAATATTAGGAATTAAACAACATTTGCTACTTTAATATCACTGTTTATATTTACTCATAGTTCCACACTTTATAATAATAAGACAGACTGATGATAAAAGGAACCAAACTCCTGACAAAGTAACTAATAATTAAATTACCACTCCTGCTACAGCCTCATAGCTTCAGCTTCCCCACTAACACTGGTATACTTAACACATGGATTAGTGCATTTATACTAAGATTCAGTCTGTCCTTACTGCTGCCAACCAGAAACCACCAAAAACTAGAGTGCCCTCAAAAATGCATTAGTTTCCCTACTAAAAAAAAGCAGTTATTCAGCATGATTTTCAGAACACATTTATTCAAGAAAATCAATGTTTGTGTTAAAGCAACAGTGAATATGAGTTTTCTAAAACTGTAAACAACATAACATTGTTTTGTTATGAAGAAAAAAATTGTAGTGGGAAATAAAATTTCTGGAATATATTAACACTATATGCATATGCACAAGGTCTTGTGTAAAACATGAAAAAGCACTTTGGTGACTCATCCTAAGACTTTGCAACTTTTTTCTTGTATCTGTCACTGCTTTTTAAAATTGGATAAAGTTTGGGCACTGCACACTGTGCTATGCATTGAAAACAGGAACTTCACAGAGGAGCAACAGGTCGATAAATGTACCCCATGCCTGGAATTCTCTCAGTTTAAATAGTCTGGAGAGCTCTAAGCTACAGCAAAGTTGGAAGACTAAATGAAGTCGCTGTCCACCTAAACTGTGGTGCTGAATGATAGACTAGGCTGCTGTAGTAAGGTATGTTCATGTGTCCATGGCGTTGATATTGTCTTTGAATGCAATTCAAATTGTGAAACATCAGAATAATGATTTTCACCAGCTACACACTGGCCCCGGTAACCTCAGCAGAACTCACACATGCAACAACCCCATTAATGCGCTAGACTAAAGCAACTACACCGTGTTTAACAGCCTAACTCACGAAACAGTGCTTGTACCAGTTTAAAACACAATGATCCCACAGTTCAGACATAACTGACTAAAACTGACAGGAAAGAGTGCAAACTGAAAGCCCATGTATGCTTAAAGCATCAGGGCTTGGAAAACAGTCGCTGCTACTACTTAACTTCCCTTGTTCCTCAAAATGTGAGCAAAAGCAAATGCTGTTACTGTCTCTGAAGGTGTCTGGAGTTGTCTAACACGTCCAAGCACAAGTCGTGAGTCAGGAGTTGGCTACTATTAGCGTCAACTCTCCAGTGCCCTGCAATGAGGCACAATTGCATGAAACACCTGGAAGCATGTGGCCAAAAGAGGCAGTTTCTGTAAAACTCTGTTACAGCACACACACCGATGACCACAGTGACATTCAATAACTCTGCATGCGGGGTGTTCAAAGAAACGTGGAACTTCTTCGGGCAAACACAAGAAACGTACAGAATATAAAAAAGCAGCCCAAACACATCACAACCACAACACAGCACAGCACTACAGCCAAAGGTTGAGCTTAACACTTCTAACCTTCTATTTTATTTTCCATTGGTAAAGTCCACCTCAAAGCCAAAAAATACAGCCCCTTTGTCTTTTTAGGAAATGCAGGTATCATTCACTGGCATCCTGACCCAAAGAAGTCCAACCAAAGCTGCATTTCACTCAAACTGCAGTTTTGCCCCGACAGTCTGGCAGTCAGGCTACTGCATGGTGTAACACGGAGGAATAAAAAAATAATAATAAAAAAAATATTCACAAATCCTTGGTGTAGACTGAATCTCAATCTCAACAGTGCACTCGTCAACAATAGAACAAAGTGAGGGAAGAGAGCGACGTGGGGAGAGAAAGGGGGGAGAGAGAGAGAGACCACTCACTACTCTTCTTCCTCTAATAGCCCCCTCCTCCTCCTCTACACTTGTTTCACCTCAAACACATGCACACTTTCCTAGTGTTTCTAGTAGCCTTTGCTATCCCAGCCTGCAGTAAAATGACAAATACCACAGCGAGGAAACGTTGTACGCACGTGCCGCCGGTAAACAGACGCCCTAATTCCCGCTTGTCGCCTCTTGCGCGCGCCGCGATCCTGCGCATAAAATCTTGCTCCTCTTATTATTATTATTATTACTGTTATTATTATATTTCCCAATAATAATAACAATAATTAAAATAATAATAATAATAATGAGATTTAAGCAGATATAGACGAGTCCGCGCAATACTCCAAATCCGGTCGGGTTTCGCCTTCTCCCAACCCTAACTGCCGTCTCAAACTACAGTTTACCATGTTTACCCAAACACGCCCACTTCTCCGTTCCTGCATTGTGTGTACACGATCTGCCGTTTGTCTTGCCGGTGTAGTCGGGCTCAGAGTCAGTACTGTCAATACGCTCCCTTAAACACTAACAGTCACTAGGTGCTGCTATGCGGGGCTGTAATTTTGTCTGTGCCTAGCGAACCTCTTCCGGCTCGGTTCGTGGGGTCTGAGCTCAGGGACTTTAGTGGGGCGACGACGAGAGTTCTGCATCTCCGACAGCTTTTCTGTCCTGCCCATGGCTCCGTACCTGCAGTGCTGCAGAGAAAAGCGCGCCCCTTCCCCCACTCTGCATTATGACAAATCAAGGCAGGCAGGCAGCTGTGCCATTAGCACATCATAGCACAGTTAGTCTTCCACGGGAGAACAAACTCAACGCTGTACAGCACACCGCTGCGTATTCAGACAAAATGCTGCACGTATGGCACGTATGCTAATGGCAGCAGCCTATAGCAGTTCTAGTTAATCAGGCGACTCACCCCCAAGCTGCACAATGAAAAATAAATCTTACCACATTAACGTTTGGAAAGTGGGTAATAAAGCGTGTCTAGTTATTACTGTTTCGCGTATATGCGCAGCGCTTCTTGTTTACTCTGTTGCGCTTCACGACACCGGACAAGTGATGAGCGCACATAATTAAACGCTGCCCTACTTCTGAAATAAGTTGCTAAAAGTGTGATGGATTTTTTTAATGTGATTGTAGAGGAGAACGATGTTAGACAAATGTAAAACATTTCTTAAAAATCTTCACGTTAACCCTCGTGGATGTTAAAGTGCACTTTGCGTCAAAGTCGCTGTCCACACAGACCCCGCAGCTCTTTGTCACACAGGCTTTCGCCAAAAGCATCGACTCAGTCTTGAACACTAATTCATAGCACAACATTTTCTTGGAGTAACCAACAGCGAATGGCACAAACAATCCTTTCCTTTTCTGTCCCCGCTCCCTGCCACAGTGAGATACGCACAGAAACGGTCATATATGATTTGGACACATGGAACAACGACCACTAAGGTGTACTGTACATGCTGCATGACACAAATGCTTTGTTCTGCATGAGCTTAATCGCTCTACTAATTTCTAAAAGGAATGATCGATCATGCAAGGAAGCTAAAAAGATGACATCCAACCAAAAACTGAAAATTCCAGTGCACCCAGTGCTCATTTCTTTGTCCTCTTTAAAAATCGACTACAGACAACCACTAAATAAAGACAAGAAAGGGGTTAATTTAAGTAAGGTAATAGGGTGGGCTGTGTTTTCTCTGAGACAGTCAGCTCCTCCTTAACTGGTTCTGTGAATGGGCCAGTGAGGCAGTAGGGTATGAATGGCGGAGGGATTCACTGGTTCTGCCATCTATGGGAGCTGCCAGCTCACTCCCACTCCCTCAAGGGCCGTCTGCATTGCAGCTGTCCTGTGAGCCTGTGCTTCACCATGCCCTACTTTATCCTGTCAATGCTCAACCACTGCAGCAATACGTCTCCCAGCAGACACATGCACAAACAAACATAAATGACTCACATACTCATTACAATCTGGTAAATACTCTTACTGTACAGCAGGTCTTCTGACTCACAGACTGGACTGGACTTTAAACAGAATGAAAATTTGTCATCCCTGCAGCAGTTTTAGTTACACGGTGCTCAAAAGTCCTGTTTGCTGCAAGGAGCTCACACATAGCATTCACAATTGACCATCTTTTGCAAACGCTTATAAAAACAAACCCAAATTTATTACTGAATTCACATTGTTTTTAAGTCTGTGTAGGTTATCAGTCATCCAGGTCATGTAGTCTAAGGAGCTTGAAAAGAAGGCATCTGGACTTTAAGTACATTGCTGTTAAGGTTTAAACAAATAGCCTCATTAGTGGCCAAATTTAATATAGACAAGATGAGACAATGTAGACAGTATTTTGTCACCCAGCTGACCTTAAAATAAAATGTGCCCTGACACATCTGTTGTGGTGTTTAATTTGCATATCAGATAGGCAGACTACAAAGTCAAAGTGGAAATGTTGAACTCCAGTTTTCTTAGCATGACAGACACAGTAAAATCAAAATGGTACTGAGCAGTATGAAAGCACAATCAAAAAGGCTATTAAAAAAACTTTATATATCAATGAATATATAAACATTATGCCAATTACAACAGTAGAGACTTATAATTCATCTTAGTTAAATTTGTATAGCAAAGGCAAACAAACAAACAATAAAATAATCCCTAATCACTCAGGAACTGTAGCTGAGCTACTAAAATATCAAATTACCATACAACTTTATTGCCAGTAAAGTTACGTTTTCAAAACCAGGAACAGTAAGATTCTAAAGATTATGCAATAGCTGAAATAATGATTAAAAGCAGCCAATACGGAGATTTTTGGTGACATTTACCTTCAAAGATCAAATAACCTGCATGTTATTCTCAAGAACAAGCTCTAAAAACACTGTTAATCACACCCTGATTTGATTCCAAGGGGAATATTGATCCAGCATGATACATGTGAAAATAAAACGTTTAAGAACAACCAAAAATATGTCACTTAAAATGCCAATAGCTCTGTGAAAATACCGTATATAACAGTTATGAGTATCTGGATTCAATTTGTGTGAAATCACAATGAATTTCCTGCACAGTTGTTTGGCTCCAGTGAGTTAAAGAAAATAAATGTGTAGGTAGTAAAGAAATTGTTAAAAGCCAAGAAAAAGAAATTATTTGAGCTGCTTGATGAACCATTAATCAAAACTGACAAAATTCTTAAAGTCATAGTGGACGGTGCTCAAATAGAATAAGTAAAAATGGGGAGGGATTATGTAACAAAATGATAGAGTGAAGAAAACAGAAAGCAAAATGTGAAAAGCAACAGATGCAGTCATCATAAACGAGCCAAGGACAATACAAGAGGAAACGTACCATCCAAAGAAAGCCAGTCGTGCTGAGATGATGGCAGTGAAGGAAGTGCGCGGGCCTTATACTCAAACACCACTGAATTAGAGATGATCTGGTTACTGACAGCCACCTGTAGCGTCACCAGACCTGTATCATGAGCTGGAGAGGGTGAAAGGAATGAGACATCCGGGCATATAAAATACACACAGGTGTCACGGTTATGTGACAGATTTGCTTATGAGTTCAACTTTCCATGGGTTTCTTCTCTCAGTGTAAACGAAAATAACACTTAGGGATCATCTTACAATGCAACTGTTGTCATACAGTAAATATCAAAATGAAAGAGAAAACAGCAGAGGTAAACAGTGGCTCACTTAGCATTGTTGAGTTCACTACAAAATTGTAAAATGAATCTCAGTAAAATGAAAAAGTGATATTTTATTCATAAATTAGCCAAAAAGTAAAAAAAAAACACAGACCATTTGTTTTGTTTGTTTTTGGCTCATGAATCATATGATGATACTGCCCCTTCACCAAAGAAATATTATATATATTATATGTATATATGTAAGCTTTCTCCTGTCTTACCTGGGCAGTAACAACGCAGCACCCCTGGCTGGATAAGAGAAGCTGGAACTGAGATCTGGTCAAACAAACAGCTGTAATTTGAGGTGGCCTCTTGCCATGGCCCAGTGATCAGCACCTTAACTCCACCCTGAAAAAACAAGACAAATGGATAAACTCATAACACATTCAAAGTCGGCATTCCTGATTACTGAATATCATATATATTGTTATTCTGCCACCTAGAGTGGAAAGATGAGAATGACACCAAGGTAAAGCAAACACAATCCTAACACTAATCTCTGCTGCCACCATGTGGAAAGCTGTCATTTCGCCCTCCCACACCAATTTTCTTAAAAATACATATTAAAAACCCCACACTGAGTTTAAGTATGTTGCTGCCCTCCAGAGGCTGAAGTAGACCATTGCTGCTGACAGAAATAACTAAAGATTAACAGCACAGAGTCATTGGATAATCATGACCTCATGATTTGTGCAAATAAGAAAAGTAAATATTAGTGTGCATATCTTTGGTCAATTCATGAGGATGGATGCAGCTATTTTTGTTTAATCTATATTTAATTTTTTTTTAACTTACTATTTTAGAAGACAATGTTAGAGGCTAATTTCATGAAAGCTGCATGAAATTAAGTGGGTATTGGTATGTGTATACCCATAATCATGCGATTATGCGATTATGGGTATAAACTTACTTTTACTTACTAGTTTTCAGTACTTTCTGATATATATTTGGAATTTAAGCAGTACAAATGCTTAGTCCTCAACACTAATGCTAATCATACCACTCTGTCTTGCGTGACTGTAATTACTAGGTGATAATGGAAAGCGCTTTCCTATTACCATATTGCCTACTCAATAAAAAAAACATATTAAAACATATTTAATCAATCGATTATCATCAGTTATAACATTACTTTTTGCAATCATCCAATCCTTTCTTCATTCACTTCCCTTGGTTTTAGAGATGTGATGTGGCTCTATAAACCTTGATATTTCCTTCTTTAGTAAAAAACAAACAAACAAACAAAAAGCTGACATAATGTCTTAATTCTAATTATGTCAGTTTTATAACAGAAAAACACAGTTGTGGTCAAAGTTTACATACGCTCATCACGGGCATCACGGTAAGTTGAAAATAAAATCAAGAATTGTGTGCATAGGTTTGACTTTATTTTGGATTTTCTCCAATCGACACAGGGTCAGTGGTATACATGCAGGTTTAAATATATACATAAAACTACACTAGTATTTGGTGAAATGTCTCTTGGCAAGTTGCACCCCGACCAGACACTTTTGGTAGTCGTCAAAAAGCTTCTGGCAAGACTATGGCTGCATATTTGACCACTTTTCCTGGCAGAACTGGTAGAGTTCATTTAACCTCCTAAGACCCGAACTCTTTCATGGCATGCATTTTTATTTTTTCTTTGCTATTTGGGTTGATTGGGACCTAAAGAATATAAAAACGAAGAATTACCTGATTTTTTTTTTTTTTTTTAGCTAATTTTTGTTTTTGAGAAAAATGAGATCCACATATGAGGACATTTGTTCCAAATTTTGATAGAACAGTGGCAGTATAATGTCCTCGTAAGTGGATATCAG
Organism: Rhamphochromis longiceps; assembly: GCF_057381845.1. NCBI lineage: Eukaryota > Metazoa > Chordata > Actinopteri > Cichliformes > Cichlidae > Rhamphochromis > Rhamphochromis longiceps. Next base: position 22,634,661 of record NC_140576.1, read on the forward strand.
GCCCTTGTAGAGAAAAATTAAGTATTTTGGTCTAGACGTCCCAAAATGTGATGTCCACATATGTGGACGCCAGGTCCTAGGAGGTTAAATTGGCTGATTTCCCTAAAAGCACAGACTTAGCTTGCTTTATTCATTCCAAAACCAGTTCTGATGTGTGTTTGGGATCATTGTCCTGTTTCAATCATGTAGCTGTTCAGTTGAGGTGAAGTTGAAGAATTTGGAAGTTGTCTTCCTTCTTGATTATTTTAACGTACCATAGCAAAACAGCCCCAGACTCCTTACACCATACTTAACATTCTGTATAGCGTTCTTATGTATGAAAGCCTCAGTTCTACTCCTCTACCACACCTCTTGTCGCTGTAGGATGCATTGTGATTGCACCCTCTAAATCCACAGTCATGATAAACTTGCTTCACTGTGGACAGTCACACTGACACATGAGCCTTGTTGGTTCCTAGGTTATTCCTGAACATCCCAACAAATTCTAACTTGTGCATAAGTACAATTGTTTAAACTGAAATCTGCAGTTGTTTAGAAATAGGCCATTAAGTATGCTTAAAACCTGGGTCTGTGCAAGGAAACCAACTAATTCAAATGAACTCTACAAATTCCTCCAAGAAAAGTGGTTAAATATCCAGCCAGAATTATGCTTTTTCATGGCAACCAAAAGCATCTGGTGTAAGTACTACTAACTAAGGGACATTTAATTAAATATTAGTGGGTATGTATGTATACCTTTGAAGCTATATGCATATTTTTGACACTTTGTGTTTTAAAACTGCACCAATTCAACCAATTCTTGTTTTTTAAAGTAATTAAGGATGTATGCTGTACAGTCATTCCACCCTGTAAAACTGTTCAAAGAAATAATTAAAAGCTTAAAATTACCATGGCCTTCATGCTCATAATTAATGTATCTAAACTTTTGACCACATCTGTATCGAGTAATTATTTAAATTTAGCCATTTCCAGTCATGTCTGAAACAGCAATAAATCTATGTATTTATAGAGATATCTATCATTCCTTGTTTGCGGATCAGAAAAACTTTAATGTACATTTTCTGATTTTCATATTTCATTTTCATTTTCTTGTGGTAAAATCTACTATTGGGATAGAAATAGGGGATACATTAAAGATGCACGTGAAAGCTGTTATGTGCAATTTATTTATAAAATGTATAAATAAAACAAAGTATTACATAAATTTAATATGATGAAACTGGTTGTCATTCTTTAGTTATATTAACTCCTTTATTAATTCTGCATAGAAAATTCCATTTAGTTTCAGACACACAGAGCTTAGCTTGTACTATATAATACTGTTTTTTATTATGGGTCACAGAAAAGGTCAGAGTATGTTTTGCTGTTGTTTTTTTGAATATGTTGGAGCAATAACACATCAGTCAATTATTAATTTACATACCTAACATTGTATTTTTTAATTTTCTAAATTTTTTGTATAAAAAAACAACACCTCAGACAGCACTTTAGATGAGTGGGCTACTCTAAAAAATGTTAGAGTGTTCTTGTGCAGAAGTGACTATTACAAATATGACTATTGTGAGTCCTTCTAATCTCTTTCAACAATTAGGCTGGTATATAAATGACCAAAAAGAAAAAAACTCACCTCAGGGTAGGACCACTCAGGCGAGTAGTCAGTGACCATGAAAAGACGGCCTGTAGCCTGAAGCATCCCCAGAGCACCCTGGGCTACAGCTGCAGAAACCACCTCTGCTACATTCATGTAGGACAATGAGCCGGTCTCTCCTGTGCCTCCTCCTGCACTGGCCCCTCCACTTAAAGACTGGGGGCTGCAGCAGGGTTGGAGGCAGAGCTCTGAGGGGCTGTAACCAGAGCCCCTGGCTCCTCCATCTTCCTGGCCCTGCTGTGGGGGCCCACCAGCTGTGGTCTGGTTATCTGAGTTGTGAGATGTGACAAGCTGGTGAGCATATAAGGTCCCTCCAGCTGACATGGCTGTTCCACTACCATCCACAGAGATGAAGTCATTAATCAGGTCAGAAAACTGGTTTCCAAAAGAGATGTCAAAGTGATCCAGACTTATCTCCATGCCTGTCCCTCCAGCTCCTCCGTTACTGGCTGCTCCACCCAGACCCTGGTGGGTTCCTACAGCATTGTAGAGTCCCTGCACCATGCCCGTGCCTTGGAGAAGAGGCTGCAGCTGCTGTTGCTGTTGGGGGTGGTTGTTGCTATCACTGGCGTTGTTTCCATTATGAATTGCTACCCCTTCACCCGCACCTCCTGTCCCTCCATCGCCGCCATCTGAAGCCTGCTGCAGGTAACGTTCTGTTCCTCCTCTCTCTCCATTTCCTGCCCCACATCCCTGGATGTGATCACCAGCTTTGAGCAGATTTTCAGCTCCATTCTCGGTGGCTCCAGTCTGACCTGAATTCACATTCCCAGGTTGCTCTAGACCAACCACCTCCTCGTGCTCAGTGCCCAGCCCAGGAAAGGCCCCCTGGTATTGTAGCAGCTGGAGAGAGCCAGCCTGGCCAGGCCCTTCTGTGGGTGAGCCTCCATTGCAGTTGGTTCTGTGCTGGGTCTGATGGGTCTGATGGTGGTGATGAAGGTGGCCATTACTGCCAGGTGAGTCTGTTTTTACAACTTGTAACCCCATATAAGCTCCAGAGTCATGGGAGTTGTGCTCCATCAAATGTGTTTTCTGGCCCATGCTGGGCCTCCCCTGCTGAGTCTGGCTGGTCTGAGATGCATCCTGGAGGAAGAAGCTGGGGGAACGATTCTGATGTTGCATGTGAGGACTGGACATGGCTTGACCATAGCTCACTGTGGTAGTGCTGGACGTATAGTCTTGCTTGGCATCGATGGCACTGAAATCCATTTGCTCCAAGGTAGTGCTGGGACTCAAACCACCTCCAGATGGAAGCAGGGAGCCTGTGGCTGTCAGACTGAGGCTGCCCTGACCTGAACCAGCACCAGATGACACAGATACGCCACTCCCACAGTTCACTACTGCCCCCACCTGGTAGCCACTCTCCTTGGCCAGCTGCTGCTCAAATGATGTATCTTCTGTTTTGATGTTCTTTATGAGAGCTGAGTTGAAAGTGTAGGTATTATCTGGCATGGTGGGGGAGCGTTGTAGACTGCCATTGGTGCTAGCACTGCCACCAGAGGAAGACGAGGTGGAGGAGGAGTTTCCCTCTGTCTTCATTGCGCTGCCTCCATAGGTCTGGCCTTGTTTGGGGTTGTTCAGGAAGCAGTCAGGATCAAAGTTCATATTAGTTTCTGGGATCTTGATGGTTCCCGAGTCCAGACTGCTGGAGAGCACCAGTTCCTCAGACACCCCAGCTGTAGACAACATGGAAAGACTGTCTCCTGCAGTGGTAGTCCCAGGTTCTCCTACACCTCCACTGGGGAAAGCAAATTTGTGACGATCAGAGGTCACAGACAGCACCAGGCCCTGTGAAGTGGCATCTGCACCCATGAGGTGAGTATTTGGACCCCCAGTAGGAGACATGCTGTAGACAGGGTCTCCAGGGACCTCAGACATAAAGACACTCTGAGACAGGCCAGACATGACAGAGGCCACATGACTCATCCCTGTCACCACAGGGCTATCAGCCATGTCCGGATCGCTGTTGAGGCCGCTGCTGATGGAGACAGGTGAGTTCTGAGTGGTGTCAGGGACCTCAACCTGGTTTGTAGATGACACCTCTGTGCTGTTCTGGTGTAGCAGGACAGGCTTGTGGACTTTTCCATTGCGTTTCTCCCTGGTGCTACCCCCTCCAGTCCCTCCCCCAGAGCTTTTTCCTCCACCATGGGCACTGTGCTCTGTTTTCCCCTCAGACACATCGTTGTTCTGTACCTCTGAGTGGGCACTGCTGTATCCCCCTGAGCGGGGGTCCACTTTTGGGGAGATAATGCGGTGTTTGGCACTGTTGCATTTGTGGTGCACACTGCTTCCTGCACCTATACAAGGGCAAACAGAGCAAAAGAGGTTTGGGATTTAGCTGTGTGAGGGAGTAAAACAGGCAAATTTATTCTATTGATTTCCAAGTGCTTAAAAATTAGGCAAATCTACTATTCAATGAACTGAGGCAAAGATGGATTATTAGTTTGTTTTTGTATTTATAATTTTGTGCAACATAATCTTCTTCATGTGATAAATCCTCTCATAGGCATAAGGCGATGTAAGTGTATGGGACGCTCTGCACGCCTTGTTATCTTAAAAATAACAATGGAAGTGGGGGTTACTTAGAGTAATTTGTTCTCTAAATTAGAAAACCTTCACTCTCTACATTCTTTTTCTGATTAAAAAAGTCAGTGAAATAACACAGCTGAAAATATGCTATTGAGATTAGCATAAAATTTGAAAAGCGCAAGGCTATTTCAGATATGCCCCTGACACAGATATTAGGAACTTTAAAAGATAATAGGGCCCTACATTTGATTTCACTATTAAATCACCAACCCATAAAAGAACAACCTTCTCTGATTTACAACATACTAAACATTATCTTTATGTCCTCTCGCTGAATTTTTGAGTTCTCTCTTTTATAGAATAAACTCCTTCCCACCCACTAGCCCTTACCCAGGGTGCCCGTGCAGAGGCAGTTGTGAGTCCGGGGAGGTGGCTTAGTTTGGTGGCTGTCCAGAATCTGTTGCACTAGCTGCTCCACTGAGAAGCCAGAGCTGCTGTTCCCATTGCTGCAAGTCCACTTGATGCCATGAACTGCCGGGAGAGAGGAGGAGACAGAGATGTCAGCCAGCCCAACAGACCACCAGCCACGCCAACCCCCCGCCCCACCCACTGCCCTCCCTGTCTACCTACTAGAACACCTCATGCTGGTCACCTCTCCCAAAAAAAGTTTCCACATAAAAACAGTTAGTATTTCTGGTTTTCCCTAAAGATAAAACAATCCACCGACTCAGACAGACTAGTTTCAATAAAGAATCTAAATGGCAGTACCTTTGATTATTTGTTCAGTCTCTATCATTTCTTCCCTATTAGACTGAAACAGCTCTAAATTTCCCCCCTTACCCTAAACCCCCTGTTTCCTTTCTTAGTGCAGCATTGATCGGTTGCTTTCCCCTCGTATCACTTCAACATAATGTCAAGCCTTTTGTATTGGACTGCTTGTTTTTGTTGTGCTTCTTTTTCTCCTATATGTCGGTGCCCGCTGCTACTCCATGGCGTCTCCTCTGTGAGTGCTGATGAAGGTGACAGCAAGCTCAATCTTTCCACTCGCCACCCTTACCCTGACCTATGACTCTGTTCTGACGGGAAAAGCTTCTGGGAAAGAACATCACCAATCTGCTGCTGCCGGATCGGCTGCTGCACCAAGGGAAAAAGGGAGGTTTTCTCCTGTAAGGCTCCACTCGCTTGCCTCAGTCACACCTCACTAGCACCTCCTAATACTTTTCATCGCTCCACTTGTCAAGCAGCCACCACTTCTGATGAGACAGATAGTGGTTTCAGTGGCTGTAAGGTGGTAGGAGACATCACTGAGTGCTGCAGAGCTCAGGCTCTCAACTGGGGAAAAAGGTAATATTTCAGAAGTGAGGCATATTTAGACTATCAAACAAAATCAAGCCAGCTTTAATTCAAGTTCTCTACACTCTAGTACCTCCTTTGGTTAAATATGCAAGTGAGATACATAAAGAGAATGAGGTTCAGAGCATGTATGAAAAAAGCTGAGGATTTGCTTAGTGCATGTCTGTTTGCACTTGAGATAAAAGGAGATGAAAACAGCGTAAGAGGGTGAGGGTAATGGAGATTAAAGACAGAGCTAGTTAAATTGAAGTGAAAAAAGCTGGGAAACATGATTGCATGACTGTGATAAGGATCAAACTTGAAAGCTCTACATTCCTTTGGTAGATTACAGGCTGGTCACCAGCAGATGTCAGCAGAGCTGTAGTGATCAAGCTAAGATCATACGCTCCACAGAAAACTAACTGTGGCAGGTTATAGAAACATGAATAGGATTCAGTTTGATGTATAATAAAGTCAGATTTATTCAGCCATTAATCTACTGTGGGTGAGCTAAAAAAAAAGAGAGAAAAAAGGAAAAAAAGCAGATAACAAATGTGAGGGGCAAGTTTCAGCTAACGTTATTACAATTATTGCACAAATTGTGTTTGGAGGTTAAACCACTTTAACCTCTTGACTTTGTATTATGTAAATATACAAAATAGTACTAATGAAATGATGCTAATAAAGATAACAAGGCAAAATGGTGTCGTGAATTTCCGTCCATAGCAAAGCAACATGGAAGCTTCAGGACAGATGAATGTCTGTGCTGATGATCAAACTCAGAGAGGGTGACAGAGCAAGAGTGAGAGCGTAATGCAACAACTTACATCCACCATGCAGCGCCATGCCTATCCTATTTGTCCAAACAATCTTGTTTCCCCTCTGCCCTGATCCCTCATGCCAGATTGCCACAGCCCTGTTCATCTAGACGGGTGTCACCCCTGAAGGCTCTGAGTTGTTGACGTACAGTTACCACCGTGTCTGCCTGTCTGCTCTTCTCACTGAGGGTTATATTATAAAGCAGACATGACAGGAGCACTGCCACTAGGTTTAATCCCAGTGGAAGCAACAGCCCAGGCACCAAACGGCGACCTATTCATATGATCATTCTGATGATTGGATCCTGTCATGAGCAGCATCATACAGGCCTAATGACAAAAGCAGTTGATGCTGGGCATCTCCCACTCGGTTGTCTCTGCACCACTGGACATTATATGGGACAGCAGAGTACAACAGTTTATATGATGGCCAGTGCTGTCTGTCTTGCCTTGGTCTGTTCTACTCTGGCCCTGTCTAGCCTGGAGACAAGCCTTCTGTCTGTCTGAGTGTTTGTTAAAACTGCTCATGCGCTATCTGTCAGCAGGCTTGGGGCATAGCTGCAGAGTGCTGCGTGTTTATTGCATTAGACCAAAAGAGTGAATCAAGCTGGCTGCCTTGTCTATGGAACTGTAGCGTGACTATGTAGCGATGCCCCTCTCTTACCCCCACCCTCAGCCCCCCCCCCCCTATCTTCTTGCTACTTCTCTTTCTCATCAAACACCGCGGGGTGTTAAGGATGACGAGGTCAGACAAGGCCATGTTTCACAGGGCTTATATTTGAACTACTGTGTGTGAGCATTCGTGCATGTGAAAGGTTTTGTGACTGAGAGCAAGAATGTGTGTGTGTGTTTTGTTGTGGAGAGACAGAATAAGCTCAACTGATCCATGAAATCCACATTTTTCCTTTGTTGTTGTTTTTTTGTATCATTAGACATGTCAAATGGTTTGTGCAGTGAAATTTTGTGAAAAGCACAACAAAAAGGGAAGAGCAAGACAAAGGGGGGCAATTATTTTGGAAAAATTGGCATTGATCTGGAAAAAATAACGATTTGATTTAAAACTAAGATTGTGCTGACAAAATTCAGCTTGTGAAATTGGAACCATCATCAGTTTCTAAGAAAGAAAATAAGAACAATTTCCAAACATAAGCCAGACATGAAAACACTGAAATGTGTACTGTGGAAATTTTGCGCTTTGCATTTGATGCTCAAACTCTAAAGTTTAAATTTAGATTTTGTACATTCCTGATAAAGTGAGAAAATAAAATTGTTCAGCTGGTTACCCATGCATTTTGTCCCGATAGTTTCACTATACAACCTAAATGGCACATATAAGTTCTGCTACGTTCTGTTATATACGAAGGGGGAGTCTTAAAACTACACACACATTTGAACCCAACATCTTGAAACAAACACAACAAAATAGAAAAATGACTATATTTGGGGAGCTAATTTATGATATAAATAAAGCATGATTCACAGAGGCCAACTTCATCACAAGTTTTAGCTTCTGCTCCCTGTGTTGAGATTAAGGTTGCTATCTCACATGGCCACTAGATGGCAATGTTGCTCTATCATTGAGTTCATGTTGACATGTCTTGTGCTCCAGGAGAAAGAGAGAAGGATGGAGAGGAGAAGAAAGACAGAAAGCAGAGACAGAAAGAAGGAGAGGGATTTTTTTTTTTGCTCTTTATGTAGCCCCTCGTGTAGCCTGGCAGCTAGAAGGCATCTCACACTCACTCTCTTTGTCCCAACAACTCCCAAAGTTAATGACTTTACGCATTACTGCAAATGGTGCTTGATTTTTACATTAAGCCACAGATGTAATGAATACAGTAGGCTGTTGTTGCTCAGCGACTGTCCTGAGGTAAGGCTTTATGTTAAAATGACCTAAAACTAATGCTGTGATGAGGGTAACAATACAGCCTAGACCCCAGTGATGATGGCCTGGACTGCCTATTCAGTATGCAGCCAGCACGTGTGTGTGTGTGTGTGTGTGTGCTTGTAAAGCTGCTGACACCTTCCTCTTTACCTAGCCACATCACCAATAATTGGCCATTGGAATATCAGTCACAGCTCTGCTGGCCCCTGCCAGATACGCCCGAATTAGAGTGTGGTTGTTAAAGGTATCTTAACAGCTCTCTGAAAAATTTTCAATGCCCCCACAAGGTCCCCTTTTGGCTATTATCATCAGCAGACAAACCCTGACTTTTTTTTTTTTCCAAAACATTGCCTCGATCTTTGAGCAGGTCGAGAGACTCATAAAAACACATAATGCAACTCACAGAGCATTAGTAAAGCTGATTAACAACAGAGATCAATCCACTGAGGGGGAAGAGAGACAGAAAGAGCCAGATAAGGGGTGAAGGGGGATTTCTGGTGAGTCAGACATTCTTGCTCCCACGCACTAAAATGAATCAATAACCAGCTTGCTGCCCTCCTCTGCTTTGACTTCCTTCATGGACCAGAGGGGAGATGTACTCTCTCAGTCTGGCCGGAGTGGTGCCAGAGGTCTAGGGGAAGAGCTGAACTTTGACCTCCAAGTAAGAGACAGCTCCAGGAAGAGCACAAGCACTCATTTAAAATTGCAGGAATACTAGCCAAAGATGTTCTCTGACTGAGGTGCTGAGGGCACTTAGTGTACCAGCTATAAGATAATAGGACTGGAACATAAATAATCAGGCAAAAACAGGTGCCAGTAGTCTTTCCATGCATGCACATGCAGGTGTGCATAGAGACTATTAAGGCCTAATTTGCTGTTACAGCCTCTGCTCATATTAAAGGCTATGAATAAAAGCTAATGCATGCATAGCCCAAAACAGTATTACTCAAGTTCTCACACATGGACTACTGTTGTTCATTTTGAGATTAATGGACACAAAAAGCTGCCCAATGAGGCTGCTCTTCTGCATGACATGATTAAAAAGCTATTTCCTTGTTTGTAAAGAAGTCATTTTAAATTTTAAAAGTGTGCGTGTTTCCGTCAAACAAGCTGCCCTGCTTCAAAATTCCTCAACTCACACATGGGTTTGAGCTGGCCGATCAGTTCCTCCTTGGTCCACTTGGCCCACTCTTTCTTGTCTGTATTGATGGAACACAGAATAGGTCCACATGGTTTCCCACAATCCTCGATCGCTGGAACATTCAAATAGTGGACGAGCACAATATCAGGGTTCTGTGGGGAAATCAGAGGGAGCAGGATGGTTACACAAATGCAAGAAATAAAAGCTTGATTTGCAAAGATGAAGACTAGAAACAAGTCAATTTATCTGCAAGGACAGTTAGAAGATTTGTTGAAGTGAGATATTCAGTCCTTCTAAAAAAGTGAGTATTCTTTTGAAATAAGTGGTAAAAAAAAAAAAATTCAGCTCAAGCATTGTATTGAGTCAAATAAACTCAAAACCAGCTTGTCAATTTTTCTTACACTCTTTATTTAATTCTTAATTTTAGTGAAAAATTCTCAAAACCAAAGCTACCAAACAAGATAATAATACACAATCTCACATTCACAACTTCAGCAGTTTTACAAAGAGCTTCTCATTCAATCTTCTTATTCACACACACACACATATACACACATACATACAACATGTGTATATATATATATATATATATATATATATTTTTTTTTTTTTTTTCTGTACATGAGAGGGAATTGGGCCTGTCTCATAAATGACAGATATTCAGCATAGTGCAGGAAAAAATTGAGACTTTGGGGATTGATAGTACACATCATGCAGTAAACTGTAACAAGTGCTAAACAAGTCCTCGATAATCACCAGTGGTGAGACAGCACCTGTCTTTGGACTTTCAAAGCAAATAGGCTGGTCCCTGTCTTCATCAGACTAATCTCACACAGACAGCATGTTAACAATTTCAAAATCAGTTTGTGTTTTGCCAACAAATAGACCCGATTATGCAATTGCACTTAAAAACAGAAATGAATAATGATAGTTGATAAGGTTCGATAGGGTAGAGTGTTAATAATGATTATTAAAATGAGTTGTTACTGCTTTGAAAAAACAAATGTTGATAAAACACACATATTTGTAATAATTTCACTTAACAAATCCAGTGTGATTACTGGGCAGTCTTGAAACAAGTTAGCACAGCTAATAACAGTCTTGACGGACACAAGAGGGCTTCAAACATCCACATGCTGTGTGATGTGCATGCAACGCAACCAGCTTCTATAATTACCTTTATAGTGTACAATTTGTTAAGATAAAAAAAGACCCATATTTACATAATCTTCTGAACATTCTTACACATTTTTCTGTTCTTACATAATATATTATTCTCAAAATAGATCAATTAGACATACAATCACAAGGCTTGGTTAGATTAGGATTTTTTTGCAGTGCATAGTGGATAATCTGTTCCATGGTTTCTTAAGGATATAATGGAGTGATAGTGACACATGCAGTACTCGTAGCTACTGTGTCTCAGATGAGAGGGCTTTTATGTGGAACAAGCCAGCTGGTTGGTGAGAAGTAAATGTTGCTGAATTAGAAACCCTGCATGGTATCCCTCACACAGACAACAAAGCCCAAGAACAGAAGAGGAAATGCACAATCCAAAACATAGCCAGGCAGCAGAACAAATCTGGGATCAGAAATCTGCAATAATCTCACTCATTATGAGACTGTATCTCTGCATCTCCAAATGTGTGATTGGATGCGTATACTAGTGCGTGTGTTCATTAATGTGTGTATTTGTACGTGCATATGTGTGTTAATTACAATGTGTGCTTGTGTAACACACGTATGGCATTTTGTCAAGTCCTCCCACATGGTGAGATGATGCCCTCAATTAACTCTGCCTGTATTTACCAAGTCAAAACTCAATAATTTTCCGCCTGCAAATTGTTACTGGGTTACCTCTGCAAATTCTCTAAATTGACAGCTTATGAATAATAGGTAGCGTTTAAAGGAATGTTGTGCAGGTGTGAATAACATCCATTCACTTCTGTATTCATAAAAAGCTTTGATTACCCAGCTCTCACAAGGAATGTTCTTATTTCAGTCTTTATCATTTCTGTTTCACTGTCAACATCTGATTGCCACTAAAACCAACAAAGACAAACAAGGTAAAATATCCCCATACTGACACATACACCTGACCCATACACAGCTAAATGTGCAAACACACATATGGGTACAACCACAGGAAGAGATGCTCTCATTACATGGTCTCTGGGTATGCTTGTTAATCTTTTCTGAATGTTTGGCCTTGGAGTGTTCCTGTTGGTTGAAAGAAACAGAAGGAGATTTATTTGTCTTTTACAGAAGTAAATCACACAAAATCACACTTACATGTGTGCATGCAATTGCAGCTAAATAAGATGCAAGAATGGACAAACCGACTGAGACCTTGATCGAGAAAAATGCTGTGACAACACGTGCGTGACTGCAGTTTGAGGCTTCATCAGTACTAAGTGGCAAATAAATCAAGGTGCTGCTACTGTAGGTCTGTGCTCCCTCTCACTGTGAACCATTAATCTGTGACTATGCCCCCCTCCATCCCCAACCACAATCTCTTCCACCGCCTCCCACTCTGATTTTCCTTTTACATCAGGCAGGGGTGTGGTTGGAGGGACACACAGATACACAGAACCAGTTACTTCTGTGAAAACGTCCCAACATGCGAACAACTACCATCGCTGATGTGTTTGGGCACTCACGGTTCAGCAGTACATAATGCAATCTATGGAAGACAGATGACCTTCCCTCACCACTAGCAGCAGAAGCTGGATCTAGACATTGCTTTGTGTTATCGTACTGCTTTCCTTGTCCCCTGTCATTGGCATGGACACTAGGTGATGACTGCTGCCCTGTTTGGATGGAGATGGCACAGGCGGTGTGCAATGCCCCCAGATGGCATCACCAGCTGTGTCAATAGCCAAGAGATGCCCTCAATCTTTACTTGGAATGAAAGCGCAGAATGTAGACAGCTTCATTCAATCATGAACGTACATAAATGTATGTGGCTCTATGGGCACAGTCGGGAGTGAATGTGCACAGAAATAGAGCACATGTAGAAGTGTGCGCAAACACACAAGCGCACACGAAAACAGACTGAGCAAGGACAAACTAATTAGCATAGTGTAACAGACACACATGTACTCACAAGACACATAAGGCTTAGTTGAACACAATCATACACGTGGATACGCACAATCTCCTTCCTCCAACGCCCACACTCCCAGCTGTTTCCTACCTTTTCACACATAGCTACACAAATATGCACACACACGTATAACACGATCAACACAAAGGAAGAGACCATGAGGTAGTCTTATAGCTCATCCAAATATAAGTAATCTTTATGTTCGCGTTTTACTATTAGGAATTTGCTACCTATTGTAAACCAAGAAGAGAGCCAGAGGCATATAACGTCTGGAACTTTCACTCTTTTTTCAGTCTTGTTTTACTTCTTTCTCTCCTCTTACTTTAGAACATATTTAACAGTTCTCTCTCAACTCAGGCCTACCTCCACTCAAAGAGGAAAACAACACAATGAAAGTGTAAAGCGTCACATAAATCTATCAGGATGGTAATTTAATTTAATTTCCTGCTGGCTGCTTTCTTTTTCCACAGTGTAATATCAGTGAGTTGGTTTTCCAAGTGTAGGGGGAAAAGGCTGAGGGTGACTTTTTGCCTGGATAGTCTTTTTCAGAGAAAATGAGATCTCATTAACTTATTGATTAATTGTGTAATGTAGTCTTTGGTTGTTTTTTTCCTCTTATTTCTCATGCAAGTCTCAAGGCAGAGCTCCAGCCTCTGCTCTGCAGCGGTGGGGAAGACTAGAACAGAGTTACAGGAACCTGTGGTGTGCATTTGCATGTGCAAACATTTTAGGCATTTTAGACAACACCGCCATGGATGAACTGGATTCATTGTAAACAACTAGAGACAGGCAACTAGAAAACAGATTCCTACATCAGATGTATTGACCTCACAGAGTTCTGTCCTGAAGATCATTAAATTAGTCTGGGATTATATAAGGGAAGACAGAAAAAGTAAAACAGACTAAAAAGGGGCTGCTCGGGTCAGGTTAGGTCGGAGGATTGATTACATGTGCACGCAGCACACTTTCATGCACACTCTGAATGGAAGCACGGAGAACTGGCCAGTAAAGAGACAGACGGGCAGTAAAAACTTAATGGGTTTTTTGACAGTTCCACCCATGCAGTGGCTCACTGGGATTTGTCCTTGTATGCCCGTTGACCAATACGCAACTGTGTATTTGTATATTATTATATTCTTACATGAGCCGGACATTGCTTGTCAGCATCTGTGCCAATCACTCATATGTATTAATCCATGAATTTATCATGTATGCATAAAATATAACATGTGTAGCTAGTATTTTGATGATGCTGTGTTGTGTTAATGTTTACTGCGCCTCCCTAGAACAGATGGATAGATGTTGAGCTAATTACTAGAGGAGTCTTGGGGAGTCAGCCATGGGGGCGGAAGGCCTGCTGTGTGGGTGGTGGAGCTCCTTCCTGCCCCTCCTTTCACCGATCTCTCTCAAAAACACAGTGAAAAACACCAACATACAACGGAATGAATGCACATATAAAATAATACAGTCACGCACACACAGACAATTACAGTCTAATATACAACGCACGAGACAAGCATGAAAAAGGTGTAGTGCCAACACTCACGCGCACACACATGCATATGCAAGACATCACCATCGCAACCAAAGGATAAAGGTGCTGTTGTAGCCAGGCAACAGGTTTCTCTGGCACCCACGCACTTAGAGGCACCCAGTGCTCCTACGATCTCTCAGTGAATGCCTACCTCCTCCTGAAGTCATACACCCTGCTCTACTCCAAAAGACAAGGAGGGAGAGAAAGGGAGAGAGATTCGCTGATGGAGCTGAAGACGGAGTTAGATGTTGGTGGAGACAGATACAATGACCTTCTACTTTGTGCTGAATGTATAATAGTGAATGTGCGTGTATAACTGCACAGAGATATAACGAACTGAGACTCGAGCACAAATTACATCTGTTGGTAAAATCTGGTGTGAGTGGTCAAGTGATGTGTCGGCTGTCTCGTTAAGTCTCTGTGACCTTGCCACAAGTGTGCCGCTCTCTTGGAGTTCTTCCATGTAGCTGCTCCTCCAACAGTCCACCATAGCTCATTAAGAGACAAAAAAGGCAAGGGAAAGAGAGAATTTGAGACAGAGATACATGGAAAGACAGAGGAAGAGAGAAAGAAGAATGAGGGTAACAGCTCTTATATTGTCATTCAGGCAGCTCTGCTCCATGATTGTACTCCACCATAGTAGGCCTCGCTTTCACAACTCGTGCACAGGAGCGATAAGAACACCATTAACATGAAAGAATCTTAATTGAGAGGGGATGCTTCATGGAACAAGGATGAGCCAGGGAGTGAAGGAGGGAAACCTTGTTCCACTCTGATAAAATAACCGACACTGAAAAAGTGGGGGGATTCAAAGTCTGTCATACTGAAGGAAAGTGCAGAGCAGACAGGAAATTAGGTATGGGAAAAGCCCCTCTTTCCACTTTCAGGGAAATAAGCAAAACACTAAAAAAAACTGAGGCAGTTCAGTGTGGAAGAATTGAACCAGCAGGCTATAGGATATCCATTTCAATACAAAATATCAAGAAAGCAGAAGAAGTCAATTGTTTTGTCACAAACATTCAGCATCAAGGCATAAATACAGCAGGGATGGGTGAGGATGTCTCTGCCTTTGTATCGGAGTCTGCCTACATTAGATTATAAATAGCATTTGAATGAGCGTCTAGAGGCAGATTTCTGTATGTTAGTTGGTGTATGTACATCAGTATGCGTGCAGAATGAGTGCAATGAGCTGTGAGTCTGAATTGAGTGCACTGACTGCATATTCATGCTGTCTGTATGTGCAGTGCATATTAGAATTTGTTGTTTGCATCGTTGCATTTGCCTGTGCGGTTTCATGTGAATATGGAACACCTGTGCACCGGATGTATGTCTTGCATGTCATGTGCTCACAGTCTGCAGAATAAGTACGAGGGGTGATTAAGGCTCTCTTCACTTGGCTATGCGGGGGCAGCTGCCCTGGCAGTGGCATGGTGATGGATAGCATCGGGTGCCAGTCATTAGGCAGCCTCCTGGCCTCTGGCACTGAGGTTGCACTCTTAAACACTGCCCTCCCCCGCCCATCCCCAAACACCACCGCTCATTTCAAGGTCAACTGCCTCTGTGGTGATATAAGTTCACCTTCACAAGTCACAAGACTTCTTCCTTTTGTTTGGAACCTTTATCGTTCCCTGCCAAAGGGTGTGTTTTGGAATGCGGGGGTGGCTGGCTGGTGCCTTGCCTCATGCCGGCACACAGAAGCACAGACATACGCACGCAGTTCATCAGCACACACGCAAACTCACACTCACAAACACACACTGAGGTAAACAAAACCCTATGTCAAACCCTCCCAAATAGGTAGCAAACAGCCCGAAGCTCCTGTCGAGGTAGCAGAGCAAACCCCTATCTGAACCTGCTTCTCTCTGGGTTATCTATGACAACCTCTTTGTTTAAATGTTCCCAGTTTAGAATACAGACACTCTAATTGGGGTGTCTAGAGTCAAAGCACAACTTAACTGCTACAGTTCACCTTCTACTGCATCTAGCTCTCCATCAATTACAGCACTGCCTGAGTGCCAAGCTAAAATGATGCCTGGGGTGAGTATCAATCCAGGGTAAGAGTCAGTTTACAGGGGGCTTTCTTAATGTGAACTGCATCAAATGCCTGTGTCCAAGGTATGCGAGAGGAATGGCAGAGCAGGGGGCACAGCAGGAGATCCTGATTTAGGGAAGATTCATACTCCACCTCTTTACTTCCACTACCTAGTGTACTGGCTGGGAGATATGAAAGGCAGAACTTGGAACTTTTGAGGACCAGGAAGAGGCCAGGATGTTTGAGTGTGTTTCAGAGGAAGCCAGGGGCTGAAGCCTGTGATGTTTAATTCAGTAGCACATAATCACTCCGATGGAGTTGAGAGCGGGGCTTTAAATAACTCAGCTTAGAGGGGCAGAATGGCTTCACTCTGGGTGGGGGAATGCAAGTTTGTGTGTATGCGTGTGCGCGTATGTGCACTTGTGTGTGTAATTGTGGAGATATGTGAGTGCATTTTGCAATTCTACACGTCTGCGAGAATCCAAGAGAGTGCTCCACTATTTTTGTGTGTGGCTCCTCCCCGCTTTGAAATATTTTATTTGTGCAATGCACCACAGTAAAAGGTGGAGTGTGTTTGTTGCCTTGCCAAGTATCTGCATGCATTACAATAAAAGTGCAAAAGGCCAGTATTCAGAGCCTGAATATGGAGCAGCATTCTGGATGCCAAGCAGGCAGTAAGTCAGGCAGTAAGCCAGGCAGTGAGGCATCGAAGCTCCTTTAGCTGCCACAACACAACTCACAGTTTACAGCCCACTTATTCTTCCTAAGGCCCTTACAGAACACACTACCCTCTCCATTAGCTGCGGTGGTCCCAAGTGAGAGTCAATGCTACACAGGGGCAAGCTGGGAAAGGGCCAACCGGAGCCCAACTGACTGCCATAATGGCCTTAGCAGAGCCCATGGCAGTTATCCTAAAATTCAGTGGCCAAGCAGGTGACACCAAGTAACATGGGAGTAAAAGCAGGGAGAGAAAGTTAGTGAGCCCTCTCAGACATAGTGGGGCTTTAACCATGTGTTCTCTCTCTTTATGGTTCTTTTCTTTTGTTTCCACCTCACAATAACCTCACAACCCCTGGCTTTCTCTGAGTCTTTTTCATCACCTCGCTCTCTTATTTTCATCTCTTCCTCTTAGGGCATACTGCAATTCATTTGCAGGAAGAAACATTGCTAATGCCATCTCTCTTTACTCCCTCTCTTTGGCTCTTGCTCTCTTTCATATCAGTGCTGAGTCTGATTTGTTTGTGCGCGTGTGTTGTCTTTCTCTCTGTGCCAGTCGACAAGGCGTACTATTTATGTGCCTCTGCCCATGTCTGTGAGCGAATCAGGACTTCACAGGAGCAGCCAGGGGAGTGAGATGTGCTGGTGCATTTCTAAACAGGGAGTCACAGGGAGGACTGATGTGTGCCCAGCTGCAAGACGGTCCAACCTGGCCACTATCTTCCTTCGCAATAGCTCGCTGAAGAACAATAGATAACGCCACTGGTCAGCATCAGAAACAACTGCTGGGGTTGTATCACAGAACTGACCCAGTCAGGCACAAAGTGTTGTGAACATGAATGCACACATATGTAGATATGTACTTACACCACAAAGCATCAGGAGCCTTTCACACATTGACAACAGTAGCCACAGGACTGCTGAGCCTGTGTCCTCTGTCAAACAGGGTGAGGGGTTCATTGTTATTACTGGGCTGGATAGTGGAGCAGTCCCTGAGCTCAGCTTGGCAAGACCTCTCTCTGGAGATATACGCAGAAACCTCTGCACATGCACATGAGCAAACACACACACACACACACACACAAAACATACAAATGGGTAATCAAATGTCTACCAATGGGGGAAAAAAAAATGCTCAAATGGTTTCCTAGCAACCAATGGTGTGTACTGGGTCCACATGAAAAATGAAAAATAAAGACAGTGTGTGAATGGGTACTTGTGTGTGTGTGTGAGACAGAATGAAAAAATAAGGTTCAGATTAACAGTGCACATTAGAAAGATATAGAGGTGTTTTTGGACTGAAGTACAGAGATGAGACATTGTGCATTGAATAAGAAAAGGTAATGAAAAGAACAAAAAAGGGGGAAAAAAAAAAGCTGCATCAGGGACCTGCCACTCTAATCGACAAACAGCATTTCCCCAGTATCTCAACAGGGGCAGTGTTGACTGCGAGTTGATCCAAGGAACAAGTCTGCAGACAGTTAAGGTCATGGTAGTGTGATGTCGAATCACAGTTCAAAAAGATTGCATCATGGGAATAAATCAGTAGTTTACAGACTGTTACAAATATGTAACACTGCAGGGAAGGGGATTATGCACAAACCAAAGCAATGCCTTCAGGAAATGGCCTAAAATGCAGTGCGCCATGTTTAAATGTAAAACACAGGGGGTTGTGCTGTACCAAAGTCACACAATCAGGTGAGAGTAGTGGTTTATAAAATTGCTACAGAGCACTGCACAGAGAAACAGATGAATCTCGTTTTCCAACCACTGCTGAACAACATTGTAACCAAAACACAAGTCCCTTTTAAAAATGATTAAACAACAACAACAACAACAACAACAACAACAACAAAAAACCAGAGTTACATTTTATTTGTTTATCTATGTGCTAGCATATGAAATGTGAGGCGCAAAGCAGCGTGTAATAGTGTGTGTGTGTTTCCACAAGATACTACTCTGCGTGTGATTGTGTACGTGCATGTGTCGTATGTCTGTCTGTAAAATTGTGCGTGTGAGCTAGAGAAAGGCATACTATCTCCATCCAGCAGCTGCCACAAAGAGGCTTCAAAAAACAAGTGCAGGGCCGTGACAGAGACAGAGCGACCGCAACCTTCTGGTGGTGTAATAGGAAATTAATTGAGACCATCAATATGGTATTAATCATTAAAGAACAGGTGCTGAGGTGGCACTTTGCTGACTGCTCTGCTGTTGGCAGCACTCACATACACACTTAAAAGTAAAAGTTTGATCTGCTGTTTTGCAAAAAATGTAGGTGGGAACAAAAAGAGAGGTAGAGAGAAAAAGAAAATGAGGGAAAGAAAGTCCCATTAAAACACAAGAAGAGAGAGTGGGACCAGAATGCCCCAGAGCGTCAAACAGTGCTATTCTGTCAAATCCCGCTGGTGTCACAGAGATATGCACAAGGTGTCCTTTGGTGTTGGTGGTGGTCCAAGGTATTGGACGGCAACAGATAGTGCTTCTCTTTTGAACGGTTACAAAGTCCACATTAGGAGGCTGGAGGGCTGGTGGTGGAGTAAGTTGAAATGTTGTTTGCCAGAGAGACCATGTTTGGGTTTTGGGAGTTCACTTATCCTTACTGGTTTGGTTTAGATGCCAAAAAATATTCAATTAGTTTTAGGAATAGACAATGTTTTGGGTTCAAATATGCTCAATTATAGTATCAACCCTGCAAATGAAAGAATTACTTCACCAAAATCTTTTGTTTTGCTTTGACAACAAAACGAATATTGTAGGATCAAATCAGTAGCACACCCACAAAGAGTAGAAAACCAGCTCCTGGAAGCACATAACACGTCACATCTCTTTCAGCGCAGGACCAGATGTGACCCTGGATTCACCAAAGATAATCAGATGTGAAAACTGGATGGGGTCCCCATCTTCAAGGTGCACCACCATCTCACACCTTCGTGTCCAACTTCTAGTTCATCTACTGAGCCAGCTGGGTCCCTTCAAGCAATCACTAGCTTGGATCCCCCCAAAAATCCAGATTTATAACATGAAAGAGAATGGACATGCCATTTGTCAGTAACCTATATTTGGACAGCTTCAAAATACTTCAACCCAATTTGTCTCATGAAAAACAAATGCACCTGATGAGTGACAGAAACAACACTGCACATAATCATTTGTATAATATCGCAGGGCTAATTCTATTAGTCTGTGTTTCAAGTAACACACTGTGTTTTGTGTGATTTTGATCTTCTGACTCTTAGAAATGCATAAAATAACATAACATAACATAACAAATGTAGGGTTTATAAAGTAGCAAAAAGCACTGTAAAAAATTAAAAAATGTCAGGTAAATATTCATTAATTCCCTTGGAGGCCATGTTTCTTATAGCAGCTAATTCATCATAAGATAAAGCACAGTGAGGACTCGAGGGCAGTGTTAATCAGCCGGAGGTGAGCCAAATTGCAGAAACTACAATAAGCTGTTAAGCACACCACGTCTTCAAATTGTTCAAGGTGTGTCACTGCGATGAATGCTTCTTCTTATGAATAATACATCACACACGTATACATAAATATATCTGGAACAAACTTTGTATATGTGTCTATGTGATGAGATGCGCACAAAACATGAGCGTATATCTGTGTTTGGGGGGGTTGTACTTAGCGGCAAAGTTCAATAGTCTTTAGGGATCGCATAAAGTCTTCCAAAGGCACCTTACCCCAAACCCTCACCACTCCATGTTTGTCAGTGTCAAGGTTGAGCCTATCAAATGTTTATGATTCAAGAGCTGTAGATAAGACAAAGATTGATCTGGATCGAAAGGCAAATAAGATTGCCAAAGCCCAGAGTCAGCTGAAAAGCCGGCAGAGGGAGCAGAGGGGGAGGAAAAAAGAGAGACTTAAAGGAGAAAATGCATTAACACAGGTCTAGCCCTGGGAGAGCACGGAGTATCGAATACTTCCTGTACACATTCTGAATACTTGGGGAGAATATGGATCCCCCATCATGAGCAGCTGACTGATGCTGTATCCGTGAATGCACATGTGTCTGTGTTTGATCTATGGCACACGTGGCACAAAGTTTTAGAGTGCTGATGTGATCCTTGTGATGTGACTAGCACTGTGCAGACAACTGGGAGAATAGGACACCCTGTCTCTTTTCACCACAGTGGCAATAACATATCAGGTTTAATTTACCATCTCTAACAGTGGAAAAAAAAAGGGAAACGATGTCATCAAATAGAATGTTTTTCAAAGGCCAGTGTTATGTATGGATATGTGTATTTGTGTGTGCATGTGGGACAGATAGGGGGATAAGACCCTTTGATGAATTTCCCACTGGCCCTGGCCAGCTTGCAGAAGCGGAACAGAGCAGAGGCCACCAGAGAGTTGGGGTCTGAGCCCCGGGGCCTGTTTTTTCCCACCCTTTCTCAGCCTGCCTTCCCCTTACCTCCTCTGATCAATACTGGGTCCTAATCACTGAGGACAGTATGGCAGTCCTCTCTTTCTCTCATCTCCTCTCTGAGTTTTTCTTCTCATTCTTTTTCAACCTTTGCCTCTATTTCTAGCATAAATTATGCGCACTTGCTTTTTCTCTGTGAGTTTGTATCAAGGATGAACGCGTCCAGATGTGTCCCCACTTTTCCTATATTAGGAACACATATTCTGACAGTGTTTCTATGCATATTTGCAAAAGCGAGCCAGTTTGAATCTCTGTAAATATGTGAATAGGCTTATACGAGACTGTTAAAATGTGTGAATGTGTCTGTGTACAACAAGATAAGAGAATATCCTTGAAAAAGCAGCACCAACATAAACCCCAGTGAATTCTATGAGTAGCATGCATAAACTTGAATAATAACACATCCCCTCATTTAGGTGGCTTTATCCCAGTTATCTAATTGCTCATGTCTTTTTTCTTTAATAAACTAATGAATGGAGCTGGGTTAAGGCCTGGAAATACATAGCCAGCAATAAGAAGCACTGCTTTAAACCCCAAACTGCATCAGAACAGCTGAATAATTTGTAGGAGAAATAATTACGGGGCAGAAGAGCAGGCATCAATCCTGGAACACCGACAGTGCCCTCGCTGGAAACTACTTCACCCATAAGCCAAGGCTCCATTAGGTATTGTCTAGGGCCCACAGGCTAATTTGTTTGCATCAATAATACATTCAAAGGATTTATCTAACTTGCAAATGAGCGTTCATTTACTGGTCCAAGAGGCAAGGAGGAGAGCAGGAAGCAAAAGTGAAGGTGTAAAGGCTGAAGCAGCTGGTTGCGGGTATCTGGGACACAGTTAAGTCTGCTATGCAGCAGGATGGTGGTCCATATCTAGCAGGTAGTTGGCAGAATTCAGATATGGTTGCCTCTGACATGCTTGGCTAACAGCCAGTGTTTATGTAGGGCAGAGATGGGCCAAGGTGTGAGTGACCAACCATTGGAAAGGCATTAAAAATGAACCAGAGAGTCCCATTACAGGCACAACATATTAGCTTCTCCACCAAATATTCTCTGATCCCATGCCAGATGAAAAGATGACAAAGAGGAGTGTGTAAGTCTGTGTCTCTGTTAGAAGAAAGGGCTGTGGTATTAGTCAGACATGGTGGGGTACTGGGATCCCCAGTGCCCTTTGATCTCTGTTCTGTGCTGTCTCCCACAGGTGATACCAAGACACTCAAAGCCAAAAGTGGAGGTGGGGTTTAACAGAAGTGAGCTATAGAGAGAGAGGGGGAAAACAGAAGAGACGAGAGAGACAGATAAGTATGGGAGAGGAGGAAGGAAGCTGGCCATGAACATATGCTGCCTCCCCGTGCCAAGCCCCACTGGCTCAGGCAACCCACGCATACGCTGCACTGCTGCTGCTGTTACCACTCCAGCCCTCTCCAACACCAACACCATGGCACTACTTAGTCAAACAAAGCTGGAGAGATGAATCTGGAAAGAGACCGGGTCTCCCCAGTCTCAGCTCTGCCAGGGTAGGGCTGCTTGGCTTGGATAACACAGGCTGATTATAGACACACACACATACATATACAGAATAACGGCTTTCAGCTGTTTGGCTAGTCACCCCCAAAATTTGTGACTCTTCTTGTGTGGGCCACCATATAACACTATGATAAACTGTGAAACAGGACACAGATTTTGTAATTTTCTAATGGGCTTAATTTTTTTCCACTCTGAAGAAAGATTGGTGGAATCTGCAAAATATAAATTCTTCATGCAAAAAATTAAAAAGAAGAATATAAAAAATATATTTGATTCAGGACTACTGTAGTAAAGGGTCTTAAACCTTTTGTTGATAGAACATAAAAATATTAGTACCCAATTATGCCAATTCACAACAATAGTCAAACAATAGTCATCTTAATGCACTTGTACCTATATTATTAGTTAAAAGCCAGACAGAATTACAGAGAAACTATCCACTAGCAGTCACAGGAGGATGTATAGTATGAACAGTGTATGTATAGTACTCATAACAAGCACTATAGTCTTATACTTAGATACTTCTAACTATACAATTTATCAGACATGAGAACAAAAACTGTCCTTTAGTAAAAGACAGCTAAAAAGACTGAATGGGAGGAATGTTTTCTGTACTGGCTGTCTAGCATTTCTCATATGGTTTGAAAAACAGTGTATGTGACCCGCGTATGTGAGACAAAGACAAGAGCACTGTGGTTACTGGAACTTTTATGCTTGACGTACTTTACACCTAAAGGTATCATTAACACTAGCAGTCTAAAGGCTCAATTCGGTTTTCATTGCTTAAAGATTTTTTTTTATGCGCCAGATTAAAATTCACAGAAAGGTCACACACTGTTATTTTTATAAAATACCTGATAGGATTTTTAAGTTGAATCATTTATCTATGAAATATTTTGCGAGACGAGCCACTGCCATTACTTAAAACGCTGCAGTGCGGCCGGGGAGAGGTGGGGGGTTCCACAGAAAAATTTCAAATAATGTCTAAACGTGTTTTTGATTTTTGGTTTTACCGTGTTGTTGAAGGAATGGAGGATGAGGATGGGAGATTCAAAGCAAAGACAAAAATGCAGAAGATCAACCACACAGATGTACCCTGCTTGCTAAAACCCATGTGCACGCACACCAGCATCCTTCTAGACCCATAAATCCAAACAAACCCACACATGTAATAGACCCATACAAGACACCAGACACACAAACACCCTCAGACGTTGAGCTATATAATAACAAATGCTTGTATAACAGAGAAATCAAATTCAGGGTTCATCTTGCAATCTGAGCCTCACAAACTCAATTCCCCTCTGCTGTCTAGCCACTTCACGTTCCACGCCTTTTCTGTGTGAACGAATGGGGTCAGTATCGCCACATAAACATCATCCTCTGCTCTCTTCCCCCCCCCCCCCCCTTCTCAGTGAATGGATGCTGAGCACTGGTGCATATCTACGCAGGGATGGCAAGGGCACCGAGGAGAGAAAATCAATACTATATCTCAGCACTAAGCACAATCCCAACCAAAAGCAGCTGGAGTTTGCAGGTTGCTCCATAAACTGGACGGCTTCATCTGGCCGGCCACTGTGTCGGTGGATTGCTACTGTAATGCACTATAGCACAATGGCCTAGGCCAGAGTCTGCCAGACGCAGAGGTACACACACTCGCAGACAGAAAAACGCACATACACAGAGACAAACAGCACGCTCCTAGGGAATAGCAACAGCAATGAGAAAAACTCTCATGAGGCAGGAACAGGGTTGACAAACACACTCTCCTCTCTCACAACCAAGGAAAAGCACCTCAGGACCATTTAGCCCACCCTTACTAGGTGTGTGTACATTCACACACTTACACAGCTGCACATAAGCACATAAACAGTCACACAGACGTACTATACGTACACACGTTCAGAGGCATATACAGAGACGGCCCTTAAAATACTCGCTCCAAAAATAGCACACTGGAAACCGGACTGAGGCTATTATTATTGCACACACGTCCTGCCCGGTCCCACCAAGGAAAGGGAAGAGACTAATGATTTTCCTGGTGCAAGCAATTAAAAAACTATTTGTCACCTGCCAGGTTGCATATGACGTTAGGGGCCTTGGCAGAGGACCACAGAGTAACTCCACATATACACACTGCACACAGACAAAATGGGTTGCACCATAGCAAGCCGTCTAAAGGCAGAAATGGTGCATAAGAAATAGGTGAAGCAGCTAGAGGGCCACTGAAATAAGGGAAGCAAGAGGGAAGAAACAGTACTTTGGATAGAGGCATAGAGTTTTGTAAACGGCTGATTTATCCGGACAGGTTAATACCAGGCCAAACAGAGCCTCAGACAGCACACTGCCGTCAGGAAGTCATGTAATATTTAGAATCGAGCCAGTGAAAGTCATTCTGCTCCTGGCTAAAATAGAAATGTATATTTCCCCTTCTAACCTACACAACCTCACCCCCCCTAATAACATGACAACAGAAAAAGTCGTTGTCATCCATCTATATCCCTACTCTGCCTGTCTTCCTTCTCTAAAAATGCAGGTTTATATACATTTTCATGTCAAATGACTTGGTTTAAGGAATTTGAACACTAAAATTACATTGTGGTACATTCCTATGCTGATCAAGTATTATGCAGTTTACATACTATCTGCTCAAACCCATATGTGAAACTTAGATAACATAAAGTGTTTAATTTATTTTATTTGGGTATCACTGACATATATGATTCCAGTATAAAACTTGCAATGGTGGAGGATATGCTCATAGGGTGAAAAAGGCTGATAAAGAGCTTCACCAAATGATGCAAGGACATTCACCTGAAGCTCTGTATCAGCAAAATAATGAACTTGTGGTGCAGGGACAGAAGGCCAGCTGTCCTGGTTGTCTTCCAGAGAGTGAAAGTGAAGAAAGTGGACTTATTCCTAAAAGACAAGTCACTAAACACGGAAACCCTTTTCATAGCCTGTGATTTCTAAGGGATGTCATAGTCTCATGATCCCGAGCTGCGATGTTCTCCTGTTTTAAGCAGAGAATTATGATGTCTTTGTGAAGAAGTCAAAGTTAGAGCTCAAGAATGCATGCACTATCTAGACATTGATATTTGTGTTACCAAAAATAGGACCGATATGAAATCACAGTGACACTGACCTAAGTTTTGATCACCACTATCAGATCTAGATCTAGTGAACGTTTTAGCATTCTTTAAGGCATCCCTGATATATAACGTTCACAAGAACAGAATCAACACACGTTATGTGTGGACTGCCTGAAGGACAAACAACCACAAAGATCACGATAAAGTAATATCATGGAAGTTGTATGATGGTTTGGATGCCACATAATGGATACACAGTCTGACTTAAACCAGGAAGCCAAGATTTGACTATGGGTTGTGTGGGAAAAAAACACCTTTATGTATTGGAAGGGACTAGTACATGCAATATGCCTCCTTTGCACTATGCAGCCCTCTCCAGATTCAGCTTGAAGCATACACTTGGCTGAAGTAATTTATGAGGCAGCTCGTTAACGTTAGGTGATTTGCACTGCTCGTTTGCTCCCGCTCATCTCTACCAAATGATATCATCTTCTACCTCTAATCTCCTAACTCTAATCCCCATTCTCAAAGCACCGCCACCCCTCCCACCTCTTGTTTCTTGCGCCTCTCTTTCCCTTCCGCAATTTGCTTTCGTCGTCCTCTTCTTCCCTCCTCCTCCTCTCATTCTCTGTGTCTTCTCAGGTTTGCGTGGGTGTGTTTTGAGATGGGAGAGCAGACAGGGATAGGAGCAGAGCCGTTCCATTGAAGGGTGTGTGTGTGCGTGTGTGTTCAATATGACATCTACTCAGATCAAAAAAGACTAAAAGAAGTCTGGTTTGACTCTGAAGGCTTATATGCCCTTGTAGTTACTTCTGCACTGCCCCCTACTGAGAGGGAGAGAGTGGAGGCCAAAAAAGAGATTTTTCTCAAAACATGCAGAGGGGCAATAGCTCAGCAATCCTGGGGAGACGCAGTGGCAGACAAAAATAAAGACACAAAAATAAAGAGGGGACGGGGAAAGATGGCAGGAGTGAAAAGAAGAAGAGGAATATTTATTGGAAGCAACAGATACTGTATGGCAATGCTCATGACAGAGTTTGTTACTGACAATTAGGAAAAGAAATTGCATTGTTTTTAATTCATTATAAAACATGGTTGAGGCTCTCAGGACTTCAGTGTTCACTTTAGCTAGTAAATTGATTCGACCACACTGACCTAATACTTTGTCTTATATCCTTTCCACAAACAGTCCTTAGTCTCTTCATCCCTAACCCACAGAGAAATCAACCTGTCTCAGAATAGATACAGCTAACACTCTCACAGAAACTGATTTTTACAATGAAAATTGCCAATTATAGAAATTGCAATCAGAGCTGTTGGTTTGTACATTGATGAGTGGTAGCTGGTTAAAGGGGAATTGAGATCAATATCTGACTGAATGCAGAATGAATGACTCTGGCCCTACCAGAGCTTTTACGCTGACTTCTCTTGCTACTCTTTGTTTGTAACATTCACTTTCCCTGTCTTCCCCCCTTACCTCTCTCCTTTCTTTCCCTGGCTCATCTTTCCCACTATGACACGTCCAAGTGATCGTGTCGGGATGTCAGCCCTCATCCACGGCTAATTGGGGCTCAGAGGAGTAATCAGGGCAGGACAAATCAGACAGTTCTGGTCATTAGCTGTGACCAGTGTTCTCTGGGAAGCTGGGAGATGCGTGCACACTTCTGCCATCACGCCTGAGCCTGCAAAGTGACAAAGGCAGACGCATGGCTTGACATGAGATAGGCCCAGCACAGATTTATTGTGAATCCACTGATGTTCTGTGCTTTCTCACACGCACAGGCAGAAAGTAAACACAAATAAGACTGCCTGGTGACACAATTCCCAGAGATTTCTTATTATCTAATATGGTAGAGGCAGCAAATGGTTGCTGAAGAGAATG
The DNA here is from genome assembly GCF_057381845.1 of Rhamphochromis longiceps. Lineage (NCBI taxonomy): Eukaryota > Metazoa > Chordata > Actinopteri > Cichliformes > Cichlidae > Rhamphochromis > Rhamphochromis longiceps. The sequence continues at coordinate 22,662,338 of NC_140576.1, forward strand.
TTCATTACAGAGGAACAGAAGATATTATCAAATCAGGAGCAGGGTTTGTTGCACTCGCTAACTCAGACTCAGATATTTGCTTTCGGCTCTGGTTGCAGGACTTTGTAGTTGTTTTAGCTCACACTGGACAGTGAACAGAGCAGAATAACGTAAAATACTGGTGTCAATATCAATCTTGAAGTCTCGAAATGTAAACATGTCGATGGGTACTTTACCCGAAATCGGGTGCATGACTCTTGAGCAAGATGAATGTCAATTCGCCTTACTGGCGGAGCCTTAACCTTTCAGGATAACTGAATTATTTAAGCACCACATACCTGTTGTGGGCCTCTGTTTCTCTGTGTGGATTCAGAATGGTTAGGAGGCTGCATGAGTCTATGGTCACGCACGCCTCTTTGGCTGCAGAGTGAAAATGGCAAGACAAATGCAGCGGGGGATTTGTGATAATTGGCGGTGCTGGTGGGCTAGGCGACGGGCCTAGAGAAAAGGTCGCAGGCACTGAGGAACAGATCAGTCTGCCAGGAGGAAAGGAGGTGCCCGGTGCCTCTAGGGTTTAGCTCAACTTCTCCCTTTCATCATATGGAGAGATTGTGCTCCAGTAGGGGCCATTAATTAAGCACCAGTATAACCTTCAATTTGTTTAGAGGTCAGAAGCCCCAGTGTTACTGTTCTGGGCAGAGACAAACTTCGAACTATTTTCTCACTGAGTAGAAACAGGGAGCAGCAGATGTGCTCAGAGGTCAAGAAGCAGAGTTGATAGCAGGGGGAGAAACTTATTTGAATGTTTATGAGTATTGTAAAAAGAGAAGGTTAGCGTCAAAAGAACTGTGTCTGTGTGACTGCACATCGGGAGGAGGAGAAGTGAGGAAAATGAGGGGAGCCACAGGGACATGGCTCACACCCTGACATGCTCGTGAAGCAGCTGTTCTCCTCATGGCTGCGAGAGTAGGGGCCTGCCAGCAGCAGCATCCTGCCGAGAGCACCATGGTTTCCCACCATAGTGCAGTAACAGAGTAGCAAAGTCTGTTGCACAGAGACACACACACACACACACACACACACACACATACCTAGAAAGACAAGCATGTGCAGACACTGATGTGCGCTCCCATAGCACATTCTGCCACCTGTTCTCCTGCCAGTCCGGCGTTGAGGTTTGGAATTGAACAGTAATGTCAGGTGTTGCAGTCAAATTCATATGCTATAAATCTGAGCTAATACTCTGTAGAGGTGCATTTCCATTTGATACAAACAACAGACTGCATAGCTAAAGGCAATTATATTTTTACTGCCTCCATTTGCTCTGAGGTTGTAGACAGCCAGTCAAAGCCTCACCAGGTTTTTCTGACTCTCTACCCTCTGAGTGAAATCAACAGAACGATGCCCAGGCTCATCCATGATTTATCTCAGTGAAATATTCATTATGTAGCTTTGCGTAGTCTGGACGTATCTGATGTGAATCTGGACCTGACAGCTCTGCTCCGTCATCACACATCACCTGAGCCACTACGAATCCGGCACCTGTCTCCCAGTGCTCAACGCAGAGGCAACTAAACTGATCCGAATGAATAGAAGACTCTGGTAGATATAAAGAATCCATCTGTCTGCCTTTAGCCTGCAGGCATGTCCACTCTGGAGCTACTGTATCCTGCTTACACACCAACCGACGGATCAGCACAGCAAAGGAGCTGCTCAACATTTCCCATTCAGTTAACTAGGTTGGGAAAAGGCCTCTGTCTTCACTGCTGCTGAGTATGAGGCATGAGGCCTGATGAGTAGGTGTTGGCCCGTGAACATGATGTGCTGACAGAACTGGCCCAGATGTATCGATCTGAAGAGATTGGCGAGCTTGTTATAGGAAGTGAATACCTTGGGAGTTCAAAAGCACCGGGTGGTTTTGATACATCAACAGAGCAAAAAGGGGGGAAAAAAGTGTAAAAAAAAAAAAAAAAGAAAGAAAGAAAGGGGGGGGGGGGCTCTGATGTGTTGAACAGTTAGAAAAGATTAAAAGAAGAAGAGGGTAGGATTCAGCACCATGGACAGCACCACAGAGCCTACATCGCTAAGAGTTCTCTTTAATCACAAAGTTATCACTCTGCCTGTCCAATTAGGTAACCTTTGAATTATTACATAAATTAAAATACCTGAAATACTTTCTAATAGTGCTGGAATGATCACAGGGACAACAGTGACAACTCATTTTCCTACATAACACTAATTCAAGTGGTTCCAAAGTCATTATACTCTGAAGGACTAATGTAATAAGAAAAATGTAACTGCAGTGAATGATGATATTAATAATGTATTCATGTGAGACAGAGACTAGAGCAGAGTGGCCTAAGCTGAGGAAGGTAAGAGAGAGAAAGTGATAGCTGTGAAGAAACAAGGTCGTCAGCATTCCCTCCTGCCTTACTAGTCATTTCATTATCTCATTCCTCTCTCCTCCTCTTTAAAGTAGGAAAAGCGGGAGAGGCTATTGACCCCTCTCTGTGTTCGTGGCAGGCAGCGGGACAAATGAAGTTTCCCCTCAGACCCCCTCCGTATTAATATCATAATTATCCCCACCTCTGTGCCCCCGCCGGCCAGCACAAACTCCACTGTCTGATTTGATGGAGAGGCACAAGCAGGGAATTACATTCGATTAGCACTAAACAAGAGAAGGGGACACGGAGCAATAGAATCAATCAGTGCCACCAGGACAGGCAAGATCCTTTGTGTTACTGAGTGTGTGTATGTGTGTGCCATGACACGTTGTACCTAGAAAGACTCTGTGTAAGGTGTATCTAATTATCTAATTATGCACACTTTTGGGAAAAACTAACAGCATTTAAAGAGTGGCCAGACATTCCCAGGATATTTATGGAGAATTGTGCGCCTATTTTTTGTTAGCAATGTTGAAAACACACCACAGTATCACACAGAGCCCAGTTTTAATATTATTTCTTTTTTTTTAACAAATCCACTGAAATGGGAACTTTTTTCGGAGTAAAAACCCACACAGTCCGCTCTGAGCAGCTATCTGTCTCAGCAGCAATTTGGATTCATTGTTTGCAACCCCAGATAACTGTGGTGGTACTTTCCTTCAGTCTCAGCCATTTGCGGGGATGGGCCAGACATTCTTAAGTGGTCTAATGCCATAGAGAGGTGGAGGTAGTGTGGCAGGAATGAGCAGATTGAGAGTGAGAGGTGAAAAGAACAAATGAAAATGAATGGAATGAGAGAAGACCCCCCTCGCAGGTCTTTATTCCTGTCCCCTGTCTCATTACCCAGGCTTTGACTCAATAAAGAGTGGATAAAGAGTGGATAAAGAGGCACACACCCACTGGTTAACCCCCTCCACCCCCTACCTAAAACACCTTTCACTAACCTCACTCCATCTGTCATTCTCATTTCTCGCCTTCTGGATTTCTTGCACTGTTACACACATATCCAAAAATACTGACACACTGTCCTCTTTCGCTCTATACTACTATAGGTTTTTTCTTCCTTAAAATCTTTAAATGCATCTTTTTCTCCAACTCGCCCTGCAGTGTGTTTTTTTTCAGCTCAACTTTTTAAAAGTTGTGTCCATCTCACTCTCTCATTCACAGTCTGTTTCTACCCTCTCTGTCCTCTGTGTTCCCTCCCTGTCGGTGGTGTGTAATAGGAGTTATTTTCATCCCTGTCTCTCCGTGACTGTGGCTGCTGGATGGCTGAATATTTACATTTTTCACTCACTGGTGACCTTTCCCTGTTGCCGCTCTGGGAGCTCCAGTCTCCTTGCTGCTCTGCTGTTGACAGACTACTGCCTGCAAATCTCATGTGGACACAGCAAATGGTACACAGGGAGTCAGGGACAGAGAGTTCAGAGACTAGAGGAAGGTGGAAAAAGAGAGAAAGAGAATACGAAAGAGACTGTAACCAGGCTGACTGTCAGTTGTCTGAATGAAAGTGGCAAGAAAAGACAGAGGTGCTGAAGGTCTATCTGCATCTGCAGAGATATGGCCTGAAGTGTAATCCTTTACCTCTGGTATCACTGTATCACTGTGACTGTGGTTTCTTGTCAGCCCAGATGGTCTGCAATAAACTGCCTGAAAAGAGATGTAAATCTGGGGTTCCAGAAATGCTTAGTGCCAAAGAAAATGCACGTTTGTAAATAAATGCTTTTTATCCGGCAGCAGAAGGTGCTTATTCCTTTGAACAAGTGGATGTGTTAGCTGCACACACACAGCTCGAGCCGTGGGTGTAACAAGAACTGCTGAGCAGTGTAAGAGATGGGGGCCAAGGATTCACTAACCAGTTGTTCTTAACTGATGCTCTACAGTTAAAGGAAAGAAAGGCAGAGTCAGTGAACTTCTCAAAATTTCATGAGTGATTATGTGCGTCTATCTTGTAGCTGGCAGAAAGCGAGGTTTAAAATGAAGGTTGCAGTTTTGAAAAGCGAGTGACCCAGTTTGACCTCAGCTCTGTGTTATTCACTTTCAGTTCGGTGTGTACATGTTTCTGAAAGTCTGCATGTGTCCTTGTGTTGTGTATGTGTCAAGCGCAACTTTCCCCTGACTTTCCCTGGAAATGTGGCTATTTTTCATCCTCGAGTCATGCTCCTCTAGCTCTGAAATTGACTTCGGCTAGAGAGGATAGAAAAAAAGAGCATGTTCACATTCTAGGCCTGTCTGAAAACAATGCCATTATACCCATATGTAAGTTAAGGGTGTTGTCATCACTGAAAAATTCTTCCTCTCTAAACTGGCCCCACAGAGATTCCTTACTACTGCATTGCCATGTCGGTGATGGAAGATGAAATCCACAGTTCTCCTTCGGTGCTAATATTCATTCTGAAATTCAGCTGAACAAAATCTGAAGATTCAGCAGTCTGAATTAGTCAAATCAAGTGGTGTCTTCCAAAGTTATACAGTCTTCAGTATGAAATCCCCTCTTACTATCCCTCCACTACACAAGGGAAACAGTAGAACCACACAAAGGTGATTTAAGACCAAAAACAATGTAGGTTTGGATGATTTGATTCTGTTGTTTTGATATTAAAGTATTTTTGCATAGAACAAGGACTGTGGGTTTTGTCCCCAATCACTTAAACTAAAATAGCCAAAGGGGGATCTCAGCCATTACACAAATGAAAAAAGCATACCAACAGCCAGTAACTACTCGCATATGCATATGGAAATATAATAAATTCATAAGTGACCGTTGGCGTCTATCCCAGCAGAGTGTGGGCGAGAGGTGGGGTCCATCATGAGGCCATCCCCTAAATATGCTAATATTATTTCATTGTGTAGCTCATCACATGCAGAATAGCCACTCTAAATGTCAAATTCTGCTGAGTACACAGGAGCAAGTCATTAGTATGAGTATTGTAAAACATACTGTATTTATAGTGCTTGAGCACAACAGAGTTACAACAATTTGTGAACACTGTTGGGGCTGCCGTGGAAGTGGAAGAGGAATAAGGATGTGTGAGAGTGTAGCCAAGACAAGAAAACACAATATAGGAAGGTGAAATACACATACACACAGCACTTCTTCTGATCCACTGCAAGGCACCGCATTTGGTGGGAGGTGAATGAGATGGGCATGACAGGACGTCTACTCTTCCCATAATTATTTTACTTTTTTATTAGTTTTTGGGTATCGATAATCTATAGCAGCGCTGCATGTTTACTGCACCGGTCTGTCTTGTGTGGCTGTTGTGGGAAAAGAAAACTGTTTTTCTTCACATTATATGCAAATGTAAGTGCTCTCTTGGTTCACAAAGTAGAATGTAAAACCTAATAGACTGGTGCAGTAGGCTTTCAATGTCAGTGACATTATAAGATGAGCAAAAAAATTCCAGTCATTCTAATGAGATAGCTAAACATTTTGACCACGCTGTTTTTGCACAATTGAAAAAAAGAAGCTCTCGTTTTGCTGGCAACGACTTATTCATTGACACAATAACTTCATCTTGACGCTTTGAGTTAAACATCTTGGGTGAGTTACAGCTTTTTGTGAAATAACTACAGTGGTTTGCTGCATTTTTGAGCTGTTTTTGATGTTCAGTGTGCAGAACTTTAATCAATGTTTCACGAAATGTAGCAAAACATTTGAAAAAAAGCTGTAAGAGAAAATATTTGAAGATTTCTTGAAGATTTCCTTAAGAGGTGCTGCTCATACCACCGTGCAATGGATGAGGTAGTAGAGGCCAGAGCAGTTCAATAAAGTTGCTTAATGTTCATTTTGTCTCGTGAGGGACAGTGCAGGGTAAAATAAACTGTTATCGTGAGAGAACAGAGAGGGTTATTGCGTGCGATATGAAAGACTTCCAGTATGTGGTTGTCACCGCAAGTAATCCGATGAACACCAGATTATTTAGGCTGAAGTCAACCAAAGTGGGTTTGCTTGCTCAAATCCCAATAGGAAGGTGGAGTCATGTTTTTATCTTCTAGAGTAATTATTTCCATCTGTCACACACACTGCCAACATAAAGCAATAGAAAAACAAACAGTTTTTGTGTGAACGCTTTTATTTACTGTGGGAACGCTCAAATTATTTTAAGCGTTCCCAGAGTATTTAAGCAATTTTTCAGCCTAGTTTTTCCTCTTTTGTCTTTTGCCCCCACTGGTCTGCTCTCCTGTTTTACTATCAGTCATTTTATGTGGGAGGGGAGGGATGGTTGTAAGGTTTGTGGGAGGAAGGGATATTGGCTCGATGGCACGTGATGATGTTTTCTCAGTCTAGTCAGTACACACATTTAATTTTAAACTGAGGCACATTAGCCAAAGTATATTTATCCCACAGATGTTTTTTTCTTCTTGTACACAGAGATGGATTGATCGATAGACAGACAGACAAACAGACACAGTCTCCACAACCTCCTTTCCTCTGTGTGTATGCTTTATGCTCCCTTAAAACAGTGTGTGTGTGTGTGTGTTGGTGTGTGAATGGCTGTATCAGACACCTTCCAACAATAATAGCTGCCATGCTAAACGAGAATGATGAGACGTATTGGGTAGGTGATCAAAGGACTACTATTTACAACCACTCTCAGCCTGCAGACTTGACGACCCACAATAAGCACACTATACTGTACAGGGAACCTCTTCCATCATGCTTTTACTGCCCATCACTGCAGCTGTTAGACAGGGGAGATGGCAAAGCTTTTAGCTGACTGAGATACCGGCCGTGCTGGACGGCGTGTATGGGCAATGCCATCAGAAAACTGAATGACTGGGAAAGATAAGGAAAATGGAAGCTGGGAAGAGAAAAGAGAAGGCCGAGAGGGGGTAGTGGAGGGATAGGTTGATGTGTCCCTGCTGGCTGTCACGAGAAAATGCTCCGGTTAAATAGAAAGTGATATCACGCAACTCATTCAAGTTCTTGTGAATTGGCAGTTAGAGTCTTCAGTAAACTGAAGCGTGGTGAACTGTAAAAGAGGCAAAGGGGAGTTCTTACCTGGAGAAGCCAGTAGCACCTACGGTGGAAGGTGGGGATGATGGAGGAGTGGACGTAGCAGCCATATAGACACTGGACAGAAGTGAGATAGCAGAGAAAGACAGAAAAGGGAGACAAAAAGAGCACATTACACAACAGTAAAGTCCAGGAAATAGACCGACATCTCAGCTAACCATGGCAGCTGTGACCTTTGAAACCCTGACCTCTTCTCTCCGTATGATAACTCCCACAAGGACCTGCTGGCAGATGGCCAAGCTATTGTTCTTGAAAACAAAGACAGTGAGCTGATGGGAGAAACTGGATGGGTTAACCAGCATTTCATCACTGTCCCTACATAACCATATGACTTCTCCCCCGGTTCCCTCTCCCTCTTTTCCACTTATATCCTGTCCTCCTTGGAAAGTACCTTTGACAGAATGATTCAGGTGTTTCTTACTTCAACCCCCCCATCACCCCGTGGGGCAACCCTGCACATAACTAAAGCACAGTGTTATTAATATCCTTATCGTAAACAGATAATACTGTGCCTGGGGGCTCGTTACAGTGAAAAGAGCTAGGCGGGGCTGATAACGCATCCTGATATCTGGCGGAGGGGCCAGGAGACATTTTTCACCAGCCGGCAGCAGAGGCAAACGCAACGAAGCACCACGCACTGAGGAACAGCAGCAAGGCAGCACTTAACCTCCTTCCATCCCCACTCCTTCCCAATCCTTCTCTGGGAGACTCATGGCCGTGGCTCCCAGGTGACCTAAAGGGATGGCAGGGCTTTTGCTTGTTTACAGCAGCAACAAAAAAGTCTACAAAACTCCTTCCTTCCATAACCCTCACCAGCTAGGACAAAGGCTGTGATTTTGTGTGATACAATATTTAGAAAAGGCAAGGGTAAAATGGATTGTTCTTTAGACATGAAGCCTGGTTCCCAGAGGAATAAGGCAGAGGAGAAGGCTGAGAGGGCTGAGCTTCATCCAAGTCCTCTTTGGTATAAATGTCTGATGAGAAATTAGGAGAGCTACCAGCTGTGGTGATACATACACTGTTAGTCAAAGTGCACATGCACATATGCACATGTTCACAGGAAGGTACAGCATCATCATTCAACACTTGTTGAGTAAGTAAAGGGAGGTTTCCTGGGGAGCTGTGAATGGGCAGAAAGAGGACTACATTATTTAATGATAAATAGGCACCTTGAAGTGTGCTATGTGTTTGTCTTCTTTAACCTGGTTAACTATGCATGGCCTACAGAAGAAGTTTGCCTGTATATATAGAAAGTAGCTTGCCAACATCAAACTGCCTTGTTAATTACAGCTAGCACTGTACAGCAACACAGACTGGGCAAATGGATAAAAAAAGGCACATTACACAGTTAAAACACAAATACATCACACACAAGTACAAACTCATGTGTGAGGCTGCGTATATCCAGAATGTTCACCCATAGGAGTCTTATGACCAATTAACAAGAGTCAAATTAGCCTTGACTGTTTCACCAGGTGTTCCATTGTTCCATTCACATCTTTTGTGAACTCATTTCAATACTACTGAACTCTGCATGTGAGAGTTTGAGAGGGTGAATGCATGCAGACTGCCTCCTGTTCTTATTTTTTGCTGTACTCTCATCCATTACAGCTGTCTGAAAAAGGATGTATGCCTCCTCCCACTCCCATAGCTCTGCCATCCATTACTTTACGCTGGCAATGGGCAGACACTTCCTCCCACACCCACAGTGAACTGAACATCACATTACTACAGTCGACTACAACAGCTATCGTCTCGCACATTTCTCCTGTGCAGTTTCGTGAGCATTTATGTCACAAACTCTACTTTGGACCCTTTTCAAGAGATTAGTGATGCAACAAAGGACACTGGTCTATATGGCATTAAACTGTTTATGCATTTCACTACAGTCATGTGTTGAAAGTTCTGTGAAAGGTGCTTACAAACAGAAATGCCAAATTTCTGTCTGTGTAACGCTTGACTTTAAATTTCAGTGCCAGCACTGATATGACTTTGCACTTTCACAGCACACAGAAAATTGCAAACTTCTGGATGTCGCTCAAAAAACCCCAAAACTTGCTGTCTTGTTCATTCTGATTACAGAGCGTTTATTAATATATCATGGTTAATACTGCTATAGCCTAAAGCGCTTGGCCCACTGAGAGTGTGGTGTGGCAGTGTACAGTTGGATGGTATAACGGTATGGCATGCTCCTCTGGATTGACAGGTGGGCCGGTGCAACAGGCCTCTGTGACTAGGGCGACTGGGGAGTGAATAAATTAGCCCCCAGGCTGCTTTCCTTTCCCTCTGTTTACTCCATTTCTCAACCACACAAAGCAGCGTGCCAGACAAACAAGCAGCTTAAAGCATAACACAACTGTTGCACCTGTCATTGCCGATATACACAAGGCATCAAACACATTTTCCCACACACACACATCCATAAGCCTGCGAACCCTTACTCTACTGTAACATAAACACCAATTCACTCTTACAAACACACACATTTGCACACACACACAAACTCACAAAATTAGACATTGAGTTCTCAAGCACAAAACGACACCCACTCAGAATCATACATTTTCACACACCACAGGCTTTGACACTCATGCACACAGCTTTATGCATACTTACAGAAGAAATCACAACAGACCCCGATACAAAGGCATACCAAGAAAATGTTGAGAGCACGAGCACGCCCATACACACAAAGCTCATCATACTTGAGCGCTTATCAGTAATTCAAGACGCCTATCAGTTACTGGTGTTTCTGCTGCTTTCTGCATGCTGAGTGTCTGGGTGACAAAGTGATGGCAGCAGAACCATTATTTGCTGTCTTTGAGCTGTGACAGATGACAGCACATCGCAGGGCAAGCAATTAAACCATAATTATAGACACATACACACATGTCCTCGCATAAAAAGTAAAGTTTCCCAATGTGTAATTTTGAAGAGCGTTTGCACACTGATACAAAAACATCGAACCCCCCCCCCCCACATAATTGCATACGTGCTCACAAACACGGCCACGCAAATGTGGATCTATTATTAGTGTGGCGTCGTGTGCGAATATGAGGCACAGCGGAAGAATGACACAGAGCAGTTTATAGAAGAATTCACAAGTAGTGTGTCCATAATGTATTCATGTGCTGTCACTGCGGACAGCAAGAAAAAAAGAGTTACAGCAACGTGTGTCCTCCAAAGTCAGACACTGATGCAGCAAATTCATTTGGTGTTGTCACTCAAGCAAGCGGCCAAGGCAATGAAATGCTGGCATGACCCAATGAGAGGGTATTATAGGACTGAACCCCTCCCCAAACACCCGTCGACCCCCTCGCCCCCTAAAACCCCTCCCAATTGGGGTGTCATCTGAAGTAGGGCAGGACCGCAGTTCACACGGGGCAATCAGGCCAGACAGTTTGTCTTAAATAAAGCCTTCAGATATAAAAGCAGAGCCACCACTGGCTACCTGTCTTGCCTCTGGAGGCCACCACTGCCCCTGGCCTGCCTGTTGCCCTGGCGACACCTCACTTACATTCATCCATCATGTCTGACAGGTGTCAAGCGCAGCAAGAGAGGAGCTAGTAAAATGCAAAGTCTGTGAAGGCAATACGGCAAGCAGACATGCAGCTATAAAGAGACTGAGAGAGAGGGGAAACTCTCTCATTAGACCATAATGATGTGTGAAGACAGTCCTAATCAGAGCGTGGCACCTTATTTATGTTGGCAATTTGCTGTTTTCCTGCCGTGATGCAAACGTGTTACTGTCAGAAGCTGCCACACATTTGTCTTTCTGTGGGATTGTTAGTCCCACTGTGAAGAGCGCACATGCATACACATTCACTTAGTGGCACACAGGAATGTGCACGTACATGGATAACTTGCCTGGCATTTTCGTAAAATAATACCCTGTTGTTTATGATTTCTTCCCTCCATCCAGCTCCCTTTTATCACGTCAGGCCAACTCTTTCAAGTAGAATTGTTCTATCTTTTTATGTAAGACTCATGTATCCTCTAATATTTCCTTCTCACCATTTGTTCGCACATACTCTATCATTGCTCCGGATGAGCATAACCTACTGTTGGATTTTGTGTAATTTTTTTTAGGCCTGGCTGTATTGAATGACTTGCTTTGCACTATTAAACAGTTGTTGACATGGATATCCACCTAGTGAAGCCACTTCTGGCTCACTGCTTCATTAGCGGGAATGTATCATTTTGTGTGTGTGTACTTCTGTTTGTGTGCATGTTTGCATATGTCTGTTCATATGGATGCCTGGGGCAGGTGATTCAGCCTGGGGCACAACAGCATAAATAGAGCTCACACTGCAGCCAATCAGGCAGTACTATACAACCCCATCCATGGAGGGAACACAAAATCCATACTCAATAGAGATTCATGGACCATGCAAAATTCAAACTACCCTGGCCATTGACAGCAATCATGATGACTATTGATCAACCAACGATTTCTGGCTCTATACAGATGTGATTAGATGACTTAGGGCTGAAAAGTGCCACTTCCAGTTTGGAGGATGAGCTCATTTTCGACTGATACCGTAATGCTCTGCATTTCACCTGCTTTCTTTACAGTCAGCCTCCCCGCTCTGCTCTCTCCCAATCGTTCAGTGGGAATCAAATTATCTATAGTGTCTGGTAAGGTGGCACTATGCCCAGAATGCCCATAATACACAGTAGATGCCTGTAAAGAAATGAGAGAGGGAAAATGCAGAGCTCTGGTATGGCACTGGCACTATGGCAGTGGTTTTTTATCCCTGCTATGTTTTCTTTATTAGGTTTTTCTTCTTTATACGCCTTTAAATAAGCCACAACTTGTAAAGATGTAACGGTATAATTCTTCAGTGCATCTGAAGACCTTAGCAACGGCTGATGAGACATTATACATAATAAATCAAAAGAGGCTTAGATTTATCTCTCCAGTCTTCTCCACTAGACCAGCTGCTGCTTCTAAATCAGTCAAAACTGAGCGAGCTACAAAATGAATTGGCAGACTGCGCCTGAGCTGAGGAGAAAAATGGAAAACAAACCTAAATTCCTCAACAAAGCAAAACAAATGATGCTCTGGAAAAATGTTATGGAAATGACTGTCTCTAAAAATAGCATACTCATTGTAAAATAAACACAAACAGTTGATAAACAGGCCCCGAAGAGGAGAATTAATTAGCCACGCTGGACGTGTAAACACAGCTATACATCAAGTTCAAGAGAAAAACAATAACAGGACTGAGGCAGTTAGAGAGAAACCCCTGACCACTTGCAACACTGAATACCTTTACTCTGTCTAGCTTCATTCCTGAGGCTGAGGAAAACTAGAAATTCAAGACCAAACCGAGGAAAGACATTTTCCGGAGAAAAACCTTGGCAGTGAAGTTGGAATACAAGAATTACATATCGAGTTGGGGGAGAAATAATAGTAGGATCAGAGACGGGAAGAAGAATACAGAGGTAAAAAGACAGACGAGAGGATATAGGATTTATAGATACGTTTCCGCACATGCGAGAGGAAGCTCACGCTCATGCCCATGCACGTCTGTCTCCCTGACTGAAGACACTGTGTCTGTTGATGCTAATGCTAGCCAGCTGGGCTCACAGCCAAAGGTATTAAGTGGAATCGAATTCCACCAAACTAGCTTTAATCAGCAGGTTTTTAAGGTTAGAATTACTTTCCCTCTCCTCCAGCCTGCTGGCCAAGGTTAAAGCAGAGACAGGCAGGGGCTGGGCTCAGCTAATGGGATGGAGGGGTGGCATGGGCCCTACGGCATGCCACCACATTCCAACACACAAAGACACAAGTATATCAAGTTACACCTGCACTGCCCGTACAGGAGGCAAAATACAGTTTTTCCCAGTTGCGTTCTACGTACAGTTATAAAGAAAATGCAGCTTGTGTTAGTGGAACACATTCAGACCAGCCTTAAAAATGCAGCCAAAGGAAATATTTCTTATAGAATCATCAAGGGAAATTCTTTATAACAGAGGTAGCTAAGTAAATAAAATCTACAGTAAAAGACTCACATTCATGCTTGTGTTTAAATAGGTAGTTGTTGGTTTTGCCTTTTAGATGGTAAGTGCCTTGACATATCAATATAAAGAGAAAGGGGGGATGTAGTAAATGCCCATGACTTAACTCTTTAGGTCTGCACTTACTGTGGCATTTCAGTTGACACGGTCATGCTGCAGATGGAGGAACATACATATAAACACATCAAATAAACAAACCCTGATCAGTTTTGTTACTGTAGCTATATATTTTCTGATTGCAGCACTGGATAAAGGCCAATTTACTTAAAGTAAGCCAAACAGAAATGCTGAAAACCTTTTCACAAAAAGAGGTGAAATGACTGGACAAGTGGATATACTGGGCAGTTTTTTGTTTTTTTTTTACATTTCACAAAGAGCCAACTGACGTCTTGCCTTGACCTCAGCCTACGACAGCAGTCAAGTCATTGATGGCTGTCAACAAAAGAAAGCTCTATAAACCTTGCAGCTCTTCTGTCAGATTCTCAAAAGTCAAACTGTGTTTCTATAGTAGCCACAATATAAGAAGAAGCCTACATATGCAAGGGTAACAAACTTTCTCTGTCCACTTTTCTCTCCACGGTTTTTTTTTTCATATCTTTTCGCTCCCTTAGGCTGACTTTTCTCCAGAAAGAGGCCTTACTTTGGAGATCTATTACATATTAAATTATAACTGTACCTCAAGTAATGTCTTTCTTTTTGAAGTGCTAATGGTCTGTCCTCAAAATCTCTGTTTGAACCCAGAACATCTTAACAAAGCAAAATAGCTTTAGTTAGAAGTCTGCGTGAGGTTAGCAAATTATACAAACGTGGGGGATGGCAGGTTACAAATGGATACTAAGTATATGTGTAAAAGGTGAAAAGGTAAATGGAAACTGGTCATTATCTCAAGACACCACTTTCTTATCACTCTAACCTTTGAGCTGACCTCGAGATTGCCGGTGTTGAATAGAAATGAAAAAACGTCACAAAGCAAAAAGACTAATGAGGAACTGTTTGCATTACATGCCTGGCCCTTTCAATGATGACAGACACTTCATTCCATTAAAACTGGAGTAATGCATACAGCAGCCAGGTTATCAAGCCACAGCTTAAAGACACGAGGTTGGAGGTCACGTTTTAGCTGTCATTTTTAGTGGGTAGGAAACAGCTGAGTCTAAGAAGGCTTTCCCGTACCCTGTCTCTCAATTGCGCTTAGTCAAACACAAATGCATGTGCTGGAGACTGGCCAAAGAGATATTAAGCCAGAACATGAATATATATTCACATATACTTTGAGGGAAAAGCTGAAGAAGATTACAGGTAAAGATTTAGCTGCAGCAAGCATACAAGCAAAACAGATCTCAAATTCAACAATGTCCTTAAAAGCTGACATGTCCTTATTTAAATAACAAATTAATGGCAGAATCACAGTATGAGACTGATGCCTCTTATTAAGCATAGATGGCATTGTTTGAATCTCTGTGACCGTCTATTAACCTTCGCTTATGTTAGCTGAGGTAAGGATAAAAGTACCACAGCATAGAAAAGGGGACTGTGTCCTCTGCATTAATAAGAGCAAACATCCAACCCACTGTTTGCCCCTAAATGCACACACAATGGAGACCTGCTGAAGATGACATCACAGACCTCTGATTCCCTGCTGTGGGTTATGCCAGCCAGACATGCTGCCTGATTGTAAGAGAGAGCCCAGATTTGTAATGCTGCACACTTCTGTTAGGGCTGATTAGCAGAGGCTCACGCCTTCTCCCCCTGCTGTGATCTATAGGCACTCAAAATTTCTAATATCTCCGGTGTGAGCAAGGAAGAGCTGAGACAGACTGTAAATCACGAGTCCTACTGACTGAAGGAGAAAAAAGGGGATAGATGAATGGAGAGAAAGACAGAGAGCGTGAGTGACAGAGAAAAATATTCAGCGTGTATGAAAACATGAAGGGGGTAGAGAGGAATGGAGAAAATTATTAAGGGAATGAGGTGAGAGGAGAGGGACTAGTGCACATGTAGGGGAGAGAGGAGCACAGATCAAGGAGGCATGAGAGAGTTAGGGAGGAGAGAAGAAAGGAGAGAAGAGGAGATATGATTACCAAGGAAACAGCAAGAAAAAAATCTTTTTGCCGGGGAGAAAGAGACAGAGTGTGTGGAGTAGACAAAGAGGAGAAAGAGCATGGGGGGAAGAAAGGGAGTGGGAGGACAGAGAGAGACACCGAGAGAGAGACAGAGAGAGGAGAGGATAGAATGAATGCTAACAGGGAGCCCAAACCCAGTACTGAGGCTTTATCCTTCACAGGCGGAGGAGCAACAATCGCAAACACATTTTCTCTCGCCCTGGCCCTAAGAGAGATAAAAAAGCAATTTGTATTCTATTCCTATTCAGCGTCGCTTGGCCTGTTTCTCTGCCTGCATATTTGTAAACACAGCTTTGTCAGAGCAGCTTAATCTTCCCAACACAAACACAGACTACAGGAAGGAGGGGCGAGAAAGGGTGAGTAGGGATGGGGGGGGGGGGGGGGGGGGGGGGGTCGGGTCGGGTAAATTACGAGAAGGAAGGAAAGTTGGGGGGTAAGAGGGTGAGGATGGAAGGAGAGGTTTGTGGAGCAGCACAGGGTCGCAGGAGGGCATCAAGAATCAGAACTCGTTTCTGTCTCTGATACCACAGGATGTCCTCGTGTCAAACTCTGGAAGTCCCACTGTGTCACATACAAACACACACATATATGTACACACACCGCTGGCTGAACTGCTCACCCCTTGTCATCATCTCTACTGGCCTAAAGTCCAGCAGGCTGGACAAATGACAGAGGCAAAAGAACAAGCAAATCAGTCGACATCAAACGACGCTGGTGTAACAGATGGAACGGACGGGCCCGTGTGCTTCCTTAACTGTCACCAGACTCCTATTTAGTGCTTAAGCTGCACATTTTGCCTGACATGGAGCATACAGGCATGCACCTCCAGCTTTCAGGGAGACAAAAGGTTCTGCAAGGGCCAAGCCACAGCTGTTTCTCACGTGGAAAGAGGAACATGCCAATGCAACCAATTATATATTAAAGCGCAGAGACTGAGATGGGGTTAGCTAGAGGGAGGAAGTGAGGGGACTTGGAAGTGGCGATCGTCTGTGTGCACACTGGTTTGAAATTAGGCAGAGTGACACCTGCCAATATGCACTGCATTAAAGCGCACTAGGCTCACCAGGGTTTTTTGTTGTTTTTTTTGGCCTTCCATATCACTCAGTAGGTCTCTTTCATTCTCCCTCATTTTGTTCCACCATACTTTGACAAGTTTTTATTATGGCCCACAGTGCCCAATTAAAGATTGATAGCTGCCCCCTCCATTCCCTACACTCTGGGTAAGATGGTGGTCTACTTCAGAGCATAGAAACCACCTTCATCAGCTTCTGTGTGCTTCTTTTACAACTATAGTCTCTTCACCCCTCTTTAGTCCCTGCAGAAGGCAGCACACCTAATTTGGACAGCCAGACTCAACAGCAGGATTAAAAGGATCGAGAACAAAGACAGTAATGACATCGATCATTGAGGTGCTATAAAACCAGCAGCAATCTTGTTCTGACTGTATAGGCTGCCTCCTATGTTATATCCGCTGCGTTAGATCCCCTGGAATTGTAATAATAAACCAACAAACTGAATTTAAAATGATAATAATAACACTTGACATGAAGTTGTTTCTCTGCTAATGCAAATACCCTTGAGTTTGGCACTTTCAGGTTTAAATAAAGGTCAACAGCATCATACTGAAAACAAAAGTATATTATAGAGCCATCAGCTAAAAGATAACCATACTGACATTGTGAGGCACATTTAACACTGACAAAACATTCCATTTATTTTGTGTAATAGTAATCGGTGAGTAATTGATCTAATAGGCAATTTTTTTTACTTTGCCAGTGATCATAAATGTGACTGTGTGTGTGTTGGGAGAGCTCAGATTCAGAGAAATGAGGACTGCAACAACAGACAGATAGACAGGCAAAGAAAGACAGGGAGAGCTGCAGATTCACAGAGGCAGATGGAAGGGCCTGCGAGCCCAGCCCTGTGATGAAGACAGTGGGGAATGCAATGGAAGGGGTCCATATTATGTGTGGCTGGTGAGTGGGGGAGCTGGTTGGTTAAGGGGGTGAGGTAAGGCAGACAAGAGAGAGTGCGTAAGAGAATGAGAGCGAAGGAAAAAATCAGCCAGTGAGCCAAAATGAGGGAAAGGAAAGCAAATGAAAAGTGACATTTTAATTCAGAGGGCTTCTTCTGCCTGAGTTATTATGAGATGTTTGTAAGCTGGCTTGTTCATGCATCTCCCCTGGCCTTGTGCCTGGCTCCTTCTCAGTGAGGAGACCTGTGGCGCTAACCTGTCCTTATCAGAGCTGCACAGCAGGGGACAGCACTCTGCCACCATCTCTCCTTTGATCCTCCCACTTCTAGCATGGCTCCCTGACTTCCTCCCCCTTTTCCTCCCTCCTTTATTCACTCCTCCACCATTGCTCATATGCAAAATGTCTTTCTGCGGAGCGAAGGCCCTTTGATATGGCCAAAGGCATCCGTATTCCCTCCGCTTTTAATTATCTGAAATTCTAATCTGGACATCAATGGTTAACTTTGGCTTCATGCAAACTCTTGGAAACACTCTGGACAAAACTAAAAAGTGAAGAAATCTGAAATAGTGGCAGGGCCAGAATGAGAGTCCCACTGTAACAATTATGTTGAGAAAAAAATATGACTGAGACTGAAATGATTTGACATTCTGGCTGGGTGAAGCTTAGTGTCTGAAGATAGAAGCCTGACCAGGGTATGTGATTTCAATTGTAGGAGAAGAAAGGCCATGAGGGCTGTATTGGGCTGGGGCAGCAGCTAGGGAGCAGACAGATAAAAGAGACAGACAGATAAAGGAGGCAGACAAATAGAGGAAGGGAATTATAGGTACACTCAGATGGGCTAAAACGTACCTGAAATACCAGACAGGTACAACCTGGCAGCCAAAACAGACAAGGATGGAGGAGGGGGTCTGAATGTAGCAAATTCAATCAGGTAGAGAGATGTGTGCACACATATACAAATACAAGTACAACCAGCCAGACAAGAACATGGATAGATGCATTGTATGAATACAAAAAGGGGGTGTGATGTGAAATGTAACAGTAAAACAGAAAGGGAAAAGGACCCTGAGCAAAGTCAAAGTGAAAACGAGAGAGAGAGAGAGACAGAGACAGACACGGGGATGGTGGTGGGGGTGGTGGTGGTGGTAAGTTGGAGTGCCGACAGGTCTCCAGAGGTTGTAATATATAGCAGCGTTTCAATCTCTCAACAGCAACTACAGCCCTCCTTTTTCATATCCTTCCACAGTCTGAGGACGGAGAGACACTTCTGTCCTTCTGAGCCAAATCGGCATTGAGGATGATATAATGTGGACATTTTTTGACATTATATCCTAAAATCTGGACGGTTATTTGTGGCAGGATGTGTTCTCCGTTCCCATTCTATCCTGAAATCTCAAGGTTACTAATACTAAAGGATGGATATAAAATGCCAACGTCAAACACGTTTCTATGTTTGTCTTGTACTGTTTCCCCTCTCCCTGAAAGGTTCGAGACCAATGGTTGATTTATCTGCTGCATGCACCATTAATCCTGCAACCATGCATGCCTCTGCTGAATAATTGATCTTTGTGCTACTGTAACTAAATCCGTCAAAACAATGACATCCCACCTCCTTCTCTTTAACTCTCTCCTTCCTATTGCTTGGTAGCAGAGGTGGGGATGGAAAGGGTCAGGGCTAGATGGATCCATGTTGCATCACAGTAAAGAGTGGGAGGCTGTTGTTCAACCTCCAGAGGGAGTTTCCCTCCTCTGTTATTATGTAAGTATCCAGAGAGGAAGCCCGGCCACTTGCCCAAATACACAAACAAAAAATATAGAGATGTTGTTGACAGGGTAGTTTGACAATGCCACCACCTCCACTAGAGTCCTGGCAGCCAAGTGAGTCAGGGCTGAGCGCAGCAATGACCTCCTAAGGTGATCGGCTCTCAACTCTCTGTCTAGACCTCAACAAACAGCTGCTCGGTCTGGAGCAGAAGGGAAACAATGACCCTTAATTTATGTCCACACCCTCCCTTCTTCCTCCCTCTGCCTGTCTCTTTGACTTGTTTTTGCATACTGCATTTAAAGTAATAAGTACAGTATCTCCTTGAATGCCACAGTGCTATAAATCAGAGGAAAATAGACCTGTCATCTTAGTAAACAATGCATGGGACCAGTTATCATTAAAAGCAAAAGAGTTCTAGAGGATGACTGGCCATGCATACGGATGAGGGTGGGACCAATCTACCAATCTCCTTGGCTCACCCTAAGTTTCTAGGCTGTCCTGTGAGTACACATACACATATGCACATGCTTACAGACACGCACATGAACAAATAGAAGAAGGGCAGAGGTGGGACCAAGTCATTGTTTTGCAAGTCTCAAGTAAGTCTCAAGTCTTTATCCTCAAGTCTCAAGTCAAGTCTCAAGTAATGTCAGGCAAGTCAGAGTCGAGTCTCAAGTCACTGGTGTAAAAGTCCGAGTCAAGTCACAAGTCTGAAACTTTGAATTTCAAGTCCTTTCGAGTCTTTAAAAAAAAAAAAAAAAACGAAAAAATAATGTTGCAGTTATATGCTAAATGTAAATATTAGACCATGTAATTTTAAAATCTGTGTTTTTCTCAACACATGACAAAATAGTGAACTTAGAAAATATACACAAATTGTGAAATTGCACCTCTTTAAAATGCAGCTCAATTAAACCTAGCTCCAAGAATAATTTTCACCGACAGTTCTGAGATAAGCTGCATGTTATTCTTGGATGCGGTTGTAGGACCGGCTTTAAAATCGCATGACAAAAATATCATACACATTAAAAAAAAAAACTGTATCACCAACATAGCCTGGACAACATTTGCTAGTTAGATGAAGTCAGCTATCTCATCGTAGCATATTTATATGCATATTAATAATCATACGGTTCTTGGAGTGAGTGCACACACTCATGAAGTTTAGTAACTTCCGGTCACTGCAACAAGCCCAGGTACAGTTTACCGACAGATGGGTGCAGGACCTTGAAACGCACCGTGTCGAACGAAAGACCATCGTACGTATCATAAGTTTACCAGTCTCACAAATCGTCGTCATAAATATACATTCGTTAACCGTTTATTAATAGGACCTTTGAGCTCAATGGTAATTAATTAGTAGTGGAAATAATTTCTGGTAGCATCACAGAAATGTAGCAGTGACAACAATATTGTATGCTGTAATCGTACTGGGCAATTAGTGATACAAAAAACCTGTTTTATCCTGTGAATAAAAGCATATGTTTTTGTCAATGTACCATAATAACAGAAGCGAAACGCAATATTGTGTCAGGACAATTCACTATTTATGCACAATAAATAAAGGAGCATAGCGCCACAATTTCTGTTCAGCGCCAGACTTGCTTGTAACCTATATCACCAATTATGTTAACTACAACAGCAGACTGACCTGTGTGTAAATGCTTGGAGCAGACTAACCTGTGAGCTGGAGTGTTCTGGGACGTTATATTTGATCTTTGAATGGCTGCAATCCAGGCCATCCGTCGCATCTTTGTTACTTCGGAAACATGGCTTGAACAATTTCTCTTCAACGACGTAATCCGATAACAACCGATCTCTTTACCCGTCGGCTTCCCGTGGCTGTCATGCGACCGGCTATTGCAGTTAATAATACAACGGCTTCTTGACATTTTTGTGTTTCTTTTTATCGCTGTGTGACTGATTTTAATTGAAAGCCTGCGTGCGCTAGTACCGCTTGCCACGAGTTCCCAGAATCCTTTGCGGTTCTACCCGTGAATGACGTCACATTTTCAATCTCTATATAATATGCATGTTAAATTTTATATTTGGGGTAAAATATCAAGTCTTTTCAAGTAAACCGGTTCAAGTCCAATTCAAGTCCCAAGTCATTGGTGTAAAAGTCCAAGTCAAGTCACAAGTCTTACAACATTTTTTCAAGTCAAGTCTAAAGTCATAAAATTCGAGTCCAAGTCATGTGACTCGAGTCCACACCTCTGAAGAAGGGCATACAAAAACTGCTTTAGTTTCTTATTTTGAGATGTCTAATGTCATCTTTCTCAGCGAAAGAAGGCTATTATTTCAGAACAATTTGGAAAAGGTTTCGGGACACAACAGAATATAGATTTGTGTTTACTGATTACCATATGTCAAAAAGGTTATTGAGGGAAAATAGCAAAAGGGCTGTTGCTGCACAATTTGAAAGAGAGGAGATTTTCCTTTTCAAAAACAAAAAGACTATTGTGTCTTTGTCTTAAAGTAAAACATAATGTACAGTTATGCTGCAGAATTGGATCCCAAAGGCACCGAAAGATGTTGATTTCCTCAGGCTTCCCAAATAACAGTTTGATTATGATATTTACGCTGTATAATGACTTCTTATGACAAATAGCGTACGATCACAGAGTCATTCAATCATAACATGTTGGTCGAAGTGACATTACTAAGATTTAGGTCAGTGCTTGGAAAATGAGCTCCGGATTCGATTGCAGAGACGACATTGTTCAATGTCACAACAGTGCCATGAAAATTTAGGATCATTTGTTATGTAGTGCCATCAATGTTTATGACAGCCAATCCATCGTCAAGTAAGCTGTATGTCAACCTTTATGTCAGCTTTATGACACATGGATCGCATAAAATGTCATGGAATGCCATGTCTATGTTTCTAGACACCCGAGCCCACGCGATGGATACAATTCTCAAAGAGAAAATCACAAGCTTTAACACATGTTTGCAGAGCAGAGTTGATACCCTTCATGTTAATCAGGCACCAGCGTTTCTGTACCCCTGTGTAAGGTGGGCAGGAGAATGGCTCCCGGCAGCAATTTGTATGCAAAGCTGCATATCCTCCTTCCATAGCTGAGGCCCCTCAGGTGTAACTGAGTGGAGGTTCCTGGTGGCACTCTGCCCTCTCCTGCCTAAATGAGATTGGATTGGAGTCTCCCTCATCTCTGTGTGCACACATTCCCTTGCTCTTCCAAAAGGAAGCCCAGTCACAGACATTGTGGCGAGATACAGTGATCAGTAAGATACCCACAAAGAGGAATACTAAAAAACAGAGAATCTAGAATCAAGAGATTTGCACTAAAATTTACCCACCTGCTGATTTTACGAGCCTGAATGAATACAGGAGCCAGTGTTACAGATGAAGATTCATCTGGTTTCTTATGGCAGTGACCGTCTCCTTCTAGATGTATAAGTTACTCTAAAGACGGCACTGTTTGAAAGCCGTTGTTACACCGCATTAGCTCATTGAAAACATGGTGTATCCCTAAGTGATACTTGATGAGAATGAAGATGGCTATATATCTGTGTATACTGTACCTACAAACAGGCCTCCAGCAGTAGTTGTGCTTTACAGTAATAGACTTTGGTGAGTAAAGTGCTGCGCCTGCACTTTTAAAGTGGATAGAATTGCAGTGCTACAGAGTTCATAAAGGGGAATATGGGAGAAAAAAGGGAAAAAAATATGTGCAAAGTGGAATCTCTGTCTCAAGCCTTTTTTAAGCCTAACAGAGGTTGTTATCTGTCACATACACACCACAGACACACACAGACTTAATTAAAGTTCCTTTTCCATCTGATGTTCATGGTTGGGCTGTGTTGTCTGTCTCTGTCTTGTGATAAATTCATTCTGCCTGGCAGATATGAGCCAGTTGATCTGTGTATGTCAGCCTCTGTCTGCAGCTGGCATCCTTCAGATACACTTAGTGACAGAGGGGTCCAGAATGTCCTCTGTGGGATGCATGCAGGACTGTCACATTCCAATAGCTCCTCCCAACATAAACACCCCTCCTCTTTATGAAGGAGCCCCAGTGCTCCTGCCCTGTCTCATTATGTGGGCGAGATGTTTGGGGGTCTCTCTGTGCCATCCTGTCGTACTGTCAGCTAGCATAATGCCTCTCAGTGGGCGCCTAGCTACTGCAGCACACAGTTTGTTTCTGTTTGTGTGCCTTTCAGTATGTGTGTCAGCATGGTCTTCTAATCCAAAGAATTCATTTCTCTACTGCTGAATTCTCCTCACATAGCTCAAAAAACAAGGGACAGACAGGGGTGGTCATTACAATGTAGAGGGTGTCCGCACTAATGCACGACTCAAATGTCACTCAATTTTCAACTGATGGGTATAAATACAATACCTAGATTTGTATATGTGTCTTTCCAATTTGTTCCCATTGCAGAGGGTAAAATTTAATTTAGTAGGGATATTTACACAACCAGATGACAATGGGGCATTGGGGAGTGCTAGTGAGAGTTGCCATCCAGCCTGCAGATTAATAAAAGCCTGCGCAAAGATCTGCGGGATGACAAACAGTGAGAACCAGACAGAACAAAACAAAAGCAAAACAATCAGCTTCTTGAAAAGGCTTAAATGACATTTAATATATTTACTGGCAAACATAAACATAAATTGACACTGGGAGGCTGAGAGGAGTGAATACAATATCTCTGATTGCTATTACTGGCATAAGCAATGACAGCGTGCACTAGATTGGAGTGGTATATTGAATTTCATGTTCTTTGAAATGGAGTCTGAAATGTGAGATTTGTCTTTTGCCTCTGAATCGCTCGCCCACCCCCCCCCACCCCCCACCCTCATTCTCTCTCATTTGGAGACTGGCACATTCAGTTAACTAATGTGCAGTATATGGCAGCGCTACACTATTACCCCATTCTCCCAACTGCCTGTCGAAGGGATAGAACATCGGGTGTGATTTGGGGATGCTTTCTTCTTTTTTCTGTTTCACATCAGAAACATACCTGCTGGGAAGATTTTCTCTCTATAAATTTCCCCTATCTGCTGCTGAAATGCTATTCATCTCATTACGGTGATTGGGATCCTCATTACATTAGAAAGTGTGCACAAGCATGTGTGCGCATGTGTGTTTTCATGCATGTAAATAAAGACAAGAGATAATGAGCGTAGAGAAAGGGAGCAAGAGAGAGCGAGAGAAAAGGAGAGTGGCGAAGAGAATGAGGGAGGGAGGAGTGTGTTAATGAGTGTGAGATGTGCTGAGGTCGCTGTGTTTGTTCTGTAATAGTGTGTTGCCGCAGAGCACTGCCACCTCAGGTGGGTGATTAGCAGTAATTATATAATTACACAAAATGTGATAATAAACAGCACAGAGGGAATCAGCTCCATCATCTACTTTGCTACACCTCATATATATATATATATATATATATACACACATATACTAATTTTTTCATGTAAAAACAAGTAAATATAAAATCTGTTCTTGCTTGGTGACAAATCCACATCTTTTATTAACGCAAACTTTTGCACTAACACAGCAAGGTAGAGGCAAACCTATTCACACCCAGATAATTCCAACCTGATACAAAAAGTAATGGAACACTCACACTTGTCCTCCACTCACACCTGTGAGTAAAAACCGATTTGCTCCCTGACACACAGTAACGGCCAATAAAACAAGTGCTGACTCGTTCCCAAAGGCAGCCGAGGGGAGCGGAGGGACAAATGAACACAAACTGGGAGTAAAAAGCTGTTCCCAGGAGGATTTTGCCTTTTCTGTAGTCCTCATGCTCCTTCCTGCTTGAGTGAGAAACACTATCTGAAAGGGCACACCATTGTCCACCTCATCTTTGGGCTCCTCAATACCACTGGGGTGGTGAGGAGTGTTGATTGGATAGTAGAGGCCTTATCTTTAGCTCCACTAAGAGTAAAAGCATAATGTACGTGCACGTGCATGAATGCATGTGACCTTGAGCAGAAATACGTGGTTTAACATGTGGCCAATGGCCAAAGAGCCCAACACACAAGAATTATGACACTCACAGTGAGGGTACAGGTGGAAAACAACTGGAAAAAATGGGGGAGGAGTAAAGAGGATGTAGGGAGAAGAGGGCATGTCAGGATCTCAAGGAATGATGGAGGATGGGGAGTGAGAGAACAGCATGGGGTGGAGGCAAGGGATAATTACTGCTAATAAAGCCTAATGGAATTCAGGCCTCACGTCAGGTGCAAGATGATCTGATTACTGCTGGGCGGCTGAGGGAAATTGGGAACTGATCCGTTAATCCCACCGTCCCCTTTTTGTATTTCATTTGATGGGAAGTATGTGTGTGTCCACAATTTTGAAAAAGTATGCAAAGTTAGTTTAACCATGCTCAGCAAGCACAGTAATTTAAATATTTCACATCTATAGTTTCCGTGCCTATATTTCAATACGGGACATTGCAAATCATATTAGATTCCATATTAGATTTCATCTTATTATACTGGCATGTGTGTGCTGCTGACTTTTCGGAAGAGTGAATCACAAGGTGTGTTTTATGACTCACTGTGGCCTAGTGTTTTTAATTCAGAGCGTAGGCTATTATAACCCGTATTTGAGTTTGTGCATGTAAGTCCAAATGCTGGTTGAACTTTTCAACTGCCTCTCCTTCTCCAAGCCTCCTGCTGATGGCTGCTGACCTTGGCTGAATATCACAGTCTGGCAGCACAAAGGTCACTGAAAAATGCCACCTTTTCACAATAATAGTGTGGTCCAGAGTATATGTTGCATGTCCACTAGAGTCTGAGCGACAAAGATAGAAAGAAATAGAAAAAAAAATTCTATGTTTGAGTAATACTATATGAGGTGTGATATAACTGTGTCTTATATGCAATTCATTAGGAGCCTGTGTTGGCATCCCAGGAATTTTATGAGTTAGGAGATGCAGTATGATTGTTTTGAGGCACACATATTCATATCTAAATCATGTGTAGCACCATTGACTCTACAAGTAGGCAGATGTGAGGAGAGCTTCTCATATCACATACACTGGTAACAATCTCATTCTCATCTGCAGGAGACCATCTACAGTCTGCCTCAACTTCTGTGATGTTTCCTGTTCCCGTCTGGCTTCAGCTTGGCTGCTGCAGTGAAACTGTTTCAGTATAGTGAGCTCAGAAAGAAGCAGGCGTCATTAGCCTGGGTGGAGATGCCTTTCTTAGCCTTTCTCTATCTCTCCATAGCACCTGCTCTGTCTCCAGATGAGATCAGGAAGGTGGGGCAGTGGAGGGCAAAGGAAGGGTGCAGCACAGGCATGCTTGAAGCGGGAAGAGAGGCAGATGGGGGTGCAGACGAGAGATGGGAAGGAAGAAGGCTGTGCACAGAAGATATCAGCCCATGCCTTTAACCAGACTCGAGGCACTCGTTATCAAGGTTTGATTTCTTGCTATGCTGCTCCAGATACTTTGCTCATTGTAATGGCTGTTGGGTGTGAACATGGACGTGGCAGCTGCAAGTCAAAAGGATTAGCCATTTAAAGAAGGAAAGACGTTTATTTTCAAGTGCTGGGCTTTTAGCATTTTTATCAAAATGAACATCCAAGGCAACAGGAAAATAGTACTCCCCGAGGGAAACTATTCTGCGCATTAAAAAAAAAGATATCTGCAGCATGAGCAAATGGAAATAAAAAGTGACTTGATGGCCTTCCCAATATGAAAAGCTATGATCAGTAAATCTCAACATTTTAACAGGACTGACAAAACTAGGGGAAAAAACACCATCAAGTCCTTTTCTTTAACCAGATCTGGTCACCGTTCAGCATTTACAAAACTAATAACGTTTCAGCAGGAAGATAAAAGACCAACACGATGCTTACTGTACATAATAGCATAGTGACCTTGTGTTTTATGGAAGAAAACCTTCACATCAGATAGCAAAGGTGAGAATGATCTTAACTCTGCTTTTTTCTTAATTTTACTCTGAGTGAAAAAGACAACGGTGACCTGTTGCATGATCTAAAGTTTAAGCTGGGTGATAATATAATTTAGCACTACGACATTATTGCTTGTAGAAAAATTTGCTGAATTGGAACGGAAACTGAGAGGCGTTTCACAGTCTCTTACTGGCAACACCTTAAGTCCCTATACAGCTGGTCAAGGTCTGTTTGCCTGTGCTATCTAAGTCCTTTATATAGGTTCACAAAGTTTGTAAAAAGGTTTTTATTGCAGGCCAATCTAAGGCCTTGTTGTGTTTTTACAGAGCATCATCTCTGCTTGTTGTGTGAGGGTGGGATAACATATTGGATGTTTATTAGACCTGGAGTCAATGCCCGGGCCAGAGCGCTGCTATAAAACTGCCCTCTATAGCTGGCCAGTAGAGGCAGCGAACTGCTTTGCTAGCCTGTTCAGGCCAGATGCCACTGGGCTGCTAGGAGCACTTCTGTCCCCTAATGACCATTACCACCAGGTTGTTCTGGAAAGGTGTAGGAGTCATGCACACAGAGGGGGTGTCTGTGTTGTTTACTGTAATATGTGAGCTCTACCAGTATATACAGATAGCAATGAATGATTATACCATATAGTACATAAACATCTGTGCATGCCATGCATTAGCAAGGACACAGAAGTATATTGGCTGTTTGCCAGCTCCAAATTCAGAAGCAACTGACTACAACAAATACAGTGCTTGGCAGGGTAGGCAGTGCATAATTGTGGGATTTTCTCCCCTGTCTATTTTGGACTTCTTTAATTTTTAAATGGGAAGTAGAGCACTGACCAGAAGCACTTTAGAGACCTCGGCAGCTGCGTGAGAGAGGAGACTAGCTGAAACACTCACAGACACAATCATGCACACATGTCACGTCAAGACCTGGGGAGTCAGGTGAAATGCTGGGTGCTTAGGACCTGATGGACGCAGCTAGTCCCTTTCTCATCGATCTCTTCCTCAGACCATTTAGCACCTCTGTTACTCAGGGGTCTGTAGCCACAGATGTGTCTGTGTGGTCCTACAGCACCAGTTTCACCCTGCCATGTTTAGTGGGAGGATCATGAAAGACAAAATATTAGTCTGCATTTGGGCAGTGTCTAAAGGCACTTTCAGGGAATCGTGGCAATGTTATGGAGCCAAAGGGAACCAGCCCCATCTTTATTGCTCTTTAATCAGAGCATTGCAGGCTGGGTAAAGATCAATGATCTTTGAGTGTTAGCATTGACTGGGGCCTACAGCTCCCAATCAAGGGGCCCTCTCCCACCTAATGTTACATTTAATGAGCCAATTAGTCCACAATGGCATGGCCAGCATCTTAAACTGTTGTTTACTCTGCATTCATTATTAATATCTCATAGTTAGGTATGAATAAAATTAAAAGGAGCAGTGAGACCATTAGCTCCCCATGGTGGATGCTTATTAAGATAGGCTGCTTTGTTATCTGAGCAAGGGGTGGGGTGGTAATTGTTCGTGGTGGGCAGGATATGCTGGTTCAGTAACAAGAGTGGTGTGATTTATACAACCTTGGAGATGTTGTTGCATGCGTGTATGAGAGATGGAGTGGTGTAGTTTGCTCCAATGCCTGTGAGAGAACAGTCTGCATTCAGTGGTGTCAGATGCTGCTTTAGCTGCCTCATAAACACTCTGTTCTTGCCCTCCACTCCTCACACGCTCTTCATCTTCTTTTATCCCTGCCTCCCACTTTCTCCGATACCTCTGGGTGGGGGCATGCAGATTAGCTTTATCTCCCCTTTCTGTCATTCTGTTCCACCGGTATACTGGTTTATTTTCCTATTAATTTGACAATTTATGTTCATGCAGAGTGGGAGTGAAACACTATATGGTCATGCTAGGATGTTTTGGATACCTGTTGCTATAAAAGTGAGAACTAATAATCATTCAGAACCACTGGAGGTGAGTCAAAATCAAGCACGTCTGAAAATGACTGAGCATTGTTGTTTTGGAAAAGGCAGATGTGAGTACACGGGGACCAAGATCAAAGCTTGCTGGAGGTTTTCGCTTGTTTGGCTGTTCCTCATGACAAAGACAGAGTGAGAGTGTGTATATGGAGGCTGGAGCAGAAAAAAATAAATCAAAAAATCAATAAAACATTAAAATCGCTTCAGTCAACAGAGCAAGACGCAGCTGCATCCAGCAGCTCTTTTCCCTAGAAAGAATCTCCTTCTTCTGTTGATGGGACTGACTCCAAAGATTCAGCAGGCAAAAAAGCTCCTTTCAGAGGAAAGTCTATGCAATTTATTTGGTGGTGGACAATATTTAATATGGACAGAATATTAACGGCTTTTGGATAGGATATAAAGGTTACTTGCCTGAGGGCATGGTACTTATGAGCAATCAGTGTAATTTTTTTTAGAAATCATAAAATGAAATTATCAGCTAACCAATTTAGAACGCCTCTTGCTGTTCCCAAGGAAAATGACTTGACGGAACAGGTTAAAAGTGATAGTCATTGCATTTATATGGAAAAAACAAAGCAAAAACTTCTACCGGTCGTATTACAAAGACTGACAAATTGCAACATTTGTCTTAAAGTCTTCTTCAACCATTTCCCATTTCCCCATTCTCCTGTTCATCTATAGGCTCCAGTCAGAGCAACAGGGTAAGCCTTTTTGGTTCTACTGCTCCTTACCACTGAAGCAGTGCATAATAACTCATAGCCAACATTGTGCTGGAACACGGCAGCAATTGCTTTCAAGCTCCCACTTAAAATAGTCCTGGTGACAAGCCTGCTGCTTTAAATAAGCGCCTCAGCCTGTCTGGAGAGGCTCCTTAATCCCAGTGGTGAGAGACACTCCAACAGGAAAACACTGGGGTGAAAAAACACTCCTGCACCAGAGAGAGTGGAACAATTTACAGCAGGTAACTGTGGGAAGCAGGATTCACCGGCAGGGCGAGATAGAGGGAGAGGCAAAAAGAGCATGTGGGGGGTATCGAGAAGTGGAAAGGGAATTTACATGGATGGGAAATGAGACAGCTTACCTACAAATACCTCAGTGCCTGCACCCACAACCTCTTAAAATACATCCTTTAGGGGCTCCAGAGCACAAATTCTAATTCTAAAAATGAAGCTGGTGAAAATAAAAAGGGCTGAAGCGAGCAGCACAGAGCTCAGAAGATAGCATCAAGGCCCAAATGTCTTTGCTTTCAATCACTGTTCAGTTTCTTTTTCTGGACACTACTCGTGCACTCTGGCCTCTGTGTCTGTGCCAGGCTGTGCTGTGAGCCTCGCTCAGTTCCAGCTGGGTGACGTAATCTTGGACGAGACAGAAGTACAAGGGAGCTATGACGTCACCCAGGACCTCATAGAACCTCTCTTTCATCTCTAGATTACACACGCAAGCTCTCGTCTGAGAGCAGTGTGTCCATTACGCAAAGGGTAGATTTTGGCTTGTCCTCCTCACTATTTTTTCTTTTCCTCTCTTTCATTGCTTCCTTGTCCCACCCTCTAATTCTTTTCCACTCCCAGCTTTCGTCCGATTTCTCCCCCACTTTTCTCTGCCACCCTATCACTTCCTCCTCCCTCCTTCCCCTCCTCGCACTGCCACCCTCACTCCCTCTATACCTGAGGCTCTTGTTCTTTTATAGCAAATTGAACCTTTCACTCTGAAAGAAATAATTACTCTCTGGAGAGAAAGGGGACTGCCGTGGAATGCTGATATGACACACAATGTCACCTTGCCACTCAGGAGCTGCCTGCACACCCAGCTCCGAGAGAAGGGGGAGAATGGGAGGGAGAAAAAGAGCGGGTCAGGGTGCGGGAAGGGTGAGATGGGTTATAGAATAAAAGTAATAGAAAAGTAATAGAAAGAGAAAAGAAAAAGCTTGGGAGAAGGAAAGTAAGAGTGAGAGGAAACTGCGCTTGCATTGGTAAAAGAAAACAGGAGATGGAGGGAGTGAAAACACAAAAAGGACAGGCAAGGTATAGCAGGTAATAAGCTACGGAATGAGGGAGGGAGTGGCCGAAAAAAATATAATAGAGATGGAAATGAGAGCCCGACAGTGCTATGTGGAACTGTGCAGGAAAAGTAAGGGAAGAGGACAAGAGAGGATATGTGATAAGAAGGAGATAAGGTTAGGAACAAAAGTGGGAGAGAGAGTAAGGTGGTCTTTTAGGGTCAGAATAAGAGAGTGGGAGTGAGCAATAAAGAGGGAGATAGACAGGGTGTGTCAGCAAAGCCCTTACTGGGGTCACACCATGGATGGATCCATCTTCACTCACTGGCATTTGTGAGCTCGGGAGCAGTAGTAGCGAGAGCTGTGAGCCGGATCACTGCCATTTCCACTTATTACCCATCATGCCTTTCAGCAGAGTGGTCAAGCGGTCATGCTCTGGCCCCTGGGAAGTTAAAGAGCCCTCTGTGGGCTGAAGGGTAGAGGTGACAGAGCAGGAGGATGGGTAGACAGGATAGTGGGAAAAATAAAGGTTTTTGGAACCTGTAATACTGTCACAGAAACAAGTCGGGGTTACATGGTGGAGATTTAGGCTATGAAACCTTAGTGCTCAATTCAGATTTACTGCTTTTTTTTGTTTTTTACTTTGTTTTTGTTTTTTTGTCTGGTCATACTATTCCCATATGGCCCATATCAGATTCCAGGGTGTACAGATCACCGTCAACACAGTGCAGGTGAACAATAATTTTGCACATGTCGAGGAGCGTGTCAGGCTACATTTCACTGTGTGTTATACTTGTATAACTATGCATGTGACAAATAAAGAACCTTGAACCTAATACCATCATATGTATTCTGCTGTTGTACAGAAGTAAATACTGAAGCCACTGAAGTCAACATTAAGAGATTCATTGATTACAATTTCATGCTGACTTCTGTAGCGGGCACCCCATCTCCCTACGAACGAACCCAGGAGAAAGAGCTTGAACTGTTTTGATAACAGCAGAGGTTAATCTAGAATGATGCAGAAGTCAAATGAATTCTAGTTCCACTGTTTACACTAAGGTTGCATTACATAGAAACAGACCTGTATTTAAATAATGAAAAACACATTTTCCTCTATTTATTCATAGATCCAGTTCTTCTCAAAATCAATGTTGGTTTTCTCTTTGCTGCTTCATTTGTTGTATGCGCATAACTTTAGAATTTCATTCATTCTTCCTTTACAAAATTCACTCTGAATTAGGCCTCTCATCCAAACAAACTTGCCGCTGTAGGTTGGTTTGAATAAAGTTCATTTATAAATGCAAGCTGTAGAAATGAATTTATTCATGCATTGTCAATAAAATACATAGCTTTGACAGCCTTCTCCTTTAGCTTTCCTTGGCTTTAGGTTTTTTCTTCGCCTTGTGTATTGACCATGTGGGCCAGATTCATAAAACTGTGAGTATGCACAAAGACTGAATTGTGTATACACATTCTTTATATCAGATCTATAACGCTAAAGCCTGATATGCACTACCATTTTAATCCATGAATTGATATCTACATTCCCTAATTCACCATTTGCATATAAAATCTGTGTCTGCACCACAAGTTATTAGACATGGCAATTAAGGCAACATCAAAAACAAAGAGCAAATGGAAGTGAGACACTAACTGGGGAGGTGGAGCAACATTTTTTGATGGTCTGAAATTCTGGAATCATGAACAGAAGAAAAACTAGTGAAGGAAACTCTGCAAGTTCAAAAGACCCCGGCAGAGGTAAGAAAAAAAAAAGAAAAAGAAAAGACAAGAAAAAAAAAGCGATATTTTGAAAATACAAAGAAAGGCAAAAAAGCTCATCAGTTCAAATGAGGAAAGCAGACCATTTTCCATGGCTGTAGCTATTCATAGCACCCAACAAATTTAGTGCACACTAGATTGTGTATGTGTGTAAGTTGAAAACAAAAGCAAAAGAATGACTGTTTATACTTCAGACTGTGAGTGTGAGAAAGTGAAGTGATTACGCATTTCAAATAGTATAATTTCACAGAAATTAATTAGTCGCATTCCATTAACTACATTATATGTTTAGCTTACATATAAGGTATATATATCTGTATATATATTGAAAAAGTTGTATAGCTTCTATAAGTCTGTAGGGAGCTTTAAGTGTGATAAAAAAAAAAATCCTAATGACTAGACTGCATTTTCCAGTTTTCAAATAAACCATGACCAGATTAAAACTTGAAAAATGAAATGGTTGAACCAATATTCTCTTGAATATACTGCAGTATTAAACCTAAAACTAAATGAAAACCAAGTGCTACAGTAAAACTGGTTCCTAACATGGGCTGTATTTTACTTTTAAATGACACAGCACTCTAAGATCACATTTTCTGCATTTGATTTAGAGGCTGTATGTGGGTATCAAGGTACTGAAGCTTTGTTCACATAGCTGATGATGAAAACGGGGTGGGGGGATTTGCCTGGCACTGTAGGTTTGCTACATATGAATCGATTTTAGGTGAAAGAAGGAAAGAATTTTGTCGAGAACTGTGCAAAAGATTTATCCTGAAGCTTGACAACAAATGCAATCACATAGGCACAGTCATAAAGAATTATTTTCATTGATAAGAAGAAGAAGAAATTCTGCATAAGAAGCAAACGAGATAATGACAGCTGAAATCCACAGAAGAACTGGGGCAGGTTATGCTGGAACATTTATTTGATTTGAGTTTAATTTGGTTTGAATAAAGTTCATTTATAAATGCAAGCTGCGCATTATTTTTCCACCTCTAACTTTTGTTATGTGAATGCATACTGTATATACCTTCCACTTTGTGAAAGGAAAGCTATCTTTATATCTGCTCAGGTGCCTTGTGAATAATAGGCAACTATTACTCAAGGTCACAACTCATTTGTCAAGCTGGGAGTTAAAGAAATGGCTCACTGCACTAAGGCTAACATTCACTTTTATTCTGCTGATAAAATCCACATCAGCTTTATGAGTACACGCAGTTAAAAAATGGAGAATAACAGATACTGGTAAGACAGAGGTGTGTGGTGTGGGGAGTGGTGGACAGCACAGCATGGAAGAAAATAATTTGCAGGGAACAGAGAAAGGAAGATAAACAGGAGCTACACCTGGACCAAATTGGAAAAAAATCCATCAGCTTATTGCCTAGTTATGTTATAACAGAATGCCAAAGGTGGCATGAAGGAGTGGCTCTGAGGATAAATCATGTTCCCTCTGCTTCTATGACAGCTTTAGTCATAGTGATGTCCACAAAGGGCTGTGGCGATCAAACAGGAGCTGTGATGACTTCATCCAAATGTCACACACACACACAATACGACAAACACCCGTGTCTCTCTGGGTAGGCATTATTTGATCTTGGGAGACAGACTCATGACAGGCTGTAACATGACAACTTGTCTCATGTCCAAGACAGTGAATGACAAGATGCAGTTTGCAAACTATCTATAAAAAAATATAACACAGAATAGTAACAGATACAGAGGACACTGCAGCCATGTCATGCCTTACAGCTATATTATTAATCATAGGGGTTTGCAGTTTACTGTCATACAACTGTAAACTATTACTGTGCTCTGCAACTGTGTGCTTGCAGCCCCACAACCCCTGGTCTTAGGTTATTAAATCCTATAGCCCCCAGCATGCATCTCCAGCTAAGATGCTTCCAACCCTGGCCAAAGACTTTTATCTTCCTCCCCAGCACAGGCATGGCACCTCAGTGATGCTTTCAATTTTCTGCTCTGTGCTTCTGTGTTTTATGAGCCTGTGCAAAGGTTCCAGACTGACTGGCTGGGCTGACCTGGACTCCCTGCCCGTTGGTGCGTGTGTTGTGGTTAGGGTGACATCAAGGCCACTGGCCAACCAGGGACAGGGTCCCGTGGCATCTTCAGCCAACCACAAAACACCCTGACCCCCCATTCGCTGATACACAGTAAGGCATCATGTTTACACACGCTGGCAGCACATGCAGCGCTCTTGCATACAAAGACTAATCATAACACACTGTACCAGGCTGAGGTGACTGTTGCTTTTGTCCAAGATATTACTGCTTTTTATGAGATCCATCCTTTGCTCCGTACAAAAACTAGATTTTCACTGGCACAATCACAGAGTCTTAGCTGGTCTTTATTTTTGTTCCAGTTCCTACAAAAATGGGTTATGCAAATCTGAAAGGGAAATGAAATTCACTTCTAAATCAGGCTCAAAACTGGTAATTACCTGTACAGACAGATGGATGGAATAAGTAAACCGTGGCTACTGTACAGTCAGAAAATGTAGGCTCCTGGAGTAGCCCAGGTCTACTTTATTCTAAACTTCTAACAATAAAGGACAGATAAAACAGCTTTTGTGGTTTTTTGGGCTTAATCTTGGATAGATATTTATAACCAAATGGCTATTCTTTGCAACACTGACATATAATTGAGGTATTATTTAGTTGTATATTTCTCATGGGAACTAATGAGACCTTATTCAATGCCATTACTGTGAGTTATACAATTTTGTCATTGCCTCTGTAGTTTTTTCCACCCTAAATTATCTATATCAATGAATGTCATGTGGACTAGAAATGTTAATGAGGATATTGTAGACCAAATAAAAAACGAATCTTTCCTCACGTAAACATCCATCATCCAAAAATCCCACAATCACCCATCTTCCCCAGATGGAGCCTTGGTTGATGCTTCTTGGCACCTCATGGATACTATTCAAATCATTACATAGACCAAAAGACTGTAAAATAAGAATAAATTGGTCTAAATACAAGTATAGCCGCAACGTATGTTAGACAAGGAGGTTTTAAAGCCTTTAAAAGTAAATAACTGGGGTTTTGTGTCTCACAAAGCAGCTGTTTTCCAGGACCTCAAAACACCACCTTCCTTGGTGTGTGATTTAGTTCTGGTCCTTGTCATGCATTTGTACCTGGTCAGAGGAGGCAGGGTTTAGGGCCTGTCAAATCCCTCTCAATTCCAGGGTTTCTCACACTATTAAATATAAATCCCATGTGATGTGTGAGACAAGGATGGAAGAACTTACCTCTCCTGAAGAGGTTTGAATAGTGAGCAGAGGGTTTTCCTGTGCAGGGGAACATGGTGTGATGCATTACATTTCGCTACCCAGCACCCATAGCCCACCGCTTAGCTGATCTTTGAAAGATATTGCTTATAAAAGAGATGACTCCAGGCGACGGCCAAGTTCTGTAGTTTTATTACACCTTGGGGCTACAGCGGCCTGTCTTTGGAGAGATAAGGTTGTACCCTTTTCATTTTGTATCCTCCGGCCGATATTTTAAGCTGGCTTGTTAAGGGCAGGCGAGCTGAGCGCTGGAACAGAGTTTGATGCATGGCTTTACAACAGGAGCCGGGCCCATAACGCTCAAAGGCCGATCATTACTGACCTTAATAGCCCAGTCTGCATCTGGGCTTGATTGATCGTGCCTAGCAGGTTGTGAAATGCACCATCTGGAAGGAAGGAAGGTGAGATGGGCAAGCAGAGACGAGGGAGAAGGCAGGCAACACCAGCCGAGCACGGAAGAAGGGAGGAGGAGAAGGGGAGGAAAAAAAACCCCCACAAACCCAGACGATCTTGTACAGAAATTGATGGCCATAGTGGGATGCTGTAGAAGCTTAACTGCACTAAGAGGCC
Organism: Rhamphochromis longiceps; assembly: GCF_057381845.1. Classification (NCBI taxonomy): domain Eukaryota; kingdom Metazoa; phylum Chordata; class Actinopteri; order Cichliformes; family Cichlidae; genus Rhamphochromis; species Rhamphochromis longiceps. The sequence goes on from NC_140576.1 coordinate 22,699,189, forward strand.
CACCAAGCACCATAAACACTGTCCCTGACATAAACAACAACGCTTAGCCAGACTAGGTGTATACAATATTCATCTGAGGAGCTGCTGCTTGGTAACTGTTGTTTACTTGCTCTCTGTGCTTGGATAAAATCAGCACTGCTTAGGTAAGACAGCGGGATGGTACAGTAAGTGCAATATGAGTAATGTGAATAAGCAGGATTTTGAATGCATTTGTGTGTGTGTCCATGAAGGGTGTATAAGAAACAGACGGTGGTTAGGTCCACAGAGCATCCTACAACGGTGCTTTACAGCATAAAGTCTGCATAATGCATGATCCTCAACTACTACAATGGTGCAGATTATCATAAAGCTCTCTATATTCTGCTGTGTAGCTGAAGCCAAAACATCATTAGGTCACCACTTTTTGTCAGTCCACTATGTAACAACAAGCTCTGAATACCACAAGATTAACAGTACTATATCACTCAAAAGTATCTACTATTCAAATTTAAATCAGAAACAGCTTAGTAAGCAGTATCTAATGTATTCCATACAAAGTTCATGCATAGTAACTGTACTCAAACTATTCCTGCACAACAAAATTTCTCTCTTATAAATATTTAAGTTGCCAGAACAATGACAAGAAGCCCTTTTGTGTTGGCTGAAGCTCCCAAGAGCCCATCAAGCCTGGGTTCTCTATTACCATCCTCTCCTCTTCATCAGTCAGTAACGGTAGCTACAATAAGGTGAAGTTATGTGTGTCTGGCACAGAAAAAGGACTCTGACAGACTCCTTTTTGCACTTCATTAGACCAATTATTTGCCTTGCTGAGTCATTTGACCCAGCCCAGTCATGTGAGTTATGATAAATGCAGATCGGGTTACACAGCACTGTGATTTTTAATATCAGTATGTATTTCTGCACTTGGCAGACACCAGCACTTAGCATAGCATGTAACACGCTATAATTTGGCTGTATAAAACTGTTTAACAGCAAATTAATGTGTGCTATAATCAGCACTACCAAATGTCTTTGGGGCCAACTTTACGCGAGGGAAGATGAAACATCTGGTATTAGAAAAGAGAACAGGGGATATAAAAGAGGAAGGTACGGTTTTTATGGTGCTTAAGATACATGTATACCTTTACACGTATTTTGTTGCTTCTGTGCTTGTATGTGTGAGAGAAAGACGTCAAGGCCAATGCGCACACGCGCAAGTTGTGCAACGGATATGGGAGGAGAGTTTGTGTGAGCGCGCTTGTGCGTGCTTGAATGAGCATGTGTGTGAGAAAGGGGAAAAGGATGACAGAGGGCCAGGTGGAACGGAGACTTCTGTCGCTGACTCAACACCTTTCTCATTTTATTACCAAATCATCCATGACAAACAGCTCTGGCGTTTGGCAAAGGTGAGGCAGGCAGGATAAGAGCTGGGATGAGAGCAGAGGAGGTCATCTCAATACCGCAAACATTGCATTGGTAATGTAACATGTCTGTGTCACTTCAAATGCCACCTTTACATGATGCAGCCATCCATGTGTCATCTTTAGATATGCGGGGGTGACAGTGATGGCCCTTACTTCATATAAACTCCCACCATCAAGACACAAAAGGCTGGCGACGGAGAAATCTTATCACCTGAGTGACTACGAAAGGAAAAAGCTTGGTGACAAGACAATCAATAGAGCCTATAAAATATGAAGCGAGTGTTCTTTGTAAACATTCGCGAACAAGCCAACCGTAATAATGAAAAACTCTTTTGACACGCGCTAAAAAGCAGGAGCTTTTATTTAACGATGATAACAACCTATCTGTTACTATTTACAAACACCTCTTCCAACAACATATTAAACTGAGGATATCATATTTAGTTATATCTGCTTGTAAATTGCCTGTGACCCTTCTTTGGGACTGTGTTAGACTGAGCAGATGTTGTGTGGACAGCTTAGAGCTGGGGAGTACGGTTCGACGGCAGGCCTGCCATTCTTTGATGTCAAAGCCTTTTGTGGCTACGTGAGCAGGAGCAGATTAGCCTGATTGACGGCTATAAGATGCTAAGGATGGAGCTCGAAGCACAGCAAGCCAGGGCGTTGGAGTGGAATGGAGTTCATTCGTGAGTTACGAGTCTGTTTCAGTGAAGTAGTAAAAGATGAATAAATCCTCCCAACAGCCTGTGAAAAAAAAAAATACAACTGCGGGCTTGTGATAGAGACTCACACAAGACAACAGGCAGAAGACTGAGACACTGGCATCTGACACACATACAGTATGCCAGGACATCTAACCACAAATCAGCACCAGATATAGTATACAAGATAAGATAGATATAGTAAACAACAAAACAATACACATCAAACTGCTATGCCACTTCAGCTTTTTTTTTTTTCTCCGCAGACTTTTATATTTTACCCACAGCACTGAAAACAGGCAAAGAGTAGCCCTTGACAACTGCCACCCTCCACTTTGTCAAGTTTATGTTTCAAGGAGATAGTCCCTACTTAAGAGGCCAAGGGAGCTCGTGTAAAGTCCTGGATAAACAAGGAGCAGGCTGATATAAATACCAACACAGCTAAGAGCTCCTCTCTGCCTCACAAGGACTCAGACCTGCAAGGACAAATGACCGTCCCTGTTGCTGTCCCTGAGTCCCCGCGCTAAAAGAGGCCAGGTTAAGGTTGAGAGGACCTCGGCCCACCAGCTACCAATGAGCTGCATTTACAAAGTCAAACTTCTCCTCTCATGAGAAATCTAACCAAGAATGTGTTTCTAGCTTGAGATAACCTACTTTACAATGTAGCATCATTCAGGTTTTTTAACATCTAGGGGCTTTTTTAGACAGAAGAAGTGAAATGGTTCAAAAAAAAAAAAGGGGGGGGGGGGGTGATTGTGGGGCACGATATTTGGAATTAATTAAAACGAGTGAGTTTTCAGGTGTCAGTGAAGGATGTTTCTCGTCTTGCTGTTTATTTTCAAACTTAGTGATGCAGAAGCTCCCAACAGAGACCAAGTGTTAGGGATTAACATGTCATCACAGAAGGGGGAACACAGACATTTTGACAGTTACACTCGTGAGCCGAGGCTTCATCTAACACCTGCCTCACACCTCCTGTCCAGAAGCGCACCTGTTCTGACACAGTATGAGGCTCAAAGCCATTCCTGGAGCAATGTTTACACCTGTTCAAACTTCAGAGCAACACACTGTGATGGGGAGAAATATGAGGGTCGAGGATAAGGAAAATCAGAGTATGAGGAAGATGAAAAAAACAAGCAATTAATAGAAATTTCCTGTGGAGAAACTGGGGCGGAGTAATGGCAACGCCTGAGCATGCTCAGCAGCGCTGTGGTGTCGCGGTAACATTGATGCATGGTGTGACCTTACTTGTAATGCCAGCCTTAATCTACGCAAGTGGAATAAATGAAGTGGGGCCGCTGCGGACGTGTCACCCAGACTTATAAAGACAAATCCACCGCCGCTCTGAGCTGTGTACATGTATTCATAAAACTCAGGGAGACGTCTCGATAGAGTGGAGTGCCCAGTATTGCCGGCTGGCTGGCAACGAACACCCAGCTCATGTTGTCACGGCTGCGTGGAGCTGTCTATCATTACGTGTAGCACACATGGAGGGCAGGGGAGATGTGAAGGTGAAAAATAGACAACATAGTCCGTTAAAGAAAATTGATGAAGAAAGTGAAAGGCTAAATATGATGAAGCATTTGCATCTGTATTAAGCTATCACAATACTGACAACATCCAAAAGACGGTTAGAATGATTTCATTACAAACTTATTTAAAAGAAATCAAACGCACAAATGAAATTTGTTTAAAAGCTTACAAAGTCTGCAAGCCTACAAAGTACCAATAAGGAGGTGGAATCAAAGCTTCTATTTCGAGATGATTTTTGATGACAATACCTGAACCCAGCACTCATTTGAGATAAACTGCTTTATTGCAAATCTCTGTGTGCTGACACTAACACAGCTTGTCATAGCCACTCATTACAGTTCAACCATGGATGACCTCGCAAACAGTCTTTTCAGTTGGATGGCTGGCTGTCAGGTTAGCAGTCAATTCATACTTGGCTGACTTTATTGGCATCTGGTTCAAGTAAAGAGCCGCCATTGATCACCCTGCGTTTAGTCAGTTTGCTTTGGAGCTGTGGGATTGACAACAGGCCTACCTTGATAGATGCTGCACTGACAGTCGACATATGGATGCTGAGCACCGACACGTGAGAGGCACTGGGATAGAGGCGTGTCTAGCATCTCAACAATCTATGTCCAAAATGCCCCACTCCTACTCTCCCCTTGCCCCCTGTCCAGTTCTCACTCTGACATGGCGGTGATTAATGCCACTGGCCAAGATGATAATAATAATGATCATAATTAATCAAGGGCTCTTCCGCACCTCTAGGAGCCAACGGTGACCTGGAAAAGACACCCAGACCTCCTTTCCCCCATTTTTCCTCTCTCTCTCTCTCCCTCTCTCTTTCTCTCCCCTCACCTCCTCCCTTCTTCCTTGTCTCACTGACAGGCCTAAACCTCGGCCCAGCAGAAAGAGCCATGCATTATCCTGCCATCACCACTTCTATTTATATCACACCGTCCATCACTATCACTTACTCTCCTCCACCCGCCTTTATTCCACCCGCTTCTCCAAAGTGGAGTTTTCTTGAAGCTGCCCCATATTTCCTGGTGGAATAACGCTACCTATGCAAATGGCTGGGAGTCAAAGAAGCAGCTTATTTGACAGTGAGAAACCAACATCATAATTTTTTAGACATCGACAGGAGCGACGTCCAAAACAAAAGCCACCACCTCCTGCTGCCTGAGGCCAGGGAGTCTCCCTCTCTCCCCACTCTAGGTTGTGCGTGAAGGTTTGGCAATCTGTGTTTGTGTGTGTGTGAGAGAGAAAACATTTAAGAGAGAAGTGTGTCTGTCACAGATTTCTAGAAAATATGCAGCGGCAGAATGATATTTTAAATTCCTTGGCGGCTACCAGGTAACAGTAGCCTGGAGCAATGGAAAAGTTTTTTTGTCTCACCTTCTCTTTATTTCCCCTGGTGAGGAGGATACAAAGCTCCTTTGCTCGGCTGAGCTGTACGTGCCAGGCATGTGTTGAAAATACCCCCCTCCTCCCTAAACTACTCAAATGCATATCACATACAACCTGTCTTATTTTTTTATTTTACTATCTCTTAATAAACATTGTCCAAAGGTACTGAGGACTTCCGTGTAGGGGGTCTTGTTGCATATCCCATCTATATCCCATCTATATCATATATAAACCCACACTTATGATTTCTTTTCCTGCATTTTTTTCTCTGTTTCTAAATTTCTGCATATTTATTGTCTCCAGATTTTCTTCACTTTGTGTTCTGACACATAGCTTATCTCAGCCTGTATTTAGGGCTTTGCTGAATCTCAGTGAAATCATGACACTTACCAAATCCCCCCTGTACCTCTGTGCCAGGCTCAGCCGCCCACAGTGGATCCCGCTATAGAAACAACTACACATGACATCATCAGAGCAAGACCCACTCATGGCAGGAACAAAAGAAGACCCACATTTACCCCTATACCAACCAGGTGGCCTACATTTCCAAATTGCATAAGACACAGGATCCTCTCTTATTCGTCTGCTGCTTCTCATGCACAGCAAAATGTCTCACAGGCAGGTGTGCCAAATTGAGGTCTTAAAACAAACAGATGAATACATGGTACATTGCCTGTTATGATCATTACCGTCATCACTGACGCTCGTCCCAACCACTAAATACATATGTACTAAAAATTCACAATAGATTTAAATTCTACCTGAGCCAGAAGTGCACTTTGCTGATTTACACTGCTGTTCATCTCTGTATAAGCACCATAATGCTTTATGATCTGATTCCAATTTCATGTTGACACCATGAAATAAAACTGTTAGATCACACCAATAGTAAAATACAAGTCATATTTGCTGCATGGAGCAGGAGTCAGTCCAGTCCGGGAACAGAAAGGAGAAATATGGCGACAGTTGTGAAAACCAAAGAAACAACACCGAATACAGTTATAACAAAGACAGCCAAAGTCTTATTAGCTGTCAATCAATGTTCTGTCACCAAGAGGTGCTAGTACAGACCTATTTTTTTTGTTATTTGATAACAGCATGGGATACTGTCCTCAGTCCAGGAATGCATTGAATCCATTTTGGTCAGCGTTTAGGAGGTCAGCAACCCTGCAGAGACTCTGACCATAAAGCAATGATGACAGGATTGATGTATGGACAAAAAATAAGACAGAAAAGGAAGCTTGAAAAGGGGGAAGAGAGTGGAAAATGTCTCTGGAGTCAGAGGAACCAATAAGGCAGCCACTGCTGGAAGCACTGCAGTCATCTTCAGTCGCTGGGCTGAAGTGAAGAGCCCAGAGGTACTGACTGTTCAACGACTCCGCCAAGTACGCGTCTAAGAAAGTCTAAAATAAAGGCTTCTTATTGCAAAAAAATACAGTGTGTCTCCAATGAACACAAAGATGCTGTTGATAACCTTGCTGAACATCATCTCACTCCAGGAGGCTGAAGGCAGGGAAGAAATATCGACAGAAATGTTTTTAGATTATATTCTCATGACTAAATCAATACACAGATGAACCGTCTCTTCAGAGCGGAGTTAGGATGGAGTCATTGTGAAGGTCAAGCAGTTAGCCCATTAAAGAGGCAGCTAGGCGCGCAATTTGGCAGCACATCTCCACCTCCTCCTGCATGGCATGGAGGTAACAACCTTGAGGAGTTGATTAGCGGTAGAGACGGCTCCCACGACACAGGAGAGCCCCACCTCATAAAATCCTGGGCTCGGTAGCAGAACAAAGGAGCCTGGGAGAGGGGAACTGGAGGGAATTCAATACAGAAGAACTGCCTGCCTGCCTGCCTCATCTTTTACAGGACGAATTAAAACCACAGCGGAACAAGTCATAAAACAGGAAATAATGAATTCAATTATACTTTTTAGTGTTTAGCGGCTGCTGGTGAGATGTGCTGAGTGGGCAACGCGAGGCACGCACACAGCAGCGGGCACAGGCTGATGACTATGTTGGTGGCGCTGAGCTTTCGCTGAGGGCTGCGTGTGTGTGCTGACTGCATGTCTGCATGCCCCTAGGAGCAGTTTAGACCTCGACAGGGCCTTCATTAGCAAATGAATGACTCTTAATTGGCCTGGCAAATACACAGGATGCTTGTTGATTATAGGGTGTTTTTTCAGCCTGCGATTGTGCTTCGACACAGATGCACAAATACGCAAAGTCTATAAACAGCAAGATACAACCAAACTAGAACAGAGGCACGCGCTAGCGGGCAGCACTGACAATAACTGTCATGTCATCAAAATGACAGACAATTCATGGCTTTGCTGCGCCTGGTTCAAAAGCAGGACTTCAACTGCCAACAAAAGATTCTGACAAAGAATTCTGGGACATATTCTCTTTATTCAGCCTATCTATACTTCTCTCTACCTCCCACCACCTATTTTTCACGCTTTTTCAATCCGTTCTAGTTTGTCCCCTGGCATTACTAACACCTCAGCGGGAGGGAGAATCACAGACAAGAGTCCTGGTGTCCTAGATTCAGCACCACTGGCAGGAGCGAAGCACATACTGGCCTGTCCTACAAGCTGCCATATAGGGATCAGAAATCAGCTACACATAGCAGCCCAGTTTAAAAACAATACCGAGAGCCCACAGGACCCTCAGCTACTGTTCACACACACACTCTTACAGATGATGATAAAGCGACTGGAATGTGTTATATTTTGGATTGTGTGTGTTATATCAGTAATGCCATCAGCACACTCTTTTATCTGTGTGTAACAGTGTGTTTCTGTGGGATAACAGATAGTACAAAGGTATAAAATAAAAACACAGAGTAGAAAAATAAACATATTGATTTATGACTAAATATTTGTGGAACCAGGAGTAAATAAGAGTCAGAATCAGGTGGGAGAAAAAGCGTTGGAAGAAAAAGAGAGCAGTACTGAGAGAAGGACAAGAAGGAAGGGGGGGTGGGGAGCACAAATGACTATCTCAGGAAAGTCAGTGTCCCCTCTTTGCCCCAGCCCCTGGTGCCACTCACCCACTGCCAGACTGCCAATTAAAGCCCTGATTAAAACCGACAAAGTGTCTCCAAATGAAGAAAGAGCTGTTGGAGGTCTTAACTGCTGAAGCCTGTCAATTACACTGCCAGAGGAAAGTGGTGAGGGAAGAGCAAAAGGGTATGGCAATGACACACAAAACAGGGAGCACAGATGAATATAAGCTCTTTCATTCAGTGCTCCATGACTCCCCATGCTCCTCCAGAAAAATGGATAGAAGGAATTTTAGTTGGAGAATAAAAGAGGTTGACTTATAGGGTTTTATTTTGTTCTTTTTCCTCCTCGAGCCGTGAATTTTTCTCTTTGACTCTGAGTTTTGATCTGGTAAGAAAAAAAAGCAAAAAACAAACAAACAGAAGAACAAATGCTTAGTGCTCTGTGGTGAAAATGTGTCATACGTTGGACTCAAAAGATATGGGAGACACCACAGACCAATAATACGCTGTCCTTTTTGCTGCATGTTGCCATTGTAACTCATAGACACCCAACAGTGATAGGCTCAACAGCAGAGCCCTCAATCCCAGATAAACCACCCACAGTGTACATCAGCTGCTAAAATATGGTGGTATTCGTGAGGTCATAAATCTTGTTTTAGCAGGACGGGAAGAGAAAAGAAGCCCTAGCCTCCCCTGCATCGTTACAGCCGCATCCCTGTGCCCCATTCCACCTCCATTTAAGCTAAATGTCAACTTTTCAGCTCTTTTTTCTTTCCTACCGTTGCCATTTGTTTTAACACAGGGAATGGAAAGTACGAAAATAAGTCAACAGGAAGAAAACTACAAAGAGCCGGTTGTCAGCGGGTTTCAGAGCTGAGTAGATGGCCGAATGTTCTATAGTTTACAGAGAAGAAAGTATCCAGTGGAGAGATAAAATGGATTCCCGATCTGTCTGAATCTCTAACCCAGAAGCCAATGACATGAGTAATGAGGGTTGCTATTTGTTATAACAAAGTTCTGCACCTGAAAGAATAATTTCACATCCAGCGAGAACTATAATAACCTAATACTTCATAAAAGTTTTTTATTATTTAGACATTAATCATCATTAAGAACCTTAATGATATTCTTTCAGTTTAATTAAATTAGATTTTTTTTTTTTTTTTTTTACTCTCTGATGCCAAGTGAACGTACTGCAAGATGCTCTGGAAAGGCGCTCAATCATCTACAGCCAGATGGCTGTGGATTAGGAAATAGTTGGTGTGCAAATTCACGTGGGTTGAATGGAAACAGGGAAGCAAATAGGGTTTATTACTGTCACTGTCAGACTTTCTATAAAAGGAATAGCAAAGACTCATCTAATAGAGCATTGATATGTCCTCTTCACCAATATGGTTCGTCTGAAGGTTGCACAACAACCCAAACGCTACCAAATCTACATAAAAATAAACATCTAAGCATCTGATTAATTTATTCATGGTGTTTGCTGTTTTGTCTTGTAGTCACCTTTAAATGGTTGGTCTGGTCCGAGAGGGAAAGCCAGAACAAACGGATCAGAAAACGCCTGCATGCCTCATAAAACAGATTGCCATTCAACAACCATTTCCCTTTAGCACGGGTAAAAAAAAAAATACGGAGGACAACAACAGGCTGAGGCAAAGAAGCCAAAGCACTGGCTATGGCTATCTGATAATGTAATGCCCACAAAATCCCAGCGCTCATTCTTTCTTGCTTATTTCACACTCTCCTGTATTCTATCTCACTTTTTGTCTTACTCTTTTTAGCCGATGAGAGAAGAAGAGAACGTGTAAAAAAAATAGTGTAATTTTTAAGCTAATACACAATAGAAAATGAATGAAAAAGACATAAAGAAATTAAGGAGAGGCTTAGACAATTTTTTTGTAAAGTAAATAAGAGGTATTAGAAAGAATAACTATTTTTTAAGACAAACCAGTGGCCTTAAGGGGCACATATTAAACACTGTGTGAGGCCTCACCCCTTACTACTCTACTGACTTATTCAGAGGGGAGGCAGCCACTGTTAATATTTCATGGGGCAATCAACAAAATAAGGAGGTGTAAGCTCACGGGAGACCCCTAAGCCCCTGTCACGTTCCCCCTTGCTCTGGCAGTCAGGTCTCAAATGTGTCCTATTGCATAAATATAGTGTGTTGCATTGTGTGTTTGTGTTGTACGTGTATTAGCATGTGTGAATGTGACTCTCTCTTTTTTTCTTTTACAATGTAGGCTTCATGCACTGAAGAAAACAGCTGGGTTGTCAAAACACCTATTCAGTGGATTATTGATGATAGCAATGTGATCTACCATTTCACTGCTAAATAACTTATAACATAACTGAGTAAAAATCTAACCTATTAAGAGCACCACAGTATCTTTAATTAAAAGATGTTTTCCTTAATCATGTTTGGCAAAAAACACAAGCATTTCTACAAACGCAATATTTATATGTTTAAAGCCTCGATCCCACAGACCTGTCCTTTCAGTCCTTTTTCCACTGCACCAAAACAAGAGAACTGATTTTTTTTCCCTCAGAGCTAGTTAGCATTAATTGGCAATTACAACGTGCTGTGTCAGACATCCCCAAATGGCTTCTTTTTAAAAAATAAATAAAAAATTCCATCCTTCATTGGCATACCAAGGTGTCTGGATGAGTTAAGCAAAATAATAATACAATTTTAAAAAAAGAAAAAAAAAGCAGCACAGTGGCTCAAAGACTACAAAAGACACAATGAATCCAGTGCTCTGGTGTTGGCTATAAGAGGTACTTTGCTGACTGCATCCCCTCTGTGCCAGAGCAAGAGGACAGTCCTTTGTGTTGCAGAAGTCTTGGGCCACTGAATTCCCTGTTTCAGCGATTCTTTACTGAGGACAGATCCCGAGAGGTGCTGCTCCTCCCTGGGCTCCCCCACTGTGAATGACATCCACCTTCTGTTCTCATGGAGAGGGGCAAAAATGGGCCACAATCTGACCCATTTCAATGACTTGAACCCAACTTTAGCTAAAGGCCTGAAGTGATGATAACCACGAAAGTGTGAACACAAGATGGTCTAAAAAGGAGTCACATAAAGAAAGTTATTGCCACCAAAAAATTAAAATAAAATAAAAACAACCATAGAGTTATTGTGTTCTCCTACTATGTCTGGTTTATTTTCTTTTTATATCTCTTGTGTAAAAGGGCCATTCACTTAATAATTTCTTTCCTTATCAGTCACTCATCACAATGTTCCTCAACTGGGAAAGGAAAAAGATTTGCAAAACAAGAACAGAATAAAGCACTTAGACTGGTTTACTAGCCTGAGGTAGAATATGGCAACTGGAAAAAGTTACTGTACAGATTTGTCCCTCTGAAACTGTTACTGTTAGTGGATGGAAATGTTTTCATAACCTATCAAATTCATCAGGGGACCGTTTTATGGGGTCATAAAACAAAATGTGATAAATACAGTGCTTCAGGTCAAGGAGTATTTAAGCACTTATACCCACTGTGGCCAGGGACCGGGCTAGACCTTCTTATAGCAGAACAATTATTCTTCAAAAGAGTGATCTCAAGTCTTGTTTACCCAGGGTTATAACACCTAGAATACAGGTCGAAATTCAAGGTAGTACTCTAGCATAGTGATTGTCCAAACCTTCACAGAAGACAAGAACAATAAACTATTTATAAAAGATTGTTGGTCAGGTCTTGATGAATGTGTATCAATGCCTTAGATGTCCACTGGAGTGAGAAAGCATATAGAATTAGCCTTAGATGATGGAGCAGATGCAGGCATCAGGTAAAAGAAGGGGGAATAGAGTGTGAGAGACTCCATGCAGCAAATGAATGCACAAGCCGTAGAACACCTTGACAGGCAGATATCTTGCTGCGCACGAGATCTACCTCAGGGGACATCTGGCTAATTTCCTGTGAAAACAGCAGACTACCGAGGCAGGAAGCAGTGGTGGAAGTATAAAAGAGAACAGGGAGAAGGTAAATTATTTTCCAATCTTAGAAAAGTTTTCCTAGAGTTTGTCCTGTTGGCAGTATGCGCAACCCTGTTTCCCCCCATTGGGATGATGTAAAAAATGCAAATTTAAAAAAAAGAAAAAAAGAAAACAATAATTTAGAAATCGCTTTAACATTTAATAGAAAATAGCACAAATGTTGAAACTGAATAATATTTTCAATTTTAATTTAAAAATACTTGCGAGGACAGAGGCGGGTTGACCAGTGTAACGTATCATTTCTTTTAAAAAGAAAAAGCATTTGGGAACTGAGGAGACCAATTACTGCAGTTCTCAAAGTGAAATGTTTTTTTGCAGTTCTTGGTTGATATAGGGTTTGAACTGTACAAAGGTTTGGGGCTTCTTTCGGTATATATCTTAGCTCATAATGTACCAAATGTTTTCTACTCCTGGCAGGTCTGGGCTGGAGGCAGCAAAGCACCCAGATTACTTCTGAGCCATGCTGTTGAAATATGTGTAAAATATGATTCTGCACTGTTTTGATAAAAAAAAAACCCACCACCAACAAACCCCAAACACCTCAATAGCAGCATATGTTGCTCCAAAATTGGTGCAAGTCATTCAGCATTAATAATGCCTTAACAAATGTGTAGCTAAGCATTAGTGCTGTACCATACCCATGAACGGAACAATAAATGTTTAAAAATCCATGTATATTATTATCGATCCTACTGCACTTTATGTACATATGAAAAAGTATGTAAAGTAACTGTAGAGTAGAGTAACTGTACATACCTTTATCTATTTCAGACAAGTTTAGTACATATAATTAAAAAAAAGAACAGAAGAATGTAGTATTTTGGCTTTTTTGTACACAATTTTTCTTATATATCTCTTTTATTTTTTTCGTAATATATCTTTAAGTTACCATCATTCAGCTGTTCAGCTGTAATAAGTGAATTTCCCCATTGTGGAATTGAATAAATAGAGACCGAGATTGATTTTCAACCTTGCCCCTTGTATACAGAGATTTCTGTAGATTCTCTAAATCTTTAATGGTAATAAGTACAATAGATGATGAGCTCCAAAGGTTCTTTGGAATTTCAAATCAAGAAACTTAAATTTTTAAACAGCTTGATCATGTAGTCTTCTACAGAGCTGTGAACCCCCACCCATTTTTACTTCTTTTCATACATGATGTATAATCAATATATGCAATATAGACCTAATTATTTATGAGATTTTCAAGTTTTTATTCTTTCCTAAACCTTTCCAGCCTTCTGTTTCTTCTTCTAAAAATCTTTCTTGCTTGAAATTCAAAATGAAGACATGTTGACTAGTTGGATTAGTTTCAGGGGACACGCAGAGATACAACAATCCAATATGTGAATCGGATATTGGTGACAATGAGCTGATCCGCGGTCCGATCAGTTCCATTCTGCTTTATGTTGTTCTGTGTTTACTTCAACACGGAACAGCAGCAGCTAGCAACAGAGCTAATGTACCATGGAGGAAGCTAACAGCAAAGGGTCAGCAGTTTGAAGGTATTTCACGCCAACTACACCAACAGCTTCCATTTGTGAGTTTGCAAAAGCTTTTTACTTAACTGCAGACCATGGTCAAAGCGAGCTGACTGAACAAATCTGACAATTACCTACATGGATGCTGGTTCAGTGTAACATTTGGGAAGCTTTTATTATACTTACGGTAACATAATATATTGTTGTCAACTCGATCAACAGCATTTTACCTCAGCTGTCTCTTTTCTGCTCTACACGATTGTGTGTGAAGAGGAAAAAGGAGAAAGCAGCTGTAAATGTAAAGTGTAAATGCAAGCAGTGTGCAGCAGCCTAATAATTCTGACTTTGAACTGGAATGAGACCACTGCAAATAAATCAAGCTTTACTTTTTCACCGTAATCCTGGGCCTCTTTTCATTTAATATGTTGCTAATAAATACCAAAGTAAATTAATTTCTTGAATCTATTTATTTTTGCAAAGTTAGGCAAGTCTCTTAAGTTGAGCCTGATCTTTCCTCTCACATAAAAGAATAATTCTCCATCTTTTCATCATACTGACTAATTCAGCGTACAAATTTAACACTGGTACCAGTTCGGTCCTCAGGTATCGCATTGGGTCATAAATAGGAATAGCTTGATTGATCCATCCCTAGGGATGGTTGAATATGGAAAGTGGTGTGGGATGAAGGTGGGGTTGTGTCTGTGATGGAGAACCCTTCCTGTCTGTAGAATAGAGGTGATGGTACATGATTATTCAGCATGGCTCCTCATCAGCATCCTGTTTTGGGTGCCTTGGTCCCATTATACCTGGTCTCTCTGCAGCCCCAGACCCAGCGTCAAATACTCTCAAACGCACTCGATATAAATACATTAACACTTACTTACAGTCTATCTCTCTGACTCACTCTCATACACACACATACTGCTCAGTTTTCATTGCAAATGGCACCAGGGAGAGCCACGCATTGAATGGCAAATGATAAATTCTGTTCTATATTCTCTGTAAGGGAAATATGGTGCCCCATCCTCATGACACATTTGATATACAGCCATTGCAAATTAGCCACAAGGCTGCAAATGTGGAATGAATTGATATTCCAATCATCTGCATGATATAACAGCACACAGAACAACGGCAAAGTCATCTGCGTTGCCTTGATTAGTGAAGTACACACGCAGGAGAATACAATTGTCTGTCTAAACTAGAGGCATACTCGTTTCCCAGCAAAGGCCCGCGTCTAATAGAGGCAGCCTCCAATAAATTTGTACAAATATTCCAACAGAAGCAGGAAGGCCGTTCTAACAGTGGAATGCGTTGATAAACAACTGTTGTGTCTATTAGCAGATGCTACTGTCACGCATTTGTATGTCAACAACAACAAACAGAGACAGGAGAGATGTGAATGAAGGAAGGAAAGAAAGTAAAGAAAAGAAAGGAGGAAATGAACGAAAAACAAAGAAAGAAACAAAGCAAGAAAGAAAGAGAGAAAAGGGGAATTGAACACAAAAGAGGTGAAAGAGTGAAAACTGGAGCTGTTCTCAGAAAGGTCAGGCTGATTGTCTCTGCCCAAATATGCTGGCCTTTTCAAAATTAACTTGGCAAAGGCGATATTTTCCACAAAGCCGGCATCATGAATCAAAGAAGCGTCTATAGTTCATCTCTGAAAGCAAAGCAACTTGCCTCCCTGTGAGCTCCACTCTCTGTACTGATACTCCACCCTCCCGCATGGAGCTGACATCTTCAGTAATTATGTAATTAACACTATGGCAGGGCCGATTTTAGAAAAAGTACATTATAATTGCATCCAGTCATTCATTAGTTAGGCCAAACATTTGATACACTGCGCGCAGGTGCGGCAGGGGGCCAAAGGCTACTTGTTTTTTGGATCGCTATTGCAGTGTCAATGACTTGATTGGTTTCTGCTTGATATCGCTGACAGGACAGGTTTTTGTAATTTACCAATAATTACCCTCACTCCCTGATACAATAAAAAAAAGTCACTGGTCTCTGCTAAGATAAACCAATCGAGTGTGCTCCCTCTGCTCCCTGCCTCACGGTCTGCTTGTCTGGTGTGAATAATGCCCACCAGGCAGTGTTCAACTAAAACAAATATAACAAATCAAGAAAAAACAAAAGCAGATGCCACATTTTTTGTCTTCCCGTAGCACTTGTAATCCTGTATTAAACCATGCTAAAGCAGTAATTAACTGAGTGATAAAAGCATGTTAGAAAAAGCGGCGAAACACGTACTGTTCAGCATGATGTATTACATTAGTCAAAGCAGCAGTATGTCTCTGTTAACTGCGTTTATTGGGGTTTTTTAAGCAACAGTGGGAGCCTGTAATACACCAATAGACTTCTGACTGCAGCAAATGCGTTGTTAGGTTTAGAGTTTAACAGGTAAAACTGCCAAAGCGGGGGACATTTCTACAAGGCTTGGAAATCCTTGTAGAAATCACAAGGGTGCAACATAATTCAAAGGGAATTTGTCCTGGTCTGAATCCTGTAATGGAATACTTTTCCTGTGATTAGTGGATGGATATTATCAAACTATTATGATGTTACAGTCTGGTTAGGCAGACAGACAATTTGGTCCCCGTAACACCAAATCTGTCCCTGTCCCTGTGATGATTTCTTCAATTAAGCCTTCCTGCAGAGGAGGCCAAATGCTTAACTAGGCAGAATTGGAGCTGCCACTAGCTAGAGGTAGCAATGGGCTCCACTTCAACAGCTCATTCATCAGCCCCAGCGCTACCACTGGGCCACCTGTTCTGACACTATGCAAGGATGGAGTCATTTGCATTCTGCTCCGACAGTCCTGCTTCCCTCTCCTCACTTTCTCTCCTTTTTCTCCGCCTATACAACTTTTAAAGTTCCTCAGTGGCAGCTCTGGCAGATAATTGAATACCAGGGTTTGATTTAGTTTGAAATCAATTTGGGAAGGGGCTTTTCATTCATTATGCTCCTTGGCTTAGGTAGTGCGTCTAAAATCCCTCAAACTTTGGCATGGGCTCGAACATCGTCAATTCAAAGTGAAATTAAGCTGCCCTGAGTTGGATTGACAGGCAGGTAGTACATGATAGGATAGGGATAGTCTGTTGTCTCAGGAATGGACAGACTCTCCTCTCCTCCCCTCTCCTGGGAGACTTTCTCCTCTGTGCTCTTTGTCACCACCAGGTGCTGCTGTGAAATAAGGAGAGAGGCGTCGACGTGAGGCAGCCATGCACATAGCTTAACATTTTAGCCAGCTCCCTGCAGACACATATGGCAGGTGTGTGGGTGGATGTGTGTATGCGTTTACGTATAACATTCTGCTTCTATGAGCACACATGCGTGCCTGTCCATATTTTTGGTTTAGATATAAGAGTTCATGTCTTCTCTTTTTTAGTTTCCATATTTATGTAATTTTCATGCTTGCAAAGTGTCTGTTTGATTGTGTTCCTGACAACACACCCTGCACAGTTGTTACACGGTTAAAGACATTTTGTTCTTTAGGCTCGCTGTTTCAGCACATTGGGATTGAAAATAATATGACGATTCTATTTAATTTGAGTAAGTTGTATCAATACAGAAAGAAATATGGTCCCTTTTAGTGCATTTAGGGTGACACAAATGGTTTGGGCAGAAACATACAGAGCCAAAGCAAATCCCAATTCATAATTTTTTGAGGAGTATACTTCAAGCACATGCTTTCTATCTTCCCTGGTGATCCTCTCCCAGCTCTTCATTGCAGCCACTTTCAGCTTGATTTTGGCCTTCAACAAGTCAAACACAGCTCAGTTAGATTTGCCAGTCAAATAGCACCTTTTCACCCTTAAAGGCTCTCTGGTTGCTCTGGCTGTAAGCTTTGGATCGTTGTCCAAATGATGTATGATGAAATGCCAACCAACGATTCTGATGCATTTGACTGAATCTGAAGACACAGAATGTAAGCATTCATCCTCTGCCATCAGTGAAATCATAAATAAATGCCAGTCTGCTAGTTTCACTGGCAGCCATGCCCAAGCAATAACAGAACCTCCACCATGTTTAACAGATGAGGTAGTATATTTCGGTTCATGAGCTTGTACTTTTTTCTGCCCACTTTCTTCATCATTTTGATAGAGGTTACTTTTTCTTTCATCACTCTTTAGAAATTTACTCCAGAACTTGTCTGAAACGCAACCTGACCTTCTTGTTTTTGAATTTTACCCAATATTTAATAAATCCTCTGAGGTTATGATCCTCTCTTGACCGTCAAAAAGGAAACATGGAAGTGTACATCACTATTCACGTATTCTGCATTCTTCAAATTATTCTATTCAAGACTCATGATCCAGTCTACCAGCCACTGTGCAACTGCTTTTAAGTGTACTCAAGTGTGGATTTTGTCATACCAATTACCTTTGATATAACTTTATATAGATTTTTTGCTTTATTCAGCTCTATTATTCTCACTTGAATACACAGCTCTTTACTCTTCATATTGACTGACCTCCAACAGTCTCAGTAGAATTACTGAACTTCTCTAATTTCAGTGTATTTTGACCTCTTTTGTGCATAAATAAACGTTATACAGCTGTCCAAAAAAGCACGTAGTTACAATGCTGTAAAAAGTGCTACACTAGCCACACAGTTATTCTTATATTGACTTTAATCTACCTAAAGAAAAAGCTCACTCTTGGCACTTAAATGTAGCATCAATTACTTTCTTTCAAACTGAACTTATTGAAGTGCAAAAAAATTGTAATTTGTCAAACGCACACAGACCGGAGTGTACATCTGTGTGAAAGTGTCCACCTGACAACTAGGCTGATACACTGACCACAATCAGTGATAAATCAATACAATGCATTAAACAATATGTTAGACTCCATAATGGAACATAATAGTCCCTGTATTTGAAAACAGCTTGATGCAATTGTGAAGAAATATGGAAATGTTTAAGCAGAGCACATTCACTAAGCACTTTGTGGGGTGTTAGAGGACTCTAACACAGGCTGGAGAGTTGAATAGCAGTTTTCAATAAAGAAAATGGATAACATTGCCGAGTGCACAACTGCAAGAGTGCCTTAACTGAGAGAGATGAATAAATGGACACTTGACATCACAGCCACTGCTGGGGACATCAGTAGCAGATATCACTGTATGTTTTCTCTGCTTTAAAAGCAATTTCTTCCTTTGGAGCCAACTTGTCTGACTTGGGGCTGTGTTAAATTGTTAAACCCCCCAGATATGGTAATCTGACCTTGAGAGAGTGTGTTTGCTGGGTGTCAGACCCTCTAATTCATCAGAGACAGGCCATTAGCTAGCTATCCAGCCACACAAACACACAATGGAACAGGAAGGAAAGTTCTCAGGGAAACAGCAGCAGCCCCGTTCCTGAGATATCATTAGTTACTGCCTTTCAAAACTGCTGAATTGGGACACTTACCTGACTTGCCCCATTTTTTGCACCATAAGAGCCAAGATGTTGATGAATGGATGTATGAAACTGTCACTACCAGGAAATAGAGAAAATAGGGTTAAGGACATATCCTAGCCAAAGTCTTTAACATGAGGGACTAATGCAGAAACACAGAAGACAGCAGCACTTACTCATTTAGGTAAAAGAATTGCACACTAATTTAATACTCCGGGCCTGCGGCATCGAAGCACGACTACATTTAGGGTCCCTTTTTGAAGGATTAGTGAATGAAGGACAGGATATGTAAAACTGAGCATTTTCAAACTTATTCAAAGATGGCGAAGGGTTGCCACATGAGGTCAGTGGTTGCGAACAGCCTCATATATCTAGATGCCAAGGGAGATGGAATAGTAATTACTCCTGCGCATCTGTGTGCAGAGACACAGCCTCTGTCTTGTAAGCGGCAATGATTGACAGCCTCAATAAGAGACTCGCACCGCGCCCCGTGCCCTCCGCCTACATGCCCCTGTGACAACTGGTCAAACCCATCGTCTGGTGCCCCCAAGGCGGGGCACGGGTGACACCCCCCTCTGATAATCCTGCCCATCACATCCATCATGCCACCCTGCTCACCCCATGAGAGGGCACAACCGAGGGAATCTAATCAGGCAGTCTAATTGAGGAGCAGCGCTAGCCAATAACAGGCCTAGGAGGCTGGCTCTGCCTGGGCAGGCTCAGGGGACGTCAATAACACTCAGCGGGTGTCGATTCATCAAACCTCCTTAATGTCATTAGCCCTGAGAGGCTCGCTTAACCCCCACCCCTCCACCCCCGAATCTTATTCTCTTATGCCTCAAACTTTCTCTCTCACTTTCTGTTGCCTCTTCTCCTCCACGTGCCTATAAATCTATCCATCTCCCACTCACGTTACTGCCTTCCTCACCCATCTTTCGATAGGTAATTATATGTTTTCCATTGATAGCAACTTCAGCCTTGACTGAGAAAATGTTATATCTATATTTCTATGTTTGGGAAATTAGCACTGTCTGCTTTTTGGACTAAGCTCCACTCCTTTTTTTTTTTCAGTCCTCCTCCTGTCCCCCTCTGCCCCAATATGTTCTTCCCCTTTCTCTCCAACAACATGTGGCGCATATTCCAGCTGTTTATTAAACAATGCCAGAGCTTCCTAGGAGCAGGTGATGCAGTCAATTACTCCACAATTACCTGGGTAATTATGCAAAGGAGGAGAGAGAAGAGCAGTAGCACAGGGATGAAGAGGACCTTGGCAGAGGTGGATCGACTGCGTTGGCAGTGTTTGGGACCCAGAATGGCAAGCGATTGAGACCTTGAAGTGACAGTGCCAGTGAGAGTGCAGCTATAAAGGACGATGTGCCCCCTCACCTGCCAAAAACATACACTCACGCGTACATAAACAACCACAGACAGAGTTTGAAACACTCAGCCTGCCGTACTACTCTGACACCCGGATGCCACTGTGTATGTGGCTTTTCTGAGTGCTCAAGCCCGCTTTTTGTTTTGGACAATAACTATACAGTGTTTCTGTGCTTTTCACTCCACTGTTTCCTCTGCTCCCATGACAATTAGATGTCTTATACCTGAGAGGCAACAAAGAAAGGAGGGCAAGAGACGGGAAAAGGCAGGAGAACAATGTCGAGGATGTTAAGGATCGAGTGAAAAAATAAAGGAAAGAAGAGCAAAGGTGGAATAAGAGCAGACAAGGAAATCTATGATTCTTTGAAATCTATGTTAAACCTGAATAAATAACCAAGCCTGCTTGGTTTCTTGTTTTTTGCTTTGAGCCTACTTCTCTGTGTATATAAAGACCAGTCATATTTGGCAACATGCACATTTCCTTTTTCTCAAACTCTACTCACAGCCACTAACAACCACTGCTGCTCTGCAATCATCCATGTGGACTATTTTACACATTGACACCAGAGCTCATGTCAAGCAGGCCTGACAAGCATGTCTTGGGGTAAATTGAACCATACAGTGGCTATTCTGAAACAAAAAAGAGTCAGATGGAAGAAGAGCGCTTGGCATATTTCCTGTCATGGGAGCTTTATGCACTTGGATTGAAGATATTTTCACTGGCAGGGTGAATACTAAATTGCTTAGTGTCAGCTCATCACTTAAGGAGGATTGTTGGTGGGTATAATACTTCCCTGCACATGGCTTCTCCAAATAGTCTCAAGCCAGCCAACCCCACTTAACTTTCTCCAAGTGTGCTGACGTGATGCTGTGGCCGGAGTCCTGTCTGTGGACACTAAGCTTTCAGTTATGGCTCCCCAAACTCATCACTTTGGCTCAGATTTTCTCTGTGTTGCAGATTAATTTATAAATCCAACATCAAGAGGGAGGTTGACTGACCAGCCAAAGTAGACATGGCCACGTTTTACAAAGAGACAGTTGAAGAAAAAGTGGCAGAAAAATGTCTAGTTTTACAGCAAATAAGAAAGAGTGAGCGAATGAGTGAGTGACTATTCTGTCCAACCCTTTCCCCCCAAAAAATGTTTGATAAATAAAAGTAACACATCTGTCCTTGGCTAAGTTATACTTATGTTTTTTTTTTTTGTCCTTTTTTGTCCACCTGTCTGTCTGCGTCTGAAAGGGCAGAATTAGATAGTCACATGACCATTCTGTGTTAGTGAAGATGGGCATGGGGGAATTGCCTCACAGCTCCGTATCTTAAATCTGTGGGATTAAGCTCCATTAAACACGGAGCGCTGCCACAGCTTTATCTCTGGATTTCACTCTGAGACAGAGCAGAGAGTATGAGGAGGAGGGAGTTGGGAGGGAGAGAAATAGCGATGAAACGTCCTTCACCTTTATCGACCAAATTATATAAAAAAGGAGGGATGAGAAAAATTGCTTGCCTGTTCCACAATGGTGGAGAATGGGACTTGGCCATCGTACACTCATGTGCTAGAACGCTTAAACATCCAGACAGCCACTCCAACACTGGCCACTACCCTTTGGCACAGAGACATACATTAGAAAAAGGCATTTCCCCAAGCTATACTGGTCATTTGATGAGAAATGACCACTGCTGACTCTTGTCCTCTAGTACTAAGTCAAAAAACCCCACCTCTTCAGATGATAAGACTTAAGGTAACAATTAAAAGGCTGATAATAATCATTTAAATAGTCAAGATGTGGTATATTTTTTTAGTGAATCAAGTCTCCTTATGCTTTTGTACAACCTGTGTTCATATATGGTTGTTTTTTTTTTTGCTATACTAGAATATCAGCGCACTGGCTGTGTCTCTACTTTTTTGCCACACAGAAAATGAATCCTTGCCTTGCTCAATACATTAACTGTATAGTTTGAGATAATAAAAAAAAGGAAAGGTGAGCAAGCTGGGAGTCGGGGTGGTCCAGTGATGAACACCTCCTGTGTCAACCCTTCATCCTCTTGCTCTCTCTCTTGCTCTTCTCTCTCCTCTGGGCTGTTATTGATCTGATCTCCTCCTCTCTCAACTGGAGCCATGATTCATGTTGTTCCGACTGGCCCTCACTCACCACACACAGACACAGCTCAGTCATGCCCTTCACTATCTATCTGTCCATCTGTCTCTGCCTGCTCTCCCTCTTTCTGCCCTCAGGCAAGTCAACCTGCTATTCATATAGGGCCACCATGACCCGGTATGGCCTGGGTGTAATTATTATTGCTTCTCATTATTTGTGTTTTTATCTTTATTAGCTCTCTGTATGAAGCTTGTCATCTTCCAGTATGAATCTCTTTGTATTTCTTCTTAACAGATGATTGGAATCAATGTTGAAAGCTGCCTCTTTTGAAGTTCTTTCTTCCCATCAAGCTTTACATGCACTTCATGGTGCAGGAAGAGGAGTTTTCATAGCTCTGCATTGCTGTGCTTTATGATATTGATTAGGTTAAATGTCATTTCTTGTCCTAGCAGGGATTCAAAGAAAAGTTTTTGCCATTTTTTTGTGTCCTATATGCAATTTAAAAATATATAAAAATATATTCAGATATCATTTCTCAAAGTGTTCAAGGCCGTTCCAATTCAGAATGTTCATTTTCTGATGAAAAAAGCAAAATAAAAAGCAAAAAAAAAAACCTAGAGATACAGCGGGAGAGAGAGAAGGGACAGAGGGAGAGAGAGACAGAGATGTGCAAAGGCCTTGCAGCAGCAGAAGCACATAAAAGCCTAGCTTCAGCCAAGGCTCCTGCTCCAATGTGTAGAAATTAATTGAGTGAAAAAAATCTGCTGTTTAAGGTTGAAGTGGGTTATGGGAGGCAGTGTAACAATTGTTTTCTGTTTGCCAGGGGCTATATATCGTTCATTCCGGCTTTCTCTCTCCTCCCCGCTCAACACTGGCCTCTCCCCCTCCACCCTCCTTCCTCCCTTACCATCCATCCACCTTCTAAGCCTCTCTTGCTCCCTCCTCTCTTTTTCATCAGTCTTTTATTTTCCACAGTCTACAGTCTTTTTGATTCATTTTTATCTCTCCCATTTTCATCTATCATACAGGAGATTTTTTTTGCTGTCTTTAAACGTTTTCTAGCAATAACAGGCACCATTTATGAAATGAGGGTTTTACCGAATTTGCTTATGTGTGTGTGTGCAGTGTGGAAATTCCCTCACATTTATGGAACATATATATATATACATATTGTAAGACAAATTTAACGCCCTAATAATAAAGCTATACATGTACGTAAATGCAATGAATTCTGTAGGTGAATCGCTCTACATGCATGCGTCTTTATTCGGTAGTGACAGGAACAGGGGAGTTCTGCACACTGTGCAGAACAAGCTTAGCACCCCTTGGGCTTAAACAAATGACTCATTTTCTCTTCACATTAAAATGTGCAATAAATTTCTCAGAAGTCTGCTGCTAATCCAAAAAACTATCAAAACAGCAACAAAAAGCTAAACAAGAGACATCCTTAAAATCAACACGAAACAAAGACGGAGCGGAGACAAAGATGCACGCGCTGCATGGCATGATGAAGCTAACATCTAATCAGATCACTGTTAAAAAAACAACAACAGCATTGGTACGCTGATGTGTCAGCATACAGAAAAAGAGAGGAATGCACAGAGCAACACACACAAACAGAAAAGATAATAGAAAGCAGAGAAAAAGATGGATAACACAAATGAACAAAACGCTAATGAAGAGACTTTTATCTGCTATTATAGTTCCTCCGTTGCCCAAAGCAAAGGGTTAAACCTGTTTCCTGTGTTAAACTACTATTTAAGCACTCTTTCATGTAAAATATCAAACCTTTCAATATCACTCTGAGGGAAGCACAGTTGCTCACACTGTATATTTCTATACAAACACTTAAGTATTCTCTTTGAACTTTGCAGTTCCACTCATTATACCTCCTTTGAAGAGTGAATGTTGGAGCATTGGTACATTTTGATTTTGAAGTTATTAAATGCAACACAGCAGCAAATTACATTTAAACCTCTGTTTTGCTGGTTAATAATACATAGGCCATGTGCAGAAGCCAGCAGAATAAATAGCCAAGCAACAAGAAAGATAAAGGAAGCCAGCAAGTGAGATGCTTGAGTTTAGCAAATTCATCTCAGTTTAACTGTTAACATTTCAATATTTTTTGCAGATTAAGCACAAACTGTGATGCTGTACTTGCTTTTTGAGTTAAGAGAAGATAAACTCACTGGATGACTCTTCCTTAACACCTTTGCTGGCCCCCCGTAGTGTCCTAAACACTAACTCCAGTGTTGCAAACCCTATCTGAGAGAAATTAAAATAGCCACGTTGAGGAAAGCAGACACGGTTCTGCCAAGGCCATAGGGGATCGGAGGAAAACTGCTGTTCTTGACATAGGGGCTGGTTTTCACTGTAATAATGGCTTCATAACAACAGAGACCTAAGTGGCTTTTTCAAAAGAGAGAAGCAGATGGAGCAAAAAAGTTACACACACACAGAAAGTTAAAGGAACATGATGAAGACAGAGGGGTAAAAATGGAAACTTGTGGCTTAGGTAAAGGCATACCCTTAGCATCGGCATTACAAATGCTAAATTAAGTCATACAGTTTGGCAATAAAAAGTTAAACACCTAGTTACAGCAGATAGAGCTCAAGTTAATTATTCTGTTAACAAAAATTTAGCATTTCTGCAGCAATCATGTGACCAGCAAGACTTTGACACTGACACAAGCATACAACAAAATTGGAATAGTTATTATTAGCAGCAAATCGTGTACAGTTACAGTGGGGTCATGCAGTGCTGTGGTGCACAGTCTACAAAAGATGCCATCACTCTTAACTTCACTCTTAATCTATCAACTGCAGCCTCCTCTGGTCTTAACATAACTGGTCTCAGCATAAAACAGTTTACTGGGAGCTTCATGGCATGGATAACCATGGCTGAGCACTAGGTGTAATTTTTCAGTGGCCCACTGCTTTCATCCATATATTGTAGCTTTAGAGTGTGACCCCACTCTTGTAATTAAGCATACTGGTTTATGTTGTTTAAAATACTCTATTTATCCTTAAATTTGTGGTATGGTCTGTAAAGGTGGCCCAGTATATATTCATGGTTTATTTAGGATTTTATTTATTTATGAATTTGTCTTGTATTGCCCATTTAAATGTTATTTATTTATTTTTATTTTTTAATCGAATGAACTTAGCCAAATGTTTCCCTGTCAAAGTTGGTTCCCCAAACAGTTTGTGTGCTCTGGTGCCTATCCTCCATATCCTGAAGAAAGTAAAGTACACATTATAGTTCATTTAATAGGTTTTCAAGATAATAAAACTACTCTTTAAACATAAATAAGGCGATCGTTGAGTCCCTGCCTCTACACAAAAATGTTACAAAAGTGTATAAACTAGGCAAAAGCTGGTACCGCCTGCTTTTCTTTTTCTCCCACCTATGATTTAAGCAAATCATTGCCAGGAATGATCTGAGGCCCTGACTAGAGTTGACCTTTAAAGCATAACACAACTCACTATAAGATTTAGTATTTTCTCTTGAGTGTGTGTCTTTGAAGAGCATTCTAGTCTGAGCCGCTGAAAAGGTAGAAAACAGAAATGTTGCCTGTTAACATTCAGCTCTGCTACTATTAAGCATTCTCTTTTCTGTTCAAAATCTTGTTGTTGTTTTTTTCATTTTGCTGTGTCATATTGCTTTAGGTCATCTTTATACATGTTATTCTTTCCAAATTGTTTTTACCACAGGAGAATGAAAGAATTGAAGCTGCCAGATAGTTCTTCCTTTCCATGAGACCTCGGAGGGCTTTGAGGAACTACTGTGGGTAGCCAAATTCAGTCTAATAAGAGACAATGTCCTTAAGTTCAACAACAAATTAAAATATGTCTGTGTCTGGTTTTGTGAGGGGAGTTCCTCCCTCCTCAACACAACACAGAAAAAGACCCCTGTGGAGATGCCTCAGCATGACTACACCACAACATTTTGCAACAGTTGTAAATTAAATTAAGGAAGGTATTGATAATATACAGCTTTATATTACACTCTTTATATCATCACTCCATACAACAACCTTTCTAATGTTGAGCCAACCCAAAATAGGCTGATGGACCGAAATGGTCCAATAGTCCAATGATAGCTGGGTCAGCATGAAATACAGAGCTTAATGTTTCCAGAGTGATTTGGAAACTGTTTGATAAAAGGGACAAAAACTAATTACGGTGAGCTTGAAGGAAAATCATGAGTAAAGTGCAGGTTCCTAAGGCTTAAGGGTAACACGTTCTTGTCAGAAGGCTTTGATTCAGTCGCTGATAACAGCATAACAAACACAGTTGAGCCCTTATGGAGAAGAGAGAGGATAATTAAATGTGCCAGAAAAACAACAACAAAATAGTTTTCTATTTTAGATTTTAGGTCTAGCACTCTAATGTCCATGGCAACATTTAAGGACCTTAATAATTTATTTGTATTGATTGATTTTGACTTTGTTCATTAATATGCCATGAAGCTTTTTTTATATTCTCTCTTCATAAGCTTAGGTTTACCCTATACCTGAGCCTGAAATGAGAAGACCGGTAACTTAACTGCTTTCACATGCCCATGTAGCCGCTCAGTTTTACTATATGTGAGAGCCTAAGGTTATAACCATGGAAACAGTTCTTTAAAATATTGCTCATAGATTGCCTTTAACTCCTCCACAATCAGGTAATTCAAAAGGGAAGAGCTAGTGTGCTCTCAGGCAAGTGAGAAAAAAAAAGAGTGAATAACAAAGTCGACTCCAGGAGAAGAGCGAATACGATGGGAAAAGTAATCAATTTAGTGCCTTTACAGAGCAGGCAACTGACTGTTGTCTCGCAGACAGCCTGTAAGTTAGAATAAAAATGTAAAATACAAACTTTTTTGCTTTGGGCATTGCTTGTATCAGTAATGTGATCTTAATTTCACAGTTGACTTGGAGCAGGGACAGGAGGGAAAGCACGCATTGTGTCACCTCCTCACAGAAAAAGGGGTTTTGTTTAGTGCCCTCTCACATCTGGCCTCACAATCTGGTGATATCAGCTACTGCATCTGTAAATCAGTGTTACTACTGCTACTAAAACGCATACAGTCACCCACAGCAACCCTATTTCACAGATATGCAGCCAGTTTCACTATAACTTACCAACTCTACCCACTCATTTGGCCATGAAATAGTGAAATGTTAGTTTTAACCAGCTGGGCAAAAAATGAACAGACAGACTGGATTTTAAAAGTTGGATTCGGGGGAATATTACAGTCCTACAAATTTAAATATATGTTTGATTTGCTACAAACGGAAGGGCAAGAATACTTGCAAGCAGGAGTTAAATACTGAAGGTCATGTGATTTTGAAAGCCAATGCAGTGTAGCATCCAGTGCTCATCCAGTAGCATCCACTCCATTACAACATTAGCAACTAATGTTTTGACATTTGTCTTCATTATTATCAATGAACAGAGGCGATTGAGCCACCAGCATGCTCCATTACCTTCCTTCATTGCACAGTTGCACAGTTGAAATCACACATTAGGGTGGATCCAACATAAAATGACAAGTTACGGGACCTAAGGACTACCAGCTGATTATTTAGGTGGTGGAGGATGAGAGAGTTAGATGAAGGCATGGTGGGGTGGAAGAGATGCAGGCAAGGGATTTTGGGAATTGGTAGAGAACTGTACCAGCATTAAAGTGTAAGGAGCACGGGGGCACAGAGCAGCACAGCACACCTTAAGAAGAGAAGCTCATTTCAATCGGTATAATTAGCCTGTGGTAATGAAATAAGTCAGAGGCACTGCCACCTTCACTTAAGAGAAAATCGATCTGTATTTGAGGGAGTTTATTAAAGCTTAGGAATAATGGGAAGATAGGATAGAAGGGGTGGAGGAGTGGAGGTGATGGAGGCTGAGCGCACATTAACAGCTAATCAGAACGAAAAGGTGGTAGCATTGGGGTAGAAGCTTGACAAGAAGCAGAACAGAGATCAGCTGGAGTTTCCCAAAATAAAAGCGTTTAAGGTCTGTTCTATCTCACAGGGGGAAGCCATAGGACGTGAGAGCTATGAACATGTGAGACATACATGCTGAATATAAAGATGAGATATTTTTTTCTTTTTTAAACATAGTTTATCAAGGCCTGTTGCAAAAGAGGATTCGGACTGATAGATAGTCACTGGAAGTGCTTGAAAGGGTCTTTTTGGATGTTGGGTGAATAACTTGAGCTTGGTAAGCACCGGGTGTGGTGAGATAATCACTGATGGACATTTCTCCTCAGGTTCCCCAAATGCATGCTGGTTGATGTGGGTGCTGCTTGCTCATTTATCCAGCCGTCTGGCCAACTCACCTGGAGTGATGGGGGAGACGTCAGGAAGGCAGGCTGCTATTTCACGGCCTGTTAAGCGCTAATGCCGCAACATGCCCTGCGCTCCAATTTTAGGGAACAGGGAGCATTACCGCCCAACTCAAGGTTCTGTCCGTCTGGACTGTGGACTTGGACAGTAGTGAGGGGATGGGATTAGCAAGAAGAAAAAGAGGTGGGAGTAGAGGAGAATGATGAGATGTCTTGTGAATGAATTAAAAGACAGAAATAAAACAAACAGAGAAAAGCTCACAAAATAGTAAAAAGCAGAAACAAGTGGAATCTTTTTCCACAGGCTGCTGAGCAAGCACTGTGGAGTAGACAGGACAGCAGCACACTGACATCCACTTCTGCCATGCTAGGCTGCTTCTCGCAGGCCCCAGAAGGCCCCTCGCTCCCAGGCTTACAGCCTTTCCCTTGCCAGAGCTCCTGAACATCACTAGCCTGACCCACCCACAACATTTGTCCTCAGTGTGCACTAAACTTGGCCCATGTAATAACCACAGAACCTCCATTAAGCACTGCATGGCTAGAGAATCAGAGCATCTACAGCACAGTGTGAACGGTGTAAAGAATCTCCTGTAAAACAAGTGAGAATGTGCTCAAATTATGCCAATTCTTTGTGTTCTGGCTTGTGAATGTGTAATATGAATTATGCATAAAAACATCATTCTCTTCTGTTCTGAAGTACTGGGAAGAAATTGCTAGCTCTTTATCCCATCCTACATTCACTGAACGGAGGGCAAAAGTCAAGTCATTTATGTCAAGCATGTGCTTACAGTAAACGTCACATCCATCATAGTGTAGTTACAGCAGTGATGGATCACCTTTCTCATCTGCCATTCTTGAGGTGTGAGGTGTTTAAAGGACATGACCCAGGTCTTTCAAGGCTGCAAGAGGTGGCGTGCACATGGAGAAAGACACAGCAGAGTCCAAGCAACATAAGTCAGCACAGATGAAACCCGCACTGTATTTCTATATACACAATATGAAATAGCAGTTATGGGCCAATTTCTACAAGCTCTCATGTGGCCTTGCAGTCCTAAGTCATTTTCTTCCTCTGCTTTCCCTCTGCACCTAGCTCACGTTCATAGTATTCGCCACCTCTGCTGCTAATACAGCAATTAGCTCTAGTAAATTAGACATGTTACAAGGCATAGGGCCTTGCAGACAAAATCACAAGAAGGTGAGTTACACACTTTCCAAGTAACTGACAAGTGTGCCAACAAGAGCCATCGGCCATGGCATGTGACTCATAATGATTTCAGTTCAGTATGTTCTTTATCTCATATTGTTGAATATTCAGCAACTGTACTATAATTTTTCAGCCCATGACAGTCTTTTTGGACTGATGGACACAAGCTAAATAGTGTCTGCTAAAGAATTTCCCTTCTCTGATGCATGATGCATTTCTGGTAATTGCCCAAGTGCTTGTTAGGGCTACATGCTTGTGGACTATCAAAGCTCAGTGGCAGGCTCGTGATTTGCTGGAACTAAACAGTAGGATTAAAAAAAAGATACAGGTACAGTTAGGTGAATGAGTAGAAGAATACAACAAAAAACACTGGGCTCAGTGACAAAGGCCTAGAGACTGGTCAGTGATATCCTGGCAAAATCCCATCACCATAGAGAAGAATGTGTAACCCAGACCAGTTGATGAGTGGTTTCTGGAGGTTGCCGGCTGTCACTTGTAGAAATCAATCACAAAGACGGTGCTACCAGATTGTCATGGTCATTGGTAGTTTCCAAGGAAGACGCTGATTTGTTTGCAAATATCAGTTAACCAATGACTGCAATAGTGAAACTTGGAAATGAGCATTTCAAACTAGAAACAGGGAACATTCAGCTTCCAAATAAAAGTTGTGCCTTACTGCAGAAACCAACAGGTTTTTAAAAGGCAGAACTTGGACGGGGAATGGTCTGTGTTTTTGATTTGTGATTAAGCCGTCACAGTTTTACTACCATTAAACAAGTGGTTGGCACGTACTTGCAGACAAGTCAGCATCTTCCATTCAAACTATGGGTGACCACAGCAATCTGCTAGCGGCCAAAGCGATCAAAAGGGGGTTTTCGGTGCAGTACCGTACACTTTTTTGCGCCCATTTTCTCCTAACAATTGCCAGTAACCTCTCACAGCCACTCACCAACTGACCAACTGATCAGATACTTACTTTTTCTCCCAGTGACTGATAGTTATTATGTGATTGCCAAATACTCACTATGCTTGACATCTCTGTCAGTGTTTAGCCATCACTGTGTATTATTTGGATAATGACAGAAATGTTACTGCTGAATCCAACATGCCATAAACGTTTTCATTGTTCTTGGTCTTAAAACCAAGTTATATGTATTCTATGTTAAGCAGTTGAGAAGCAGTTGTTAACTGTGTACTCTATTAGAAAGCCTGCTGACTTTACCTCTTGCCATATATGTTTGACTAATTCTGCCTGCAATGAATTTAATAAAGAAGAACTGTTTTAACTTTTGGGATTTTTTTTTGTTTTTTTGTAGTTCAGAATTGTAGTGAGTTGAGCTGTGACAGTGATATTCCAATTGAGGAAGTTATTCCAAAGAAAAAACAGCTGCTTTTCTGAAGCACTGAGCAGGATAGATGCTGGAAAATAGAAAATATAATACAGTATTCTGAGGAGGCACTGCCTCAGTGGATGCTGATATGGGTACAGATGATATAGCAGACATCAGGAAAGAGTAAGACATAAGCTCACTTTCAACTAATATCAATTGTTGCTTTGCAGTAAATATTCTGCTTTAGATATAAAGTAGGTTTGTTTATATTTAAAGTCTCGAACTATGATTTACTTATAAGAGTGGTCATGTTTACACTTTTCTCATGCACCATTCCTCAGTTTTCTTAACTACTATTTGAGCTTAGTATCATTTGCACCTAGTAATCATTGAGAAAGAGATGGGACTTAAACCCTAGACCTGTCAAAGGTGCATCACGGCGTACCACATACAGAGCGACAAATCTTCACTTTTACATTCACACCTACAGCCAATTTACAATCACCAGTTAACCTGCATGTCTTTGGACTGTAAGGAATTGTGCCACACAGGCATGATGAAAGGTGTTCTATGAGTTTGGGATTCTACAGTCAACTTAGTTTTTATATCCAGTGGAAGTGCACACACTTTGCCTTCCTATCACCATATAACTCTGACAGATGTCACTTGGCTGCTGTGCATTTTTTTCCCCCTAAGAAACGAAACCACAAAGGGACGAAGGATTTCTGAGTTCCTCTCTGTACTGGTTTATATATGCAGTGGCTACTGATAAAGTCAGAGCTCAGACACAAAATAGTGCCTAAACATAGCCTGAACTCACACATTAATTGAAAAAGAGTAATACAGGTTTAGCTTACTAAACCTTCTTTACAGCCAAAACTGCCGCAAACTGGAATCATATTTAATGCTTCAAAAGGACTGATGTGTGTAGTCTCAATGGGTTATCAGACCACTGTAGGACCAGAGATGACACTGAGCTGGCTAAGCGAGGGAAGAGGCCATTTTCTTGGAGTGACAAATATCTAGAGGAGTAGAAACACAGAGTAGAGCCCCTGTTGGGAGAATGCCCGAGCTTTGTCTTTGTCACACAGTGTGACACAGATGCACAGCACCACTCCCTGAGGTGTGCGGTTAGGTGTATGTATGTGTAAATTGTGTGCTTGGGTTTGTGTGTGCATGAGAGCACATTCACATAAGAAAGCTCAGAATCTCCCACCCTTATCATTGATCTCAACTCCTGTACTTTTAGCATTACTGCTTGTGGTCAATGTGAGAAAGAGACCAGAACTAAAACTTGAGCAATAATCAAATGCTGAGGAACTTTCTTTGAGTCTTTGGATGAGTCTTGCCATGACTCATTAACATGACTGCTAATAGATCAGCCAGGGTAGCAACACTGTCACCAACTTAAGTCTACTGAGAGGCTAGGTGAGCCAAGCACTGACGCAAGTGGGCTTTTATGGCAGCAGCTGGTATGGGTAGTGACTTGGAGTGAGGTGAGGGAACACTAGTTTCACAGTACTGCTTTGAGCCAGCAAGATTAATGTAGGCTCTCTGGAGCAAAGGCAACATCCAGAGCTTTAATAAGGTACAAACAATCGGTTCCACTCGACTGGCTTCCCAGGGAAAACTATTGTTGTGCTGCATTGTTTCTTGGTGAAGTTCCTTGGAGACACAAGCCGGCTGCAGCATGTGGCTGTCTCCATTACAGCCAAGGGAGAGCTCACTGTAGACCTCTGTTTGTCTGTGTCAGGATGAAGGCTGGCTCTCGCCCACCCCACACCCACCCCCGTAGCCACCCCCGTGCCCACCCCTATCCCACCTCTCTTCCCATTTACTCCCTCTAAATCCAAACTCTTGTCAGCCCACTCACCTCAACTCCCTGCACTTTCAACTTCATGTGATCCTCCCGTGTGGTCTTCCCATCTTTCCTCTTCTTCCAGCAGTAGCCATCCTTTCTGTACTTCACCTTCTTCCTATTGTACAGTATCATCGACCCATTCTGCGGCCTGGACCCGTCGAGACAGGAGAGACAGAGGAAGAGCAAAAGAGAGAAAGATAAGATAAGATGAGAAGAATTTTTAGGCAAAGCTACAGCACAGCTCAGGGACTCATTTTAGAGATGTACAAAGAAGCCTGACATGAGTCTACGCCAGGCAGAAAATGCACCAGTGACTTAGATGACAAGACTTCTTTATGGTGTTTTTCAGCATTGGTATGCACAGTTTGACAATGAACAAAGCACCCTTCAGCATACATTTTTTCCAATGAGAAGTGTGTGTGCTGTGAGGAGTTAAAGTGACACTCCTTCTCTCAGAGTAAATTATATGAAGGCCAGTTTGTAAGGAAAGCAGCATGGGGGGTGAGTGGGTTTCTTCCTTATCTCTCATTCATCCAACTTAAATGAGTTGTGGTGTTGGAAGTCCCTAGGGGAAAGAGATCTTCCTTCACACTCCATTCATAATTCATTCTCCCTCCACCAGACCACAGCCTGTAGGCTCATAATGATATAATGTACTATATGATGATAATCTGCCTTTCCATTTCGATTTGTAACAGAGGCATTTGCCGCTCAGTGTTAAACATTAACAGAAAGTGTAGCATAAAACATTTATGACTTTCTCAACAATTAGGAAGCAGTTAGACATGGTTATGTATTAGTATTTATGTGTATTGTGCAGTGGTTACGAATCATCAGTATGAATCCATACATAGTGCTCACTCTCCACAGATTCCCACACACTTGTCCATACCTCCACAGTGCAGTGGTGGGTTTCCATCACTGGACATGGCTTTGACTCAAATTCATTTCCTGGCAACGTCCCCTCACCCTAAACTTATCCCAACCTTGAACCAAGTCTTCCAGGAGTCCAGTCGAAATTATAATGATTAGTGGTATGGGGACTTGCATTTTATCCCCAGAAGCAGAGACAGTCCCCACAAAGTGAATGTAAATGTGGTTAGGTCCCCACAACATAAGTAATACAAGTATAAACACATCACACACAGCTGCTATGATTTGGAGCTCTCCCAAATGAGAACAGGTTTGCATCGGTGTTTGTTGCCTCACAGTGAATGAGTGGGAAAGCCGCCTGCCCAGGCTGCTGAGGAGGCAGTGTAACTGAAGGGGGCTTAACCATCCAGTCAGCTGGTGAACCTTGTTAGTGTTTTGCTCATTGCTCCACACATAAAACACACACAACACACACAGGCACAGATATGTAAAACTAGAAACACAAAAAAGAGGAAAAACTCTCATCAAAGCGAAGGGGGGGAAAAGTCGGGTTGATTTGTGGCTTCTGTAGCAATAACCAAAATAAGAAAAACCAATGGTTGTTTTGCATTGTTTTGTTGTTTATTGTTAAATTTTTTTCCACAAGATTTATTTATAAAGCTGCATGCATCATTTTGCAGGGCTGCCTTTAGGGGCCAGGGCGTGTGTTTATCTTGGTATCACTCATCAATCATTTTTCCTTGCTGGATCTCAGGGGCCAGTAAAGAGGGAGGAGAAGAGGGGAACTGGGGTCCCTGCAGTCCCCCCTCTGTGGCCCCTGACAGCACCTTCTAATGAGAGACGCCACTCACACACTGATGTGCTCACTCCTTCCTGATCTCCCTTCCTCCCTTTCCTCCTCCCTTTCCCTCGCTGAAGCCTGCTCTTCTCGCCGTCAGTCAACTCAAGCTGTTCACCAGGGAATGTCTTTGTCTCCTCCCTCGCTCCCTGCTCACTCTCTCCCTCTTGTTTCATCTGTCTCAGGATCCCTCACCTACACCCTCCCACACCTCCTTCTCTCCTATTGTCTTCTCCTTACTCACTCCCCTGTCTTGTTCGGTACTTTGCATGCTTTGCAGAAATCAACTATTAAACAGACGTGTTTATTGGTCAGCTTGAGAAGTGGAACTCCTCGATGGCTGTATGCAATATACACAAAGTATAAATTGTTTTGTAGTTTACAGCATCCATAACGTCACCCATCGTTGAGATGCGATCATAAATGGCACTCTGGAGCTAAGAACTTTGCAGATTGCTGTAATCTCATCATGTACTCCTGCAGATCTGCATACCAAATATCACTTGAAGGACACTCATCTGAGATGCCATTCCTGTTTTTGGTAGCAATCAAACAAGGAATGGCCCTCTAAAAGTTTGATGCTATTATTCGCTTCAATATCATTCTGGGTTTTGTCCTTCAAAAGATACAAGGAGTGTGTGCTTCTTAAAATGTAGCTCTGCGTGAGACAAAAAGATGGGCGCGGATGAGATAAGGCAGAAAATCAAATGACACAGGGCTATCTGATCTCCTCCAGAGCACTGGAAATTGGGGTGAGGCTTCGGTGTCAGAGGCTCCACGCCGTATTTATCGGCTCCACGCCGTATTTATCGGCTCGGCGCAAAAACTTATTCGCTCAGCTATTTTTGAGGGACTGTTAGGTAGATGCTATTTTCAATTCAAGGCACTTAGGGCCCAGAAGAGAGAGGCTAGGCACCCATTCTGGGGTAGGTCTTAGGCAAAAACTAGTCTAAAATGCATGCTTTGGCATAATGTGTCTCCTTTCCCTCCTGCTGTCTCCCACTCTCTCTCTCTCCCCCTCATCTTTTACTACTGTATACTTAGGCGCTTCAATTAATCTTATCAGAATTACACATATTTATACATGAGGGGAAAAAGCTAACTGCTCCGTTATCAAAGAAGCGTGACAGGAGGCCCTCTGTCTCAGATGCCTAAATGTGGCAGATTAATATGGAAATACAGGCTTCTAAAAAAGTGCACACAAGCTCCACAGCTGCCTCTCTCTTCTTTGGAGTTTGCAGCGATAATAAGCTTCACCCTCAGGGTGGTGTTAGGCCTTGTCCAGTCCTTTAGGAATCACTCATTTACCCAGGTAATGGCATTCACTCAATCAGATCTGTTGATTTGAAAAAGTCAGGGGAGGGTGGAGGTTTTATGAGGCTGGTGACGTGATCAGCATGGGTAACAAAGCCAAAGCAGGGAAACCTGGGCCCAAAGGCAGGTAAGGAAGAAAAAAAACTGCTCACATTCTCAGCTTTACTGTCTAAAGGCCTTTCGGCACAAACAGAAACAGAAAGGGAAAAGCTACATGCACACAAAAAGCGAAATCTGAGTGAGAACAAGAGATTCTTCTGTTCTCCACAGCTCTGGTGAATCGCCTTGGATTAAAATGAAAAAAGACACAACATGTAGGCCATACATTATTCATAATACATGGTATAAGTTATTACTTTTTTACTGGACTTAAAACTACTCAATTGTAGCAGGTGTGCTCAAGTGTAAGACAAGAATACTAAATTGGTAGTCCAGGTTATAATAGTAAAGGTTATGCTTCTTTCTGAATGTATTTTTGTCAAAAGGCTTACAAGAATGAAATATCTCAGTCTTGGTGAACTGGCGTAGCCCACTCCGCCACATTCCCTGTGATGCTCTAGGTTTGATTAATACCATGCTGCAATACATGCTGTTTTTCTCCCTAGCAAGCTCGACTGACATTGGAGAGGAGAGAAGAGCTGGGCTGGAGAGGCTTTGAAGATCGGAGGGTGAGCTGGTTGGGGCCTGAAGTGGCTCAGGAGGGAGGCGACACCTGCTGTTCTCAATTACCCATCGGAGCCTTCAGCCATCATAGCCTTTACCCCACTGTGTCAACAACCACACTTCTACCTACTACTCATCTAAACACATCCACATATACACACCTGTATTTTGTGTTACACAAAAACCAATCCTATTAAGAATAAATATGAGGGATAAATATGCCCCTGGGCACTCGAACAGAAGCACAACACACAGTAACCCCATTGCTCCATATGGGGATAACATTATTAACACGAAGAGTGACAGACCATCAATAACACACTGATGCTTGTCATTACAGTTTCTGTCAATCACAGTTAAAACATAAATCAAGTGTTCATACGCATGCGATTGGGAGCACATGCGCACACTTGGAGCTGTCCAAACTTTGCAGCGTTTTTTCGCATGTAATGTAATTACATGGCAAGCAATGGTGCTCTATTAGACAGCACATGATCTTTGAGCTAGATGTGTGAACAGAAAGGTGCTGGCGTCAGGAGCCCCTATCTGGACGCATCACGTGCAATTGATGACTCGCAGATAAGCTGCTCCTTTCAGACCTGCCAACGAATGCATCAGGAAGTGGGGCGTACACTAAAACTACTTTAAATGTAAATCTGCCATGGCCTCATGATTGAGATTCATTGTCTGTACTGCTCTGAAACCCTCCAACTCCCCCGCTAGTGTGCGTATGTCGAGATGCCGCAGGTCGCGTTCCTCTTTGACTGCCAATGAGGCCTTAGCACCTGGTCACTGTAATGCCTTACTGCTGTAGTCCTGAGCGGCTCAGGACTCCAGCCCTCAACCATTCTGATAATTAAGACAATGAGGGCTGTGTGGTGGGTTAGTCAGCTGGAACAAGTCATGCATCTTTTTAATCATATCTCATGATCTATTATTTTTCCTAGGGTGTTATTTTCTCACCTCTGCAGACTTTTTGAAACACATTTGAATTTTATTCTAAATATTTTTAATAAAAAAACTAATTTAAGAGTATAAAACAATGGCTGACACGAATTAGACTGAAGTAAATGATGGAAGTTAAGTTTTCCAAACATGGCGTCAGATACTGATCTCCAAGGCTGTACAGATGGAGCTCAATGTTTATTTACCCAGTGTTCAGCTAAATACAACAGTAATAATGAGAGGGTAGCTAGGCCCCTGGAGTTGTAATTCAGGATAGGGAGACAGATCGTGTGCCTCCCCTCTTCCTCTCTATCTATACTGCTGGTGATTGCCACAGAACTCAAGCTCCGGCCCACTGCCTTCCAGCACAAAACAGATGTTTCCCCCACACTTATCTCAATGAAAAAATCACAGACAATTTACAAAGAATATAAATTACTGTTGTAGCTGCACATCAGTGTCTCTGTCCCTATAAGACCTTGTAAAGAGGATAAGGGTGAATTGCTGTGGGAGGGTGGGTGAATTGTTGGAGGACAACATAAAGCGGATGGAAGCAGTAGGGGAGGAGGGTGGCGTGGCTCTTATCTGGTCCACAGCAGCCCGGCGGAATGAGAGGGTGGCTGGTGATTGGCGGTGATGCTTTACTGATAGCACTAAGCTGGTTTCATGCACATTTCAGGGAGGCTGCCATCACTGCTCAGAGTTAAAGCTCTCAGCTGCTGCCAGTGGATGAGGTTTGGATGTTATTTACAAATAGCCATGTCATACACTGGTTACACCTCTCCATTCTCTGTGTCAACACATACACACATAGCATTAGCGACTAATGTGCAGCTTTGATGTACAGCTTAGGTGACACGGAATCTGAATTTCAGTGCTTGTAAGGTTTTGGCTGTGAAGACATTTTTTATTCACTTGAAATGCACACTGTCACTGCATGTTTGTGTGTACCTGTGAGAGAGAGAGTGCATATAATGTGTTTAACTGGGTTGGACTGTTGATGATTTTCAAATGCATGCTCAAAAGGCTTCCACATCATGTTTGTGGCGAATGCTATTTCCAGTCTTTAGTCAGTACTGTATGCATATGCTTACTTGGAAAAAAGCGACTACGGAGACGATGATTCATACCTCACATGCTTTCCGCTAATCTTCACAAATCATCCATGGTGTGTCTCAGTACGTTGTAAATGAAGGTGCCATCAGAATGAAGTTTCTCTACATCCCAGCTCCTGCTGACAACTACATGCTGTGTGCATCGTGCAAGTGTAAACTTAAGTCCTGTAGCACTGCCTTATTATGACACTTTGTAAAGAGGATGCTTTTGTACTTTCAATAATGCATGGCCAGCAGGGAATTGTGTACAGCCTTATTTTATGTCATGGGGTAAAGTTGCTGTTTTAGCAGCTTATGTTCTCCCCTGGTAGGAAAATACTAATGCAATTAAATCTAAGTCGAACTAGACTGCAGCAAGAAAAGGTCAGGTTTTTATTATTAGTAACAATAATCTTCCTTTCTATTATATGAGAAGCAGGGGGGATTCAGACACCAACTTAATGATGTGGTCATGTATTTTTAAGAGCCCAATTTAGGGGGAAAGATCAAAGATTTTTATTTCTCCATGTCAATCTCCTAAAGCCACATTCAACAAGCAATATAAACTTCTGCGATTGTCCTAAACAGAAAAATATAAACGACAACATGAAAGGGAAAAAAAGAAGAAGCAAAAGGTAGAGATTCAAACCCAGAACAAACTGTAAAACATTGAGAGCTTAAGTCTGTGCGTATTGGCAGCAGTTTTATGAAGATATATTAAGTTATTCGTTTTGATTGTGAGTATAAAACACCTGTGAAATAGATATTGTATTCATATTTTTTCAGATAATATGGGCATCACAAGAAGACCTTGAAATTAGGGTTACTGTATGTCTCTCTAGAGGCCTCTACAGATACAGGATGGGCTGAGAGCAGGCTCTCTTCTACATCTTGCCTAATGCCAGACCAGGCTAATGGATCACCTGGACGTGAGGGCCTTGTCTCTCCTCCAGAGCAGTCAGTGCCACTGAACTTCCCCTATTGATCCCTCAGTGACGGAGCACAGCTAAGGCCAGTTATTGAACCACTTATGATTAATTCACAAATCCTGCCTTGTCCACAAAAAAGGTAAAAGAACAAAGTACAAGCAGTAAGCGCGACTGGAAAAAAAAGAAGGATAAAGCGCCAGGGAGGTCAAAAAACTCAACTTTTTAAAGTGAGACAGAACTACAGACTTAGAAGTGCTGCTTTACAAGCTGACCAAGCTATAAAGCACATCTCAGAGTCCCTTCTGTCACAAAAAACGTCAGCACAGTGCTATGGTGGGGGCTGGAGGTGGTTGAAAAGAGGGAATGATAAAAAAAAGGAGTGTGTAAAGGAAGAGAGACAGGCAGGAAAGCTGAGTAGGAAAAGAAGAAGCTATTCTTCCTTTCCCTTCCATTCCTTGGTCCTATTTTAGTCATGAGGATAGACCGATGAGGGTGAGAGGTTGAAATTGAGCTGTAACTCTATCTGGGTGCTGGAGCGAATCAGAAAGTCTATCCCACCTTTCACCTGGGAATCACAGCTCTCTCTCTGCCCTGTCTGGTCACCATACCAACCAGAGCCAGGCATCATGGGTTTAATTGGAGCCCTGGGCTCAACGGCGGCTCAGGCACAGATAGAGTGAGGGGGAGAAGGACAGACATCAGCCATGGTCAAGTGATGGTGGCCATGCAGATCAAATCGAATTTCAGGCATTGCTTGCATTGCAGGGCTCACGTTCTCAAGGTAACACTAAACATATTGAATGGAACTGTTGTGCTTTTTAACTAAGCAGGGAGAGCTGTTGTCCACAAAAAGATTAAAAACATAAAGATAAGCTACTTACTTTTAAAAAAAGCAA
Organism: Rhamphochromis longiceps; assembly: GCF_057381845.1. NCBI lineage: Eukaryota > Metazoa > Chordata > Actinopteri > Cichliformes > Cichlidae > Rhamphochromis > Rhamphochromis longiceps. The sequence goes on from NC_140576.1 coordinate 22,739,854, forward strand.
ACGTCTGTGATTAAATTCTTTGAGCCATAACATAAAGAACTGTGGTAAGAGTGTACTGCATGTCAACCTGAATGAAAATTCCAACATGATTTCTCCTCACAACAGCCAAACTGAAAGATAATACATGCTGGTTGCTCTTGTTTAGTTGTTGGCAATTACAAGTAATGTTCACTGATTTTTTTTCCCATAAATGTAACAAATGCTCTGCAATCACCTAATGTATTGATCATCAAACTGAGCTTTGACTAGCCTTTGCACAGCTGCAGGAGAGCAGTGTGTGGGACAATCAGTATGATCCAACTTTGTACAAAACAGATCAAAGCTGCTTAGCTGGCCATGAGATCAAACTGCAGTTGCATTGGGAAGCCTCCAACTGTGAATGTGTGCAACTGTGTGTAGCATAAAAAAAGAGCATTTGTGCTCAGTGATTGTACTGCACCTTGGTTGGTTAAACAAAGTAAGAGAAAAAAAAATAGACATAAGTAGGACAATTGGTAGCCGATTCTGCTTTTTGACAAAGAAAAAAAAATAGTTTGAGATGCCTATAATCCTTAGCATCTAGATTCCTACTGATACTAAGGATGCTACGCTGTTAAAATATCTATCACGAACAACAAACCAGCACTGTAAACAGGTCTGCTGTAGTTGGACTGCTGTCCAGGCATGGCCTAATACGCAGACAATCCTCATGGAAATGCATAACTAAACACTAATGATTGTGAAGCGTAGAAATCCACACTGGATTTCAGAGTGTGTCAACATTCATTTTGCAGACTATGAAAATGTGCAAGTAGAGGATCCGGCTTAAACAGATTGACCATATTCTTCTCTCAAAGTCAAAACAAAGAGATATACTTGAATACAAATTGAATAGACATTATAATATTCTAATAAATATATTCTCCAGAGCACCGTGTTTTTTAGCAGGTTCTCCCGTGTCAAAAATGCTCTGGTTGGTTAAATACAACTAAACTAAAAATCTATGTATGAAAAACACTTTAGTTAACTGAAATAAAAATGAAAAATAAACTTCTGAAAAAAGCCCTAATGAACTAATATTTTGCACTATTCTTTACCAATGACAGTAAAAAAATGCAAAATTGCCACTTGAATAACAATGAAAAAACTCTTTAAACTAACAGAAACTAAACTGAAGCTAAATATTTTTTTAAACAATAAGAACTGAAACAAGCAAATACACTCTGGATACTAACTCAAACTAAACTGAATAGGAAACTAAAATGTAACACTAAGGAAAAACTAATAATGAAAATGCAGAACAGAATTATCTATGGGTTGGTGAAAATTTATACATGACTAGAAAACCTGAAGCCACGTATCTGTGTACTTGGTTAGTCTATATGCTTTCCATGTACCCTTCCCACACCTATCATCATAGATGACAAGCCAAAACATAAAATGAGGAGGAGATTGAAGAAGTTGTGGGGAACATAGATGTCTGGGATCCTCTGCTTTGCCGCTGCAACCCTGATTGAACTAAGCGGCTTAAGGAGATGGATAAATGAACCCTGGCGTTTTGATTCTTATTCTTGTCTACTGCCACTGTTATCCTGTGGACTCTTTGCAATTTTATTTCTGACATGTTCTGTTGATGTTATTCAAAGACCAAATAATCAGTTTTTCCAGTAACTGAATGGAGGCAAACAGAAGAAACATGTTGGGTACTATATGATTTCATGGGTGAGAGTGTTAGTCACGTGGTCCCACGAGCCCCAACGCTCTCTCACACTCTATTTCCCTGGGTGTGTTTATATATGATGACCCTTCATCTTGGCCCCTAACACATGTCTGAGATCACTCAGATACATCAGCTGGGGTGAGGACCTCACACATAATCACATAAATACAAACACACACACAGCATGACTGAGCAAAGCACGAGAAAAGTCAACTTAGCTTCTCCTGGTAATACACACCAACACTGACAGTTATTACCCAGACAATGAAGATGATAGACTGTGCGTGTCCTGCTATGTTTACCTTTGGCCGCTCAACTTTAAGTTGAAGCCATCGATGTGCACATGTACACACACATCTGAATACACTCATAAAGTAGTCAACAAGGCACACCTCTAATCATGGCCACCTCTGCCTTCTCATTTTCCATGTTCAGTGGCTCATGGAGCACCCACACACTAAATCACATCAACAGTATCTCCTCCATAAATTTTCCAGTCCAAAACATAATCTTTTTCCTTTCTTCCCATCTTTTTCTCATTTATGTAAAAAAAAATAAAAAATCAGCTACACAATGCACACACACAGATTTACAGACAGACAGAAATACACTCGAGCACAGCTGCCCTAGTAGTACAAGAGCGCAATAAATACCCCACAGGTTGGGGTCAACTAACTATAGATAAAATTAGCATCTAACCATACCTTCCAGAGAAGGAAGAGGCGTAACTCTCCTATTCCAAAACCATAAAATGTTTATCCTTAGTCTGTCACCGAGCATGACTTTCACACACTTTTTTGAAACAGCATTTCCAAACCACAGAAATACACAGGCTTGTCACACCGGCCTAGCTGATTGACTATTTCCCACATATTTGACACACCAGTGAGTCTGCTCATCAGTCACCTCAGCAAGTAGGCAGCAAGTTAGGGTGGGGAGTCCAGGCAACAGCCCAGAATGACTAGAGTTTGTTTCTGGCTGCGTGCCGCATATAATGCAAGGCAACAGGGAGACACACTCCTGAATTAAATATGTTTTACTAATTGATGTGATACGTACATTTAGTGGTATACACAACTTTACAACTCACTAGTTACTCGTATTTCTTGTAAATGGCATATTTAGCATTGGTTCATTTTAACAAATGATGTGTAGGGGGAAAGAAGGCTAAGGAAGATGCACTACTGTCGCCCTGAGACTACTCTGGATGTTTAAAGAATTTTTATACAAACTCAACTATGGCAGGCATCCCTATTTCTGATTTGAGTCTTGGGTCGGGTCCATACACTCCCTCGTGTTTGCATGTAACACGCTTGGATATAGCCCAGACTAATCTCAGCTGGAAACCTTGATGCAGAGAACAGACGCTGAGAAGAAATATTATTATAGATTTCTGGGCAACACTTGACACTACAGCTTGGTAATAGAACTGAAATACTATAGCGATAGACTGATAATAAAGAGGTAATAGTTCGGTTAACCCATGGAATTACCAAAGTAATAATAAGAAAGCAATGTTAGTATAAAATACTAATATTAACAGAAAGCAACAGCTAGCATTACGCAGCTCTGATTTATGGTTATTACACAGAAAGTAAAAAGAATGAGAAACAAGTAACAAAATAACAAAAACTTACATCACTAAACAAATACAGCAGTATTACTTTTTAACAAAAAGCAGATGTTTGGAATATAAAGAAAGCCACTTTATATCATATATGATATGATATGATATGATATGACTGATGATTTTGATATGATTTTTATGTGTTTTTGAAGGTTGTGGCATGATATATCAAAACATTCAAATCTCAATTTTTAACTAATTTGCTTTTACCAGAGAAAATTTCTGTTTTGTTTTGTTGACTGGGGTTAGATTATGGGATTATAGTATATTGTTGGGAGAATGCCAAATGCTAAAGGGGAAATATTTTTGATGAAACTCAGTTATCATTAATTGAAGAAACACATGACTGATAACTGTTCTGTTTTAAGTTTATTTTATGACATAGATTGGATCATGAGTGGGGAAAACTGAGCATTTTTAAGTTTTGTATAGTATCTTGACACATGAAATGTATCAAGATAAAGGGGGGTTTAGGGTTTATTAATTTAATTGTTTAATAATTTAGGATCATTTTAGGACCTTTTGGGTTTTTGATCATTTGGATATGGTAAAACTGAAACTGAAAAAAATAAGAAACCGGAAACCTAAACTGGGTAAGCTAATAACACAAACCAGAAACGAGGATGCAGGGAGGTCCGGGGAAATACACCCAGAGAACATAGGGAGATTACACACAGGTGGGAAACACAGGTGACACTGATAAACATAACGAGACAGGGCAGGAGTGAACACAATATTACGCATACTGACGAGAGACTGTCAAAGTAAAACAGGAAGTACACAGAGGTTCAGACAGGAGGAGAGAGAGCACGGGGAGAACACAGACATAACAGGCTGGGGGAAACATGGAATAAACACAAAGAGAGACGAGAGCTCATAAATACACAGAGGGGCACAAGGGGGTAAGAGTCACAAAGGGAAAAAACACTTAGGGAACACCACAACAGGACACCTCAGAAAACCTGGCCTAAATAAGGAGCGAAAATACAAGGAACCAAGAATACTGGGCCAACATGGCCCAGGACCATGACAGAACTGAATCCTGTTTAGAAGATACAATGCCGGTTTTTCAAAGCTGTGAATAAGTCTTAGAGGGAAAATTAGTGAGGGTTGAAGGGGTAGAACAGCTTTGATTTCTTTTTGATTTCTAGAAGTAGTGGTTATAATGTAGGCTTACACATACAGATATTACATAGGAGGTATTTTTAGGATAAAGGGGAGAGCTTGTAAATAGAAATGATTTTTATACATATTGCATTTTTGAGATGAGTTATTGAAGTTATTGAAGGAGTGCACACGCTTACAGACACAGAGTTAAGAAACACACATGACAGTATTGATTCCAGGCAAAAGGCCTCAAATTCATTTAGCTTTTAACTGAACTTAAAGAAGGACCAAAGAAGAAGGAAAGCATATATTTTGGTGAAGTCTGATAAACTAGAATTAGAAGGTATTGTTACATTAAAGGGAGCAAATGAAATAAAAAGGCTATACCAAAAACGGGTTATAACATAGGAAATGTGAGGTTAAAATGAAGTTAACACATAGGAGTTGTTTCAAGGCAGCATTTAGCTATGATGAAATGTATACAGGAGTAATTGCTTATATGCTTAAACTTAATTGATTAGAATGGTTGTTTTCTTTTGGATCTTTTGGAGTAGAGGAACTTGCAGCAGCGACAATTTGTGCACGGGATGTTGATGATCAGATAAGGGAAAAATAGAGCGAGCAACCGGACGTGAAAGCAGGGCTTGAAGAGTTTTAAAGGGATGAGGAACGTTGAAGAATATACATAAATACAAGTCAATAAGTTAAGAGCATAATTAGGATCATGCTTTTGATTAAAGAGTCCCAAAAAGGATAAGTTAGGGAGATGCAAGAAAAGGTGTTTTGTTTCCTTTGCAGAAGATCTCAGCGACCACAGGAGGGGCGAGGATCCTGGAGATCTCGAGGCCTGCTAAACCACCAGAGAGGGTCTGAGCGAGGACACAATGTATTGCGACCTCTGGTGTTCCAGAGGTCGAGAGAGGGAGTGTGGAGCAGGGAAATTATTTTACTGCTATTGTTAAATAATTGTCATCATTACCATTGCATTAATAATATAATCTGGAGTTTATATTGCATTCAGGGGTTAAACAGTGTCTCTTTCAGAAAGACTGAGTTGCAGGCTGACAGGAAGTTGTATGCAGAAGTGAAAGCAGGAAGTTATTTTGAGCAGCAGGCTAAGACGAGGCTTTAACAATGTAACAGATAGCTTTAAGAAGGCTTTAAGGTTTTATGCATACAGGTATTAAATTAACTTTGTATTCCAGGTGCAGTTATAACTATTTTATACATATTGCATATCTGTGCTTATTTGAGTTGATGTTCAGGTTCTTTAAAGGTCTTAAGCTTCATCTAGTGAGAGTGTCTAGATGATCCATGCTGAGGGAAAACTAGAACATAGAAGGAATTGCAATACATGCTTACAAAACACTTATATATCAGATCATTTTATATTAAGGTTTTAGTAGAGGTTCTTGGTTAAAACATTTATTTAGTAGAAGACATACACATAGTCTCAGTGAGCTTCTGGTCTGGTAAAAGGTCAGAAGTGCAACAGGTGAATTGAGAAAGAGCATTTGAGGACAAGACACAGACAGTAGGTGAAGAGGTGACACAAAGAGCATGTGAGGTCGTGACACACACACATAGAGTTAAATTTATTTAGAGGAGAGATTACTCATGTCTGGTTGTAACTGCAAAAGTGTCTCGGTAAAAGAGGAACCGTTCCTTGTTGTCTCGGCAAGAAAGAGGAACAAGATAAGAACGGAAAGTACCACGCCATGAAAATAGAAGATGATTTTCTAGGTGAAAAGTCATGATGATGTTGATCTGATCTATGTATAAAATGTACCGGTGACGCATGAAGGGGCGTCAGTAAACAAACCCTGATGCTATAAAATATCTGTTCATGCTTTGATTAAGTCGAGGACTACTGGCTGTCTGCGTACAGAGTGTCTTCCCACACGTGTGTTCATTAAAATCATTGTTGGACCAAGATCCTCTGGACCAAGAGTAGTTTGTACTCTCCTTCCTCAATTTTGAACCTTAACACTAGCATCATTTTTATAGGTAGTAGTTGTTTCAAAAATACTGCTATACTTGCATGCTTCAACACTTTGTTTAAATGTTTTTTGACATGATTAGATGTTCAGTCTTTATTTCTGGCCCCTTACCACCCTGTTAGATCAGTTTCTTTCTATATTAGCCAGGTATACCCTTTTGCTAATTCCTGGTTACTTTATTATTTACAGGGTATTAATCATTTTCTTTAAAACTCTGTTATCAAACTGTCACTACTCAGTAATCATGATATGACCAAGCTGTAAAGTGCTACTGATTGCAGAAACACAAACACTGTCTACTACTTGTGCTGGAGTGCTACTGTCCTGCTCTTTGAGGACAATGAGACACTGATCTTGCCATCGTTGGCATTGTGATAAACTACTTCTGGAAGCAATCCTGAGAATTTACATCATCCCTTGACATTTAGCCTCACACTCCAAACACTATCGGTGTGCGGCGTCTTGTCTGTACGGATTGTGGGAGCGACCCTGCGTGTATGTGTGTGTGTGTGCGTGTGGACTATCTTTCTCTGACATTTAGCCTTGCTGTCCACATGGTTCTCTGCAGGAAGCAGCAACGTGGGAATGCCAATCTTGAATCGTGCAACTTTTTTTTTTCCGCGTGTTTGTGTGTATTTATATCTGTGTGTCTGTTTGTGTGCAACTGTGTCAGAATTGGAATACACAGTTATTAAGGGGAAGGCCTGCCACTCATGTGTCTCCAGAGGATGAGGAGACTAGACACCACAGAGAAGAGGAGGGAAAGGGAAAAGGCAGGCTTAGAGGAGAAACAGAGAGAAGCCCAGCTAATGAAGGAGAGTAAGGGAATGGTTAAAGTGTCAAGGCACCCATTGTATTGCAGGGCAGGAGCAGTAAAGACAAGCTAGTGGCCTCCGCAACTTTAAGATTGCCATTAAACTCTTGCCTTACTCGTGTTTATGGTTGGCTTTGTGTGTCAGAGGAGAAGGGGATTGTAAAGCGGGGCTTTGTCCGTCTGCCATCGATTTATTTCCTTCGTTAGGGTGATGACACTGCCTGCTTATGATGTCCTAGCACAGACTGTAATTACAGAGCACTTCTGTCTTTATTGATGTCACTGTGTTAGTTTAATTACGCTATATTGGGTTTTAGAGTTGCGGCAAGAGCAAAGCTATGATGTAGGGCAAAAATCATCAATGGAACATCCTCTTTTGAAGGCGTCGAGTGCAAAGAGTTGGGAGATAATTATTTCATAGAAAGACATTTAAAATAGACCCTGTGCATCTCAACATCTACAAAGGCAAAGAGAAGGTAATCTAAAATTTAATGACTATTTCGTCTGTGTTATGACCAAAGTCAGAGGGAGGAGGCTGTGAATGTGATGAGGGCCTTAATGGAAATGAAACACCTGGGTTCAACCTTGAGAGCGACTGTTTACACTCCCAGTCCCCAGGTGCTGGGGTTGACTGAGAGGAGCAGAGAACCATTGGCGTGTCTGTGTGAGCACAAGTGTGTGTGTGTGTGTGTGTGTGTGTGTGTGTGTGTGTGTGTGTGTGTGTGTATAGAGTGTATATGAAGGGATGGGACCCATGGGGAAGCAGTGCCATGTCAAGGTGACCCTTGAGTGGAAGAGGAGGAGGGAGAGGCCACCTGCTTGCTGGCGGTGGCAAAATAAGGGTGACAACCATCCACCTGTCTGAGAACACTCTCATTCCAGACCCCATCTGCCCACCCCCTTTGGGATATCTCCTCCCCAGGGGAACCTGTGACCCTCACTGTCGTCCAGTTCACCAGGCCTTCTGTCCACTGTCAGGAGCCAGCTAAAATTGCCACTGCTCACCTCCGACCGGAGGCCATTCAGGGGCACTGTAATACAGTACAATACATTGGGGGCTCTGGCGCAGCCACCAGTTGTTTTATTCTACTTCTACTTTTTTGGTTTCAAAGTGATCCAGGTCCCCCGGCCTTATGTGTGAGACTGTGCTATAAGTCTTCTGGCTTGGCTAAGTCATCACACGTAGCCAACAGGAAAGACCTTTATTTGCCCACTTTTCCTCCTCTACCATCTTCTTCAAACTGAAAACTCATCATAGTGTTCTGTAGCACAGATAATCACTGGCCAACAACAAAGCACTTTGGCAACTCAAACAATGGTCACATATAGCACACTGTCCATTTATCACCTCTCTCTCTCCCTCCCACTGTGCATACAGCTACCCATGTTTCTTCGCATAGTACTGTGGAACACACACAGAATTACATTCTTTCTACATGGCAATCCACCCTGTGGATATCGCTCTTTATTCAAGGACGTCTGTCTGACTGCAGTCAGGGGGCATTCCTGTCTCCCCTGGCTACAGACCTGTGGTGTGGACCTCGGGCTGTATTTGCGTTTTCTCTTTAGGTTTTATCCACATACCTGAGTGGGGTCTAGGTGGAAAAGACCCACCAGACTTCTGACATGTCTTCTGATCTCTCTCAGTCCTCCAGGGCTGACAGACCTACTGTACTCGCCCTCTCTGCAGAGGGATATCTACTACAACGGAGACTGAGAAAGATACAGAAAGTACAGAAATTGATTGTGAAAGAACAAAAAGGGAAAAGATTTAAAAAGTGAAGGGTGTGAGGAGGGCAGATGATACTTAAGTTAAACTGAAACATTAGCTCTTTGTTCTTGACAAAAAGTCTCTGCAAGATAAGAATATGCTCACTGTAAAGCAAATGCAGAGAAGGTTGCAAGTAGGTTTGTAATTAAGGCAAGTTGGAGCTTAAAACAGCATCTAGGAGCTGGATTTCTCTCATCTCATCTGCAGACCTCGCTGCACGTTCTGCATGATTACCTGTTGACTCATAGCGTATTGATGTTACCTTGGCTGCTTTGTTGGAAATAGACACAATGATATCTCTACCATGGCACATGTCACAATAAGAAGCTGATTAAGTGCTCTGCTGCTTCTCTAGAGTTTTCTCTTGCAAAGGTTTCCTCAGTGGGAAAAAACTGAGAAAGACATGAGAGGCTGTCTAAAGTCCTCCAAGAGAAGACTTATTATAATGATATAATAATAATTATGATGGTAATAATTTCTAAACCTCTAACTGTCATGACAAGAGTTTCTCCACTTTGTTTAGTATAAAGACTGTTTTACAAAAACCTGATCCTGAAGCTTACTACACTTTAAAACACTCACCAAACTGGTCTTAAGCTTGGTGTCTATACTAAAGTCTTAGTCATGTGGTAAAAATCCATTTATCTTTTCTAACGGGTAAAAAAATAATAGCATCCAGTCGTTGCAGCTACTCCTTTTATGTGAGGTGTCTCACACACTGATGGTCACATTTTTGGGGATTCCTAAAATTATTGTTATAAAGAGTCGAAAACAGAATAGTGAGCCAAAATACACAAACAGGATTCCTGCTTTGCATTTGGGCCCAACTGTTGTTTCAAACTAAAGCAGCAGCACATATATAATCTCTAATAAATGCCATTATTGTGTTGAGTTTATGTAGTAGCTCAATTCTTCTATTACCATATGTCTGCAGATCTGCAATAGTGATTAAAAAAGGTAAACTACTCATAAATCTTTGCTTATCACAGAAAGCTAAATTGCGTCTTGCTACAATTGCATTAGTGTATGCTTTGGCTAAAGGCAAGAGACAGTGATAGATAGTAACAGGGTTTACTACAGGAAGACTGTGAGGTGCAGACAGGGGAAGGGACACTGGGAGACAGAAAACGGTAGAATGTGTAAATCCAGAGTAGTTTAGGATGAACTAAAAATGGTTACGGGAGAGAAATGGGAGTGTGAACAAGAAAAAAGAAGGTAAGGGGTGGTGAGAGGAGGAGGGCGATGACGAGGAGAGAGAAGGTTGGTCTCATTACTATTAGACCTTCTCTCTCCCTCCAGGCTCAGGTGACCCTGGTTCTCGAGCCCTCTGCCTTGCACACCACTAATCATTTGGTTTTAATCACCGGGATATTCTCCCCCTTTGCCCCTCCCCCACTTCCCCTCCCTTCCCTCCATGCCCTACTGTGCGCCCTAGCTTTTGCCAAGGTCCAGCTAATTTTATTCTAATTGGCCATAGCCTGGGCTGGGACCAATCTGCCTGATTGTCCTTATCCATCCGTCCATCCTGTCTCTGTTCCACTCCTTGTCCTCTCTGTTCTTTTTCATTCTGTCTCTCTCTCTCTCTCTCTCTTTGCTGCCTTCAAAACTTCACGCCTGTTTCTTCAGCTCGTCACTACCTCCTCTCTCTGCCTCATCTCTCTTTCACCTCTAATTCTTCTTTTTACCCATATGCTGCCGCGGCAGCTCCCTCCCACTGTCTTTAATGCCATTCATTGACATCGCACTTGTGCGAATGTTTTCCAATTTCTGTTCTCCCTCTCCTGTTGACCTTACATTCCACCAGACAAAACAAATAGCCTTGATGTTGTCTGCCAACAAAAAGCTTCATGCGACTGCCTTGATCCACACACAATGGCATGAAAGAGAAATGTGAAGCTGTTCAATTAGGGTAAACCTGATGGCTGAAGCCTGACTTTCTCCCTATTTTTATGAGCGAGTAAGAGGACAGAGACAGTGCGTCAGATGACACTGGAAAAAATGAAAGTGCTGTGCGAACAACAAAGGGTGATGAGACGCCCGCTGGCCAGAAAGCACAGAGAATTAAAATGAAACAGATATCCCAGTGATATAGCTGTCTTCCTCATAGGCTTGTGTGAGCATAGTACACATTGTTAGATTCCAGCAAAGAACAAATGTCTTTTACTTTGCTATGTTAAGCAGAAGGGCAGTTTTTTGTTGTTGTTTTTTAACCAAAATGTGACTAATTTAAAATCTCAAACTCAAAATATTCTAAAAAGTTTTTATAGTTGCTAGCCTATTGTCAAGTTGACAAAATGTTACTGTACTGGTCATCGAGGCTAACCTTACCAGTCACACTGCAAGCAAAAAATAAGAAAAGCAGATGGAAATCCTACATTACAATCACACGCTACAAATCCCCTACTTTTCTTTTCTCCTCTGGATCAACAGCTCCAATAAATTTTCATTACACCTGTGTGAAGCGCTTCAAATAGAGCCACAGAAGCAGAAACTAATTACTTTCTAATTTATTGACTAATGGCCACAGCCCTGGGAGACAGCTGCAATTGTTCTAACAGTCCTGCTGCTCCGACTGCACTCAGGTCCACTTTAGATTCATAACCAAAATAATTTATCATTACAAGCACATTAAATTGAACCGTATAGACCATAACAGTGGTAATTTATATCATTTTGTTGTTAGGGATGCTTTTCTCTCTCCTGTCTTGAAAGCATGCAATCTAGGGGATAGGATTTGTCTCCAGGCAGTCGTTGTATGTGGCAGGTTCACTTTGTTCTTCAAAGAACTCTTTGTTTTGCACCTCATTCACCATTTGTTGGACCTTAGGGTAGAAGGGAGACGAAAAAAAGAAAGTGTGGCTTTTTCTTTTTTTTAATTTAAAAAAGTGAGAAGAAGACATCTGTGTTACACATAACAAACACGAGAGTCAAGACTGAGACAGATTATGGTCATCGCTGCTCGTTACATGGCGTGTGTATTACATGACAAGCACACAAACGGTCTCTGAGTCTGGGGTACATTTTTTTGCCATGATTTAGATTCCAGCATTTCTCAGCTAGTTTTTCATCTAGACAAAATCTATGCTATTAATTAATGAATCTTTAGCGATTGTCCCATAATGCATTTCTTTCTTGATGGGAACAGTGCCTTCCAGGATGTCAATGTCCCTATCAACAAGACACAAATGGTCACCCAGTGGTTTAAACAGCGTGATAACAACATTAGCCATGTGTCAAGGCTTTCTTAATTACTACAGAGGATGCCATTTGTGCATTGATTGGATATTTGAAGCAAAGTATTAGATAGCATTTTCCGTTAGTGTCATTAAGATGGAAAGCCCATATGATCATGCAAATACATTATATAAGCACTGATTAGCATTGACCTTGCCCCCTAACAGGGGAATTGCTGGAAATAATGCCAGCAGAAGCATCCGCAAATTAAGAACAGGCTACCAAATTCAGTAACAGAAATAAATCTGGTCTTATTCAATCATCATAGCACACCAAGACAGCGTAACACAATTTAGCATTAATTCATGCCTATAACTATCTTTTGTTTGACTATTTTATTTAAAAGAACAAATATTCTGATGGTCTGAGACTTCAGATTAAAGCAGTTCACTGGATCTGTCTGAGGAATTTCAGCCTCTCAGCAACAACAACCAATAAACCAATAAACCATGCTGATAGTACAATTTTTTCTATTGTGTTGTGATACGAGAAGCTAGAAGTCGACCTCCTGAGGGAGGGTCTGAACAGTAGCAGTTTGTCTCTGCGGTAGGAAAGCTCCATTCACACTTCCCACTGCATGAACATGCCAGCCACTTGCATTTACACTTCTGCTTTTCCGTTTTTCAACCTTTAAAAAGCAAACAGAACAGCAAAGTTGCTCAAACTGTAAAATTCAACTGTAGTTGGCCATCTGTAACAACAACGACAGGTGACCTTTCTCCTGCAGTTTCACCTGCAGTTATTTAAGCTTTTTGTGTTCATGCAGTGCATGCCTGTGTTAGAACCTGTTAGTTGACTGGAAAGTTTATGAAATAGGTCTTAATGCCATTTGGTCTGGTTAGAAATCTCCATTCAGTTCTTCAGTAAAAAGAGCAATCCGTAGAGGCAGTTTACACAAGTCCAAGTGTCCATAGCAACACTAGTAGTAAATCACAAATGATAATAAAGAAAACAAATATCTCTGCTACTCTGGAATATTTGTTGTATCTTTTCTTTTAATTGGCTCACCAATTAAATCTATAACCATATACACACATCATTTGAAGAACACACATGGGCTCCAAAATACCATTTACTCTGCCTCTCTCTGTTCTCCTCTTTAGCCATTCAAGCTTTCACAGCCTGATCAATAGAATTCAGCAGGCCACAAACACAGAGAAGAGGGTGTGTGTGGAGGGGGTCCACTGGGAGAGACAATAAGGACACTGAGAATAAAACTGAGACCAGAGACACACAAACATAGACACACGCACACTCAAACACACACACGTATACACAATCTGTCCTATATTCCCAACCCCGGCATTTACGTCAGCATCCTGTTTAAGACACTGGCCACTTAATGGAGCATAGCCAAGGCAGTATGTGTATTTGTCCGTGCCTCTGTGTGTGTGTGTGTGTGTGTGTGTGTGTGTGTGTGTGTGTGTGTGTGTGTGTGTGTGTGTGTGTGTGTGTGTGTGTGTGCCACTTCGACGTAAGTACGTGTATGTGTAAATAATGTTGGGCAGAGAGAGTTTACCTGCTACAACAGAGGCAAAGGAAGGACACACTACTACAGTGGAACACACACAAAGTCAAGCACAATAGCCATTAAATCAAAAGCAATCTCTTTGCTCCTGGCAATTTATACTGAGAGTTCTCACACATGCATGAACATGAACATACACATACAGAAAACTGATGAATACCACTATCAAATACACTGTGAGACTATTAGGTTACTTCAAAAGTGTGGAAAAAAAATGTGGGAGGAAATGAATGACATTCCAACAGTACATCCTCTCCAAACCTGAACAAAATGTGTCAGCAGTGGGAGTATAAAATCTCTGAATGAGAGTTTTTTGGCATAGGAGATATGGAGAGAAATCAATTTTAGGGCCAAGTATGGTGCCAAGGACGTCCAGAAGGGCATAGCTCTGTTGATCTGTTCATATCAATTTGCTCCTTCCTGCAGACAGAGAATGCCACAGTGTGCAGCGCTGCATCTTTAAGGAATATCGCCATGATAACGGTGCCATAAAACACATCATTTTACAGTCAAACCATCTCTGTCTCAAATGCACTTGGAGCGGAAGCCATTTTCAAGCAACATAAAGTTTAACATGGCGCTACATCTGCCGAGCCGCTAGCTTCCACAGTACATGGGACTGAGCAATTTAATTAGGGGACATTGTGTAGCGCTGCAATGAGCTCCACCCTCTCTATCTGGACCTAATACCTCCTAAACTTGTGGTCATCTCTAAAAGAGCAGGGTGCATGCTAAACTGCATTATCCAGTATGCAGTCAGACACCAGTCACACCATTGTGACACAAAATCCTTGCCTGAATGCCTTTATACAGATGAGCAGTTTGTTTGTATCAGGCACCAAGTTTCCATTTCTAAATAGCACGAGTAGGACAGATTTATGTCTACTTGTGGTTGCTAATGATCTATTATAACACAACACTGTTGCTGAATGCAAAGTATACTCATATTGAGATATTTGTGACCATCCAGTCGTCTTGGCTGTGTGGAATATGGCATTTCATTTAACTTAAACTGAAATTTTCTACATGAATACGTATCGGAAATAAACCTATTCAAAGGCTAGAGCAATTCTACGTAAAACCATACCGAAACATTTTGGAAAATAAAGTAGAGATTTAGATGAGTTGCTTTGATAGTTATTAGTCAACTGAGAAGTGGCTTTACCCCTGCAGAGATAACTTTTTGAATAATGTCTCCCTTGAAAAGTCTTAAAGAAAGTGTCCCTTAAAGTTTGCCTGATTTCTAATGGATCCTTCCTCCACTGAGCGTTTCAACTGCCTGCGTGAGAAGCAACCAGACCACTAATGCACCCTAACTCAAGATATATAGATTACAGATTCCCATGCCTAAAGTTTGATTTTTACCTTGACCATCTGAAAGCAGGATCCCAATATAAATTTAATGGCTCGGTGGTGATGGAGGGCTGGGAATGGTGAGGGACATAAAGCCTTACTAAAAGCCAAATGACATATATGCAACCTAGAAAGTAAACATGCTGCATGTCAAGGATAGTGCAAACACTATAATGTGTAAAATAAGTTGTGAAAACCATAGCTTCCGCATCATTTGTTACCCAAGAGGTGAGGGGCACAATATAGGTTCCCTAATGGCAGTTCAGATAAACATGTGAGGTGTTTGGCTGTGGGTAAGAGGGGATTGGCCAGATGGAGACACAAAGGCAAAAGTTCAATTAAAATGTTGAGCGAATCAATTTGTTTGCCTTAATTACTTTGTTAATCTGTTGAAGCATCTACTTAAAAAAAAAATCCTGTGTCACATTTTCTGCTGTGATAATGGAGCTGCTGAGAGGGAGGGGCAGTTGCTTGGGTTGAGTGCTTTTTAAATGGCTCACCCTCTGGTTCTAAACACATCGCTCAGTATGTCTTCTCGCCCATCCCTGAGTCTCTTTTGGTGGGGTGTGTTGGTAATGAGGGCCTCCTGTAGTGTTGCGCTCCACTCCTCTGTTGGTGCAGAAAAGCGCACCCCCGCCATGTCCTGACATTCTGACAGATAGGAGCCGTGGAAAGCATATGGCCAACGTGGCAATGCCTCCAACGTCCTCCAAACTGTCGTAGGGCTCAGGCATAATGAGTGGTAGAGATGAGACCAAGTCCTACACATAGGAAACGTTAGTCATCGAATTCTTTTCCTCATTTACCAAGGATCAACTAGACAACTTGGTTCATATAAGCGTCGAGAGATCCCATAAATTCGTGACTTCATCATGACAGAGCCAGATTGGAACTCTTCAAGACCCAGAGAATATCTAGGCTGACTGCCAGACGTTTGTTTTATAAAACAATGCGAGATCTTGCAGATACATTTAAATGTACACACTATAAATTCAGCAGAAAGAAATGTTCAGCTGGTTCAGCCGTTGGGCTGCTTTCTACATGGATCACAACATAGAGTCAAATGGCAGATCGGGGTGGAAACAGAGAGAGACGTCTCTGACTGAAGCACAAGTGAGTGATGGTGTGTTGGGCCAGGAAGTGGCTGCTCTCCCTGTCAACTGTCAGTGCTGTTAATGTCCAGAAGCTGAGGTCCACGGTGACTAGACCTGATTTTAGATAAGGCACCCATCCAGCCATGCCCTCGACATGGCCTCCCTCTGGCCCAGACTACTCTGCCATTCTCCTCTCCTCCCTCTGTCTAGCCTCTTATCCCAGACCGTCTAGACACCTCCCAGCATGCAATCCCTCACCCCAGCCAACCCCGGCCGTTCTTAGCTCTTCTGCTTTCTCCCCTCTCAACACTGTGTCACAAAACTGGCTGCTTGAGTGCTGTGAAGGGCTACTGAAAAGGACAGAACAATGCCAGGCAGTTGTCTCTCTTACTTTTTTTCAAGCCACTCCCTGCAAGGCTTAGAAAGCACTTCTCGGCATTGCATTTCAGTCCTTCTATGAGAGCAACTGATATTATAACAATCTAAGATAAAGTTTATCATAGTCTCAAGTGTTGACTATACACGTAGTTTGAACAATTATAACAAGGCAGTCAGCCCCAAGCATTCCGTGATGTAGACACACCTCTGAAAAACAAAAGTAACAAGTGAAAATGCTTCATCCACTTTTGTGTTTGCAGAAAGAATGTGAATGTGAACAACGAGAAAGCTAAGAGGCAATTACCGATGGCTTCGAGTACAGACTGATCTACTGGTAGCGGTAAAACTACCCGAGAGGCTGTGCTCTGTAGCTACAACTGTCAGAGAAGCCACAGGGTGTGTGTAAAGGACGAAGACCTTTGCACCCTCATTGTCCAACAGGTGGCGTATACATACCACGCATTAATAATAGCCCTAATGAAAAGCCCTTTAACCCTAATGCGCTGTAGCAGAATGCATGGGGTTGCAATGTATCAGCTTTCCTTTTCACAAAGCCAGAGCCTCATACCCATGACTGATCTCTATTAAATTACATGGATTAAATCACAGATCCTTAATTAGGCCCCAATAAAAGTGTCATGCGGCTTTTGAAACCTCTGAGCATGCTATGATTGGATAAAAATGTGAAAACATACTAAATGAAACTGGTTTACCACTGAGTGTGCGCCCCATGACTCTTGAGTGGAGCAGCAAAGCAGGGGGAAATAAAGTGTGGAGAAATAAGTAAGAGAGAGAGAGAAGGGAGACGCAGATGCAGAGAAAGAGCAAGAGGGGAGTCTCAGGGCGAGTCACACCTCTTTGCCTCAGAAAAGCTCTTAAATTCCATGTGTGACCTAGGGGAGAGAGCTCTAAAGAGTTAGCCTAAGATGCTGTGATACAGAATCTGACTGTTGCACAGCAATGAGCTAATACTGTCGGCCACAAGCAACACTGACAAGTTCCACGTGCATGGCATACAGCTTCTAGAGATAGGAAAATCATTGCATGCAAGCATGAAATTTATTACGTGTGCATACAAAGTATAAACCTGCATAGGCTCCCTTCTAAACACTTCAGAAAACACATCAGGGACTCGATTCTCTTTAAAAATTGTAGCGTAATGTTTCCCTGCTCCTCTGGACCCTTGCATTGCCTAGTGTCAGGATGGCCAGAAGCTTTTAAGTGCTTTAAACCCATAATAACCCTAATGCTTTGTCTCCCCCTGTGAGCTTTGTGTTTGTTCGTAGGAAAATGAAATGCGATCGAAATAGAAGCAAAGATGGGGATGTTCAGACATTTTGGAGGTTGCTGGGGATTTGCCGTCTGTAAAGGCATTAAAAAGGGAACAGAGAATAGACAGACTCCAAGGATGTGTTATGTGGTGACAGGGAAAGTCTGAGAAAGGCTGGGATAAAACTGTGAACACATACAGGAGCACAGCACACAGTGGGCTTCTTATTTTGCCCTCTTCTCCTCTTGCACATTGGCTTGTTATGTTGTTTGTGATGTTTCTATTTTTGAGAACATGGGATTGAAAAAGATCCAGATCCACTGCCACAATGCATCGCAGGGAATAGTAAGCGCACACACAAACAAAAAACAGCCCCCAACCACCTTCCTACTTGCCACTAATCCTCTCATTGCCAAATTGTGGGTGCAGTCACCCCTTATTCACTTCTTGAGGGACAGAGGGGGAAAACACAGCTATGGCTCTAGCTGTGAACAGACCACCCGATCTTCCCTTCAAAATGAGTCTTCTGCCAGAAGACACCAGAACAGTAGGTGGTACTCTCTCACCATTACATTTCGCTTTTATCTCACTTCCCCTTTGCCTCTCCATCCTCCTTTCGTTTCAACTTTTTCTCACTCTTCTTCTTATACTGTAAACCGCCTAAGGTGATTATGGATTGCGATGGTGGTGGGTGGGGAAGGCGAATCCCTGTCTTTGTTTCCTTAAAATAGGTTTATTATTACTCAATACAGTTGAGAACCTCTGTGAGATTAACATTGTGGTTAGAGCTTGTAGGTTGCATCAATCGCAGCGTGTCGGCATATCAGCACAAGAAATCAAACACATTCACTGGGGACACATAAAACTGAGTAATAAACTCATATTGAATATCTTTTAATCAAATACACCATCATTCAGCTGAACAGAACTCGATGCCACGGGCCTCTGAAGAAGATGCTAGAAATGAGCCAGTGACTGGTGGCTGGCTGTGTTTTGTCTGAACAGTGTTGCTCTGTTTGGAGGTCTGCATTGGAGCAGAGCCATGCCAACCATTACAGCATCACTCTATTTTCCTGTCTGGTTTTCTACCTGTCTGTCTTCAGTGTGTCTATATGTCTGTCTCTCATACTCTCTCTTTCAGGCACAAAACCAAGGTGCACATTAGGTGCTGGTGCTGCACATTTGATGCTTGGCTGTCACTGTATCATTGTCTGGTGACATAAAGCGCAGTAAAGCACTGAGCAGTGATGAAATGGAGGTGTTTTAAACCTGCGCTTGCTGGCACATTTCTTGCCTTTCAACCAATGTCATCTGGAGACTGTTATCATCCCACTGTGAAAGTAGCCAATCCACACCCAAAATACTGAAGAGAGAAAGGAAACGAGAAAGAGCTTCTTCCACATCAGTACTTGCTCCATTATTCCGCTGGAGGCTTGATTAGACAGAGGGGATAATTTACGAGCCACTTCATTGCCAATTCAACGGGCACATCACCTGTAAATAATTGAAACCCTTCATGTCCGTTCCGACATAATCATATCGCTATCATGCTAATGTATCCAGCAGTGCTTTCCTTTGGGTCAGGCGTGGGACTGCTTTAAATCTTGGCTGACCTGTCTCCATAACTCTCCAGAGCGCAGCACTAACCTCTAGGAAACAGAAAAAATGACGATGATTGACTACACCAAGGAACGATGAAAAATTAAAAATACAGCAAACAAATACCTGACTTCTCAGCAAGCCAGCCGTGGATTGCAGGTGGAGGGCGGGAATTTTGCACTGGCTTGTTAATTATTTTTGCTTATGATGTGCATAAGAAAGATTCATCATCTTCTCATTTATTTATCTCTCTCTGAGTTCTATCAGTCAAGCTGCAGTTTAAAAAGACGGCAAGATTTGAAAGGTTGTAGAAATTATGATAAGATGAGGGAGACAAGACAAATCAAACCCTTTGCTTTTTATTGTAGGGAATTGTATCATAGTGGGAATTGTCTCTATCAAACACTCCTAATTATATGACTGTTTAACTGAATTGATGGCTATTTTTCTTACTTCATTTTAAAAATGTCATGAATATTAATTAATCCAATCTGAAATGGTTCTCACCTTTCCTTCTGCCCACTCCTCTCAAATGTGCATGACAAGAAGATTTGAATAATTTATCAATTGACTTATATTCGAATTGATTAATTCACTAATGCAAAATTAATACATGGTTATCCAGTACATTCCATCCCCGACACTCTGTCTCGTCTTTTATGAAGTAGTTAAAGAAGTAAGGGTCTTGCCTTGAATAAAGTACTGACTGACGAAGCGGGCAGGAATGTCCACCTACTACAAATGTAATGATGTTTCATTAGAATCAACAGTGTCTCAGTCAGACTAAGACAGGTAAGAACAACCTGAGTATTTCATGGTGAGTGAGGCATGTGCACCGGGGAACAGCTTTCTGCATGGTTAGGTAACAACTGACATCAAATAAATAAATGAAGGAATAAAAATCAATAGTCAAGCAAAAAAGGGATGAAAGCAGACTGTGGAGGTCAGCCTGGTCGGTGAAGGTCAAAGTTTAAGTAAATAAAGGAGCTATGAACCTGAATGCGCTGTGTATTAGTGGCCTTGATGTGTAAGGCACACAGCAAGTCAGGTTACTGCTCTTTCGTGGTTGCAAAAAGAGGAGAAGGTGCAAAGAGTCAGTCCTGCCATTTGACGTTTTTACACATTTTAATGGTGCCAAAAGGCAACTCATCATCTGCTGTACTTCCTGTACTGCAAAGCTCAGTTGGGGTGAAGAAATGGGACAGAATGTGTGCCAGTGTGTGTGCGCGCGTGTGTTTATGCACACTCATGTCGTGCCTGTTCTTTGCTGGTGATTCACCATGCTCTCTGGCAACGGCCCAGGACCTATTTTCTCCTTCTCTTTACATAACAGCGAAAAGTATCATCGAAGCAGTGTGTCCTGTCCTTTCTTTTCCTCCTCCTCCACCTCCTCCTCTTCACAGTCCTCTGCCACTTCCTTTCCCCATCCTCCACCTTCCTGTATGTGTGGGAGCTTTTAAGACATGACTGCGTTCTGCTCGGTGGTGCTACTACTGTACACCAATAGGATCATAAAGTGACAAGTCATGAACAGACTTTCACAGACCGCACCCAAAGCAGAGAGTGGCAGACCAGATTCTAGGGAATGGCATAGAGAGGTGCGTGGGATGGAAAGCTGTTTAAAATACCCCCAAGGGTTTTCGAAAGGCCCAGGATCTGCTCTCCGCTACACCATATGCCTACAGGACAGCACCCAACTGGGCACCAGGGTATGATGGGCTGAAAATAGGGACTTGCAGTCACAATCCTCACCGTACTGGCCAACACACGGCGATTCGGCACCAACGCTGCAGTGTGACAACGTGAAAGCAAAAAGTACAAAAGAAGGTGGAGAGCAAAGGGGGGTTCAAAGGAGAGTATGAAGGCAGAAAAGGGAGAGGAGCTGAAGGGAGTTTGCTTTATGGGGAGGGATGAGGGTGAAGAAGACTATGTGTGTATGTGTTGTGAGTTACAGGGTCTGTGTAGGAGAGATGTGTATGCAGGGTTTAGTCACTGGACTTCTCAGTGACTCAGGTGTGAATAATGTTGGGTCTTCTTTGTGTGTATGTGAGCGAGAGAGAGAGACCCAGGGGGAGAGAGAGCACAGCAAAGTGCTGGGTCGGTGTAGGGCTGGACATCTATGTGTCTGGGTGGCTGAGGGCGAGCTCAGCTGTGTCTATGGCCTGCTCCACGACAGCCAGCCTGCACGCTGCTCACCGGTGCAGAAGCGCTAATTGAATTAAGTCTTTATTATCAGGCTGCAGAGGCAGCACTTCTCCCCATCTCGGCCCGCTTGGCTGACACTTTCTCCTTGAACACCTGCTTGACATCAACTTCCTCCTCTATTTATTTATCCCTTCTCTCCTGTGGCCAGCTACTGGCTGCACTCCTTCCTCCTCTCCACCTCTTTCTCATATTGGCATAACAAACAAGGCTAGGCATGCTTATTTTTCATACTGCTTTTGTCTAGCTGTACTACACAATAATCCTCAACTTGTATAGACTAACTTGGAGCCCTCTACCACAGTCCTAAACTTTAATGTACTAATCTTTAATGTCTATTACCATACAGAAAGTGGCACATAATAAAAAGGATTAATTTCAAAGACAGATCATGCCCTTCCTGGCCTTCAGCAGCAGCAGCCCTGTTGCATGTAGGGGGAATAAAGGCAATAAAACTAGATGATGTTCTATGTTCTTTTGAATGGTCTCTAGTGAGCAAGCTGGCCAGGGTAATAAACAGCAGCTGGGATGCAAACTAACATATATCTAGTCCCCTGTCCATTTCCACTAGCCTCGGGCTCAGGCTGCTTCCCTGGGTTTGGCTTGGGCATTACTTTAAAGGACAGACAACAAGAGGCGCTATTAAGTTGGCTTGGAGTCTGAGGCCCTGGCACTTGGCACAACACTAGCTGTAATCTATTGACCGTTTGCATTCTCCCTCCCATGCCCCAAAACCACAGGACTTTTCTCTATCTGTCAGTTGATTCCATTGCTCACCTCCCTCCATCTCTATCTGCTGTTTACCCACTCTATTTTTCTCTTTTTTTCTCTCTCTCGTCCAATGTCAGCTTAATCCCCCTCCATTCCATCTTTCCCCTGCTCTTTCGTCTGTTTGCGTATGCCCCCCCACCTCTTTCTCCTCACCACATCCATCACTATTCCTCCCATCTCCATCTCGTCTGTTCGCTTCTCTTATCGACATGTTTCCATTTTCTAAACTGCTCTCGCTCAATCATATTCACTCTTCCTTCAATGACCATTTTTCATTTTCTCACTTTCATTCACTCTTACGTTATGCTATCAAGGTTCACCTGACTCCTGTCCTCCCAGCTTTCCCAGGTGGGCCTTATTTCACCCAGTCTGCAAGGCCTGTCCTTGTCAGTGCTGTTGACTGGGTGGAAGCAGTGGGGTACAATGACCCAGTGTGTTGTCCCGACACAATGGGACAACCAAGTGTCACTATGCAAACAGCTCGGTTTTTCCCATGATGATTTGGGATGAAAATAACATAAGAGAAGCGGAAAATGCAGATAAAAAGAAGAGGGTGGTCCCACTACAGTGGCTCGCTAAACATTTTCTCCAGTTACATGTCATGCGGGCTTTTTTTAATAGCCCCAGCTTGATTTAGGACGATATCGCAGTCTTAGAGTCTTAATTTCAGTGTTAGCTAATGAAATACCCCCTCATCTTCTATGCCTTTGTTTCTTTATGTATCTCTCTTTGAGCTGTCTCCTCACCCTCTTCCTTTCTCTTTCTCTCTCTCTTGCTCCTGCTGCTCCTGTCCTTTTCCACTCTCCTCTGAAACTCTGCCAGCCAACGAGTGCCACAAAGCATTAGGACCAAACACTATCAGACGCCCTTCTCAGGCACATCCTACACATCTCCCCCCAACACTTATACACACGCACACAGTCACTGAAGGTCCAGCACTTCCTCACACCATTTGCCAAACTTGATGACAGAAACACAGCTTACACATAGGGCTATGGAGGTTTTATTCACAATGACAGACTCACCCAGATACCAAGTCTCTTCCAAAATTGACACACACATGGTATACAGGACTAGCGTGGTTTTTATTCAAAACACACACAGTTTCAGCTGTAATTATGTACACATGGTAGCTCCATATACTCATAAACACCTGCATAATTGCACAGTCATGAACTCTCAACTTTACGTGTATGCACATATCGTGTGCATACACATGAGTAAATTCACGCATAAGCATTAAACACAATCCCCTCTATCTATGTCTTTCCCACTGTCACAGACAGAAATTCACATTAATAGGCACCCTACACAATAGCAAACACCATACACAATCGCAAACAAACAGTCATTAGCAGATCTCAGGCTGCCTCTCAGTTCTTCTCTACTCTGTTGTTGGTGTACCCGCGCCTCTGGGGTGGCGCCACTACTGTAGGTTTTAATAAAAGCATTGTCTTTGGAAGCTGTCTAAAGGGACTTGGTTTCATTTTGGAGTGCTGCTGCTGCTGTTTCTGTTGCTGTGGATGTGGGAGGAGAGAGGGCTATTGCGCTGGGACGTGGGGGCGGCTAGGTTCAGTGTCAATGCAGGGCCCTCCAAGGACTGGTGCTTATTGTTTGATAGTTTCAATATACAATGTGTGGGTGCGTGTGTGTGCATTCGTGTATGTGTGTGTGCGTGAGTAAGAGAGAAGGAGTGTGTTCTGTGGTCATGTAAGCACATGTGTAAATGTATGCGCTCCAAACTAGTGCAAAAGTCAAAGCAAATAGCTGACACAACCCACCACTTCAACTTTCTAACAGCTACAGCTAGTCTACTGTATCGCTGCATACAGTAGACTAGCAGGTGTAAAAGCGGGGTCTCTGTGCTGTGTTTTGCAACGGATTGCTTTTAACCGGTTCAATAAAACAAACAGTGAAGACAAGAAGCACTAATGTGCAACTGCTTCAACATGAAACCATGTGATGTTCAGGGGACGCTCACGATAACGAGCTCTCTCTGTACTACACACAGGTGTCCATTAGCTCTTTGGGCTGACCAATCTGTGACACCATCTAGTCAATAGTTACTCCATCTGTCAGCATTCAAACACCTCTAAACAGCCCCTTAAGGAGATATTTGTGTCATTTATGATGGATAATGAATGCCTGTTCTCAACAGGAGCGCAATGTTATGCCCATGATGAGGTCACATCAAATGTTATTGTCTAGATTTGGAACCGCAATTCTTTTCCCTTCCTTCTGTTTCTACCTTTCTCCCACAGGCACCTTCAGATCCCATCAACTGAAGCAGTATGGTCACATCTTTAAAAAGCCAAAAGGAAAGAATGAGTATGGCTCTCCGGAAGGATGCAGTAGAGGAAAATCCTAATTGTCCCTTTAAGTGTGTTCCCTCCTGTGGAGTGAAGGTGCGGGGTAACGGCCATCTTAAATCACAGCCTTGCCGTGGCCTTCATTATAGCCATAATGCCAGGCTCTCCCTTTAATGGAAATGGAAGCCAGCGAGGCTGTGGGTGTAAATTAAAGTGTAAGGCCCGAGTAGGGAAAGATTTCCCCAGCTCTGACAGGTGCGGCCTGAATTAGCTGTAGTGCTGTTCAAGCAGTCAGTGGGAGAACACTGGTATTGATTTTAAGCACTGTTGCACTTCCTATCTGAAAGGGAATGTGTATTACTAGAGCTAAGAACATCAATCACTCAGCATTCCACCACTCTCCCCTGGCATGCTTCAGATTTTGAAACGATAAACAAACAGAAACAGACCCAAGCAAAAGATAACACTGGCTGTACTGTTACTGTATGCGCATCAGCATGAACCCAGAGATACGTCTATGCATGTATGAAACAGGTCCACTTCGTTTTATCTTCCTCGTGTTGACAGGATGCCATCTCTATTCAAGGCATGTACAGCATCGCGTGACACCTTGGTCAAACAGCTGGTGTCAGCTCCTTGAGCTCTGACTGTGGCCCACTCCCATCTTTATGACCTGCATGTGTCAGAGCTGTTGCATGCATGCGGTGCAGCCATGTAGCGCTGTGCTTCTCTGTGTATGACCCTGCTGCTCATCTTTGCCTCCCATCATGCCCCACTAACCTGGAGTAAAAGCCCTGGCTGGGGGAGAATTAGCCTACTTAGCCTATTCCCCACAGGGGTCAACCCACACACAGGCATGCACACGGTGCACCCACAATCAGATGCATATACACCCGCCGAAACGCACCTGAAGATTTGTGATGACAAATGATAAGGCATCACTTAAGCACAGGTGTTCCAAGCATGACCTTTCACCCGTGACCTTGAACAGAAAATTTTCATGTAGAGCCTAGCCATCAATCAGCTACCATCAATCACACATATACGCCTCATCCTTTGACTCTCGCCAACCTTTCCTGGCCCCGACATCCATCACTACACCCTACTCTTCCACTGACATCTGGAAAAATACAAACACTTCACAAGCTTTCTCGCTGACTCTCCTGTTGGCAAACACACATACAGAGTAAACACACACATCTTGTGCTGAAAAGACAGGTACTCTAAAACATGAGATGTGTTATTGTGTTGTCAGGTGATCTGTAGATGTACACTAGGAACTGCTCCCTGATGACATATCTGAGATATCAGCACCTGTGCTACGAGATGACATGGGGCTGAAATCCCTGAGCACACTAAGACCACTGCATCACATACAGCAAGTGGTGACAGACTGTGGCCATCACTATACTGAGGACCATTTGTATAGAAAGTCACTGGATCACAAGTCTCTCACATCTCACACAAGAGTCATTTTTAGCCTGTCTTGTGCACTATGATGCCAGTACTGTGACATTTGTAGCTCTCCAGGACCCCAAAACGTGGCCTTTTTTTGATTACGATCCCTTTTTTATTCCTTAAGGTCACTTAAGGTACTAGAGCAAGATAAAAGAATGCGTATACATTGAAGAGGAAATAAAGGTGACTGTAAAGCCAACTACACAGGTCACACGAAAGAAAAAAGTGTGATTTTGAATTCATTTTGGTAAATTAGACAGAAGTGGCTTGGGAAGAAGGAAGGATTCTTGATTTTAAAAAAAGGGTGTGCCTGATGCTCTTTTGGCCTAGAATTAAACCGGAGAACATATTTTAATTGGTAGTGTTTTAATGCAGGACTATTATCAATGTCCCTCCGAGGCAGTGGATGAGAGGAGGGTATGCGAGCAATCGGTTCTGTGCCAGTAAGCCCAGAGTCCACTTACGCACGGATGAGGTTTGCTAATAATGCCAACACAGCAATTCAAACTCAAAGAAAAAAAGAAGATAAAGAAAGATTTAACATTGATTAGCTTATTCTAAATGCATGAACATGTAAACTTAAGCAAAAGGGATCATGTTTAAATAGGCTGTATATGCTGGAGCTAAGAAAAGATTTTGTGGTCTTACAGTGCGACACTTCTGTTTGATAGTCCAACAGAGGCCAAAGATGCCAACTCTAAAGCTGTATAATACGAAAAAGATTATCCAAATACACTCAAACTGAAATGTATCTAATGCTGTTAAATGTAAAAGGTTGCTATCACAGCTGCATATATTAATAGTCATTATACCATGTATGTTAAATAATGGCATCACAGCCAGTGCTGCCACAGACACATTCTCTGACATTAAACTGCTTTTGCTGAAATTTGCTGAAAAACTGAGGAGGACATGCAAATTGGCACTATATGTATCTGCATATATTAATAAAATAAATTAGGTCCCATGCTGGAAAAACGATTCTATTTCAAATATAGCACTAGCTCTTGGCATTTTGTTCAACATGGGGGTGTAACATCTGACCTAGACAGTGGAGTGGCGAATGTGCAGACAGATAGAGGCACATTAACATAACATTCACAGCAGATGCTGCAGCAGTGCATGTTGTGTTAATTGGAGTGCTAAAAGGCAGTTATTAGTCATTATTAATATTCTATAATTTATCTGCAAACTGTAAACTTTTCTGAACAGCCATCAGCACCCTGTAATATTAAACATCCTACAGTAAACTTGAAGGTAATTTTGAGCCGCGCATAAGGGAAATTGCCTTGGAAAGAAAAAAAAAGGAAAAAACAAAAATGTAAATTTTGACTCACAGAGTGTAATACTTGCAGGACTATAAATCTTAAAAACCCTATGTTTTAAAGAGGGCAGTGAGTGTAATGGTCTTACCTTGTTTTAGGGGATGTCGTTAGCCATTCTTCATGCTTTTCAAATGTTATCAAGTAAGCTGCGATCTCCTGTGAAAAAGAGACGAGAGGAGAAGGAAGTGAGTGAGGCTTAGATATGTCATCTTTAATCACTGTTCTCTTGTGTTTGTTATACATCGGTGAGACTGCTTCATTGATATTCAGACAGTTTAACCAGCAGTGCAAACACAGGAAAGACGGAAACCGGGGCAGTGCTGGGGAGTTCAGCCAGGTAAATGCAGACTGCTAAAAGTAAAATGAAAGACAGAAGTGGAATGCAACTGAGGTCAGATCATCTTCTGAGACTATCTTTGTTACAAAAGCTTTGATCAGGTTCTCCTCAGAGGACATCAAGGTGCTTTCTGAAAGATTGACGTCTCTGTGTTTGAGAGTGAGCAGCTTTTAACATTTTTGGTCCGATCCTCCCCCAAATCCCTTTGATCTGCCCTTGACACTTCTCTATGGATCAATCCACTCTTTAACCTTTGAATGATAATTACACGCCAGTCTCACAATATTGACATGTGTGTGTATTGCTTCTTCAGAAAAGGCAGTAGATCCTTTGGAGTCAGTTGTGTACAGAGATGCTATAGACACCATGCTTTTTTAAAAAAAAGCCCAAACTGCCACTGGCATAAATAGAGATACTTCAAACACTTTCATGTTTCCCATGCTTGCCCTGCCTACTGCATCAGTCTGAGTGTAAGGGAGAACACACTGGACCATACCCGGCCATTTTCTCACCAAACTAATGGGCAGAAATAAAAAGCACTTTGGATGCTGGTAGACAACCTAATGATTACCAGCGACAGCCAGTAATTCACTCTTCAGCAAGAACATTTGTCAGACTAGAGAGAGCTAGACACAAGGACAGAGCTGCTGCCATCTTCCACAAAAACACTGTCTTTTCAGTTTATAAGGATGCGTGTCTCACCTCATGTTGGAGTGTCAACAAACCTTTAAGAGTAAATGTGTTTCTAAGATATTGTCTTCTTTGGTTTGTGAGGATAGGGTTTGAAAATAGCTTCCTTTGGGACTAAATGCTGTTACTTCACCTGCCCACACGGGGCAATAATGTCAACAAAAGCAGCAGCTGTTTCAAAAGTGCAAACTGGAAAAATATGACACATCCAGTGTGTGGCAGCATAAAGCAAGCACATAAACCAGGACCATTTCTTCATTTCTTCCATCATTTTCTCTTCAAATTCATAAAAATTCTAAAATATGCACCACTGCAAGAAGGCACCAACTGGGCCTTCAAGGCCGTGTCACAAGTGTGACCTGGCACAGACACTGGCGATAGCCCATGGGGATGCTGCAGGGTGTGTGGTGTGAGGGGTTTCCAGGCTGTCAGGGTTACCAACAAAAAAGCGATGGTAGCATGACTGGCAGTGTTGCCTCCAGGTGCACACTGGGAGATAATGCCCTGTTGATTAAGTTCTTGTTCTCCTGCCATAATGACCGGAGGCACAGAAGCCATGACAAGATGGCATCTTGACTTAATAAAATAACAGAAAGGAGATGAGGCTTTTCTAAAGGAGCTCAGGCAACTTTTGCTATGCAACAGAAAAATAAAACAGCATTGAAAGTATAAGAGCAGACAGTAACAACCTTGTTGATTTAATGAGCAAATAATCTTGTTATATAGACACCAAAACACATAGAGAATGTGTGCTGAGCCAACAACAACAATTACAATATTCAAAGAAAAAACACAAACTAACCAGGTATCAAAAGGCATTACTGTTCTGCATCCATTAAACTGGACTAACGTGCCTGTGATGTTATTTTGTGTTCATTCTGGGAGTTATAAACGGCAACAAGAAGCTCCTTCAGTGACCTTTGTGCCTGTTAGCACGAAGCCCTTTCCATCATTCTTGCCTTTAAAATCCAACCACAGCTCCAGTCTCAGTCGCAGAGGATGAAATAGAGGGCCACATGGTCCCATATTTAGAAAAATTTAAACAAACAAGAAAGAAAGAAAGAAAGAAGCATGGCCCTTCCTCTGGCTCTTTCTCACCCCTCCCTCTCTGAACAGATGCCAGGGATTATTCCAACCCCCCGACCAGCCATAAAGGTGCAATAATCTTATGGTGAGGAAACAAACAAAAACAGACGTGCAGCCATTAAACAGCTGCAAGGAGACAAAGTTTGCATGGGCGGCATAATGAGAGGCTAGCATGCGTTCAGGTTGAGCAAACACACTTGCGGGTTAGTGCAAGAGGGGTGGAGGGGGAAATGGGCAAGCGCTGTGCTGAGCACTGATGGTGTATCAAAGTCAAACCAGCAGCTGTCAATTGGCTCTGGACTCTATCTGCTGACCTTACTGCCTCTGGCCTACGCTCTCTCACTAGGGAAATATTCAGAGGAGGCTCTCTGTACACACAGCTCCATCCACACTCTCCCGCTTAGGTCAGAATCCACCTCGTGCAAGGTTGTTTGTACTTGCATGAGGTTTATGCCTCACCCTCCCTACTGACATGATCTTTGCTGTCATTTTACCTCCTGGTGTCGTTAAAATATACTGTACTGTACTCCTGTATTCGCCATATCCTGAATTAAGGCAACCTTTTTTTCTAAAAAAAATGCCAATCAGCAAAAGCTAAGAACTGGAGAGTGAGCAGGAGCAAAACCACCTCTAATTGACACTGTACTTGCAAAAAAGAGGGTCTTTCATTTTCAAGGGGAAAGAACAACCCGGAGCTGTTTGTTGTAACCCAGCCATCTCATTTGTTTCTTTTGTCTCTGTAAAAGCTGCGACACACTGTTAGCGGAGGGGGCTGCCCCAGAACATGACCGAGCAGTCTAACAGTTTCAGGGCTGATGGAGATGGAGAGGAGGGTGTTTATGTGTGCGTGTGTTTCTGTCTACCCTGTTACAGTCACAAGGCCTGATTACTGGTTACCTGTCTGTGCCTGACACGTTATTAACATGCTCCTCAAGCGGTGTCACTCCTGTACTCATCAGTGTGTCTCCCCTTTATTTCTCTCTTCTTATAGCATCCACCCACCCTCTCCTACCTCACCCCCTGTCCTTTTTTTTCTTTCCCATTACCGTTGAGGTGAAAAGGAAAGCCACCATGAGAAAATTTTCATTTTGAGATGACTGGCTTTTACTGTCTTGCTTTTCAAATGATATTTTTCACTCTAGAGGTATAACATTTTCTCCAGAGAGAATCATCTTTTGAAATGTCTACCTATTTGAAATTGGAGATGACACTAACATATTCATCCCATTTCACTTCTTTGGCCCAAGAAAGGGGAGCGGGAGCAGTAAACTCTCAGAAAAAAAGTATTCACTATTTGGCTCATCCCTTATTTGAATATGATGTTAAAATTAGATGCAGTGATAATCTTATGGGAACTGTTTGTAGAGCTGATTAGATGGATTTCACCCTTGCCCTTTCTTATTTCCACAAAAGTCAGACAAAGATGACCCCTGTGTTTGATGGAGATATTCAGAGAGGATTCCCTATTCTGGAAGAACTCGTTGCCAGATTGTTTTTGCTGTATCCTCTGATTTCCTGCATTGCCACCAACTTTGATTTATGGAAAGAAAAGAGAGGTGTTGAGAGGACCAGCGCTTCAACATTTGGATGACAGGCCTGATTACTTGAAACAACTGTCGCTGTTCCATTAGAAGGGGAGATAGGAGTCTTTTGGCATTATCTCAGGACAGATCAGACACCTGTCTCTAAACACCATTCATAATGCTTCGCTCTTGTTTCCGCATCCACAGAGCATTTGTGCCGAGAGAAAAATTGAGGGCTGGGAACAATACAAAGCTGGGAGGACAAAACTCTAAGTGCATTTTATTCTGTGCAACTCCTGCATTAAAATACCTTTAGTTACATCATTGTCTGAGAATTGAGTCTTAGTTTTTAAAACCCACAATTTACTAGGCATTATGTAAAAACAGAGTAATGACTTATTTTTCTTTTGGGTGAGCTCTGTTATTTAAAACCAGACTTCATCACCCCAAAAATAGGATTCAACAATTACAGCATATGTTTATCCATTATTCCAGTTACATTGGTTCTCTACTGACACTAATGAAAATGCACTTAATGAATAGCTGTATTAGAAAAACTAACTTAAGCAACAGTATTGATTGCAGTAAAAGCCCGAGCCAATGAAATGAATATGTGAGAGCAAGAGGATGTGAAAGAATAGACGGAGAAAAGTCTGGTTAGAGAGCAGAGCACAGCGCCTCCAGCCTGCCTTATGGTGAAGTCTGGGGAATGCATCCTCAAAGCTTTGACCTTGCCCTACACTTGAAAGCAGGAAGTGAATGAAAGGGGGGGCCATGGGAGGGATATGGTTAGAGGAGCCCTCCCTGATGACCTGGGTTTTACTGTGGAGTGCCAGGTCATCTGATATTTCCTCCAGGGCAGCCCAGGAAACCAACCTGTCCAGGTACAAATGCACTGGCTGGTGTTTGGGGAGGGTGGAAGGAGTTTGCCAAAGTACCAGCTATCACAAGTTTAGACCCAAAAAAATGAAAATAAATTTAAAAAATGCAATTAGTTACAGACAGACAGAGATGAGCACTAGATAACAGAAAAGAGAAAGCGGCTAGTAGAGTTACTGAAAATGTAGATAGTAGAAACTGACTAAAAAGGACAGAGTAAAAAGTTTGAAGTTTAAATGCATTAAAGGTATATCGGTGATTTAATAAGTGTGATTTGGTTCAATTCTGCAAGCAAACATACCTTAGCTGAATCATTTTGAGTTTGTTTTTTTAAATTTATAATTCATGAATTCTTAATGCACTGACAATAACGTATTACACGCTGTATCCATGTAATCTCATACAGCCACATTTCTCTTTTAAGAGAGGAAAAGTGGTAAGGTAGAGTGAATCCATCTGAGCCAACTTTAACCTCCAGCTGCCTTTAAGATTTTCTGAGCATGTCTCATAATAGGATGCAGTTGATCTGCTATCAAGACAAATGGTCAGTACGAGAGAGCGAGATGAGAGAGTTCAGAAAGCAAAAACAACAATAGGGTATGACGCTGTTGACAGCTGCACTTGGCATCTGTTGAAGAGGGGTGAGGCTGTCCTATGAGTACTGTGTTAGGTTTAAAAAATCCCCTCTCCAGCATACTGCTCATTAGAACCTGCATGGGGCTTCCCTTCTGAAAGGGAAGGGTGGAAGTCACACTGTGTCCACTCTGTTAATCCACTGTGACGAGCAAATTAGTTGTTCTGCAGTGGCTGTACCCACAACCTCAAACTATCCTGAAACTTTGGCAACTGATGTAACGGACTGATTTAAGGCAAAAGGTGCATGACCTTGGCACAACACATTTCTGTGAGGAATAGCTGCTTAGCACACATGAACACCTTTACCACAAAAGGGCTTGCAATGTGTTTAAAACACACCTCAGGCGATTTTGTTCTGTTTGTCCATCTAGCTTGCTATGTACCATCTCAGCTCCTGAAGCGCAGCCATACAGGAGGTGGAAAGAGCGAGACAAGCTGTCCACTGGCCTACATTATACATAGTTCTGGAATCAATTTGACATTGATCCTGGATAGCTTAGATGTTTTCCAGTAGTTGGTCAATGCCTCTCTTCACATTTCTGCTCGGCATGCTGGTCATAACTGTTCTGAAATAGGAGGCATTCTCCTGGGGAGACTCACTCCTCAACGCCTCCCTGCTCCCACAATCAATGTTACCTACAGCAGCTGCTCTGCCAGCACTCTCTTTTTTGTTTACTATATCACTTTTGTACACTATATTGTAGTTATGCACAAGAACAAGACTGAGCATAAGTGACAACAGCGGAGAAAGACGAGTCTTTCCTCAGGGGAAATGTGTGTGTGTGTGTATGTAAGGTGATGAGGTGGCTTAATGTTTCCCTTTTCCTTTAATATGTCAGTATCTGTATATTGCAAAGACCGAACAGGTGTTTGCAATCAAGGCTGATCGGTACCACAAAGGTTTTCAGAAGTAAGGAGTAATTTTGCAAAAGGCAATTACAGTAAACACAGAACCAGCAACACTTAACCAGAATTCAAAGAAAGCAAAGAAAAAAGCTATACTACCTAAATATAAATATACTAACTAGCTCAGTTCACTACGTTATTTGAGGCACTATGAAAGACTTTGACAAGACAAAAAATAAGGATTCTTTAATATTACTACATTTTAGTCACGTGCTATCCCTAAAAGTCCCAATTTTAATCGTTTAATGCACCTCCAACCAAGGTAGGTAGAGAACCTTTATTTAACCTGCATCTATTAGACAAGCTGTTCAAGATCAATAAGAAGGAAGTAAAAGTCGTAACAAGGTATTGCCAGTCGAACCAGAGGAGGCTCAGCCCTATAAGTCTCCCTCAGTGGCTTCACTCCAAGTCTTCTGATGCCCGCAAGTCAGTTGCCACCTGGGCCTCTCATTGTTTACCTCTGCAGCTGACTGTTATTAGAGCTGAAGGGAATGAACCCATAAAAAACTTTTAATTTAACAGATATATTATGATTTTAAAGTTGATGAGTGATTGTGATAAATGATCTTTATATCAACCCAAACAATTATGATTATATTCATTCCACAGTCAAGCAGCTATTCTCAATACTGTGCATCCGAGCAGCTATAAGATGAAGGGAAAGTGTAACAGAAAGAAGAAGACCAGGACCAAGAAGGAGCTGGCAGAAGGCAGGATTGTTTTGGCTTTGGTGCTAGAGCTGCTGTCTTAGATGTTCATTGAGAGGATGTAATTATTTGGCCTTGAAGGACTACAATGGTCAGCCACCGCCTCCCACAGGAGGCTACATCACCACAAAAGACAAATGAAGGAGGAAAGCAGAGACACTGGTGTACAGCTAAGCACAAGACAAACCTAGAAGAGTAAAAAAAAATAGCTGGCATGGGAATGGATTTGCAGCATGTGGTGTCTGACAAAAAGTGAACTGGACATAAAGTTGACTGAGATGAAATACATCCATCTTTGCCAGCCACAATTTGTGTGCGTTGTGACCCAGTGGCTGTTGCTATGGATGTGTGTGCCTGCTGATGTAAAGCCCATATGGGACCACCTACTGCTGTACCCTTGAGAGATGTGTCTTGTGTAATAATTCTATTATACCTCTTTCTTCTTTTATCTATTGCTCCCCCTCTTTCCCTGCAGGCTCTAACTTCTGGCAAGACTCTAAGATATGTTTGAGGCTTGGTGGAAATGTGGAGCGCTACCTTGGTAAACAGGGCAAAAACGCAGATGCATTGTGGTGGTTTGCTTCAGGGCGCGGCGGGAAGTGGCCAGGTTCACTTCCTGACACCCCATGGCTGTCTGACCTCTGGCGTCCGCGCTGCATGTCCTCTTCATCAGCTATGCAGCAGGATGTCTGTTCCCTCCCGCTGACAGCCCAACCAAGGAGAACGGAGAGTGGCGTAGTCTCCGTGATGCTGACCTTACCCCAGCCCCACTGCAGAGACTCCAGGCTGTTACCCCATTCTGTTGGCGAACTTTTATCCTCCTCCTCAAAACCCAACTTCTTGCCAACAAAAGTAAAAAAAAAACAAAAAAACTGCAGGAGCAGTCAAACTTACTAGACAAGAGGGTTCTCTCTGTGTCTTCTCTCTTTCTTATTCTTGTTCCCCCCCATTTGACAGATGCTCCAGCTTTGGCAGACAGCAGATATTGGAAGTGCCGTGTGAGCCAACAGCCAGCAGGTCTGTGTGATTTCTAATATAATTTCACGATTTGATCGCGAGCAGACATAAATGTTACATTTGTTGCATTTCTATGCTTTGGGAGAGAAAGATATTCTAGTGAAAATCCACCAAGAGGGCATTAAATGTCATCTAAATATAATTGAGGTGTGAGTTCTCCCGGTGGAAACATTGTAAGAATCTGAGCATTATATCCTTAAATATCATAAATTATTCCCCCCCCACCCCCCCCCCCCTCCCCTACAAAAGTCAAGAAGCAATGGAATCATGCATAAAAGAAGTGAGAGAGGAATCTAGAAGGTTCCCATTTACTTCATATCAATCAAACGATGTCAGCTTTCATTTTAGGGTAACTGTAGGACCAGAAAGACGAGCAGAAAGCGGCTGAGAGATTCTCACGTCTTCC
The DNA here is from genome assembly GCF_057381845.1 of Rhamphochromis longiceps. NCBI lineage: Eukaryota > Metazoa > Chordata > Actinopteri > Cichliformes > Cichlidae > Rhamphochromis > Rhamphochromis longiceps. The sequence goes on from NC_140576.1 coordinate 22,775,580, forward strand.
TCAAAGGCACAAATGAGCAGAATTCTGTCTCATGTGATCCTGAGAGCCTATTTATTTCAGCTCCAAAATCAATTAATGCCCACATTATCCTCTGAATTCTACTATTCAGTGCAGCCAAATGACTGGTGCACCCTTGCATGAAACCAATTTTAACTTTCAATCCTTGATGCCTCCCAGAACCACCTACAGGTCTTCCTCCAGAACTGCAGTTTTCCTTTGGCAGCATCTTCCATGTTTGCCTTTGAGCGTGTGGTGCACATTTGTTTAAAGTAGCCGTTTGCTGTGCTGAGAAGCTTTGTTAAAAGTAAAAATCTTTGTTCAACTACATAGTGAAATGGACTGAATGCAGAACGTTCTGATACGAGGACAACATGTGACAATAAAGTCAAGCTTGCTCACGATGTTACAAGCAGGAAGAGAAGAGGTGAAGGACAAGAAGGAGAAAGAGATGGAGGAGAGAATGAAGCAAAAGATGTTGTAAAAGGGCAAAATGTGATGTGTTTAATCTGACTGCTGTGAATGCTTTGAAAAGAAAAAGACTACAAGACTGAGCCCAATTGTCACGTCCGTCCACGGAAAGTGACATGTTCTGCTTTTGAGACAATGAGAAAAGACACGAAGACAAGACAGTTTGGAAATTTTACCATGGCGAACGGTCAGATCTCCAGCTCAGGCCAATTAGCCAGAAGAAACTCCCCCCACCCAACTACTAATCAGCATGGAAGGATCACCCTTTGTCTGTCAGACCCATGCCTTTATCTTCTTTTGCTACTTGGTGTACACCGTCGGCACGGCACGCAAGCACATACACACATTTAATTCTTTCACGAAGCAGTTACATTCCTGCAACTTCCTTTTCTGTTCTTGTCATCTCTCTGTTCGCTTCTCAGCACGCACACATCCAGGCGAAAAAAACACGTATAAGAACACCGAATGCAAAGGCAAGTGCACATATAGCACCAGTCAAATCCTCACGTGAACTGCTATCATTTTATCTCCTCTCAGCTCCTGACATCTCACTGACAATGATGTGATTGTTAGTTCTAGAGGAGGGCTCCCTTTAATTGAAGTGGGTGCGAGTGCGCGCGCGTGTGTGTAGCTATCTGTCCAAAGCATCGCCTGGCCATAGCCGGTATTGTTTGGCCTATCAGACAAGCTGTCAAGTGTTCTTCCCCTCTCTCTCCCCCACTCTCTCTCTCCTGGCTCTCTGCCGCTTTGTGTTCACGTTACAATAACGGGAATGTAGGACTGTGAAGGTCACAGATGCCTGAAGTCAAACCAGCTTGCTGGCATGAATGTTTCGTCTCCTAACAGCAGACTCCAGCGCCAGACATGTATGTAACACTATCCATCCACATGAGACACAGCCAGAGACTACTCAACACCAGTAATAATCATGTTCAAGGTGATTTTACCCAAAGTGAAGCTATCAAATGCTGAAGTGGGTCTGTGCAGTTGTATAGATTTTCACTTGTAGATGTTTTCACCAAGCAAACTTTTCCTCAACTTTTTCGCCTCTATCTGCATACTCCCATCTGCCTCGTGTGCATTATCAGTCTCACATCTCTCCCCTCTAAAAGTTCAGCCCGTTGAGAAGGGAGGCACAGAATGCTCTTTGTGAAGGCTGCCTTCGCAGACGGTAGGGAATCGATCAACCAGCCGCTCCAATGGCCTGCTCCTTTGTGAGCCCAGTCTGGCTCTGTGCAGCTCTCCTCTGTTTATCTCCCTCATGTCTCTTGCTGGCTACATGCTCTTAATTAAACATGCCGCTTGGCTATTAATTGTCAACCAGATTCAATTTGTTCCCTGGGCACACTGTGAATGGGCCTCTCCTCACAGAACAAAGGTGTCCGAACAGCCATGTCAGAGTCACACAAAGGGCCGAAAGCATCACTTCTATCTCAAACAGTGTGCAGGCAGCTACTGAATGAGGTGTTATCCAGGCAGGTTTCCAAGCAGATGTTCATGAGAGGTTCTGAGAAAACTGTCATGTACGTCGCTGCACTTTTTAAAAAATCTATGGCATCAAGTTAGAAACTAGGTATTCTTTCAGAATTTTGGTACCACGCCTAAACTTACATTACTGTCATAATGTGTGTATCTGAAAAAGTACCTATTCATTAAATACTCTAAATCTGCCTCGTTTTTAAATCTTGTTAGGTAGTTTTTTTCTCTTGCATGGGAATTCTTTGACAAATTGTGGAAACAAATAAATAAATAACCCAATGACTGCTGAGATGAATCTGGGAGTAAGCAGCTGCCAAGGCATAATATAATTCATGGCCATGCATCAATGTTACTGGAGACTGCTCCAGCACCCAGCCAGAACCCACAGAGCCAAGTGCCAACACATCCATCCCCTTGCAATTCCCTCATCCGTCCCACCTCTCAGTCACTCCAACCATCACCCCAATCAATGTTCTCTTCCCAAAAGCCTAAAGCTTTGGGCCACAGCTGGTGCCAAGAAGGCCTGGCTGGGGCTATTGTGTCACTGCCTAAACCCCTCAACAATACAACGATAAACCTGCCCCTCTCGCATACAGAGCAGATGCCAAGCCAAAGGCTGTTCATACACTCTCACACAGAAACCTATATACTATTGTGTAGAAAGCCTTTTGCAAACACTTTGTTGTTGTGGAATTTTTAATGACTAAGGCAAAGGTATATATACAGCATACACAGAGAGGAGATCTTTTCCCCAGTGAGCTTCTGTGCTCGCCTTTTCCGCAATCCCAATATTTTGCTGCTGGTGGACTCACTGAGCAGTTGAGGAATTACTTATTTAAAAGATAAGGTTTCCTCTGTTGTCAGCAAAAACCGCATCTTGTCCATAACAGGAGAAAACCAATGCAGTGTGAAATCAAAGGTCACCCAGAGACAAATAGCACTAACAGGCAAGAGCAGGGGTGACAAACGCTCCCTCTCTGCGCTCTCCAAATTAATTAAGAGTGGAGATTTAACATGGCATCTCCAACACAAAGGAGAACAAGCAGTCTTGTTGTTGTTTAAGCCCGACTTTTAAGAGAACAAACACAATTTCCCCTTTTCTCTGTTGTAATCAAAGCGTGTTTACTCATGTCTCTCAAATGGCCGTTTCATCAAATGCTTTATGTCGCAGCTTTGAGAAGTCATCGATCCTAGCCTAGACCCTAAGATGCCTCCGTTGAGTTTGCGTCAGCCTCACAAGTCAGCCTGCCTTCAGCCCAAGATCCTTGGGGCACACATTAAATGCTTTACCCCAGGCAGCATGCTAATCCACAGCATTCGCAGGTGTCTCTGTCTGGCCGTGACCACAAGATAAGCACAAGCCTGGAGGAGACAGCAGAGAGCAATAGACACAAAGTGCACGTGTGAGTGTGCCTTTGCATCCAGTCCACAGTCAGTCACCCAGTTGAGGAGATGGGCTGAAAACAGCAGGTCTGAGACCAAGCTTGGATAATGACACCTCATCGGGGAACAGCTAGCGAGAAAACATCTGCATCCCCTTATCTCGGCAATGGCTGTACAGTCGAAATGACACGCCGATCATTTACTGGATTACCCTACAGTAAGCTGCTTCCTGATGTTCTTTCACAGATCAGTGTAGTGGAAATGTTTATACAGAGCGAGCTGGGACAGGAACGTTTTCTCAGTGTCTTAGATAAGCATGAGAAGCCAGCCTCCTGGCCTCAGGCATGGATCGCAGTGCTCTCACCTAGCATTGATCCCAATGTTCAGTCAAGCAATTGTGGACCAGAAATTTTAATAAGCTGGAGTTTAATTAGTCCCAAAAAGGTAAAGCTAATAACATTTTGTATGGTATCACTACTCTATCAATTAACCCTCTGTTTAAGTAATTATACATTACTTTAGAAAGTCTCTAAACAGAGTCAGGGAATTCAGGAAGAAATTTCCAGAAATACTGAATGTTGGGCTAATTCATTTTACAAGTAAAGAGTTGACTCCAAACAGAAACCCTGTGAGAAATAAAAGTTTGGTTAATTAGATTTACTATAAATGGCAGTTACTACCCACGACATAATATCCTCGAAATATACTGCATTTAGAAATGCTTCATTTATATTGCATTAAACAACGAGGGGTCTATGTCCTTGATGTTAGTGAAATATGGAATGGGGAGCTCGTAGCACAACTTAGAATGCACCAATCGCATGTAAGGTCATGTTCAGCTGTAGCTTTTGGCCTTTTAATGGTCATTTATTGTTCATCAAGTGCATGTGTGTGTACATGCTTACCGGTTTCTATGCGAGTTTTATGTGTTCTCTCCCCCCAACGGGGGGCAGCACCACCCTGGCCTCACTGCCTCCATCCACTCATCCATCCCACGTCTTGTCTAATTAAACATCGTTAACATTCATCCCAAGGTCTTATGCAGATGAGCACAGAGGGAATGTGGTGCACTGCGCATTACGAAAACAACTTGGGGGTGGCAGAGAGGTGAGCTCAGGGATGAGATGGGGTTGTAACCGAATAGAGATGTGCCTGGATATCTCCGATCTGACCTCATTCATCAATTAATTACCACCATCAGCAGGAGGTGATGTGGAACCACAGCTGAAATCATTGCACCGTGGCATCTTCACCACGAGTCTGTTGACTGTGTTTGTGTGGAAATGTGGGTATGAAAGACAGGAGCCCATTAAGCCTAAATCCAGGTATGTTAAAGTGTGTCATTGTGTATGTGTACCTACGGTATGACCAGAAAGCAGACAGATAGACAAACTGACAGGCATCCAGCCAAGCACTGCCAACGGTGTCTCCTCAACAGAGCTGTGATCACAGCTCAGTCCTGTCATGTGGCTGTCACTCTATCACTCACAGTCACACACACACACGCACAACGCCATCACAACATACCACGCTGCAGCCGTGCTAACGCCTACTGTATGGACAGATCTTAAAAGACAGTCTTTGTTCCTTTATACTGTCACTTGTATGGCATGTTAGCTTTAAAATTTAGAAAAGCAGACTGTTACCCTTCTGCACATATGCAATGTAGTAGATTAGAACCAGTCAGGTAAGCTGATGTGCCGAAAAGCCAAGTAAACATAAGACGAAACTTTGTTTTGGAATAACTGAAAGTAATAGAGGATTATGACAGTTGTTTTTCTTTGGAGGCTATTTTATCACAAACTGTGAAAATAACAGCAAACATTTTGGCTTTTAAAGCAAAATAAAAGACAGATTGGTAGCGTTAGCTATACAGCACACGAATTTCGCAAAGATCTCAACTGAGGTATATGTAAGTAGTTGCATTTGTCAAAGACAAAGACAGGATTTGTGCATTACCTTGGGCATGAATGGCGACTTACAGTGTTTTATCCAGCAGACTTAAATGGGTTTAAGAGGCTGTGGTGGTTGATATAGTCTGAGAGTGCCTGCTGGGGCAGTGGGACGGATGTGGCAGCAAGACTATGAGTTATGCACGTTGCACTTGGCCGTATGTTTTAGTGGCCAACCCTGTAGTCGGGCATGCGCAGCAGCACTTCCTAAGATCCTGTTTGTAACTGTCAATGGAACAAAAACCCAAAGGAGCAGCCTGCTTAAACTTACTCACCTTCACTGTCGGCCTCAGATTCATCTCTGGGCACAGCATGCATATTACATGCACTTAAACACACACTAAGACAAGTGCACTTCTAAAAATATATGTCTGTACTTGTGCACAGATACTTGTCACGCAAGCTCATGCATAGCACAGGGTCAGCACACCACATGTGGGCCTTTTCAAAAATAAATATTCTTTCTCAAAGGACCAGTGTCAAATGCATGCATGGAAAAGCACGAAAAGTATTCTGCCCTGCATAAATATCAGATGCACAACAGCCAAGGTCTGTCCAAATCCTCTCCCTATCGGCATCCACTTGAATCACCTTCAAGGATCAACAACTTTCATTTGGTGCTTTGCGTGTCTCTTCCATAAACATGCTATCCTACTTGAGCTCCACTCACTCTAAGTGATGAGCAAACTGAGGGATTAAACACTGCCATAGTTAAAAGTAAAACCAGGGGGCGCTGTGTAGACAGTCAAGCGCTGGCAGTGAGGGTGAGCAGGCGGGCTCAGGAAACGATGATGAAGTGCAGCATTAGTGCGGTGATTAACTCCTTTTCTCGCTCTTCCTCCTCTCGTTCAGTCCCATTTCCTCCCATTGCGGGACGGGAGGGGAGCCTCTGATCAGTGTGTGTGAGATTCCCTTGACACACCGTCCATCTGTGTGTATGAGCTGGCAAGCCAGCAGGCCTTCTTCACCAACATGCTGCTGAGATCCCATCTCAGTGCCTCTCCATTACAAACCTTTCCTCTCAAGCTCTTCAAACAGCACTGAAACTTTGATGAGATAGCGTCCCATTTAAACATGACACGATGTAAACATGTACAGAACATAAAAGTATAAAAACAAGAACATGGATCGATGTACTATATAAACCAATTCAAATAAATTTTACATGGGTCTGAAAACAACATTACCATCCTTGAATCATACATTACACACTCCTTTCTTTGTTCTGTGGTTTACAATGTGCAACTTGTGAAAGAGTTATGGAATATTTGTACAGGCGAGTGCAAGTTTGACGTTTCCCTTAAAAAAAACATGGTGCTTCACTGTGCAGTGTCAAAACTCACGAATCCAATCATCAGTTGAAGGTATTTCGGATTTTATACTCCTTTGTAGCGGTAGCCAGCTTTCTACCATCAGCACATAGAATCTGAAATACTTCCTCTAACTTGAGAGGGGAAGTTACATGAAGGCAGGGCTCTCAAACAGAAGGTCTAGGTCTGGGATAGAAACCTTAAATTCCTGTTGTAAAACATGACCTCCTACTTTTAAAAAAAGTCTGAATATATGACAAGGATTTGACTTGGAAAATATTCAGAGTTTTGAGGATAATCACCGACATGAGAAGGTTTTTTAAAATTATTTTAACGTTTAATTTTACAAAATATTTTCTGAAAAATCTGAGAATCAGGGGATGTGACTAGTCCATCTTGTATTTATTGTTTTCATCACATCACATCTTTAAATGAATGGCCAGTCAGCTTTTTCCAGTGCTCACAAGTTATTTCTAGTTGTGGCAGTGGTTATTTTTACTTGTATTGTTCACAGCTAAAGTGAATGCAAACACATATCTGTAAACCCTGCAAGACAAATGCAGCGCAAAACTGTACTGACTGTTCCTTCTCCAGAGCATTTCACACATTTCCACCATACACTGTACAGAAAAGACTGATGTAGTCAGCTTGACATCCCCCATTGGTTTGTTCTGAAGCCCTGAATCTTAGGACTGTGTGTTTGTATTAGGCTTTGAACTTCATTATTTCTGATGTAAAACTAGTCATTTTAACATGGGAGTCTACAGGGAATGACTCCTTTGGATCCAGGCTTAAGTTGTCACTTAACAAATTTTGGTTTTTTTAGGACTACCACACTGGCTTCATTTTAAAGGAAAATATCACTGCAAATTGTTACACAACAGTGAGCAGCAAAAGTTTTGTGGCAAATTTAATGGCCTTGTTAATGAAAAAACAACAATTTCGACTTCATCTTTCCTACATGTATATATTGCGTGATTTTTGGCCATAGAATATAAACAATGATTAATATATAAAGACCAAATAATATTGGAATCACAATTTCAGTATATGACTACTGGACTGTCCTAAGTCTATTAACAAATGCATGAAATGACACAGTGATCAAAACCCACAGACAAATGCAAAGATGGAGATAAAGTATGCAAAATAAATATTTGAGATTTCAACAAAGGAGAAAATCTAGTTGTGGCAGCAGACGTCTTGTTTGTTTGAACGCATCCTTCAGCTGTTATTATGACCGCTCCAGTGGGACCCAGCACTGAAACACATAGCGGTGGAATTGAAGCCATGTGTTCTAGCCAGTGATTTATAAGGTTTTGTCATTGTGCAATGTATATCAAACTTGATATTGTAGACAAGTTTATTAGATCCAGTGTGGGTTGCAATAAACTTATGATTGCTAAAATCTTACAGTCCTGTAGGTGCCTTAAGGGGATCTGTAGCAGGAATGCTATTTTTAGTGATTGGAATATTATACGTAGGGCTGTATGTGGATCACAACTGCCCAGAACTTCCAGCTTTTCTTTTCTTTTCTTTTCTTTTCTTGAAAGATGATCTAAGTATTCCCAGCCTCAAACAGATGGAAAATTGACAGGCCTGTGTCTGTTCTTTGGAGTGTCCAGTGTTGGCCAGCCGGCCTATTGGAACAGCGTTTTGCCCTCCAGGGTCTCTGAGCAGTCACATGTCACAGAAAACTATGAATAGCCCTTTCCAAGGAGTGATCAGAGGGCCAGGTGGCGGTGGCAAATGACCTGCACTCAATGGTGCAGTAATAGTTTCACCTCTTCACCACAGAGGCTATTCTGTGATCACAAAGCCCCCACTCATATCAGCTTGCATCACCAGTCGGCAAGCAGGGAAATCCTGCTTTCTTCCTCCTTGCAGGTGCACAGAAAAAATCGTGACTATTGGAAAACCAGCAAGGTGAAACACACCTGGAACATGAGTTACATAAATCCAGTTCCTGATATTAAAGGTCTTGATGGCAACTATGTAGCAGTGCACAATCCCTTCTTTTTTAATGCTACTGTATACTACTTGTACTAGGTGTAACATTTTCTTATACTGGAAACAATTTTTTGTATGCATTACTCATAGTTGGTACAATTTGTGGCATCCCTCTTGCATTTTCAGCCCACTCCACAGGTACTGGGAGTGCCTTTGAACAGAGGTCAAAATTTCACTCAGGCACAGTGTTCTGGGAAGCGAATGAGAGTATTGAACAGTTCTTGCACTCAAAGGCTCTTGCCTTTCATATGCAGATTGAAAATGATACCCTGTGAACAGCAAACAATTTGCACATTTTTGTTAATCATTCACTCAACAATTTGGCACAAATCTTTGCCAAAACAAACTCGCTCCTTGTTTTTTCAACAAAGAATAAAAGTTTGCATCAATTCAAGACTGCTGCTCCTGCAAAAAATGATAAAACCCACGAAAAGAGGCCGTCTTTCACACAAAGTGGCAATCAATGTTAATCAAAACAGTATTTACAATGTTTGGAAGATTTTCCAGTGTTTCCACGTGTTATAACAACTGTTAAGTGCCTTTCAGTAAAGGTGATTCTTACATCACTTTGTATATCTCCTGTTGTCTCTATTTCTCTTCGGTGCCCTTATAAATTATCAACAATTGCATGCCAAGGCTTCTCTTTTTTCCAGGAGTAGAAATTACAGCTGTCTCCTCTTCTCTCTCTCATCCTGGCATCGCTCATCTATTATTCAGTTTTTAATTTGGCTATTTGAGGTTTGTTCCCTCGTTTGGCGACAAGTAAGCCTCTGCTAAACAGGCACCTTATCCATTACACTAAATCTAGCACACAGCAGACAGCATTCTGGAATTGACCATTAGAGGGGTTATTGATATAACCACCATTCCCCCTCATCATTATCCCTCTAATTTATCCGTAATTGTATAGCAGCTTTTTGGAGTTGTTCTCACCTTGAATGCAAAGAGAAAGCATCTTCACTTTGTGAAACATATCCCATGTTTGAGTGGTTTATACAAAAAAAACAACAACCCCAAAACACACACACACACACAAAATATCCATTAAATTATGGAGAGGCAGCATTCACTCTAGGCAAAGCCGGGTCTCGATTGTGGCCATTTTGTTCAAGAGCTTTTGTATTTGTGACAAAAGTTTCCAAATTGCAGTCGGCTTTTAGCAAGGGTACCATCACACTTCTGGTCGTCGTTACAGAGAGATAGGCCTCTCTGACTGATCTTCAGACTCCTATAATCATATGCAATTGTGGTAAAGTGAAAAGAAAGGCACGGCTCTTTACTGGGATCTATGGCTCATTGTATCTTGTGTGTCACACGAGCCAAGGATCAATAGCACTCAATAGTCTATTAATAGGCAAGTCTTGGCTCTGTTCAGCGTGTAGCACCAGCCTGTCCACTAGACCAGGCCATGAAAAGAGGAGGGTGCAATAGAAACCAATCCTTGCTCTTCTGTTAACAGTGAAAGCCTCTTAATCATCTCAGTTTCCCATTGACTTACTGCTTCTCTCTCTCTTACCAAAGGTCCATCTTAGGGGGATAGTTAACCGACCCCCACATCCCTTCCTTGCCACAAGGAAAATGACTCTATCTATTAAGGAGTTTGGAAGTGAGGTCAAGGAGGTTTTCATCAATTAAAATGCAACACTTTTGTTTGGATAATTCTCTCTCCATATATTTAGGTAGATATATGCATATGCTTGTGTAGGACACTAGACTATTATGGCATCTTAAACTGACTTGCAATTACAATTAACACTGAAGATTTTTCTTTACAATAACCCTTTTCCCACATTGAGATCTGATGATAATAAGCTGCCCTCTAACAGAAGTGATTACTGAAAAGCACTTGGACAAGTACGAGAACCTCTTCATTTTAAGTATAAGTGATCCGCCTAATAGACCGTAGTAGTTATCGGATAGAGACACCAAAATCAGACTCCAAGTCGCTCACTCATGCAGGCAATCAAAGGACACCTGAGTAATATAAAACAAATATTGATATTGATCTGCAGTCTTTAATTTCCTCCCACCTCTAATAATGCTGAAAACCAAATAGAGCTTCGGGCCTTCCATTGTTTACTATCTCGCACAGATTGTGGCATCAATTCTGGTCGAGGAAGATTTATTGATGAATTCCCTTGTGTTTGTTTAAGCCTGTTGTTTTGTCGAGAGTCATGATTAAATGCTGCACTTATAGTTTAAAGAAGCGTTTGTTATTTCCATCATTTACTTGACAGAAAGTAATGAATACACTGTATCGTGGCCCACATCTTTTGACTTTATGATTACTTTTGTACACCATGCTTGATAAGAAGAACATAAGGGAAGAAGTCATTTGGTAGGATTTAGTTTGATATTCTTCCTTACTCTGGTTCTTCCCCCACCTTGGGCACAGCCAGTAGGGAATGTAACTAGGAAAGGGAGGTGGTCAGCATCACATGATCTCCCCTTGGTAGTTGAGTACCGCCTCCCTTTTGGGAGATGGGGGCTGTCACATTCGTCTTTGTCATGGCGCGGCATGCCACCCATTCATCAGTTCTGCCAGCAATGGCATCCCTTTCCTCTGTGTGCCCGGAGACTGGGCACGTCTGGGCCTGACTGCATCCCAGATACACACAGAGAGCAACACACAGACACTCTGATGGATTCATTTATTAGGCCTTTCATTACCCAAGGGGGCAATGGTGAATCGCAATGCACTGAATGCCACAGCATTGCACAGCTATGCTGTTGTTGCCCTCTAGGCCTACTGCTATCATGGACAGACTTTCAGAGGACAGAATAATGTTCCAGAAAGTGTCTTTTTTGACACCGGAAGCCATTTTGGATTATCAAAGTAATTAAGTTATTTTACATATAGGAAAAAAGTACATTTGTTCTCGATATCTGCACTGCAACAAACCTTGATAAATATCATCCTACCCTCGTTCTTGCTAAAGCCAGAATGTGACTACTTTTATTTTTTGAACTACAAGTTAAGCAGGTGCACACTCCTTTTGTTTTACTGAGTGGCTAAATCTGCAATGTTCCTATGGCTTTATGAAGCTTGTTTTAAAAAGCCAACTCTGAATCAGTTCTTCTGTACGTGACAGCCTGCAGATTCCAGAGCAATCGGGGAGAAACCAACCACCAAGTAGATGTGTGAGGATAGAGTTCAATACTGCCTGCAAAACTTAGTATTATTGATTGCACAGGATGGTAAATTCAATATAGTCTAAAGAAGTTAGAATTGTGGATCTACAAGCCAAGCAATTCAATAGTGTTCATCTCATGCAATGGTGAGGATCTGGGCACTGTCTGATTCAATCCCAGAAGCTGTGGAGAAGCCTAGCAGGGATGGAAGCGCCAACAAATGCAATACGCTGCAGCTTCAGAGAGGATCTTAGGAGTCAACAAATTTAATAGAGCCACTTTATCCCCTCATATGTTCGTGCAACTAGATTTAGAGTGTGGAGGTTCCCCTGTGAAGCTCCCAGGAGCTGGGGGGTTTATTCTAAATAAACTGTTGTCTTTACTGCATCTTTCTCCAAGTCCAAGCCAAGCCCTGGTTTAATTACAACAAATCCACTGCATTTGTTCACCAAATGCCAGCAATAAGGAATGCTTAAAAAAACTGCTCAAAGCAACTGCTGTCAACAATAATGGCAGAGCGGACACATCTCTGCCTTCCTGTAAAATATTTTATGTTTCACTCTGGGTGTAAACATTAAAATCCTTGTCTCTGATTCTACTCAGAGGGAGAAGAGGCAGATGGGAAAAACTGTCACAATGATAAAGAGGTTTTCATCTGATGAGAGAGATGCTCATTTAAAAACCGCAGTTGAAATTTAAAATCATCTAATCCTGCGAGACCATGTACGGCTCAGGCACAGGCACAATAGCGACAAGCCTCTCATCTCACCCCGGACATTTACAATCAAGGCCAAATTAAGTGTGGCATAAATTAGCCACAGATAACATAAACTAGCGCACAGGGGATGGAGGAAGGATATGATGTACACCACTCAAGAGGATGTGATACATTTCTTTTCAATTAAGAGTTTGAACAATGTCAAATCCTAGCTTTAAAATTGCCGGTAATAAAAGAACTCATTTGAATTTTTGCTCCATTCTCTCACGATATTAGGATGAGGAATGACTCTTTTAAAACGAGGAGAAGAAACAGAACAAGATAAGCATTTCTAATTGCCGCCATGTTTGTTTCCTAATATGTGACCCATGACACTAAAATTATGCAGTTTGAAAATAAACAACAACAAAAAAAAGATTCTAGAGAGGCATTAAAGTGTTCTAGGAGGGTGCCTAGACGTGCTAGGAATGCTCAAATACAAATTTAGCTGTGAGGCACCCTGAATAACACAGGCACTGGTTGTAATCCCAACACTATGCTGCACTGTCAAGCAGCTAATAAAAATAGGCTGCTGGCAGATCAAGTCTGTGATTCAAATACATTCAAAGCCTTTCTTAACTGAACTGCAAAAATCCCATTCTAGCTCATTTTCAGACTTTTTTTTTCCCCTTTTCTTTTTCACTCTCCCTTCCTGCTTTCTTATTGTTCTCTATGTCTCTCTCTCCTCTCTCACGCCATCTCCCCGTCTCCCCTCTCGCAGTATCATTGCTAAATCTATTTGGAGCCGCCGCTGGGAGCAATTGAGCAGAAATGGGTTTGTGCACATCTTGAAAACTGTGTCTGTCATAAAAACACAAAGGTTCAGCACAAAGAACCGGTTAAATATCCATGCATCTGGCCACTAGTAGCCTGCAGGTGTCCTCAGCTAGGGCAACTGTTGACTTGGAACAACATCAGCAGCATACTCACTGTATTGTAAGTTTGCCTTAGAAATGTGTATACAACAAAAATCAATTCTCTGTCTGCCTGGGACTCGTAGGTGTGCTACACAGGCTATTACACAACTTGACCATAAAGAACACAAGTTCGGATGACCAGCATGTACAAATAAACTGCTATCACAATAACAATACCTCAGAACCAACTGCAGTACAGCTGTGCCTAGAGAGACATCACACTCGCCGTTTGACGAATCAAGTCGCGGGGATGGCGCCATGCGACAGTGCCACTTCCATTTGTCGGAGTGAGATAATATGTCTTCAACTAAAGCCTTCTGAACCTCAAAGAGCACGTTCATCTCCATGACTTTGAATTCATTACCCATCAATGATAAGTCTCCTTTTCACACACGGAGCTCTATTTGTCAGTGTCACCACACAAAGGAGAGGGCCAACTTATTCATGCCAAACATGCCTCCAGTTTCAACTTTTGGTCGCCCCTTTGAGCACTGTTTTTTAATTAAAAGAGGTTCCCTTTCTTCTCTCTTTTTTTCCTTAGCACGAATGTCTCTTTGATACCACTTTCCTCAGCTTGAAGTAGTCACGATAACATATCTTTCAATTAGAGTTTTATTGTGACTACCATCTGGTTGCCATTCAACCCTTCTTTCCTCCTCAAGCCACAGTGTACCTGCAATGAGGAAAAGTGACACATGGGTCTGCATAGAAACAGCTCTGATTTTCACCCATCACACACTGGCAGGAGAGGGAGACCAATGGCTTTTATCTGCAAGCTGAGGGAACACGCACCGCCTGGAGAGAAGCTGCGTGGTGGCGGTGCATGGCGGAGGGGGGCCGCTGATGAGTGGAACGCAATGTGAGGCGACGGTGCTGACCCAACTCCCTTCATCCCATACCTCGGCTGCTGCTCTCTTCACATTGACAGGCGGGTAGATTGAGGGCTAAGATTAGCAGCCACTTTCTCACAGAAGGCCAGCGAGATACAGTATTGAGAATGAATGGCCACATCATGTTGTCAATGTTGTAACCTTGGCAACAGACAGGGTACTATTTTAGTCCCCCCACTGGCCACCGGGATGGCTGGTAAGACGACGAGCTGAATCTTCACCGCTAATGGTCAGGATTACACACAGACACATGCATTCACAAGCAGACACACACAGGCACGCGCATGCATATACAAGACAGGCTTACATGCAGTAACTAAGAATCACGTTACACATCTTATCAGGCCTCTGATACGAATATCTGCATGCATTTACATTTTGGGCACCTCAGCAAATCTAGCTAGACACAAGGAAAATGATAGACAATGGCAATTCAGTCCTGAGCACGCAAGTGAAATCCATTCATGAACATCTCATTCACATAATTGCAGTCTAGTCTCATGTCTACACATGCAGCAGCTTCTGTATCAGTTGCTTTCAGCCATGGTAACAAGCCCATTAATGGCCATGTCTATTCCTAAGCAACCAAACTGAAACATTAAGACATAACAAATCCAATAAACACAAACAACACAATTCTTGAAATGGCTGTCAATCTGCTGTTCATGTTACTGTTAACTTATTAAAATGATCCATTTAATTTGAGTTCTCCACTTTGAACATGGATGGGATGCGAAATAACGATTAGGTTTTTATAGGTTTACAGCTATGAGGTACTTGACATAATTGTACAGAGTCTTTAAAGTCCCATAAGGTAGAATCTTTAGTTATTGTGCAATTCAGTTCAGTTCAAAAACTGTTGCCTCAAGGCTCTCTGTAAGGTCTTTAAGCTAAAGAGAGGGAAAACCCCAACGATCAAGCACTTGGTGACAGTGAGAAGGAAAAACTCCCATTTAGCAAGAAGTCCCAGCCACCTGCTTCAACTGGTTGGGGAGCGTGGGGAGGAAAGCAATGATTTATCGTATGTAAAAAAGTTTCCTCCCTGTGAGAACAAGTTATAAACGCAAGATTAAAAAATAAAATTACTTCATGGGACTTCAGTGGCCCCTTATTTTTTAGATGTCAAACTAACTTGCTCTCAAATTATTTCCTGTAACCTAAACACAGTGAGGGTCTGAAGGCTCTTCTCATCAGGGGCAAACTAACACAATCACCTGTCTGAAATCATTTGTTTGTGTTGTATGAAATAATTCCTCATTTGCTTTTATCCCCTGTGATTATTTTGCAACCAGAGTGAAGCCAAAGCGCTGTATTAAAATCTAATCTTCAAACATAAACCTGGCTTCTACTGATCAGCCGTGGGCTATTCATCACTGCCATTACCTCACCACGCATTTTTATCCCTTCCTCCTCTACTGCTGCTGGCCAAATCTCCTCCCTCTTTCTCCATCTGACTGACCTCACCTCTCCCTCCATCCCGAGTCCCTCTCTTGATTTACAGCCTCCTGTTCAGCCCATTCCTCGTTCTTTTCCTTGCCCCTTTCCTTGGTTCATTCATTATTTCCTTCCACCCAGTCTCACTTTTTTTTCCATCTCCATCCGAGAATGCATTCATCCAGTTCTCGTCTTTTTTCCATTAACTCTTTGCCATTATAATTCTACTGAATACAGTGTTACAGCCTTGGAGATTCTCATTTATAGTCTTTGGAAGGCTGACGCACCAGAACAGATTATTTGTAGGTAAAGGGGTCATAGGAAATACATTTCCACTGGATATATGATTTACACATAATCAAAAGCACTTAGTTGCAGTTCATTAGGCACACCTGTCCCTAAGTATATCATACTTTTGGAAGGTCTTTATGTTTAGCTTTGTGTTTTAGTATAGGAATATGTAGACTGCAAAAATCCAGGGTGTATATAATTTTTAAGCTTCAGTTTGTGTGTGTATTATGTTACAGGGTAGTAGTGACACTTTTCAGAGCTGTATAACCACCCATAACAGTATATCTTTACACCAAGTTTTGGCAACACAAAACCATGCCCATATTGCTTTTAAATACACTTAGTAACTGCTGCTTTAAACCTACAGTTGTACACTGAGACAGTTTGGTCTTTATAAGAATACCTTTTTTGCTGCTTTCATGTACTTTGTTCTTCTAATTTTGCCTGGTCGTTGCGCATACCCCCAGTAGGGGGTCCCACTTTTTGCCTTTTTGAAAAATTAAAAATAGCATCACTCCAGGGCACTTTAGCCGCAAGTGTTTTTCCTTTACTTTCTGTCGGCAACTGGAAATGCTCAGAAACTGGCTGACTGCTGAATCTGGAGGATTAGGGAGACGGCTCTTTGATCAGGGCTGGGTGAGCTCTGGGATCTCTTCTTCTCTCTTTCTCTCCCTTATTGCTCTGTTTCCATCCTATCCTTCTCGTTCCTTTTCTATCAGTTCTACCCCTCCTTCTATTTTCTCTTTTCCTCCGCCCACATTGGATGTAAGCTGCGGGTGCTTTGGCCATGCCTGCTGGCACCCCAGAGCTCCCAGACAGGAGGTGGCAGTGTTACACAGTCGAGACAAATGGGTGTACTGAGGATGGCATCACAGGAGAGTAAGCACTTGTGAGAGGGAAGCAGGGGATAAGGACAGCATATGAACTACACGCTTCTGTACAGATGACATGGGGAATAAGTAATCCCTGGCCCCTTCTGGTCTGACTCAGCAGTCATTTCTCTGTCTCCCCCACTGGAGATAAGTTTAATGGAATTGCAGCATTAGAAGTACTGCATAGCCACAGCTGGGTAAAACTTGCAATACACCTCTTTCTGTTATGAGACACAGACTTGTTTGGTTTTTCCTCCCTATCGTGGGGCATGTGTTGTAGGCAGCTGCCCTTCTTCACATACACTATAGCAAAGTGTGGGAGGGGTTCTGAGGTAAGCAGAGGTGGCTGCTGGGACAAGATGTGGGCAGAAATTCCTTTATCAAACTGGCTTTTGATTTATCTAGTGGATGAGGAGAGGGGATTACTATCCAATGCTATGTAATCGCACAGAGCTGAGGAGTCATGAGCAGTTACACAGACAGCAGCACATCTGTGTGTCGATGAAATATTCAGGAGTAAGACAGCTCTCCAGAGGAGAGCAAGCTGCAACTCCTCCACACCTCCTCTACCAACGTTAATGATTTATCAATAACTCTACCCTCCTGCAGACTGCCTAGGATGTTGGGCGCACCTCATTAAAAACACCTGCCCAACATGGGGAGGGACCTGACATCAAAAATAGATCTATACAAAATATGGGAGAGTACAGGAGTGGGCAGGTCTTGCCCAAGCAACAGCTTTACCACCGGAGATAGAGAGGTTTAGCAGCCCCCAGCACCTGACCGCCCACTACCCCAATCCAACCACGAATACAGCCTAAAGTGATGTAGGAGTTGCATCCACTACACATAGTACATTTCCAGAGCTTCCATCTGTACAGCATACTACATACGCTTCTTTGAGGCTTTGAGTCAGAAATGGCCAGAGAGATAGCAAACCTTGAAAAGGCAAAGAAGAGCTTACATATACCCACATCTAATAACTGCACCAAACCTCTGTAAAAGTTGTGTTTTACCAAGAAAAGGTGTTATTTAAATAAACCATTTTGGCACCTGCTTGTAGAAATATTTAGTTTAGCAGTTTTCTTCCCAGAAAATGAGTAATCATTTGCTCAACTGGACCACGGCACAGTGATTACACCAATATCGCAGGTAATGGTCCAAAGGTCTTTCCAGTGTCTGTTGCAAAGCTAAGCCGTAACTGTACACTAAAAATAACTCCCTTACGATTTAGAGGAACATCCATTTTGAAAAGGGGATCGCTGTAGGGGCAGAACAGTGTCCAAGGGAGGTGATGGAAAAGAGGAGATGGGTGGTTTACTGTGAGTGTGAATGTTGTAACTATAAAAGCAGTGGGTTGATTCATAGGGAGAACAAAGGGAGGGCCAGGCACAAAAAGTTCATAACCATAGAGGAAGCCTATTAACCTTGGTTGGTACTTTAAATGTCATTATTTTTAGCTGACACAACAAAAAGGCCTGCGAGAGCTGTTCTCTTAGCGATGCGCCATGTAAATCACTTTCGCAAAAAGGAAATTACTTCCCGGGGCCCAATGTTATTAATCTAAATTCTCTGGTAAGTCAAATTGTTGCACATAATAAATATGGAGCAGCTCGTGATGCTTATCTGCTGTGACACCCCATTCTCGCCAAAACATTTTTTTCCTCATTTTCTCTTTATTCATGTCTCGATGGCGTTCTTGAAAGAGACAGCTCTACTAAACAGCACTAACACTGGAGGAGTAGGACGGGTGGGGAGGGGACAGGGCTGGGAAGACACTCTGTCTCTCGCTCATAGTCATCTTCCTATCCTTTGCTTATATGATGCCTGTCTTGGCTGGCTTCTCTCTCTTGCATGTCTTCATCTATTCCCTGTCTCGGACTGTCTGGCTTGATGGCACACACGCGCACACACAAACACACACACACACACAAACATTTGAGCTCCTCTACCCTCTAGTTGGCAGCTGCAGATCTGGTTGCCAATATAGAGCGGACCAGATAACTCACTACGCTGTCATATTAGAATAAGCAGCCTTGACAGAGGGATCATTTGCATGCACCCCATCACCAAATACCGAGTCGTCTCCTGTTTTGCACAGAGGCCATACTGTCTGCCGTAGACAGTCAGACACAGAGAAAGGCTGAGTAAAGTCGGGGAAAAGGTGAGCGAGAGGTAGAAAGAAGAAAAGCCAGACATGGAGAGAACAGAAAATCTGAACACATGCATACAAATACTGGACACTGCTGGAAAATACAAAAAATTGTCTTTACAAAATAGTGTAACTGCCCCTTGTGATATTGTCTTTACATGGTAAAACTGTTGCTTTTCCACGGTGATTCACATAGCTCTGGGACTGGCAGGATTAAGAGTAGGGGTCCTCTGGGCTGACTCAATTATGTCTATGTGTGCGTACATACATGAGAGTGTGTGTGCACAAGTGTATCCTGATTATGCAGGTATAATTGTGGAGAGGTGGAGAAACCAGAGCCTCAAGGTCAGGGTGGTGTGGCTCATCAGCTCTAGCCTCTATCACTTTAATTAACTCCTCCGAAGGGCTTAGGAAAAGGCTCTTGTTAAAAATTCACCACAATGGAGCCGGCAACCATTGTACAAGAGGGAAGGGCAACATGCAGGTTTCTAAAAATAACTCAGCACATGACTACTAAGATGGGCCATTATGTAATTTCACTAGCTAGGAAACTAGACCAACTAAAGTCCGTGATAACTTTTGTAAAGTAAGACGATGAAAAACAGCAGAAAATGCTGCTCTTTGAACTGTGCTCAATTCCTGTAGTTCTAAATCAAACAAATAGGGGACAGGGCTGTGCCAGATTCATACATTGCCCAACAATGTGTAGAGGTCTATAGTAGTGTGATAGTAGTGCTACCTCAGCATAGCTCTCACAGGGCCCTCATTCTGCAGAGAGGGATGGAGGAACAGGAGAGGTGATATGAAAAGCATCTCTGCATACAACCATGTTTAAATGTCTACAACATATGTTACATGGAGCTATAGCAGAAATTGTGTTTGTTGTGTGTTGTGGACAGACAATAAAATTCTAAAAAATCCTGTACTTAAGCTTAAGTGTAATTAAGTTAGTCCAGTCTTAAGAATAAAGTTCATTATTATGGCAAATGGGCAATCTAATGGAGAGTAGCAAAGATGTCAGGAAACGACCAAAACTGTGCTTCCGTCATGGGACACTTTTCGCAACGAGACATGTTGCAGAGGGTGGTTAAGGACAGATCTGTATCATGCTGTTTGTGGATCAATTTGAGAACTTTAATTAGCCAGGGGGTAAGGGCATGCAGTGCAGCAGGCCCAGGTAAAGCTCATCAGAGAGTGGGTTTACAGGTGCCTTCGGCCCTAATCTCTCCGCCCATCTTGCTGAAATTAAAGCGGCAAATGGGAAATTGATTTCTAGCCCCCCTGTCCATGGCAATATCTCCTTTTGTCTTAAGGACATAAGGTAGGTTTGCACTTGCCTAAGCTGTTCTTTAAAACGTTCATTATTGAAACGATGGGCTGCGCTGGCAGAGGGCCAGGGCAACCACGAAGAGGATGAAGTGTAGAAGAGCCCTCTAAGCTGCTGGCTTTTTCATAGCAACAGGTTGTTCATACAACGATCCTCAATACAAGCTGAGTGGAGACAACAGCTTTGACCTTTTTGCTCAACCTCCAACCCGAGCTGCTGCTGACATGGCATCTACGGCAAGATTGAGGAGATTAAACCACTCTTAGAGAGCTGGGCTCAACTCTTCAAAGAGAAACTCTCAATATTATCCAGATGATCAACTTAAATCAAATATGTTAGATCTAAGCTAATGGAAAAGGCCCCACAGGCTTTCCAAGTTGAAGAAGCACAAAGCGCTGCAACTCCAATCTATGGAAAAAGCAGAACGACTACAGAAAACAGGAGTGATTCAGCAGAATCTTTGAAACGATGGGCTGGCAAAGCCGTGGCTACTGATATCACATAGAATCAAATGGAGTCTAATTCATTTCCCTCCCTGCATGTCACTTTCCTCAGATCGCAGTTTCTGTTGTGCCGTGTTGATGTTTTCCACTTTATGGCAGGATGCTATTTGTCATTCTAATGAACTTCTCTGTGGGAAAAAAAATCCCAGGGAACATTTCTCAAGATGTCAGGGAGCAGAGAATGTAAAGTGTGCAACACAGTTAATTCAAGTGGGCCTGCCCTGCAGGCAAGAGGCCTGCCTGTGTATCAGTTCATAACAGGGACAATTCATGCCAAATTAAGGGAGTAAGAGAATATACAGGAATAAGTCCAGAATGTTGTGAAGTCCCTGCTTCCCTCATTTGGGAAAATCTGACAGACATCACTGACAGGGCAACCTGTCAGTGAGGAACAATGCCGGTTTATCTGAAGCTCCTACCATAGAAATAATGGCCTGTGTACCTTTATGTTTTATGTAGCATGGGACAATATCATGATCCTGCACCCCAATTATTCAAAAGCTAAGAAAACCCAAAGTGCCCACGGCTAATGTTGCTGTGAGAGCATTACAGAGTCTGGTCTACACTGTATAGAGGAAGAAGGAACTAGCTGGGCTGTTGTGCGCACGTGATAAATCTGCTGGTACGCCAGGGCTCTTTTCTCATTTGTTAGGCAGCCATGTGTGAAAATGTTAATGAAGGCCCATATAATCTAGGAAATTCTCACCATTAGAATTTCCTTCACGTAGCCAGGCTTTCTGCTTACACACTGACTATTGTGCGCATCAATCCTTCCACTGTCGTACTAATAATAGACCTAATTGCCTCAGTCAGCCCACTAGCTTTCTCTGCCCCTCTATGCATCTCAAAAAGGAGTAGAGAACTGTCTTATGACAAGCTCATGCCATAGAACATGGAGTAAATCAGGATATATATAACTACCAGACATAAATACCAGTGGCACTCTGCATGGTGTCCATCATCTACCTAGACTCCATCAACTTATCTCATAAAATATTAAGCATCCAGATGCCAAAATATTTGCCAGGGCTCAGCCAGACCGTGCAGCGCTTTTTTCTCTCTCTCTTTCTCATCCATTATAAATAGAATGGAATAAAACTAGGCCTCGTGACATGTTGTCTCCTCCGACCTCAAAGACCTACCCTATTTGCAGTGGTTTGTTTTGTTGGGGAGAAGCCCTTGTGAGATCTAAACAATATTTTGCTTGAGAATATTTAGCTATTATTGAATTTTACCCTGTCCTTGTACGTATATTGTGAAAAAAAATATGTAGATCTTCTTTGAATTTCCTGCTTGAATTAGCATTCAATGAATCTGAGTGCCTTTTTTCCTTCTTCGCTCAGAGAGGCAGAATTGCGTAATTACTCTAAAAGGAAAGGCAGAGGTGGAGGTTTGGCAGTCTTAATCTCTCAGAGTAGAGCCTCTTTAAGGGAGTGGTGACTGCAGGGCCAAAACATCCATAAACCTGCAGGCAACAGCTATCGCATCAGAGCATGTTGGTCCTGCACTACAGCACTACAGAAAACACGGGCAAAAACAATAAATCTACCCAGGATTTCCAAAGTCAGGGTCAGAATTGAAAGCAAAAAACTCGACAGTTCATTTTAAAACCATCTGCAGGAGATTAACATTTAGAAGATGGCCTACAATCTAACAGCCTTGAGGGGAAGGTGCATTTTTGAAAAAAAAAGAAATAAAAAAAGAAATAAAAAGCTAAGGTCACTTCATTTGTAACCATGAATAGCTGATATAGCAAAAATAAATACCAATTACAATATAATAAACCAGAACTCTGTTAAATTGATCCTGTGTTTTGTGTCTCTTGTATCCTATGAAAAGACAATATTTAGATACATTAACTAAGAATCACATGTTAAGATTTGCTATTAAATCTGCATTACAGCCAATAAATCCGTTTTTCACAGTACAGTTAGAGTTTCCTCTCATTCTGCATCACTGGCTCCAAGTTAAAACTTTTTAAGAGGTTTGAAATTATTTTATGAGTGATAATTATAATGTTCTCATAGACCACATACAATATATAAAAAGTGAACTGATTTTTTATATTGTATTGTATTTGTGGTATTGTATGAAATTCTGCAAAATTAAGCACTACTCAAAAGCCATACTATGTTTATGAATGTACCTACATTCTTAAGTCATTCACAAAGTTTGTGGGGGGGCTGGAGCCTGTTTCAGCTGTCATTTGGGGCTCGGTACACCCTGATCAGGTTGCCAGTCTGTCACAGTATAAACAGAGAGAGCGAGAGAGGCAACCATTCATGCTCACATTCACACATCCATATTTAGAATCACCAATTAACCAAACGTGGATGTCTCGGGATTGTGGAAGGAAACCTGCACTGGCTCAAACAGAAAAGTGATTGATTTCAATATGATTAAGAATAATATATGTTAACAATAACTAGGATATTTTTAATAAAATCATTCACCCTGAAAATGGTCTTCATATTTTGGACATATACTTTTACAACCGACCACAAAAGCAGCACATTGAAGGCAGCAAAAACACAACCAATAAGTTTTAGCCCTTACTTTATCTGTTTCAATAGTCACCCTTTTTTAGATTGATCTATTTTACTCGAGTTATCACTAAAGGCATACATTTGATTTTGATTTTTAAATGTATCCTGTTCAAAAACTCAGAGGCATTAAAAATCGTCTTTTCAATCATTTCAGTCGTTGATCTGTTGCTGCGTACAAATCGAATGACCTGTGGTATTTAAAGAAGCAAACATTTTGGTTTACAGACTTGAAGAAAGTACTTGTGGGATTTAAATGGTGTCTTTTAACAAAAAAATGTTGGATTTCATCTAGTTCAGCATCAAACAGCGTGCAGGACCTTTTCTTATCTTTTGATCCCCAGCCAAACACAACAGTCGCATCCAAATTGCTTTGCTGCTTTGAATGTTTGGAACATTTGCCTATGCACACCCACCCCCCCCACACACACATGCACACACACACTTCCTGAATACCCTCTAGGCTCATTTTGAATTTTTATAAAGGAGACTCCCACTGCAGCCACAGATAGATGAGCAGGTGTGCTAACCCCGGGGTCCGGAAGCCTTCCAATTAAGACACATAGAACCAAAAACATTCCTCCACACTGACCTCGCCAGCAAACATTCACTTCAACGAAAACACACTCGCTGCCTGCTTCTATGAGCTGTCCCTCCTGCTGCTCCACCCAGCATAGTTTTAAATCTATTTACATGAGCTGTGTAATAAACCCAATTTCATCTGGGTCCAGCTGTTCAGTAAAAAAAAAAAAAGAAAAAGAAGAAGAGGGAAAAAAGTATTTGTTTGGTTCTTTTAGAAAATGAGTATCTATATTGTATCTTTTTATGGCTGTGTATTTGCATGTGATTTGTGTTTATACATATGCACGTGTACTTCAAATCTTTCTCCCCTTCAAAGACTGCCTGGATCAGAGGCAGTTATGCTTATTGTGCCAACTTAAAAATAGAGGTAAGAGCGGAGTTCCTGCTGAGCTACAATACCATTTGCTGCTTTATTGGTACTGTGCCGAGTTCATGCCTCACTGAACACCTCCCAAGCATCCAAAATTATTACCTATCACATTATTTAGTCATTTGTAACTGAAAACATACAGTCATAACTATTCAACTAATTAAGATTGCCAACCTTGTAAAAAAAAGGTGTATATAAAAAAAAGAAGGATCCACCATGACTGACTCAATTGTGAAGATTGAGAGGATATTTGAAGAACAATGTAAAAGGGAAGTGAATTGTACTCTTATTTTTGCAGGTTGACCATTAATGTCAACCTTATCAAAGTCATTTGTCTCAGGATTTGTTGAACATCTCCAAAATGCTCTTTTGTCTGTGCTTGAGTGACACTGTTTTCTGAAAGGTTAATTGCTTCTTGTAGTAATAAAAGGCCAGATTCAAGACTGTGATTGACATAAATAGAGGTGCTCTCCCTCTACTTCGAGGTTTTCCACTATGTCCATACTTGGTGCTGGGTCAGTTTCAGACAATTGTGATTTATTATTAATGACATTCAGTGCACTTCCTGTGACATTCCTTTTATTGGGTCTTGTGCCTTTATGTGGCCCATCTAAGAGAGATGCTTGTCCGCCCATGGCCAGCTTTATAACCGAAGAGGAAATAAATTTTCCAATGTCACAGCCACAGTCAACAACGACTTATTTGATGCTAAAAATCAAATGATTCATTCCGCAATTGTGTATGAGAATTTACTTTTAGGCAACAACAATACAAACAGCAGTGTAATACATCTTCTGCTTCTCCACGCGAAGATTACTCTGTATCTGTGCAGCATTGGACTTCACACACTGGGACGCAAAGTTGACATAGCCATTTGCTAACATAGTCTGTTGTGTAGCAAATGCAGAGGATAGATTGGGCGGATGAAAGTTTAAAACGGGAACAAAAAAGCAGCACGAGAAGGATTCGGGAAAAACTTCACCAGCAGCTGAGGCGAATTGGTGATGCCTCATTTGTATTCACTCCTCAGTCCACGAATTCTCCACAAGGAGCTTTGGGGTTGAAAGATTTTAAAAGTTTAGGAGAATTGCCCACAATACATACTGCTGCAAAAAGACGTGTACGGGAAGTGTACAGGGAAGCTGAAACTCCAATGGCTCAGCAGGTTTTTTTGTACACACACTTGGAAGTGTGTGCCAGGCCTGAAGGTCAACGTGCCTCCTCATCAGCCCTTTTGTGTGGTCCACACAACGCACAAAGCAGCTGGAGGTTGGAGGCCCGGGGTGCAGGGCAGCCCGTCATTGACCACCACTCCCTGCCTAATTACCTCCCTGCCCTGGCCCTGTGTTCACCCAGCCCTCTCCAGTAAGTAAGGCTGGGCTGCTGAGATGGCTGGGAGCCTAGCCTCATTAGATCCTACAGAGTCCTTCTGACTTCAGCAACATGCACATACTACTAGACACCATCATACACTAATGGGTTAGCAAGAAGGCTGAGACAGATCATAAAACATGTGAAAATAGATCACAGAAGCACAAATCTTAGGGTTCACCTAACACACATTAGTCTTTTAACACCCTTACTTACGACGGGTAAACAATATGGAAATGCACGTTTTTCTTCTTACCAAGGTGTTATGGTAGTGACTCATCCACTCCACATCTAGGTGGTTAGTCCTTTAATGGGTCTACTAAGGACTCATGCGCACGCTCATATGCACACACCACCACTATCCCCCCTCCCGTAATAAGCTTTGATTCCCTCCCATGTCAGCAGAGTTTCCCTATCAGCGTCTTTCCCGCCGCGACTGAGATGGAAAAAGCTACTTTACTTAGGGGTCTTATTTGTTTGCCTGTTTGTTTCTCTCTGTTCGCTTTCATCTTTATCTTTTATGACTGCCCCCTTCTCCCTTCCAAACTCCCCAGAGAGACAGGCGTGGGGTGGGGAGAGGTTGGGGAGGGACAAGTGTGGGGAAAAGACAGAGGGGGGCTCTTTTGAAGGAGAACGAGGAGAATTGAAAATGGCCGGTGTTATGAAGGAGGCAAGATGAAGAAAGTCAATCTGCCTGTGAGGGTAGAGGAGTGGGTGAACGAGGGAGAAGGAAGTGGAATGAAAAGAGGGGGAGAGCGAGCGACAGAGAGAGAGAAATTCTGTTTGAGCCTCTTTGTCTATGAAAGAGGGAAATTAAGAGTAACAGCATGAAGAACCGTGTGAAGTATAACTTTGATAGAATAATCCTTACCCAGGGAACCATCCTCACTATGCTCAGGCTGCCAGGCTGTTGGTGCAGGCAGAGGCCACAGGGAGGTGCTGTGACAGAGGGGGCTTTGACAATAAAGCTCCTCTCACCAGCAGCACTGCTCATCAAGCAGTGTGCCGCTCCAGAGCACAAGCTGTTTTCTCACAGAGATAGAACTGTGACGATACAAGCAGGACCTATAAAAACTTTTTGCTCACGTAACAAGAATGGATGGCAGTAGAAGTTTCAAACAGGCCTTGTTTTATCACATTTTTTTTGACATTCCTGCCTAAGGCTACTAGGATCCAACCATCCTAATGCAGATTTGTAATTAAGATTCCCTTTCTCTCATCAAGCTTCTTTGTTTTTCCATTCACAGTTCTCACAAGGTCTCTTGTTTGCCAATCCTCCAGACTGTGATTGTCATAATTGCATTGCACAAATGGAATCAAAAGAGATGAGTCAAGTGTGAAAAAAAAAAAGAAAAAGAAGAGGGGGGACTACACTGCATAAATCTTTTGATGTAAACTTAATGAGGAACTATCTGCTCCTCACATTTGCACCTTCATTTTTTCCCCTGTTCAGGCACTGATGAGTGTCATTTATTTATTTGCTGGTTAATTTCTTTAGCGGCTATACTCTGGGGCGCACACGTTATAATAAAGAATGAGGTGATTTGTTTTCTCTCTTTCATCGGTGTGCTGCTTATGCCGTCCCTGATGGTTTGGACCATACAGCGACTGTAAGATGGAAGTCAGTATATTAATCAAGACGTTGGCAAAGTAAAGCATCCTAGATACTGCCAAATCCCACTGGTCTGCGTCACGACCTATCCCAAAATTCACTTCGGGGTCACTCTACTGTAAGATAATACAGAGTGCAGCCTCCTCCCTATCTATATGATCCATGACAGCTCAGGCTGTTTCCAGAGGACAGTCACTGACACATACACTTAGTTCCCGAATCATATCCTTGACTTTGACCTTCATCCAACTACTGCGCAGTAGCTTTGAGCATTACTGGTTAGGCCTTGCCTACAAAATGAGTTGTTAAAACTGCCCCTCAACGTGTCCTTTGGGCAGTCGTAGCCCCCTTTTGAACTCAGATGAGGTCACTCTGTGTGTGCTAGAGAAAGCCGAAAGTCCTGCAATCACTGCTGTGTTGTAAAAGCTCAAATAAAAAATTAATGCAAACTGTTGTTACTTAGCTATTCTCTGTTCTTTGTTATCACTGTTTTCCTCTCTTCCTCAGTTGTTCTCTGGACGTATCTTCCTTTATTATTCTCTGCTCTTGTCTTTTTTGGCTGTGATCCTTTTCACTCTTTTCAAATGGCGCTTTTTTGGTTTTCCTCACTCGCTCTCAAGCGCTTTCTTGCTCAGGGCTTTCTGAGAGGGCCATTCCCTCCTGACGTTTACAAATGAAATGAATGAAAACCATTGGTACATGACTCCTCTACAGGGAGACGCTCCATTATACCTTGGTTGACTCAAACAGAAGCCTCCCCTCGATTGGCTAAAAGCAGGGATACCAGCCTGAAAAGGGTTATCCTAGACAGCAGAGGATGCAGGGAAGTGGAATAATGGCAGGCTTACAGAGAGAGCCTTGCCCAATGTTTTTTAGCTGTTTGAAAATTGATTTATTCTTACCGATCCAACAAACCCCATGTATTCTCAACCAATGGATGAAGGATGAAAGGTATCATTCGTCAGAAACCCACTGGTCCACTCAAGAGAACAGAAGCTGTTTGTGAACGTGGATAAAAATCCCGCATGTACACGCCACAGTTATGTGTCATCTTTTCGCTTCAGAACTGCAGCTACAACACTGAAAAATTGGGCAAACTTTTTGGGGCAAGAAACATGATTTTGCTTTTTTATCCCCCTCAATATTCTTTAAATTGGATTTCAGTCCCCAGCCCCCCAGCCCCCTCCCTCATAATAGACTCCTTTATTAACCTGTGAAATGTTGCGAGAGCATAGCATAACAGAGTTCCTTTAAAAAGAATGTGCTCAACTTTTTCAGTGTTTTGAAAAAGGAAAAACATCTCTATTTTTTAATCCTGTATCCCAGAATGGTTGTTATTTTTTCCTCTCCCCTGAGGAGGAGTTAACAACCTTGAAGCTTTGTAAACATCAATGGTACGTGGAATAAAAAAGTAAATTATCAAAGTGATATTTCCCATGAAAACAAACATCTGCTATGATAAGTTATCATCATCTTGTATCTCTTGATCAATTCATACAGCAGTTTTCTTCTTTGTGACTACACCCGTTTTCCTCTATTTTATTACGCTGCTATCTTGACAGGCACTGATGTTTATCAAATTCTGGCAATTGTTTTGATGTTACTCATGATTTTCAGCGATTTAAATGACATGACAAAGGGAGGAAGCGTTAACAATCTTGTATTGTTAATATTAGTGGCGAGACCAGCGAAACCAAATTGGTGGGAAATAAAACAAGATGCCTTTGTGTTAGCGAAATCTCAGCAGATGCCAATCAAGCAATCTGAAAGACAGCTCTGTGTCCTGGGAGGGATGTAATGGAGTTCAATGTGAAGGCAAGGACGCCTTCCTCTGTAGACGACAAAGCAGTAATACACAGAGCAACGCGCTGAAATAAAACACAATCAATTCAAACAACAACACCACTGTGCTGGGACCCTCCCCCGCCATCCAGGGGCTTCCAATGTTTCAGAATGAAACCGAAAGCTGGCCCTCCTGCCTCCCGTCGCCTCCTTTCCTCCCCGACTCTCCCTGTTCACATCCAGCCTCACTTCCTCCCATCATAAATCTGGATAAATCCACAAACCACTGTCTGGCATGCTCCATCTGTCTCCCTCACTCATGTACTGCTAGAGAAAACCTCTCTGCATCCCTGCCTGCCAGCAGGCTGTCCTCCAGGCACACTTAAAAAAGAATGAAACAGACGAAAAAAAACGGGCTGCCGAATGTACACTGCGAAGACACGATGGCGACCCACCTCGACATTATATCACTGCTATTACTCATCTCCGTAAAACAAACTTTGAGACGCAATTACCATAATCTAAATCTCCTTTACTCACGATGCAATGTGATATTGATATTCAGACTGAATTTATTCAAATATTATGTCAAGATTGGATATCTTAAATCAACACATAGGTCATTTATTTAAGATCATTGAAGATCCTTGCTTTTATACCCTGATTTTCTTAAAATATGCTCCCCTTTAGTGTTCCACTAAAACAAGGAAAACTGTTTGAAATCCTTACTGTAGTGCTCATTTTGGTAAGTGTTTATAGGTCCGTATGTTAATGCAGACACAAAACTTTACAAGGGTGTATTTGAAATTTTGGTGCTATCTGAACCTTGTGGTGCTGAGCAATGATGTAAAAAAAAGGAATTAATGTAGTAATGACTGCTTAATACTCATGGGTTGTAAAGTTATTATGTTGATGGGCATTGTAGCTGGTCTGATCCCATTACAAGACAGGTCATTTCTGTAGCTTTCTGTCCTCCTATATTGTTTTCTTGAATTAAAAACAAGGAAAACTAAATTGTTTGACCATGGGCAATTTCAGACTCCCAGCTGGTTACACATTGACGCTTGGCCAGGCATCACTTCCTGTCATAAAATCATGGTTTTTAGTTAAAATAGAGCCTTACACAGCCTTAAGAAAAGATAAAAGGCAAAATGTCCCCATCTGCAACAAGATTGTGAGACTATTCCTTGGCATATTACTTTTGCCTATGGTGTCACGGCATCTATTCAAGACGCTAAGGGACTTCTAATGACTATATGCAGGAAAGTCATTAGGAACGGTTACCTAGCGTGCTACAATGTGATGTCCACAGGTCTTGACCGGGTGTCAGTCTGTGGCGACTTGGGCGTAAAAATGAGTTGGCAAAATGTCAATTCACAATTTTTGAGTGAAACGGTGACAGTGAAATCAAGCCTTAAATTTTATGGACAGTGTCAAAGGCAAGCAGCAGGCAACTGCAGATGAGTGGAGTCACACTACAACAGGCCTTTGATATCCAACAAGAGGGAACACAGGAGGAGGGCACTCTGCATCAATGGTGGCATACTAAAGAATACATGCAAGCTTACACACACACACACACACACACACACACACACATAAAAACAGCTCCAACAGACCACAGCCCAGCAGTCCAGACTGGGCTCATTACATCCCACGCACCCCTTCCCACCACTACCGCCAGGGTCCTGACCACACAGTGGGTCAACGCCCAGCCACAGGGGTCCATGTGTTAGCATTCAGCAGAGTGAGAAACAACAACACCAGTGGGCTCATATCATCATCCACCTCACAGCTCCCAGGGCCTGACATCTCCTCGCGGTGCTATTGTTTCGCCTGAACGCTGCTCTCTTGCCCTTTTCTCTCCACTACAGCGCTCAGGAAAGGGCTGCACAGTCAGTAGGTGGGGGCTTGTTTAGACAGCAGGGGACCCCATCGGCACTCCGGCACTCAGTGCCAAACATCAAATATGATTGGTCAAGGGATGTAAACGGGAGTTTGACAGGAAAATAATCTGACCATTACATGTGCTCGCCGTATTTTATAATCTTTGTATAACACAACATATATCAAAGTAGGGGAGAAAAAAAGTTGTTTTTTTTTACCTGGTGACGACAGTGACAGCCCAAGAGGATCCAAAGACATAAAAAAGAGAGAAAACCATTAGTTTGCGAGATTTATGTGTTCTTGAGGAGGCATTAAGCCCCATGCATGAATAAGATTATACACAAGACATAAATTGACTATTTCCAAAGGGATTTAAAAAAGAAGAATGGAGAATGCTTATGAAACTTCGTTCTTTGAAGCAACTCTATTGTTTTGTGGTTTTCCTTTTTTAGCTGTTGCTTGTGTAGCTGTTTGATGTGGAGATGAGTGAGACAGAGTTCCCCTGCACAACAGACTTTTGCAACTTGCCATTTGTTGCAAAATTAGATCAGGAGAGAACAACAGGTGACGGATTTCAGGAATTCAACTTCAGTTGTAGTTTTACATGTTTTTATATTCTTTACGTAAATTATCTTATAGCATTGCCCATCATCACTGTGCTGACCTTGGTTTTACCTGCCTAAGGATTGGAAACCACAGTGAGGCAGGCTGGATCAAGACACCCACTTTACTGTATGAGACTGCTGACACATATTGATATATGCATGCACTTCCCACAACTACACTCTTATAGTGTATAAATCAGAAGGGCAGCCCAGCACTTCTTGAGCTAGGGACTGAAAAACTATGCAACATAAAATTATATTTAATCCAAAATAAAATAATTTTAGAAAGTGCCAAACATTCCTAAAATGTCTCCTTATAATAGCGATGTATGTGGCTGCTAAACATGTTCCGCAAATATGCTTCACTCGGTCTGTGGGTGATGGTCGGTGGAAGGTTCTGGTCCCTTTCTAACACTGGTCTGGTTATGATAATCACCAAGAAAGCCCCCGATGAGCTGCCGTTCCAACTGACTTTAGTCATCGGCATTAAGAAAAAAAAAAGTTCCTATAAAGTATATTTCATGGCATCGCTTGTTTTATTCATACCGTGCTCCTGCCAGAATACCGCTTATCCTCGAGACCCTCTGCAGTTAGTTGCAATCTATGACAACGTTCGCATTACAGCAGTTGAGATTTTTACATTCTGTGTGAAATGGGTCTGCAGACGGAACACCACCTGTCATCAACACAAACATCCTGCTATCAACAAAAACAAACTAAACTGTGTCACACCATTAATGTAGGCTACTGATGCAAAACAACTTGTCTCACAATGATCATGTTTGTACTCTGCGCTGGTATTGCTTTCTTTGGTTCGTCCTTTTTCTTATTTGTGTGAGATGGAAACAATTTATTTCTTCTTTACATATAATAGAAAGAGTGATGATGAAACTAGCAAGGGCATTTGGTTTTCTTGTTCTCGCAAGACAGGAGACCCATTGAATTTCATGAATAAATGAATGAATTAAAATTCATCTAATCATACTTCAGGAATCTCCCCCACCCAACCACAACCATCCTTTACACATAGCCTCACTGCTAGACTGCCGAGGAACCTCCGTCAGTAGTTCCACTTGCAAACAAACACATTTAATCTTGGAGTACACAAAGGGGAAGAGGGGTGGGTGTGTGGGGCTTCGCTATGGCAACGGCACGTATCACCTTTTGCAATATGTCTCTTTGTGCATGCTTCTTCATTAGAATTCATGGATCATCAATGAAAACAATTTTTTGTCACTCATTTGGCACCATGTGAATGATTGTTTCCAAACCAATATGAGGGAGATGAAAATATAGACCCTCCATATTTAGACTAAATAGATTTTTGTTCTGCTTGTGACACCAGCGACTGTACTATATCTGACCAGTGAATGATTGAAGTGTAGTTTTCTCATAGTTCCACACTGCTTTGCTTTAGGTTAAATTAACTGATAAATGAATGCGTTATACACTGTACAGCATACATCTTATGCTTCATGGGGAACGAGGCCCAAGCCAGGCAACTTATAACTTATAAATGTTGGAGCAGAGATTTATTCAAAATATATTAAAAAAAATAACATTTAAGCAAAGAAGGCCAAGCTGAACATTTGTAAACTTATTCCTTCTTGACAGCGCAACAGGAGCAAGCTGTTTCAAAATGAGTCTGGAGACCACAACATGCTCTAATTGATATGACCTTTAATTGCTCATTCAGTGCAGGAAAGAAGAGGAAGACATCAAGCCAGTCCACTGTGGCTCAGGCTAAAGAGGCGCCGCGTAGATTGGCCGACACTCCCAGGCCCCGTGGACATAATTAAACCTGAATAACAAACACTTACACAAGTGTTCTACTCTCCTGAACAGGATTCTGAAAACATCTAGGACACCAGCTCAGATCTGTTAGTTGGTCCCTCAATCAGTGTTCATGTGTTGACATATTTTACTTGTGGCAAAAAAAACCCAAAAAACGGTTAGTTAATAATATGCAGAGCTGGGGTTTGGAATCATGTAAAATAGAGTGTGAAAACTAAAGATTTTGGAATTTAACAAATCATGATTATTTACAATACTTTCTTTCTTTACTAAAGTAACAATAAGTATCACAAACACACTAAAAGAACAAAAAGAGAGTGAACCTCTAATAAATATCCTTTCCTCCAAATTTAATGGATGAAAAAGCCAAGGTAGCACGTGAATCCACCCACAGGCACATTCCCAAATTGTCAGCAGATGCCTAATTTTTAAACAGGACTTCTGAACTGTGCACTTTAACACATTAAAAAAGCAATTCTGCATCTTGTGCAATAGTTATCCACAGGGAGCAGGAAACTGTTCACAGAGCATGTTTTATGTAGAAAGCACAAACTGAACAACAACTGGACCTTTGCATGGAATTAGAGTTCATTAATTATTTTACACAGAAGTCCAGAAGCCTCTCCGTTGAGTGAGTGCTCAGCTTCAAGTGAGCCGTGAGTTCAAGACGTCCATCGGGGCCGTGGCAGCAGTCTGTTTGACTACTATGTATTCAGAAAAGCAAATGGCATGGTCACCAGATGATCCCCCTGGTGGGGGCTTGCTGCTGGCCTTTTGCAGACCTCCATCATCTCCACCTGCAGTCTGTCTACATCCCAGAGCGCTCCCATTAGAACAGCTATGAATGCAGGTGCTGGGCGTCTAGACAAGGGGCTCATTAGCTTTCCTGTGGCTCACCAGCTAGTGATTGCAGAGGCCTAAGCTGCCTTGCCTGGAGGGAGGGGACAGGTCCTGATTGAGAGCGTGCTTTATTACAGGGGCTTAGGTGGGGGCTTCAGGATTAACACATAAGTCTTCCACCTTCATGGGTGCGAAGAGCACTTGTAGTGCTCTGTGCAGCTGAAGGGGGAGTGCAGCCCAGGGAGTGAAACAGCTTTTCTCACTTTGCATTGATAGACTGACCAGAGGCTTAACTCACACGTCCTGGAGGTCTGGATGGATTTATGTTACTTACAGCAGTCAACCTAAATCTCTAAAGGGCACCGAGAAGTTTTTTAAATGTTAATTCAAGTTAATTAGTTTTAATAAGTTTGGCTTCACCATGCGAGCCTGGGTGTTTATGTGTGTATAACATTTTCAGACTACGGGAAAAGACCTCACAGTGCCCTGTAATTGTTTCAGCACTGTTTTTTCAACCAGTGAAACGAGTGGCAGCCTGTGCCCTTTCCTCACACAGGTCCCTTTCAAATGGGCAGACCTCAAGCCAACCTGCCCTTCAAAGTGATGCCTGCGTATGAGCAACATTTGAGCACCACTGCTCCAGTCTTATACCTTAAAAAGTCGTTTCTGTCTAAATCTGGCCATCAATTCTTATCTTGAAGATCTGACATATTAAATCTGCATGTGCAAGATCCACATCATGTTTTCCAATGTTTCTATTTTTCAAAATAGCAGCCCTAAAACAATTGATTTGAAATGCCAAATTTGAGTCATTTGCATGCCTCTAGATTCAGTAAATATACATGTATTTCTAATCTAACTTTCAGATAGCTTTCAGGCCTAATGTTTATAGTCAACAAAAGCGCGCACCTCTCTATATATTACCACAGCCACTTTCCTCAGATGATTAAGCGATAAGAAAGAAAGTCAAAACAATAGTGGAACAAACAACTTTTCTCTGCTCAGCCTTTTGCATAATTATGATGCCTGAGGGCCAACTGATTCACTGAAATCTGTTCTCTGTAGGGGGAGGGAAACCTAAAATAGCAGCCTCTGATTGTCACACAATTGGCTTAGACTGCACTGTGCAGCTGTGCACTGAGCCTGTCTGTCTGTCATTTAACTGATTGCTGCATGGCTGCCAACCTATCAGGTGCATCATCACTGAAATGTGGACTGATAAGCACACCACAAAATTTATCTCCAACTCCTTCCAGAAACATGGGGTCAAAAACTGTGTGTATATAGAGCACAGTGTGCTTGTGCATTAAACAGTTCCTCAAAATATATTCCATTTTTGATTACCATAATGCCACAATGGCAGAGTTCAAAGCTTGAATTTTACAGCTGCAGATATGAGCAGAGACAACCCCCAACCCATTCTTCTATTAGGAGACAGGAATAAAAGAAGAAGGAGCGATAGGAGAACAGACAGTGAATTGCAGGGCAGTCCTGGTTAATTACAGGGATACAAGTGTGATAAAACACCCATCCACCTCTGCGGGCTATTACTTCCTGCCAATACCTTCTTCATTGTTTCAGAGCTCATAAGAATATGCAGATACATAACTACTGGATGCAACAACCCGATGCAAAATGCCTATACTATACTACAAATGTTATCGAAGGTTAATCCCCAATATGGTGCCAGATTGGTCCGTGGAAGTTAACAAGGACTGAACACCCACCTCAGTTTTCATTCAAAAGCTTTGTCATCAGTATGAGAATTCAGCATGCATAATGAATGAAAAAGAAATTAATTTGCACATTTTTTCCCCCCCATTATTCTATCATCACGTCAGTTGTGGCAATTTTTCAACTCTGAAAAAGAATATTGATTACCACCTTGAAAATAATTGCCCAATCAGTATTTCAGGTAGTAGGTAGCGTGCAAATACGATTGCAAAATGCAGTGAACAGCTAAGAGTCTTCAGTCAATCTTAGGCTCACACACTTTGTATCAACTCTTTGTTATTTTTGAGCAGTGCTTGTGTTACATGGCAGTATCTCAAAATGTTAATTAGTCTTGTCTGTGTATCTGATTACTGACATGCCTAAAGTGAGGGTGATAAAAGTGCAGTGTGGTTTATCTGTGCTCCTCTATTGAAAATAAGTTACAGATAAAACTGGTATCATGAGGTTCATGGATGATGAATCATGTCCACAGTATTTTCTCTCTCTTCCGAAGTCAATAGGCCTGTAACGTGAGCACAGCACAGGGCTGTCCCTAGGCAGGCAGACCGAGCCCGCTAATGAAAACAGAGGAAGGGAAGGGAGACAAAAAAGGAGGGGAAAAAAAGAGTTCTGTGTCTGAACAAACACAGGAGGAATATCGTCAAGGTCACTTTCAGAGAAAAAAAAGAGAAAGAGAGAAAGTGAAGGGGATAGAGGAACACTAAAGAGATGGGTGAAGTGATGATGAGGCCAGAAATTTGGGCTCGAAGAGGAAATAAAAACAGAAAACTTTTCCACCCTTTGTTTTGCTGCACACTAAAACACTGAGGCAAACAACATAGAATTATGATATAATAGTTCCTAAATAATTCTTTTATTTTCACAGTTCACTTATCTTTTTAAGTGCAGAGGATTACATGGGCTTTACAATAATAAAACAAAGCAGCTAGAGAATAATAAGCAGAGAATAAAGTAGGCCGGCACTATTTCCTACTGGGCAAACACACAAATGGGCTTTGTTTCATTTTTATGGCCATTCTAACATTACTTTATCAATAACAAATCAGACATTTTTGATAGCTCAGCATTCAAAGTAATAGGCAACAGAGCAATCCACGGAGCATGCAAAAAGTGTGGAAGTAAAATGGGCTCTCGCCGCACAGCCGTGTAACGGGAAAAGAAATAGGATGAGGCCTGTCACGAGGACGTCAGAAACTGGACTGTTCCAGAAATGCCCAAGTGTGGCCATACACTCAGGCGTGACGTTACAGCAAACCTATTATCTACTATTCTGTCACTTTAGCTTTTCCACAACAAACTTGGGACCACATTCAATTTCAACACCAGAGATGTCTGCTTCTCCGATCATCACACTAGCACTCTCTTTCTCACCCTAGCTGAGTGGGTGTGTCCCCTCAGGGAGAAGACGGTGGTTTTTACAGCACTTCACCCAATCTTAAAAAAAGACACTTCATCAACACTCAGTACATCCAGAGTTGTTGTTTTTTTTTTCAATATTAAAGGCATCAGTGCTGCCACTAATCAAAACCTAGCAGGCAAACAGAAATGCAGTGTTTGCAGAGTATGTCAAAAGAGATAGCTCGCCAAATGGAAACTTTTCAGGAGGGATACATTCATTCAGGTCTCAGGGATTTGTGGGTGGGTTTGTGTGTGGGTATGAAATGTTTGGGAGGTAGTGATAGTGCATTCAAGATAACAATTCAGTGTTATCATTAAAATTCCATCAGAGATATGGCACAGGGATGGAGGCAAAAGAAATGCCCGAGATCTAAGAACTGAAGGCCTTACATCACAGATGGAAGTGCTGCTAGCTCGAGACCCTGCTTTTGATCTTTTCATTTACCTGGATAAGACCTGCTTGAAAAACACACTAAAGAAAACCCAAACCTGTCAGGCATAGAAAGCAAACTTTTATGTGATGGCTGTCTGTCTGTGCCTAGCCAGACCCCCGAACCCCCCCACTATCTGCCACTCAGTGAATCAAAGACAGACTACTGTGAGAATCTTGGAGTTTCTAGGATGGTTTTGCACCCATAAAATATCTCTCTTTACAAGCACAAGGACATACTGAAAAGAACTCTCCAACCATAAGAAAATATAAACACTACTCCTTCTAACTCTCCCTCATCATGTCATTTAATACAAGGATCAGGAAGGGCTGGGATGGCAATCTCAAGTCAATCTGTGACAGTTGAAAGCCAAGAGCCTTTCAGTCTCTGTCTCACTGCTCCTTTGTTTCCAGGAGTTGTTGTTTCTCACCTCTTTTGTTTCGGTAGCTCAACATTTCACTCGATCAGGCTTTTGTCAAGAGGGACCTGTGTGTTCGGTATTAAACCCGCAGAGGAGAATTAAGGAAAGGATGTTACAAAGATGAAACTGGAGTACTCCTGGGCTTCTTACTCTTGTCAATCAATAGGCAGGATAACAGCGGCCAGCATCAGGAGGCAAATGAGGACATACGAATAAACACAGACGAAACTTACACATGCATGCTGCCATATGGCTAAGGTTGACTTGGAAAATATATGCTTGGCTGGTTGGGAATATATCACATGATTATGCTAGACTGTGCAGTGCATTTATGCATGAACAGATCAATGCTTTTTTTGCTTGCATGCCTAATGCACAGACAAGCCTTATTTAAAATGAACATTATAGCTGCATCTGTATTGATAGCTTCGGTTTCTGAGGTACCCACTTTAGGTAATGCAGGTGTCCCTCCAGACTATGCTCGGTCATACCCTGACTCAATAAAAATCTGTTTCTGGGTTTCTCCACTGGTGTGGCCAATTAGTGTGAAATTTGGTGACAGAACCGTGGAGGAGCTAGGACAGTCCTCGTGTAATTATTGATCTAAGTTTACTTGCCTGCTTGGCTACATGTGGGGAGGAGAGGACACGGTACAGGATTGTTCTCATACAGCGCCTAATTAATAGTGACATAATCTGATACTATAGCTTAAAGTTGTTGAGGATTTCTGATCCCACCGCTGCTGTGTGGACTTAGAGTACAGCTCGTTGCACGGCAATTGCAAAGCTTTGGCTTGGTGTCACAATTAGAGTGGAAACCGGCATTATTATATCCACTGTTATAATCTCTGCCAGACCCTATTTACCCCTGCTCTAGTTCGGTTTCTTTATTTTGACGTTGTGCCAATCTGTGTAGAATGCAGACACTAATCCCTGTGACTGCAGGTTTTTAATAGGGTCTCATGAAAGGCCATGCATTTGCAAGACATGTGCAATAATTATAGCGACAAAACAATAAATATGGAGAGGGATAGCTAATAAAATAATATGCACAGTTAAACATCAGTGTCATATTCTAGCGAGCATGTAGCTGTTCAGCTGGAGTAAACATTGTACAAGCTTTTGAAAACACAATGTATTTTCTAGAGGGAGCTCTCCCCTTTTCACAGGCAGGCCTCTCTATGCTTCACACATTCTGTTGATCTGAATGACAAACCACTTCTTGATTTGATTATTTTGCAGGCCAGAGGAGGACACAGGTGGAACAGCAAAGCAAAGTCATTTGTAGAGCAGCTTGAAAGAACTTCATCTCTTATTAGACCCTGTGGGTCAGACAAAGAAACACTGTGGGAAAAGTTCAGTTCAGTTCAGTTCAGTTCATTTTTATTTCAAACATTTCAAACATGTGCCTTCACAATCATTACAAAATATCATTCCATTATTTGTTTGAAAAGGAGTAGGCTGAAGTATTTACTTATTTGTCCCTACCCCCTCAAGTTTTACACGATGCATGCTGAAATAGCATCTGACTTCTGTTCATGATTCTGTGCCGCATCTCTGAAGAAATGCTAACCAGCATCTTTTCTTTTTTCAACCTCTCTCTGGGATTACTTTTAACCAGTCACTCTCTGAAGGCTCCTCTGCAGTGCTTCAGCCAGAAAGACACATAATATTTATCAGAAGAAAAGAGAGGCTGCACAGAAAAAAGGGAGAGACAATTTAAGTGGTGTGTTTGATAAAGCAGTGTTTTTGAAGCACAGCCCGTTTAGCTTCAACAGGACAAGAGGAAATAAGGATGGGAAAGTGTGTCTCGCGAAGGTGCTCCACATCAATACACACCACAGATACCTGGATGCCTCCCAAACAGAGGAGAGACTCTAAAACTGCCCCTCCTCCCTTTAAACTTGCACTCTTTGATCTTCTCCCTCTTGAATGTAAAGACTGTTACTGCCTGCACCACAGAGAGTTCAAGCACCCCACAACCTGCACCACACTCACCCACCT
This sequence comes from Rhamphochromis longiceps, assembly GCF_057381845.1. Lineage (NCBI taxonomy): Eukaryota > Metazoa > Chordata > Actinopteri > Cichliformes > Cichlidae > Rhamphochromis > Rhamphochromis longiceps. Next base: position 22,815,830 of record NC_140576.1, read on the forward strand.
CAATATCCACACTATGAGCTTCCTCACTCTTAGAAAACTTTAGAAGAAGGGCAGAGGAACTTTTTTTCCTCAGCACCAGTCATCTTTAGTTATGCTGCAAGACGGAAGGTGGCTGGGCTGTTGCGAGCTTGTAAATTACTAGGTCAGTGGTTTGATAGCACCATTTACCACCAAATTATCACATTTTCTGCCTGTTTATCTGTTTCCATTTGTCTGCACTGGTATTAGTTGGTTTTTTTTTTGTCTTGGTCTATCAAAGGAAAAAGCAGCACAGTTTGCTCTTTACGTGATTTCTTTGGCTTCGGCCAATTAACAGGGCTGCGGCAGCATCAGTTGAGGCCTAATGAGACCCAGGGTACCAAGTGAGATTCAGCAACACCCTCTATTAACAGATTCAATCTCCTTCTTTTTTCCACAATTGTTATACCTATTTTAAACCTCTCCTCCTGATTTTCCCCTTCCCCCCACTTTGCTCCAATTACTACACAAGAACTCGAAATTGCAGAAGGGTTTGTGGCTTCTTTTATTCAGAGAGATGTTAGACACCTGTGAAATTTCTTTCCCGTGATACCTACATTTGGAGGATTTGTCACGAGTGTGACTTGAAGCATGTTTGATGTCTACAGGAGTCTTATTTATGCATACCGCTGTTCAATTTGAACTAAATCATTGTGGTGTTATTTTGGTGGTGTAAACAAAACAGAAAAATAAATACAGATGTGATGGAAAACTATTCAATATGCTAGTTAATGTAACAGCTCTTCAATTTGATTTCAATTAGTAAGACAATTAAAAACTCAAGTTTTTTCTAAAATTGTTGTTGCTGTTGTACTAAAGCATTCACTGGTCTTTCAACAATCAATAATTGCATTGTGTCTACACATGCAAAATATTTAAACTGCCAGGTCTTTCATGAAGTCTGGGAAACTTTTGACTACAAAGAAAACCAAGAAAACGCGAGAAATTAACTGTCTGGCTTTTGTTGCAAATGTGTTGCAATGCAGGGCTCAGTAGGAATGTTTTCTTGCTATACAGCAGCATGTCTTACGTTTCAAACTATTTCAACACTCAATAACAAGCTTGCAATTTTCTGTGCAGCAAAACGTTGATGCACATGCTGATATTCTAATATTTTCCAGCTATTACTTAACAATTTGTTACCCTTGGACACTGTGATGGATTTTCCTTCTTGCAGATTTGCAGGCAGTTTAATAAAGGCCTTTGGCTTGTCTTTCATGGATAGTTTGGTTGCATTAAATGTTCAGCAGCAGAAAAGACAATCCTTGGCAGAGCTGCGTCGTCTAACCACCAATATAAAGTAGACACAGTGGAGTGGTTTTCACCATTCTCAGCCAACTGGAGGTGGGCGACAGTTAGGGCTCTCCTGTCCCGTGAGAACAGAAACTGTTAACACAGCAATGGCTCCAGCATTGCTGAGTGGCACTAACAGGGGGAGGGGCTGTGTATTGAGAGGACTCACCTCTCTCTACCCTCCAGCTTCCCTCATCGAGCAAAAAAGCTTTCTCTTGTCTCTTGGTCTGGTGTAATGTGCGTCAGGATCTCTGGAATTCAATTACTGATCCTTTTTAGCCGTGCCTGTAATCTTCCTGTTCCAGTCATATGCTCTGGGTGCCAGCCAGTGTCACACACTTTACCCAAAATTATTTCTTTTATGACCAGCCAGTGAGAGAATAAACTGGATACAGTTATAGCACAGATCTCGATCCATTCAGCCCACCATTTGCCTAAACCTAATTACGTTACATTTGGGGGGAATGTCACTATAAACTGTGAGGGTATAACAGTGTACTCTCTAATGAGTGTTCAATTAAACAGAGAGCACCCACAAGGCAAACCAGGCCCAATAAAGCCAACTGTATGCTTTCCAATTGACACAGTTTCTTCTTAAAGTCTCTCTGAAGTCTTGAATTAACAATCCATGTTTCCAGCAAAGACTCCACAAAAAAACACGTCTCCATCCTGCCCTGTGGGGTGTGAAAAGTTTCCAGATAGAGCAGCGGTCATTTATTGCAACACAAATCCATAGATTTCATCACATATTTATAATCTTCTGTCTTTTGTTTTTCCATGAAAACATCTACGCATCCTGACTTTTGAAGTATGTAAAAGGTGCTGCTAACAGCTCCATATCAACAGTACAGACTTTGTATTGGTATCAATTCACTCTTTTCATTCTTAGCAAGAAAACTAGCAACTCAACTCAACCAGCACATTTCATACAATGTCTAACTTAATTAAAAAAGGCCATGTGTAGGTTTTCCTGACATGTAACCTCTGGGTGCTGTGAAAAATGACTATGAAAAATGATTACTGTTGTCTCTCATAGTCTGTCATTCTTAAAAAGCCAGAAAAAGGATTTCAGGCACAATTTCGTGTACTTCTAAGTTGCACAGAGAAGGTTACGAGAGATTAAAATTCCAGCGATGTCTAAGGCGGGAAGAACAGTGTTATTGTCAGATCAACCTGATGAAGGCCACAGGTGTGGTGTGATGATAAAGTTGGTCTCTATTCAACTACTGGAGTTTATATACATATATTTTATAACAACAGACAAAAATCTTGACTGCGTCTGTCAGTTTTCTTTTTAAATCGTGTCCATTATTACATAGTTTTTTACCATAGTCAAACAACTGCATCTGCTAAAATCTAACCAAATCTTAACCATAGGAGAGGGAGTTGTGAAACACTGGGCAATGACAAGCATCAAATAAACATTTCATGCCGATCCTTTGGAAGGCAATGACAAATGGCATATTTATCATTTTATCATTAAGGTCTGAGGAACTCCTGCTGAGCTGAACAGAACTGTTGCTTCGTACAAAGCTGGGAGGATCGAGTGAGGACGAGGGGGTGTCGGTGGGCATTGTCATCACCTCTGACAAACATGCGGTTGTGTTTAATTATCAAGTGTTTACTCTGCTGCCCCACACGTCAATCTCATGGACCCCTAAAAATCTGACACACACCGCGGACCCCACGCTATTAACTAGAGTCAACAGAGCGCCGATCTGTGCCTGGTGTTCCTGTCTTGTGATAGGGGAGGAGCTGTACCCCCACCCCTTCGCTCCACCTGCCTCTCCAGTCTGCCGGAGTTAATTTATCTGGGTGATAAGCAGGTGGACGTGGGGAGGAGAGGCCCTCAGACTGAGCTACACTGTCAGACCTGGCAGACTGAGTGACAATGCTAATAGGCCGGTCCCATTAACCTCGCCGCACGCCTCACCTTTATCTACCACACAAAAGACTGTTTGTTTGCTTGTTGGATGATAATATTTACCTGATGATTTGGCGGCCCCAGACATGACAAATATATTTGTGCATTTTGAGAAGGCACGGTGATTCATGTAAAACGGGGTGCTGCTGAAAGGAGACAATGCTCTCTGCAGCTTCACTCTGTGATAAGGGGTAATATTCTTAGCCCTAATCTCAAACTTTAAAATGAAAGAATATTCCGGTTTCCCCTTTCTTACTTTTAAATGAACAATGTCCTTGTCGCCCATTAGTCTGCCATGTTCTTGCTGTACCATTATACAATACAGTTCAGCTTCATAAAACACCATGTATCTGCATGTTGCATTACTGCATTTAGCCAGTTCATTCTTATCTTGAGGCCACGGTCTCGTAATCAAAAAGTTTGGTGGTTGTCTATGGGCGAATCCCGTGGCGAGTTCAGTGCTCCTGCGCCAGGCACAAGACTGAGAGATATTGCTTTAATTGGAGAGTTACTGATCCTGCAAGGCATTTGGGTGCCAGACGCTAGCATCAATGCCTCTTGCTGTATTCTGCTGCGCAATCACAAAAATGATATTGGGGGGACAGCAGGTGATCCATAAAAGCTGTGTTTTAAAGCCTTGTTAATTATTCCTTCTGAAGTCTAATGAACAATGGGGATAAAACATTGTGCAGGGCAAATCTATTTGTGGAAGAGGAGGAGCCAATTCTCTTTCAGATACAGTCTTCAGAGCCTTTAGCCCATCTCATCTGTCAACACGAGTCTATCATTATTAGGCTCACACGTACAAGCTTTGTGCTTTGATCAAGACCCCGAATAGAGCTGGCACAATATTTAACAGTCATGTACACTTACACAGCTATGATGTTTGGGTGGAAATATACGCTCAAAATGGTGTCTTCCATGCATAATGAAGCAGATGCCGAAGATTATATAGTTTGGCACAGAATTTGAATATGCATAGATTATCTCCTATTTGATTTAGCAGCTGTCTGGGTGTAGATGTGTACAGTATATCACTTACGAATGCTGGGACCTCCGCATTCCTGAATTTCGTTTCAATGTAGTTTATCACATTTCCCTGTGTGGAACATCGTATTCTGTCTTGGGCTGGAGAGGGCTTAATACACGGCAGGCCTGCCAGCTCTTTCGCTCGGTAAGAGATATGAGAAGAAGGAGATTAGCTCAGCTACCCATCCATGACCTTGATATTACGATGAAGACGGATAAGAGCTTTCTTCCTCCACCTGCCCAAAGCCTGCGAGGCTGTTTAAACAGCAGGCCAGGCTCTCATCATCAATTCAAAACAAATGTCTTCTACTGGGGTTCAATTTTTCAGCCATTCTATTCAGTATCCTAAGTCAATTAATGATGTCATACGCTAGCGGAATAAAACAAATGCATGCCATATACTGGAGCCTCAAGACAGATGATTATGGAAAGCTGAGGAGCATAGGATAGTGGCTGAACAGAAGTACGTCTTTTTGATTAAAACTCAACTTTCACATAGCTTAACTTTCTTTAAAAGCTTTACATATTAGCGGAAAAATACAAATGTTCCTCTGTTTACTAAGAGGTTTGACCGTTTACACTCTCTGTGAAAAACAAGTTAATTCCTTGCTAATAATGTGACAAGCTTACTTGAGTATGCTTTACAGAAAACACATTATCTGAACCTAAAAAGACCTTTAAGCAACTGTTTGAAATAATGAGCGGGGCAGAAGTGATCGGAGTTTCATCCTCACCTAACAAAGAGATTAAAAAGACATGTGGAGCTCAAGCACCACACAATCGCTGACTGTACTAAAAGAGTTTGGTTAAGCAGAGACAAACTTTATCTTTCCTTCTTAAACTAAGATGTTGTATCTGTATTGTGTGTTCCTACAGTTAAGATTTACGCTAATTTATACAAGCAGAAGAACATCTTCCAAATAAAATGATTACACACAACAAACAGTAGCAACATTCTTTTATGATTTCTGAAGAAAAGAAACGCACACACCAAGATATCACATTTTACAAATTATTTTTCTGTGCAGATTTGTGTCTAGTCTTTCTGTTATTGATTTTGTAATTTTCACAAACTCTTATTTGCAGCTCACTTTCAAGTTCTGATATTTTTAAGGCAGTGTAGCGCTCATGGCATATTTAAGATCAAGCCAGGGGACTGTGAGGGCCTTTTAAAAAGGTTTAGCTTTTTAAAAGCAGTTCATGGTGGATTTTAAGGCATGCTTTTAAGGATCGCTGACCTCTTGTAAAAGCTCTTTTCAGTTTCAGTTTCTTGCCTGACCGCACGCCTTTTCATCCGGTATTTTACATGTCTTCTGTCGTGTTTCCTGTGCCGCTGGCAGCAACATAACCCCAATAGTTGACAAGGTGTTGCTGCTACTTTTCTCCTCCAAATATACCTCTGGTGATTGTGGCCAGAGAGCTCAATCTTGACTTCATCTGTTCACAGCAATTTACTTCTGTGATGAGGTGATGATTCTTCTATGTCGACCAGGGCTGTGCAATGGTTTTTCTCAGAGGACCGTGCTGTCTAAATTATTTGAAGGGCCAAACTGAACTGAAACACAATGCATATAGCACTGAATCACATCAATTTTGGCAGAAGTAACAGGTAAGAGCGGATTCTTGAGCGACCTTCCACATTTTATCTTGATTTCCACAACAACTTCTATTTTTAATGACATTTCAAACACTAGAATTGCACACTGGATATGCTTTGATATTTCTTTTGATATTTCCTTATTCTTTGTAGGCAGTTAGGTCCTTTTTTAAATCCTCACTCAGTTGAGAGTCAAAGAATATATCAAAGTTTGGCATTTCATCACATGACAGGTTCTAATGACAATTCTCGCCCTTTTCCACTCTGAAAGAATCAATTAAAGCCCAGCAAGTGAATGTGGATTCGTTACTTTAAATTTATGAATTAAATGTATCATTGAGTAAAACGATTGATATATGTTTGATTTTTTTTTAATTCTTTTCACGTTTTCCAAACTTTTCTATACAACACTGTGTCTCAATACATGTATACCATATTATATGACACTATAACTCACTATTGTACTCAACAGTCATTCTGCCTGGATTATGTGTTTACAGAGTCCTACAAAAAATACCTAAAACTGTTCATAGACACTTACAGGTAGTTTTTCATGGAAGAAGTGCTGAGAGGACAAACCTTTCTTTTACTAGAATGCACTGAGAGTATTAAAGAGATGGCATTAGGACATAATGAGTTAGAAATGTCTCTCTTACATCAAGCTAAGAAGCTGATGGGATTTTCATGCTAGACTGAATCTCAAATCCATTCGGTAGACAGCAAATGCTCAGGACATATTTCCTTGTAACTAATGTAGTAGTTAGTTAACAGAAGAAGAAGAAGATTTTAAAATGAAATAAATGCTACAGTTTTCCCCCAGTTTCACTAGAATTTTACAAAGATACAAACATTAGTATCCCAAGGAAAAAAAACTATTAAGTTATTCTTTAGAAATAATATTCACACATTGCTCCCTGAATATATTTTATCATATTGGGGGGTTTTCATGTGCATGTTTGTTTTTTTAAAATATATATCCTAACAAATAGTTATAATGACAATTTTAACAATTAGCCCTTATCTTTGAGCCTCTGTGTTTGCATAGCATATACAGCCAGTGAGTTAATTTGAGTTCAAAGGAGAGGGAATTTCTAGATATAAATAAGGGCTCTTCTCACAAGTAGTATGTGAAATAGTAAGAGAGAAGAATGCACTTTGTCCCTTGCAAGACCTGCTTATTTAAGTCTCTGGATTTGGTTAATAAAGCTGAAAATGCCCTTTGACCATTAAGTGAACTGATCTTATTTTCAGAGAAACAGTAGTGCTTTGCATGGTATGCAGGCTCAAATACTTTAGGGGCTAAAAAGAAAAGAAATGTAGGAAGAGAAATGGGAAAGATGAGAGAGCGTGGAGGAAAAGGGGAAACGAGAGAGAGCTTGCAAAGCAGAAACAGAGGAGAGGTGTAGATGGAAAGCAGGATGTGATGGAGATGGTGGTGTGCCAAAGTTATCCACTGATCCATGCCGAAACAGATGCATTTGATCACAGCAAATCTCGGGCTTAGAGCATAAATACATAATAAACAAAAATTAATGGAGGCGAGCGCCATGCATGTGTTTCATCGGCCTGTGAGTTACCACTACAGTGACTGGAGCAGGGCAGAGGCATCCATATGGATGCTGCTTAGAGAGCAAACTTGTTAACATATCTCCTTCACTATGCCTAGCAAAGCGTTACATAGATGGAATACATATCAGCCACATTTAAAAACAACAATACCTACGTAGGAGGGATTAAAATAAGCAACAAAATATGATAAAGCAAAAATCTTCCAGCCAAGCATAATGTTTATGCAAAATGGGATCAATATCTTTAGCCAAATGTTATGTAGTGCAAATCACTCATTTTAATGTGTTGTAGGGCTACATACGCTATGCAGTAAGATCTCAATAAGAGGGGTATGGAGGAAAATATTTAAAGTTACTGTGCAATACAAACATTCTGATCATTTGACAATCAGATTGAATCCCGTGGCTGTCAAAGACAGTGTATTATTCAGTAACAGCTGCTCACGACTAATTCTGAAACTGTTCTGAGTAGAGTGGGGAAGAAGCAATGAGGAGGACTCGGAGCATACATTTGCTTTCTAAGGCTTGCAATTAGAACAACCATTTCCCCCCCAATAGTGTACCAGAAAACATGAAGAAGTCAAGGATGATGAATTAGTCTAATGATTTCACAGTAGTATTGCTTAGGCACAGAGCTGGAGGAAATTGCTGTTCCCATGTGAAGGGCCTAAAATTATCCCTTAAGATACGGCTGAACTTTGGCCACTGCATTCTCTGTTGCCATCATTATTCAGCGATCCCTCCTGTTTGTGTTGGTATCATCTGGATTCTCATTGCCTGCTACGGCAATTGTGAAAACGTTCTCTAGCTCTCTTGCTCACCTTCTCTCGTTTGCCCTCTCCTGTCTGTGTGATCTCAGGCTATAACAAGCACACAAAGCCCAGTGGGATCCTAATGCTCAGTACCACCCTCCAACTCACCCCCTCATCTGCCTCTCTTTTCCCTCTGTCTGTTATATGACTGCCCCATCTGAGTCAATGAGGGGCATGACAGAGTACGTATATGCTGTATAGGGAGTCTCAGATGTCCAGCCTTTACAATGGATGAGAAAGGGAAGGGGAAACATGATAGAAAACACAACACTCATACAGACACATAATGCCACGAGGCCTCAGGGGTGAAGGGCGCGGGAGTCAACCCAGCAGTTCAGTGGTGAACGCTAATTAGCGCACAGTTCTGACCTTGACAAGCCATCCTTTCTCCTCCGTCAAGAGGCAGTTGTTGCCACAATCCAACACAGGCTGAAAGAAAAGCCTCAGCTGAATGAGATCTATTGATGGCAGGGTGAGCAGTGAAGAGGGAAGGAGACAGGAATAAAAACATTGCCACAATGCTTGACATACTCCCTCAGCAACTTACTGTGACTTTGGCTTGTTGCACCCTTATTTGAATGCATTACACAACTCCAGAATACAAAAACACAAACCTCAATAAATAAGGCTTGTGTATTTCAGGATGTGCCCGTATGCGCTGATCTGGGCCTTCCAGCCCACTCTGCATGATTAACAAAAGTAGCAAAGTTTTGATTGAATAAATTAAAAACTTCACTGGCTATCCACTTTTGAGACTGTGGGAGAGGGAGATGCACACTCGATACATCTGTGTTTGCAGAATCTCCAGTGGCCCCGGTAATTTAATTTTCACAAAAATTCCTTATTTACACCAAAACAAAAGAAATTAGATAAAGCAGAGGGAAGCAGCTGGAATGAAATGTTGCTGTCACAAAAAGATTTGATGCAAAGCCCCTTGAAGTTAATACATTAGAAAGTTTCTTTCATTCCCCTCATGCACAGTCAGCAAAACAGAAAATACTTAAAACTATAGGCACTATCGGGCTACTAGCTCAACATTTACCATCCTAAATCCAAACTTGCAGACTTCAGTAAACAACACCTGAGGGTCAGAGAAGACTTCAGACCAAATGGCTAGTTAATACACCTGTAGCAATGGGACTGAAAACACCTGAATTCAACGATTAAGAGGTGTGGCCCAATACGGTAGTCCATAGATGTATTTAAAATACATTTTTATTTATTTATTTAAATATTTATTTAAAAAGCTGAAGGAACATATAGGACCTTCTAACTGAAACGATATAGAACCGTCCTAAAATGTTTTAGGCATATTTAGCATTTAGCCAACTAAAGAAAGCTACTTTCGGCAGGGTTGCCACAGCGGGTACCTCCACATTTGATTTGGCAGAGTTTTACTCCAGATGCCCTTTCTGATGCAAAACTCCAAAACGAATTTGTATCCTTGGCTGGAATCAAACCAGCAACATTTCACTTGGCAAACTAATGTGCAAATCAGTACACTACATAGCCTTTAGGCGTGTTTAGCTAACTAAAAGACAAAAGATAAGTGTAACAAAATACTGAACTGTGGTGTCTTTTATTTTAAAACTCTCCAATAACTGTCCAATAAAAGCCCAACAATCATTTGGGTAGATGACACTGGATTTTCCAATAACGCATTCAAATATATATTCAGTAAAATCACAAACAAGGCAAGAAGTTGTTTTAGCCCTGCTATCGACTGGCAACCAGGGTGCACCCGTCTCTTGCCCAATGACAGCTGTCTCTTCAAGACGCAGTTTCATCTCTATGTTGCACTGTTGTCGCTGCCAATATTAACAGTACAGCATAATAAAGTTCTACAGTCCTCACAGCAAACTACAGATAAAATAGCGCCACTAGCAGTATAGTTCAGCAGCCTTCCTAAATACAGTATATACAAGATTGTCAGTCATTAATCTGTTTGCCATTTCCCGGATGCATTCATGCATTTATAACTTTTTCATAAGGCATTTCATGTATAATGGAAGCCAGAGAAAATGGGGAAGAATGTAAATTAAGAGTCAAGCTTGTTAGAAGGCCAGTTGGACTGTTTACATGCTTGACTTGTCCTGGGTCGACCCTAGTTAACAATTCATGGTGGAAATTTCTGTATCTTTCAGCTAGTACTTGGCACAAAATGCATCTGGAGCCAATAGGTGTCCGGCCTGTCTCCGTGCACTCACTCAACCCCCTTTTAAGCTGTCTGTTCCTTGTATCCTCTTCATCTCCGCCTCCTCCTTCTGTGTCTGCCTTGTACTGGAGACCTGAAGGTCAAGGTTATAGTGCCACAGATATGGAACACTGAGTTTTCAAGCCAAAGCTGCCCCTAATCATTAGAACAAGTCAAGTGGCCTCAACAAGGAAGGATGAACGTGTATGCAATTTGAATCTTGCACTATTACATCAGCAGAAAATATTACGCAGCTGTGTCTTAGTACAGCCATTAAATGTATCTCTTCCTAAGCTTCTCGAGCACAAAACTTTGTGAGGTTAAATACTGCATGACAGATCACTTTACAAAACAAGGTAAAGTCTATTATCTATTATATTAACCAATGCCTTTGGCAGTTAATGGATGTCTGTTCAGAGTACAAGCGCATTGTATGGCGTGTGTTGTGTGAGTAGGAAGCCATAAGGGAACTGAGCTATGTCCGTGTGCTCAGCAGAGTACATAGGAACTGACAGGGACATCAAAGAGCGACAACAAAGCCCTGAAGTAGTTTGCGTGTGTGTGTCTGTTGGTGTGTAGGTGTTGGGGGTCACTTTCCAGTCACAGGGTTAATGACTAGCGGGATGGGGGAGGCCATCTATAGCATGACATTTCCCTGTCAGCACGGCAGAGTCTGGGAACGGGGTGTTCAGTCCAACGGATAATGGGTATGAACACAGGAGTAAAATTTATCATGCATATTAAACCACAAGACTGGCCTCAGAATATACAGTGTATAAAATGATGCACAGGACGTGGTGGGAAAACAAAAAGAGGGGAAGAAACCATAAAGAGAGGAAAACCTGGGTCCAAGCCAGCCCTCCCCCAGCTGGGAGATAAAGATGACTGATATCTGCTCCACTTCCAGCCCAATCTCTTTAATGCTAAAAGGAGCTGAGGATAGGAGCTAAGAGAAAGGGGAGGGAATTGGGCACAAGGAACAGCAACTCTTTTACCCTCAACCAAGTTTAGCTCAGTTGAATTGCAGACACCGCACTCTCTTCATCACTTTACCCCGCTTCGCCTTCCTGTCTCCTCCTGTATCTTTGACTAACACACTCTTGTTTATGGTAGCAGACAAACACCAACATCAGGTCCCTGGGCAGATGTGCTTCCCAGTGTTTCGCACAGAAAACGGATTGTTCAAATGCTGAATAATTACCATGATAATCATCTCCATCCCACAAGGGTCTGAAAATGCATACCTGACATCTGACATTTGGTACCCATGGCTCTTCTCCCAATCTGCATAATCACATTCCTACCTAATTTCCATGCATATGTTTGGAAAAAAATGAGGCTGAATATTTTGCATTGTGGTGTGGGTTAGATAGGTATAGGTACCAATGTATACACAATAGTGCTGAAAGAATTATTATAGTAATCAATTGGTCGATATACAGATTAGCAACAGCGAACATCTTACTAACCTTTAATGTTAAAATACACATTTTAAAGCTTTCTACAGCAGTGGGTGAAAAATGCCTAACATTTTCTGGGTGCAGCTTCTCTTAAACAAGGAATTTCTTTTCTTATCGTTACATACAGAACAGCTTTAGGTTATGAACATTTGATAGGATGTTGAAGTCTGAGATAGGTATTATTTTTTGTCTTAAATGACATTTCTTAAAGTAAAACAGTGATTAGCAAAACTTTTAATTAATTCCTCCCTTCAGTAGTTGTTCTTGCCTCCATTCCCTGAAAACTGGACTTATTTTTCATCCCGAGAGATGAAAAATGTAACATTATATTGACATTTTAAAAAAGAAAGAGAGAAAGGTTATTACCAAGGCACTGGTGGCAGCACTAGAACACTTTATTCTATCACATGCATCACGTTCGTTTAAGTCAATTTAACATTCTTTGGTCAGCCATACCTCCCTGGAGACACTCTATGCCCTCCAGTTTGGGAAATGGGTTAAAAGTGGACTAAATGTTTAATTGATTCATCAAAAAATAATAAGTCTAAAAAAAAAAGACATGAATAAAAAATAATTAGTTATATCCTTAAGCATACTTTTTTCGCTCTGAACCATACACCACCAGTATCAAAGGCTGTGCTAAGACCTTTTGGGTATTGTACAGTACTCATCACCTTTGATGTACAAAAGCTGTAAATATGACCCATGACGGAGCATAAAGGCTCTCAGTAATTATCATATACTTTACTTGAATAGTACATGAAAAAAAATATTATTTTTAAAATACTTTCATGTACTAAGATTAGGTACAGCAATAGACAACAATACTGCATCTCCCTTATATTGGACTTTCTCAAAAGACATTTCAATACTATGGATCATTTCCAGGCCACTGCTGTACAAATGCATTTGCCCATGAGCATTAGTGCATGGCAGGTTTTTCATTGTTTTGTCATTCAAATGAAGCGTTGACTATATTCTCACACTTTGTGGGTGTTCACATCCTTTTTGGATGAACACTGTTAGACTCTTAGCTTTATTTACAAAAATCTACCAAACATAGGACGACACAACATGGGAGTCAAGGCAGTTGTATTGTGTCATTAATTATAGGTCCTCTATGACCTGGCAAATTGACACATCTTTGCTGAAAACGCAACAGGTTTAAAGCTGGAGTAAGGGAATTTTCCACGTACAATTAACATCTATTAAATTCAAGCACTTGCCAACCAAGTTCACAAAATGGTAATTATGCCTATCAGCACCAGCTAAATATCTCTATTTTGCATTTTCAAAATGTGACTGAGGTAACATTGCCATTGTTTGCCAGAGTTGAAGTGGGAGAAACCGTAACAACAAAGATGAAATAAGCAGCGGCGAATAGGAGTGAGAGATAAATATGTTTGTAAGATTTAGTCAGATCCTCTAAATGCCAGAGGATCGACTACAAGTTTAACTGCTATATATTTAATTATAAAAGAGAATAATATCACAAATAAAGCAGCTGTCAGGTCACAGATGGAAATGCGATATTTATGGCTGATTTAAGTATTTTTTAGAGGAACATAAGAGGAACCTCCTTATTAGTCTATAATAGTTTTTCCTCATAATCACATTAAAAGACTAGTTCAAATTGTCTTTTTGGGCATATCTTTTTAAAAAAGAAACATTTCATCTTAGAAACAGAGTTTACATATAAACACTTGTACAGTATATTTGATAGCATTAATAAATAAACAGATAAGTGCTTGTAACAACTACCCCTAAATGTAACACACCTTCAAATCCAAAACTTTTAAATCAGTTCAAACAATGACTGTAAACCCTTTGAGAAGTCACAGGTGAAACCTGGTTCATTTAAACCCAGCTCCTGTCTTCTTGAACAATCTGGTGCTATAATAGCAAGTTCTAAAGGATTCTTTAAAGCCACCCCCTCCTCCCAAAAAATGTGGATATGGATAAAAAGGGAAAGAATTTCAAATATGCAATGATTTTAAACAAATCATGCCACTGAAAGGAAAAGTACCTATTACTGTTACTGGACATGATGCACCATCAAATTCATCCAGAAAAAATAAGTCTAAACACCCCAAGCTGTTGCAACGTTTGGTGTCAAAGTGCATTTATCTATAATCAGAAAGAGATTTGACAAATTTGACCTGCAAGGGAGGACTGCTAGGAAAAAAGTTTGGGTTTTTTGGTCCAAAAAGAACATTAGAACAAAAACACAGTTTGACAGTGAACACAAAGGCAAAGATCAGGGCTTTTGGAATAATGTGCTCTGGCCAGATAAATCAAAACTAGAGTTATTTGACCACAGTAACAGTGGACATGTTTAGAAACGAGCAAAGAAAGCCTTTTAGGAGAAGAACCTCACAGCAGCTGTGAAGCCCCGTAATAGGAATGTTATGGTCTGGGGCTGCTTCTCTGCCTCAGGGACCGAGCAGCTTGCAGTCATTGATTCTACTATGAATCAGCATCATATCAAAGTGTGCTTGAAGATAATATTAGGCCATCTGTCTAAAATTTGAAGCTGATATGAAAGTGGATCTTTCAACGGATCATGATCACATTCATACTTGCAAATTCACCAAGGAATGACTCAAAAAGGAGAAGGGGGGGGGGGGGGGGGGGAAATGGCCTTGTCAAAGCCCAGTTTTGAATCTCATTTCAAATCTCTGCCCCTTTTTTTGCAGGAATTTGAAAAAAGTAATGCATGCAAAATCTCAAACATTGTGTATTTGAAGGAATTTTGAAAGAAAGAAGGGTCAAAAATTTAAAATCTTCATGTCAAAGATTAATGGATGATATTCAAAATGCAAACCAGAAGTTGTTTTTTCTTACATAAAAAAAGCCTTTCCATTTTCTACATTTATTTATGATCTATACTAATAATCAAAATGTTGGTGTAATTCTTTATTGATTTACTTTTTCTCCCAATAGCTAGTTTCAGTAGCTGTAGGATTTGACCAATAGGACCTGCACCTACAATAGATGCCTCAGTCACATAATCCTGGACCCTATACGGGGGTTTGGGCCTAGATTGCTTCTTCAGATATGGCCTAAGGTGTAGCCACCAGGCAGACTCCCTCGAGCCCCTCCCTAGGCCTGGCTCCAGGGCAGGGCTCGCCAAACCGACCCCCTGTTCTTTTTTTCCATCACTCTGTGTCTGGTCCCTCACCAAGAACCAATTTGTCTCGGGAGACTCTACCAGGATCAAATTGACCATAGCTCCTGAAATCACAGGGAGAAGCAAAGTTCTCCACAAACCATAAGGTGGCAATTCATAGAGGAGTGTTAATTCACGGAGAAAACTGAAAAAGGAGTTTGGCCATTCGGGAGGGTCTCTGAGTACAGCCACTAAAAGGAGCCAATTGAGGTGGCTTGGGCATCTAATTAGGATGCCTCTTGGACGCCTCCTAGGTGAGGTATTTCGGACATGTCACACTGGGAAGAGGTCCTGAGGCAGAGGCAGGACAGGCTGGAGAGGTTATATCTCTTGGCTGACTTGGGAATGCCTCGTTGTCCCCCGGCGGAGCTGGTGACTGGGGAGAGCGAGTTCTGGACATCTCTCCAGAGAATGCTGCCCCCATGACTCAGACCAATATAAGCAATAGAAGATGACTGGATAGAGGGATGAAGTCACTGTTTCTTTTAAAACCCATTGTGCAAACAGGAAAAAAGCAGCTGGAAAAAAACTTCACACAGAAAGTGACAATTAGGTAGCGGCATTAACGTGTATACAGTACAGGTTCAAAAACTTTACTTACTTATCTTTTCATCATAAGCCAAGTTAACAAAAGTAAAAATGAACCACCTTAGAAATCATTCTGTGTGAGTTTTTAATGATATTATAATGGAAATAATAATAATAAATACTAATATAATTCACAAATAACCAGTTATTAAAAAGAGATTATTCTTCTGTGTTTAGCTCCGATTTTTTAATGCACTGAAACAGCTTGCAAGGGATTCGCTACACACTGTATACCAATTATAGTCCATATGCTCCTGAAATGCATACTAAGCTTTTTCTTTTCACACATTTCAGACATTTATAAGATATTAGGAGATAACAAGTTGGAAATGGTGAGAAGTGATTAGGCAGAGCACTTGACAGATATGGAAAACGCTGTTAGTCCCTGTTTAGCACTTGTACAGTATGCCTCGGTCTGAAGGTAGAGCAAGCAGGGCCCTCCCCCATCTCAGCACAACACATGGCCCACTCAAATAGTCACAGCTCTGCAGAGCAGCTTGGCTTCAGCATGAGCTCCAATCCCTCTCACTCTGAATCATGCTGTGATGGGACAGCAGTCCAGCCTCTCATATTTCCTCAAAAGCACAGTCACTGATACAAAGCTTGACTGGCAGCCAGATCCATCTCTGCAGCTTTTTGTTGCCTCCACCTGAGAGAAAAGCCCTTAAACTGTGATGGCCACTCATTCCCCTGACAGTGTATTGTGAGTTTTATTACAGAGTGGCTCTAGTATAGTGTCGCCCCACAGAGGATCATCTCATGTGGTCTACCATGGGGTGTCTGTGTTTCATGTGTTACACACTGCAGGCCCAACAATGCAGGCCCTCCCCATGCCTCCCCTTCTCTTTGTTTCTCATTATTGCGCTAAATGGAATTAAGAGCTTTTCTACTGGGATCCTTTTTTCTGCATTCGCCCTTTTGAACAACCTGAGGGGGATTTTAACATGCTATTACCCTCTGACACAGTGCTGGTATTAGAAGTAGGAGAGTTGTGAGGTATTTAGCTGGGGCTACAGACAGTGAAATGGAAGGCAGGAAAAGGACTGCGCTCTCCTGCGAGAAGAGATGGAGAGGGCGCCTGGGGGCAGCAGAGGTGGAAGGCCCCAGTCTGGGCCCTGTCCACTGCAACCTGCCAGACACAGTCTGAATTCCATTTATTCCTGGTGACCTTAAATAAAATGCTGGCTACCCCTGTGGGCCCCATGTGAGGCCAAAACCAAATGGGCTGTGTTCTCCACTCTTTCTACCCCACTGCTAGAGAAAATGAGCTTTATCTGTGGGGGAACTCGGGGCCATGTGACTAAATGCCCCCTTCGCTGCATGAGTTTCCCCACAAACCCAATTCCGCAGTTAATCTGCAAAGCTGTCGCCTTTTAATTACTGGCTTTTGGTATTGAAGTGTTCCAATGTGTTAACCGTTTTTTGATTTATTTTTGCAAACTTATATAATATCAGTAGGGCAGCTTGCGTGTTTGCCATTTGAGATATCACGAAAATGTACATATACGCTCATTACACACACGCTCCCCAAGGTGACTTAGGGGCTGTCTGACAAATGTGTCACTTAATTACTGCAAAGAAACTGATAAAAGAAATATGTAATCCTAGTTAATTAAGTTAGGCTGTTAAACCAGTGGGCGGTGACAAGTATTAGAGAGGTGAGAAACCGTTAGATGAAATTCAGTGTGTGTCCTTCCAGCCTGTCGAGGGATCGCAGCGCACAATAAAATCCATCACAGATTCATATCAAGCTTTGATATTTAAGAACTGGTATGTGTAATGTATAAGTTAATAAATCATGCAATTCAAGACAGAGCCAGTGGCCTGGAAGTGACAATTTCATACCATGTTTGTATTTTCATGCATTGAAATCAAGCATAATCCCAGTTGTATCACACTCCGCTACCTGCCACCTTCACAGCCTTCAACAATAGCTATAATACATTGCTTTGGAAAGCTTGCCGGTGGCAACAATGTAAAGATATTTATGTATTTCACCTTTCATTCACTTGATTGATTTATTTGTTTGTTTCTTGTTTCTGTGTTCTTTACGATACATATCTCTACTATCCCCACACTATTTCCCCACCTTTTCCCCCCCCCAGGCGTTGGCACCATATGCTATTTTAAATTTCTAGCTCTAACAACGCTGCCTACCCATCAACAGCACGTTTTTTGCCACATGAACCCATGCTGGTGGTTTTTAAGTGCCCACTACACATCCACGCAGAGCCAAAGTCTGCATGAGCAACTCTAATTAAAGTGGAGTTAATCACAAATAGCTGGATAGGGCCACAATTGAGGCATATGTTAAGAATGAATTACTAATTAGAGCGGCAAGCAGCGAGACAAGTCCCAGACTGCTTGAGAAGTCTCGGCACGTTACTAATATATGAAAAGGTATAAACAAACAGCAATCTGGTTGTTTAGCTCCTCCATCCCACTTACAAGGATCCAATTATGGCAGATCCCTGGAGCCGCCAGTACAATCAGGCAAGAGTGAGTTGGTGTTATGATTAACTGTGAAGGCCACATACTCTCTATGGCTACTCCAGCCAGCCAGCAGGCCTCCTCTGACAGGGGCCGTTATGTGGCTCAGTGAGCCCCAGGTCTCCACTCCCAGAACAGGCAACTGGAGAGCCCAACACAACAGAACACAACAAAAAACACAGCACAATCCTCAGATACTGCATTCAGGCTGTGTTGTAATACGTACAATCTAATTCACTGGATGGCTTGCTTTTATAGAGCACCCCACAGGGTGTGGTATAACACACAATTAACATTAGAAATTCCTTGAACAATGCTTATCGCACTGATGTGTTGAGGGAACACACCTGTTCCTCAGAACAACCAGAAAACAGACCCTTACAGTTGGCAAGTCTTCTTCTCCAGTAGAAGGACAAAATGTAGCCACAGCTTCCCATAAGCTCACAATCAGAATATTACAGAAGGCTCTAATCTTCCTCGACAGCATTTTGTTTGATCAGCTGGTAGTTTCGACTTGAACCCCTTACCTGGGAACACAAAAGTTGAAGTAGCTTCTGTCAGCAGAATAGCTGTAGAAATGGAATTATTCTATATCAAACCCTCTCCTGTGCAGCCCACATCCATACATCCAACTGTGCTTTTCGCCACACTTTCGGCAGGAATATCAGTGTGCAGTTGAGAGGTAAGCTGGGCAATGGATGAAATGCGCTTTTTTGCCATTTATCATTCAGTGCTGGAGGTCGTGTACAGTTAGCCATCTGGATCACAGGGGCCTGTTAAACATTTTCCCCCATACAAGACTGTAAGGAGCAGCTGAGAGAGAGATAGGCGAGCGTGTGGTGTTTCTGCGCAACTAGAGCTCTGTCACACGAATGAATACAATAACAAAATTCATATTCTTTCTACGTGATGAGCAAAGCGTTAAAATAAAACCTGTGTATTGTGGTTTGATATTCGATAATTTTTAAGATACTCAAACAGTTGTTTGCTCCCCCCCCTTCTCCCCACAGGCAGTATGTAGTAACCTATTGTAAACTCAAAAGTAGAGGGGGTAACACTTGGATTATCACCAGTCATCCGGCATTAACGAGAAAGACACCTACAGACACGCCACTGGAGGTGAACAGCATGATGCAGTCAGTCCTGCACACACACACAGATGTACACACACATGCACTAACAGGGAACTCTGCAGGTGGGAAACAACATGATCCAGTCTTAGCTTTAACCTGTGTGGTGCTGCCTAAGATACTCGCAACAACACAGCCCACCTCCATTATCTTTGTTTCCTTTACTCTGAGCCAAGAGTCCCCAGTGTTAAAAAAGGCCTCCCACCCTACTTCAATTAGAGACGCTGATTGGTACCAGTCCTTATTTCAGCAGGAAGCTACTCAACCTTCAGCTCAGTCCAGCTTTACACTCCGTGAACCAATCTAGATCTTCCTCTTGCCCTACTTCTTGTTTGGTCTCAAGTATAATAGGTCTGTTATGAGAGTGTCTGTGTATTGTATTTGTGTTTGTTTTAAAGTACACTACGTTAGTACAGCAGCACCAACAACCCCCCTCCAAATGATTAATATGTGGGCCTACTGTGGAGGTGTAGGGTGAGGGGGGGAGGTCGAGACTGGAGATTTTTCTGTGGTTTAATTAGTGCATTCCTGGCAAATACTCCTGCCATAATTACGGCCTTGGTTCTTTCTGACCTTTCCAGTATTTTCTGCATGTTTGGCTTTTATCAGATCATGTTTTATTCAGGATCTTTGTTGTGTGCATTTTGTCCAGACACTGTCTCTGCTCGTATACAAACGGAAAAAAAGAATAGAAAAAGGAACAACACTTTAGGGATGGCCAAATGGTACTTCTATTCTTTATCATTTTCCTTTGATTCATTCTTTTTTTCCTCTCCACTTTCAGAAATTACAATGTCCCACCATAAAGCAATGGGGCCAGTGTGGCACTGGCTGAGAGGCTTGTCTCGAATTCAGGCCTCCATATTTATAAACGTGTCATTCTGTTTGCTTTCATGAAATTCAATTTTGCACAGATGAGAAAATAAACATTCACACAACATATGAATACCTTTCCTTGACCCCATCGGCTTCTCCGTGGAAATAAAAGAAACTGTAATTTTTCCTTTGATATGTTCTTTTTCACACCAGGGAGGAGATGAGAGACAAAGTGGTTAAAATGTATGGTTCCCATAACACACGACAGGAAAAAAGCAGGAAAACATCAAGCTTTAGAGTAAGGGAAAAAGCACAATGCTGTCTCAACAACAGATTTAGGTCCAACTAACAACAAACTAACAAAACAACTTAAGATGGAAATGTGGAATCCATACCCTTCACGCTCTGTACCTGCACTGCCACCATACTACACTGTATCGGTAGGGAAAAGTCATAAGATGACTGTCTATATAATGTATGCATATAGGAGCGGGCGCGCACACACACACACACATATATAAAAACACCACATATATATAAGAGCACAGGCAGCACTGGGGGATATGGACTGCCAGGGCCCCTGTGGGGAAGCGATGGCTTCCTGTTTGCAAGCCTTTTTTTAGTGAAAATGCTTAAAACGGGCCAAACGAGAGCAGTGCTTATCCAGCAAAATTGCTGCTAGATGGAGCAGAAAGTGCACAAATTTTCTATGACACCCCAGTAATGAGGTTTTATATTGACCCAGGCGTTGAGTGGAAGGGCTCTCTGCTCCTCTTCTCCTAAACCCAGTCAGCTCTCCTCAACCTCTATTTGGGGCCCCTGTAGGATACAAAAATCAGCATGGGCTCAGAGGTACAACACACAACTACACACGTGGCACGCGTTCCTTAAACTGTGAGGAAACTAAAAGATTTTTTTTGGCACAGAATAAACTTTTTTCTTTTTCATACCATCACAACTGCTTGAGCGCTAACATCAATTTTAGAGACTTTAGAGGGAACAAATATTCACATCATATCACCTCTGCCGTTTCGTGTTCATTCTGCTTTGCTTTGCTTTGAATATTATTTATTTTATCCAGTAGAAATGTAAAAGCTCAATAAAATGCCGTTTTTATTATTGTAAAGATGCAATTCATGGACACTGAGTTTGTTCATATTTTCATTCCATCCATCCATTTTCCTCCACTTCTGCAAGTCAGGGTGGGGTTGGGTGGGTGGGTGTGGAGCATATTGCAACTGTCATAGGACAAGAGGAGGGATAAACCCTGGACAGGTCGCCTGTCTGTCGCAAGGCAGGCTCAAACAGTGTGCATCAATTAATTAGAAAAGAAGATTAATTGCTCACTGTTTTGTTAATTGATTGTTAGTTGTTTTGTTTGGATATAAATGCCAATCCTTCCGGCTGCTGCAGCCTGTGCAGTGTGCGCCGCGGTCACGTTTCTCGATTTAAATCATTTGAAACCAAAGTGTTTCTGTTGACTTTACCAGACAATTATCAGTTTAATCCAAATTGTCAATTCTCTGATTTTCTTTTGTTGAATTAATAAAAATAAATGTTACATGCAGCCCAGAGTCAATGTTTTAAAGTCTCCTGAGCACACCATCTAATAGAACATACAAAACCTACTGTGCCACTAAACAAAGCACTTGTACACAAAATTATCATCCACTATAGTAACAGTAACTCATTTGCAACAGTTAAAATTTTCCTGTAAACTGATGAAAAGAAGTTATTTTTGGTTCTTTTACATTCATGTTTGTATTTTGAAGTAGAGAGCCGGTGCCTCCAGAGAAAGCCTGCTTCTCTTCAGAGAAGCCAGTCTAGACGTTCCTCCCCGCCCATTAAACTGTCTGCTGGTTTTAATGAAGGTGAGAAAAGTTGATGTGATTAGCCATTACTGAAGCCCGCGCCGACCGCACCTGCTGAAAATACCCCTCTACAACCTGCTAATATGTTTCGTATTAATGGATTATTTCAGCTTAATCCTCTTTTTCTTTTCCATTGCACCAGAATTGCGCCCATGCTTATGGTAATCAAAATTTGTACAAGGCTTGTGGCCACCCCTGAGAAATTACAGGAATACGATTTAATTTTTATAACAGAGAATAAAACATAACATTTTATTTGGGTAGGAGTAAAATATTTTAAAACATTTTTTGCTGCAGTTTTATTTCGTGTAAATTAACTGACTGCAGTTGCTAGCATTTATATAAGACTGTACAAACAAAAAGTGCAGCTGCTTTGATAACTGCGCATGCTTTCCGTTTGATCAAACTCTCCCTGAAGACATCCCCCTCCCAGAATCCTAAGTGCCCGAGGCAGGGGTCCATGATGCATGGCTCTATATCCTGGAGCTTGAGCAAGTAAAGGTCAGCACTGGATGTTTGTGAAAATCAGGAGGGGTGCCTGTCTCTGAACAGTTATTGTATCATACAGTAGTGAATGTGTACCATCTTGCACCGGGGGTTAACACTGATTTTCAAAACAGAAAGAAAACAAGACTAGAACCAACATCAACCTATCTATGCTACCTAAGATAAAAGTAAGGTAAAGTAAACACACAGCTCAACATAGGCCTCTCATTACTACTGTTTCCTATGTCCATCAGGACAGCATCCAGCAAGCTATTTTAAGCAATGCATCACCAGTGAGTTTTGCACCGTCTGCAATCCTCTGATGAATTATAAATGTATACGTGGATGGGAATAATTTTAGTACATCATAATTATTACACTGCTTTTAAAGAAGAGGATTGCTTCTAAGAATGATCGTAAAACTTTCATAGTTGACTTATAAGGGGTATCGCATTCACAAACCTTTAACCAGTGCAACTTAGCCCATTTAGCTGTGTTTTCTCTATAATCTGTCTGAGGTGCCAAGATTCAGCCTGTGCTTTCTGACAAACATAAGCCTCAAAGGCCACTCACAATGCATTAAGAATGTTTTCTTTTTGACAGACATCAAAATGTGACCTTTAAATGATTCTTGTTATCAGGGAAGCTGAACAAGAAAATCAATAGGATGCAGCTGGAGAGGAGGGATTAATGCAGGGCAAATTGATCATTCCATTTCATTTTCATCCTGATTTGATGTGCGAGCCATACACACCTAATCTGACCACAAACTGCTTTTAACACTTCAGAGGAGAATCCTTTGAGCAGAAAAAAAAAATACAACAAGCTCAACAAGCTTCTCAGTTACAAAAACGATAGGGTAGGAGTGTGAGCCTTTACTGACAGTTAACCTTAATAATAAAGAGGCTGCATTTCCCTTCCCTTTCATCACTTCTCTGTGCTTTTTATAGTGTGCCTCAGTGCTGTTTCCTCCATCCACCACAGGGAATACACAATGGCGGAGCTCATTGTCTATTTCACACAGTTTGGGTCCATCAAACTGCAAAAACAAATACATTAATCATCAGAACACATTGATAGATCATTAATTATTGTACCTCACTGTTGATGTCACACGTTGAATCCTTTCACAGATAATCAGAGCACTTTAGTGGAACTTCATTAAACAAACTGTTCATTTACAAAGCCAAGTCTGGACGTGCAGGCACAGAGTTGAAGTGATAAAAGACAATATTTTCTTTTAAAGAGTCTTTCAGTAAACATTAAAAGGAATATCTGCCCTAGAAGAATTGCACTATTTCCCACTTCCCGCACACAGCTGAGATTGGGAGCGTGTTACCGCTGAAATGCCAGCGCTCAACAGATAACTGCGATAACAAAGATAGCAAATCTGGGAAATGAAAAATGGCACTTCTCTTCTACAAGGAGATACATCAGTGTTTATTAAATCAATGCCAGACAGAGGAATCTGAAGGTAAAATAATGAACCACTTATAAATGATCTTTGCTTCGCTGGGCCTTACCTGATCAGGGTGTTCAGGGACCACCAATGCGAGGCATATTAGAAGAGGGTCTATTAATCCTCGTGCTCCTCATAGCTGACTATAAAATGGGTGAGTCCTCTGTGACTTACTAGGCACATCCTTTTTAATTTTTCAACATAAAAAAAGCCTGCCACACAACTTTCATTGATTGGGTGTGAAAGTTTGGTTTGTCTGTGTATTTCTGCTTTAAGAGAGTGGATATTTCATTATGGTGCTCTGGGACACACATTACGCAGTTCTGCTACCTTTCCAACAGCATCCATGGCAACTAGAGAGCCTGCTCTCCCTGCAGAAATGTGCTTTTAATTGAGTGACATCTAATCAGGCAGTGAAATACAGCAGTAGAGTTAACAAAACAGGTCAACGAGGGACAAGGACTACCAGCTGCAATCGACGTCACAGCGCAACACTCGGTTTTGGTGTTGACTAACATGTAGTCCGGTTTTGATGATCAAAATTACAGGGTTGGAGGTATTCTTCGCAAGATCCTTGGGTGAATGTGTGATTGGATATGATGAGCCCTTCTTAGGACTACACGAGCTTGGGGAGGAGGAATGCCTTTGATGTAGTGAAATTACTGGAGCTAAGAGGTCTCACATGCTATGCCTTAACACATATTAAACAGGCTCTAAAGGATGAATTTTTCACCGTCATCTGTATTTTACTTTTCTTCATCGTGTTGCATGGTGAGCAAGGCTTTGCCGTCTCTTATTTCCTTCCTCAAACATTACTTGTGTTTTTAACTGCAATAGCATTTCCTCCTCATTATCAGATGTTGAATCAGTGCACAGGGGGACACCATCAGCTCCCCTCAACCTAAAATCATCTGTGGTGACGGCACTCTGTAGTGACATACATAGATGGAGGGGGTAAAAGCACAGTCTCAGTAAATTGTCTGCCTGCGCTTTGGGGAATCATTGGAATTCATGATCTTTTCTCAGTATGCTAACAATAATCTTCCACTAGCTCTGTCTCGCACATCACTAGGCATAGCAAACACTTGTCTTCACTGAGTCTCAGGCAGCATCAGCTTCTCCTCACCATGCAAATTTCAGAGCTGTGCCCCTCCTTTGTATTACAACTATGTCCTCAACCTTTTCCAGTCACTACCCTTCATGCAGCTGGATGATAAAAACCAGCCCGCACGAATGGCTTGAAACACACCTTAATTGTCATAGAGGATTGTGCTTTGATAAACCTTTGAGTTGTAAACAACTTTCAAATGGACTTTTTATGGCTTTCGATTGCAATAAGATACATTCTAAAGCTCTCAAAATGTATCTCCTAAACAAATGCCCCGCTACGCGAGCGAGTGTGCCCTTACTACAAAAAAAAGTACAGCTTGCTTTTGTTAAGCAGGATATAACAAATGTTTCTGCAGTAAAAATGTGCTGGATAAATAAAATGCAACCCAAGTGAAATTTGTCTGTGTTTATATATTCCACTATGTGCAGGAGTGCAAAGAAAGCTCTTAATTGGAAGCACGTTAGATGGATGCTCCTAGAGTTGGAGGTTCAAATTTTAGCTCACACTTACTGGTAACAATACTGAATTTGATCAGCTCACAGCCTTGTACTTTAAAGAGCGTTTGCTCTTTAAATGCTGGTTTCTTCCTTTTGACCGGCCAACTACTTTTAATAATGAAAGGGAGACAATTTTAGCATATGGTCTACATATTGATGTCATATGTTTTGTGTTTTCCTGTTTTATGTTTTATGTATCGTATGCTTGAGACTCTGTGCATTTTGAGACAAATTTCCCTTTGGGCACAGTAAAGTTAAAGCTTGAAAGTGAAAGTAGCAAACAGTAAAAACATTAGGACAGCAGATGGCTCCGATATAGAAAATCTGCACCACACCACTAAAAGAGGTGTGGCAATTAAAAAATATAACCACACAACAAAGTCCATAAATTAACTGCTGACATTTGAAGAGTTTATTGTTATTTCAGAGATCCTCACAATTTAGATGACTAAGGTATAAATGTATGGGAAATGTGAAAAACATTGGCAGATACCTGTTTCAGCTGAAACACTGGTGCAATCATACAGTATCTTGTCATTTCTTCATTAGCATCAGGACAATAATCTGGTGACTAGTTTGTGATTGCAATCAAATTTTAAAATGTTTCTAAGGCAGTGCGTCTTATCATACTTGCTGTATTATTATAGAACCACTCCGTTTGCCTCACCTCCAGCGCGAAGCTTTGATGGTGTCAAGTGGGAGACGACAACCAATTAAAAGAAAATCAGTCAAACAACTTGGGGTCAGATCTCAAGATGCTCCCAATCAGTCATAATTTCCTGTTGTTATGCTGTGTTTGACTGCTCCTGATTGGAGTCTGATAAATCAGTGTGCACGCTGGTCAGTACGACATATATGCAACTGTCTCAACCCAGAGTACTACATCAAAACTCTCTACTATCTGTCTTTCCTGTGGGTAAGATGGGCGGCTCATAGAGCATGACCATGTTTCCTTAACCAAACAAGAGCAAAGGTAAAAAGACATGCAGCACCTTTAATAATACTTGTAGCACTCTGCTTGTTTTCAGAATGCAAAGGCTGGGAGATGATAGGAATGGCATGTGTGGGGTCTAGCAGGACAAGGCAGTAGTCCTGATAGTATTTCTGTGCACGTCCCCCTCTGTTAGTCATTACTGTGTGCAGACGAGGGGTGATGTTTACTCTGCTGAGACAAGCAAGTCTACTGCTCTGGGTTGCAACCTTGTGACTCTCTTCTCCCTCCTGCTGCCAGCTCTCCTTACGTCTAGGCCAGGCCCTGCCACACCATCAGCCCACTGGCCTATCGCTGTCGCTGAATGCTTGCCGTCTACCAGCACTAAGTTTTTGGATTTCGTCTGGCAAAAAACAACGATGCAATTCCGTGCATATTGTCTGACTGGTGGGTGTTCGGTTGATATTTCAGGAAATAATAGCATAATGCACACAAGGGATGTGATACTGCAATACGCTGCTGTGCCGTATTTCCTCCTTTTTGTCTTTAGTTTCCTTGCGTTGTCACTTTCAAACATTGCCTCCACCCACACACATATGAGAAAAAGAGGAGGGAAGAGAGAGATACTGACAGAGACTTACTGCGGTACACAATGTGTGTAATAGGGAGTTGTAATCCTTGGTAATAGATTAAAGAAATCAATGAAAACATGGTTGGATGGTTCATCATATAAAGATGATGAAATGAAATGACAGAATATAAGAAAGAAATTAAAGATATTAGCAAACACAACTGACAATTTATTTGTCCCACACTAATGGCTCAAGGACAGTGGAAATAACAAACTACAGAGAGAGACAAGTGTGAAATAAATGGGACACAAATAAATCAGGCTAACGGAACAGTTATAATTTTACAAATTGAAACAATTATAACAGTTAACCAGATGGAAGCAAAATAAGGCAAGTAGAAGCAAGTTGAACAAAACAAGTCCGTGAGAAATAATGGCAATGTTCATGATACATAATGGCAAAAGGTTAAAATCAATCATAATGCACCAAAAAAAAAGTGAAATGATTACCAAGCTTATGCAGGAGGTCAGGGGTCAGAGGTCAAGTTCAATTTAAACACGGAAACCATTATGGCGTCTGCATGGATGTCTCTGGAAGAAATAAACAAGGAGTTGAAGTAAGTACACTTCACTGTAAGTGCTGTTTAAGCCCTACATCTATTTGACAATATGTAGCACTCAAATATTAATGTGACACAATGCTGTAGTAAGCACTGATTCACAGCAATGTACAAACCAGAAGTGCTCAGTTTCCTTAAGCGGTGGAGGGCAATTTCAGAGTTTAGTGAATCGCAGACACACTTATTCCAGCCCTTTAAAACAATTGAAGGCATCTTTTTATCATCCTATAACCGTGTCAAGACCGTAAATTAAAGGTTTGCTTGTTTCAAAACCTCTCAGCAAAATTAGGTAGACTAAGCAAAGCGCCAGTGCACCGCCAGCATCACTCATGCTCTATGTTTCATGCTTTCACGGCTGCCCCATCTCCTACGGTAACACACAAAGCAAATTCTACCACAGTGTAGACACTAGTAAGACAAAGAGTGTGTTTGATTTTTTGCTCAACCCAAAAAACCCCCAAAAAAAACAGAGAAAGATTTCTATACCGGCTTAGAAAACAGTCTGTGAGGCTCCCGCACACTGAAGACAACAAAGGCATTACTCTTTGCCAAATAAAGAAAAACTACACAAATGGCTGTGCAGTGGAAGCAGAGACTATTCATCTATTTAAGTCTGCACATTTTGTTATGCATAAAATGGTTCACATTTATTTATTTGATATTGTTTGTGTGAAGTGGATAGAAAATAGACCAAATAAAACTTATTCTTTCAAATATTATTCAAATATGCGACTCTGGGGTTTTTCAACATGTTGTGCTTGAACAAAATCTTCAGTCTCTAAAAGTATTTCTACACTTTTCCTCTCTCGATGCTGTTTACGTGATCCCCGCACTACCATGGGGTCAGCAGCAGAGCATTTTAACATGTAGCCTTTGTAATTCATTAGAGGAAACAAAAACAATGCAGATCCTGACATTGCGAAAGAAAGATATTGTCCACGCACAGAAAAATGCCAGCAACAAAAACTGCCAATTTTAGACTGGAGTCCAATACAACACCCACTAAAACATCATCTCATCTTTACTGCAACTGGCCGATGACTCATTTTCTTAATTAAAACTTAATCTCAAATAACAAAATCTAAAGGAGCATTCAAGGGAACAGATGTCACCCTTAGTAGGCAAAAAGGCACAATATAAATGGTTCTACAAAAGAGAAACATGTTTCCAGGTCCTCAACCGAGCCAGAGCATGAAAACCAAACAACATTAGATGTAAGACAACACTCCGTACACATTAAGCCCCGAGGCAGCGTATCAGCACTGAAACAAGAACGAAAATACCTTTCAAAACAAAACTAGGTTTTATTAGTGTCTAGCACTTCAGGAAGACCATGCACAAACTCACAAATAAATGTCTTTTGAGATCTTTCGGCAGTGCAATGAAATACAGGAAAGAAAGCCCAAGGGCTGGGGAGACACTTCGGAAGCGTTTGCATCTGTGTGTGATTAGTTCCACTACCTAAGATAAAGCATGCAGAGCAAATGTAACCTCATCATAATCTGTGTGTCAGGAAGGCAGGGGAACACTCAACCAGAAAACAACAATAACTGCTGTACAGTGTAGTCTACCACTGTGACAATGCCTAGTGTAAACCGTAGTCCTGCAAGTGTTCTCAGCCCATAAGTAATTGTCTGATCATTGTGGAACAGAAAACAGCACAGGTTTGAGCAGACAGGAGATCCCACAGGTATTAGCTGCTAATTGCCGTCAACCAAACAACCAGCAGTTTCTGGAGAAAAGAATCTATACTAATTCTTCCTATCCTACCCTGCAGAATACACACTGGAATTTCTTGGGTGCACAAGATAAATGCTTATACCATAATTACAACTAATTGTGCAAATAATTGCAAAGTTCTTTTGCCACGTATACCCACAATAAAACAAAAGCAATCTATGTTGCTCTTGGCTGTGAAATTGAAACAGTCCCATTTCCAAAGTCCCTGCCATCTAGTCGTTCATTATCTAGTATTTGTATCTGCTCTGTGGTGAAAGCCAGATTTTGCAAAAGTGAGGAAAAGGGAGATGGAAGGAAGCTGATGACAGGGATTCATGGATACTCTGAATGCAGACATGCTGTTCCAGCGCCTCGCCTCCCCCAGCAAAACATTTGAAAAGCTTCAAAGCCCAAAGCTTTATGCTTTAGAACACATCTTTTGATTATATCCAAGTCTCTTCTTTTTAAAAGATGAAAAAAAAGAAACAAACAAAACATCACCTGTAAATCGAGATAGCCTTTTGCAAAAGGTTTTTGCACCTAATCCCTTTCATTTCAGGTCAGTAAAATATTAGTGCTTTCTCACTGCTCTGATGGTCAAATCACATTTCAAAGATTCTGTGTGCCTCTCCAGCAGAGGGAAGGCGAGAGAGAGATACAGGGCAGTAGGGAGCTCAGGCAATCCCCCATCTATTACAGACGAACCAATCATCAAAGACAAATTACAGTACACTTCACTGGGATATGCTAATTCCAAATTAGATGCAAGTCATCAAAAGATCAGCGTTGCAATATTTTGCATCTACAAATTGAAAATGTCTGCTTTCAGAACAGGTTTTAATACCAATATAGAAAGAAAAGAAAAACACGAGTCCCATCCAAGCCCACGGCATGCATATACATTAAAACCCAACACAAACAAAAAGATTTATTTGGCATTTTTGCATAGATGAATTTTTAGTAAAAGACCTGCCCTTGGTAATTGGTAATGAAAAATAAAAGGGTGACTTATTTTTTTATCCCTCTATTTTTCATTAGTTGATGTGAAAATTTACATCTGTGAGTAAAAACTCGCATGTTATGAGTCCAGCCTTTTGTTTTATTGTTCACAACACATTCTGCTTTCATTTTGTAGTCAGTTCTTGTGTTACTCTGCCAAGTGGGCAGTAATTTTGTTAACTGTTTTTCCAATGTCTATATGTAAATGTTCATCCACTCGCTTGGTGATCTTTGCTTGGTTTAGGATGTTGTCAGCGTGCTATTTATATAAATAAAATAGTCAATAATTAACATTAACACTGCATCATTAGCAGAACAATTGTTTACATGTCACACAATGTATAGTCTTACAGAAATAAGTAGAGAGAGATGTTTTCTTCCTATAAAGAACAAAAAAAGGCTGATGAAGACAGAATCATATTTAGCAAGAAGAAAAAGAATATCTCATTTAAAACTAATTGCTTGTGATAATACACAATATTTTGTGATAATACATCACAGGGGGAACAATGCATCATGATGATTATAAAAATGTATTCAGCATCTGCTTCAATTTTACTTTTTCTTATGAGGAATCCAAAAACGTTCTATTTCTAAATACATCTGAAAGCAATAAAATGTTTAGGTTTGTTTAGGTTGCAGGATGTTAAGATAAATTTGATATTTAATAGCACTATAGTATAGGTTTTTAGATTGTATGACAACAAAATACAATTATTTTTGAAGCTCCCTCCAATGATCAGTGCGTGCACATTGTCTTACATCATTGTTCTGCAAAGGTTTCCATCTTGATTTGAGGAGGAAGACTGCCAAAATGCAGTTAGTTTAAACAATAGAAACACAGACAGACAATTACCTAGTCCTGAGGGAGTCACAGACTAAAGAGCTGGTCAATATTTCTGTGCAACATATGCATCAAAATGGCTGGGTCAGCTCCAGTCTCTTGCTGCTCATTCCGTTCTCTCCCTCTAAGTGCCTCTTCTCCCAATCAGTGTCCAAGGGGAGTACAATTGCCACATCACTGAAGTGAATGTGTTGATGAATTTACCCTTTATGTTTGACACCTGATATGTAAAAGCACGGCTTATGTTCAGAAGCAATGAGCGGTGCTTTGACAATGTCAATATTTCTCTCCAACATGCAGAGTAGGCATATAGACTAATGACAGACCAAGTATATCAGCAAATGAGTGCACAACAGGGGCAGAGGACTGGGGGAATTAATAGCTCCAGCAACAAATGACCTGACAGGACAACTGCAAACACACAGACAGACAAAGAGGCTGGAAAACACACACACACACACACACACACAAATGCCACGATACACTCACATACGTATATTCTGTCATACTCAACCACAGGGTAATGTTTCTTTTTAATATGAAAATGGCTGTAGGAAGACAGTATACCCATAGAGGACTGTGTGCATGTCACTGGTGGAAATATGTGCGAGATAATAACATTTTTGAATACCCATGTTTCTGTGTTTCAAAGGCTCCTCCATTAACAGTATCTTGTTGTGGAATATAACCAAACTCCTTAGTGACTTTCACCCAAGGCAGCCTACTTTATTTAAGGCAGCTGTGGCCAGGTAAACAGATTTTTATTCCTTCAGTTCTTCAATAGAAAAATCCCTTACTTACACCTTATTTGATGCCCCCCCCGACACCCTCCACCCCTAAGTTCTCATACTCCTACTCCCCCATCCCTAAGCATAAGGCTTATCATGAAAGCACAACAAGTATATATTGTCAAGAATTTTACTTTTAGGTAGTCCTGATTGAAAGAGGCTGACTTTTATTCTCTCAAGTACACCCTTCCTCTTTTCCCTCTGCCATGGTACACAAGGGTACCATTATGGTGGCTGTGGACTTCATCCATTCATCATCCTTCTCACCTATGAAGCCAAACACACATATATCAACCACAGCTGCCCTCCCACTTCCCTAAATCACGCTTTGTTCTGCTGTGTGTAAAGAAAACTGCCTCAGCTTTTGACATCAACACCTACTATACCAAAGGAGTAGGGTGTAGGTGGAGAGACTCAGTGTTTTGCATTGCACAACTGAAATTTAAAAGCATTTACAGTGCAATATGTTTACAAATTCAATATCTTAAATAATTAAAGTGATACTCTTCTCATTTTTTAAATTTGTAATATTTAGTGTTTGTGCAAAGGATGACACAAAATACTGGATTTTCAGCATTTTTTTTTAAAACTCCGCTGAGATAAAGTCTCATTTGGAAAAGAAGCAATTCCAATTCAATCCAGGAGTTTAATGACTGTGTTCAGTGTAGATATTATCATAAGTGAGTCTATCTAAACAGTTTGCAGCTGGTTGAAGCTGTTGTGTCCTCTGCAGCTTTTTCACAGGGTTTCATCCTTAAGCATTTTCTTGCTTTGACAGTTTGTAGGTGATATCAGATTTCATTATAATACATGCAAAGATATAAACAAAATGAGTATCCCTGTGATTTAAGAAATCTACCACATGAATCTCTTAATGCTAACTGCCAACTAAGGAGAGACAGTCCATGAAAAAAAGATCCCAGTGATTGCCAAGGTTTAGTCCAGAAATGTTATTATAAGGGGATGCACGCCACCCACCTATAATGTCTCTTCTGTAAGTACATTAGGATAACTGCTGGATAACTGTTTAGTGAACTGCAGTGAAAACAGCAACCAAAAAATACATTCAAATAATTCAAATATTTGGACTCTAGTTTCCAATTCATCGTCAGTACCTCAAAAAACTGAAACTGCAATGCCTCCATTAAAGCTGACAGCATAGACATGTTCAACTCATCTAAACCTTCAACAATATTTATTCAAGTGTACAAGGCTACTGTGGATTTTCCTTAGCTGGACACCTTGTCCTAGTAGATGGAGCATGACTGGTTTGCATACTGTATGTAGAAGAGTTAATTGTAGTAGGATTATTTGCCATTTATTCATTACACAAGCAATTTCTCTTGCATTATTCATCTTCCAACAGGATCCGAGGCATGTTTTAATCATGCTGAATGCAGATTGACAGTGCTGTGTCACTACTTTGGAATGAAAAGCCAGCAGAAAACTACCCCATCTTTGTTCAGCGTTGCAAATGTTAAAACTTGAACAGATTAAAAAACTGCTCATGTGCAAATATCACTGGCATTTTAATGAAAGGAAGATGTTTACATGTTTTTTTTCTTTTATATAAAGGGATTGCAAAATGCCAACAAAAATTGCTTCTGAGGCATGTTAAATTGCCGTATATCTAGCTGTGATATGTTCATGCAACACAGTAGGGGAGCTCTGTCCTTTTAATCTCTAATCCTTTCCTCTTGAGGGAGGAGAAGAGGGCGTGGATCAGAGAGCAGAGAGAAGGTATCTTCGCCCAGACACAGACCCATGCCATGGCATTCTTCCTGTCCTGTACTGAAGCTGTCACTATTGGTGTCTGGGGCCATGAGGCAGGCAATTTTAGCGTTGTGGTGTGAATCGATACCCAATCACATCACGTTTGCAGGCAGCACATCAACCTGAAGAGTCCGTAGCTCAATTTACAGCATATTGTTTTTGGCCCTGGGAGCAAACCGCCACTAGGAGCAATAGAAGCATCATGGCAGAGCAAGACAAGGCCTTGTCATGGCCATAACGGCCTTATCTCTGGTCACAGAAGTACTCATATTAAACAGTAGTGCCAAGAAGGGCTCAGAAACACACAGAGCACATAATGCATCCGCTATTTATATTCAGCTGTGGAATCCGAGATGGTGGCCTTAATGCAGGAATTCTTGTTTAAACACAACCCAGTTAAAGTGCAACCTAGCTATCTATCTATCTACCAGGGGGCCAGTGCTAAATTCTGTGAGCACTGTATATACCTAATATTTGTGTTTCCTAGCCATTTCAAGGAAAATATTTTACACTGAATAATGCAATATGCACCATAAATTGGAAAAAGTCAAACCCGAAATGAGATATCAAAAACAAAACAAACACTGGCCCATATGGAATTACGTATGTGTACGAGGCAACGTCTGAATGGCAACGTGTCACTGAGGTGAAACGTCAGTGCAGGTGGGATTTGAACAATCACACTCTGGGAGGGTGTGACAGACTCCTCACTCAGAATAAAAACATAATGTTTGTTTGTCTGTAACTTGCATCTTGTTAAGCTAACAAGTGGTTTCCATACACACCTGCAATCATTACCGTCACACAGCAGGGTTGCTTCAGTGGAACACGTAGCCATGCTGTGAGCACAGAGTGCTGGATGGATAAGAGTAGAGCGCTACAACGTATCCTCTTGAAAAACAAAAAGTAAATGAAGACAGACTAAGGAAAAAATGTATCTACATGAATAACTTTATCACAAATAAAGAATATATATATATATGCATATTAAGTATAACCAATGCATGCTTAATATGTTAACATGTTTACTCTAAAACTTTTTGGACTCAGGGAATACAATGACTAAAACAAGGGAATAAAGCCCAAAATTAAAACATTAAAAATGAAAGTGTCAAATAAAGTCACTTCTGTAAAAGTCACATTCTGTTAAAACCTGTTCTTTTACGGTAGAGCAGGCTTTAAGGTAACTTTCATCACTGGAGGTACTTGAGTGGCTTACTTGGAGGTGATCCACTCTTCTTATGTGTTCAATCACTAATCTGATCAGGAAGGCATAACAGGAAACAGGCCTATTAAAGGTAAAAATGAAAGACATATCACTACTGTCTGATTGATGCGGCCATTCCCCAGGGAGAATAAGCCTCTACTTCACTTTCAACAACTGTGCCTGACACAATACGCTGTACCTGAGATGGTTGTTATGGCTACGTAATTCTCTTAAAATGAGGCTTTTATTTAGTGCAAAACCAACTGAAGCAAGTCAAGGGCAAAACTGCAAAAGCAGTTACCTGCACTGCTCTGACAAATATCAGCTTTATCCATGTTCTCCCGCCTATCTTTTTTTTTTTTTTAAATACAGCTATGATGAGAGCACATTACTGTTTGGCTTGAGATTCTTTCTTTTTAGCTTGAAATTGTTATTAAGAGGAAATGGGTGTATAAAATTAAGCAAATCAGGGTAAAGAGTACAACTCAAAATTTCAAGGTGACATCTTAAATTTTTGCTCTTGTTGATATCACATGCAGAAAATCCATCTATACATTAAAAAAATAGCGCAAGAAAATATTGGGCATTTTTGCTTACTAAACTCAAATGTACTTTTATCCCAGTTACAGGTAGATTGTCTTATTTTCTTAACTGCATGGTGAATGATCAATTCCCTTTGCAGCGTTGTCACAGTGCTGCGCCTTACACCCAATTATGGCCTGGAGAGGATGCAGATGGCAACATGCCTCCCTCAATAATATTCATGAAGTATTGCCAACAACAAAGAAAGAGGGAATTTCACACTTTAAACTTTACTCTGTTTATCTCCCCGAGATTGCAACACTTAGTAAGATAGCAGAAGTCACTACTGCAGCATAAAAATCGAGAATACACCTATAAATGCTTCAAACTGTTAGAGATTAAGTAATTGCTGTTCTAGCTTTGGTTACAAATACTTAATGACTTTTAATTTTACCAAACACCTTTACTGCACTCTTCCCACAGTGACACATACCTTCAACTGACTAAGGCACTCATTACAATAAACACAAGCTGTTAAACTGACGTCAAATTGAAAAAGAAAAAACAACAACTAACTAAACTCTGCAAATTTGCTTAAACAAAGCTTAACTGCAACTATTAGAAAATCAGATTTGGGATTTTTTGCAGTGTATCTTATTAATATATTTATTAGTTCATTATTTATTTATTAACAATTCTCACTTTTTTTCATGTCTTTCAAGTCTAAATTGTATGGCATCCACATTTTAAATTGACAGCAGTTTACTTTTTAGTAAACTGCTGTCATACATCTTGGTTTGTACATCTTCCAGAGATTACCTTAGGTCTGGGAAGAACCGATCAGGGGCTGAATACTGACATTTCCATTTACAGATAGCAAAGGCTAATACCTTTACACCGATTAGAAGCTGTCAGCTCTCTGTTTGAACTGCAATCAATATAGTGTGTACACTAGTGCACGGTGTACATGATCGTCAGGGGCAAACTATAAGATAATGCATCTAGTATTTCGAGATTTCTCAGAAATACCCATACTCATGTCGTCATATCGTTGACACTTTATGTAAAAACTGCTGGTTGTGACACACCGGCTACTTCAGGGTGCCACGAGCGAAGATGTGAAAGTGCAACAAAGTCATTAGGAAGCAGCACGGATGGCTGTGGCGTAAATCATAAGAGAGAGTTTTGTTTTTGCACTTTCTTTAACCTCATATTCACTCACAGGTTACTTTTGTTGTCATAAGGTGTTTTGTTTAGCACCAATGCCAGCAGCCATTTGACAGCCATGGTTTTGGTAATAAAAAATAAAGCCCACTCACTATATTAGCCCTGTACATTAAAAAGCTAAATATGATGGCAAGGGGTTTTTCCTAAGCATCCACATGTAGGAATTGGGATTGAAGCAAAGCTCTAACATACCTCGTACACCACCACAGACCTTCCTTGCACAGACATCACAGTGTTCATATAGACATATAAATGTGAATTTTCATCATATCCTCACGCAGAGCATATTAATCAGCTGTGCATCCCCTGCCAACCAGACCTCATCCATATTCCTGCAGGCTTATTGCAAAGGGAGCGGCTGGTGATAAAGCAGGATCGATATGCAGAGCTGGTAAAAACACAGCAAGTACAACAGCATGGCACAAAGGCAAAGACTAGAGAGGACAAGGGAATGAAAGATACTTGGTAAGAGGAGTTTAAAAAAAATCCTTCACAGCATATTAATAAGAGGTGAAAACACGACTGTTGTAGTTAAATAAGGCATGAAATATACATAAAATTCACTGTAGGCTGAGATACGATACAGATAATATTCTATTCATGGGATAGACGGTTTGCTCAACTTCTTTACCAGCTGTTTTAGAGTTACAAATATTCATTTTCGAGGTGCTATGAAGGTACGAAGGCAAAGATTCACCACTTTAAATGCCAGAAGGCGTATTGAAAAATACAGCAATATTTCTGTATATTTCTGTTTTATATCAACACAGAGCAAAAACCGTTATGCAGTTCATAGGTGCAAAGGCTTTTTGACTGCAACCGCCTAGCAATACTATAACTTGGGACACAGTGCCTTTAAACCTTTCTGACAGGTAAACCGGGAAGGCATCAAAGATTTTCTCTCTTTGGCATATCTCAAAACTGCCACAGAGAATTGAGTGACAACTTTATTTCTCATCTGTTACATAAATCAAGGAAATACTGTGAAAGTCAGCTCTACAAACTAAGAAATTCCCTGTGCTTTCTAAGCTTCGAAAGGATTTCTTAACAAAGTTTCACACAGGAGCGAAAGAAAAAGTAATTTCTTTGACAGGCAGACATTATGTGATAGAGGAGACTTTTCACTGCATTAAAGAATGGGGCTCCAAACAACAAAGAGATAGTAGCTGTTTAAAAGGCCAATTTTCCAGTCCCCATTGTCATTGTCACACTCTTAACTCCAAAGGCAGACATGCACTCTGGCATCAAAGGCCATTGATTTTCTAATCAAGAGCAAATGATGATTAAGGCATATCTGCCCCCTTATCTTTCCGTTTAAAATCCTCCTTTCTGGATTCAATTTGACTTTGGCTGTTTTGCTGCTGAGGGGAATCAGGACAGTCAAAGACAAAGACACCTTGTAGAGACAAGGTAGTGTCATGAATGATTAGGGCTCGTGTAACAGAAATAATCACCCATCCTCCCTCTCTTTGGGTCAGTGAAGGCTCGAATTGTTAACGTGTCTTTTTTATCAGAACACATGGATTCGTGGAAACTTTTCATTTCATCTTAAGATTCAGTTTTACTGCAACTGATGGCAAACAAGTCGTACCAGTAGCCACATTTCTGCCTGAAGCAGCTTTAGAAAAATGTAAACATGGAGGAAATACAGTTCACCCACTAGTGCTGTAAGGACTCCCACCCCAATACGCCCTTAAATTCCCAAATAGGGTAGCAATAAACAATGTTAAAAAGGTTGGGAATGAATCCCCCATCTCTTTTACCTTGATAACATTAAGAAGTAATACCACAAAGCAGAGCTGACTCCCCCTTAGGGTCCAAATGCTCATTTCTTAGCGGACTTCAATTATCCCAACTTTCTCCCCTGGTCGGTCTTTCTATGTATATGTTTAGCCTTTGTGATACACCTGCCTGAGGATGAGGGATTAGCTTCCAACCCTCTCTCCATGCTGGGTTTGGACTTCAGGTTTAACCGTCCTTCAAGACCAGCCTGGAGCACAGCTTAACAATGATGCCCAAACCCTTCATCGCTGCTGCAGTCTTTCTTTCACTCACCCTCTATTTCCTCATTCCAACTATGACCATAAACGTTTCACTGGAGGGGGAAAGAATCAAAGACAGATGGACATCATCCATCCTTGACCTTCAGGCAATGCCAGCTGAACATGCAAGAAAATATGTTGCGTTGTTAAAAGTAGAGTTGTACTGATGGTCAAATAAACAGAGGGACAGACGGAAAGTACAGGCAGACCAACAAAAACACATTATGAAGCACGCAGGTACCAATATCTTTGATAAATAGGCGTCATTGTGTTACAGCTGTGGATGCTAATTACTCTGGTTTAATGAGTTCTTCCAGCAGGTACAGTTCTTCTACACAGCAAAATAATAAGAAACAAGGACACATGTTCAAATTCTCCATCCCCAGCTAACAAAATTAGTTTTCATAATACGTGTGCATCACTGCCAAACAAGGCTTCCTCATTTTGACATGAGTTTCATCCATTGTGGGTTTTCTTCTCAGGAATACGCACCAGACATTGTTAAAGGGTTTGTCCCTCAAGCCTCTAATTGTCACTATACCTGAAGCAATTTGGGAGCATGGAGATGAGGGAATTGTGGGACATCTTTGGCTGCTCAGCAAGAGCTGACTTGTGAGAAAGAGAAGTTAACAGGCCGCTGTTGGGTGCACAATGTCCTTCTGCAGACAGATGGGACAACAGAGGGAATGGTTTTGTTCCTTTAGTATTTCCCTTTCTTATGGAACATATGTTCATCTCTTAACAGAGCATCTATTTGAACACTGGGACCGGTAACTTATGACAAGACAAAGGAAGTGCACTGCATGTCGACTTAAAGTTTGTGTATTTATTTTATATGAGAAGTTCAGCAGTCGTGTAAATACACTAGTGACTTGTCAACCATCGACTCATGAATTTTGCATTTTGTTAAACAAGTTGAGCTTGAATTTAACTCAAAAAATATTCTAGAACTTGTCAGACTGCTAAATCTTTTTTAGGTGGAGAGAGGCAGACTTGTGGCGCTCTGTCATTTCCATCATCAGATTGCTGAACTATTACCAGTCCCCCATGATTACCTCCACCTTTCCTTATCACTGAACACAACGTACTGATGTAACCTGCTATTCGGTGAGCTAGATTTGTGTTTTCTTATGGAGAGGTTTCTGTAGATTTTAACCTTAATCCTATCAGCTAATGTGAAGGCACTGATCCGCGCCTGTCTTGAAGGTTATCTGTGCATGTTTCACACCCACAGGCATTCATTATTTACATAGCAGCTCCCCAGAGGCACCAGCCACCACAGGAGGTGTAGATGGAAAATCTACCTCCCAATCTGCCAGCGACACATCCATATCTATACTGCATGCCTCACTGACTTAGGAGGATGTAGTGTCAGGATTATCATCCGTTCCCTGGAAACTTCTTCATCACTGGCACCAGCAGCTGTGGCAGTGGCGTCAGGCAGGTGTGTTTGCCTTTTAAATCAGGGGTTCCCCAACACTAGAGCCACGAGAGACCCATTTTTTGGAAAACAACTTAGAAACAAATCAGAACGTAATGAGGCTAACAAACAGGACTGATTAAGAGCAGTGCTGAGGATAGTTCCCCATATGTACCATGAAAATGAAAAGGAGAAGAAGCAGCTACTTTCAGCTGCTCCCTTATTCACAAGGGGTCACTAAAGCAGTGTCTCCTTCTGGAATCAAACCAGGGAATTTTTGCTTGTTAAGTCAATATGTAAACACCAACACTGTGGAGCCACCGTACACCACAAATGACACATGATTAAAATCTGGCAACAAGCTGAATTAGGATTCTGGTCCATTAGGAGCAAAGAAGAAAGTAATGTGGTGTGTTAAAATACCACAAAGCCCAAAGAGAGAGAAGGCTGAGTGAGTGTGTGTGGGACAACAAAATGTCAGTAGTGGTGGTTTCTTTATACATTATTTATATTAACCCAAGCCATAATCTTTTCCTAAAATTAACCAAGTCACTTTTATGCTGAAATCTAACCAAACCTTAACCACAATAATAAAAAAAAGAAAGATCAATTCTGATTTGTGCTTCGTAACAGTTGTGTAAGACACACATGCAATGCCCTGTCAATAGTGGCATCAGTAGAGAAAAGTGGCATTCTGGAGGGAACAGACAAAGAAGACATTTTGTCATTTAATTTGCAAGACTGAAAAATGAGCAGCTTGGCTTAAAGCTATAATTCAAGTAAAATAACAAAAAAGAGCAGTCTGCGTGTGCTCTAAATCGAATTAGAATTTGTGGACGTGTTGGGCATCAAATAAGACATTTTTGGCAGTGTTTGGAAAGCAGTGTATGTTAAGAGCACATGTACGGTGAATGTCTAAATCAGTCGTTCATCTGGCAACGACACAAGCGGTTGGGAGCCGCAGTTTCACAGCTTTGTCCCATAACCCCACGGATAATTAATTCTAATGACAATTTTATTTTATTTTTATCTCCGACACCCATCACAATGAACATCATTGCACAAACCTACTCATACGAATGTGCTATTGAGCGTGACACTGACCTTTCAAGACCCTGCGGACCTCTGAAGACGTGTTTGAAAAACACCCCGAACACTCACGCCAGCCCTTTCGTGAGCGGGGCTGATTTGATATTAGCCTGACAGGGGTATTTATAGAGCAGCACAGAGCCTCACTCTCGTTTCTACACCATGAGCCCATTCCAGCCCAGACACTATTGGCAGTCCTGCTCACTCACTGGAAAAGCCATCATGTCAGCACACTGGCAGAAGATAGCATGTCGAGCTAACAGGTTTGGAAGAAGAAGCCCAATGCAGTTCATTATGCAGTGACAATATACATTCCTTCTTTGATGCCTTATTGCACACCACCAAGACTATCTGTCTGAAAATGTCACTGTTTTTTGTTTTGTTTTGTTTTCTTCTCAATCTAATACAGACATTAGCTTTCGCCACAGTGTCATATCTAAAGCTTACATCAGCATAGCTGGAATTATTGGCTTATACATAGTGATGCAATCTTGAGAAACACTGAAAGAAGTAGTGCGTAAATTACTATGTATATGCATATATTTTGTTTGGGCCTCCTTTCATTTTAAATAAAGATATTTCACAAATGAATGTACAACTGTATGAGTTGCCCACACATTACAATGGAGTTGGACTTTTCTAAGTGGTTGTGTGTGTCTTTAAACTAGCATACAGATCAAATGTACAGTCATGTGAAAAGGAAAGTTTTCACAGGACTCCGTGCAATGCTGTAAAACACTAAGTACACCCCATGATTCAATAGATTGTAGAATTACTTTTAGCAGCAATAACTTGAAGTAACTGTTTCCGTTTGACTTTATCAGTCTCTCACATCATTGCAGCAGAATTTTGGCCATCTATTCTTTACAACCCCGTTTCAGTTCATTGAGGTTTGTAGGTATTTGTTTATGCACGGCTCTCTTAAGGTCCCACGCAGCATGCCAATCACAGCATGAGTTCTGGGCTTTGACAGGGCCATTGAAACCCCTTGATTCTTTTCTTTTTCAGTCATTATGTTGCACATTTGCTGGGGTGCTTGGGATAATTTTCTTGTGCCCTGGTCCAGTGGTTGCAAAGCAAACTCAAATCATCACCTCTCCACCACCGTGACATTTGGTATGAGGTGTTTTTGCATTTTCACCAAACGTAGTGCTGACCAAACATCTCTATTTTGGTCCTGTCTGTCTTAAGGACGTTGGTCTAGAATTTTTATGTTTTTTAGATGCGGCTTTGCAAGCTAAGCCACACTGTCCAGTTCTTTTTTCTTTTTGCAATCCTTCCAAACAAGCCACACTTTTTTCAGTCCTTTTCTAATTGTACTGTCATGAACTTTAACATTTAACATGCCCACTGAGGGCTGTAGAGTCTGAGATGCAGTTCACTGCGTCTCTGAACGTTGCATTGTCTGACTTTGGTATGAATTTCCACAAAAGAGTCCTGTGAAAATTATGTTTTCCTAACAGTATTGCTCGCATCACTGTATGACAAAAATCAAATACTCAAATTCAAATATTTTATTCTTTTAAACCTTGATAAAAACCAACATAAAGTGAGCACCATGTACCATTAGATCTTCTCTTTTGTCTTTGATTCTAGTATTTAATTTAATTGATATTTGATTAACTTCTTTAAGATTTTGTTGAGCAGAAATCTCCCACAGGTGCTCAAATTGGTTTAACAATGTCCATGGCTACAACACACACTGTTATCCTGGAAGAGACCGCTCCCATCAGAAAAGAAAGTTTTCATTATAGGATAAACATGCTGGAAGTACTTTGTATTGATTTGAAGAGACCCTTCCCTCTAAGGGAACATGGATACCCAAACAATGACAGCAAAACATTCCCCACAAAGCAAAGCCCCAGTATCTAATTACTCTATCTCAGTGTGACCATTGACCATTTGACTGTTTCTCCTTTTCGTGTTTCCAGCAACATTTAAACAGATTTTTTTTTCTGGGGGGGGGGGGGGGGGGGATTCTATTCCTTATTTAATAATCCAACAATCTCAAAAAGAGGAGGATGGAAAGAAATCTGGGTCCACCTGAACACCCTCAACCATCACTAATACAGCCACATTCAAACCAGTGCAGTACGCTTACTCTACCAAGCACTGGTTGAAATAAGTCTTCGTGTCTCTGGACTTGGCCATTAGGATCGGCACATCTGCAGCAGGGCAAATGAAATAAATCAAACAAATAAGTTAAGAACACCCCCAAGCAGATGTTTACATAAACATTATGTACAAATGCATTATGTATTGCCTAGTGCCCTCACTACTCTAACAGAATTCTTCATTAGGTTTCC
This sequence comes from Rhamphochromis longiceps, assembly GCF_057381845.1. Lineage (NCBI taxonomy): Eukaryota > Metazoa > Chordata > Actinopteri > Cichliformes > Cichlidae > Rhamphochromis > Rhamphochromis longiceps. The sequence goes on from NC_140576.1 coordinate 22,859,400, forward strand.
AGGTGTTCCTTTATAGTACACTGAAATTCACTGCTTTGATCAGCCTATCAGAACAATTCCCTCTTTCATCTTGGGAAATATGATTTGGTTAAAGGCAGGTTTTGGATCAAGGTTCAACATGTCCCTTTCTCTTGTTTAGTATTCATGCTGAGTATGGTAGTCTGGGGTTGCTTTACTAAAAGTCATCGGCAACATCAATTTCTTATTAATACAGAGTGCAAATATTCAAGGGGAGGGAGTGGAGCATGAGCAAAGCAGAAAAGTGGGGATTTTGGGAAAAGAAGCAAAGAAATAACACTGAAAAATATGAATATGAATTTTCTCTTCTCCTCTAACGACTCAGAATTCAAAGCTTTGTTTTATTGTTTTTTTAAGAACGCGATGCCCTTGTACGTCTAATGATAATTCAGAAAGATTTGACAAATAAATGCCTGCATCACCAGCTTTACTAATTTTAACAAAAACTATTCAATATTTCTAAAAAATTGCCAAGCACTAAAAGAGAACATGAGGGTGTATTCAAGAAAAAAGAGATTTGGGGTGTTTTCCTGCCTTGAGCGGTAGTTTATGCTCTAAAAGAAAGCAGGTTTACTCTGCTAAGCTGTTATGTTGATTCAAGGATGTATGACCTGAGGGCCTGATGTGACAGTTAAAAACTGTGTAAACACGACATTATTGTACAGTGTAGAAAATTAATAAAAGACATACTGCCATGGGTCAGGTTTCGTTTGTCTTCGAGTAGACTGGAATATCTTGTGTTTTTCAAAGGAAAGAAGTTTGAGATAAAATGGCTAATCAGAAGAAGATGAAAGGTTACATTCTGGGCACAAAGTAGTTTGACTTTTCCAAACACTAGCGTAGGTGTTTTATTAGCGGTAGTGTCCGTGAGGTGAGCTAGTGGAATCACAAACATGCCCAGGTGCTGACCTTGCAGTTTGAACTTTTCAATAAAACAGGTCCTGCCTGTGAATGCTGTTTTTGTATTTTCTGTGTAGCAAGAAGATATGAAAAGTTGGACTGCAGTTTCTCTGCTTGATAGGATTAATAAAGTTCCATTCCTCCATTTATTTACTTTATGTGGAAAACATCAATCTAACTTGGCAGGCCAAACTTGTTCTAGGCGCCACTAAGTACAGTCTAAGCTCAAAGGCTAAATTATTTAGCCAGCAAGTCTGGTTGATAAATGTTGGTGGTGTAGGTCAATACATTACAGGGATGTGTGGACCATCCCTTTGGTAGGATTTATTATGCATTGGGGGAGATAAAGGCCATTGATTGTTTCCAACAAGGTCACAGTAAGGTCTCTTTCTCCACTGAAAGGGGTCTATCTCAACTTTAGGCCACCATATGCTGATGCCACGCAATAAGGTTAATCAAATCTGTAGGAAGAAACTATGAAACGTCTTACGTCTACCAAGGATACAGAGCGATAATGGGCTGTATTTGTATGAAGGGATATCTAACTTTTACATTATTCATGGGGCTGTGGAAAATGCAATGGCGGTGCTAATATAATATTGACCTAACCCCAACACTACATGAATGGCAATAGAGGCACAGTTTAACACACACAGATGGATGCACACAAACCCACACACAAACACATTGTGGGATGTCTTACTGGAACATATCTCATCCTCTAATGATCAATTACACATACTATACACGATACTTGGAAACTCAATACAGTAGATTGTCTTTTTAAAGGTCGCCAGAGACACAGAGACACCATCAGACATCAGAGTCATGTGATAACACTGTTTTTGGTTGATAAATACTCGGGATTACTTTTGGGTGTTTTTGTTGTATTTTGCGGGCAAAGAAGAATAAATGTGAAAAAACTGTGGTTGAAGGAATTCATGGTTTATCAACCCGCATTTAATGAAGATGTGTATGCAGCTGACTTTATAGTAAAGTACAATCATCTCTCAAAGATAAGCTGCAAAGCAGCAAAGTGCAGACTTAAGACACAATCAGATTTGCATTTGAAGATTCGTTTTTCATCTGACAGAATCTGAGATATGTATAAAGCACTTGAAATTTCACAAGAAAACAAATATAAACATAAATCACTCCTCAGTCAAGCAGAAGAGAAAAAAAAATTCTCTCCCAGATTCAAGAAAATCACTTTGTGGGAAAAATACATCTCACAAAAATACTGCTAGTAAATAAAATTTAAAAAAGTAAAATATATGTTTTTCAAAACTCAGACAATGGAATTCCTCCAAGACTGAGAAGCTACATCATTCTGCCATTACATATAATTATATACTACGTACAAGACAGGACTGCTCAGACATATATTAGCTCACTGTAGCATTCTGAATTTGCAATTAACATTTTTTCAGTGTGCCATGCACAATTGGATACACATAATATGACCCAAGAGTCACTGCATGAAATACAGTTGCCAGCATGCCCTATTGAGAAAGTGCACATGTCATACGGGAAGCACAGCCCAACGGAAGCGTCCATGCCTCCAGTCCAGGGGAGATTTCTAAGCATTTTCATTGTTACATACCATCAAAGCACTTTCTCTCCTTTCTAGTTATAGTATATAAACATGACTTTGAAAAATACCCTGCAGTGGGAGAACAGTAGAGCCACTGTGGGTCTATGTTGCCTCATCAACAGAGATTTCAAAAGGCAGTGCAGAATTTCAATGGTGCCTCAAGGTTCTGCTAAAGGACAGGCTAGGGGAGTGGAAGCAAGGGTAGGGGAGGGGGACAGTTTATTATGGACTCTAGCTATACACTGTGTTGACACCTCAACCTTTTAGGCTCAAGCTGGAAAGCAAACGCTGCTGTCTTTCACCAAAACAATCAACACTAACCAGTATGGTAGAGTCAAACAACGACCCTGTATACATCATCCTAAAAAAGCTACAACTAGTCTGACCTCGATATCTAAATATTAAGCCAAGACATTCAGTGTTGTAAAATGAAAAGATGAAAAAGACAGCTCCCACTTCTGTCACTGGTCAAAGTACGTAAAAGCCACAGCTAAGCAAGAATAAGAGTGCTGTGTTAGCCACATTGGCTATCTGTAAGGTACATTCATTCAAGTAAGTTTCAGGTTCAGTGCTTTATAAGTTCTGACATATGAGGGATTAAATATGCTGCGTAGCTTCAAGTACAGCACTGGAAATATTTTAGGTAAAAATCATTATTTATACAGGTTTTTAATTAAGACTTTTACATTAAATGGAAGGTGTATCTGATCAGTTTAAAGTTGTTCCCCTTCCGCTCTTTGTAGCACCAGTAGCAGCGGAAACCATATACTGCAACGTTTCACCACAGAGCCTGTGACAGAGAAGCTCACAATCAACTCCTCTGCTGCAATTCCATAAGCTTTCTCTGACAGATATATTTTTCAAATACAGCTCATTCACAGAATATAGAACAATGCAGGAGAATTGAATTCAATCAAAAGAAAGATAATAAAATAAAATAAACACCTCACTTTGCTGTCACTCATCACTTCAGTGTACACTTTCCTCAAAGTTTAGATTAATTCATTCTTCACTGGAAAACTGCTTTATATGTATATATACACACACACACACACACACACACACACACACACACACACACACACACACACACACACACACACACACACACACACACACACACACACACACACACACAGAGCAAGCACACAAAGTTGATTCTTTCACTTGTGTCCTACGTATGACTTTACAAAATGGACCATTGGAAAAAAAGAGAATAAATGATCTATCACAAAAACCCACTGAGAGTTTCCTTATTCTGCAACTTTATTTGTGCTAAAAAGGTTTCTGAGAACTTGCTCAGTCCTGGATCTGGGACCTGTGGGACAGATCATTATGTCCTTGTCAGCTTTATTTTTCAAATTCAGACAGTTTTATTGATGTGTAAACATCTCAAAGAGAAAAGGGACTTCACATACTGCCCAGAGGAACAAAAGGGCTCAAGGACTTCCAACGAAAAACGTCTGAATCCTACTGGACCAGGATTCTACGAGGTGCCTGAATGGGCAGCTTTGATAAGAAAAAAACAATGAACTTATAGGGAATAACCTTTACTATTGTGAGTCACTGAAATACAAATATATAATCCAAAAGGTCAGGGTGACCTGTGTAGGAATAATGATACAAAGTAAGATATATTTCAACAGTAGCAGTGAAAATAAAGTAGAGCCTTATACTCCCAAGACTCAGAAAACAGTTATTTATTGTATTTTCAGGTCTGCAGACATGCTTGATGACTATTTGTATTAAATTTGTTTATTTTTTATTTCACTTTAGTATAAGAGAATTGTGCCATAAAATATCAATATGTTGTTCAGTCCAGTATATTCATTTAAAATAGGATAAATGTGATTTGACAGCACTCTCATTTTAAGATCTGAGACTGGACTCATAAACATTTGCAAAGTTAGTCAACATGGCCTTTGGATGAAATAGCCAGATTTTAGACAGGAGCAAATAGCAGCTGTCTATTCACAGTCATGTCAGCCTGCCAAATGCTCAGATTTCTTGTCTGTTAATTCTATAAATGCCTCACATGCAATAGGAGATCTAAAAATAAAAATTTAGATAGACAATGTCTAGTGCCATTAAACAGGTTTCTTCAGAACTGCAAGCATCAGCGTAACACCCCTTCTGTTTAAGCAAAAAATAATAATTATTAAGACATATAATGATTTATACATGCTTACATTTTAAAGTCGTCCCTGCTGCTTACAAACAAAGTTAATGATAGCCCTAGTTCTAGTTCTCCTTTGACAATGAGCAAGGGTTTAATCAGATGAAGGACTATTGTAGTAGGGTATAGAGGCATAGTCATGCCTGGAGCTGTCCATCAGATAGAAAGGGCATGATGGGCTTGGATCCAAACCGGCCCACAGAGAATCCCATCCTGCTGTTGTTGCTGGCTCCTTATTCTCAAGGACCTTTAGAGATCAAAGACCAACACACAACAAGAGAGACAGCAAGAGAGAGACAGAGATAGAAAGAGATGGACCAAAAAGTGAGCAGGGTAAGCCGGAAGGATGCCATGAATCGGAAGAACCCATGTGGCCTTCTACTGATTACCCAAACGCCCGGCCTCCTACTGAGTCCAAAGAACAATCAAAGGGATTTCCTGGAGAACGTCTGTGAAACATACACTCTGAGTCAGGGCAGCCTCCTCGTTCCGGTGCCAGATGAAGTATCTTCCGACCTCAGTTCCATCTGAACATGTTACATTTTGTTGTGTGGAAATGATGTGCTCCTTTGATACTCTAAAAAAAGATCCTCTTTCCTCTGAGGAATAGCTGAAGTAGCCTCTCTCTCTGCGTTCACTCTCTCAACGAAAATAAAAAGATACATGGTGTGCTTCTGCCGGCCAGCACTGTTGTTTAACCTTGGTGAAATACAAAATGGGACAAGCAATAGAGCTGAACAAATACTGCGCTACATGAAGCGTTACGAAACAACTTAGAACATCTAAAAATGGACAACAAAAATATAACTGAAAGGGCAAGCCTTCCAAATGCGAGCTCAACTAAACCTCAGCCCAGCAAAGGCACAATTTTACTGGAGATTTCCACAAGGAGTTAGTGTTTGTTCAGACGAATGTGCTCCATCAGAGAGATTCTGGTGAGCTTAAAATGTATAAACAGTGCTGTCACAATAAAAGATGTATAAAATACCAAGAATATTATAAAACTGAAATAAATATAGTATCTAGATAAGTTTAGTAATTAGCTATATTAATTATATAATTAAGCCTTGAAAAACTTTTGCAGAACTGGTGAGAGGTCATCTCAAGAACTTGCTCATGAATTTATGGAGTTGTATAGCAAACACACTCAGAAAGTCTGGTTCAGTTCAATAATAATATTATGCATAACTACCATTAATTTGAATAATATTTGATTTGAATTGTTTTTGCAGACGATGTTTCAGTAGATTGATGCTCTATCAAAGCATGACTGAGTTATAAAACAACGTCTGGTTAAGTCTGCATTTTAACAATTGGCTCCTATAGTTTGTGATAAAATGAGGTGTCTGAACTAGGAAAATGGGAAATAGGTGTGAAAATTTATTAAAACATGTAAATATAAAAGGAAGTAAGTGAGGCAAAAATAGTGGTTGTACATTTCTAACTAACTTGAAAGTCAGTACTTGATAGGACCACCTTTAATCTTTAACAGAGCCTGAACTCTGTGAGGCAAGTTTTATTCTCTTCAAGTAGTCTTAAGGAATAGTTCTCCAGGCTTCTTGAAGAATATTGAAAGCTCTTCTTTGGATGTTGACTGCCTTTTGTTCCATTCTCTGTCAAGATGATCTCACACTGCTGTTGGGGGGAGGCAAAGCCATGACTGATATATTCCACTGTGTGCTTTTCTACCCTGGTACGGTTTCAAGAGTGTGTTTGGGACCATTGTCATGCTGAAAAATTAAGCTGTTGCCAATCAGATGGTATTGTATTATGGTTCGAAATCTGACTTTTCTGCACTCCCAATCCCATCAATTCTCACAAGATTACACTGCTGTTGGAAGTACAGACACAAACCATGACAGAGCCTCCACCATGTTTTACAGACGGCTATAGACACTCACTGTCGGACCTCTCTCCTAGCCTCTTCAGTACACCTGGCAACAATATGATATGACCTTCTACCACTGATTTTAAGGCCAGTTCTTGTGTAATTTGACACCTCAGCCTTTTCTCCTAGTTTCCCTTCCTTAAGAAAGGCTTCTTGACAGAAACCCTTCCACTGAGACCATTTCTGACGAGCGAACAGTATATCAACTGAAGTGTAAGCTTTCTCAGTTTTTTTTTTAAGAATACAGTATACACTATGCCAAGACATGTCAAGTTTTCAGCTAATAGCTCTTTGGGAATCACCTTATTGGGGCAAAAATACTATTTTATGCCTGCCAAACTGTGCTTGCATGGGCTTTTTTTTAATTCAACAAATTCAGCTTGCCTGTGTAGACACAACACTGGCTCATTCCTTTAGTATGGTGCCATTTTTATGCTTGAATAATTCATACGTCAGTGTTAAGTGTTAATTTTTTTTAAAGGATTCTTCTGGAAATGGTTAGGTTTGAGGACTGGACTGAAAATGAAACAAATGAATGGATGAAAAAGCAGCCAATGTCCAAAGAAAACAACTTCAAAAGATTGCTCAAGACTACTTGAAAAATTACAACAAAGTGCTGCTTCTTGGAAGAAATACAAAGAAATGAGTGATGATTTAAGACTTTTGCACAGAACTATACATCAAATGTTAAAAGCTCTAGAAAAACTAGGTTGTGTGGTGTCAAAACAGAAAGTATTCTAAGTGTGGCCTAGTTTAAATAAAGCAAACTTTACTTGAATGATCATCCGCACTTGTACTTACAGTATGCACAGTTAGAACATATGGTAGATCTAGCAATCCACACGGGGAGCACAATGTGTGTTTGATACAGAGTAGATTTACACATCTCAGCAAACTTAAATGTGTGATGTCAGTGTTTACATACACATGCTAGAATTATAGGTGCCACTTTAATCACAGTAAGAGCCTCTTTTGGAGCAAAGCTGCTTCTTTCTGCTCTGGCAGCACTATGTGTAAAGAGATGTTTGACTAATCAGGTTGCTTGTAAGTACAGAAAAAAATACGACTTGAAAAGAGACAGTAGGGGAGTGAAAATCATCTATTATTCTGAAATGAATGTGAAAACATATGCATGTCTCTCATTAGTTTTTATGAGAGCATGAATTCGTGGAGAAGCTTCTACTTGAATAACCAGTCAGCCAGTCTGGGTAAGTACAGTTTTCAGTTGTATCTTATTTAAATGTACCACCACTGCCACCTTATTGTCATGGTTAGGTACGAGGACTGGACTAAAAATGAAACAAATGAATGAATGAAAAAGCGGCCAAAGTCCAGAAAAAAAGAGTTGTTTGGCCTATTGTTCAGTTGCTCATATTGTTATTGTCTTATAGTCTGAGGCTGAAGTAGAAAACCTTATTCTCTATAACCTGCGATACAAAAAAGATCAAACCGTGTCTTGGTCTTGTTTTCTTAGACTCTAATGTCAGCATGTATTGTACTTAATTGTTCAGGCGGTGGTCCCAAAGCATCAAGTACACACACTGAACAATATTGCACTGGTCATGAACAATACTTTATCTGAAGCACTATGCATTATTCAAAACACAGTCATTTCATAGCGTACACTAGCAGCAGCAGCCTTCTTGTATGCAGCAATCTCCTGACACACTTCTCAAAGGATGTTAAACCACATTTTTTGTATTCCACAGAGTACCAATGGTAAGAGTAAAGCTGGCATTAATTTTGTTTGCCGTCTCCTTCCATACATCTTATTTATCTACTCTTGTCAATGTGTTACCAAATGTCCCTTTCATTACTTGTTTTCTCTGATGTACTCGCTTTGTGAGCAGCAGCGTTTTCTTCAAGCTCCACTTGAGTCTAGGTTTTCTTTTTGTTTCCATTTTGGCCAAATCCCTGTTATTTCTCCCCAATTTAAATAGCAAGCAGCTGCTTGTTATTGATTTCATATCAGTTAATTGGTGCTGGAGATATTTGAAATCAGGGAAATTATGTTGTTTTCATACAATATCTTTTTTCTGAATATATATCTGAGAAATGTAACGAAACATTGTTCCTTTAATTGGTTACAGCTTCTAAATTCTAAAGAAAAGACAAGATACTTGCCTACAGTCTATGTAAATAAAACTTTTTAGACTCCACTGAATCACCTTCCCAATCATTCACAGTATGGGCAACCTCCTTATCTGCTGATGAGCATAGACATGTTCAATAACCCTGCGGCCACGGTGGAAAAATGTATTATTCAGTTATGCTTATTATTCAGATTCAGTAACAAAAACATACACTCAAAAAGTTCCAAGAATAAATGTTTAGATTACAGAAAATATCATGATATTGAATATAATAATACAATGCAATTCCAGTCATGGCTGCCAGGTAGGTAGGTGAACATCTACTGTATATAGAACAATATAACAGTTTATTGAAGCATAGATGTGCACATCAAATGCAGAACTCATTTTCCTTTATCTAGTAAATAAAGTTAAACTCCATTACAAAACGGTTCTGCACAGAAAAATCCTGACCAAGCAATTCGGAGAGAAAGGTAGAAATCTTTCTGTCTATGCCTGAATAGCTTTGCAGCTCAGTGAACACATGAGGGAAAAGGGAAAGAGACAGAAGATAAGAGTAAAGGAGGGAAACCAGAGGAAGAGAGAAATGGAAAGAAATCGAAGACACAAGCTGGGTTCAATTTAGAGGCTTCCCACAGGAGGTGGAGTGACCTGTATCTGCTACAATAGAGGTCATGCAATTTTGAGCAGATACCCCTGTCTTCAGAGGATACTGAGGACCCCTGCCTTGATGTGCACATCCAGAGGAAAAAGCAAAGGGTTCCTGTAGCATACAGGACCCCCTGGATGACCTGACTGGTGGGTTCCTATTACAACAGCCTCACTACATCGTGGCCTCGCAATTGACACTTCACAGTACGCTACAACACTAGCAATCAGTAAAGCTATCAAGCTCACAGGAAGTTACTATGAAGTCAGCCATCCAAAGAAACTCCACCAGTTCCTTATCTTCCTGTCGTCTACTTTCGCAAGCCAAATGTGATGAAAAAAGCACAGCAAAATATATTATTTAGTAAACTGTAATTGAGTGGAAACTACAGCAGATGAAAGTATAGGATCATTCCACGCCACACACAGACATAAATTATCCTGGGTGTTCCCATTAAAAACCCTTTGAAAAGAAAAGTGAAAAGTTGACACACTGCAGCACAGTGGCTAAATAAATGTGCTCCCCGAGCAGCCGGAATAAACTGCAGAGGCATTTTGCCATCTAAACCTCAACTGAGTAGTTCAATGACGAGCTGATATAAATAAAACCTGAACCTTACTTTAAAAAGATTCTCACCTAGACACGCTGACATGTTATCGGTACCTCTCACTGGGAAAAAAAAACAAAACATAACATTGGATCTAACCCAGAAAGTAGAATCAAAGATAAGAAAGGCAACAACAAACAAACAGATAGATGGAAAAGCATGACCTTTAATTTTCACTGATTGCCCCAGAGAAGCTAATGAACATTTCTGTAAACATTTGCAATTGGTGGGAGTCATTTTAATTACTCTCCACAGAGAAAGCCTTGCATGGCAAGGAGCTCAAATAAAAATAAACATTTAATCAAGCGTAACCTTGTGTTCTATTAGGTGAGCGGCCATAGAAAACACTGACGGCCGAGGTCAGGTCTGTGTAATGGTTGAAATGTATCAGAACCAGGAATGAAGAATGAAATAACTCTTAACCAGATCACTCTAATACAAATAAGTCTATTTCATAACAGAAAGCTTTCATTCACACAGCGTTCAAAGAGGCTGGGATATTCTGAAAGGGATGCTCAAGCCTTTTAACATGTTTTTTTAAGTTCAAATCTGAGGCTTGTAGTAAAATCTCAATTTATTTTGTTTTGTTTGGCTGAGCTAGTATTGAAAACAGTAGTTATAACTTCAGGTCTGTCTGCTTAATATGTCTACAAAATAATGTTAAACACATGGTGTTTTTCCCTGTAGTGTTTTTGTTAAATCAAGCATCTCATATCATCTAAAATAAAGAGTGCCTTCACTAATGTCAGGAGAAACTGATCTATTCTTACAAAACGTTAAATCATTCTTATTAAAAACGCAGGGAAATCAAGCAAACAATGTTTTCAGCTGTCATCTAGTAACTACACTAATAACAGAACAAGTCGCTTCAAGAGCTGTTTGATTCAGCTCAGCACCATACATTTCCTTTGTAATAAATAATCTGCACAGCACTTTGCTGCTTAGTTTAAAGTTTTTATTGACCAGCTGGACTTGCATCACCTACGGGTGCGATTAGATGGGGACAGCACTTACCACCTGCGCTAACCAATTTCCTGGAGGAAACCCTGCTGCATGCTGGAACACAGCACAGTCAGAGAAGAAGGTGGCCCAAAGGACTTACATTAATAAAAATGCATGAGCAACATTCATTTTTTTTTGACCATTTGTTGATGTGAGTGTGGTAAGACTGAACAATAAATGCACGCAAAAACTGCAAAAAGTTGACACGCCTGCACATAGCACAGCAAGTGAAGCCAAAACTTTTGTTTTGGTCATGAACCTGACACCAGCCCACACAAACTAAACTTCCTGAAATTAATTTCGTTTTAGGGCATAACGTTGGAGTGAGAAAGCCACAAAGCTGGGTGGTTGTGGTATTTATTTCCAACCGACTAGGGAAACAAGCATGAAATTATGGAGGGTTTTAAAAGCTAAAATGACCCTTTCGCTGGAAAAGATAACAATAATGCATCTGTGAGATTTAGAGCTATCGCTGTGCTATCCTTTCATATTTTAAATGAAAATATTTTTAAAAAGCACTGAAAAAGAATCATTACAGTTCTCAAAGAACAAATGAATTCATAAAGAATGATTCATTTCCCCTCTGTAATTGTATTCAAGCAAGGGCATTGTTGTGTAAAATCAAAACAGCAGGTTCCAAGATACCACAGTGGCAGGGAGTGGGTTAACAGAAATTATGTTTTAGTCGGAGATAAGGAGTGAGTGATTACACCACACTGCATCCAATTGTGCTTGTCATTATTGTACCTATCTTATAGTGTTACTGACAGTGTATCTGATATCGCAGTTAATTTCATTTATTGTGGTTTGTGATCACTGTTTCCCTGCTTGCTACGCCCGCTGCCCGGTGAGTCCACTAAGTGTTTCTACTGGTTCTCCTGCTCTGTCCTGAGCGGTGGCATATTGCATGTAGGCACCACGCTGCGTTGCTGCTGGCAGCGGCGTGAGGCAGAGAGGATTATTCCTGACGACAGGGGCATTAAATGTGTAGCAGGCCGGTGGAGGCCTGAGCTGATGCTCTCTTGTCTGTTTTGGTTCAGCACCAGTTCAGAAGCAGTCCCCTCTAAGCTGAAAGGAAGCTCATAGTACTCAGAGCGTTGTGCCGTTCATTAAAGGCTAAGGGTGTCACACCAGCTTAGGCCCAGTGTCCTCCCTCAACCAAGTCTTCATGCCGTACTCCTCTGCCTCGTCTTTTCAACGTGGAGTGACAAGGAATATAGTCACTCTCTCTACAATTGTCAAATTTATTCTGTTTATCAATGCTTCATAATGTCACACTTGAACTACTTATTAAAAGTCAGAATCTCTCCAAGGAGGCTAACACTGAGAGATCTAATCCAACGTGTTTTGGTGTAGAAAATATTACTCACTCTTGTCTTTAAGACTCCAATAGCACATCATAAATGTTGCCATTTAGACCAAAAAGTCCAACAGTATAGCAGAAAAGTCAATCCTAAATAAAATCAGCTCCTTTCTTTTACTGGTAGCTCCCCAATGGACACTTGCTTTGAATCCTATAATGATATACAGCCTGATTCAGAAGTCTAAAGTGAACCTAAAAAAAACCCCAAAAAGTCCATCTGGGAAATAGCCCTGGTAAAATAGCAATTCTCCAACACAACTCAAGTACTGAAACCTCCATGCCGGCATAACCAAACATCAGGCTCACTCTGTTTGATCTTGAAAAGGATATAAGCCTAAAGCCCTTCCTGTGGAAGATGTCCTTCTTTAAAAAGATTCTAATCTCAACAGAAATGTCTAGCAAAATAGGGGTCATTGTGCCAGAGCAGCAAACCAGACAATAGCAGCTGGCTGTAGACCTGAGATGAATTCTATGAAGATTCGCTCCTCTGTCTAACCCGAGAGCCTCAAAAAGCAGTTGCTCAAATAAAGTAAGTATAGACTCACTGGGAGTCTTTCTGTTTTCTTTTGCAACTTGCTCACTATAAAGTGTGCTAAGATCTTGAATCATTTTTGACAGATGAGAAATCACAGAAATGTCACTGATTATTGCAACACAAGAAAGTGTTACTTCAATCACAACCTCCTTTTCCATTTCTTTCAGTAAAAACATGTTTTTCTCTTGAGCAGCCAGGTACTTCTTTCCCATTGATAATTTAAAGGCTGATAGCATATCTGTACCTTGCACGCTACTCGTGATTTACTGACAAGGGTACCATTCAACCTTCTAAACTTCCATCCTCTGCCTTGAATTTTGATTCGATTGGTTTATCTAATTTTCCAGTAAATGCTTGAAATGAATTCCTGCACACCTTCTTCTCATGAAAATACACAAGGGAATCATGAGAATGATAGAAATGAATAGTTCTACATTAGCTTCACTTCACCTCACTGGCAACACCACAGCCCCGACTCATTCTCTTTTCAGATTAAAGTTTTCAACCAGCAAGTTGTATCCTCATTCACTTTCACAAAAAAAAAAAAAAGAGATGTGTGAAGTGAGCTTCTGAAACAGAGTGAAACAGAACAATCCTAGACTTAAACAACAGCAAAACATATGACTCTAATGAGATGTGGGCTGCAAGAAGGATAAGCAACCAATTTCTTTATAAAAATTCCTTTTTATGTTAGGTGCAACTTATAAGTAGTTATTAAGACATGTTAGGAATGGAAATAAATCAAAATCAGAGGTTCACCAGATGTTTGGATGTGCATAAATAAGAGACACGATTAATGTACTGCAAAATGCTAAATAAATTATGTTATGCAAATTACAGCTGATGTGATTTAATAGCAAATTACATGATTTATATCAAATTAATGTTCTGTGTTGTTATAAAAGCAGAACAAAAAATCCACATTTCTTTAATCTCATTATTTAGACAGTGGACAAAACAATCCAAAGTTGTCCATGTAATTCTATGATAAAACAACAAAAACCCTAAAAATCTGGAAACAGATGAATCTTTGCACACATTTTATTAGCTTACATAAAAATCTCTAATCGTTTGTTTGCAAACTCAAAACAATCAGGAGCTGAACAACTGAAATTGGCACACAGGTGCAGCTAAGTTCCCTGCAGGTTCTTATCTATATCAGATATTATAACATCACCATGTTGTCAAAGAACCAAACATCAATGGGTCAAAATGACCTATTTGTAGCATTTACACCTAAAGCACCTACAGCATTATATCATATCCCATATCATGGGAACACCCATAGTTTCACAATAATAACATTTAAATTATACCACAAAACTTGATTTAAGCATTATATATATTATATTATAATTATAATATATACTCATAAACACCTAACAACAGACTAAAATCCCAAAACTAGGATGTTTATTTATTAGTGCATTTAAATGAATTTAAATATCTTGTTTTGTCCATTTTCAACTATCTAAACTTATCCATGTAATTATAGCATAAAACAAGAACCCTAAAAGTCAAGGAACAAGAAGGTTTTTTGCTTAAAAATGACATACACATCCAAGTTATCCATCCATGTTAAACTACAGCTATAGTGGGCTATAGCTATAACCCACTATAGCTGTAGTTTTCCCACAAGAGGCCAAACTTTCCAGCCTAAAGAGCGCTATGAAAGAAAAATAACTGTGGGGTACGTTGCACAATAATGGCTCAAATGAACATTAGAAGCCAAGCTACCAAACTGCTCATATTCCTTAAACATAAAATGTGGGAAATTAGTGCATTAAGCATGCTGAGCCGGTGCCAAAAATATGCACAGAATTGATGAGGTGTCACTTTCACTAAGAGTCACACAATTGCACCGACAAGAGCCTCTCTGATCCCTCCCTTCCTGCCTGTCTGCCACCAGTGAGGCCCAAACACTCTGATTTGCATGGTCTGCACAATAAAGAAATGTCCTTGATTTAAGGAAAGGTTGCCTTGCTCTTTTCAGCCCTGGAAAACACTATTGGCATGCATACCATAACACCAAGAGAACCATCTTTTTTTGCTAATTTCTTTTCCCCCCCCCACAATTTTCTATCATCCTGCCAAGAATCCACGGAGGAATATGCAGGCCAGTAACACAACATGGTCCTTTTTCTCTCAAATATGTCTGTTATGATTTAATTTGGTAATAAATGACAAGACATGCTAACAATTGTGGCCAACAGCGTTCATGAGCAAATGCTTAGACTTACACTTTGAGATCAATTTCAAAGCCATGTTAATTAATTTAGAATGCTTACAGCACAATGCAGGTCAAACAGGGCAAACAAGTTACAACACCAGCCAATTAGAAACACACACACATTGTACGTTTTTTATAACTACAGCTGGGCTATTGAGAAAGATATGATAGAGAACTTAATGAAGACTGGAAGAGAGGTGTAAGAAAAGTCACGAGTATGGAAGTGATGAGTACAAGGATAGATGCTTTGGTCTTACTGTATTAATCAGCGCCGTAAGATATCTTAATACCCTCATAAGTGTTTTCTGAAAAGACTGACTACACAAAGTCACTGTGAAATAATATTTAATTGTATGTTACTGACAGATTGTCTTTTTGAATATCCTTTTTCTAAGAAACGGGCCTGTCTGGTACCTTATCATCTGGTTGTTTTTCAGTCAATTAACTTTCATCATTGCAGATGACTGTATTTATGTGGTCACAATTTGTTAATCAAGAGCATGGATGGTTGATTTTTGCATATTGGTTTTAAGATTTGTCATGGAGTGTATTTAAATCTAATTGCTACCAGTTATTCTCTGTAAAGAAAAAAGTTTTTCATGTATCAATAGTGAAAATGAAAGCGATAAATTCATCAACGTATCCCCTGAGAAAGAAAGCAGGCTGACAAATGAAGCAACACGAGTCCCTGCTAGGGACTTGTGTAGACGTTGGTCTGCGCTCTAAAATACTGCCATAGAGCAAATCAATTACGCTGTGGATAATGGATCATAAAGATTGCTGAAAATTACATTTATTATTGTTTTCAACATTTTAGCATGCTTTATTTTTTTAATTTGGGATGTGTCTACATGGGTCTGGATCTGGAAAAAAAGTCTTGTGGTAAACACTGATTACTTTCCAGAGAGACTTCAAATTCCTGTATAAATGATATTTTTTTTAATGTCTAGCACCATAAATAAATGATGACCAAAAACTGTCTGATCTCTTGGTAAAGGATAAGGAAAACAAAGGCCATCTCTAACATCTTAAAAAGCAAAACATTTATATGGGAAAAAAGTACAATGTGGTATGTCATCCTTACCTAATGTGATGCAAACATGAAACACTTTCATTCTGCCAGTGCAAAACACTATTTACGTGTTCGCTGCTTGCTGAACTCGCTGGGTGAAGTTTTGTGAATAAAACTTACAAGTGACATTAACAAACAGGGTTTTCATGCACGACGAGCGCTGCCAAATCTCTAGTAAACACAAATTACAGGCTCGGAGACATGTTTCAGTTTAAAAGTGAGGTTAAATAAAAAGAAAATCCACTGCACAACGTGCTGCAACAGAAACCAGTGAATTATCTTTGTTGGCAATAGTACATCTAAAAAAATATCACAGGAAACTGTGTGTCAATATAAGATGAAGATGGACTTTAAATTTCAAATATAGTTATTAATGCAAATACAAATTCTTGCAAAGTAATGATACATGCTGAAACAGGTGTAATGTGAAGTGGGAGCACAAGAGCTAGAAATAAACCCTAATAGGTACATTTAAAAATCACACTTTCACTGTCTTCATATGTCATATTTAAGCATGTAACGTATACCAGCATTGTTCAGTGTATTTTGGTGTAAAAGTGAACATCACAGGTAGCAGTTGTTATTTCAGAGAGATTTCATATGATTTATATGTCTGAAAAGGGCCCGAGAGAACAGTGTCTTATGTACGGCTATCTTTGAAGAGAGATGGATTTAGTGGAAAGAGGTATGATTAGCAATGCTGTCCGTACCTCATTAGTGTTCCACCGGTGTCTCTCCTTTGGCAGCGACGTGCATTTTGGTAGACATTCAAGCAGCTTCTTGGGCAGGTATATTTTCAAATGTCCATGTTCATCTACAAAAAGAGCATGATAAAAAAGAATATTTAGCACAAGCTCGCCTACCTTATTGACTTGCTCATATCCCTCTTTATCAGTCTGCAAGTCTCTCAGCAGCAAAACGCTGACAGTAAAACAACTATCCCCAACTGAATTAGGAAATTAATCTAAGGATAGAGTATTGAATACATTTTATTTTGTGGTCGACTAAATTATTTTACTGTGAAATGCATTCTATCGGGGGAGCTCACCAGAAATTTTTCAGTGTCAACTTGTAAAGGCTGTATCTATTCATTATTTAAACACAATAAACACCCTTGAGTGATTTCATAGTGTATGGGGATTTGGGAATCTGTGTGTTGCACAAATAATGTGGTATATTACTCAGGGAAATAATTACAATTACCAGGCCCAATGCTTACATCATAATGTATGTTGTTCAATTTACTTTTCACAATCAGTTCACAAGAATTAGGAAACAGTAGACCCTTTTGCATGGATGCATTCAAATGTTCATTTCATTCCATCGCTGTTTTCTTGCTTAAATATGCAGATAACTTAAGCGTGGACAAATTATATTTGCTTAGGGAGCGAAAAAAACAAAACAGATTAAATTAACAATATCATAAAGAAATCTAATATAAACAGCTATATGTTAGAAATTGTAAATTACATAAAAAATAAGAATATTCTAAGCACGGATATTACAAGTGATAACAAGTTTAAACAAAAACAGGAGAAATTGTCAGTGTATCCATTTGTATCAGTAACAATAATATACAATTAGATGGAACAAAATCGGAACAGTCTATGTGGGAAAAGGGAACAGTTCATTTGTGTGGATGGGGATTTGTATAAGGCTGAGAGAATAGTCTACAATCAAGAAAGGGCAAAATAAGAAGTGTCTAGTATCTGTAGCTGCCAGTAAAGTTTGCATTATTCCTGTCCTCTATTCATATAGACTTTAAGCTTCTTCTCTCTTTTTTTCTAATGGATTTAAAGTCTGTTACACTGTAAATCTTGGATGTTGAGCTGTTTAATCCAGGTAATGTCCCAGCATGTGCAAATAAATCTGTTATTCAGTGCTTATGAGTTCAAATTAAATGTAAATACATTCACTAAATGTAATGCAAAATACAGCATTTATCCGTAATGCAATATAGTCTGAAAATATAGAAGAACAAGAAGCAAACATCACAGACTGAGCTGCATTCTTTCACATTTATATAACTGTAGGTTAGGCGTAATGGGCAAGTAAAGGGGGAGACCGGAAAAAAAAGCCTGAATATGAGTGCTGACTATGGATCCCTGGGGTAGCTGATATCAGACAAATAGAGAAAAAGTTCAACCAAAGCAAAACACCACTATAAAGCCAATACAAATAATCCAGTAGTGCACTTCATTATGAGACTATACCAAAAGTGTCTGCAGCCTGCTTGCTGTATATCTCTGCAAGAGTGCAGTGCAACTGCCCAGAAACATCCAAAGAGAAAATTCAACTCAGCTGATCCATAGAGATGGATCCCAAGAATACCATAATCCATAAGGTGGAACGTCATCACTCCCAAAGGAATGCAAGCATATCTGTGGTATCCGCTATATCCGTCTGTACCTATTATTTTACATGTAGCCTCATGTAGACCCTGTTTTATGTGAGCTTCACAGGTATCTGTAATGATTTTTTTCACCCAATTAAGAATCGCACACAGCATCTGCTCCTAGGTACCACCAGAGTAGTTTCACTGTCAAAACTAGATAACATGCTGCAAGTGAATGATCAGAGGCAGAGACAAAAGATGAAAAGAAGCTGTTTTATGTGGATACTCGTTCTCGGAGCAACAACTTCAAATGTGAGCAAGAAACAGATTAAAAAAAAACACATTAAATCCACACTCTGATACCTCACAGGTCAGTAGAAAGTCTTAACCATCGCCCTTCCTAAAAGATTTGCTGTTTAAAGCTCACATCCGTACATACGAAGAGTCCGTCTCTCCTCAGATTATTCGGGAGTTAATGCTCCCCTCTGGCACACCCTCGTATGACACCATCAACACCAGGCTCAAGTATGTCGAGGATTTCCTCACCGAGAGAGTTGTGATAGAAATCTACTGTAAGAGGATATGTCTGCTCAACCTGCCAGCAGGCTGAAATATTTTGGATGAGAACAGCATTGAGGACCTTGACAGATGTAATAAAATCTCCCACTTGGTTTTAATCATTTCATAACCTTAAAATCACACCGGTCATTGCACAACGTGTTTTCGAGCAAAGCACCTTTGGTTCTACAACTTTGCCAGAGACCACTGAATTATGCAAAAAGCATCTCGGCTCAGTATGCACACATGAAAAGGGTGACACAACTGCAACATAACTGCTTTCTACTTTGAAAATGCCAGTCTTGTATTTGTCAGCTAACAACCCCCCAAGCGTCAAAGCAACCTATGTAAACCCTGCAAGACTAACAAGGTGTTAACTGGATCTCTCCTAATCCCTTAACCTTACAAGGATGCCTCTGAAATCAGGTTACCACCAAACTGGAGAATGATTAGATTACTAATGTGCTACATGTAAACATTCTGAATGTTAAAAGCATTTCGCCATTTTTATTTTGGTGTTAACAAATCTTAATTTTATACTGAAAAAAGTATACTTTCAATCCTCTGTATTTAATTTTAAATCAATATATCATACATGCAGTGCATTTAGAACAGTTTCCCTGGGACAATGCATTTGAATGAGACACACTCTGTGGGCTTTAACTGCTGACTTTCACTATTTTTCAGTCAGCGTAATGTTTCTGACTGGCCGATTCAGTCAGCTGACCTCAATCCAAGTGAGCATGTGTTACACTTGCTGAAGACCAGACTGAAGGCAAAATGTCCCCAAAACAAGCAAGAAATTAGTATGGCTGCAATACAGACCTGGCAGAGCATCTCCAGGGAATTTGCCAAGTATCTGTTTATGTCTACAGATCGTGGATTTCAGTTATTCATTGACAGCAAAGGATTTGCAACTAAACCTTTAACAGTAGTACTAACTGATCTATGAGAAAAGATATAGGTTAAGCTTTATTAACTTTAATACTAAATCTTCATAATGTCCAAATTAAGCCAGACAGAAAACACAAAGAAATTCTGCTGCTTTTATTTAATATTTGACATTAACATCATTCATTCAGTGGACCGGCGATAATGTTTTTTTTCCTTCCATTTTAATATAAACTGGAGAGAAACTAGGCATTTACTATGGAGGCTATTATTAACACCAGGTACAAAAACGCCAGAGACCTTACAGTACCAAAACATCAGATTATATATAGGGCTATTGTCTCTGGGTTTTGAATGACTGCATTTCTTTGACGAACAGGTTAACTACTGTCATGTTTCAAACAGCGTTCTGTGCTTTTTGCTGTTAAATAAACCATGTTTTTTTAGATGTGGCACTTCCTCAGATGCTCAGTTTTGGCCTTCTCTAATCTGGGAGTCCTTGTCTAACTTGAATGGGGTCTTTTAAAAAACATTTCTTACAAGGCTCTTAAACACACAAAAGTGAACTCTTCATTACTGAGGTTTCCTTTTACAGCACTCTAATAACTCTAAACTCTTTTTGTTCTGTCACCTGCTATTTATCAGAACTTACAATATTTCAGCTACAGTATGTCTTTCTTCCACCGGGCATTTTCACTGATGCAAAGGAGAAACTGTGAGCGTTCCTACAAAGTATTGTTTACTAATTAAAAATCTGTCCATTGCGGAATGTGGAATGGATATCTTGTATATATCCTGTAGTTTGTGTGTGATACAAAAACAGCCCTGAGGGGGCCTAGCAGGTTTAGAGAATATAGACAAGCTCTTCTTAATCAAATTGCCTGATTTGATCAGTGGATAAACAGGAACTTACCCACTAAAATTTGGCTTTGAGAATGTAAATGTAGCTCTTTTTTCTTAACCAGAAGTTGATCAAAGTCTATAAACAACTCTACTCCTTTGCTTTTCCCATGGAACCCCTGTAAGGTTTAATATTTATTTTGGAGTTTAAACAGCAGCCTTAATGACTGCCTGTACATTAGCCAAGAGAAGGATCTACAGAAAACTACTATTTGGTTGTAAAACACTAAAGTGCAAGACAGGCTGATACCAGAGCTTGTTACACGAGAGGATGTGCTGAGCTGAGCTGGCACACTGGAGCCAATTACATTCTAGGTCTTGATGAGTGAGCTCACATACAAAAGGCTAAACGGGGAGAGGAATGCTTTTCAATATAGAGACTAGAGGTCTGCAGCTTTCATGTTGCCACCACAGGCCATGTATGAGCTGAACAGTGGCAGTCTGTGCATGCTGCTGTATAATTTACATCACCCTTTGACGAATGGGTATAAAGATATATATATTTCTCTGTGATGATGTTTGGATTATCGCTGATCCTGGCTGCTAAGCAAACACTTGGGCCAAATTTAAGGGTATCTGTCATGCTAGCTTGCTCCAGCCCCACCCTAGAGATGAGAGCGAGGGTCATGAGACTGGAAAGGCTGACAAAAACAAATCTTTAATCAATATCTGAGCCCTGAACGCAAAACCCTCTCTCTTCCGTCTCTGTCTCAGAGCGCACTGGGAGTGACAGTTTTTCTTTTTAATCTGTGCCCACATTGTGGAGAAATAGCAAGCTAATGTTTTGGCTATAGATCATTCAACAAATCGCTGCTGGTGGTGCATACCCAAAGTAACTTTGAATGCAAACATTTTCCACAACAGTTCAGTGGCTAATATGGCTTATGGATGTGAAGAGGAGTCTAACTGTTCTTTTGTAGTTATACCTAGAACACATGGGAGGTGAATCAGAGAAGAACAAACAGTCCTGTGGATAAATATTTGGCCCTCGTCTCTGTGCAGTAAGAAGTGCTCTGAAACTGAATTAGGTCTATGGCAGTGTCTGTTATCATTATGTTGTTTGACAGCCATCCACTGGGCTGGACCAAAAATTGAAAAAAGACTTTAGCTTAGAAATTAGTGTGGTTAGGCAAATGAGATAAGTTCAGACACATTTCATCAACTGAGGTGACAAAATGTCAAGCGAACAGAGGCAAAAATGTGCTTTTTTATCCACTACAAAGCGCTGTATTCAAAAAACAAATTAGTAGTGCTGTACTGAAAACAAAAAACAACATATGCAAAGAGGTTTTGCCTTGATGCAGACTTCCACATGAAAATTGCAATGATGGTCACATCTTGATCACTTAAACATCCTTGAAGAAATACGTGCATTTATTATGACTTTTTATTAAGTAAAGGGACATTTCTCAAGACTTCCTGAACACCATTTAATGTGTGGTGCTTTCATTTGTTGCATCTTTTGAAACTAGCAGTGATGTTTTTTTCCTAAAGCAGCTAATTTTCCAACTGCTTCTAAAGGAATATAAAAAAATTAACTGCAATATGTTTCAGTTTGTAGGTAAGATATCCATGGGCTATGAAAACATAAAAGCACAGGCCTGCTAAAATAGACAGGAAGGAAGAAAAGTATAAGATATATATGCTTTCTATCTGTAGCATGCAGACAAATACTAGAGCACACATGCAGTTAATGCATGCACAGACAGTAAGAAAATTCATGAAATGCGTAGAGAAATGTATAATGTGTTGTATGTCTCATGCAGTAGATATAATGACCAGACATACAGAAGGTGACAGAGTGGACCTACAGCTCACACCATCGGTAGAAACGGGGAACATGTTAGCTTGATGAAAATCCAGACAAAGTGTGTTCAAATGTGAAGCAGAGATGAACTTATGCAGCCAGGGGGAAATGGTCAACTGATAACACGCTGGAAACTAAAACCAATTAATCTAGTTGTGAGATGTGAAAAAAATGAAGAGGAAAGAGAAAAAGTGGGCTTAACCTGCATGAGTCTATGGCCAATGCATTTACTGTAACAGGATATTGGTTTCAGTAGCCTAAAGATGTGTACACATTTCTGTGATCCATCTAATCCCCCAAATCCTTGCACAAACTATTTTTGGTCAAACGCTGTGATTTCCACATTCATTTAACAATTCTGACAGCTAAAATGGCTTGTTTCTAAAAAAAATTAATCGACTGCTGATCTTTAATTAACTTGATACAGCTTTAAATATATCACACAACAACAAAAACGATTTTCTCAAGTTTCTCTTTTATTTCCACACAGAAAATCTAAATTCACTAATTAAACTGATTTGAAATCTCTAATCTTAATGGGCTTGAAATGTTTCCAAATATTACAAAAACACTATTTAATTCATGCAGACCTTTAATCTATATCACTGATTAGGCTGTACCTAAAAGAAAAAGTGGTTGCTCTTGTCCAGTAGTGAACCAAACACTTGATTAGACGAGAGTCTATAGCCAAGCACTTGTGGGAGATCCTGAGCTGAGCTTTAAAACAACACAGGACAATTTAAGTAGTGTCAAATTTCCCTGGCAATAACGACAATAATGCCTATCGTCCAGGGGCTGGTCTCCCCACAGCCTGATGGCTCTTGATGGGAACACAGAGAGGAGTATGTAGACGCAGACTTAAAATAGCTATGTTTTAGTGTAGGACGGGGAAACCAATTATCTTTATCATTTGGCCCATAGCCTGTTCGATAACACTCTTACATCTAGTGAAATTACAAACTGCCCACGAGCAAAAAAAGTGAACTGGTGAACTTCGCTATAGCACAGCTATGGTACTATAAACCTAAAGCAAAGAGACCATTATACGGCGTCTAGTGAAAGAATCAAGGATGGTTGTTTGACCGGGAATGCACACAACAGCTGTTGTAAAAAATGCTAAAGGTTTTTTTTCCCCGCTGGGAAAGGGAGAAAGCATCTGCATGCCAGCGAGAGATCTGAATAGGACTGAATCTCACTGGGAACATTTTCTTATGCCGTTGTGCTACAAGATGCAACATGTGCAGTATTGCAGCTTTCACTATTTACATTTACACTGTTTACATTACCTCAATGGCCATATGCTGGACACACTTTGTCTCTGTGTAGTTAATAGTATACTATAATGTAGCATAATAAGCAAAGACTGTCAAAAAGTCAAACAGCTCAAAAAAAAGCCTGCGCCTATTACTGAAAGTTCAACAAACATGTACACATGGTTAACTGCCTGCAACAAACTGAAAATGACTCTTTATGTGTTCTCAGCCCTCACCACGCTCACCCATCCATAAAAATCCCATCTCAAGGAGAGCAGAGGTGAGGTCTCTCTCTCACTCTCACTCCCTCTCTCTTGCTCTTGTTCTCTTTCTGTTTTTTCCCTCTAGCTTACACATGCACACAAACAAAACCCTTCTTTCTGTATCATAACTACTCCCACAATTACTCAGACGATTACTCAGATCAATGGTTTACCTGCTTGTTTGAGCTCTTGTATTCTGCTACAGAGTGTCCTGGTAGGCAGAAAACCCTCCAGGCTGAACACATTAAACGGGGTGTCTGACATGGGAACAGGATACTGTAATACCATGCAATAACATGAGGGAAAACAGCAACACTGGCAAAACGTATTGTCAGTCACAGTTGTCACACATGAAAGGGTAACGCAAAAGTCTATCAAAAATGTTCCCGTTACAGTCTGCATCACTGTTTCATAGATCTGCACTGGCACTCCCTTGGCATTAAATCTTTCAAAACATTCTCTGTTAAAAATACCAAAAAGATCTGGTGCAGCAAAGCTCTTCCAGTGACACATATCGAGTGAAGAGTCTAACAAGGGGTTGGGGGTGATTTCAGACTTACTATTTAGAAATGACAATACATGAGCACACTTAATTACCCAGTCTCTAGCCTAGATCAACAGAGTCTCCCAGCAGTGAAGAGACTGGTGTATTCATTAACAATGAAGGCACTCCTTTTTGCAGAGGAACAATCTGCTTTAGAGGGGACCGTTTTTTTCAATGGAAAAAGACAGAAGCTAAAATTCAGGCAATGTTCTCTAAAGAGGAATGAAGGGAAAATCACCACAAATAAAGTCAACACTTTGGCCTATATTTCTGATTGACTTGTTTTGGTCATGACAGAAAATAGCGCTTGTGCACAGACTTGTAAGCGCACTGAACCAATCCCTACAGAAGCTGGCTTTTACAAGTCATAAAAACCTCCTCTATGATGTCTGATCTAGAGTTCTGATCGAGTGCAAATGAAATGAGAGGGAGACAGAGACGAATATTAACCCATAAAGGAAAAATATATAGGATGCTATTTCTTTTATATTTGGTCATACACTATTTATTTTTCCAGCATTTTTACAACATACCGTTAACCTGACTTAATACCCCTCCATCAAATACAAGTTTAAGAAAAGCAAAGACAAAGCAAGTCCTGGGTCATAATGGATCAAAGCGTAAGCTTTCTCTCTGAGGGTCTGCTCAGGTCCTGATCCCCTGGCCTCAACCTGAAATCACTCTTAGTTAACGACAACACTTCAACTATTGACAGCGTGATCCTGTAAAGCAGACACTTCAATCAACAGAACAGCCGGAGGTGGTGTTGTGTTGGAGAAGAATAAAAGAGGGAGGGGGCATGGGGACGGATGAAATCAAGAAGTAAATAAATGAATTGATGGATGAATAATAGATTGGCCAGCTAGTGGCCTCTTGCAGCAGCAATGCAGTATTAATAACTGACTCTTACTGTTCGTCTCTGTGTCATCACTGATATTCTTAGGTGGACCATGGCCAGCATAACACACTGCTGATCTGTACATTCGATCCGGATTACGAACTTTCTTCAGTCCTTCAGGAGGCAAAGAGAAAAGTAGAGAAAATCGAGGAAAAGAAGCATTCTCCCAGCCTGTGATACCTAAGCAAACTCCCCCATGCAAGCAACATCAACAGAAACTACACACAGTTTTTTGAAATGCATTTAAAACACACAAGAGCTGTTGGGAAAAATGTGATGGGAATAATAATAACACCAACAATAATCAGGGTAATAATACATATTGAATTTGTCTATTGGTTGTTTAAAACAGTGAAGCTTTCCATCAACTCAATCTTTTTCTCTCTACAAGGAAAATGCCCCTTGATATAGGTTAGTATAGCTCTGGCCTGTTTTGATATGGGTCAGTAACACTTCTTATTGTGTCATTGGTGAGCTGGAAGAATCAATACAATCAACCAGTGGAGACCCTGCAAAGCTGTCGGTAAAGGTCTATTACATGCAGACGTCTCAGCAACCACAGACTGGACGTGGGTCCCACCCATCCATACTTCACTGATTCAATTAAAAGCCTGGGAAAAAATGTAGCTATATCCTGATTCCACACAAAACTGGCAGAGCAAGTCGTCTGGCATCACGAGGAGGTTAAATTCATCCTTCTTTACAAAACAGCAGAGAAATATTTATGCCATTGCTGCACAAGCACTTTTGTAAGTTAATGGCTGACTGCGTGTTTACTTGATGTTTTCCTGCTGCTTCACCCTGAACTTTGAGTGAAATGATAAATGATAATGAGAACTTTTCAAACTGTGCCTGCGTTAAAAAAATGAGAAAAAGCCCTTCCTACACGGGCAGAAACCGCAGGCCTTATTTACTACATTTCAAAAAGCAACCTTTATTGACTGTTTGGATTAGTCTTGGGTTTATGCAGGTTAACACACCTGTATGAACTTTAAGTGTGAGTAAACACTCCCTTCATCATTGGATTTGCAATTACCTGATTTTATATTAATCAAAGTGTGCTACATGATTCTGGTAGGCTGGGAAAAATACCATAAGATTTCAATTCAGAGGTTAATATCATGATTGCATTTTCACATGGTGTTTTCTTTTCTTTACAAACCTCCTTGTTTTATTTCTCACATTTGGCTGTAGTACTGAAATATCTATATGGAATTTCTGCTCTAGCGGATTCATAAGACCACTGGCTGTAGTTTTATCCAGACCAGTGTCAGTGTGAGACATATCAAGCATGTCCTTTCAGTGCCCTCCAGGCTTTGTACTTAAAGTAACGGACACACAGAGCTTTTTATGAGTGTGAAGGGGGAAAAAAAATAACCCCAAGGGGATAGACGATCAGTTAGGCTGGAGAGAAATACCCCAGGATGTAAACATTACACCACGACGTGAGGCTGGGTCATGGCCCCTGGGTTTAACACAAGATGTAACCCTCAGTTGTTATGGGCCATCATAAGACCTGCCAAACAGCTAAGAGCGATCGGCGCTGCCCGCATACCACAAGGACAAAAGGTTAAGGAAACACTGTTGAGCTCTCTTAGTGGCAGCCAGACATTCAGGAACACGTCATGTAAAAACTGTAAAAGCTGTGTTCGTTTAAACGTTTTACATTCCTGCTGAAAAGCCAAAAAGACTTGGTTCAAGTGGAATGATTCACGACAGCTTTATGTAAAAGCTTTAACGGCCAGGTATGCATGAGAGTATATAGCGTTTACATGAAGGTATGAAGCACTCTCTGTCTCTTTATGCCCCCCTTCCTCCTCCTTTTTCCACTGACCGGCCTCATAGGAACTCTGAAAATAACTTGACCGGCTCAGCAATGGGACTTTCAAGTCAAGGTTTGCAGTGAGAGCTCCTCGTGTTGGGGGAGACATCGCGATTATCAGCTACAGTCTATTTGCTAAGTTCAGCTATGTAGATGAATTCATTAGGACTATACACCATAGTGAAGTCATTACTATCACAAAACCAGATGTCTTCATTTTTTTTGTCATAGCCGCAGACTGATCCCTCATGTAAGTGCGCTTCTGTAGCTCAATACCACCCCCTGGTGGGACTCGCTTTAGTGGTTGGCACACTGACATCCAAACAACTAAAATCCCAGCGTTTTATCATCTCTCCTCACATGGACCGAGACAATTTGAAACATTACAATAATTCTACATCAAAAAGAATTTGTGTTTGAGGTTACTGACACCAAAGACTGACAGATGCCTGTTTAATTTTAAACCCTGCAAAAAAAACATAAAGAACAGCTCAGAAACAGCTGGACCATTTTTTTTAAAATTAAAAAATGTTGTCTTTCTCAATTCAAGCAGCCAGTTTAAAAAAGAAAAGAAAAAGAAAAACCTAGAAAGACTCTTTTCTGCACCCTAAAGCTCTATATAAATCAGCAAATATATATAAAAAACAAGAACATATGATTTGAATTATCTACCACTGTATTCTGTTCAATAAAAAAGTTAGATAATTATCAATAAATCAATTAAAGTAACAATAGCAAAAACGTATGAATACACACAAACTATAACATGTAAATAATCAGGCGTTTAATTCTAAGATCATTGTTGAAAATATATATTTTAACATATACACATTTCATCTGTATCAAAAACACTGAGATTGTAAATAAGTAACTGGCTCCAGCCAGCTTCAAATACCATTATCAGTGAATAGGCGCCAGGAAAACCGGTCCGTTTAAAAATCATGGATCACATCTTTATTTTCATGCAGGCGTTGTTTAATTACTCACCCAAAAAATCCATGGGCCTGTCTGAATGAGATCAAATCTCTTATGCATATGGGTTGCAATAAAATATTCCACTAAGAAGGAAAATAATTAAGTCTAGTGCATTTCATTTCAAGTTAGCAAGCCGTGTGAAGTCAGCTGAGGAGGGGAGGGAAGTCTTCGTTTTGTCCTATCTGTAAAGTAGTGTAATGGGCAGGCAGGCTGCTGGAAATCCTACTCTCCATCCTCCCTGCTTCCTCCGGTGTGATGGCATTTCAAGTGCGATAGGGCATTGCGAGCGGAGTAGGCATCACAACGCTTTGATGCCCGTGTTTCGGACCAAATATAGGCCAAGTAGTATTAATTGGCATTTGGAAAACGGAGGCTAATATTCGCTCGTTTAAAAACAATACATCACTTCTGGCTCATAAACACTATCCGCTGAAAGCCGAAGAAATTTCTCGCGCTTCAAGAGGTGGGGGACTAAACGACCCTCTCCAAGAGGAGAAAGAAAGAAAGAGAGATAAAAAACAAGACTTACAGGCTACATTTTAAATCAGACATGTCTTAATAATTAGCCTATTGTAATGCCGTCAAAACAAGCTGCAAAAAGCGGCTTGAAAACAGAGCCGTATTGACATATAAACTAACACAACCAAGCCGCTTTTAAAGCTGGGTAATAAGGGAAGAAGTTGGTCGATGCCAATGACATGTTGTCATTAACTTAGCCTTGTTGTTAACAACTTGAATTGCTCGTCATTTGACAAGGAACCCGAGCACAATAAACGGTAAACACGGCACTTTTGCCACGCTATTCGTCCCAGTGGCGTGCTTTTAAATGTGGGCTACGATGGGAATAGTAGCTTGGCTAGAATGCAAGCTAATATTAGCTGGCTAGGTGATGTCTCCACGTTTTAGCAGCCTATTCGGAGGAAAATAGCGGAGCCGCTTTCTACCGAAAATTTCTCCGCTCGGCTTCACGCGTGTGTCATTTCCGCACGGAGTTGCAGCTCTTCCAAAACCCACACCGCGGTCATACTAGTAAATTAATCCCATTATATTTCTCTTACCTTCCGGCTTGTTTTCGGCAGCCATTTCCCCTTCACGCGCAACATCCTCCTCCTCCTCACGACCGTGGGTACCACGCGCGTGCACGGCGAGGACAGCACGAGGAGGGACCGGAGGAGCAAGCGGCGAGTCGGTCCGACCGAGGCGAACTTATCATTGGCTGTGAGGCGGTGACTGACAGAGAGGCTCCGGGATGAAAAACAACACATCTCACCTCACCTTGGCACCACCAGCCGTATTTTGTTAGGGTTTTTTTAAAATATAAATATTTTTATTTAATATATTTTTACAGCTCAGAGGCAATGCTGGTCTTTAAAAGACAGTATTATAAAAAGGGAAAGAAAACTTTAATGTCTGGCAGGTTGCTTTCATAATTTTCCTTCTTTATTTATTTATTTATTTTTTTAGAAACTGATTAGACTGTGAATATTAAATGCTTCCCTTTTGAGCCACCCCACCCAAGTTGTTTTACACTGTCATTTCCGAGTGACGCAAAACCAATTATTAGAAGAAATTAAGTGTCTAATGTTCTTCATTAATTGTTTTTTAATCAAAGTCTGCTTATCTAATCTGATACTGGAGACACGAGCTGGTTCGTACAACTAATAACTGGAGGTTCAGCCTCAGAAAAGAAAAAAGAGAGAGAATTTTCCATAATCATCCATCATGGAGCACTTTGTTTTAAGTTTCATTTTCCCGTATTTAAGACACCGAGTTTGAGTTGAAGACAAATGTGCAGCCCTGTAAAGAAACAAATGATAAAGCATTTGAGACATATTGGACAGTTCTCTGCGCAGACTGTCAATCATGTGTCCGTTTACATTGGGGAGCCTGCAGACTACTTTTTCCCCTGTAGGCCTGTCTAAATGATTTCACCACAATACTGAAAACCGCATTGATTTCCAGGAGATGTGGATACCACCTCTTGTGTCACCATGAGGGAGGCTGCCGGCGGTGGAGTCCATGTAAACAGCTGTTTCTGGTCCAGAGTTAACTTTTAACTCTACCCGCTACATGCCACGGAGGATTTTCTTGTAACTGCTATCATTATGGCGCAATCACACATACTTGACAATATACGTTAAATGGCTAGAGGCAATCTAATTACAGATCACTGTGCTTAATCGCTTCAACTGCGGCACTCCACTCAAGGACAGCCTTTAACAGGCTGCTGGCCGTCAGCGTTGAAATGCAGTGTATAGTTTGAGGTGGTGCTGAAAGAACAGCTCCTCTGCTGCCTGCTGCTGCGCCTCGTGCAGTCAACGGCTTGTTGTTATTGCGAGGAGAGTAATTAATGAAAGACCTAATGTGATTTTCTTCACCCCCTGCCTTAATTGCTTCTATAGCTGAATGTGATGCAGGCAATATCCCTTTAGAATTAAGGCATACACGTTCCCTCTAAAATGAGCAATATTCATTTTCTCTCACATAAAAAAGAATATTCGGTGTATATACATAATATTTCTCCCCTGCACGTTATTTAGCCATTATATAGTATCATTTGCAAAACTGAAATAAAATAAATCAGGTTGAATGAACACTAAAGTAACTTTAAAGTAAATTCGCGGATGGCTGCAGTGCAAAAACAACAACAACAAAACAAAAGCAAAAAAAAAGCCGGGTTACTTCATAATTCTTTCCTACGCATTATTCCTCATAAGCACATCAACTGCAATTAATGAATTCAAACTTAAATATGCACAGGACCGCGTCGCAATGTGTCAGCATTTAGGAAACGGCCGCGGAGTTGTCGCTCATCCCAACACCAGGGGGCGACAGAGCGCGAAGAGGAGACTTGGAGCGACATAAGTGGCACAAAGAAGAGATGACCGGGTGTGAACATGGCGTCTCCCTTAGACGATGATGAGCTCGCCAGTGATGATTATTATTCCCTGCTAAATGTCAGAAGAGAGGTACAATATGCAGCTGGGATCTGAATGATTGCGTGTGCGGATTCAGCATCGGTCGTCCTATAAACTTTATACTGCTGTTATTAAAGCGTTGCTCCCAAACATAGATGAAACATTAGCTAGGCAGCTAACTAGTGACCCTCGACATTGGTTAACTCTTCGGTTGTTTCAGTGAGCACAGAAGGGTCGTGGGTGACAGCTTTGGCAGCGTAATATGTTGCTTGTGCAGGACAGAGAATCGGTGTGTTTATGTGGCAATCTAAGAGCTGATGTTTCCGGACTGGCAATTGTTTTATTTTCAATTTCACATGTATGTCATGTACTTTGGAGAGTGCTAAGTAGCTAATGTAACTTCGGAGCTGCAGCATGCAACACGCAGTGCTGATTATAGTATAGATGGACTTTTTAAGTCTGCAGGAATCGGACGTTTTTGGTCGTGATTATTTACTTGTAGCAGCAAAAAGCATCGTGTTTATCTGAAAATTCGTTATGCAAAAGAAAACCATTTGCTGGCAGGCTAAAGTGTATAAGTATACTGAACTATAAATGTTATTATAATTTCCACATTCTTAAGCAAGGAAGGTAAAAACTGATTCCGAATCGGTTATAAAAATATCACTCCGAGTGATTTTAAAACATAAAATATGCTGGGGTAATGGTAGGCTAGATTACATTTTTAAAAACAATTTTTAATCCGCGTTATGTTATGTTGTAACTATGCTGTGCTCTCTTTTTTTCCCTTCAGGCTACGCAGGAGGAGCTGAAGGCGGCATACAGACGATTATGCATGCTCTATCACCCAGACAAACACCGGGATCCTGAACTAAAGAGACAAGCAGAGCACCTTTTTAACCTTGTACACGAAGCTTATGAAGGTAAGAAGAGTATTGATCCCATTTCCTTTTGATTCCTTTCTCAACCCTGTGTTGAACTGCTGATGCTCTTGAGTATGTTTTGACGTAGAGAAAGCATACTGATGGTTTATATTTTGAATCTCTTTCTAGTGCTCAGTGACCCTCAGGCACGTGCCATCTATGATATCTATGGCAAGCGAGGACTTGATGTTGAAGGATGGGAGGTGAGTCTCTCAGTGACTTGTGACTTGTTTAGACGTCTTCAGTGCCTATGACATATCCTATGTTGAGTGGCTGAGGTCGCTGCCAGCATTTATTGTTCTGTGTGATCCATTGATTGATTGAGTGCCTTGTGGTCATATTTTACATCCAGTGCCAGCAACGATAGACTTTTTTCTCCCTTGGGTCCACAATGTCTGGTGTCTTCAAACATATTTATCCCTCAAGTTTTGTACAATCAGTTAAAATAGTTTCTGCAGTCTCATTCCAGGAAATTGCTGACATTTGAGATTCCTAATAATCTGATACTGTGATTATTATTCCTTATATTGAGGCAATGATTGTTATCCTCTCACTTATAAATAAATAAATTGCAGTGAAAAAGTAGCTAGAAATGAATAGAAAGAATCAATGATAATCACTAGTTATGGGCTGTGTTGACGTGGCATGTAATTACGGGGAGGGAGGTGCATGTCAGGTTATGATGGTCTTTACATCGTAGGGTTTCAGAGGGGTTTGCGGTTACAATGTACCTACACGGTTGATTTCCCACTGAAGCATACATCACATCCATAATTAGAAAGAATGGTCGTTGTGTTGAACTATTGTTTGCTATTAAGTAATATACACTGACACACCTATAACTTCCTTTTCACGTGCGAAAAACTTCAATACCAGCTCTGTAGCGTTCTGAATTTCGACAATACCGATTACAAGAGTCAACTTATTCATTCTTAAAATACTGTATATTGAATTCATGATAAATATGACATGCATTGCTAGTCAAAACCAAGCGTAGAGTAAATTTTGTAATTAAATTTTCAGAACTCTGTGGTGTTGTGGTTTGTCTGTGTCTTTCATAGAAAAGATGCATGGTCCAAAACACAAACTCAGTCTTCAGGGGTTCACAAGCTAGTGTAATTCCAGTGCCAGTCTTATCTGTTCCAAATCAAATATGTGGATCCGTCTGCAGTGGTAACCCCATGGGAAATAAGGGAGCAGTCAAAAGTACCTTGTAACTTCTGACCATATTCATTGCAAGTTGGCAAAACAATATTCAGAAATTCAAAAAGAAAAAGCCTCCTGTCTTTGTTAGTGTTCAAATATCTCTTAGCTGGATATCGACATCTTGAGAAAGCTGATGGAAACATCAAGAGGCACGCATTAAAAAATAACATCCTTAAAAAATGTAGCGTTGGTGCCTTTGTGTGAAACTGTTCTACCTTTGCCTTCATCTAATAATGCTGGACTGTACAAAGTATGATGCAGAAAGAACAAATATTTACAGAGGAAGAATATATGGGAGAGTGATTTATATATTTATTTTTATTTATTTATGTTTCCAAGTGTAAACCTGTATCTGCAACCAGTCAGTTCTGCTCGGTTTACATTCAAATAACATATCTTCTGCCTGCAGGTGGTGGAAAGGAAAAGAACCCCTGCAGAGATTCGAGAAGAGTATGAGCGTCTTCAGAAAGAGCGAGAGGAGAGAAGACTTCAGCAAAGGACCAACCCAAAGGTATGTTTGAGGGAAGATAAGAAACCTCGCATTGAAGTGAATAAAACCCAGGAATGGTGTGCATTTTTTATGAATTTTCAATAAACACTGTATCGATTCGTGATAATTTCACAGGGAACGATTAGTGTGGGTATTGACGCCACAGACCTTTTTGACCGGTATGAAGAGGACTATGAAGATATGGTTGGAGGTGGAGTCCCACATGTGGAAATCAACAAAATGCACATATCACAATCTATAGAGGTAACTGGTTGCCCCAGGATTCTTGCTCTTCTATATATTGGATTAAGAGATGCCAATGAGTCTGTGATGGCTTTTGGGAAAGATGTTTGACTTGATGCTAATAACAGGACTCACAGTTTTATGTATTCTACTGCAGGCTCCTCTCACTACAAAAGACACAGCCATTCTGTCTGGGTCCTTGTCAACCCACAATGGAAACGGAGGCGGCTCTATTAACCTGGCTTTGAGAAGAGTCACATCAGCTAAGGGGTGGGGAGAGGTATGCTGTGTTTTCAGTGGGCATTGCAACCTCCCTAGTACTGTAAATTGCTGGGATTTGTCACAAAACAGGCGTGTGTGGGTTTTTAATAACACGCTATGACATTTTAAGATGTGAGACGTTTTTGCTGTCTGTGTTTAAACAGGTAGAGTTGGGAGCCGGAGACACTCACGGACCTTTCCTCGGAATGAAGATATTCCGCAACTTGACGCCTCGATTGTATGCTTAGAAGTGCTAGAGAAAAACAAGTCAATCCTCGATATTTTTGCAACAACGTGAACAATTTCACCGATTTCTTTATTTTGCGTGTTTTCTCAGCTTTGTGACTGCTCAGTGCGGGCTCCAGTTTTCATCTCGAGGCGTGCGTCCTGGGTTCACCACGGTGCTGGCCCGTCACCTAGACAAGAACACTATGGGGTACCTGCAGTGGCGCTGGGGGATCCAGTCTTCTATGAACACCAGCATAGTGAGGGACACTAAGAGCAGCCATTTCACCTTCGCAATGCAGGTCAGGAGCCAGGAGTGATATTTAACTGAAAATCACAGCCGGTTATCACAGTATCACCAAGATTAACGCTCACATTTTATCTCTGCAGCTTGGCATTCCTCACACTTTTATGATGATGAGCTACCAGTACAAGTTTCAGGATGAAGACCAGACGAAGATTAAGGGCTCAGTAAAGTATGTTGTTAACGAGCAATATGTGTTCATAATGGAACCCCTGTTGTAGGTCATATTAACGTTGCTTTTCTGGTGTAAAACTCTAGAGTGATTAATGTTTCTATTAAATGAAGTTTGGGTGGGATAATTGTTGTGCAGGGAACTGGCCTGTTAAAGTAAATGATGGGTAGAGTGGTTGTAACTTTGCGCTTTTGGTGCAGATCAGGGTTTTTTGGGACTGTGGTAGAATACGGTGCCGAGAGGAAGATCAGTCGACACAGTGTCCTGGGGGCCACAGTCAGCGTGGGAGTGCCCCAAGGTGTCTCCCTCAAGATTAAGTAAGTGTAACTCGTTGTTCCAATTTCCCATTCATTGGAGTTTCCCAAGTTTCCCTCAATTTCTTGTTGCCATTTCTCCTTTTTTTCACAAATTGGGAGTGTGTATCTGCACATGTTAACACAGGATTCAATACAATATGATGTTAGGTGTTCCTGGGGTATGATTTAAAAGCAAGTGTATGTACAGCTTACATTTTATTTTTAGACACAGACAGACTTAAGGAGAGCATATCACATAAATTAATCATCTGAGAAACAGCGCACAGCTCACTCTCCCACTTGACCTGGAGTTCTGCAGTGTTTTCACTTTGCTGTGTTTTCAACCTCAGGCATATGACTATAGATAGAAATATTAAAACCAACTCTGTATCCACAGACTTAACAGAGCCAGCCAGACGTATTTCTTCCCTATTCACCTGACTGACCAACTCCTGCCTAGTGCTGTATTTTACGCCACAGTGGGACCACTGGTATTCTACCTCGCCATGCAGCAGCTTATTATTCGGCCATATGTGCGGGCCCAGAAGGAACAGTAAGAAACTTTCTTTACCTTAGTTGTTTCACGCAAGCGGTGTTATTGGAAGTAGCGCCACATGTATTATTATGGGCAGATTTTATGAGCTCATTTTATTTCTCCATTTATCTTTGAACTCAACAGAGATTTGGAGAAGCAAAGGGAGAGCTCGGCCTCTGATATAGCCAAAAAGAAACAGGAGGCAGAAGCTGCTGTGAGTATTTTACAAGCTGCGGTGCCAATCCTGCGTTGTTGTCAACGTTAGATAAGGGATGCAGGTGTTGTGTCTGTCAAGCAGTATTATTCTTGCCAGTAGAGAGAGATGGGATTAGATAAAATGCAGAGCATTAGTCAAATTCATTAGTTTAATCCACACAATGTAAAACCTCATTATTTGTGTCTCTTTTCATATCTAAAGGTCTTGCTCATGCAGGAGTCAGTGCGCAGGATTATTGAAGCTGAGGAGGCTCGGATGGGTAAGATTAATAATATTTGAAGAAAGCGGTATCCTGAAAATAATGTTATTTTTAGCCGATTGTTAAGAAAAAATATAATTATTTTGGATTCAGAGCTGTTTTTTACATTTTGAGCGAAATCTATTGATGTCGGCTTGAGTTTTGCTCAGTACAAAGTGTAAATTCTCACATATTGCAGCGTTTGGCTACATAAAAAGAAAAAAATCCTTTATTAGCAAAAGAAAAAAAATCTCTGTTTTCACTTGTTGATAATTCCTACCACACACTTAAAAAAACATAGAAAACACTGTAATCATCTTCTTCAGAGGTTCACTAAAACCGACTTTCCTTTGAGTATCAGGTAACTTGCATTGTTCACACCAATTTCTTTTTAAATTAAGCTAAAACAGTTAATAAAGAACTATAGTTTTTAGTGGATTTTTGTGACCCTGCTACTTTCTTTTTCGCTGGTGATAATTAGTCTTCTTTGTTAGTTTGTCTTTGATAAGCAGAGGAACAAAAAGCTTTGAGCAGACAGCACAATTTTCACCTTTGGGAGTTTGACGAGCGATAATTGCCTTATGACACCTGTCACAGTTGAGATTGTTTGATTTTTAGTATCATCGGCGGTCCTTTAGACTTCAGGCCTATAAAGTAACAGTTAATAACAGTGTGTGTGTGCGTGTAGTGACAGGCATGCAGCTGCTCTTTTCTATTTAATTGACCGCACTCATAAATGGTTACAGTGTTGTTTATGCAGCCTGTGATTAAAATGAATTATGGTGTTTTTATGTCTTTTTATTGCACACTTGCAAAATTACTTTTACAAATGACTAAAAAAAAGTTCACTGGTCTCTTCACAGACTCTTTAGCTGCAACTGCTGGCACATAACGTTCAAACTGTGAAAATAGAGATTTGTGTTTAATAGTCAACCTTGGTTTTCTGAACTCTTAATACTAAACGGGTGTTTTATTGATGTTTTATTGCAGAAGAAAGGTTTTAATGTTGATGCTGCTTACTTAAACAGGTCTCATTATCCTCAACGCTTGGTACGGCAAGTTCGTCACAGACAACAGCAGAAAACACGAGAGGGCAAAGGTCATTGATGTGACCGTGCCACTGCAGTGTCTGGTGAAAGACTCAAAACTCATCCTCACTGAGGCTACCAAGGTAATAAGTCAAGACTTTCAAACTCAAAATGTAACACTTGAAAAGTCAGTTTTACAAGTATAGTGTTTATTCCAATAATTTTTTAAGAATTAAGTGTTTTCCTGCAGAAAAATAGAGTAGCCTCACAAGTTGACATCCACGGCTCGCTACGTTAGTCTCTTGGCAGTGCTGCATGACTTTGTGTTCCCTTTCCAGTCAGGACTCCCTGGCTTCTACGACCCCTGTGTGGGGGAGGAGAAGAGCCTGAAGGTGCTCTATCAATTCCGCGGGGTCATGCATCAAGTCCTGTCAGGAGACACGGAGTCACTCAGGATACCAAAGCAATGTAAGTCCTTTGGACAGTATGCTTATGCACTCACTGGCCACTTTTTTAGGTACACCTCTTCAGTCATTTTTAAATGCAAATTATCTTAACAGTCAGTCACATATCAGGAATTCATCTCATTCGGACATGTAGACACGGTCACGATGACCTGCTGAGGAGAATGGGAGGGAGAAAGGTGGCATATTTATTTGTGCCAAATTGACTGAACTGAGTGTTTCCGAAACTGCTGATCCATTGGGATTTTCCCACACAGCCATCTCTGGTGTTTAAAAAAAGATAAGTGAGAGTGAGTTCTCTAGGTGAAAATGGCATGTTGACGTGAATAGTCAGGCTGATTCAAGCTGATAGGAAGGCAGTGGCAACTTAAATTGAGCACTGCTTACAAGCAAGGTATGGAGAAGAGCATCTCTGAATGCACAGCTCTTTGAAACTTGAAGCAGCAGCAAAAGACCACACTGGGTGTCACTCCTATCCACTAAGAACAGGGAACTGAGGCTGCAATTCAGACCAGCCCAAAATTGGACAAAGGAAGACTGGAAAACCTTTGCCTGGTCTAAAGAGTTTTAGGATGTTTTCAAACCTATAGTTTGTTTACTCTGGTCCAAATCTGTTGCTGAGTTTATAAACTTGTAGGTATTTCCTGTAATATGTAAATGTAATGCCATCAGTATGCACCAAAATCTTTGAGCAGCGTTTCCAGACTTTATTGAATCTATGCAACAAAGAATCGAGGCAGCTCAGAAGGCAAAATAGGGTCCAGCCCAGTACTGGCAAGATGTACCAAACGAAGTGGCCGGAAGTGAGTACAGTACCAGCATTTCCACAATTTCTATAGAGTTAACATACTTGCAGATTCATACTTTTGTTTTCTGTCTTACTCGTCCTAGTTTTAGATGTTTTAGACTGCAGGGTAAATTTACATCAAATCTAAAAGTCTTTTTGATATGTTAAACATGAGATTTTTATTTGTTTGTTTATTTATTTGAAAATGTCTGTTAAGATATACCGTGCTAGGCTATCTGCCATCTCGGCGTGCCCGATCTGACTTTGTGGATGTTATTTCTACTTTACAGCTCACAGGATTGATGCAGACACATAGGAGCACTCTCCCGCTGACCAAAAAGACTCACCTCTTGACTGTTTAACAGAAGATGGATAAAACTCTGTTTTAGATACGACATGGATTCAAGTCTCTGTTACGCAGAAATTGTGAATTTACTTTTTTGTGTTTATATTCATTTAAATATGCAGAGAGGAATAAAATCATCACAGACTGGATTAATCTGTGTCTATGGACTGGGTCGCGGCCTGCTTAGAATTCTGATGTGACACCAAAATCAATGGCTACCATCTTAATTCCCCGGTGTCCTCGGCTCTTTGGTATCCATTTATTTTTGGTATTGGGTGTAATTTATAACAGAGTTCTCTGTACTGTATTGTACAAAAACTGCAGTGCCTGTGTGACTGAAGACATGAATGCACCTATGTTTAAATGCCATATGATTAAAATCTATCTCTCATGTTGTTGAACTATTATTGCCCCTTTATTTAAAAACACAAAAAGAACCAAAACACCTTTTTTTGTCATGCTTTTGGTATGAACTGTCTTTACTTTGTTGTAGCCAAGAAAATAGTCAACTTGCTTTCTTTTTAGCGTTCTTTTGTTTTTATCAGAAATAGAAGAATCGCGTTCTTTTGGCCCTGACTCACAAGTGCGGGTATTTCAGCATGTTTGATTTGCCAGATATTCATAGTGGATGCCCCTCCTGCCACAACCCCGAAGGCATTTGTATGTCGCTCCATGAACAAACGCAGTTCTTTCACTTTCTGGATGAATGTAAAAGATACTGGAACCCTGAGTCACAGCATTATCTCTGCCTGCTCGGGATGACTAACGAGCTCTGGGATGAAATTTACTGGAAACCACGTCAGTTGACTAATTGAAATCTAGGCGTCTGTTTCACTTCAGTTTCCCTTTACTTAAGACTCTTTCGGCAGAGGACCGAGCATTTTAATGGACTGGACTGGTTGTCGAAGACGTGAGGAGCACTATGGATGAAAGCAGCAGCTCCGACCCGGACCAAAGTCCGCCTAAGAAGTCTTCAGCAGCTGCAACAGCGTCAGCCTCATCTTTCAATGCAGATGTAAGAGTCCCTAAAAGTTACTTGGAAATATAGAACCGATCAGGTTAACAGAAACAAAAACCGCGTTAATTGCATTTTTAGTCACCTTATCCTCCTCGCGCAAAATTGACCGCAGTCGCAAAATCTCCAATACACCGGAAATCGATCATGGCAGTTTATCCACAAATACACAAAATCTGACATCAACCTGCCTCGTTTGGATATTAAATTCCTGTAGGAAAGTAAAACTTCTCATCAAACCGCAATGAAGGCGAAAAGACGATCCTCATAAGGAGGGACAGACAAAACATAGCAATGCAGTAGATACAGAAGAACTACGATCGTGCATAATTGTAACATTTTTATTTTTCTTTGTTTCAGAACTTACAACTTAGAATATTTCTGCTGTTTCGCACATTTTGATACAAAAAGTCCATATTTGTCCACAAGTAATAACATTTTTCCCTCATCAGTTATTTATGTCAAACCGAAGGGGCTGCCTCATGCCGAAGCTTGCTTCTTAAAAAAGTTAGGTCGAAATTTCGAATGATCTTAAAATTTGTTATTTTTCATTTACAGAAAACAAACGTTTTTTTTTTCTGTAGTGATGTAAACGCATTGTTATAGTGACCCACTACTGAGGTTAGAGTGAAGAATAAAAATATGCACCTTAATTACTTCTATTGTGTTTTCACCAGCACTTACTTTTAGGCCCCAGTCACAGTCAGCTGCTGGCTGGACGAGTAATGCAACCACGCCTAGTGGTTTTACATTCAGTTGAATGTAAATGCCAAACATTTTGCCCAAGACACCACTCTTTAAAAAGGAAAATATGCACTTAATAAAAACAAAAACAACTTCTTAGTTGGAAATAAATGCTTTTCCTGTATTTTGGCTGGGAAAGTAATGCCTCAAACCCCCCAATGACCCCAGAAAGTTTGTTTCTAACTAAATATAAACATTGCTAGGATAATATTTTATACAGGCGAACATTGGTACAATTATGATATATCTCACCCCCACTTTGCTGGGTGGAGTAATAGATATAGTGCACCAAGATTCGTATGATTCATGTTTTTAAGGAGTCTAAAATGTGTCAGACTGTTGTCGCTTCGACTTCTCTTTGCAATATCAGATTTCAGTTCTGATAGCAGTCACACCCAACGTGGTTTGTAAATAGTAGTAATCTGCACTACTGTAGTCTTTTTGTGTTGTAATTCCGTATTATTAGGCTGTTCAAAAAGCTCCATGAAAGACCTCCATTGAATCCAAAATTGTACAACAGCAATACTTACTGGGACCAGGCCTCATTATAATATATCATCCCAGTGGAGGTCTTTCTATTCTAGGTTTGCTTTTGGTTCCTAGTTTCCAAAAGCAAATTGTGAGTCAGAGCATTCAGCTATCAAGCTTCTCTCCCTTGTAAGCAGCTCCCAGTTTCGATTTGATTTACAGACATCTCCTCAAATTAGGTTTAAAAATGTCCTTTTTAATAAAACCCAGTTAGGGCAGAATCCAGTGACCTTGAAACATTCTTAGTTGTTTTGTTATAAACTCTGGCTGCTGGGAACGGCACATGATGCACTTAACATTTCAGTCCTTATGCATTTACTAGTGTACATCACTGACTTCTTTCTAACAGTTTATATTTTGTCCTTGTCTCCGTGTGCTCTCTTTATCTTTCTGTTTTTGTTCTCTTTTTTTAAGGTCCTGGAGGAGATCTTCCTAAATGTCCCTGCCTGTCAGGTGGTTTGTGTTTGTCAATTAGTATGCCATCAGTGGAAGGAAGTGATTGACAGCGAATCTTTGTGGAGAAAAAGGTGCAGAAGAGAAGGGTATCCCATCTGTAGTTTTTCAAAAAAAAAAACAGGACTGGAAGTTGTTTTATTTCTTGTCCAAACAGAAAAGAAATCTCCTCAAGAATCCAAATGGAGAAGGTAAGTAACCATAAAATGAACTTTACTTAACATAGTAGTATGATTCATTTTCACATAAATCCAAAACATTTAAAACACCATTACTATTACTATTATTTATTTATTTGTTTATTTTCTAGAAGGACTGAATGGCTGGGAGATCTTGAGAAATGGTGGCGATCAGTGGGTTGCTTAGGAGACCACATCCAGATGAAGCAGTCAAAACAAATGTTGCAACCTCTTTTGAGTGAGTATTTAACCCTAACGGATATACAAATGTAACTGATCCTCTAAACCCATAGACGTAGAGATGAAAATGAAAATTTCATCTCTGCGTGATTTTATGCAATGCAGACATGTGAAATGTTGGATAATAACCCAGAATGTTGAATCTGTTCAGCTGGACGTTGCGCTTTTCAGTGGGAGAGAAGTCACTTGAATGAGTGATTTCTCTTCCAGTGAAGTGAAATCCTGGAATTTCCTTACCTGGATATTTGAGCATGCATCAAGACTTGTATAATACAACATTTTAATTATTATTAATTGTTATTATTTTTTTTTATCATTCATTATTTACTTTTCTAGCATTAAAAATTATATTTAAAAAATATTCCAAGTTGTTTGAAAGCTGGAAAAAGAAATACCTTAAAACTTTCTTACAGTATATATGAAATAAGCTGCGTAAATTATTTGATAGAAACGATTTGATGAATAGTGTCTATTTGCTGTTCGAAATTGTTCATTTAAAAAAGGGGGAAAATCCCCGGATGACCCATAGCGGAAGTCTCCGTCAAGAAGGCTTAGAAGAGTGTTAGCTAGGTATGTTTTCCGGAGTATCCCCGGTGTTTTACGGTATTAACATAATCAGTCTGTGTTCTTCAGTTACTGCGTGCTAGAGAGTGCAATCACAGTGGGAGTGACTGTTGTGGACGAACTACCTTTGTAGCATTTTAGAGCATAACCCCGCCTATGAAGGGCGACTCGAATGTCTCGAGGTAAATACCACCGCAACTGACAGGAAGGGCAACGTAACATGAGAGTAC
Source organism: Rhamphochromis longiceps (assembly GCF_057381845.1). Lineage (NCBI taxonomy): Eukaryota > Metazoa > Chordata > Actinopteri > Cichliformes > Cichlidae > Rhamphochromis > Rhamphochromis longiceps. The sequence continues at coordinate 22,902,379 of NC_140576.1, forward strand.
AAACCATGTATTCCCGTAAGTGATTACTTTGACTGTAGAAATTAAACGAGTCACTTGTCGTTGGTTAAATTTAGTCTTGTAACATTATGACTTCTAATCTATAAAACAGTTGGACCTTATCTCTAGCTGCACTTCCGCGTTGTCGGCTACAAGTGGGTCAGCACCAACGACGTTAGAAAAGACTTGTTTTTAGAGAAGACAGCGAGGGGGGTATAGTAACATCAGGCTACTTTACAGCCCTTGGTTCGTCGCAGGGCATGAAGAGGAAAACGAAAGTCATGGGTGCAAGTCACAGCTATGGTACTGCGAGTTCAAAGTCTGGCACAAGCTACGTTGTAGCACAGCAGGCAACCTCGTCCTCGGCTCAAGAGGTGAGTGCCTTACTGGACTTTTAAACACAAGGTAACTGCTGAATGAGCTTTGTCTATGCATGTGCTGTTTGTTGTCCATCAGCCAGCAACGGAAAAGAGCAAAGTGATAAAGTTCAGTTCAGGTTTATATAGTGTCAGTTTACAACAAATAGTTGCCTCATTGCGCTTTATATTGTCAGGTAAAGACGCAGCAGTATTGGAGAAGGAAACAAGGGTACTCAACAGACCAATCACAGGGTTTTGGGGTTGCCCCCTAGAGACGTGAACGCCAGGTTACAGAGTTTCAAATGGGTTTGCAATTCCTTTTCTATAATTCCTGCTGAACCATAAATCTGCATTAAGGAGAAAGAATGCAAAATATAATGAAATATTGGTGAAACTGGCCCATCCAGTGAGTCAGATGGGATCCTTTGATGTCTTTTATTTTATCTTTTATATTCCCTGAACAATCGCAGGTTTTAAGCTAAAATGGTTTTGGAATCTTGTGGGTAAAGAGGTGCAAAGGTTTTGCGTCTATTGGCACAAATGTAAAACTTTTGCAGAGAGGATTATGCATCACACTGATGTGATCATCATCACATAATGACTGACTCAGAAACATCTTCAGATTTGGAGAATGGAAAAAGTCACTTGGATGAGTGATGAAATGATTGTTCCCAATAAAAAAACAATACATCCAGATGAAGAGAATTAACTAGGATGTTGTTAGCTGGATGGTTGAACTTGCATCATAACAAATAAAGGGAGATTTGTGTCACTTAAACAAGCAACATGGCCAACTTGACATTTTTTACCATCTGGGGAACCTTTTCTGATGCTTAAGTCATCAGTAGCTGCCTGTCATCAGAAGAAAAAGAAAACAATCATAGCACAACAGAACATTTCTTTTTTTTTTTTTCTTTTTTTTTTTTATAATTCCAGTCTAGCAACAATCCTTATGTAGAAAGAAAAATACATTCAGAGGCAGGGTTTTGTCTGCAAGACATACACATCTTTGGTTTCTAGGTTTTGTGATTAAAACAGTTTAAATAGTTACTATTTCAGTGCAATACAAAGGAACCTCATTTAGAAGGAATCCAAATGTGCTTTATAGCCACCCTGTGAATGAAAGTTCATGAATGAAGTGCTTGAAAAGTTAATTTTTTAAAAGCTTTTGTTTTGTTCTTTTTCTTTTTTTTGTGTTGTCTGTGGAAATCAATAATATTGTAAAATGCTGATGTAGTTCAAATGGTGAGATTATGTAAACAGCTGGGACTATTGATCCAGGTGCAGTGATGGAAAACTAAACTAATTTTTCAAAGCTCCACCTTATCAATGCTTTTTTTGTTTTTTTTTTTGTTTTTGTTTAGTTCTTCCCTGTTCCTCTGGAGATCCTGGAGGAAATCTTCCTATGTGTTCCGGCCGACCAGGTGGTTCATGTTTGTCGGTTGGTGTGCTCACAGTGGAAAGAAGTGGCTGACAGTGAATCTTTATGGAGAGTAAGATGTAGAAGAGAAGGATACAACCTCTGTGATTCTTCCAAAACACCTGAAGACTGGAGGTTATTTTACTTCTTATGCAAGAAAAGAAGAAATCTCCTCAAGAATACAAGAGGAGAAGGTCAGAATCCTTGAAGCTCAACAACTGATTTGAAAAACCTTTTTTGTTTAAAATAAGATGCAAACTTTTTCTGTGTTTCTTTCTTTCCTAGAAAACATGGCAGGTTGGACAATAAAGAATGGTGGTGATGGGTGGAACCTAGAGGACGTTATGGTGCCACATCCAAATGAAGTAGTCAAGAAAAACTTTGTGACCTCTTATGGGTGAGTATTTACCAGTGGTCCTCCAAAAAATAAATGACCATTATTTTTATATGCTTAGTTCAAATGATGTACAGTGTTCCCTCGTTTATCGCAGTTTATACGCTCTAAAGATAATCTGCGATGGGTGAAATCTACAAAGTAGTGAACTGTATATTTTACAATTGTTATAGATGTTTTAAGGCTGTAAAACACCTCACTACACACTTTATACACTTTTCTCAGACAGGCATCAACATTTTCACACGTTTCTCTCTCGTTTAAACACTCTCAAAGTTCAAACCTTCGTAGAAAAATAAGTCCAGTATTGTAGAATAAAACCAAAACCCTGTTTTCAGGGCCAGAACATGAGAATAGAGCAGCTGCGAGAGAATGCAACATTAATGAATCAATGGTACGGAAGTAGAGGAAGCAAGAAGAATGAGTTGAGTAAAGTTTGACTTATCTGACTGTTTGGTTTCAATTAATGCGTTTTATAATCCTTTGACGTCGACACTGTTGTGTTTTGTGTTTGTTGTCTTCTGCTAGCAAAGATTTATGTAAATTTGACAAGCTGAACACATTCTGTACTGTATAGGAGACACGCCACGAGATTGATTGATTGAAAATGGTCTACAGCCAGTAAAAAAAAAAGAAAAGAAGAAGGATAAAAAGAAAAAAAACATGTAAAATTGCACCAAAAAAACTCTGCGAAACAGCGAGGCTGCGAAAAGTGAACTGCGATATAGCGAGGGACCACTGTACTAGTATTAAATGTTAAACTGTTTTAAAATCATGTCTGTTTTTGCAGAATGTGCACAAAGGAGCAGCTAATTGATTTGGAGAAGGAAGGCTACAGCACAGCCTTTATGGATAACCTCCAACCACACATCAAAATATCTGATTGGTGAGATGAATACACATGACATACTAACAGTTTGTTAGTTAGTTCCTTAGTTAGTTGCAAAAAGCATTTAATTACACTTTTTAAAAGCATTTAAAATGTACATTAGGGTTGTTAAAATCATACTTTGATATTAATCAATACAAAAAATATTCATTTGCAACAGCATTGATACCAACAGAGCCATCTGGGCCTTCTCTAGCTGACACACAACTTTAAACAGGACCAATGCAGACAGTCAGGCACATAGCTCCTCCTCTCGCTGATAGATGAAATAGTAAATCCTCATAACACTGAACAAAACTTTTCAAGAATTTCGAGAGGTTAGTAAAGCTCCCGTTATTATAAATGCATACGTTAACACTAACCATTTCTCTATTAGCAATTAACTGATAGCTATATTTGCCATCTGTTATTATTAACCTAGCTGCTAGCGGACTGTAGTTAGATTAAAGATGAAAAATGACTGCAGGCTGAATGTGTCGCGGATGGAAAATTGAGATGTGACAGTGCGGATTACGGACACATGGAGAACCGGGCAGGTTGCTGTCTGTGCAGAGGAGCGGGGAAACTGTAGTTGAACTGATCACAGAGTGTGGAGAACTAATCTGAGCAAAAAGAGTGAAACCTGGAGCAGAGCAGCCGAATCATACAAGTGTGGGCTTGAAGAGCAGCACTGAGGATGTAAAGAACTGCAGACAGAAGCGGAGCTGTGTGAACATTGAATGAGAGAGAGACTGCAGGCAGATGTGGACAAGATAATAAGCACTTCTACTTTTGCAATAGTAGAAAAGTTCATTTTTAAATTTTCAATATAGGTTTTCTATACAATAATTAAATTATTTAGATGTTAAGTATTGTCATGTTTGTTGTGGCCTTTGGTTTATTAATACATTCTTAAATATTTCTCGATCTGTAATGAAATTATCTAAATCGTTTGTAAAACAATATCTCTAAACTTGCTTTGCTAAATTACATTTTTTGGGACATGACTTCTTTGCAAATAGTTCTGTTGTTGTGGCATGGGGTCAGAATTTTCCTGTTGATATAGAAAATGGTGTTGAGATAAAGTTTGAAAACCCTACTTTGTGCAAAAAATTTGCACTTAACAAAAACCTTTAGGTCATGCCCAAAATAAAAGGTTTTTTAGTTTTTGAAACCGTGGAACTAAACAAAACTTACTGATGACATATAGGAATATATCCCTTTTAAGGCTTGAATAATAAGAGAGAAAAACGTAGCTTGATATGATTGGTGATCCCTAATCTTTGCACAAATACATCCTCGTTACAGGTATGCACCACGATGGGATTGTGGATGTGAATATTCAATCCTTGTGCAGTTGCTGGATGCAAAGCAGAAGGTTATCCAGTCCTATGCTCCTGATACTGTTTTCTTTGATCAGTGGAATGATCAGGAGTGGAATCGGGTATGTACAAAGTGAAATTTAATAAAGTTTAGTAACAGTGCAGAACCCACCAGCATATTTGGTTTACTGATATTTATTTTTCAGATGATCCATGTATTCCGGGACTATGGACCAGGAGTGAGATACATTCATTTTAGGCATGGTGGCAAGGACACACAGTTCTGGGCTGGATGGTATGGAATACGTGTCACAGACAGCAGCGTTGAAATATGTCCAGCAGTGAACACGTAGCTTGTTGGAATTTGTCCAGTTCTTCCATCCTGCATTTGCCTGCAATTGCACATTATCTTCTTACATCTCACTGACCATCTATTCATGTTTCCAGAGCTATAATCTCTGTATGTGCACAAGTTTTTCAGTGAAAAGCTATTTTCTTTAATGTTTCACACAGAACACCTTAAATAACACCTTAAACTTGCTTTCTGTGATTGTCATTGTGATGTCAATACTGAAGATTACAGAGTATTGTTTAATTTGACAGGCTAAGTACTATTTCATGTACAAATACATCTAAAAGTTTACCCAAATTCAAAATAAAATGATCACTACCTTGTAGCTGGATTTCAGATTTTCATGAGCCCATCCATCCATTCTCTTCCACTTCCTCTCTACTTTTCAGGTTTGGTTCCTCTCAACTTTTCATGAGCCAATATTTATCAACATTAAAACAAAAAATGTTTGGAAAATTTTACTTTGTGTAATGATTTGTAAGATGCATTTGTATAATTTGATTAAATTAAACATTTTGTGTTCTCCTGTAATTTTTTTTCTTTCTTTTATTTTATCTGGAAAATTTCGGGTATTTGTGAGAACAGCTACTGCTTCAGACATAAGAACCCCTCCAGTTTCATTGAACAAATAATATGCAAGTATGATTTATATTTGCATTCTGTTGTTGATGTAGGATGAATGAGTATTCAGTGATTTATTGTGCACCTTGACTTGTTTGTCCGGAAGCCAGCATGTGACTTAATCCATATTTGCCTTACACATACTTGCCTTTACTTTCCATTTTGTAGTATGTGAGAACTGGATGATATAATGTAAGCTTAAATGTTAACACATGCTTAAGAGGGAAACTTGAAAGCCATATACTATATAGCACTATGTGAAATTTGAAAACAAAAATTAAAGTGTATTGTTGTGCTTTACGGTTACTTTGTTCTTATATTTTTTATTTCCTGGTCTTGACACCATATAGAGACCAAGTGTCCTGCTTTATTAATGTGTGTGTGTGTACATTATGTAGCATGAAAACCATTTTTTCCCCCACAGAATGTGCATAAAGTCACAGCTGATTGACTTGGAGAAGGAAGGTTACAGTCCATCTGTTATGGATCATGCCCAACCAGATATCAAAATATCTGATTGGTGAGAATAAACATGGGGTCTTTAACAGACTGCTTATTAATAACTAATCGTATTAAAGAAAAGTAGATGTAAGCAAAATGATTGACTGTGGAGAACATTTGAATACAGTCCGCGAGGAATGTTTCCAGTCCCTTGTTGAATTTATGCCATGAAAAATTGAGGCATTTCTGAGTGGCCAGTGAGTGTAACTGTTCACAAGTAAGGCCATGTTCCATATAAAATGGGAAATGTCATTGGATAAAAATGAAAAGCACATGAAAATAACACTAATGTAAAAAAAAAAAAATTACAAAAAAAATCTATTTCTCAACCTAAGTACTATGTAATTATCAGTTTTTGTGTCATTAGAGGTTTTTGAGGTTTAAATATTAAACATATGGCTCACCAGGCACAGTTTGTACTCATAAAGTTCAGTCTAAGATGAAATGATTATTGATACATGTTTGTGTATCCAATCCAATGATTTTTTTTCATTGGATTGTGTTATTGATTTAGGATTCTTTCACGTTTCGACTGTGGCGGCAGTTATGATATCCGGGTAGAGTTGCTAGATCAAAAGAAGCAGCTTATTGAGATCTTTTCACTTGAGACTATTTACTGTGGCACAGGACGTGAAGAATGGAAACAGGTATGACAACAAAACGCTTGCATGAAAACCCAAGGACAACTTTTGTCTGACTGATTATTTGTTTTTCAGATTACCCATGTGTTTCATAAATATGGACCAGGAGTAGGATACATTCGATTTACACGTAGAGGGAGGGATTTAAGGTGGTGGAAAGGACATTTTGGAATTCACATTACTGGCAGCTCTGAGTTATTTCCAACACTGGACACATAGACTACAAATGTAGTCGGTGGGATTCATTTAACATGTGCTTACTAACTTTCTCTGAAATTATACTAATCATGTTTAACTTATTTAACCTGCTTTTAATTTAGATGTTTTTGCATCTTAAACCAACAAAATGGATAAAACCGTTTTTTGACTGTTTTATATTGACAGTTAGCATCATATTTTGACAGTTTGCCTACAATTGCGCATTATCTTCTTACATCTTACTTATCATCCATTCATGTTTCTGGAGCTATGACTAATATATGTGCACAAGGTTTGGAATAGGAAGTTTTGTATATGTGTGTGTATATCATCCTGAGACGTTATGGTGCAATGAGAAGCATGACTTAATGTAGATCTGAAAAGCTATTACCTGTATACCCTGGTTTGAGAAAGTGTTTGCCCCTTCCTGATTGAGCATGAACCACCTTTTTAAGGTTATGCCACAATCGGATTGAAATCAATACTTTTACTAGGCCCCTCCAAAGTGTTCATTTTGTTGTTGTTTTAAGCCATTCTGAGGTGAACTTGCTGGTGTATTTTGGATCGTTGTCCTGCTGCAGAACCCAAGTGTGCTTTAGGTTGAGGTCATGAATGGATGGCAGGAGATTCTGTTTCAGGATGTTTTGGGAAATAGATGTTTTGGTAAATTCATTGTTCCATTTACCACACAAAGCCTTCCAGGTCCTGAGGCAGCTAAACAGCCCCAGACCATTAAACTACCACCACTGTATTTTCTTGTTGTTTTTCCGTTGTGATTTCTTGTTGTTTCTTTATGGAAATGCTGTATTACCTTTATGCCAGATGTAATGGGACACCTGAAATTTTCAGGCATTTATAAAAACATCTACTAATTCAGACACAAGCACCTGAGTTTTACTGAACCAGGAGCCAGTTACTTCCACCGAGTGATTGGTTTGCTTTAGACTGTCTACACAGTTATTGGGGACAAAACCTGTCCTTTTGGCTATATGAGGTTTCTGTCAAATAATGTGCAAATATGATTTCTATACGATATGTTTGTATTCCGTTACAGATATGAGATGACTGACTATCCAGTGATTTAACCCTTTCACGTATAGTGGTCGCTGCAGCTATTCAAAGGCTGTTTTCTTGTATTTGTGTCAGTGTTGTTTCTATACTTGCACATAAACCACTACATTGGACACTGATGTGTCACTCCATACCCTGCCACCCACTGGCTGTTTAATGTTGCTATACCTGTATGACATGTTTCGTTGTAATTATTGTTATTTCACACATGAATTATGACAACCTCAATCAGGATTTTTTTCTTAAGTATTTTATTCATCTTTTCATGCCTAAAGATGAATAAAAATACTTGTGAAAAAATGATGATTGAGGTTGTCATAATTCATGTGTGAAAGGGTTCATGTGTACCTTGACTTACTTGTCTGGCAGTGTGACTTTGTTTACATTATTGCTACAGCCCTAAACCAAACCTATGCATTTGCCTTAAAGATACCTGCCTTTTGTTCTTTCCATTTTGTAGTGTGAGAACTGGAAATGATAATGTGAGCTTAAATGTTAACACATTAAACCATATACTGTATTCATGAAAGTGTATTGTTGTGCTTTACAGTTACTTTGTACCATGTCTTTTATTCCCCCACCAGTGCACATGCATAAATCTAAACAGGCTTGTAGAAAACATTTGAAACATTCTTCATGTAATGTAGCCACAGTGACTACAAACTCCACAATGGGGGATCTCTAACATCACCATATTTTTGTGCTGAGGTTGGTTAAATACCAAAGAGCTATTGCAATTCCTGAAAAAAAAAAATACAGCTTTGCTCTCAGGCTTTTTGAACGTTGTGTCTGACCTTTCCTTCATATACTTTAAAACTTGGGTGAGAACATATTTGTAGTTGCATGAAGGCGTCAGTGGCTGATCTCATTATTTGAGGCAATAATGCCTCAATAATGAGATTATCCTGGGTTTATCTGAATTCTATTGTAATACTTTAGAAGTGTTATTTGGCTCACCAACGATAGAACTATGTTTGCATTGACCTGTTGTTCCTTATTGATAATAAACATTTGTAACAAAAAATGACTGAATAATCAGTTTTGATGTCTTTGGTAGTTCAAACGTATGTATGTGTAACTATAGGCAGGTTCTCAAGTTTGAACCATCTAATAACATGACAAAATGAAATATTGAAAGTAGGATTTAATAATCATAATACTGCTTTATTGTGAACCTTTATTACAAACAAAAATACAGTCCCAACTTTGTGAAATTGAATAAAAAATAAGAGAGAAATATATTCTGGTTAATGTGATTTCAGCTAAGGTTCTTTCAGTCTTTCATTAGTGACATACAAATTTTCAGTCAATAAGTTACGAGTTACTTTCACTATATTTACAAATTAAATTCAAGCCCACAATCTAGGAAGGGATAGTCAAAGGCAATAATTATCAGTTAAGTAATTTAATAACTTCTACAGGATCTCAACCTGTTAATGGTGCTGCAGTTTACAATATAGGTCACTGGCCAAACATTAGGAGTAGTTACACTTCCACAAAGTTTAACTTTACCATCTGTTGATGATCACTGAGGACATACATCGTCTCCTTGATGCTTGTCAGAAAAAGCAAATGACTTGGATATAGTTGTACTCAAACTCATAGTAACAGTGAAATAGATTTTCCACTTTTATCAGACCGACGATAAAAACATACCCAGAAGTTCCATATTTCTTTAGGTTTCTTACATTTACCTTAAGACTATGTTGAGAAGATTAAGTGGAGCTTTCCCTAAACAAGCATTTTATGACAGCAGGCTTTACAGTATGTTGCAACTACAGACACCTAAGTAGTAAATCAATGCAAATTTATAACTTTAAGGGAATTTATTAAAGCTCTATTTTATAGGACTCTTGAAACAGGAGCTCTATAAAAATATCTTTGCATAATCACTTCTTTTGCAAGGAAACCTCTGCAAAGATAACGTGGCCAAACCAAAACATTACTTCCAAGTGTTCCTTAGAATTTTCTTAAGTGTCAGCATTCAGTGTTCACATTGTGTACAAAATTTCAATGGCATCAAATTATGACAAAGTGTATCAGTCTTACACAAAGTATGTTTTAAGGTTAAGTATGTGAGAAGGCTAATATTTAAAAATATCTCAACTTATAGTGGAATGTGCTTGTGCAGAAAACCTCTTCAGTACTGTTAACCTAGATTTGGAAACTGGTGTGAAGACTGCTGCGAAACTTAGAGCAGAACACATTTACGTCTTTTCTTAGGTTCAGGTGGCTCCAGGGCAGCCAGTATTGCCTCATCAAACACATTCTTTAATCCTTTCTGTGGAAACAAAACATTAATATTCAAAACAGAGCCATTTTCTGGAAATATGCGAGCGCAAAAGAAAGCTGAGTAAAAATGGAGCATGGCAATCAAAATTTTCATTTATTGAAATAACATTATACAAGTCTCCCCTCGTGATCAAGTTGTCTTAAAGACAAAAGCCTGTGAAAATTTTGATGCTGCAGTAGAAAAAAAAAAAAGATATTACTGTCAAAGACAGTAGCACTGATGCTTAAATAGGGTACAACGGATGAGCTCAATGCTAATGTAAGGGAATGTTTGCTTAACAAAAAAAAAAACAACAACAACAAAAAACCCCAACAAAAACAAAAACAACCCACCACCCCTCAAAGACATGTCAGGTTACACAGACTCGTCCGCAAGGTGAAGAACTAAAGATTGGCACCATCGTCAATAGGCAGCATGGACAATTATTGAGATTAGTTGAAAAGAAAGCACACATGAAACAAAGGAAAAAGGTTAATGGGTACAGAGGTTTAAAGTTTGAAAGAGCATGGGGCTTATTTTAGTAACAGACATTTGTTTACAATGAATGAGCAGCATACGATCGAGAGGCAAAGCAAGATTCAAGAAGACATCAGAACAAGCAGCATTTTCTCTTTCTCTGAGTTTCGGGGGGCTCTAAAGCAGCTAGGATAGCCTCATCAAATACGTTCTTCAATCCCCGCTACAGCAAGAGGAAAAGGAGGAAGAAAGACAGGTACACAGTGTTAGATGGGAGTTTTTAGGTAAGTGGTGTTAGCAAAACATAAGCACTTCTACCCATGTTAAGAGATTGCATTCAGAAACATGCTTGTTACAGCAGTTTTTAGTGTATTGTGTAATGAGAGATCTTACCTGTGTTAGAGCAGAGCACTCAACATATTTGACTGCCTTAAGGTCACGAGCCAGCTTTTCTGCTGTCTCAGGAGTGATTGGCTTTTGTTTGTTCTTGGCTAACTTCTCCACTGTAGACGGGTCATCACGCAAGTCAATCTGAGTGCCTACCAACAGGAAAGGGGTCTTGGGACAGTGGTGAGTTATCTCAGGAACCCACTGGTGGGGAAAAAACAAAACAAACTCATCAAAAACAGGGATCTACAGATTATTTTACATGACTGCCAGAAAATGCACTGCATTTTCATAAACTTTTCTATTATTGGAGGACCACAGAGAAAAAGAAACCCACAAACTAACCAGATATTTCTACAATTCCTAAAATTAAAATAGGCACTTTCAATTTCTCCATTATTTTTACAAGGGGTCGTCACATTTTAATTTGGTCCAAAATTGACTTAGCATAGATTTTACACCTGCTGTTAAAGTCCCATTTATCCAGGCTTAGAACCAGCGGTAAGAGTACAGTAGTTTTAGACCCCCTAAGGCCAGGTTTTGTGTCTTCAGTAGAGAATGTGTTAACCAAACCATGTTATCTTAATTTTCACATAACATGTATGGCTGAATTACATACTACAACAGATTGTAAAAGATAAAAAAAATAAATAAAATACAGTCTTGAAATCACAGCACAACATTGTAACCTAGTTCACTGACAGAAAAAAAAAAAATGAAAGAGAACACGTGGAACACACAGAGAGAAAAAACAAACAAACAAAACATGCATACATTAGGTATATATTTGCATATTTCACATTTCATTAAAATTAGTGCGTGTGACTGAGCTGCATGTGTATGAACGTGTTGTGAGGCTCTATTCAGTCCAAATTGATATTTTTACAGGATAGAGCGATAGGGGGGGAAAAGCTACAATAATAAAACTAGAACCATCACTACTATTGCTAAACTATGCTCGTCATAACCTTGGACACCACGGATGGCTCAGGATGATCCTCATTAGAAGTAGCCATGGTGGCACAGAAAGGGTCAATAATGGCCAGGGTCAAGCAGTGTTTCTGCTCTGTGTGCAATAAATCTTTCTTTTATCTCTAAAGTTATTGCATATTGTTTACAATTCTACTTATCTAGACCAGTTAAAGTTGTTTTGGGCGGCCCTCACATCCTATAGTGGGAGGCCACTACATGAGGGTTAGAGGTATTGGTCTAGTGGGATGTTGGTGAATCCATATCAGTGACTTGGCATTTCTCCCCACAAAACCTGTTCCAAAGTGATCAAAGTATAAATTATCCAGCAACTGAGAAAAGAAAGAAAGAGAGAAAGAAAGAAATGGGAGGGAGCAGCAAGAGTTGTCTGGTTCTTGAAACAAACAAACAAAAAAAAAAAATCCCCCCCAACCTCTTTTATTAGGACCATTATCTGTGGTAACATGATCTGCTTGTTGTCTTTGTCTTCATTATCAGTATTTCACGTTCTTTACTATTTTGACCATTTTGGAATTTCTCAGGTTACGGGGTTTCAATAACCCAAAAAATTCTGTATTTAGAATAAAATCATATACCTTTTCTTTCACATTCTCAAACGAGGAAGGTGAAACAACTGAGAAACACACTAAGAAGACATCAGTCTGCGGGTAGCTTAGAGGTCGTAACCGGTCATAATCCTCCTGACCTAAGGAGAGACCACACACATACACATAAATAATTTACCAAGAGACAGACTAAATAAAACTAACACATTTAACTAAAAGTGGAACTAAAATGAATTGTACCTGCAGTGTCAAATAAGCCAAGGGTGTATGGTTCACCCCCAATCATTACAGTTACTGCATAGTTGTCAAACACCTGCGATAGAATAAGTTACATGTCAGAATATTTTGAACCACGATGCACATTGAAGTGAAAACATTTATTTTTTGTTTGTGAAAACTTACTGTTGGTACATATTCTGAGGGGAATTTATTGGTGGTGTATGAAATCAACAGACAGGTTTTTCCCACTGCTCCATCACCCACCACCACACACTTGATAGTCTGCATCTCTGTGCTTTCTGAAGCTGCTGGCAATCACGTTTATCACGTTACCTGCAAGGAGGAGGTGACAACTGACGAAGGTTAGGCCAATATTCAATATTTTAGACACCTAGAGACAATATTAAGCTATTAAAATGTTCTGTCGTATCCACTGCGAATAACTTCTTAATGAGACGATGGAACCCAAGTAGAACAGCGGAGTTTTCTAGAATTAAACAGCTAAGAGTCACACCCAGCTATCAACAACATTGTCTGAAGGCTAACGTTAGCTAATGACTTGCTTACTCATTTAAATTACCTTCCCACGTTTAGTGTATGTAAACATTTTTTTAGATTAGTCACAAAATGTGGCGATAACTACTTAAATAATTACTGGCAACTGAATCATGTTTGCGCATCATTTAGCAAACTCTGCTAACGCAATGCTAACTTGTTAGCTAGTTTAGCAGCCGGATAACGTAAGGGTGTAAACAAACGCTCCATTAGTTTCTATGAGGTCAATATAGAAAAGCGTAGTTCACAAACAAAATCGGACGACTGCACAACTTCCCAATATGCCAGTTACATGTTTTAGCTACGTACCCGTGTCCCTCTTGTGTCACTGCTAGCTAACGTAAGCAGTCTGTTTCGCCGGGCGTTGGCACCAGCGAGCAAAAACTTGGTACAGCCAGTATGCGAGTAGCGACTTCCACTACGACTTTCAAGCGAGACGGAATAATACCGGACAACAGTTTCAAAGTAAAAAATTTACATGTTGCTACAAAACCCATTCATTGTAAAAGCTAGTTCTCTAAACCTGAAAGTACATTTTTTTATTCTAAGGCGTTTTCTTTGTATATAGGTTTAATATGATGCACGAACTCTTTTGCATGACGCTTCAAACGTTCCTTTCTGTGCTTTTAGACTGAAAGGTGACTTCCTCTCACGTTGTTATAAGATACGTAGTATCTTGAGACGAGGTTAAGCGCGAGGTTCATGCTGCAGAAGTTATGATGTCATCTTCTTAAATTCCTCTCACCTTGTATCCCCTCCCGGTGGTATTGTAAACTTAACACAGTATCCGAATGACTTCATAAAATTTACATGTGATTGTGATATGCGTATGAATAAGAAGATTATTATATTTATTTAGCATCGATTTTGCTACGAAAATTGGAAATCAGAGCAGTGATTAATTGAAATGTCTTGAAACATACATGAAAATACAGAAATAATGGCAAAACAGAGGTTTTGCAACACCAGTGAGCTTGAAAATCAATATTTGATATATCCACCTTTATTATTCAACACAGCATCAACTCTTTAAGGCAAGCAGTTTCTTTAACCAGCCTTCATGAGGCTAGGCTTGTTGAAGGACATATAAAGCTCTTCTTCGGATTCTTTGGATATTGGCTGCCTTTTGTTGGCTGTTGCCAATCAGATGCTTTGGTGCCCAGTTCTTGTGCAGTTCGTTAGACCTCAGCCTTTTTTTTTTGAGTTTCCCCTCCACAAGAATGACTTCTTGACACAAACCCTTCCACTGAGAACATTTCGGATGAGGCTGAAAGTCCAGATGCATTACTCAGGTCCTGTACCAAGTTTTTGCAATGTTTTTTTTCTTCTTTTTTCTCATTTTGTAAGAAAAATAATCTCAGATACTGTTCATCTGCTGTTGTTTTTTTGTTTGTTTTTAAGACACAGTTAACAAATTTGCCAAGTTACAATTTTATGCCTTTTAAAACGAATCATCTTAAAGCAAAGATATTTGAATAAATTACCTACTTACCAGGCTACTGGTAAGTAAGTAATTTATTTTAGTTACTAGTAACTAAGTATCTAGCAATGCAACCTAAAATTGGTTCTTTGCTATGTTGTCTGTTATGTGCAGAGGTGGGAAAAGTACAGATGCTAGTGTTAACAGTACTCCAGTATGAGTTGAACTGCTGATTCTGTCACTTAAAAGATGTTACCGCCTTTATGCTCGCCTGTCTTATGGTGAGGTACTGCAGCTACAGTTTATGGGATGTTGTGCCAAAAAATAAATGAATAAAAACACCATCCCCCTTCAACCCCGGACTATGGCACACACAGACTTTTGTATCGTTCATCTCTTTTTATGCCGCATCTCCTGGTGACTAACATGCAAACATAATTGCCTTTCACATGTTATTGTTTAGACTCAAATCAGTTTGAAGTTTGAAGGCTTGCAGTGTTTTAAAATAACAACTCCTCTCAAATGCGTTAAACTAAAAGTAACGAGTCTGTTTTGAAAATGTTAAGAGAACAAAGTACAGATATTTGTTTAAAATGTAGGGAATAAAAGTAAAAAGTTGTTAGTAAAATCAATACTCAAGTAATGTACAGATACTTGAAAATTCTACTTAAGTGCAATAACAAAGTATTTGTACTTTGTTGCTTCACACCTCTGGTTATGTGTAGACCCAACACTGGTTCAGCCCTTGAGTTCAAAGCCTTTTTTATTCTTGAATGAGCCATATGTCAGTGTTTAAGTGGCTTATCAAACAAAAAAAGATTCCTCTGAAAATAAGTGAAAAAAACAGCTAATTTCTGAATTGGAACTTTGAAAGACTCTTGGAAAGCCTGACCTTTGCTATTGGTTAAGACTTTAAGCAATAGCATGGAATAAAAAAAAAGAGGAGAAAATGGGTCCTTGGAAACTGAATAAAATGAAACAAGGGGTGGCTGAAAACTGTTGTATTAAACCAGTAATTCTCAATCTATGGTATGCGTACCACTGGTGGTACGTGGGCTCCCTCTAGTGGTACGCAAGAAGTCTCTCCCAAAATTGTAAGATTAAATAATATACCATGTTCTGATTGAGGGATTTCTGAAAAATTAAAATGTACAGTTCTGCTATCACTTCTGACATAAATTAAGACAGAAAACGAAACAGTTTTTTACGGTTACTGAAGTTGGGCTAGCTGTTATATAATGATGTGCTACGTGGTGGCTCACTATACAGCTGTGGTTAGCATAATATAAACAGAGTGAAGCTGGAGGATGAATGCTAACTTTTTTCCACTTGATAAAGTTAACGCGATGGTTCCCGATGGTTAGGGACAAATGTAATCACATGGCAGGATGCTGTAAACGGACCAAACTTCAGTCAGAGAAAAACTGAGATAATCAAACTACAATATGAGGTTAGTCATTAATATATTGCTGCATGGGCTGGGCAGTAGTCAGTTAGTTACATCGTAAGGTTTTAAAAACTGAGCTTTAATTGAATAGTGGTGATAAAAACTGAGAGAGGCCGACAGTGATTGCTAACTTTTTAGGGGCTTGTTCAGAATAAATGGAACAAGATACAAAGCATTAAAACATGTTAAAAACAGGAAGCGGGGTTTGTCAACTCATCACTTAAAGACGGGATATCCCACCTGCTGTGAATGTTTTAATGCAGTACAGTTGTTATTATTATCACTTGTCACATCCTGTTTATGACAATAACATTCATATAAGAAATAAAATTGTCTCATGTAAACAGTATATGGTGTTAAATAGGCCTATACTGCTGTACTATAATGTGGGTCATAAGGGTGGTACTTTAAGAGCCATATATTTTATAAGGTGGTACTCATTGTGAAAGTTTGAGAACCACTGCATTAAACAATGTATTTCTTGTCTCAAAACTGTACTCACATTCCCACATGCACACTGAAATAGCTATTGGGTCTGGGTTATACAACCTAGAAGACTAAAATGAAATGTTTCACCTAAACCTTATAGTCCGTTTTTACATATGAAGGGAATGGTGTTTTTTCTTCTCTCATGACAGAAATTATTTTACACAAACAGCTGGAAGAGCACAGGTGTGAATAATGATATTAGTCAGACAGCTTTAGTGCTATGGTGCTGATATTTTGAATACTGACTTACTTGTACATTGACATAGCTACTGGAACGTGTGACAAATACCTGATATCTGCAGTTAAAAAGGTTTCAGAGATGTTGTTGTCCACCCCCACCTGCACGAGGGACACAATATCAAAGGCAACACATATTGCAGCACAGCGAGAGAATAAATGATTCAATGCCTCTGAGATAAAGTGAACATTATATTTTTCTATAAAATAAGATTAAATGCAGGGTTATTGAATTAGATTGTATAGGGGTGTAATGGCAATGAACACCAGTCATAGATGTTCAACGTCTTACAGCCATTACTACCAGGGTAATCAAATCTGCTTGACAATGATCACTAATCATCACTGCTTCTCTTTGTGTGCATAATATGGGAAAATTTTGAGGAATTTCAGTGTAATCCACTTTTGATTATCACTTTAACAAGTTTACATAAATTAACTTGGATAGTAACTCATTTCAGCTCCAGGTAACCTGTTAGACTATTATGTATTACTGAGGGCAAGAAGCAAAAGTCAAGCAAGCGTGAAACTATATTATTGCAATCCTCAAATAACTTTAGAGAGATCCTAATGATCCAACCTACTTATTGTGAGTGTTTTGACTTTTAGAAGGAGCTCCTCACAATAGTTCACCCTGTGTTTGAATATGAAGAAAATTTTATTCCACATGGTTTTCAGATCTCTGGAATGCAATATTGACAGAAATCTTAGATATCAGAGATTCATCGCAAAGAGAATAACAATCATCGTGCCCGCCCATATGAGATCTGCAAATAAATTAAGTGAAAGCCAAGGGCCCTCTAGGATTTGAGGCTGTTAATTTTAAGCTGATAGGATATTCAATAGTTGAGCCTAAAGTTATCTTAGGCACTGACATTAAAATGAATGACATTTAAATCATTTAAATACTTAGAAAAAACAAAAGAGTCTGAAAGCCTCTTTTTCATTTGGTTTATTTTCAGCTCAGGTCACACATTGAATGAACATCCACTGGAAGAATAGTTTTAGTAGGATTTTGTTAATACCAATTTACCCATGTTTCCTTTTGAAAATGATGACAGTGTAAGACTTAATCTATTAATGTATAGGTTCTGAGGGTAAAATGGTTGTCATAGTCATATTTTCCTTGCAGTCTTTATTCTCCATTCAGCGATATGTGTTGATGCCAAAGAACACAGCATCAAAATAAAGAGAATCCAACGTAGAGTCACCCACGAACTAGATTTAAAATAAATAAATAAATAAATAAATTATACGTACTACTATCTGTTACTATTTTTGTACTGGACAGATGATTATTCTAATGTTTACTACTACATATAAAGAGTTGATGGTGATATAGTAAACAGTTTAATAGCCTTAGACTCTTCTCACCTTTTTTCATCTTGAATTGGAGTAATTTGTGTGCTGGTGGTTGGGGTTGTCACTGTGGATAAGAAGACTTTGCATTAAAAGTCAGTAAATGATATTCTTGATATTAATACTGACTTTCCCCTTATAATCGCATTAGAAAGCAGTTCAGAGCGTTATCAGGTGTTTTCAACAGATGTTGAGAACAAGAAATAATCTGATATCTAATAATAACATAATATCTTATAAGCTAATGGAAATAATGAGAAATAACAATTAAATTTGAAAGTGGAAAAATTCAAATATCAGAAATGACCATTTTTACAATATAGCTTTTGTTAAAGTTTAATCATCTTTTATATACAATATATTTTCTGCTCCATACTACCTACTAGATGACAAGCAGTGTAATTTAAAAGGTGTTCTCAGACTCATATGCTAATAGTTAGAAGGTCAAATCAAAGGTACAACTTGTGGTTGGGTTATATTTCGCTGTGGTGGAGCAACATTAAAAAATCCCCACCACAATTATGATCAGTCTTTGATTAAGATGTTGATAAATTGTCAGTGTCTCAGATGAATATAGATGGTCACCTAGATTTGAAAATTATAAGAATCTTACTCAGAAACGTACTTGGTCGTTCAGATGACAAACAACATGATTGTGAGGCAAACAATGTGTTGTTTAACTAGTTTAGCCAAAAGGTTCAGACAACACTCGAGCTGGCCTTTCTAGAGTAGTAATAGATTACATTTACAACTTTAAAGTTTGGTGATTATTCTGTGTAATCAAAGAAAGAAACTACTGAATCAGCAATAGCACATCTGATGATAAAGTATCTGAAGCTGAAGTTTACCTGCTTGGGAGACGAGGAGGCTGACACCAGTAAAGATATTTCTTCCAGGAGTCGCGATGACACACCAGTACTTATCTTCGTCACTTTGTCTGATAGATGTCATAGTCACACTGAACACTCCCACTTCCTTATCATCAGCAATGAAGGTTCTGTTGGTAGAACGGTTCTTTGGTGTCTTTACCACTATCCTGCAAAACTCATATATCTTTCCTCTGCACCAGTACTTTGTGTTTTCTTTGTACAGAAGGTCATACTGACAAGGCACCTTTACAGACCCTCTGTTTGTTGCTTTTACCACCTCTGGAGCTGAAAGCAGAAGTGATTCTGCTGCATGCTGTATTATCCACAACAACAAACAGAAAGCTGGACCTGCAAAATCCCAAACCATTTAACATCACATGTTAATCAGATAAGTGTGCAATTGAAGAAAAAAATGGCAAGGCAAGTACTTTTGATAGATTACCATTAAATAGGCAGACAAATGTTCCAGAGGTCCTCATGGTCGTTATGAAAAGTTAAAGGGTAAGAAAACACCAGCTAGGCAACTTCTCCTTTGGTCTTGCGCAGTAATGTCATACTGTGTCATACTCTCCCATTGCTCAAAATACCACAGCCAAATGACAGGAAATTCTTGACATCACGATAAACAAAGACACAGGACTAGGCAACAACAGGCAACAACGCAAAAGAAAGAATGTTTGAATGAAGGGCAAGTTTTCATCTGTATTAGTCCCTTAAATGGAAGTGTCACTGAAGAAAAAGTCAAAGTTGATTAAAGTAATCACCTTCATCCTATAATACATTTTTTATCCTGCTGGAAGATGCTTTTTAGTGTGTCCATACCAAATATGTATGAGAGTTTTAGCAATGTGAGTGTCTAAGTTGTAGAATAAAACTGAGGTACAGGGGGGCAGGAGGGGACAAAGGAGGAATGCCTCCCCTGACCCTCAGTGATGCACCTGTACCTAAAGACCTTGCATGTGTGATGGTGGGATGGTGTGGGAGGAGGGATTCAATTGAGGATGGGGAGGAAAGGTTGTTAATCCCATATTGTATAATTAATCTGTCAAATGGAATAAAGTCTGTTCCTTCAAATATATGTTTCAAGTATTTAATTCCTTTACAACTCCAATCTGTGAAGTTAATCATATTATTGTTCTGTTGTATGTCAGGGTTGTTCCAAATGGGTGTAGGTTTGGATGTGATTAATGAAGAGCCAGTCATTTTTAGAAACGCCCACCATACTGTCAGAGAGGAGCTGATATTGATACTTTTAAAGCATATATGTCGTTTGATGTTTGAACTAATGAATTGTAGGTCAGAAATCTCTATAATATTGCATAGTGCCTGTCTACGTGTAGCTAGGGCTCATCTGACAGGGCATGTTTTAACCATCCTGAGATGACTTGTAGCCTGTTGGCTAAGAAGTACTGTTTAAGTTAGGCAGATCTAGTCCTCCTTCATCCTTGGTCTTTGTAGAGTTTTTAAGCTGATGCGTGGGGGTTTATCTTTCCAAAGGAATTTAAAAATAGAAGATTCCAGAGATCCAAATCAGTCTGGTGGTGGCTTACTCAGGATCATTGAGAATGAATAAGTGATTCTTTGCAAGACCATCTGTTGGGGGAAAACTCTGTAAAAGACCCAGGAGAAATAAAGACACAATGAGACAAGATCACTTTTTATGCTTTAACGTGCACACGGGTAAGCTGTTCAGAACAACTCACAACGTGTACAGAGGCTGGGCACTTTTTATAGGAAAGACAGTGAGAACAGGATAAGAAAATACAAAACAAATAAAATAAACAACTCCACATGTGGCGCTAGTCTCGTCAGCAGAGAGCTGGGAGAAGGCTGTGAGAGATAAAATAATCTAAAACAATATGTCCCAAAACAGTATGTCTTTGCTGAGAAAGTCTAAAAGATAATTCTAAACTAATCTAACCATAGACAAAAGGGCATGCTTGCACATTTAAAAGAAGGTAAAGAAACATAGAATCATTTTTCCTGTAACATTCCCTCCTGTTTTAACTTATTTTAAATGTATACAACAATTGTCTGTGAAGGTTATTTATTAAGTATCTTAAACAATTTTTTAATTTTCAAAATGTCAGCATAGCAGAAATGGAAGTCATTTGGTCTAAAGAATAAAACAAAATAAAATAATAAAAAGAACAAAGAAAATCATAGTAAATGAAAATCATAGTAAATGAAATAACAAGTGGAATAAACAAGAAAAAATAATAAAACTAAACTACAAAAAATAAAGGATAAAAACCTTATATTTTAAAACAAAAACTACAAAAAATAAAAGGATGAAAACTAAAATGAAAACTTTGTATTTAAAAATGATGAAAACCTAATATTTAAAATGAAAACTTTATATTTAAAAATGATGAAAACCTAATATGTAAAATGAAAACTTCAAAAAATACAAGGATGAAAACCTTATATTTAAAATGAAAACTTCAAAAAATAAAATGATGAAAACCTTATATTGTACCTGCATAAACTACTAATGTGTTAATCAGTGCATGATCACTTGAAAAAGGCAGAAGTCATTTTTAATCACCACGTCATTCATTAGCAGTTATTACAAGTTCTCCTCTAACAGAATTGCAACAGGATGCTGGTCTTCTTGAGGCACGGCAACATAAGCAGTCATTGTAGTTGTTATCATCTTTGAAATCATTACTCTTAGACATGGCGGTGTAGCTGCTCCAGATGTGTGGTCAGTGACATATTTTTGCAGAATGGACAAATTCTGCAAAGCTTCATAAATGTCTCCTCCAGCTTTGTATCCATCAGGGATAAAAGTGCAATATGTCTCCCCGATCAGCTTGCAAACTCCTCCTTGTGATGCTGTTAGCAGGTCTAGTGTCAGTGTGTTCTTCAACACCATCGTTCTGATGGCCTTCTGTTCTCCTGCTAAGGCCGTTCCCAGGGCCTTAGTTAAGTTGATGTGTCGTAGCAGAGCATATCGGTTGATTTCCACGTGATCCCGCACCTCGGCAACTCCAATGCCGGGGATCAAGCTCTGTAAGAATTTCACTCCTCCTCAGATGCGAAACTCTGGTTCCTTTACTGCTTGGTGCCGTCCGTGCACATCCTGTCTGGTAATGAGTCTTTGTTTGTAGTATCATTCGGTAGCTGTAGTTGGAGCGACAGTTGAGGCTCATCAGTGTTGCGTTACTGGCACAGGTTTCGTTGAGTGAACAGTCAATACACTTCCTCTCGTTCCTCGGTGGGCAGAAAGTGTATTTGCATAGCAGTCAGTTTTATTATTCAAGTGAGCTGTAGTGTTCATAAACTGCCACCAGAAATTAGTGGCATAGCCATGGGGAAACTTGGTGTACTTTCCTTTGTCATACAGTGTCTGCCTTTTCTTCATATAGCGTGACTTATTGTCCCTCACGGAAGCAAAGATGAGGAGCCCGGCCATGGTCAGGGCCACTGCAGTTATTAAGAGCCACCACCTCATGACGACGGGACACACCCTCCTGTCGCGAGTAGACCCCCCGGCCAGGAAAGCTGACCCCTCCACCGGGCGAGATCACAACAAGTGGGCAAGCCTGCCGTCAGCTGTGTTTAGATGGCTTCACTGACTCGCCTGCAGTGACTCTGATGGATCCAGGATGGTCGTTCCGCAATTTTGCAAGCGGTCGGTGTAGTGAGGAGGACTTGGTATGGCCCCTCCCACCTGGGTGTGCTCCAGTTTTTCCTTTGGAGCACCTTGATCAGAACCCAGTCACCGGGCTTTAGTCTGCAAGACACTGGAGAAACATCATCAGGTTGTTGATTATGTACAATGATCTCTTTGTTTTCTAACAGCTTAGACATCCATTCTGCTAATGTGTTTTCTCTGATTGCTTTGTCTATTGGTTGACTGGTGATGGGCAGTGGGAACGGCCTGCCATGAATGATTTCAAATGGAGTTAGTTTATGGGAGCCTTGCGTTAAGCGCATCCACATTTTCACTAAACCCAAACATTCAGGCCACGGCCTTCCTGTTTCTGCCATGCATTTCCTGAGCCTTTGTTTTATAGTGCCGTTAGTTCTCTCTACAAGGCCTGCGCTCTGAGGGTGATAAGCACAGTGGTGTTTTATGCTGAAACCGAGTGCTTCAGAGACCTTAGTGATGACATCATTTACAAAATGAGTGCCGTTGTCTGATCGTATCAAAGCTGGAATGCCATATGTGGGTATGAAGTGATTGCACAGGCATTTTGCTACTGAAATTGCATCTGCCTTTTTCACTGGATAGATTTCCGGCCACTTTGAGAACACATCTATAACCACTAGGGCGTATTTCGACCCTTGACATTCGCTTAGCTCAATAAAATCCATATGAATTGTGTGGAAAGGGTGAGGCGGAGTTGGAAAACGGCCTCTTTTTGGTCGCAGGTTACCCTGAGCATTATATTTTTGACACGTCATGCACGTTCTGACAAATTGTTTTGCTGAAGTTTCAAAATTTACAGTGTAGAAATGAGAGTTGACAATACAGGTCATTCCCCCCGATGACAAATGTGTACAGCCATGAGTCACTAATGCCGCCATCTTGTGGAGCGATTTTGGCAACACTGGCTTGCCATAACACATCATTAAATCGTTTGTCAGAACTGCACCGTGTTTTAGCCATTTTGCCTGCTCTGCTGTGCTCGCTGCTTTTTGTTCACTTTGCAACACATCCAGTGGAATCTGATGTGTGTTTACTGCCATCAATGTCATGTTTGTCTTTTGTGCCGCCTGTTTTGCTGCTCTGTCAGCAAAATTGTTGCCTGTAGTAATAAAAGAGCCATCAGTTTTGTGTGCTGCACATTTACACAATGTGAGTTGTTGTGGTAAATTTATTACAGTCAGCAGGCGTTGTAAGAGGCTGGCATGCTGGACTGGTTTACCGGTTGATGTAATCATTCCTCTGTTTTGCCAAAGCTTTGCAAAATGATGCACAGCAGAGAAAACATACTGGCTGTCTGTATAAACGTTTATTTGTTTATCTTTGTGTATTTCACATGCACGAATAACAGCTATCAGCTCAGCGCTCTGTGCAGAATATGAAGAAGAAAGTGGTTTTGCTTCTATTATTCTACTGTCTGTGGTTACTGCGTAACCTACACAATTTCGGCCTGTGCTGTAAGGTCAAATGCTGTTCTCCTAGCTTCCACACTTGCTGATCATAAGGTGGATCTGGGCCTGGAGTTTGTTTAAATCTCAGAATGTTGTGATACTCGGTCGGTTTCTGGAAAGTGGATGTGGCGGGTGTCATTTAGCATGCACTCAGGTTTAATACCAGAAAAGAATGGCATGACTGCTATCTTAAGTTTTGTCAGAGCGTCTCTACCTAGCAAATTTACTGGACACGACGGGTCATATATGCATTTAATAAAGCACCTGTGGCCACTTGCTGTGTGTACTAGTTCTAAAAGGGCAGTTAATTGTTGTACAGTTGTGTGGCCTGAAGCTGACTTTACAACTAATTTGTCCTCTACTCCTACAATCTCGTGGGAAGTGACCTTCCTCTCCACGGTTGTAGCAGGCGTTGTCTCTATGTTATCTGCTGTTTCTGCATGGCTGTCTGCAGCCTTGGTGTTTGTGACTTTGCTCGCCTCTCTGTTCCTGATAGCCACCTGCGGATTAGTGTTTTAGTCTATTGTCAACAGTCAGCCTTATTTTGAAGTTACAGAAAGCTTCTTCTTTTTTGTTTGTCTTGGTTTGGGAGAATAGATGCAACTCTACATTTTCACTTAAGGCAGTTTTGAATAATTTCTAGTTTTTCAAACAATTCATGGATCTCACACATTTCAAACTTTCAAGTTAGGGTTGTTTCCCATTTATACAAATATATATATATTTAACTTTGCATTCCTCACAGCTCATAGCTCACAGCTCTAAACCTAGGCATTTTTCAATCAAATGCCTAATCACTATGTGTCATTGTGACTCTCAAGTATTGTCACAAGTTTGTTTAAATTCGTTTCCAAAACCAACAAAATAATCAAACAAAAACAAAAAACATAAACGTGTCAGGACACAAAAGAAAAAGAAAAAAATGCTGCCATCCGAACAAGGCAGAAGTCTGCATATGTTGGCTTGTAATAGCATGCAGCTTGTAACATGGTAGACTAATGTGCCTGTGTTAATTCAGCTCCATATTATTGTGTGAAGTTCCACTGGGTTGGGAGTGGTTTTGTGTGTGTCACATTTTTGGTGAGCCAATGGCTGGAATGGGGTTGGACTAATTAGAGGCAGGTGTACTTGATTGCACTGATACACTGGTCTACTTATAGCCCACACTACAAACACTGCTGTTTCGTTTTGTCTCTCTGTGCAGGTATGTAATGTGATGTAATCAGATATGTTTGGGATGGATGGGTTTTTCTATATGCTTACAGGGTGGTGGGTCTCCAAGGACAACTTCTAACCCTGTTAAAGGCAACATGTGGAGTGCAACTTGGCTGTGTGGCATAGCTGGCTCTGGCCTTGGGACTGTGTGTTTTTATACAATTCTTAAGTGGGACACTGGACTGTTTTATCTTTTATCTCTTGATATATTTTTCGTCAATAAATTATCTTTTAGAATTTTATTGACTGACATCTTTTTGCCCATGACTGAAACGGTTGGTCAGACCTAGAGTCTTTCTTTGGGCAGAATAGCAGCTTCTGCTCTAAAAGAAACAAATAAATAAAAAGAAAAGAAAATGTGGAACATGCTCATCAGCTTAGCAGTGTCTACATATTTAATTCAGCTTCTCAATCCTGTAGTTTTAGCTGTTGTCTACAGGGTTTTGCTTATTGGTTGTTATTATAGGTGTGCTCTATATCTCAGCAATGTGTCATTCTAGAATGATAAGTTTCAAGCTGGTCAAGTGCCTCTATGCACTTCATTAGTTTAGTTATTCTCTGTATTGTCTTCATCTCACATGTCATTACACTGAGTTTCAGCAAACCTTAAGCTTGATGCAGACTACTGCTTAACAATTATCCACCTTACATCATAACCGATTAAGGTGCCTCTTCATATTAATATTATGTCATTGTTAATATTATCCTCTTTGTCTTATATAACAGCAATAGCATATTATAATATTTTATTAGTGTGTACCATTATACTACTACTGAGCCAATTTGTTAGTTAGGATCATCTTATTCAGCAAACAGATAATTTAGAATTCATCCAATCTGCGGTCACATTTGTTCTCGCTGTTGCATGGCGGACCAGGCAGTTCTATTATAATATATTATTTATATTTTATTTTGTATCCATCAAGGGCTTCAGGTGATCTGCAGTTATCACCATTTTCCCAAGGTGGAGACAGTTACCTTTTCACACACTGTCCTTGGCTGAACAGTGACACAGTCTAAATATACCTTAATTATTTTATTAAAATATTTTCGTGTGAATTATTTGCTTTATATTCATTTTATACATTGTGGGCATGGTCATCATGCCAACTGTGTTTCAATGTTAATATCACTTTACAGGTTGTTATCCTTGCTATTATTAATTTCAAATACTCTAAAGATAATTTCTACTGTAATTTTCCCTTTGTTAATCTTTATTTCGTACTTTTTATATTTATATCTACTCAGTGGGGTCTGTTTTCAACCCTTTTAAACTACTTCAAACTACTTTGATCTCTAGTTTTCACTTAATAAGGGATTATTATGTTCTTCCTGATATGGGTGTTGCTGCAGATGCGGCTGCAGGAATGAGTGATGGTTTACTAAAAGGATTGTGGACACTGCACAGTGTCTCGTCTTCTGGTTTTACTAAACTGGCAGTTGGATTCTGTTCTCCTGACTGTTTATATTTTGTTTTCTTAAATCTCTCAGTTTACAGACACTGTTTTTGTCCGGCGTCTGGACTTTTCTTTTCTCACCACTGCTCGTCAGCAGGAGTGAGTTTTAATTTCACTTGCTTGATTACCCATCTTATTTATGTATTTACTTATTTTTGTTTAAGTAATATATACACAATACAGCTGCTATCACCTTCGCTGGTATTAGAGACGAGAGTGGTTGCTCACACGCCCTTCTACTTTCGGACTATTTCCAAAAGCGGTGTGAACTTTACGAGACGGAACTCGACCGTTCTCTCAACTCACCAGCACGTCAGTGAATAGCAGTAAAAGAAAAACACAGTAGGAGCAGCTCAGTCTCTTATTGGACCGTGAAAATTCAGCTTGCTCCATTAATTAAAACAATACACACATTCACATTCACACTTATTCGCGCGATCGGAACCCTTATCATAAGGGGAGCTGCCAGTCTTTCTGTAGACGAGCTACTTATTCCCTTGACCCAGCTGGGGGAGCTACCCAGAGCTCCAAACCTAACCCACAAGCGTGGGGAGCTTCCAGTCGACGAGCTCCAAGCTACCAGCCGACGAGCTACTTTAAACCTAACCCACAGAGGTGGGGAGCTTCCAGTCGACGAGCTCCAATGCTACCAGTCGACGAGCTACTTTCGCTATTTTAAATTCCCTGAATTCAAAACTCCCTGAATTTAAAATTTCCTGAATTTAAAATACGCTTTTACGCAAAATTGTGTCAGTGTGTCTGTATCTACCTGGTCAGTGTCGCCGGGTCTGGTCCACCTCGATCGGGCCCCACCACCGTGGGTCGCTTTCTAGAACGTTGGCCAAGACTCGAATTTAACGCCCTTGGTCTTTGACCACACACCTAGTGTGTGGGCTGTCGACAGACGAACAACGTGGACTGGTCACGGAGATGGGACACGATGGAGGCGCTCCGGCTCCGAAGGACCAAGAAATGTTGGGGGAAAACTCTGTAAAAGACCCAGGAGAAATAAAGACACAATGAGACAAGATCACTTTTTATGCTTTAACGTGCACACGGGTAAGCTGTTCAGAACAACTCACAACGTGTACAGAGGCTGGGCACTTTTTATAGGAAAGACAGTGAGAACAGGATAAGAAAATACAAAACAAATAAAATAAACAACTCCACATGTGGCGCTAGTCTCGTCAGCAGAGAGCTGGGAGAAGGCTGTGAGAGATAAAATAATCTAAAACAATATGTCCCAAAACAGTATGTCTTTGCTGAGAAAGTCTAAAAGATAATTCTAAACTAATCTAACCATAGACAAAAGGGCATGCTTGCACATTTAAAAGAAGGTAAAGAAACATAGAATCATTTTTCCTGTAACACCATCATTTTCATTGAAGCAACCCTTCCCATGAGTGATATGGGTACCGATTTCCATCTAGCCAGATCATTTTATGCCCTTAATCACTATTTCCTCCTGATTTGCTGCTCCTAGTGGTTCGATTTAAAAACTGCAAACAGTGAAGGGGAGAGTGGGCGTCCCTGCCTTGTGCCTTTCTGGTGACAGAAGCTGGAGGATGTTTGGTCATTTGTCCTGACACATGCTGTTGGAGAATTATATAATACTTTTAACGAGTTTAGGAAAGACTTTCCAAAACCAAATTTTTGGAAGCTGTAAATAACAATTTCCAGTGTTTTTGCTACGTGAATGGTCTATGAAATTAAGTAAGTTGGGTCTTTGTACTAAGAATTGTGTGTGTGTGTGTGTGTGTGTGTGTGTGTGTGTGTGTGTGTGTGTGTGTGTGTGTGTGTGTGTGTGTGTTTAATGAATAATTTCATTGAATTCTAGTTTTGTTTGTCATATTTTCTTCAATATTTCCTGTTCCTGGAAGGACACATAGGCTTCTTCTAAAGATTTGATGATTTCGTATAATTTCTGAATATGTTTGTTTTCTCTTTTTATGTGATGAGAATTAAATCATTTTACCTCTCATCACAGCTTTCCCTGCTTCCCAGAGAACAGATGCTGATGTTCCAGGCAGGTCACTACAGTCTAAATATAAAGCCCACTCTTTTTTAAAATATTTAATAAAATCTTCATCTTTAAGCAATGATGTATTAAATCTCCAGCTTTTACTTGCCGGAATAATCTTCTTATGTATTAGAATTAAAGATACAGGAATATGATCACTGACAGCTATCGGGTGTATCTCAGTGTCTGAAGTGTCATTCAACAGTGAGCTGCTGACTTGGAAATAATCCAGACAAGAGTAGGAGTCATGGACATATGAGGAGAAAATATATTCCTTACGGCTGGGGTGAAGGGAACGCCATGTGTCGCAAAGTCCGGAATGCCTCATGTACTGTTTAGCTATATTTGTGAACAGCCAGTTGTGCTGAGTTCCTGTAGTATTGAGCCTGTCCATTTCTTCATTTAGTCCAAAGTTGAGGTGGCCCCCAAGAACAAGTGAGCAATCTAGGTGTTCAATAAAATAGCGTGGAAGAATGAGGGGTCATCAACATTTGGGCCATATATACTTACAATACATAACTTTTTGTTAAGAATAGATAATTTAATTAGGAATCTTAGCTAGGTTAGGTAGGAATCTTAGGTAGATCGAGAAGGTAGATTAAGAATATACCTTCTCGATCTTCTTCATCTGGCTGCTCCCTTTAGGAGTGGCCACAGCAGATGATCTGCGGTTCGAGCCCTGTCTTGGACAGTCTCGGTCGTTGTGTCGTTGGGAGAGACACTTCACCCGTTGCCTACTGGTGGTGGTCAGAGCGTCAGTATCTGGCAGCCTCACCTCTGTCAGTGCGCCTCAGGGCAGCTGTAGCTACAATGTAGCTTGCCATCACCAGTGTGTGAATGGGTGGATGACTGAACGTGTAAAGCACTTTGGGGTCCTTAGGGACTAGTAAAGTACTATACAAATACAGGCCATTTACCATTTACCATCTCACTCCATCTCACCATCTCAATTTTCAGTTCAATTTAATGTTATGTCTAAAGTGCCAAATCACAACAAGAGTTGCCTTGAAATGCTTTATATTAGCATTGTAGGGTAGAGACCCTACAATAATACAAACATAATACAATAATACGAATCCCCAGTAATTTCCTGTGTCACACCACCAACCCTCTGCATGTCCTCCTTCACTACATCCATGAATACAGTGTCATCTGCAAACATTATAGTCCACAAACTCCTCTCTAACCTCATCTGTTAATCTGGCAACCTCACAAACATGAATGGGCTTCCTGATGGTTTCCTAATGTAATCGCACCACCGCTTTAAACCCATCTGTCACTCTGACCACACATCCTAATACTGTCCTCATATAGTTGTCTCAATATCCTAATGTCATGCAGTACCATAGTTCCTCTTATAGCACCCTTATTTCTAGAGACTTACACATTGATTCACTGCTTTACTCTATGCCTTTAAGGGCTCTCTATCTATCATGCACACACTCACACTTTTAGGATCAAACCAACAACCATCAGGTTGGTAGCTGGAAGGCTCTAACTACTGAGTCACAGCTGCTGTAGGACATGGCAAGTAAATAAGAAAACATGGCAACAGAATGTAACAGTGAGAAAAGCCTTCATTTTGCAATGTATGAGGAAGAGATTTTTGTTTGACAGTCAAGTAAAGAAAGATTTTGTCACTGCTGTGTACTCTCCTGCCAGTAAGTAGTTGTATAGTCTTCGGTTGCTGTAGTTGTTTGTTTAGTATCCTTGTCCTGCTGAATGATGAACTGCTGTCCAATATGCTTTATGTGTTTGGCTGAATCTGAGCACACAGACTGCTCTCATATAATTCTGCATTCATCCTGTTGCTTCTGTCAGCAGTGAGATCATCAATAAATGCCAGTGGGGGCCAGCTACATTGGCAGCCATATGGCCAAACCCTAACAGAAACTCGACCGTGTTTGACAGATAACAGAGTATGCTTTGGGCCATGAGGTATTTTGTGGTTTTTTTTTTTACCCTCTCCATTGTCCTGATCATTTTCAATTCAATTCAATTTAGTTTTATTTATACTGCAATGCACTGTATATTCTAAGGTAGACAATAAAATAGTACAACAGAGAAAAACCCAGCAATCATATGACCCCTATTGAGCAAGTAGGAAGGAAAAACTCCAGCAGAACCAGGCTCAGGGAGGGGCGGTCATCTGCTGTGACCGTTGGGGTGAGGGGAGGAAGACAGGACAAGACTAGACTAGATTAATAATAACTAATGATTAAATGAAGAGAGCTGTATAACACATTATAACTGGAAAAGGTGGCTGAAGAAAATACTCAGTGCATCATGGGAATCTCCGAGTCTACACCTATTGCAGCGTAACTAAGGGAGGATTCAGGGTCATGTGATCCAGCCCTACCTATATGCTTTAGCAAAAAGGAAAGTTTTAAGGTTAATCATAGAAGTAGGGATGGTGTCTGTCTCCTGAATTCAAATTGGGAATCTAGTAAGCATTTTGGATCAAATGAAGGCTTTTCAGGGAGTTTTTAGGACATCCCGATAATAACAAATTACAGTAGTCCAGCCTTGAAGTAATAAATGCATGAACTAATTATTGGCGTCACTCCGAGACAGGATGTTACTCATTGTAGAAATATTGCACAAATGGAACAAAGAAGTCCTACATATGTCTTTAACATGTGCACTGAAGGAAATATCCTCTTCAAAAATGACTCCAAGATTCATCACACTGTTCTGGGATAAATATTTCTAAGATTTTTATGGCCAAGTACAATAACCTCAGTTTTATCAGAATTTTTGTCTCTTAAAAGTGGTTAAAAGTTGTTTTTTTTCCTTCACCATCAAAACGTATTTCAGTTGTCCAATATTTTGTGCTCCATGGTTTACCAGCTTATTTACCATTTTCCAATGTTTTGTGGGGGGTTTATGTGTGTTTTTTTTGTTTTGTTTTTTTAGAACACACTCAGCTGGTTCTTTTGGCCAAACAGCTCACCTTGATAGATTAATGCTTTCCTCATTATTGTCTCCAGCATTTTTAAAATTTACTGAGCTTCTTTTATATGAAGTAACAGCTTAGTAACCAAATGTTCTTCTACTTGTACTTGTTTCAAAAAGAAATACTTAAAGATACACCAACTCAAAAGCCTTCTACTAAAAGAAAAAGAAATCAATTTATCTAGATGCTTACAGTGTGAACTGTTTTCAGAGTGCTGGAAACAATTCAATTGTTTGTGAGATTCGGTTTTCTGGGACTTTATACTTTAGGGGAACAAAAGAGAAGAACTGTGCCCTCTGCATATAAACTCGGTCGTTCTGTTGATTTAAAATAAAAGTGCTGTGTATAATTTCTGTTACTTTATTTCCATATGTAAGTTAAATGACCTGGCATAAGCCATGCAAAGCAATGGACAGAGCACAAGAGGGTTGAACAAGAGAGTGCAGGCAGGGTGGAGTGGGTGGAAACGAATATTAAGGGTGATTTGTAATAGAAGGATAGCAGCAAGTACAAACAGGGAAGTTTAAAAGATGTCAGTGAGATCTGATACGATTTATCCGACGATTTGGAGATGCTGGCACTAACAAAAAGACAGGAGGCTGAGTCAGAGGTGGCAGAGATGAAAATGCTAAGTTTTTTGTTGGGAGTGACCAGATCTATCCATCCATCTGTCTTGCTCTTAATGATTTTTATGTTCATGTAAAGCATCAGAAATCTGCCTTTTATTCGTTGTCATCTCTTTGGAATGACTGTCTAACATTTCATCCTTTTTCTGAGAAATTCAGAAGGGGTACTTTAAGCTGATTTATTCCAACAGTAGGTGGCACTAAATATCAGCCTGCCACACCACGTAATTTACAGTCTGATTTCCTAATCCAGTTGTTTTCTTCGTCTCTAACAACAGTCTGCTGCATAGCCTCATCAGACTTTCTCAAATCTTTAAAATTATTTTGAAGATATGAATAGCTGTGGGACAAACAAAGTTCTCCCATTGCTTCACATATATTGCATTTGTATGGTTTTCCTCAGGCTTTTATTCCTCTAATTTGATTCTTTGCCATTTTGTACCATTATGCATTCTAATGGCTCAGTAATGATGGAATGGATGCCAGTATTATAATAAAAAATCACACTTAGTTTCCTTTTATGGGTTTCAATATTTTATGTACCCATTACATTTGTACTGTAGAACTTTAGTGGACTTGATAGTTTGATTATTCATGTTGAAGGGAAGATTATTTTAATATTTTGATTTGTTATTATGTATTTTACGTGTAGCAAATAACAAATTGCCTTTCAATAGTATCTAAAGGTATGAAAAATTAACAGAGCTATTTTTTCAGTTTAGAGCTTTGCTCACACAAACAAACTTCTTCAGAGCCCCGATCTCAACATAAGACAAATGGGACAACATGCTAAAAACTGATATATCACATTGTATATTATGCCTCATAATAAAAAACCAAACTGTTAATACAAAACTTTTTGTGAGGAAACTTTAATGATGCTAATTTGTGTTAACACTTAGATAGTCAGCCTACAAAAAACAGAACTATCCCATTGCATGCATGTGCCTGTGACTAAATTAGCAATGTGGTTGCAACACCCATGTGCACATCTGTTTCTGAAAACCCTTAGCTACATAAATTTCATGTATAACACATAGAGAATCATTTCTACCAGATACAAAGAAACTCATTTCAGGTTTGTGAATATTTAAGATATTTGAGTTATATTTTTGTGAAGAAATGTATAATGTATGTGTATAATATATGACAAATTGGTCTTTGACTTATACCCCAAGGTAAGAATTGGGGTATACTAAATTAACTCTTCTGAATTGACAAAATGCCCTTAGTGACAGCTTAAACTGGATTGTTTTTCACTTGTAACCAAAAAATCAGTACGGTATATAAATGAAACATCCTACTCTCAGCCTGCTTGACATTTATTTGACCTTTGGCTTTTTGCAGCCACATCAGCAAATTGTTTTGGAAATTCAAGTGGGACTACTTCTGCTTTGAGGCTCTTGTTTCAGCCAAGGTGCTTTCCACTGACAGCAGCTCTTTAAAAATGATATAAACAGTTAAAGATATAGAGGGTTATTATAATAGAAGCTGAAATGACTAGATAAGGTCTCCATTTACCCTGGGAATGCACTGGATTGAATGCAAATCATTCTTTATGACATATCATGACCCTTCTTTAGGCGTGATTAGAGTTGTCAAACATATTTATCATCACATATCTGCAACCTAAATAGGTTTTCAAAGGCAATTTTGTCTGTTGTTTGTGTGAGTTGACTCTTAATGTCCTATGTCACTGCTCAACAGTAACATAAAATTTACAGCATGACACAAAGGCATATTTCATATCATTAATCCCTGCACTTTAGCAAAATCATAAACATCCATCTTTCATCTTGTTTTGGTCTGTCTCTTGGCATTGGTTTGTCATTTATTCCACACTATAGAAATTTAAAAAGTAAAAAGCTCTTAGATGAGAGTATTAAATGTAGTTTTGCATTCTAAACAAACAGGTTTGACAAATTTATCAATGGTCTTTTGAGGTTTTTGTATAATATTTTATATCAGCTCGCTATTTGCTGCTGAACTACTTTTGTAATTGTGTTTTCCTTGAATAGAAGAGTCCTTCACACAAGGACTAAGCATACCTGTAGAGACTATGCCTGGAATCCTGATAAGCAGTCACATGTTTTTGTTAAATCTTCTGCAAATAACCCCATTTCATAGATGTAGCATTTTGTAATGTTTTGTTAAATTAGGTGTCTATAAAAGTGAGTCAGCCTGTTGACCTCCTAGTAGGAGATATTCATTTGCAAAGTACTGGCTGGGAATTGTGGTTGTATGTAAAAGTATCTTGTTGTTTCAGTCCAGTAGGTGCTCCTGGTAATTATTAAGATTCACATATGTGTTTCATCTCCCTAGTTAAGTAGTTTTCCAAGATAACCATCCAGTCGTTAACTTAGGTGGACACCCACTTAAGCCTGAACTTATCTTCTATATGTCTTTGCTATTATTTTTTGGGGGTAGTTTAAAAAACATGGTGCTTTAAAGTCAGATCAATGGCCAGAAGAATGAAGGAGTACATAAAATAATTTGTTTGGAATTTTTTTAAATATGGTATTTCATTTAAGGAACAATATTTTACACAGTTAGGTGTATGGGAGTGGTTTAGTTGTCACTGCAGTGCAAAGTATTGGATTCACTGGCAGAACTCGGCAAGCAAGTCTTTTCTCTCTGAATAAGATTTTGGCTAGGATAAGAAAATGCACAAATAGCTGATACTAATTGGCAGCTCTCTTTAGCCTGCCTGCCACTTGCTTTGACGTCCACCTCCACCCCAGCATGAGTTCTGCCAACCATCAGACCATCATTAATTCAATTATTTAATTCCTGAGGAAGTATGCGTTTGACATTGACTGAGACTAGCCAGCATTCAGACAATGCCCTCCTGAGGACTCCTGACGTTTTCCTGGAGTTATTATAACATTATTTATTTATCTGTTTATTTGGAGTGTCTAGTCTTCTACTCCACTTGTACTTTTAGTGTCAGTAAGCTTTAAATAATTCTGTACCTGATAGCAATGTGACAAAATGCCACAATAAAACCCCACGGGGTGTCCAGCTCACCACCTGAACATATTAAAAATCATGATATCTGAAGTTCAGCACTAAATATTTGATATCTGCTGACATTCAGAGGAAGAGATGAAACCTGACTTTCAGAATGAGACCAAGCAGTGCAACAAGGCTTGTCTTCTTATGTCTGCTGCTGTGTTGGCTGGAAAGGAGACCATTGATTCTGCTTATCATATTGACAAGCGTGGCCAGTATGCATTTGAAGCATTATAGTGCATTGCAGTTGAATGAAATGGCTCTAAAAATGAACTCCTGGACCCTGAAACAATTAACCTAAACCTGTTGCCATTGTAAGGTTTTGTTTTTCACCACTAAGGCCCTGGATATTAATATTATGACATATGAATTTTATGGTTTGTGAGTACAGTAACTTCAAATGCTCCTAGGATAAGAGTGGCTATTTAGCTGTGGTGAGTATTCGAATATCTTCATTGAAATTGGGTGTTTTGTACAGCGCACGCACGCACGCACAGTTTCTGTAGGTTTACATCTGTAAGATATAGTTGCAGTTATATATACAAAAGCACATGCACGGCCTCAGAATAAGTTGGTTGTTTAAAGGAAGACACACTCCTGATTAAATAACTGATGACATTTCATGCTGTCACTGATGCCCTGCTTTGTGACAGCACGAATCTGTGAGTCTTTGACAGATGAAGTAACTGAAGTATGGAGTCAGCCTCGGGATTTGCCATATGACTACAAAGGAAAACCACAGCATATCCATGGGCTATGACATCATCAAGAATCAAATCAAATCAAATCAAATCACTTTTTATTGTCACATCACATGTGCAGGCACACTGGCACAGCACATGCGAGTGAAATTCTTGTGTGCGAGCCCCACAAGCAACAGAGATGTGCAAACACAACAACACAAACGAGCAAAATACAAGAATGGCCAACCTGAAACTAATAAATATATGTACAATATATAATAGTGTATGCATTTCTGGATGTGTATACTAAATATTTTCCTACGTGTGTGTGTGTGTGTGTGTGTGTGTGTGTGTGTGTGTGTGTGTGTATACACATTTTTACAAATTAAATAGTAAAAAAATAAAATAAAATAATAATAATAATAATAATAATAAAATATATAAAATATACAGAGTTGAATATGTGCAAAACAAGTGGCATTTATATACAGTGTGGAGTGCATAATGTTGAAGTTCCAGTAGTGAAGCTGAGGTGTCTATGACGTGTTCAGCAGTCTGATGGCCTGATGGAAAAAGCTGTCTCTCAGTCTGCTGGTACGGGACCGGATGCTGCAGAACCTCCTTCCTGATGGAAGCAGTCTGAACAGTTTATGGCTGGGGTGACTGGAGTCCTTGATGATCCTCCCCGCTTTCCTCAGGCACCGCTTCCTGTAGATGTCTTGGAGGGAGGGAAGCTCACCTCCAATTATCCATTCAGAGCACCGCACTACTCGCTGGAGAGCTTTGCAGTTGTAGGCGGTGCTGTTGCCATACCAGGTGGTGATGCATCCAGTGAGGATGCTCTCAATGGCACAGCGATAGAAGGTCCTGAGGATGCGGGGGCTCATGCCGAATCTTTTCAGTCTCCTGAGAAAGAAGAGGCGCTGCTGCGCCTTCTTCACTGTTTTGTTTGTGTGTACTGACCACGTAAGATCCTCAGCCAGGTGTACTCCAAGGAACCGGAAGCTGCTCACTCTCTCCACAGCAGCGCCGTTGATGGTGATGGGGGTGTGTACTTCTCTGCACCTCCGGAAGTCCACTATCAACTCCTTTGTCTTTGCGACGTTGAGGGTGAGATGGTTGTCTTGACACCAGTGGGTCAGGGCGCTGACCTCCTCCCTGTAAGCCGTCTCATCACCGTTGGTGATAAGACCCACCACTGTAGTGTCGTCCGCAAACTTCACAATGATGTTGGAGCTGTTAGTGGCTGTGCAGTCGTAGGTGTAGAGTGAGTACAGGAGAGGGCTCAGTACACACCCCTGTGGAGCACCAGTGTTCAGTGTGATGGGGGATGAGGTGATGCTGCCCAGTCTGACCACCTGGCGTCTGTCAGACAGGAAGCTAAGGATCCAGCTGCAGAGGGAGCTGCTCAGTCCTAGATCCTGCAGTTTCCTGTCCAGCTTCGAGGGAACGATGGTATTGAATGCTGAGCTGTAATCTACAAACAGCATCCTCACATACGTGTCTCTCTTCTCCAGGTGTGACAGGGCAGTGTGTAGTGTCAGGGCTATGGCATCATCAGTGGACCTGTTGTGGCGGTATGCAAACTGTAGAGGGTCCAGTGAGTCGGGTAGTGCAGAGCAGATGAAGTCCCTGACCAGCTTCTCGAAGCATTTGCTTACGATGGGGGTCAGGGCTACAGGTCGCCAGTCGTTCAATGAGGAGATGGTGGAGGATTTGGGTACAGGGACGATGGTGGCCATTTTGAAGCAGGCTGGGACTACAGACAGAGAGAGGGAAAGGTTGAAGATGTGCGTGAACACTCCAGCCAGCTGAGCCGCGCATGACCTGAGGACGCGGCCGGGAATCCCGTCCGGACCAGTAGCTTTGCGTGCGTTCACCTTCCTGAAGCACTTCCGCACATCCTCCTCAGACACAGTGTGCGCACTGACGTCATCCGCGGTGCGCACACTGTCCGGTCTCATGGTGTTCGCTGCGTCGAATCTAGCGTAGAATACGTTTAGATCCTCACACAGAGAGGCCGTGGTCTGCGGTGTGCTGGTTTTCCCTCTAAAGTCTGTGATCGTGTTTAGTCCCTGCCACATACTTCCAGATCAAGGGTACAGACACACAGAGAATACTTATTTTTCATTTGTCAGGGCAGTTTTTGGCTGTGATGAGTTACTGAACTAAGTTAAAATGGTCTAATCTCCATAACCTATATGTATTCAGTACATTCATATATTAAGTGTGAAGCATTTATCTTTGCCATATAGGAGGAAAGGTGAAAAGAACATTTATTTTTTTCTCTTGCCTGTCCCGTTTGGTTCTTTCACCATCAAAATTGTTGTCTGAAGGCCAAGAAAGATGCCCAACAGATTCACTTTACCAAGTGGATCATCACGGCCTTGCTGTATTGGTCCATTTGATTGACCTTTGTTAATATTATTTATTTATTGTATTTTGTTTTATTTTATTTTAAGTTATTACAGATGGGACAAACATGACTGGGGGATAGTAAGATAAGATAAGATAAGATAAGATAAGATAAGACTTTATTGATCCCACAACGGGGAAATTTTTGCGTAGTAAAGGGAGAAAGAAAGAGAGGGAGGGAAAGAAAAACAGAGCAGAAGATGAACAGTG
This sequence comes from Rhamphochromis longiceps, assembly GCF_057381845.1. Taxonomy (NCBI): domain Eukaryota; kingdom Metazoa; phylum Chordata; class Actinopteri; order Cichliformes; family Cichlidae; genus Rhamphochromis; species Rhamphochromis longiceps. The sequence goes on from NC_140576.1 coordinate 22,941,089, forward strand.
AGAGACGGCACTTAAAAAAAATAAGAAAAGAAATCACCTGGATCACCTGTTGAGAGAAAAAAAAAGAGAAAACAACCAAAAAGAGAGCAACACAATACACACAACATCACTGCAATAACCTAAATAAATGTAAGTAAGAGTAAATACTACATTTCGAATGTTGTTGTGCAGCACCCAAGACCAACAGCGCACAATGTGCTTTGAGGCAGCAGCCAAGAAAGGTGCAGTTTGTGTCTGTGACACCTGTGTGCATAGCTGTGTGGACAGGCGTGCTTGTATTTAAAAGGTTTCTGCATGTTACGATATGCTAGAGGTTGTGGAGAGCCACAGCGCCGTCCCCCAGGGCATGAAGCAGGCATGGATAAGATCTAGAGGCCCTCAGAGCGCGAGAGCCCAAGGAGGACCAACGGAGGACCACCTCTCCTATATCTTTCCCCCACCTGCAGGGTGAACTCCTGGAGAGTAGAGAACTCCTGCAAGGATGTAATAACCTCCCTGCCAGTTGAAGAGGCCCCCAGTTCGCCCGATGCACCAGAGGCCCCCCGCGCCAGGGCTGAGCCCCCGTGCACGCACCTGCCCACAACCTTGGTGACACAACAACCAGGACCCAAGCCCCAAAGACCCAGCCAAAGCCCTAGACCGGAGGCAGAGCACCCCCAGAACCCCAAAGGCCCCATGCCCGCCAAAGACCCACCTAGGGGCAGCCACACTACCAGGCCATTAACCTATGTCCGCCAGCACAGACCCTCCCCCAGCCCTGCTGCATGCAGCCACCAGAAAAACACCATCCAAGAGCCACCAGTGCCCCTAACCAGGTCGTGACCACAGCCCCCGGGTTAAGCCAGGGAATTGTCCCTAGGGGATCCCCAGACGCCCTAAGGCCGTCCCTACTCCCCACATCAACCACAATAGCAAAGGCGGGATGAAACTACAACCCCCCACCCCTACTAGGGGATGGAGCTGATCAAAGGAGCCCAGAGGTACTGATCTAATGTGGTGGCAGAGGCTATATCAAGACTCATGTGATCTATTAGATGGTCTCTATATTGGTCAGACTTAATATTATTTTTATTTTTCAAGTTCATTTCCAGTTAATTTTCTTAGCAATGCATACCGCAGTGAAAACCATGCAGGCTGTATTCATTTCTGTAGTGACATCATCCAAGTTGTCCAACAAGCACACTAGAGGGGAGGTTGGAATGTTACATTTCAGACACTTTAGTAAGTCTTCCCATATCCCGTGTAGTTGTAGTTGTCCAGTGTATTGCCTTGACAGTGTGGGCAGTTGCTGGTAGACGTAAAGCCCATCTTGAACATCCGTTGACCTGTATAGTGCAATCTATGTAGTATTTTGTTTTGTATTAATTGTAGACTGGACTTCTAATCAATTTAAAGGTTTTTAAGCATATTTGAAACAGGAAGTTTTGGTCTAAGCTGACTCATAAATCTGATTCCCATTTTGCAATAGGAAGGGCCATTTTGCAATAGGGTCATTTTGCAATAGGAAGGAAGAACAAATGTTTTTGATTAGCTGTATTTCATTTCACATTTTCCAGATAAAGTTTTTAATCATGATAATGATGCTGTCTATATCGCTCCCTGCTGGTCACCTGAAGGTTGACTTGCTGACAAAGAGCAAGTTTGGAGATGCCATAGTATGAACTACTTTTATGGATGACTACAAACCCCATAACTCAATTTTAATAGCTATGGAAAGTACGCAACAATTAATCTCCTCAAAAACAGCCCAAATGTGGAAGAAAATATATTACGGAATCCATTTAGGAACTTGTGTTGATCTGTGCAGGGTGTACTTTGCTCTATTAAAGTGTAAGCTGGGTTTGGTTTTCCTCGCTCTCTCACCCTACAAATCCAGAGGCATAAGCAGAACTATCCGAACAATAACTATTTATTTGTGAAGTTTTCCAGCCTGTTGACCCCAGTCGAGTCCCCTTCACTAATAACCAGAATGAACACAGCTAATGGAGCCAGTGGTGGAAGCTCTTCTGATGTTGATCATGTATTGTAAATGCAATATAAAACAGAATAAAACACAATTTGATGAATGCAGGTTGTAATTTATAAAAACAATCTAAGAGACCAGACTGTCATCTAAAACAGTACTGCTTTGCAAAAACACACAAAAAAAGATACACTTGCACACACACTGTTTGATGACCTTTTTGTACTGCAATACTCAGTCTCTACCAGTCGGCGGTTAAATACACATCAGTTCGGGCTCTCTTGAATATTCTCTTCGTTGTCTATCTGTTCTGTTTTGACTTCCCCGTTCTGCTCTGTTGCTGGCTCCTCCACCATGGCTGACTTTTTTGAGGTTCCTGTTTGGATGGCAGGGGGGTTGGAGAGGGGGTTGATGAGCAAAGAAAAACAAACAAACAAACTTTCAGCACACCCACAATTATTTATTTCAAAGGAGTGTCTGAGGATTCTGGCTGATGCTGTACCTGTGAGGTAATTTCTGTGCATTCGATGGAACAGCAGGAGACCAATAAAGAGGATAAAACCAATGCAGGCAATTATCATTCCACACAGCAGGAAGCTGTAGCTGCCTTCAGTCTGAATAATCTGCAGATGAGACAGCAAAATTTAACTCCTGAACATGAATCTTAAATCTCGACTGGGCTTGTTTTTTTTCTTCGCAATTAAAAGCCCATTTTTCAACTTCTGCACATTCTCTCTTTAATAATGAAGATAGTCATCACACTTACTGAGCCAACAAGAACTTGCATTACCATCTCTCCCATCCCTGCACTTGTCACAAGGACAGAGGTTGCGCAACCTGTAAAAAAATGCATGCATAGTTTATTACTTCACCTCTTGCACTCATTCTACTGCTGAGTTATTCTTAATGCGCAGATAACACTTCATCTTACCTTGGTAGTCAAGGATGTCTTCAGTGTAGGCAAGCATACAAGGGAATATGCTGCTCAGAAAGAGGCCACATAGACACGTCCCGACAAACAGAAAGATGCTGCTGGTGTAGAAAATGAGCAGCAACAACACAGTAACAATAGCTCCTGCCTGTAAAAGACAAATAAAAAAACAAAGAAGAGGGTATATGCTCCATTTAGCATTTATATATCACCAAGTGATATATATCACCTCTAAATGTTTTATTGGCCTTACCAGGTTGAATATGAGTAGTTTCACAGGCTGGAAACGATATGAGAGTGGTATGGACAGCAAACGTCCAGCAGTGATAGCTGCCCAAAAGATACTGGCCAGGTAACCAGCCGTCTTATGAGGCAAGGACATCGGTGGTGCCACAGCGTAGGTGTACACAAAGCCGGCATATGCACCCTGCAATGAAAATCGACGTTCTTTCATGTGCTCTACTTTCTGGGATTTATGTGGAGCAATTTTTGTAAGCACACATAAAACTATGTGTAAAATATTAGGTGAAATGAACACCATGTCATTTATCTGCACTCCTCACTCACCACAATACCATCAGTCATAAAAAGCACCATCCCACCAAGAATATGAATCATAAAGAAGGATAAAGGCAGCCCGCGCAGGTTATCATTCTGACAGCAGCTAAAGATACTCCCATGACCTGTAACTGGGCAAAAAGTCACAAAATGACAGATTGGTGTACACGAAGTGCAATTCATTCCTTTGTTTTTTATCCAAACTGGTTGGAAAATCATAAAAATTGTGTATTTTTCCATTTTAAAATAGTCCCGGTGCAAAAATCTCTCCGTCTATATCCTTACCCCCAGCTTCATGTTCATTCTGTTCCACAGCTGGGCCCTCGGCCCCCTGCTGGCTCTCCATTGCTAGTTCATCCTTGTCCAAAAGACGTGGCGTGCCATTGGGGCAACATGGGATCAGCTGCTCTCGATACATCAGATATAGGACTGCAATGGGCACAGGCAGCTGAAAGTAAACAAATATTCAACTTTTTTTTTCTTATTTCAAGAAACAATAATCATACAATAACAAACAAACAAACAAAACCCTGCTCCTCTCATTCAATGTACATCTGTTCAGCTTCTTACATTAATAAGTGCCATGATCCAGAAAGCATAGTGCACACTGGACTCCTCTTTCTCTACCCCATGGGACAGGTTGCTCAGAGGTATGCTGTGCTCTACGATTGGACTGTTTCTCAGCATGCTTCTGAAATGATGTATGACCTCAGTCTCATTCCCTGTGTGATTCCCACAGCCTGTCTCTGAGAGGAAAGGATCTGCAATCAGTGGGCTCACTAGGGCACCGAACCCAATGAAAAAATGAAGAGCCTGCAAAAAAGTAGAAAGGCCAAGGACATTACTTACTGCAGTTTTTGAAGAACACAGTATATTACTAGCACCTAACTTCACAGTGCACTCCTATTGAGAATCTTTTGCAAATATTCTCATCGTTTTGTCTCTATATAATATCTCGATAATACTTGACAGACAAAGCAAACACATCTGAATCGGCTCATTGAATTTCAGTATTTTGATCATGTCGGTACTTTTTCACCTGTAGGAAAACGGCAGAGTCCTTCTGATATATGGTCACCAGTTGGATGTTAGCAATAGTGTCAATCAGACCCATTGCCAAACCAGAGACAGCCATGGCAATGGCCAAAACAAGGACATTATTGCACAGAGGGATGATGGCAAATATTACAGAGATGACAAGAGCAGAAAAAAATAAGGCCGCAAGAGCGGTCAACAACCTTTAAAAAAGAAAAGAGAGAACGAGAGGTCATTTATGCAGGCCTTCAAGACTTTAATATGACAGCACAGACTCTAGTTGCGAGATTGTGATACTTACGTTCTCTTGAAAATACCACCAACAGAGCTGCCAATCAATAAGCAGAACTGTTGGGCAAAAAACACCCAGGTGATCTGACTAAGTGTTGAGTTTGTTTGACATTGCAAGTCTAAAATCGTAGGTCCAAGAAAAGCAATGCAGAGTCCAAAGCTGAAGAAAACACTCCAGTAAGTGAGTGTGTGATGGGCATTCCTTTTGAACAGAGTTACAATCCGCTCATCCAGAAACATCTTGGGCTCAATAAAAATTGATGTAGCTCAGTGACACTTTCAAGAAGATATTTTTTTTCCTTTTAGAACCAACTTTTGCATACACGTTATGGGAAAGCAGCTTCACAGAGTTTCCGTGGATACTTGCTGCAACATAATGAGTTTCTTGATCCCTTTTAAAGCTTTAAGCCCTAACCACTTTGTATTGCTTAACAGGAAAGGATGTCCTCTCGAGTTAATGGATGAAGTGGAGATTCTTCCGACAAAAATATCCCCACTTGAATTGTGTCAATGATTAGCATTGAAAACCGGTTTGTGAGGTAAAATACTACAAGCTAGTAGTATCGAATCATACAGTGGAAAATGTGTCACTCAGGAAGCAATTATACATGTGTGTCTCATTGACAAGTTATCTTTTCTTTGACACCTGGAAAACTCAGACACATTACAAAAGAAGTTTGTGTAATAAAAACATCACAATATGATATAAAATGTTAACAAAACAAAAATTGTGTTTCGGCCAACTGTCATTTTTGCCCACTGCAAATAGGCCTATAGTATTTGTTGGTTATAAAATCTCTGTATCTATAATTAATAAGACAATGTCACTCTCTATCCATTCAGGCTTCTAAATTGTATTGTAAATCTTTAAGAAACATAATTTTTGTTTAGAATTGAGTAAAAAAAAAAAGTCAATATATATAGTCTATAGCAATATTATATAAATATGCCTATAACTATTAGTTCACTGGCACACTTTGTCTAGTCTGATGGATTTTTTCAGACATTCATTGTCACAGGATGCTGAAGCTTACTTACTTTTTCTTTCATTCCAGTATGAAATATTTTCACTGTTAATTTAATCATTGCCCCTTTTTTGTGCAGCACTTTTAACATATTAGCAGTAGTGCTGGTCCAGTATAAAGTTCAGGATGGCAAGTGGGGATAGTTAATGTGTGAAAAGCAAACTGCAGTCTTTACCTTGGCCTCCACTTCAAGAACTAATGTCAACCTGGAGAGAAACTAGCAGACAAATTGCACTTTAAGGCTCCAACATGATTTCGATTTTTGGGAGAGTTTTTTGGGATTTAAAAAACCCCCCAATCTGAATTCAGTAATGAAGTGCGATGAGTCAGCTGTTGAAGTACTTAACCTTGAGGTGTATGAATAAAATAAAGGACTTAATACATTTGGATAAGCGAAAGAAAATGAATGGAGGGATGAATGGAGTTAATAGCTAATCCCTATAATGATTGCATAAAAGAAGCAAATCTCCACTGGTTGTGACCAAATATGGGCTTCTGGCAAGGTTGTAAAATGTGGAGGCAAATTTAACACTGGTTTTTCATTAAAACTGACTCTGTTCAACTTTAATCGTGGGTTTTATAACAGGCACTGGTGCAGTAAAAGATACTAGGAGTTTTACTGAACTATATATTCACATACTGGCAACTTTTTTTTTTTTTTTGTTTTGTTTATTTGTAGTACTTTTTAGTCCACTTTTATTCAATCAGTAATCAGCACATCATCTGGTATATCATTTGAATGTTTATTTTCATCTATAGTGACTGCATTTCCCCATAAACACAAAACTGTGATGCATGCATTATTCAGATGTCTTCTTCTTCTTCTTCAAAAAAAATCTTGATTCTTTTTTTTTTGTGTTTGTTGTCTTTGCACCTCTTATACAGAACATTCACAAACAGTCACATTTTCCTGTAGCTGTACCTTTCTGCACAGTGTTGTATTTAAGATTCACAGTTAACCCCTGTAAGATGTGTAACTGATTTGTCTTCGACATGGAGATGAAGGTCAGTTACTTTAGAAATACGTGCAGGCATTCATTAACATCCATTTCCTCTTCTGGAGATACAGCAGCTTCTTTTGGTAATTGTCAACTAACATTATCTTAGAGGCATGTCAGGGAGTGTTAAAAATAAACAGCAGTTTCTGGTTACTGAAGCAGGACATCTACTTTTGAATTAAATTATTATTTACCCTGGTTAGTTTAGGAAGAGATACTTCATCTGCCTTTATATTGCCTTAAAAATGTATACTTGTGTAGCCGGTTCACATGCACGTTCTCTTAGTTTAAAATTGCTTTTAATACATTTTTTTTAACCACAAAAATATATATTTTTATGAGCTTTTAAACTGCAACCTAATCCCATCTAATTAACATTAGACTGCCAAACATAAGATCTCTCCCACTTCACTGAAAGTCTCTTGTGAGTGTATTTTGACTGCAGCCTTCAAGTTTTCACATTGCCTGTGGCAAAAAAGGTCTCAGATCTTCTAATTAAAAATCTCAGACAAGTACTAGAAGAAATGCCAACATTTAAAAAAGATGTAAAGTTCATTACTATTTGCAAAGGAATCAGCAGTGCAGAATGGCTCATTTCAATCGTATATTGTTTTATTTTTTTTGTATTGCATTGCATGTAGGGTCAATAAAAAAAATCATCTGCTTTATGCCAGGTTTTAAAATTACTTAAATTACTTGTTTAATATTAATTTAACAACATGTAGAAGCAGTGTGTGAAACACTAAGTACACCCCATGAATGGCTTGTACATCCATTTTTAACAGCAATAACTTGAAGCAAGTGCCTTCTGTATGACTTTCAGTCCCTTGTATTATTGGGGAAGGATTTTGGCCCAGTCTTCTTTACAGTGTTGCTTCCGTTCATTGAGGTTTGCTGGGATTCGTTTATGCACAGCCTTTCAAGCCGCTTGCGGTCTGGACATTGACCGGCTCATTGCAACACCTTGATTTTTTTTTTCTTTTTCAGCCATTCTGTTGCAGATTTGTACTTGGATTCTTTGTCCTGTTGCATGACCCAATTAGGGCCAACTTTTCCTCTTGGAAAGATGGCCTCACATTTGACAGTAGAATACTTTGGTGTTTAGAGGACTTCATTTTCAAATCTGACTGCAAGTTACCCAGGTCTTGTGGCTGCAAAATAAGCTGAAATCATCACCCTTCCATTACTGAAGCTTGACAGCTGGTATGAGGCATTTGTGCAGATATGCTGTGTTTTATGCTGTTGCACTGTGCATTATGACCAGATATCTCAACTTTGGTCGTGTCTGTCCATGCCAACTCAAGCCTGTATCCTAAGATAACCCTTGGGTTTTTGCAATTTCTTTGAGCATTGCAGATCCTGATGTGAAGACTGTCAATTGTCTTGAATGTTTCCCACTTGTAAATAATCATTCTCACAGTAGAGTTACAGACTTTAAATTGTTTGAAAATCACCTTATAATCTTTCCTAGATAGATGGGCAGCAATAATAGTTCTTTTAAGATCATTGCTGATATCTTTCCTCTTTGGCATTGTGTTATCACCCATTTGAATGCACCAAATGAACAAAATGCCAAAACATGATCAGTTATTTAAGTGCATTTGATTACCATCACCCATCTGCTACTTCTCCTCTTTATTCCTTTGGAAGCAGTAAGGGTGTACACTACTTCCAAATTTAGGATTCGTTTTGTTTAATAAAAAGTGACACGTGGTGTTAGCTTGTCTTAAAATGAAGTAAATACAACCTAATTACCAGATGAATCGAAAGAGGGTCTACTTTCATTTTCACGTGACTCTATATAAAAATTTCAGAAATGACACAGGAACATTTTCAGCAGAAAATAGATGAAAGATAAAAATCTAAAGTAGAATCCACCATTGTTTGGTTTAATTTCACTTGCTGAAACCCTCTTAAACAGATGGTTTAAATGCTGCAAAGTGAAACTCAAACATTCCAGTGAAAGAACAAAGTCACTCAAGAACAGCAGGCTTCTCTTCAACCTTTCAACACTAGATGGTGTAAAAGCATTGCCTTCATCCCATTCAAGGTAAACTCCGTTTGGTTTGCCTCTGAAAAAAATTTAAACACTCAATTGACTCTTTAGAATGAAAAAAATATGTTGATGAACCAAATTCAGAGATAACTAAATGTATAAAATGATACCTTTTAAGTGGTTGTCCTCTCTATTCTCCCCCTTACTTGTAAAGGAATGCAGAGAACAGAGAGTGTTCAGAAAGCACTATATATTTATGAAGTCCATTTACTGTTTTACTGTCTACCTTTCCAGAACAGCATTTTTTTTTAGTTGAGTACATAGTTTGTGTGTGAATGTGTGTGTGAATGGGTGGATGACTGGATATGTAAAGCGCTTTGGGGTCCTTAGGGACTAGTAAAGCGCTATATAAATACAGGCCATTTACCATTTACCATAGTTGCTGATGGCTGCTATATAAAGGTCCAAAATAGCATTATCTTGCTCTTCTCTCTCATCTCCATAAGCTGACATTTATCCAATCTTCAATCAGAGGCCAGAGACAGTGCCAGGAAAGTGTGACAGGAATCATGAGATGAATGCTAGTTTTCCTTCTTCTCTGCTCACTCTCACCTCTAGTGTTTGCTTCTTTATACTATATACCATTCATTTAGGATCCAAAAAGCCTGCTCAGCAAAGGACCAAATGTTTTGTAATAGAAGAGAAACCCCTTTTAATTCTATGCTACTCTCAAATACATCTTCAAAATTCCAAACACATTAAAAATAATCACGTAAAATTATTACTTTAATGAGCATGATAAGAAAGAAGCCACAATGACATAGTATACAATTATCGACTCAGGCAGTCATACATAAATCATGCATTAACACAGCTAAAGTGATAAGCTAAAGTAGCCATGACACAGGCTCCTTCTGAGGCAATAAGAAATACATCGGTCACCTATCCACATTTCTCCCACAGTCCCTGTAGCCCTGGATGGAAATGCCCTGCAGTGCACCCCCTCACATCTCCTCAGGCTCAAAATAGAGGCAGGGAAATGTGGTATGCAAACAGAAATGAGTGCAGGCCAAAACAGTGCCATTCTCTGAAGCTCTGTGTTTTCAACCTAGCATTTGGTGATGCAGTTAAGATCTTGCCCCCTTGTGAACGTCCTTTGTGCTTGAATATACCAATCTAGTGTAATTATAATTATTTACAGGACTTTAAATGATGCTTTAATAAATTAGGTTATTTGAAAGTGATTATAGGGTTTACACTAACTAACACTTTACATTACAGAGAGGTGCACTACGAAGAGGGCTATACTAAGGAAGAAAGGAAGTTCAACATAGCCAAGTTTTCTTCGTGTTAGCTGGAATGACAAAACCTAAAAACCCCAGTCACTGATAACTGGTATCACAACAATGTTAATCACCAGTCTCTGTTACCACAGGCTTCCCTGCTTCAGGATCTTTGTACACTCATGAAAAAGGGGTGTTTCATGCATTGTATGACTCTTCTTCTTCACACATTTGAGCGCTGCCTGCTCCAATCAGTTATTATCAAATGATGGTGACAAAATGCTCATAAAAAACCTAAATGCAAAAGTATTGCAAATGAGACAATAGATTGATGCACCAGAAATCAATGTCAAAAAGGATTCAAGGATTCAAGGAAGCTTTACTGTCATTCTCACTGCATGTTTACATGAGGCCAGGTTGTTTTCCATAAAAACAACAGAATGACAAGTAATAAAATAGCACCAAATAGCAATAAAATAATACAAATGAGTAATAAATAATACAGATAAGTAATAGAGTAACACAAATGAGTGAAGTGCAACAACCCGAGTAACAACCTGAGTAACAGTATGGAGTAAATATAGAAGTGTGGGTATAAATATTTTAGCAGCAAAGTATCAGTAGTGATTAAGGTGCTACAGTAGCAGTTTCTTGTCCATTATGTAACACTGTAACGCTAATGATATATTTGTTATTTACTTATTTTAAAAGGGACAAAATAGTTTAACATACCAATATGGAGGCTGAAATTAATGTGCAGCATATGGAATTTATAGCTGTTGCTAATTTTCAACCCCTGTTGGGCTTTCACATTCACAATACACAAAGAAAATTCCAACACTCAATAGCATAGAACCATAATTACAAAATCTACAAAGAATTCAGTGTAAAATATAGTATAAAGAACTATAATTCCCCCAGCAGAGAACGTATACAGCACTTAAACTAGAACTTTCAGTTGATCTTAGACTGAAACTCTGAACATAATTGGCTTCAAACAAAGTCGTGTTCATTATGACTCACCACAGTGATTTAATCAAGTAAAGTGAGAACAACTTTTGTGACACAGACAACTGTCTTGAACTCTGACATAGCATTTCCACAGCCTTCAAGTCATCTCAGGTGTAGCTCAATTAACATCTAAACAGCTGTACAGGATGGTGTTCCCTGTGGAAGAAAATTCCAATATTTGCCAGTGTAAAAAAAGTAACTATGTTGAGTCAAACGACTGTCGTGATCAAACATGACTTGTGAACTATTAAACAAAATAATGATCTCTCTCTATAACATTAGAAAATACATTTTGAAAAGCTAGATTAGTCTGAATTTAGGGGTAGATATTTACACATCATTGCAGTTCTGTGTATTTTCTATCCCACCCTGCATAACATCCCTTTTGGGATCTTGACAGTAACTATTATGGCAACATTAATGGCAACAATAACTGGCTATTGTCCAATGAGGGGCAACAGTTTTGGTGATTTGGTGCCATATAAATAAAATTTCATTGAACTGAATTGAATTAAAATGGATAATCATATCCTGTAAAAAACAAACAAACAAACAAACAAACAAACAAACAAACAAACAAACAAACATTTCTTTTTAGTTGCTTCTTGTGTATATTGCAGAAGAAATTAATGAAATATATCCTCAGTAAACATTTAGCAGGTATACTAATTAAAAGAGTTTTCTAATTATGATAACAAAGAAACAGAAAAAAACTTCAAACAAAACATTTTGTGTTGCACAAGTAGTATATACATATTAGTAAAAAGAAGAAAGCAAGAGAAATAAGGCCTGGCCTTGTGGGAGTTTTGTTTTAATGTAGCTCCAGAGTTTATCATGAATCTTTAAAAAAGGCTTTTCTTGTGTTCTAATGAGTATAAATCGTCTTTGAGGATGTCACTCGGGTTTGTAAAGAACTGGACTGAGTAATACCCTTTTCCTCTAATAGTTGAGGCTTTAATAATATGTCAATTGATGTTTAAGTTCAGTGGACCATTGATGATTATCCAAAGACTTCAGTCAGGATTCCACACCAAGGACAGCTCAAAGCACAGCTGCTGATCCCACATCTGGAGCTTGTGTAGTTCAGATCAGTAGAGCAGCGCTGCTTCTGTTGATAGCTGTTTAATAGCTAATTATGCCACTTCTTGCTCTAGTATGACATCTGTTTTTGACAGATAATTCAAAAACATTTGAAAAATACATTTCTAATTCAAGTTCACTTTTAAACATTTATTTTTAGGTTTTTCTCTGTTTTGATTTTTTTTTCATCTAATGCTTTAATTTTGGCATTAAAATCACTCACCCATCCATTTTCTTCCACTTATCCAATTCAGGGTCATGGGAGAGCTGGAGGCCATCCCAGCTGCCATAGGGCAAGAGGCAGGGTATACCCAGGACAGTTTGTCTGTCGCAGGGCTAACACAGAGAGACAGACAGCCATTTAGAGATAGGACCAATTTAGAATCAGAAATGAGCTAAACCCTACTAACTGCATGTCTATGAACTCTGGGGAGCCCCACACAGTCATGGAGAGAACATGCAAACTCCTTACAGAAAGGCTTTGGCAGATGGTGAATTTAAATCCATGGAACTTCTTGCTGTAAAGCACCATGCTGCCCCACATTAAAACCTCTTAGAGTAATTTTACGATCTTTGATGGGCTCTAATTTGCAATAGTACATTTAATCTTTAGATATATTACTCATCAGATGCCACTGACGCTCAGCTCATGAGAAAAATGCCTATTACATTTTTAAAAGGCTGTTCACAAATATTTCAGCAATAAACAGTAAAGATACACTATTCAAATACTAATGTTGTTAAGCTAATATCAGGGAACTTCTGGTCATAGCATCAAATCATGTGATTGTCATACCTTTTTTGAGGACTAACTAGTCCCTGCAGCGCCACTTAACAGTAAATCCACTTAACACTGTTCCATAGCTTCCTCCTGTCTTATGGTTTTGCATTTCCCTGTGAATAATTGTAATCTAGCGACAGCAGCTGAGTAAAGAGTGCAATTAAAAGCAGCATAACAAAGGATTAGTTTCACAGTGAAGTGCTCTAGACTAGATTCCTTATACTGAGCTAACACACAGAAAGAAAATCAAGCACTGTGCCCATTTTCATGGATGAAATAATTTGTCAGTATATCAGCGCAGATAATAATTTGAATGCTGCGATAGAGTGTATGATCTCAGCAGAGTCAATGAAAGGCAAGGGATGAATTCAAAACCACACAAAGGATAACAGATTTCTTCACTGAGGACTGAACCCAGCTGTATTCCCCCTGAAGATTTTTCTGTCAGCCAGAGGAGAGAACAACTCATGCATACATACAGCTGTCTGGTAATATATGTTTGTACACATGTCCAAGGACAGAAAACAATAGAGATTTATTCTTTTCTATCATAAGATATCTCTTGCTTTTCCCTTCTTCTCCCTGTCCTCCTATCCCACCCCCCGCGCCTCTCCCGACACAGTTGTAGAGAGCAGAGCAATGATGCGTGTCTTAGTGAAACCTGGTGAATAGTAATGAACCAAGCCTGTGTGTCTATTTGAGGGGAAGCGAGAGAAAGACACCGAGAGGGAGCGAAGGGTTTGTGGGTAAGGAGGAAGAGGGGTGGGGGGTGTAGACTGAGTGAAAACAGAGCTTTTCTTGCGGCACTGATGCAGCACAAGCAGCAGTGGTGACTGACAAGCGATACAGTTGCATTAATCCTTTACGCTGTTTACATGATCGCCTTCGCTTCTGTGCCACATGGCTCATAAAGCCATTCTAACCACACTAATGTGACGTCACTCAATTAAAACCTTCGGCAAACTGCATCTTTTCACAGGGTGTGTTTCATTATACAGTAGCCCATTCTCCTTATCCAACCCCCCCCCCCCCCCCTCCTCCCCCTGTCGATGTGGGGCGGGGGGGGGGGGGGGGGGGGGGGATTAGTAGAGGAAATGGATGAAGGGGGAGAAAGCTGTGATTGAGTGTGGCTCAGAGAGGGGCAACAGCACCTGCTGTCTTCAGCTCAGATTCACGAGGCAAAACAGCAGTCTCCCTCTACTAGTGATAGACTATAAGGAAGACAAAGGAGGGAGAAAAGAGGCCCAAACAAAGCTTGACAAACTCTAAAGACACCAGGCTCTTCAGAGCAGCACTGGCTTAAAGCCTTAAAATTTTAAACCCAGACCGTCAACGCTGTACGTGGAGAACGACAAAAGACAAAGTTTGTGTCATCAGTGGGAGAAGACACGGGCATTGTGAATAAGAAAAAATGTAATCTTCTGTATGCCACCTAGGAATAAATGAGTGGAATATTCAGCAAACTGGCTGCAAAGATCAACTGGAGTGCCAAGACTGAAAGGAAGGGAACAAACACAATAGACAGCCCCCCTACCTCAGCCCCTCTTTTATCCTTTTCCATCCAGGACCCATGGGCACTCTGCCAACTACGAATCTTAAGAACTCATTCAAAGAAAGCCAAAGAAAGGGACTTGTTTAAAATCAGGACCCATTCTCTTTTGGTCTCTTGTTTTTCCTTACATTTCCCACATGAGGACAGATTTTGGATTGCTGTTTTTAACGTATTTGAGGAGTGGTGGGAAGGGGGTGGCGGTGGGAGGCAGGGGGTGGTTTGGGGGGTGAATTGCCATTCATGTAACGTTTCATCACATTCGTGTTTTGAGAGTATTGTGAGCGAACGATCTCCCTCCTGAGCGCCCCCCCCTCTCTCTCTCTCCCAGTTTTCATTCTGCTTTTACTCCCTCTGTCTCCCCACTTTAGCTCCTGCTCACATAGTAACTCCTCCCCCCCACTACCCATTGTCTCTCCATACAGTATTAGGCTGACGGGATGCCATACTTGGTCCAGCGAGGGACGCAGGAGAGGGAGAAGGAGGTAAGAGTCAGATTTATAGCGCAGGAATGCATCGGGCACTATGAATGCAGGTCACCATCACTTTAAGAAGTGTGCCGGCCAAAATAGACGTTTGTTTTCATCAAGGCTGACAGTGAGGAAAAGAAGCAGCTTCAGTAATGTTCCAGCGCTTTCATATGTTGTATGCAGTACTTCAGCATGTTTTGGCTGTCTTGTCTGTCAGTGAAATGCATGTGTTTTTGGTTAATTACAATTAAGTATAGGATAACATACCTCCACAGCTTTTATAAAGAGTAAAAATCAGTGTCCAGATGTCAATTCGTTCAATATGAATCATTTGCTGTGCTTTTGTATCTTTGCACCTGTATATTTTGGAGAAAGTTTGCTTACTGCCCATACCTCTCTGCTACAAAACAGGGAAATGCATTAAAAATGATAAAATATAGCCATAATCAAGAGCCTTTAAAAACATCTGGACAATGATGATTGCCTGAATTGGCTCCCAGCTGAGAAGGACCACGTACGATGTTTAGGGATTAAAGCTAATCCTGCCTGTGGCTGAGATTCACCTTCCCGTCTGGACAGAGACTGACACAGGGGCTTTACTAATTTATGCTGAGACATGCACGAGCACAGGCTCCCTGAAGCTCGGTGCCAATGGTCTTTTTTTGAACCTGGAAATGGCTGATTGAGTAAACACTTTCCTCCAATAAGTAGCTAATGCTCTCTGTCAGAGGTCATGTGAATATCCAGCATATGCAATACCAGCGAGATATTGATCTAAGTGTGCAAACAGTCAGATGATTGGAACCTCAAGAAATCCTGCTGGGCTTGTGCTTCATTTTGTTATCTCTGTGGAATAAAGTTGCCTTGTATGGAAGTTTGGCCTTACGAACACATAAAAAGCAAAGTCAAACGCAGAAAAATCATGAGACACAATGTCTTATAAAGTATTTTATGCTCTTGCTAGTACTGTAAAACATAAAACAGGTGCATAAAAGGGCAACTAAAAGTGGTTGTCTCAGTACCGGACAGTTGCAGCCTAGTACAGGAAGCTTTGTGTGCTTGTCTAGAGGAAAAAAAAGAGGAGGCTGTCTCAATGGGGCTTTTGCTGTTTGAGTTGGAGACAGCAAAAGCACAAGGAAAACTGACTGACAAATACCTGGCCTCTCTGTGCCTCAAATACCTCAGCGTTACACTTGATACAATGTCAACAAATGCCTCCTCTGTCCTCCATAGTGGCCCTTTTTCTTTCTGTCCACAAGATTTTTTCATGTTTTTATAAAGGCTACTATAATCTGAGAAGACATCTGGGTGAGCAGATTTGGCCTGCATAGCTTGAGTACTCAGTCTCCACTCACTGAGGGGTTGAAAATGGCCCAGAACACTTCCAATAGTTAGCAGTGCTTAAAATTGGGGTGAACAGTCTTGTCTGTCGGTTCAGTATACAGAAATTCTGGAACTTGTTTAGGATTCAAGAGTCATGGCTGTATGAACGAATATCAAAAGAAATATAACAAATGAATGAAGCTCAGCCTATCAGTATCATGGCTTTTATTTTAGACAAAATGGATGCAAATGTTGTCTTTATTTTTGTGAAAAATAATCTCTGCCATTTTTAAAAATTGCAGAGCTTTGTGCCCAGTGCTGGGGAAATGATCTCATTTGTGCTTAATGAAGTCAGGCAAGGGTTGCTAGAGAATATAGTTTATGTAATGTGTTTTGAATTCAGAAACAAAATCCTTTTGATTAACACTGCACCTTTTCTCTATAGACATTGATTTAAAACAGCATTTTTAATCAAAGATTATTCTCCAAACCCCCTCAGGAACTGAAGACCTTGCAGAATACTGCTGTAAGATTCAAACATCAGCAAGGGGTCAATTTATTTGAGTCTGTGCTGTGAAAAATACAATTTCTACTGTCCAATGACTCACAAGACAGTCTCATTTTACTCCCCTGGGCCTCAGAAGAATACTTCCACTTTCTTTAGTTAATTATTCATGCGGATGTGAGTTTTAAATCCTGAATGCTGTCTGAAACCTACCCTTGTTTTTCCTCTCTTTTTGTTTTCGAGCTCTGGACCTTAAATACATGAGTTCTCTCAATGCATCCGAGTCACTGTTTGTGTATTACTGCCTTCCAAATCAATCCACACATGCGTCTTATGGCTTTCTATTCCTATGTGAGTTCTTTCTAACATGTCATGTAGGGTTTAAAGCCATTGGATACACAGTGGACTTTCAACTGAGGAACTCTATTTGAAGATTTTTGGGTTTGGGGTTTTTTTTTTGGAAAAAAAAAAAAATTGTCAGGTGTCTTTATTGTGATTTCCTTTCATATATACAACCCCCCCCCCAACAAACCCCCCCAAATCAAACCGGAAAACCAAATACAGTTCAAACTAGTTAGGGAATGATAAATTACAAATAAAGTATTCCCAGCATGCGGGATGATTTATGTTACTTTGGGTTTGTAGCATTTTATTTAGACCAGCTATTTGTTGCCTCTGAAATCTTTTGTAATTACATCAACAAAGCTGTAGCCTAGAGCATCGAGATCACAAAGCTCTTTTCAATCAAACTTTTGGAGTTGGGGGGCACATATAGTCAGTTTGAGTTGCAGCTTACATAAGATATTTTCCTAGGGATGTTTTTTGGGAAATGACTGACTAGATTTCATAAAATGTGCGACTTAGCAGATGGTTAAGGAAATGAAACAAATCTTTTATTGCTGCTGCCAGCCTTTCCAAAACATCCACAAAGAGCTTTGTTTTCCAGTGGGAGGTTTATTGTCATAGTCACGACTCTTTGCATACAGAGATGTGTTTAATTCAGTAATGTGGAATGTTCTGCACCAGCTGCCCGTTTAAAGTGGACTCTGTGATCTTTGTAAGCCTATTCGCCTCAGCATAGACTCTTTTTTTGCATTTCTTTTAATTTTTGGAGGAAACACCCTGTTTTTTGAAATGATGAAAGAGGAGATGTACTAGATCTTGCTTCAGGGACACGTAGTAACATAGGTTTAACAGCGATTGGTCAAGACTTGGAAGTGCATTCATGAATGCAGCAACAACAACTGGCATTTAAAAATGAAAAAGAAAATACACAGTGAAGGAAACGAAAAATATTTTGACTCATACCAACTGCTGACTGACTATAAAGTCACTTTAGCATGCCTGCTGTTGATGTGAATGCATAAAAAAACAAAACAAAAGTCTTTAAAAAGGGGTGTAGTTCACAAGGCAGCCCTTCAGTGGGTATTTACCCTCAGGGAGTCCCCAGAGCCCTTTGAGCCAAAAGGACCTTTTGCCTCCAGCTCTTCCAACCAAGTACCGTCTTCTAATGATTTAGTTCCTGAGCTTGCATTTGGGTTTATGTTATGTCACTTTAAAAAAAAGAAGAAATATTTCCTTTCCAGGTTTCCTTAGTTCTTTGTTTTCTATTGTTTTCTAGTGACCAGTGAAATAATAACAGTGGTGGTCATTGGGTAATTAATAAATAAAAACAAATTGGATTAAAAGTAAAGCAAAAAGTAGCATAAAATGACATTTGTGAATGTTGAATGTTTTTAGTGGCTTTGGCTCGATTTAGTTCTAGGGTCGATTGTTTTAATATTATCACTTTAAAATAAATAAATAAATTAGAGGAGCTGGCAATGATCAGTGACAAAACTCATGTCACGAGTAGATGGTTTGCACTTTAGCTAACTGAACAATCACAGCATGTTTATCAAGTGCTTCACATGTGAATTGCTGTGGTTTGCCTGCTGTCTCGTTTTAACTAGATTTTTCAAAAGGATTCAAAAAGCATTTGACCACAATAACTCCCTGATGAATATCTCGTGACTTTGATATATCCATAATTGGCCTTCTTGAATCTTATCTGAAGACTTTGTGTACATTAAAAAAAATCTTTGGCTTTGATATTTAAAAACCACAAAATTAAGTGACTTCTGAAGACAAACAGAGATGATTGCTATAGCAACATTTCACCAGTTTTAACACAATGGCCTTTACGGTTTCCTCTGAGTCAGTCACAAAAGCAACTGGCCAAGTGCAGCACTGCGAATTGACATAAAACAGCATACAGGTTCATAACTTTAACTGAACTGATCTAAAATGGTGCAAATTATTGGCAATAAGCAACAATTCAACAGTTATTTTCTGTAATGTTTGCATTCACAGATCAATATAGTGAAGTTATGCAGTTACATGTGTTTGAGCTAACATGACGCTTGTGTTGTTCAGGTGATCGGTTTTGCTTTATCCGTGGACACTTTAACGGGCATGACATTGCATTCTGGTCACGATGTATCTTGTTGCTCTGACACTCAGTTTATTTCAAGTCAGACTTTAAGACATACCAGCTTATTAGCCAAACAGCATGTCACTATATGCAACAATATCAAATAGGACAATGTAATTTCTGAGTATATAAATTCCTTAATACATTTCACCAGCCAATTTATTACGTATACCTGCTCAACTCCTGGTTTAAATAAATATCTAATCAGCTAATCACATATAACCAATTCAATGCATTTAGGCATGTAGACATGGTCAAGTAAACCCACTGAAGATCAAACTGAGCATCAGAAGGGGGAAGAAAGGTGATTTACAGTAAGAGACTTTGAACATGTCATAGTTGTTGGTGCCAGATGGCTTTCACTATTTCAGCTGCTGAGCTGCTGGCATTTTCCCAAACAACCATCACCTGGGTTTACAGAGAATGTTCTGAAAAAATGAAAATATCCACAGTGCTGCAGTCCTCTTTAAAAAAGAAAAAAGAAAAGAAAAGAAAAGAAAAAAGGATTTTTGAGAATGGCCAGAATCTTTGAACTTTGATCGGCGGGGCAATCGTGGCTCAAGAGTTGGGAGTTCGCCTTGTAATCGCAAGGTTGCCTCGGTCGTTGTGTCCTTGGGCAACACACTTCACCCGTTGCCTACTGGTGATGGTCAGAGGGCCCGGTGGCGCCAGTGTCCGGCAGCCTCACCTCTGTCAGTGCGCCCCAGGGCGGCTGTGGCTACAATGTCGCTTGCCATCACCAGTGTGTGAATGTGTGTATGAATGGGTGGATGACTGGATGTGTAAAGCGCTTTGGGGTCCTTAGGGACTAGTAAAACGCTATACAAATACAGGCCATTTACCATCTAACGGGAAAGCAACAGTAACTCAAATATTCACTTGTTACTGCAAAGGTAAGCAGAAGAGTGCGTCTAAATGCACAACACATCAAACCTTGAGGCAGATGAGTTACAGCAACTCAAGACCACCTGTCAGTTAAGAAGAGGAAACTAAGGCTACAGCTTGCATGGGGTCAATAAAATATGTAATAGAAGTTAGGAAGAATATTGCCTGGTTTGATGAGTCTCCATTTCTTCTGCAACATCTAGATGATAGGGTCAGAAACAACATGAAAACATGGATCCAACCTACTTTGTATCAATGGTTCAGGCTAGTGGTGCCATAATGGTGTGGAGGATTTTCTTGGCACTTTGGGCCCCTAGCATCTTGTTGAATCTAAGAATTTGGGCAATTTGAAGGCAAAAGCAGGTCCTACCCAGTATCTGCAAGGTGCACCAAATGAAGTGGCCGATGAGTGTATTTACACATCCTATGCATCTAAAGAAGAAGAGGAATATTTAAGAACTCCATTCCAATAGAGATGCTGTTTAAAATTGATTGCACCTGAAACAAATGAATTAAATTCATTTGCAACGATCTCTCTTATTACTCAGCAGGTTAGTAATCTATAGTGGTTTGTTGAAAGCAAGACAAGGAATCCTGGACACAGAGACTAATCCTATCTGAGAGCTCAGTTTGAGTTTCAGCTTTTGACCAGCTTAGCTGAATTTAGAACCAGTTCAGCTAAATCAGAAGTTACAGGAGCTTAAAACACAGTCGTATGCTAAACAAGACCTGATTGTTATGTCAGAAGTCAGCACAGAGTGAGCTGAACTACACCTAAACAGCAGCTAAACATTAAAATTTGTGGTAGGGAATAGATATGCCAATATGCTGACAAGCCTGCAGAATAATCACCATAGTGATAATACTTTTATCTTCAGCGCTGGGAGGATATGTTGATGTTTTCATCTTGTTGTTGTACCCCAACAATATGGAAATACATCAAATATGAATTAATCAGTGAAGTGAACTCTATTATTGAGATTAGCACCCTTGACAATGAGCTCATGCCTTGATGCAACAGTGATAATGAATTTATCTTTGCTGGTAAATTGCATTATGTGGAAAAATCCTCAAGGTTATGACAACATTGCAAATAGCGCAAGTGTATATATATATATATATATATATATATATATATATATATATATATATATATATTATTACTGTTAAACTGCTGGAAACAGGTCTGATCATGCAAATATGATGCAGCCGTTATATATTGTCAGATTGTACAATATGGGAGATGGTTAATTGTAAATGTCACAAAAGTAACTAAAAACAAGTGAAAACAATGTCTGCTGACATATTAGATTCCCTGCTTAACAGATAATCACCTGAACCAGTGTTTTTCCTTTTGTTCTTCATCTGCTCACAGGTGTCAGAAAATAAGAACTCACCAATTCAACGGCCTGAATGCATCACTCGTGTCAAAATGCTGCTGCAGCAGCATATATCACAGTGCCAGCAGCAACCAAAGTGTGGGTCACACCTGGAAGTCAAAGGTATGTGATTATTTTACTGAAACTGCTGTATACATCTTTAAATTCATAATGAGAATCAGTCTTTTCTCACTGAAAAAAAAATTAACTGATCATAAACCTCTAAATGTCAATGGCTGTATCCATCACAATAGGGGACTTAAAATATACAAATTAAAAACGCTTGTGCTTTTCCTTTTTAATGGCAGTATGTCTCCACCAGCTCTAATTTTAATAAATAGACTTCCATTTAGATGGAAATATTTTTGGGAATGAATAGTTTTAGCTTTAAAGTAAAATTACAATAAAAATCTTTTTCTTTCTGACTAATATTCTAGCTCAAAGTTGTACTGCAAAGTCTGGACTGCATTTTCAGTTTTCTACTTAGTTTAACAAACAGACATTACATGCAGCTGAAACATAAATTCACAACGAGCTTGGATACTGGTCTCCTGTATGTAACGCGGAGTTTCTTGCTGCCAATCAAGTCTTGGACTGCAGCTGTTCTCAATCTAGTCTGATTACAGCAGAAGGCTTTCTTCGCAGTTCCACCGAGGGCACCGAACAGTATTGTTTTCTCACATTTTGCTGTTGTTTTCTTGTGAAATGCCGTTTGTGGAGGAGCCCGCCCATCTCTCTAAATCTCGTCTAAAGTCGGATTTAGTCGCTCATAACGTCGCGCTGCCACCTGCAGCGAGCAAAAGGGCAGTGTATGTGGAGCTGCACCTCAAACACATTGATCAGAAAAACGCGGCGGATTTCTCCAGCGACGAGGAGGACCGTGCAGGAGATGTGAGTCCATATTTTGTGGCTACATGGTTTTTCTACTGTAGACTTTTTCGAAGTAGAGACGAACTTAATGAGTGACAATGACAAAGTATTCGCTCTGTGCAACGGCTCTTTAGTATCGGCTGTCACAACTGATGTCCATACATTAAATTGGTATCAATAATGCCAGACGTTGCCAATGCTAATTCTTTCACACCGCAGCAGCACAAGTTCAGCAGCTGTGTGCTTTGGAGGTGTGGAGCTCTGGACCATTGCTTCCGAACAGCCCTCTTGCTGTTGCACACTTGAGGACTTCAAGCACTTAAACCACCTGCTGTACAGTTGGTATATGTTACATGAGATGTTTCTGTAATGGAGGCTACCATTACAGGCGTGTGCGCACCTGTCACGCTCATCTAGCTCTGTTATGAAGGGGAACGCTGGCGCTTGTCATGTTTTGGGTAAACTATCAAAACTAAGCACAACATTGTGTCAGTTTCACTTTTAGAAACTGCAAGATAAGGTGAACAGGCGTTTAAACTGAGAAATGGTAATAAATATGTGACGTTTCCTTGGTCTCCCCCTGAATGTGAATTATGAGTTGCAACCTAAGTTTATACATTTTTTTTCTCTCGTTTTTTTTTTTTTTTTTTTTTTTTTTTCTTATTTGGTATTTTATATTATGTATCAGATTTTTTTTAAAATTTATTTATATATTATATTAATTTTTCAGTTGGTTTGGTGGGGTACAACAAAGTAACTTTATTTGGCTTTAGTGTGAATAAAATTTAAAATCTTTATAGCTTTTTAATTTTTTTTTTTTACTTCTATCTTTTTTTCTATCATATCTAAACATGAATGCAAATGACTTATGACATGATTAGAAGACTGAACGGATCCATAAATGACAGCCTCCAGCTGTTTTTATTTCTATCTTCACACCTGGATCTTCCTGGCATTTAACTCACAGCTGTTATCACTTTAAATCGAGCAAATCTTGTCTTTGTTAGGACAAGAAAGATCCAGAGGATGCAGAGATGCCTGTTCCAAGTTGTCTGACTGATGAGGACCTCAAGGCCACATTACGCAAACATGGTGTTAAACCTGGGCCTATAACTGGTGAGGGTTATGAAAAGATTTTTAAGCACCTTTTTTAATTTTTTTTTTTCCCCATTGAAAGAAAGTCTTTATACATAACATTCAGATGGTTTTTAGATCTATATAGACCTAGACCTTAAGAGGAAATTGGTTTCATGCTGTGTTTCAATGCCAGCCTCCACTAGGGTCTTGTATGAAAGAAAACTCCATAAACTGCTACAGTCTGACAGATGTGAAAGGTTGAATGAAGCAGACAAAGCCATACTGTACTCTGACTCTGAAGAGGAGGAAAAGCAGCAGGAGAAAGATGAAGACTTGGGTATGACAAGAAATGTTTGGGGGTTTATTTGAATAAGATCTTGCTTTATTCGTATCACAACGTTGTATTTTTCTCTGGCTTGTACAGGTTCAGAAAAACAACCTGACCCTTCAGACCAAACCCAACAAGAGAGCAGCCAGGTGAGGAATTATTTTAGAGACTTTGGTTCTTTTAGATGAAAGTCACTTTTTTTTTTTTTTTTTAAAAACGTTCTCTTTTTAACAATCTGGAAGTAAGTTGGCCTTATTGCCATCTGCTGGGTATCATACTGCCACTCAACAGTTCTATCACAGCACAAAACTTCCCTCTAGTGCCACCTAATGGTTACTCATTGCAGTTTTAATACTGGATTCAGATTTTTGCCAAAGCATTTGAATTGTAACTTTTGATGTTATTTTCTTTAACTTTTCAGAATCACATTTTTTACCCACAGTGCTTTTTACCCTCATCAAGGCTGGTAATTACTGCAGATATTTCATATCATTTCAAGAACATTCTGTCAAACTGAATTGTTAAGTGATAACAAAGTTGTTCTCCCCCCCCTTTCATGGGCTTGGCTTTTTAAGCGCCCTTGTCCTCCTAGGAACACAAGATGTAGTTCCAACTGGAATTCACGGAATGCGTTAAAGTCTTCAGAGCGGAGTCAATCTCAGTGCTCACAGATTATTAGCACATCCGCTGCAGATCACCACACACGATTAGGATCAACGGTAGGCTGGTCTTAGTAGGCGCCCTATGAATTTTAAATTCTCTGCATTCCTTAGTCTTTTTTTTTTTTGTTTTTTTTGCTTTGTGAACCTCTCAACATACCATAGTTCGATAGTTTTTATTTACCATTCATATGGAGATGCATCATGTTTTATTGCTTTTAACATGATACCTTGCAGGTTCTACCTAGATCAAAGTCCACTGATGACTCATCACTTTCTTCTCAATACTTCAGCATCACTCAAATGGTTGAGGAGGAAAGTTGATCCACATTTAAAGCTCCATATTCAGTCTTTATTTTTGTTATACATAATCTCTGCTGGAGTTGTTGCTCAGTTTACATTCTTGCTGTAAATAGATGGAGAATTCGAGCTCACGGTCTGTCACAGACAATGCGTGCGAGTTCAATGGGACCAGTGTGCAGGAAAACTGGGCACAGTCAGACGGGGTCAGAGCTTATGGTGTTCAGTCACACTTTACACACAAACTTTGGTGCCGGCTGAATTGTTTCAGAGGTTTTTTTTTTTGTTTTTTTTTTTTCACATTAATGGAGAATGGTGTCATATACATCTTACTGGCTCTTAAGATTTGGATTTTGATCCATATCACTTGATGGGATGCACATGCACTTACTACACAAGCACTATATGTTTGATGGGGTGTTGATTGAACTTTCTTTGATGTCATTTTTATTTTAAATCAATCTATAAAATTCAATCGGCACATTAACTTTAACAATTGCTTAAATGTTTTACCAAACTCTGGTATATGATTTGCAGTTACTAATGTCATGCATCGTCAATATTCTGGTTAGTCTTTCCTTTCCCAACCCACTGTTTTTAATTTAAAAAAAACAAAACAAACATCCCAGTACATCAAACTTGGGAGCAGAACCTTTGTTTTCATTACGGTCACCATCTTTCAATTCTACTTGAAATGCAGGGCTCCTGTCTTTACTGTTTCTGGTTTCATTTGTGTGATTTCACTCATTTTTACCGTCTTTTCTAGCCTCCCCAGGAACCTGTGAAAGATGCTTTCAAGGACATCCTTCCAGACAGTAAGACCACTCCGACAGGGATCTAGTAAGTACCACACAAACCCTGTTGAAACTCTTACTTGCTGCATAAGAGATAAAATAAAAAGATTTAAAAAAAAATAAATAAAAAATGTTTGGCAGATGAACATCTTTCACATGGTGAAAGTGCTCTGACTCAATTATAAGGATGTGTATTCCATTGTTTTTCAGCGTCACTCGACGGAGACCCATCAAGGGTGCCGCACAGAGACCTGTCCAGTATTCCTACCCTGACAGTCCTGTGAGTCCCATGACCCAGCAGAGACGGGAGGTGGAGCGCTATCTTGTACCCATTCACATACAGATTTTAGTTTTCATAATTGTAGCATGTGTCCTGTACCTTATTTATGTTAATGTTGAGGACAGTCTAAGCTATTGGTCATACGGTGAGGACAGGCTTCTGGTTCAGGCAGAGTCACAGGACGCAGATGTTGACTATGCACAGGATTAACATTGCTTTAATTTAGTGTTACTTTCACACAGACAGATTTTTGTTTCCCCTTTTGTGGAAGCGAACTACAAAATCCAGTTTTATACTTGTTTTTTTTTTTTTTTCTTTTCTTTTTGTTTTGTTTTTTCTATAATATTGTCACTGTTCTTGTTATTATAGAAGTGATGCCGAAACGAACTAATTTTAAAAATTGTCTATTTTCTTAACCCTAATTGTAATATTGCCTTTTCACAGAACTTGTCACGGTACTTGCATGCCTTTTTTTTTTTTCTCTCTTTTTTAAATGTTTGATATGTACTTCAATAAAATTTCTATGCGCCTTTTCATACTGCAAAACAAGCCTTTATTGCACACAAGCTTTGTATATTCTTTCTCCGAATGGTGCTTTAACTAAAACTGAAATAAGCTCTTAAAACTGCTCTCTACATAATGTAGGCGTGACTGTCTGTGTCTGGCAGCGGGTGGCTCTAATGCAAATTCAGCCTACAGTCACAGTCGACGAGTTCCGGGGTAAACACAACAGCTGTTACAATGACTGAGTCGGGTTCAAAGTTAAGAATATTTAAGTTTTTAAAGATAATTATTAGCAGCTTGCTTATTACAGTCCTGCTGTTATTTACAATAGCGGCTATCAGGACTCTTTCACTGGACGTTAACGCCGGACTTCAACTCGCACACTGGGAAAAGACGAATAACAAATCGCTCGTCATTGACCACCATCAGAGAGAGGAGCTCCTAGCAAATTTTAAAGGTATTCGGAGTCGTGTTGTAGTGGATGTAGATGGAGGCAGAGACACTTCTGTTTGGTAACAATTTGTCTCCATTTGTCCAGAGGCAATCCGCATCCCCACCGTGTCATTCTCAAATACAGAAAGCAACACCACTGCGCTGCATGAATTTGACAGATTCCTCCGAAAAGGTAAACCTGCCAGTAAAACGTGCTTAGTTTTTGTATTTTAAATACGTAACGGCGGTACATGTATTCCATTACTCCCCAACACTGTTTATATATAATATGCTCAACTGGAACTAGCTGATGGCTGTCGACGCTTGCACGCATGATTTGATCGGTCAGTTGTAGCAAACTCTAAACGTTAATGTAGTTTTTGTATGTCAAACTTGTATAACGCTAATAAATGGATAAAGACGCAGTTAGTGTTTGCTGTGCAGATGTACTTTGTTCCGTACACCTTATTCAGAATTGACCTTTCGACGTTTTGCCGAGCCCAGGTATGTCGAAACCTACATTGAGATGCACGTGGTTCAAAACATCAAGTCACATGACCTGAGGTTTTGGTGCGTTTTACCTGCTTACTCTAGTCTTTATTGGAAGTGTAGAACAAATCTGATGACAGGTAAACTTCCAGAAAGGTTAACAATAATAATCATCATTAAGCAGCAAGTTACACAGCAGTTCATGGCACTTTTTTGGCAGCTGGTTAGTGAAACCCACAGCAACCACAATGTAACCCTCAATTCCACTGTAAAATACTTAATTGATGCCTTTGTCAGTGACACACAATTCACTGTTTTATCTAATATTTTACTATTTATTTGGAACAGTATCTTTCAGTGCGTTGATACACAATATTGCCAAAAGTATTTGCTTGTTTGCCTTCACACTAATAGTAACTGAGTTACATCCCATTCTTGGCCATAGAGTTTAATATTATGCTGGCCTACCCTTTGTAACTAAAAAAAACACAGGTGCACTAAAATTAGTCAAATTAGTCAACATGTTAGCAGTTGCACCATCAACAGTTGTACTAGCAACAACTAGTATAATGTCCTTGCAGTCACAAGAGGCTGCTGTTGCTAGCACAGCCATGGAAAAGTGCAGCAAGAGACAGAGCAGTCCCAACAAAAGAGTGGCCCTTTTCCTGATGTACTCATGGATTGTTTGTTGTTGTTTCATCCTGGATAGTTGTTCTGACACTCAGTGGTCCAAGGCGTCCTTCTTTCCATTAGTGTAGACCTGAATTCAATGATTTGGACAGTTGATTTCTGACTTTGCCAATATAGTGTATTTTGGTAAAATGATGCCTATGTATACCTGCTGCAGGTGTGCCATGAGAACAGATTCTTCCAATTCAAGAAAAGAAGCTGACTCTGCTTAAAAACAATTGAAAACAAATAAAAGTCCTTATGTTTAACAAATGCAGAAATTGCTACTTGATCTTCACTTGTTCATTTTCATTCACAATAAGGATAATACATGCATTACATTACATTCACCCTTCTTTCCAAACATCCCCGACAAAGTGGGAGACATTTAACTGCGGTTATAAGAATAAACATAGCAGCCATTTCTCAGTATGTTTTATTTTATAAATTGGATTGTTACTAAGCAACTGA
This sequence comes from Rhamphochromis longiceps, assembly GCF_057381845.1. Classification (NCBI taxonomy): domain Eukaryota; kingdom Metazoa; phylum Chordata; class Actinopteri; order Cichliformes; family Cichlidae; genus Rhamphochromis; species Rhamphochromis longiceps. The sequence continues at coordinate 22,969,498 of NC_140576.1, forward strand.
AAAAGCCTCATGTATGTTAACAGGGGGAAAATTATATTTGCTGAAACACTTCATTGCAATCACAGCTTGTTGTCTTTAACTGTCTCAGAGTTTTCTTTGCTTTGGTGTATGGGGACTTCTCAAAAACATTTATTGTTTGTACAGTGAGAGAAATAATTATTTGATCCCCTGCTGAAAATGTGAGCTTGCTCACTTAAAAAAAAAAAGAACAGTCTCCAGTTTGTATGGAAGTTTAATTTTAAGTAAGTGAGACAGAAGTTGATCACCAGTTTTACACACATTTCAGGAGGGATTTTGGCCCACTTCTCTTTGCAGAAATTCTCTAAAACTTTTAGTTTTCTTGACTCTGACTTGGCAACTTGAAGTTTCAGCTCCCTCCACTGACTTTCTAAAGGGTTGACATCTGGAGACTGGCTATGGCACTCCATAAGCTTAATGTGCTTCTTTATTTAACCATTTACCTCTTTTGTTGCCTTGCAGTATGTTTTAGGTCATGCTGGAAAACCTATCCATGACCCATCTTCAGTGTTGTGGGTTAGGGGAGGAGGTTCTTATCCCAGATTTTATGCTACATGGCCCTGTCCATTAGCCACTCTATGTGGTAAAGTTGTCCGGTATCCTTAGCAGAAAAAACAGACCCAAAGCATAATATTTCCACTTCCATGCTTGTCTATGGAGATGGTGTTCTTTGGGTTCTTTGGTTTCATCTGACAATAGAACTTTCTTCAAATCCTCTGAATCATTTAGATGTTCGCTGGTGAATTAAGGACGGGCCTGCACATGTGCCTTCTGGAGCAGAGGGATCTTGCAGAGCTGCAATTAATTAAAGCGATAGATGATGAATTTAAGAAAAGAATTGCTCTTTCAGCTTGTTTTTTTTTGTCAGCCTTCCCTACAGTTTTCTCTTCTAGCTTGGTTCATCATGAATTGGTGGCAAACTACAGCCACTTGTTTTGGGTGAAAGGATCACAGCCTGAACTGGTGCCATACATGCTGCTGGCCCACATTGATGTAGTACCTGCTTCAGAGTCCGATGGTTGGGAAGCGCCACCATTTTCTGCAAAGGAGATCGATGGCTTCATCTACGGCAGAGGAACCATAGATGACAAAAACTCTGTAATGGTGTGAAAACATATTACTTTTGAGTGAGCTTACTTTTAAACAGACTTGAGGTATATTTGGCTAAACAGCTGATTTATTTCTTCTAGGGAATACTTCAGGCGCTGGAGTACTTGCTGTTAAAGGGCTATGCTCCACGCAGGGGATTTTACATCGGTCTTGGTCATGATGAAGAAGTATGTTAACAGTTTCACTATGACATTACAAACTTAAGTGGGATTGGAAATATCACATTTTAATGGCTGTGCTCTTCAAAATCTCTTTTTTAAGATCAATGGTCTCAATGGAGCGATGAACATAGTGCGTATTCTGAAGCAACGTGGTGTCCAGCTGTTGTTTGTCATGGATGAGGGCCTGACTATATCTGATGGAATCATTCCTGGTCTTGAAGGACCTGCTGCTCTGTAAGAACCTATCTAAACATGTGTTGTGCACTTGTGTTGATCACATCTTATGTTTATGTGTATGATTTATGATTTGCAGAATCGGGTTAAGTGAAAAAGGCCAGGCCGTTATAAAGCTTAGTGTGTCTGTGGCCCCTGGTCACTCCTCGATGCCTCCCAGGGAAACTAGCATTGGGATCTTAGCCACAGCAGTCAAAAGGTGAGAGGAACATTGTTTTTTAAACTATAATGAGTTCTGTTTAGCTTCTCTGTTCATATGTTTCACTGCCTTCCATAATTTTACTACCCCATGTTTAAAAAGCTAGTATAAAAGATTTAACTGTGATCCTGTTTCCTCAGACTAGAGGACAACCCAATGCCGAGGTTATTTGGTTATGGTCCTGAAGGTGACACCTTTGAGCATCTGGCCCACAAGGTAGGGTAATCTAAATACTTCTTTACTAGTAGTATACTCATGTACTCATTCTTTACCAACTACTAATTCTTTGCCTTCAGTTCAGTTTACCACTAAAGTTCATAATGTCGAATTTGTGGCTCTTCTCTCCGCTCCTTAGCAGGTAATAACTGCTAAATATCATTTAAATATAAATTCAAATGTCATGTTTTCTTGTGATTGGTTCCAGTGAAATAGACCAGTTTTTATGTTTCAGGATACTTGAAAGAAAACCAGTATCTAATGCATTTGTAAGGACTACCACAGCAGTCACCTTTTTTAATGCAGGAGTAAAGGTGCAGTGATTATTTTAAATTGAATGTAATTCACAAGAAGTAAGATTTTAAGCCTGTTACTTTTCTTTGTAAAAATTCAATATCTCCCTCCCTCTGCAGATAAATGTTATTCCTTCCCTTGCTGAAGCTTATGTAAATCTACGAATTCACTCAGCGCAGTCGGTACAAGAGGTAGAGTCCTTTTTGAGAATGAATGCCTTACTATGTACACTTTGACATGAATATGAGATGTGTGCTGTCTTTTTTAGGTACTGGACATCATCAAGGATACGGTGGGCGACCAGCGAGTGAAGGTAGAACTTGTTGATGGATTTGACCCTCTACCCATCAGCGGTGCTGATGACAAGGCCTTTGGCTTCCAAATTATTAAGAAAACGGTGCTGGACTTGTTTCCAACAGTTACAGTTGCTCCAGGTAGGGTTCATACAGATTTGTAGACATTTTTATGAATTAGCTGGAAGCATTTTAAAGCATCTTTCGGGACATTATAAGTAATTTAATATCATATTTAAATGTGCAGGTATCTGTATTGGAAACACAGACAGTCGACACTTCGTCGACCTGACCAAAAATATTTATCGGTTTTCCCCGGCTTGGTTTAAGCCAGGTGACCCTGAGAGGTGAGAATTCAGCAGTTTTTAATACTGTCAAAATATATTTTCACCAAAAATGTCTGCAGACCTCAATTTAAAATTGAATAAATACAGTAAGAAGAATTAATAATGGATTGGATTTATATAGCGCTTTTCAAGGCACCCAAAGCGCTTTACAATACCATTATTCATTCACTGGTGGAGGCAAGCTACAGTTGTAGCCACAGCTGCCCTGGGGCAGACTGACAGAAGCGAGGCTGCCATATCGCGCCATCGGCCCCTCTGGCCAACACCAGTAGGCAAGTAGGGTAAAGTGTCTTGCCCAGGGACACAACGACCAGGACAGAGAGCCCAGGGATCGAACCGGCGACCTTCCGGTTACAGATGCGATTCTCACACAAAAGTGAATTCCACGTGCAGTGATTATTTCTCAACTCTAGAAACAGATCATGCAGCATGAATAGAAGAGGGGAATATATAAAATACTTTCTTGTTCCAAGTACCATGAATCCTTTTTTTCCTTTGTTTCTCAGATTCCATGGCATCAATGAAAGGATTTCCACTAAGAACTACGAGGAGATGATTGTTTTTTACTTCAATTTGATCCAGAACTGTGACATTAGGAAGCTCCCTGAGCCCCACAGCTCTGTCCATGAACTCTAAGCAATTGACAACATTGGTGATAAGATAAACACATGAATAGCATACAAAATGCATTGATATTGCACTAAATAACTTTTGCATTATAGAATCAGAAACTACAATTTTGCTCATTTCAAAGTGGGATGTACTTTTATCTTTTATGTGGACTACTGACTCTTTTCAGTGATATGTGAGTAGATAGAGCACTGACCTTTCTGCAGTAAAATCACTGTGAATTGGCTATCTAGAATTTTGCATTCAAGATTAAGTTTTGGTGCTCTATGCAGACTGATGTACTATTTTTTTCTGAACTCTATGGTGGTATGATATGATACAATTAACCAATTATTATATATGTCTTATTGTGGGACACTGATAGTAGTGCCGTCATAAAGATACATCTCATGGCTTTTTGATTTGGACCGCTCATAATGAATAGTATTAATGACAGCACTACCTACAGGGATGCTTAATTTAAATAAAATACTGGATTTAATGTTCAAAGAATGCTGTTTTACTGGCTGACTCATTAAAATGATTCCAGATTTGTAAATGTGATTGAATCTGTGCACAATTTTATTTTTAATTACCCATCAGCCATAACAAAGGAGGATCGAGTGTTGTCATCAGCCTGAATGTTGTGCCACCTAGGATTTTCAAAATGATTCCATACTTGCATGTACTAAAAATCTCAGATGAGTCTGAATCACAGTTACTTTGACCTAACAGAATTTTCCCATAATTATTTCTGATGAAACACAAAATGAAATTCATTTTTACACTTATGCTATATACAGTACATATGAGGAATTTTACAACAGGTTTAGAATAAGTAACATTTCTGAAAATGTGACAGTTTTATCCAGGTAACAATCTTCCATCTGTAATAAAAATAGCTTTAATGTAGAGTAAAGAAGACAAGAAAAGAGTTATTAATTAAAGCAAATGACACACAAGTGGTTTTGCACAAATTTGCATATTACCTTTCACAGATGGAACGTAGTGACCTTAAAAATTAAAATGCATTAACACAGCAGCCAAAACATGAAATCTTAAAATAAAATCTTAAGATGCTTAAAGTGAAGGTCATTAGTAATTGCAGATTTTTACTTGCAGATTTCAAAGCGGATGTGATGGTTATTCCCTCAAGGCCCAATGTGTCCTATTTGATACATGAGTTTTTACATTTTTAATAAAAAAAAGATGTTGCAAATTAAAACTCTTATATGCAAATTACATTTATTTAATTACTTTGAAAACATTTGTCAGACTGCTCAATCGACACTTCAATTAAAAAAAAAAAGATTCTGAATTTTTCATTTTGAAAATTTTATTTTTATTTAATTTATATTTTAAGTTGTAAAAAATAAGTAATGAGCTTTTTCTAAAACCAGTCATATAACAAATGTCAAAGTCATTTTGGTCATCAAAACTAAGTGCTTTTCAACTTTTCATTCAAAAGCTTTGATTTTGTTTTATTGATGAGCCAACAGAATGTACTCTGTTGTAGTTTTTCTTATTCTGTTCAACTAAAATATTTGTTCTGACTTAAAAGTCAACCCAAAGTGAAACCCAAAGTCACTCCTTTGTGTTTCACATATCTTATTAAAATTTCATTCATTTTTACAAAGGTATACACGTTTCCAGCAACCAAAACCAATTACTTTTTAATATTTTCTACACAGAAACGGTGGGTCTTGCTTCATAGTGAGCATCCTCAAATGAATAATCTAATTATAATAATTATAATTAATAATATTTTATTTCATATGTTGCCAAACCTGGATTAGGTCACACAAGGGTTAGACTCCGAAGGCCAAACCTCAAAACAATAAAATTCAGATGAAGGACATGAATTTGTGCTTAAATGATCAAAACAAATGTCCAAATGTGGCATAACATTATACTGACCCATAAAAACAAGCTGAAACCCCGTCTGACTGACTGATTCCGTCACTAGCAAATTTCATTTGTGTCTCCTTTTATACAGCCTTTTTTCCTAAATACAGTGCTGTCCAAAAGTTTTAGGCAGGTGAGAAAAAAAATGCTGTAAACAAAGAATGCTTTCACAAATATAAATGATTGTTTATTGGCCCCAAATGTATTCTGCAGCAGGACAACAACCCCAAATATACAGCCAAAGTCATTAAGAACTATCTTCAGCATGAAGAAGAGCAAGAAGTACTGGATGTGATGGTTTGGCCCCCACAGAGCCCTGATCTCAACATCATCAATGTGTCTGGGATTACATGAAGAGACAGAAGGATGTGAGGAAACCTATATCCGCAGAAGATCTGTGGTTAGTTCTCGAAGCTGTTTGGAACAACCTACCAGCTGAGTTCCTTTAAAAACTGTGTGCATGTGTACCTAGAAGAATTGATGCTGCTTTGAAGGCAAAGGGGGGTCAATCCAAATCTTGATTTGATTTAGATTTCTCTTTTGTTCATTCACTGCATTTTGTTGATTGATGAAAATAAATGATTAACACTTCCATTTTTGAAAGCATTCTTTGTTTACAACATTTTTTCTCTCACCTGCCTTAAACTGTTGCACAGAACTGTACTTTGTGATGGAAAATGATGTATTACAAAGATGTTTCTGGATGTTATAAATGTGCACATTCTTTTTAGAATCAGATCCGTTATAATTGTAATGCCAGTTGGATTAGATGTTGCGTAATGTTCATAAATAATGTAAGTAAATACAATGTGGAGATCACAAGAATGAATTTAAACTGCAAGTATAAATTCTACACTATCAGTGTTACAGAAGGAAATGCAAAGACAGTATTTTTCCATAAAGCCAGGGATTGTTTGTAAATCCAAATATAGAAGAGTCTCTACGGCCTGTCACAGCAGTTACAACAGTCTTGAAAGACTAAAGTAGCTGGGCAGTTTTGGATCCATGCGATGCCATTGGCACAGGTACAAAAAGAACCTGGAGCGTCAGGTTTGGCATATAGCCCACCAACCAAGGTTGAACGTCTGGTGTCCTGGTGCAGCCACAACAACCTGGTGCTGAATGCCCAGAAGACAGTGGAGATTATTGTGGACTTCAGGAAGCACACAGCCCCACTCCCCCCCATCATCCTGACTGACACCCCCATCACCTCTGTGGACTCATTCCGCTTCCTGGGTACCACCATCACCCAGGACCTGAAGTGGGAGCCCACCATCACCTCCATCATTAAGAAAGCCCAGCAGAGGATGTACTTCCTGAGGCAGCTGAAGAAATTCAACCTGCCAACACGGACGATGATGCAATTCTACACTGCAATCATCGAGTCCATCCTCACCTCCTCCATCACCGTGTGGTACGCTGGAGCCACTATCAGGGACAAACAGAGACTGCAGCGTATTGTGCGCTCTGCTGAGAAGGTGATTGGCTGCAGACTCCCATCTCTGCAGGACCTGTACACCTCCAGGACACTGGGGCGTGCAGCTCGGATCTCAGCTGACCCTTCTCACCCTGGACACAGTCTGTTTGACCTGCTCCCCTCAGGCAGGAGGCTCCGGTCCATTCGCACCAGAACCTCTCGCCACAAGAACAGTTTCTTCCCCTCTGCTGTTGGACACATGAACAATAACCGTATGACTGTACCCGCCACTAACACATGACCCTACGCTGTGTTCACTGCATCATTCCATGTTTGGCACTGATCACCACCTGCACTCATGTATATATCTATCTACTTAGCACTTTTAATTCTTATTCTTATTTTTATTTTCATGTCTATTTAAGCGTAATTTATGACAGTATGTTTGCACTGAAGCACCGCAGCAATTTCCTAATGTTGTAAACCTGCTCAACATTTGGCAATAAAACCCTTTCTGATTCTGATTCTGATTCAACTTCTGTAGCACAGAAGTTGTCAGTAATTGTAGTAGTGATTGATGGTCTGGGATGAGGCAAAATGTGATCCTTATTTGTTGATGTCTCCTGATTCAGGTTTGTGTGAGCAGTTGGAAGTGGAGGAAGATCTGTAGAAACAATAATATTACTAATAATAATAGTAATAATCATTATTATTAGTTAAACAGAATGTGGTTTTCTATGTGATTATTTTGCCATTGTGGTCTTGTCACTATAGAAGTGATGCTGGACTAATTTTAAAATTGTCCATTTTCTTAAACCTAATTGTAATATTGCCTTTTCAAAGAATTTGTCACGTACTTACATGCATTTTTTTAAATGTTAAAAATGTATTTTTTTTTTTTTTTGCCTGTCCCGTTTGGCTCTTTTGCCATCAGAATTGTTGTCTAAAGGCAAAGAAAGATGCCCAACGGATTTACTTTACCAAATTGACCATCCCAGCCTTGCCGTAATGGTCCATTTGACTCACCTTTTATTGTTTATTTTATTTTCACTTGCTGAATACGGGACAGACTTGACTGGGGGAAAGAAGGGGAGAAAGAAAGAGGGAAAGAGAAACAGCTGAGAAGAGGGACGGGGGAGAAGGGCAAAAGACAAAAACCAACAGAACGGGCAGAGAAAAAAAAATGCATATATCGATCACCTGGATCACCTGCTGAGAAAGAAAAAAGAAAACAAGCAGAAGAGAACAAGAGTAATAGAATAAACAACATCACAATGATATATGGGAATATGACAGTAAATACTAAATATTAAACATTATTGTGCAGCACATAAGATCAACAGAACACAGTGTGCTTTGAGGTAGGAGCCAAAAAGGGTGTAGTTTGTGGGTGTGATCACCCGTGTGTACACCTGTGAGCATGGACGCGTTTGTTTTTTTGTTTTTTAAAAGGTTCCTTCATGTAATGATCTGCTAGAGGGTGTAGGGGGGCCACAGCCCCGTCCTCCAGGGCATGAAGCAGATATGGAGGAGATCAAAACTCCAGACATCCAGAGGCCCCCAGAACACAAGAGACCAAGGAAGACCAACAGAGGGGCAGCCGCGCCACTGTCCCAGAAAGAGCTGAGGAGAGTCCCAGATGAGGGCTCACTCAGCAGCCGCGGAGCAGAAGCCAGGGGGGGTTGCCCGTGAGCTCCGCCGGCAGCCAGCCGTGCCTGAGTGACCGAGCCCCAGGCCGAGAGGCCGGGAGCACCCCACCTCCGAAGGGGCCCGAGCGAGCCCCAGGCTCCAGGCCCCGATAAGCGGCCGCCAAGGAGTGAGCCGGTGTGTACCTGGACGCCCATCCCCGGACACAAAGAACCACCAACGCACCGATGTCTGAGGGAGTCCGCCACTGGCAGGGGAAGTGGTGGTAGGGGGAGATAGGCCTCCATACCTTGGAGGGCCTAAGATGTCCCCAGAGAGGTGGCGCCTGACACCCAACCTGACATATAGACACAGAAATACAGGCACACACAGATACAAACATCCATTCCCACCCTCATGCTCTCATATACACTTACTCCACACTCAACCAACGTGGAGACAGACATAAAGAGACGCTGTACACACGATCACACTCCCCAAGCGTACTCTAAGCCCCGGGTCTAGGTACCCTTGCCCCTGGAGGGGGGGAACTGCACCCAGACCCAGGTGGTGTTACCCTTTTCCCTGCGGTGGGGGGAGGCAGACCGCCCCGACTCCGCAGCAGCAGGGAGGCCCCACACTCCAGACCGCAGTCGGACAGCCAACTCCTCCTCCTAGCCCCCCCCCCCCCGCTCCAGCAGGTCGCAGAGAAAAATGTATTTCAATAAAGTGTTTGCTTTGTATTTTGGCAATTATTTTACTACTAAAAACCTGCACGTCGTGAGGGAGATTGAACACAAGCTTTGTATATTCTTTCTCCACCCGAATGGTGATGGTGATTTAACTAAAACTGAAATAAGCTCTTAAAAAACTGCTCTCTACATAATGTAGGCGTGACTGTCCTTGTCTGCCTGCAGGTGGCTCTAATGCAAATTCAGCCTGCAGTCACAGTCGACGAGTTCTGCTGTAAACACAACAACCATTACAATGACTGAGTCGGGTTCAAAGTTAAGAATATTTAAGTTTTTAAAGATAATTATTAGCAGCTTGCTTATTACAGTCCTGCTGTTATTTACAATAGCGGCTATCAGGACTCTTTCACTGGACGTTAACGCCGGACTTCAACTCGCACACTGGGAAAAGACGAATAACAAATCGCTCGTCATTGACCACCATCAGAGAGAGGAGCTCCTAGCAAATTTTAAAGGTATTCGGAGTCGTGTTGTAGTGGATGTAGATGGAGGCAGAGACACTTCTGTTTGGTAACAATTTGTCTCCATTTGTCCAGAGGCAATCCGCATCCCCACCGTGTCATTCTCAAATACAGAAAGCAACACCACTGCGCTGCATGAATTTGACAGATTCCTTCGAAAAGGTAAACCTGCCAGTAAAACGTGCTTAAAGTAACTTTCTTTTATATATAATGTGCTCAACGTGGAACTAGCTGATGGCTGTAACTCTAAACGTTAATGTAGTTTTTGTATGTCAAACTTGTATAGCGCTAATAAATGGATAAAGTTAATGTTTGCTGTGCAGATGTACTTTGTTCCGTACACCTTATTCAGAATTAACCTTTCCACGTCTTGCTGAGCCAAGGTATGTCGAAACGCTACACCGAGATGCACGTGGTTCAAAACCCTCAAGTCACATGACCCATGACCCTTTGTCGACCAAGAGCACCTGGCTGCAGCCACTGTGGAGCTAACAGTCTAAAAAAAACTCTAAAATTAAGGAATTATTCACTAATGCTTTCCCCCCATATAGATCAAATCCAAATTCCATTTCACAACCGTTCTCCTGCGATCAAAAGAAAGAAATCAGAGCAAATTACCTAAAACTTCCCATTCCTCCAAAAGCTAAGGAGGTCCATTATGAAATACTCTCAGGCGTTTACCGTTCCAAAGAATTTCTCAGACATCGTTTTCCTATTGATAATAAGTCTTGTTCTTTCTGTAATGGGAATATTGATTCGACAGAACTTTTATTTTACGAATGTATATACTGTAAAGCCCCGTGGGACGATGTACACTACTGGCTTTTCCCAAAGATTCCAAACTTACTTGAATTTTCTAAAAATGATATTATTTTTGAATCTCAAAGAAAAGAAAATAAACTTGAAAATGTCTTAAATGTGATAATTATTATGGGTTCATTCATAAATGTCGATTTCTGAAAACTAAGCCATTCTTTTTCACTTTTCACGAAGAACTCTGCCTCTTCTTCTCATCTGCAAAGTTTATGGACAAAAAACAAGCTGTGGATCTGCGACAATAGCGGACATCATTTTCAAACCCCCCCCTGTGGTCTTTCGCTACTCAAGTTAAACATGATACAAGTCAATTAGATCATTTAAAAATTTTATTGTTTTTTTTTTTTCAGTGTTTCATTTGTTCCTGAGCAAATCAGTTTGGCTCAGATTAAGCTTTATAACTGGACTGTTTTATTTAATACTGAAGTCTTACTTGTAGAGCTGTCAGTGTACTTTAAATTTCACCTGTTATACTGCCTGATGTAAAATATTCTGTTCTTATTTTAAACAGCTGACTCTGAGTTAAATATAACATTAAAAATATTTAAATTCAAGAGGAAACATTTTCACTGAGAGCAAAAACAACATGTTAATGCGTGGAGATCCTGACGGCTGCTCCAAATGATCCGATTATATTTTAAATATTTGTTCAATTCTCTTCCAAACCCCAGCTGTCTATTGTAAGGGCCAGTGTCTATTAAAATAAATATAAAAGTGTTCTAACATCTTACCTCTTTCTTATTATTCAGGCATACATGTATACTATTTTTATTAATAGAGAGATTAAGCTTGTGTTTTCATACATGCAGTAATTGTGCTTAACTGCATGAAGCTCTTTAGACATTATGGAACAGATCATACATAAAAGCGAATTTTGCCAGAGTGCTTAAGATACTTTTTGAAAATTATCTTTAAAAAACAAAAAAAGAGAGAAGATCAAAAACATAATGTGTAATTTCCATTGTAAATATTAATCACAGTTAAATTAAGAGGGGATGGCAGTAAAAACTCCGGAACGGTGATGTCATCAAGTATGCTGCTGTTCCAATAGACTATGTGCACCTTAGCATATGCTACTTCCGGTGAGGAAACTCCTGTAGGGCACTTCGTTTCCGGTGTGATATTCGCATCTTATTTATGTTCGGGTTTTCCAAAAAAAGCCAAGCGGCGATTTACATTTCTCAAGGTGTCTTGGGCATTTACTGAATATATCTGTAGATGATGTTCATCGACTTATTATATTTTTCCCTCGCGCCTCAGAGCAAAAGAGAGAAGGGATTGAAATTTCTCAGTATTTGTATATAGAATTCCCTCATTTATCGTGGGTGTTGTTCTAAAAATAACCAGCGATAGGTGAAATCTGCGAAGTAGCCAGCTTTATATTTTACAATTTTTTTAAAATGTAAGGCTGTAAAACCCATCACTACACACTTTATACACTTTTCTCAGAAAGGCATGAACAGTTTCACACTTTTCTCTCTTGTTTAAACTCTCAAAGCTCAAACCTTCGTAAAAAAAAAAAAAAAAGTGATCGGGATGCAGAACACAATGTGCTTTAAAAAAAAAAAAGCATGCAAAATTGCACTAAAAGAATCCGCGAAACAGCGACGCTGCAAAAGGTGAACCGCGTTATAGCGAGGGACCACTGTAATTGTAAGTAATAAGTCACAACATACTCTTCGTAAATACTAATATATACAGACCCTTACCTGCAATCAATCATGTATTTTTTTTATATCCTGTGGCTTTTTTTCACGGTTTGTTGACATCCTGTGTAGGTGTGTACTGATATCGACATAACGGGGAAACATCTGGCTTTGACTATTGTTCACCTGTAGTTTGAATGCTGGACATTTGCCTGTTTAAATCATAAGAACTGTCACTATAGAGAGATGTGCTTCTGAATGTGGACAATGTGTCTTCTGCATGCAGTAATGTAGTTCTGCTTGGGTTGAGTGATGTAAACAAACAATCGATCTACGCTTTTCAAACATCAAAATTGATCATTTGATTTTTTTTATGACACAGCAATGGTGAGTGTTACCACCCTCTGCTCTTTGTAACTTAATGTAATCTTTCCGTTTTCGTATTTTGGACATGATTTTTGAGTTCACCTTTGCAGTAGCAATTGACTGCCAAATAAAGCTACCGGAAATGTACAACCCTACATCCGGTCTTAAAACAGGAAGTTAGCATTTTCTTGTGCGCAGGGTCTATTGTAAAATGATCGTGCTGCGTTCTTGCATTTTTGGGAAGTTCGGACTCCCGTGTGCGCCTAAGAAGTCTGGACTCACGTACTTTAGAATTGAGAAACGTCCTTTGTTTTTGTGTTGTGTCCCGTATTGCAATATGTTGGACGTGTTTCTACCTAGTGTGGAAGTCATGGGTTTCAGGTCACTGTTGAGGTCATGTGTTTCCAGTTACTGCAGAGCTCCACAGTGGCTGCAGTGAGACCCTTTGCTTTGTCAATATAAGACAGGCTACAGGCTATCTTGAAGGGCTGCAGTCCCTCAACAATATTCCACCTTGTAGAACATAATTAAATGTGGAAGAAGCGTTGATACAGATGGGCAAACAAAAATAAATAAAAATGTGGGACTGAAAAGCTAAGTGAGAAAAAGAAAAAGAACTTGAAAACAGATGCAGCAAAATGTGTCAACAGTAATACTAGTGTGGGGTGGCTGTAGCTCAGGTGGCAGAGCAGGTCAGCCACTAATCAGAAGGTTGGTGGTTCGATCCCAGGCTGCATGCCAGATATCCTTGGGCAAGATACTAACCCCATGTTTGCCTACTGGTGGTGGTCAGAGGGCCCGGTGGCGCCAGTGTCCGGCAGCCTCGCCTCTGTCAGTGCGCCCCAGGGCACTGATAGAGCTTTACAGCACTGATAGAGCTTTACAGTACACTTTAGGGACTTACTTACTTAGTCCTTAGGGACTTGTTGCTTTTATACAAATGATTTTTTTTACAAATGCAGGCCATTTACCATAGCAGCAGCCAATCTAAAGTCCTTGCAGTCACAAGAGGCGGCTATTGCTAGAACAAGCCAAGAAAAGGGCAGCAAGAGTGGACCTCTTCCTGATGTACTCATGGATTGTTGTTGTTTCATCCTGGATAGTTGTTCTGACACACATTTGTCCGTGGCATCCTTCCTTCCACTTAGCTTAGCCTGAGGTTGCTGAACTTTGGGTGAAACCCTCCATGGCAAGGAACTTCCTTGTCTTGATGTCAGTAGCTTCTATTTCCTCCTTTGGCCAGCTGATTATCTCAGAATGGTATCTCACAATTGGCAGGACGTGTATAATAATGTATAGGGCTGATACTTTATTTATTTTTCTTCCCAGTCCAGGCCTGCCCAAAGGTGTTCTATTTGGTTGGAAGAAGGTCTTCCATCTTGGACTTGCTCATCCATGACTTTATGGGTCTTGCTTTGTGCACTGGTGTGCAGTCATGTTGAAACAGGAAAGGGCCATCTCCCTGTTGGGAGCACAAGTGTTCCTTTCACTTAAACTAGGGGACCGAGCCCAACTCCTGAAAATGCTCCAAACCATAATACCCCCTCCACCAAACTTTACTCTTGGTTTGTGTCAGTCAGACAAGGCAAGGCAAGGCAAATTTATTTGTATAGCACAATTCAACAACAAGGTGATTCAAAGTGCTTTACAGAGACATTAGAAACAAAAACAAATAAAAAGCATGATTTAAAATTGATTAAAACAAGCAAACAAACAAACTAACTAAACACACACATTTCACACCTGTTCGCGCGATCTGAACCCTTATCGTAAGGGGAGCTACCAGTCCTTCTGTGGACGAGCTACTTTCTATTTTAAATTCCCTGAATTTAAAATACTCTCTAGACCCAGTCTAGACCCAGCTGGGGAGCTACCCAGAGCTCTAAACCCACTTAACAAACAAACAAACAAACAAACAAACAAACAAACAAACAAACAAAACAGTATATAAAATCAAAACAGATAAAATCAGAACAGTAGATAAAATCAGTTTTGAAATTTAAGCTTAACAAACAAACAAAACAGTATATAAAATCAAAACAGATAAAATCAGAAATAGATAAGATCAGTAGTTAAATGTAAGTTTTGAAATTTAAGCTTAAAAGTGTGGATTTGGTGCTTTATTCAAATGCAGCTGAGAACAGGTGAGTCTTCAACCTGGATTTAAATAAACTGAGTGTTTCAGCTGATCTGAGGCTTTCTGGGAGTTTGTTCCAGATATAAGGAGCATAAAAGCTGAATGCAGCTTCTCCATGTCTGGTTCTGACTCTGGGAACTGATAAAAGACCGGATCCAGATGACCTGAGGGATCTGGAAGGTTCATACTGGGTCAGGAGGTCACTGATGTATTTTGGTCCTAAACCATTCAGAGCTTTATAGGCCAGCATCAGAACTTTAAAGTCTATCCTCTGACGGACAGGCAGCCAGTGTAAAGATCTCAGAGCTGGACTGATGTGGTCCACTTTTTTGGTCTTAGTGAGGACTCGAGCAGCAGAGTTCTGAATGAGCTGTAGTTGTCTGACTGATTTTTTCAGGTAGACCTGTAAAGATGCTGTTACAGTAATCAAGCCTACTAAAGATGAATGCATGGACTAGTTTTTCCAGGTCCTGTTGAGACATCAGATCTTTTATCCTTGATATATTCTTGAGGTGATAGTAAGCTGATTTTGTTATTGTCTTAATGTGTTTTTCTAAGTTTAGGTCTGCATCCATCACTACACCCAAATTTCTCGCCTGGTTTGTGGTTTTTAGATGTATAGATTGAAGTTCTCTGGTGACCTGTAATCGTTTTTCTTTGGCGCCAAAGACTATTACCTCAGTTTTGTTTTTGTTTAGCTGGAGAAAATTGTGGCACAACCAGTCATTGATTTCCTCAATGCATTTACCAAGAGCCTGTACAGGGCCTCGGTCTCCTGGTGACATTGTGATATATATTTGTGTGTCATCTGCATAGCTGTGGTAGTTTATTTTGTTGTTCTTTATAATCTGGGTGAATAATCTGAGACAAGTACCATTCTCCTGGCAACTGTCAAAGCCAGATTCCGACACATCAAATTCCCCAGGGAGGATATGAAAAGTGGCAGGTTAGTCTTCTTAGACTGTGAAATTTCCATCAGTAATGGGGAACATCTAAAAGCTGATGTGTACCGGAAACCTACACATATGGATCAGTATTTAATGTTTGACTCTCATCATCCACTGGAGCACAAACTGGGTGTCATCAGAACGCTACAACACAGAGCGAACACCATCCCCACAGATTCAGCAGCCAGGGAAGCAGAACAACATCACATCAAGAAGGCTCTGAGTAACCGTGGTTATCCCAGCTTGACTTTTGTCAAAGTTGGGAAGGCGCCTAAAGAAAGCACCAGCTGATCCAGGAGAGAAGGGCAAGCGCTGCCTAAACGAAAACCTGTAGTGATCCCGTACGTGTAAGGAGTACAGTTGAGACACATTTTTTCTAAACACCACGTCTCTGTGGCTTTAAACCCCAAAACACGCTGTGCCAAAAATTGGTCCACCCCAAGGATCGGGTCCCCCGACACAAACAGAGTAACATAGTGTACGCTGCCAGGAGTATTGCCAGCATTTATACATCAGGGAAACCAAACAACCTCTGGTGAAGCGGATGGCACAACACAGAAGAGCCACCTCTTCAGGCCAGGACTCTGCAGTCTATTTACACCTACTGGCCAGTGGACACTCTTTCAATGATGAGGATGTACACATCCTAGACAGGGAGGAACGCTGGTTTGAGTGCGGAGTCAAGGAAGCCATTTATGTGAAAAGGGAAAGACCATCTCTGAATCGCGGAGGGGGCTTAAGAGTACACCTTTCACCATCTTACAATGCTGTGACTGCAGCCATTCCCCAACTCTTTGTGAATGGTATTCATGGCCATTGATCAGTGGTCTTTGATCAGTGGTTGTTGATCAATGGTCATGAGAATTTGCATAATTATGATGAAGGTGACCTCCCAGCCGATTGTTCCTTCCGTGGGCTGGTTTCAGTCATTATGCAAATGTACAGTTTATAAGATTGGGGGAAACCTGCAGTCATCCATGTGACTTCTTCAGTGTCAGCTGAGTGACGAAACATTTCTCCCAATGAAAACGCTACGTCCAGATGAACAGACTCAACTTTTGGAGGCTCAGCGTCTGCTGTTCACATGACTGTGGAATATTTAGTAGCAAGGACATTTCACGACTGAGCTTGCACTGGAATTCACTGAGGTCTTGAGATCAACTCATTCTTTCACAAATCTTTGTAGAAGAAATCTGCATGTCTAGGTGCTTGATTGATTCCATAGCCACAGGTGCATAAAACCTGTGGCCATGGAATTGATTGGAAGACCTGAATTTAATGATTTGGATGGTTGATTTTTTTTACTTTTGGCAATATAGTGTATTTTGATGCCAAGTCATGTAAGGAAAAGAAGCTGACTCTGCCCCAAAACAATTAAAAAACTAATATTTTCAAATAAAAGTCCTTACTTATAAGAATTGCAGATGTTGCTGCTTGGTCTTCACTTGTTTAAGTGGAAAAATCCCAGATTTTTCTGTGTGGGAAAATGCTAGTAAATCACAAGTTTCTGAAATACGCAGACCAACCCATCGGAAACCAATAACAAATCTGGGTTCAAAGTCACATTTATTTCCCCCATTTTAATGCTCACTTTGAACTTTAGGAGGCCATCTTGACCATGTCTAGATACCTGAATGCACTGACTCGGTTGCATGTGATTAGCTGATTAGATATTTGTTTTAATGACTAGCTAAACAGGTGCACCTAGTAAAGTAACCAGTGATTGCATTTGTAAAGCATTTGCTGCAATTTTCATAGCCTCCTCTATCAGTTGTTTTATCTCACTTGTGAAATGAAACTTTCTATAGTTCAATTTTAGCAGATGACAGCTTGCGACAGTTTCTAAAATGTGCAATAGTGATTTTATTTACCATAGATCACCACTTGCTTGAAGCTGGAACAAGTAGATGCTTTTTGTAGTTGAATTTTTACTATAAATAAATCAATAAGTCATAATCATGAAAAAGTTATCATAAATAAGTCATGAAAGATAGGATGAATTTAAGATAACAATTGCTCTTTCAGCTTGTTTTTAAGTTTTTTGTTTTTGTCAGCCTTCCCTACAGTTTTCTCTTCTAGCTTGGTTCATCATGAATTGGTGGCAAACTACAGCCACTTGTTTTGGGTGAAAGGATCACAGCCTGAACTGGTGCCATACATGCTGCTGGCCCACATTGATGTAGTACCTGCTTCAGAGTCAGATGGTTGGGAAGCGCCACCATTTTCTGCAAAGGAGATCGATGGCTTCATCTACGGCAGAGGAACCATAGATGACAAAAACAATCTAATGGTGTGAAAACATTACTTTTGTGTGAGCTTACTTTTAAACAGACTTGAGGTATATTTGGCTAAACAGCTGATTTATTTCTTCTAGGGAATACTTCAGGCGCTGGAGTACTTGCTGTTAAAGGGCTATGCTCCACGCAGGGGATTTTACATCGGTCTTGGTCATGATGAAGAAGTATGTTAACAGTTTCACTATGACATTACAAACTTAAGTGGGATTGGAAATATCACATTTTAATGGCTGTGCTCTTCAAAATCTCTTTTTTTAAGATCAGTGGTCTCAATGGAGCGATGAACATAGTGCGTATTCTGAAGCAACGTGGTGTCCAGCTGTTGTTTGTCATGGATGAGTGCCTGACTATACTTGATGGAATCATTCCTGCTATTGAAGGACCTGCTGCTCTGTAAGAACCTGCCTGAACATGTGTTGTGCACTTGTGTTGATCACATCTTATGTGTATGTGTACGATTTATGATTTGCAGAATCGGGTTAAGTGAAAAAGGCCAGGCCGTTATAAAGCTTAGTGTGTCTGTGGCCCCTGGTCACTCCTCGATGCCTCCCAGGGAAACTAGCATTGGGATCTTAGCCACAGCAGTCAAAAGGTGAGAGGAACATTGTTTTTTAAACTATAATGAGTTCTGTTTAGCTTCTCTGTTCATATGTTTCACTGCCTTCCATAATTTTACTACCCCATGTTTAAAAAGCTAGTATAAAAGATTTAACTGTGATCCTGTTTCCTCAGACTAGAGGACAACCCAATGCCGAGGTTATTTGGTTATGGTCCTGAAGGTGACACCTTTGAGCATCTGGCCCACAAGGTAGGGTAATCTAAATACTTCTTTACTAGTAGTATACTCATGTACTCATTCTTTACCAACTACTAATTCTTTGCCTTCAGTTCAGTTTACCACTAAAGTTCATAATGTCGAATTTGTGGCTCTTCTCTCCGCTCCTTAGCAGGTAATAACTGCTAAATATCATTTAAATATAAATTCAAATGTCATGTTTTCTTGTGATTGGTTCCAGTGAAATAGACCAGTTTTTATGTTTCAGGATACTTGAAAGAAAACCAGTATCTAATGCATTTGTAAGGACTACCACAGCAGTCACCTTTTTTAATGCAGGAGTAAAGGTGCAGTGATTATTTTAAATTGAATGTAATTCACAAGAAGTAAGATTTTAAGCCTGTTACTTTTCTTTGTAAAAATTCAATATCTCCCTCCCTCTGCAGATAAATGTTATTCCTTCCCTTGCTGAAGCTTATGTAAATCTACGAATTCACTCAGCGCAGTCGGTACAAGAGGTAGAGTCCTTTTTGAGAATGAATGCCTTACTATGTACACTTTGACATGAATATGAGATGTGTGCTGTCTTTTTTAGGTACTGGACATCATCAAGGATACGGTGGGCGACCAGCGAGTGAAGGTAGAACTTGTTGATGGATTTGACCCTCTACCCATCAGCGGTGCTGATGACAAGGCCTTTGGCTTCCAAATTATTAAGAAAACGGTGCTGGACTTGTTTCCAACAGTTACAGTTGCTCCAGGTAGGGTTCATACAGATTTGTATGGAAGCATTTTAAAGCATCTTTCAGGACATTATAAGTAATTTAATATCATATTTAAATGTGCAGCTATCTGTATTGGAAACACAGACAGTCGACACTTCGTCGACCTGACCAAAAATATTTATCGGTTTTCCCCGGCTTGGTTTAAGCCAGGTGACTTTGAGAGGTGAGAATTCAGCAGCTTTTAATACTGTCAAAATATATTTTCACCAAAAATGTCTGCAGACCTCAATTTAAAATTGAACAAATACAGTAAGAAGAATTCCACGTGCAGTGATTATTTCTCAACTCTAGAAACAGATCATGCAGCATGAATAGAAGAGGGGAATATATAAAATACTTTCTTGTTCCAAGTACCATGAATCCTTTTTTTCCTTTGTTTCTCAGATTCCATGGCATCAATGAAAGGATTTCCACTAAGAACTACGAGGAGATGATTGTTTTTTACTTCAATTTGATCCAGAACTGTGACATTAGGAAGCTCCCTGAGCCCCACAGCTCTGTCCATGAACTCTAAGCAATTGACAACATTGGTGATAAGATAAACACATGAATAGCATACAAAATGCATTGATATTGCACTAAATAACTTTTGCATTATAGAATCAGAAACTACAATTTTGCTAATTTCAAAGTGGGATGTACTTTTATCTGTTATGTGGACTACTGACTCTTTTCAGTGATATGTGAGTAGATAGAGCACTGACCTTTCTGCAGTAAAATCACTGTGAATTGGCTATCTAGAATTTTGCATTCAAGATTAAGTTTTGGTGCTCTATGCAGACTGATGTACTATTTTTTTCTGAACTCTATGGTGGTATGATATGATTCAATTAACCAATTATTATATATGTCTTATTGTGGGACACTGATAGTAGTGCAGTCATAAAGATACATGTTTTTTTGATTAGGACCGCTCATAATGAATGGTACAAATGACAGCACTACCTACAGGGATGCTTAACTTGAATCAAACACTGGACTACATGTTCAAAGAATGCTGTTTTACTGGCTGACTCATTAAAATGATTCCAGATTTGTAAATGTGATTGAATCTGTTCACAATTTTAGATAGGCTTTCTTAACACAACAGTATGAGCAATTTGACAGTTTTTAATAACCGCTCAGGTATTAAAAGGCTGATCGGGTGTTGTCAACCCAAGCCTTGTGTCACCTAGGATTTTCAGCAGCAACTTCACCTACTTCCAAGGTGCATGAAGAGGACAAGGAACTAACAACGTAGGAACTCCAGCAACACTTAAAAGTAAAGTGGAACAACTTTATTAACTGACCAACGTTCATCCTCAGATGAATAATGTAATGTAATTATAATCATATTTTATTTCATACGTTGCAAAACCTGGACTGGTTCACATAAGGATTAGACTCTGAAAGCCAAACCTCAAAAGAAAAAAATTCAGATGAAGATCATGCATTTATGTTTAAAATGATCAAAACTGACCAAATGTGACATGACATTATAGTGACCCAAATGGTAATAAAAACAAGCTGAAAACCAAAACTCAGAACAAATAGTCCAGAGTCTCTACGGCCTGTCACAGCACTTACAACTGTCTCGAAAGACTAAATTAGCTGGGCAGTTTTGGATCCACGTGATGCCATTGGCACAGCTGTAAAAAGAACCTGGAGCGTCAGGTTTGGCATAGAGCCCACCAATTTTTGTAGCACAGAAGTTGTCAGTGGTTGTAGTAGTGATTGATGGTCTGGGATGAGGCAAAATGTGATCCTTATTTGTTGATGTCTCCTGATTCAGGTTTGTGTGAGCAGTTGGAAGTGGAGGAAGATCTGTAGAAACAATAGCTATAAAGTTATACTACTACTACTACTACTAACAACAATAATAATAATAATACTTATTATTATCATCATAAATTATTATTATTACTTATCAGTAAGTGAAATTAAATTAAAGAAGTTAACTTTTAGTTAATATAATATAAAAAAATATCCTACATAAAACCACGGCTATATTAGGGTGCGCAAATTAATAGTCAGTTAATAAATTAAACATTTGCTAGTGTGCATGTTAGTAGCATACAAGCTCTTTATTAGTCAAAGTTGTTAATAATGCCAACAATAAAATTCTTCGCAAAACCTTTTTTTTTTAACAATTAGGCCAATAATTTTCCTAAATTACGAAATTTTCCTAAAACATTTGTAATTACTGCTTGCTAATTAGTAAGCAAGGTGTTGTACATGGATGTAGGGGCCTATAGTCAATACTCTTTGATAGCCCTAATAACTGCAGTTGTTTCTTATGAACTGCAAATGTTAATAATGTTCAGATAACCTCCTATTAAATGATGGTCTCTTAAAATGTGCTTCCATTTGCTCCTTGTTCTAAAGTGAGGTGTAAGTCACCAGAAATTTGACACTTGGCACACATGGGCTCCGTACGAGTTCTTCCTCTTTACACTTCCCTGTTGCAATTTATATGTCCTTTTCTCAGGTGTTTCAATAAACCTTAATCAAATTTGGAGTTATACACACATTTTATTTGAATATTTTTTAATGGACAACTTAAGACATTTTAAAATGGTATTAAAATATTTTTACATGTTTTTTCCTTATCTTTATTTTTATTTTTTAAATGTTTAGAACAGATCTCCTCCTTAAACTTTCTGTTTATTTCAGCTGACCAGCTTTCGGTTTGCAAAAGGCCAGAAAGCTATTCAACAGTGTCTCTCTGTTTCATATTATATAGATCCTGTCTGGGTTAATAAGTGTCAGTGTAATAGTAGCTTTCGAGCATTTGCTGTGAGTGAAAATTCAAATCCCGAGTTCAAAGATTTAACCAGTATTCATCTGGATACATTGAACACTTGTTTTGTGTTTTATTTAATAAAAATAGATCATCCTCAAGTGCTTTTATGACAAATTGACCAGTCTTTTATTGCTAAAGAGCAAATAATGTTAGGATTGTCACTGATGTGCTGAAGCCTTCTTACGTATTTCATTTAACAAACATTAGGAAGCTATGATAGAATACAGATATCCCAAATAAGGCATTAACAGCCTTTATATTGACTAATTGGAAAATATGCATACTAATAAGTAACTGGCTAGCTGTCCAAAAGTTGATTCTGTTCATCTGGACGTAGCGTTTTGTGGGAGAAACGTTTCGTCACTCATCCAAGTGACTTCTTCAGTTTCAGCAGACTGCAGGTTTCCCCAAATCCAAAACTGGCTAGCTCAAAACAAACATAAAATGCTAATGTAGGAATTTTATTACCTGGAAACAAAAGAGAGCGAAGAGAACCGATGAGGGGGTATTGTCCCTGTCCACAGAACTGTCCATTAAAGTCATCTAGATCCAGAGCCCAGACAAAGGCTCCTCCAAAAGTGTTGTTTTTTAGGTAACGGACCTGAAGCAGTAACAATCGAAACAACTTAATAACAGTATGCACATTTTAATGTGATATGTTGTTTTAGTACTAATGTTATCTGGCAAAGAAAAACTGAGCAACATCCAGATGCACATGTCTACCTTAGTCATAAAACTTTCTTTATTGTCATATCCAACCCACTCGTTTTGTTTGGTGGCATATGGGACTTTCTGGTCCTCAATCAAGTGGACACTGGCCCCTTGAAGAAAGGTGCAAATCTGAAAACAGATAAAAAATGCATTCTGTGTGGTAACTTGACATATTAACATTGATCTGCTACTAAGACATAGAAACTGACTTAAAATGAACATATTAATATGAGAGTGGGGATTTCTTTTTACCTCATAATAAGACCAAATGCCGGGCTCCCTTGTAAATGTGCCAGCAGCAGCAGGGCTGCTGGCAGGGGCTCCAACTTGACTGGATTGAGTAGAAAGACGAAACGTGCGTCCGTATGTAGCAAAGCCCATATTTAACTTTTGTACAGGTGTTCCCTTTTCTGCCCAGTACCTCATAGCAAAATCCTAAAATGTAAACATATGTAAGTTATATTGTCATTAATACTAGTATTATCAGGTTCAGTGACTCATTGACTTTATAAATAATTTGTGATTTAAATTCTCAAGTGTTAGAATTAGAGAAGGGTGTAAAAATGGTGACAATCAATGTCAATCCATCGACAGTTGGTTGAGAACTGTGTGGAAAAGTGGAGCGTGGCTGGGAGCAATTGCAGTCTAAAACAAAGCACTCAGAGAGCACAACTGTCCCTGAAGGGCAAGGGCTATACTAAAAGTTTGGTGTTTTATGTTTCACTGGTATTGTTATCCCCAATAATGATATCTGCATTGTTTTCATAGTCATTTCTGCACTATATTAATATTTTTGTGTCATTGTGAAGTCATATAATGTTATATCAAAAAATTTTCTAAAGAGCTCAGAAAAAGAAAGCGCTTATGTTCCCCTTTGACAAATATATTGCTTCAAAATTTGGAGATGATTTGATCGAAATGAAAGCTTTTTCCTAATACATACTAAAAGGGTGTATTTTTCATCTTTATTCATATGATTGGATCAGAATTAGCTGAAATCTTTGTGATTTACATGCAAATCTACATGCTTGAGATTTGAACATTTTTAACATATTTTCAGTCATTGTGTAATTTTGAGAAATATTATAGTGTCATAGTGATGTTGTAGTGTCTTGTGCAGCTCTCTCCATACCCTTTTATATGATATATAACTCAATATGGTTGTTTGAATTTATTTCATAAAGGTCAAAGGTTTGGCCAACCTAGGTACACATGCTCCCCAAGACCTAGTATATTGTTGTGAAGTCTGAACATGACCCATAAAAAAATTGTGTATGTAAAGTTTTTACTAGTTTTCACATTGACCTGATTTTCATGAAAATTAAATGACCTTAGATCAGCTTGTTGGTATCTATCATTTCATAAAATTTGAAACACTAGACCGCTAACAAACAGACAAAGAAACAAACGGAATGGATTACATAATCCCTCTTTTTCAGGGAGAAAAATGAACCCATCTACTCACAGTATTTAAGTAAACGTGGTCCCCAATATCTTGGGATCCTTTGTATAAGGGGCTGTTATGTCCTGTGACACTCTCCCAGGTACCATGAAAGTCATATGTCATCACATTAATAAAATCGACATACCTGATAAAGTGCATGAGAGGTCAAGGTCAGCAAAACAGGTTTTGCAGGGCATGCAATGTGATATTACTAATAAGCTTACTTTGACATCTCTGAGACTTCATAACCGGCATCAATGGTTCCTTTACCAGCAGACACAGCAGCAGAAATCATTAACCTGGGCTGTCCTGTTGATGTTCCCTCTGCCTCAAAGGCCTGTAGTAGCTCCTATAAACCACAGAAAAGAAAGGTAACTTCGTGGTTCATGCCAATCATCAGTAACTCCAAATCTGACCTTGCATAACACTGTGAATCTCTGCTTGTCTTCCAGAGGGCTTCCTCTTGCTGCAGGGTATTCCCAGTCTAGGTCTAGTCCATCAAAACCAAATTTTCTCAGTAGTTTGATAGAAGATTGTATAAATGTATTTCTTTTGGCTTGCGTTGACACCATAGTAGTGAACCTATGAAACCGATTGGCAAAAGAAAGGCACAATTAAAAAGATCTGTATAAAGAGAAAATTTATGATTCATTATTGTTTTATGCTTAGTGTCACACTTTTGCGTTCCGAAGTTCCAGCCTCCAACTGCCAGCAGGGTTTTAAGATTTGGATTCCTGTGGGAATGTAAAGATACAGCAGCAAAGATTATTTTTTCTCAACATTTTGTAAGTGATATGAGGAGAAAATAGACTAACCTTTGTTTGAGTCCATTAAAGGATCTATAGAGTTCCTCATCATTCCATTCTATGGTCACTAATTCATTTGCCTCATTAATACCAGAAAAGGCATAGATTAGGTGCGTACAAAGGTTTGGATCAATATTTGAAGGCATAAACCTCCCATTGCCAGGTCTGTATTGGGACCAGTTTGTGAAGTAACACACAAGTCTGGAGGATGAGACTGAATATGAAAGAACATTTTTCAATCTCTTTAAAACATTATATGACTGTCCAATATAAAAGGGTTGGTACAATTTATGAACTCACCCAGACTGCCAAAGGCGAGACAGAGACCTTAACAGTTGCATTTTTTTGTTACATACAAATAGTTAAATATAAAATTTGCATTTGCAAAATCTGTATTTCAATTTCCCTTACCTGAGATCACAATTAGGATGCGCATGATAGCTGAGGTCAGACTGGTAATGTAATAAAACAGTGCAGTAAAGAAAAAAAAAAAAGCAGAATCTATGATAATCATTAACTCAAAGTAAACCAAATGTCCTAAATTTAAGGACATTCTGGTATTGCTTCATAAGTCAAATAGTAACTGATTCATGAACTCACTCACACACACACACACACACACACACACACACACACACACACACACACACACACACACACACACACACACACACACACACACACACATTGTTTTGAAAGCCTCCACAACGTTTGCAGAAAACCTAAGATTGCTCATCACATAGCTTGCAAACACCTGGACCTGAAAGTTAAAATTACGCGGATATACAAAAAACAGCTGTCTTACTATTTTACATATGTTCCCCGCCTGTCTGCTTGTCTGTGAACTACTCCTACACCGTTAGGAGCTGAGGAACCAAAACCGTCACATGGGTACATCTTAGGCCACTGAAGGATCTTACCTGATATTATGACGTCATCGTGTTTCCTAGCAGCCCCCTACCAAGCAGCAGTTTAGTAGTTATACACCTATAAAAGAAACTTAGCATCTTAATTTCATTACAGTAAAATCAAATTATATGCACAAATGTTGAATATTATAATGAATATATTATGGTCTGATCATGTTGTCTGGCAGCTTCCCAGTGACAGACTGAAATGACAGTAAAGCAGGACCTGAACATTGCAGAAGACCCACAAAATGTAATTTCTATAATTTGCCTATGCTTTATTAGATATCCTAACAGGGTCAAGCAACAATATTTAGCAAAAGGAAAGGGTTTTCATTCTACTGCAGCACCACGATGGTAACAGTGGTGCAGCACCACAACAGTCAAAAGTTTACTGACGCTTTTGCACCAACATTTGTTTTACTAAAATTCAACCTTGCAAAAAAAAAACCTCAAAGCCATTTTTAATGTTAGCAATTGTTAAATATTATATTGAGCTGTGCATTGAAAAAGCTCGAGTACCAATGATGTGGAATTGCAGCGAGTATTATACTGACACATAATTTATTTTGGTGTTTCCTCAAAACAAAACCTAATTTTCAGCTTGGTCAGATGGCTGGAAAGTGCATGTGCTTACTTGTTGGCTCAATTTATGTCAGCTGTTTGTTTGTAAAGCTCTGACTCACTCTTTCTTTCTACCGTGCTGCAGCAGCCACTCTTCTCCTTTATTAATTCAACTATTCAAATAATGGTTTAACCTTTCACCGTGGTGTTGAGACCTTTATTGTGTTTGAGCCAGCCGTTACAATGCTGGCACAGGGACAGCCACAGCAGGTTTCGAGGAAAAGAAAATGCCAGATAAATGCCAGACAAACAGAAAAAAAGGAAACATGGCCAGATTTGTATTTGTTGTACAATCTTTTAGTTACCTTCATGTAAAGTTTAACCAAACCTGCTCCAGTTTCAAGTACATTAACTGGGTGTACAATTTTCAATCCAGAGACCAAAAATTCAATATTGTTCATCTAATTCTAACCTTTAAAGAAAAAAATCTGCAGCTAGCTGCAAATCTTGGCAAACCCATCCTAGCTTTAAAATGGACCTATATGTAGTTCAGGCTATAGTAGCTGCATTACATAATGTGTATTGCAGAGTACTGGGTACATTTGCTTAATGGTTAATACAGTTTTTAGAATTTATGGCTTTATTGACTGTCCAGGCAGTGTGGTTCCCATAAAAAATAAAAAGAATAAAAAACCATTTTTGCTAGATCAAGACAACTTTTATTCAGTGTCAATTAGGTACAGCATTTGCATGCATCACTGTAAACAAGATAATTTGGACATGTCTGGATGTAGACATGTCCATGGACACACTGATAAAAGGTGTGGGGATCCTCATCATTTACATACAGGCCATCTGGCTTTTCAGCGCAGAATCCACTTCCAGAAACAGGACTTGAGGTTGTTTTGGCAGTAGTAGCAGTAGTGGTAGTAGTAGCCGTAGTAGTGGTAGTAGCTGTTGGGCCAGGAGGGATCGTAGAGACGAGTGGTGGATGTGTGGTTACCGGTGGAGGTGGTGGAGAATCTAGTAAATACAGTAAGTACATATATATATATATATATATATACAGTGGGGCAAAAAAGTATTTAGTCAGCCACCGATTGTGCAAGTTCCCCCACCTAAAATGATGACAGAGGTCAGTAATTTGCACCAGAGGTACACTTCAACTGTGAGAGACAGAATGTGAAAAAAAAATCCATGAATCCACATGGTAGGATTTGTAAAGAATTTATTCGTAAATCAGGGTGGAAAATAAGTATTTGGTCAATAACAAAAATACAACTCAATACTTTGTAACATAACCTTTGTTGGCAATAACAGAGGTCAAACGTTTACTATAGGTCTTTACCAGGTTTGCACACACAGTAGCTGGTATTTTGGCCCATTCCTCCATGCAGATCTTCTCGAGAGCAGTGATGTTTTGGGGCTGTTGCCGAGCAACACGGACTTTCAACTCCCGCCACAGATTTTCTATGGGGTTGAGGTCTGGAGACTGGCTAGGCCACTTCAGGACTTTCAAATGCTTCTTACGGAGCCACTCCTTTGTTGCCCGGGCGGTGTGTTTTGGATCATTGTCATGTTGGAAGACCCAGCCTCGTTTCATCTTCAAAGTTCTCACTGATGGAAGGAGGTTTTGGCTCAAAATCTCACGATACATGGCCCCATTCATTCTGTCCTTAACACGGATCAGTCGTTCTGTCCCCTTGGCAGAAAAACAGCCCCATAGCATGATGTTTCCACCCCCATGCTTCACAGTAGGTATGGTGTTCTTGGGATGCAACTCAGTATTCTTCTTCCTCCAAACACGACGAGTTGAGTTTATACCAAAAAGTTCTACTTTGGTTTCATCTGACCACATGACATTCTCCCAATCCTCTGCTGTATCATCCATGTGCTCTCTGGCAAACTTCAGACGGGCCTGGACATGCACTGGCTTCAGCAGCGGAACACGTCTGGCACTGCGGGATTTGATTCCCTGCCGTTGTAGTGTGTTACTGATGGTGACCTTTGTTACTTTGGTCCCAGCTCTCTGCAGGTCATTCACCAGGTCCCCCCGTGTGGTTCTGGGATCTTTGCTCACCGTTCTCATGATCATTTTGACCCCACGGGATGAGATCTTGCGTGGAGCCCCAGATCGAGGGAGATTATCAGTGATCTTGCATGTCTTCCATTTTCTGATGATTGCTCCCACAGTTGATTTTTTCACACCAAGCTGCTTGCCTATTGTAGATTCACTCTTCCCAGTCTGGTGCAGGTCTACAATACTTTTCCTGGTGTCCTTCGAAAGCTCTTTGGTCTTGGCCATGGCGGAGTTTGGAGTCTGACTGTTTGAGGCTGTGGACAGGTGTCTTTTATACAGATGATGAGTTCAAACAGGTGCCATTCATACAGGTAACGAGTGGGGGACAGAAAAGCTTCTTACAGAAGACGTTACAGGTCTGTGAGAGCCAGAGATTTTCCTTGTTTGAGGTGACCAAATACTTATTTTCCACCCTGATTTACGAATAAATTCTTTACAAATCCTACCATGTGGATTCATGGATTTTTTTTTCACATTCTGTCTCTCACAGTTGAAGTGTACCTCTGGTGCAAATTACTGACCTCTGTCATCATTTTAAGTGGGGGAACTTGCACAATCGGTGGCTGACTAAATACTTTTTTGCCCCACTGTGTGTGTATGTATATATATATATATATATATATATATATATATATATATATAGAGGAGGGAGACGAGGAACCATCATGGAAGGACAGGCCCCTGCACGGTATGTACCACCGGCAGATAGAGGAGGTGGCTGATATCCAGAAATCCTACCAGTGGCTGGACAAAGCTGGACTGAAAGACAGCACAGAGGCACTAATCATGGCAGCACAAGAACAAGCTCTGAGTACAAGATCCATAGAGGCTGGGGTCTATCACACCAGGCAAGACCCCAGGTGCAGGCTGTGTAAAGATGCCCCAGAGACAATCCAGCACATAACAGCAGGGTGCAAGATGCTAGCAGGCAAGGCATACATGGAACGCCATAACCAAGTGGCCGGCATAGTGTACAGGAACATCTGTGCCGAGTATAACCTGGAAGTCCCGAGGTCAAAATGGGAGATGCCCCCAAGGGTGGTGGAGAATGACCGAGCTAAGATCCTGTGGGACTTCCAGATACAGACGGACAAAATGGTGGTGGCTAACCAACCGGACATAGTGGTGGTAGACAAACAGAAGAAGACGGCCGTAGTGATCGATGTAGCGGTTCCGAATGACAGCAATATCAGGAAGAAGGAACACGAGAAGCTGGAGAAATACCAAGGGCTCAGAGAAGAGCTGGAGAGGATGTGGAGGGTGAAGGTAACGGTGGTCCCCGTGGTAATCGGAGCACTAGGTGCGGTGACTCCCAAGCTAGGCGAGTGGCTCCAGCAGATCCCGGGAATAACATCGGAGATCTCTGTCCAGAAGAGCGCAGTCCTGGGAACAGCTAAGATACTGCGCAGGACCCTCAAGCTCCCAGGCCTCTGGTAGAGGACCCGAGCTTGAAGGATAAACCGCCCGCAGGGGCGTGCTGGGTGTTTTATATATATATATATATATATATATATATATATATATATATATATATATATATATATATATATATAAGTTTAGGAAATTTTGGAGAAAAAAACCTTTTCTTAACTAGAGATGATGACACTGATGAATATTAAAATGTCCATGTTTATACTTTATACTTTTTTCAGTTTACCTGAATTCAAAAGAGTGCGCAGATAACTAATGAGAGGATAATGTCCCTGTCCACAGAACTGTCCAGCAAAGTCATCGAGATCCAGAGACCAGACAAATGCTCCTCCAAATCTGTTGTCTTTCACATACTGTGCCTGTGAAATATAAACTGTGAGTTGCAATTTAAAACTACCACATTTCCACCAGTGCACAATCCAAAAGTAACCAAATGTAACCAAACTTTACCTGATGTCTGTACTACTTTAAGAGCAGTAAGATATAGCTGCCAGTTAATAAGAACATTAGGATTTGTTTTGTATTATCACCTTAAACATAAATTGGCATTGGTACCTTGATTTCAAAGCTCTGCCTGTTATCAAAGCCAACCCACTCATTGCCCTTAATGGCATAGGGCACCTTTTGCTCATCAATCCACTTTATGCTGCCTGTTTGGATGAATGTGCAAATCTGTAGAGAAGAAAATAATACTTCAACACCCTTCACACAGTTTGCGATTTATGGAAAACATTGTGGTGTAATAAATCTGAACATAAGCTGCTTTATATTAGCTGACCTCGTAGTAAGACCAAAACCCAGCTTCACGGGTGTAAGGCCCAGCACTCGCTGGTCCTGTGGCTGCAGCTCCAAGACCATTAGCAGCTGTTGATGTGGTGAATGTGCGTCCATATGTGGGGAAACCGACTAAGAGCTTTTCCATAGGAGCTCCCTGGTCCCTCCAATATTTCATAGAAAAATCCTTTGAGAGAAAAAAATAGTATTGAAGGAAACTGTTTCCAGGGCCTACTCCGTGGATCGGCTTCCTCCGAGGCGTGGACGTCTATCAGCAGAGAATGTACCTTCACCTATCAGCAGAGAATGTCCCTTAGTCTGTAACACAGTCAAATATATTCTCAAGTAATATTCAAGCATGCCATTCAGCGTGTTAGTACGAGCAGCTCGGGAGCAGCTTGGGAGAACAAGAAAACAGAGACTGCTTTAGATTGTCTTCCCAAAGTGACTCAACTTTATTCACAAGTACAACAGTTTATATAGAGGGTAAAATTCATGAGACAGCAGATTTATCAGTTTAAACCAGTACAGACCAAGATAAGGGAGCGTCTTCCTGCCCTTGGGTGAAGAAGCATCCTTTGTGTAGTGTATCAGTTCAGCTACAATTGTGATTATCTCAGCGACATATTTTCAAGGCACAAAACGAAGAGTTCTTTCATTAGTGAAATCTGAAACAAACCATTTGGCCTTCAACAGGCGTCTAAAAGATTAAGAAACTAATGTAGCTGAGGGAGTGATCTCTGTGGTATTTCAACCTTGTACCAGCCTGTGATTCTCACACATCAATTCTTGGGTCAAAGAGAAAAATAACTAAAACAAAGGGGCCTTATTGAATGACAGAGTTTTCCTGCATAATGTCACTATAAAACAATATCCAGTAAATGCTCCCATGGTACTAAAATACCTAACAAGTATATTATATAATATTATTATAATGATATTTTATAGTGATATATATATATATATATATATATATATATATATATATATATATATATATATATGAATGTTGATGAAAGTTTCACTCACCACATTGTAATATATGTTATCACCCTGATCGACGGAGCTGCGGTACAGAGGGCTGTTATGACCAGTGAATGGGTCCCAAGCTCCGTGGTAGTCATAGGTCATGACATTTATAAAGTCTAGAAACCTGTAAAACATCACCATTAAATACAATGTAACAAAATAATATCAATAATAATAATAAGTTAAATAAGTTAAGAACTTGAACATATTTAAAGTAAAAATCCTTAAAAATGCCCATGTATTCAAACTGTAACTTTAATACTTTTTATCAGCATGTATCATTCAAGAAAAATCATTCAGTGTATTCACATTATGTAACTATCTCTCTACATCATTTTTTCATGTTATTACTGTGGTTTGCTGTCTAAGCCTTTCACATTAAGCAATGTGTGTATAGTAAATAAAACCACAGGTAGCTCTTCTGATCAAATATTTGCTGTCCCTGTAAATCTGGGACCATCAGTGTTTTAGTATGAATTAACACTTGCATTTATTTAAGTAATCTCCAGTGCTGCAAAATGAAAAGTGGGATGAAATCTTTAGGATTGGAACTTTAGTGACTTCCTATCAAATAAACTCACTTTGACACATCGGCAATCTCGTAGCCGTTGTCAATGTTCCCCTTCCCACCGGCCACTGCAGCTGTGAGCAAGAGCCGTGGTTGTTTGGTCTCAGTAGCTTCTTTTTCAAAGGCAGCAAGTAATTCCTAGACGCAAGAATACAGTAGACAAGGATGATATTGTGCATTCATTTTAATAAGAAAGCATATTTTATATGTAAAATACATATAAAAGGAACGATAACATACTAAAATATAATGTGCATAGTATTAACAAGTATACATTGATTTCCAGACTAACCTGTAAGAGCACTGTGTATCTCTTCTTGTCCTCTGGTGGGCTTCCCCGTGCTCCAGGATACTCCCAGTCCAGGTCAAGTCCATCAAAGCCGTGCAGCCTCAAGAATCTGATGCAAGACTGGATGAATGTCTGGCGACTGGCAGGAGTTGAAGCCATGATGGTAAACCTATTGAGATGGAAAGTTTATAGATATATTGAGGTGATGAGGAATTTGTTGTTGTTATGTGAAATAATGTAATTCTACAGCTTTGTGATGCTGTTGTCATGTAGACTAACTGTGCAGTGCCAAAGTTCCAGCCACCAACAGCCAACAGAGTCTTCAGCTGCGGGTTTCTGTGATGGAGATGTAGAAAAACAGGTAGATTTATAATTAAGCCATGTGACTTGACAAGAATGCTACATTTTGCAAGTCCTCATTCCTCA
Organism: Rhamphochromis longiceps; assembly: GCF_057381845.1. Taxonomy (NCBI): domain Eukaryota; kingdom Metazoa; phylum Chordata; class Actinopteri; order Cichliformes; family Cichlidae; genus Rhamphochromis; species Rhamphochromis longiceps. Next base: position 23,002,721 of record NC_140576.1, read on the forward strand.
TGTCATGTAAAATCATCCAACTCTTTTTATTTGTTTACCAATTTTTTTATTCATTTAACATAACTCCTATGAAAATTTTGCATTAGAAACCCTTTACTTCAAAAATTGTGTAAGGAGTGATGATCAGTGATAGTCCTTTAATAATTCTTTGTGGTTCGAGGTGGCAGAAGTTGTCTTTAACCTGGGTTGTTTTTGGTCAGCAGGGAATGACTCTTCTGTTTGTATAAACAGGTTGAATTTTGTATAGGTCTGAAAAAAACCACAGTACTGCTAACTGGATTTTGTATCTCAGTACTGAGTCAATTTGAACCCCTTAAAACAGGTTATGTGAGGATACAGTGTCCTATTTTGTTTTAGTCAGATTCACTCCTTTCTTGTTATGTCTCATTTAATAAAAGCAAAATGCTGACTACCAAAAGCTCAACTTGAGTTTGTTTCCACAAATCATTCACATGTGACATGTCTTTTATATATGAACACAGTTTAAAATTTATCCAATTTGATGCAAAACGAATGAAGCACAAGAATGCTACATTTGAGAAATGGTGTGTGTTTCATAAAAAAAGCTTCTTATCCTGGTATAAATACAAATATATAACAGAAACTAATATAAGTTTCTATAAGAACACTTAATACGTATAAAGATTTTTAGGATATCAGAATCATGATAAGAATGCAATAAAAACAGTGGCACACTCGTGGAACATTATCAGAATCAGAATCAGAAAGACTTTATTTATCCCCAAGGGGCAATTTTACATAATAATTTTACATAATATTTACATAATATTCATCAGTGTCATCATCTCTAGTTAAGAAAAGGTTTTTTTCTCCAAAATTTCCTAAACTTATATATATATATATATATATATATATATATATATATATATATATATATATATATATATATATATATATATATATATATATATATATATATATATATATATATATATATATATATAAATGATAGGTTCTGTGTTCATTTAAAGACCACTGTCTTGTTAAATCTGTTTTATTTTGAGATTTTTGCATGTAACTCTTTCCTCTTTCCTCTTTATTTTGGCTGCACTAGTAAAATTAAAACAAATCTGTCAATAATTAAGTGCTTAGGGTTAAAAATTATTTGAATACCACTTCACCGTTCATGCCAGAACAGCTGCTGAACCTTGCACACTTTTGTTATTAATGATTGAGAACAAAGCCACGGTTAAAGTAATATTTCAACCACGCACCTGTTCTTGAGGGCATTGAAGGATCTGTAAAGAACATCATCATTCCACTCGTACATTGTTATCTCATTTGAGGGGCTGATTACAGAGAAGGCGTAGATCAGGTGTGTGCACAGGTTGGGGTCTACATTTTCAGGAATGTATCTCCCAGCACCCGGTCTGTATTGGGACCAGTTGGTGAAGTAGCATGCCAGTTTGGTTGAAGACACTTTTGCAAAGAGGAGAATTTTTTTTTCTCATTTTAAGTCATGTAATTCAGAAACACGTGTCAGTAATACATATAGATGATCAATACATACCAACTTGAAGACAAATCAAAAGGGACAAACCTGGAAAAACAAATATATTAGTTATTATTTTGCAGAATTTTACACTTTTGAATCAATTAGTAACTGAAATAATGATGATTTATTTACCAGCCAAGATTGTTACTTGAGCCATGTTGAATCAGTTGATCCTTTTTCTATCTGCAACATGTGATCTGCAACACCAACAAATAGTTATTTACGATAATTATTCAAAATTTCATGAATCACTGTAAGACTGATTTTGACAGAATCAAACTAACTCTGCGTTCTACAGCTAATTCTTCTGTGAACTGCTGCTACGCATATTAAAGTCACGAAAACCTTCTTGCGCTGATGATGAACTTTTCACAGGTAGTTTGACACAAATATTCTAGGGAGTCCTTTTTATAGTTCCGATAGGGCAGGGACAAAGGCTGTGTGCCAACAAAATGTAATAAATGCATCAGTCATAAGATGACTGCTTATAGCTTTTATTACCTGATAAATCTGACTCCAAATTTCTTCAACCTGCTACAGTGAAATCACCTCAGATCATTTCCTGCTGATAAGAGGACCTGATAACATTGTGAGCCGATGCATCGTATTTTACAGAACATCATGATCATACTGGTTTCCATAGAAATGTCTTGATAAACAGCTAACAACAAACTTCAAAGTGGTCTTTCGTTTAGTTACACACTGTTGCTTCGTGTTATGCCTCAAATAAATTAGCGCTGCAGCTTTGTATCACTTTTGTAAACAATGAGATTATTAATGATGAGATTATTTTATGAAGTAATTGATCAAATAATTGATGGTTTATTTAATAATTTGGATCATTTGGTCGATAAAAAATAGTTTGTTGGTGTTTATTTGCAATTACAAATAATCAGTCCGAAACCCAAAGATGATCATTTTTCTGTAATTTTTATATGATAAACACGTAATCACCTTTATAAATGAGATGTAATTGATAAAATAATTGATAATAGAGGTTTAATTAATGATTTGGATCATTGTTGTAGTTGTTCAGTTGTTGTTCAGTTGTTGGCATTTATCAGTCCCAAGCTTAAAGATGAACATTTTCAGAAGGATAAGAACAACAAGAAAGACAGTTTCAGGATATTATTAGATGTTTTTCCTCTCACAGAAAAACAAAAGAAAAACAAAAAAACAGCTTATTATTTTTCTTTAATCTCAACATATATTTTTCTAAATAAAAAACTTAAAGTAAATTGATAAGCTCAGTGAATGTTATTATATGATACATGATTAAAAATCTCCAAAGGATTAATTTTTATCTAGTTTTGGAACCTTCTGATCCAAATCTAACATCTTTGATAATTTGAAGTTCATTTAACATTGTTTTTCTTTCAGCTCTCTCATAGTCTTGAACCCTTTAACATTACCAGCTAACCCCTAGGTATGCTTGATTGGAGGGGCATGACAAAGATAACTCAGAGCTATAGCAGATAAACCAGAAAGATTTTAGATAACATATCGTTTTGTCTTTAAGTTAATCCCCAATGGTGTAATGATGGATTACAGTGAACCTGCCACATCGTAGTGAATTGTCCAAGGTTCAGGGGAATTAAAGTGTTTTTATCTTTTTAGTGCAATTTGTAATTAACAGTCTCTTTCAATTCGATTTTTTGTAATTTTAACACCATCATTGAGCCTTAAAACGACCTCAAGTGAACAAGAACACATGATATAATATATGAAGTCAATATTTATTTAACAAAAATCAAGCCAAAATGCAGAAGCAGTGTATGAAAGATTAATTAGATTCTATATTCACCTTTAGGAGCAATAACATATTAATGTTTTTCTGTATGACTTTCAGTCATGCAGCCTCTCACATCATTGTAGTGGAATTTTAACCCACTCTTTTTTTTAGTGTTGCTTAATTTCAGTTCACTTTCCTGTTTGTCATAGCATTTGGATTAAGCTGGAGGCTGGACTTTGGACCATTGCAACACGTTCATTCTGTTGTTTTTCAGTCATTCTGTTGTAAATTTCATGGTGTGCTTGAGGTCATTGCCCTGTTGCATGACCCAATTTTGACAAAGTTTAAGCTGACTGGGAAGACCACCAACTGTCATGAATGTTTTCCACTTGTGAAACATCCTTGTGGACAATTAGAATGATAGATTACACTATGAGATAAGTATATATATATATATATATATATATATATATATATATATATATATATATATATATATATATATATATATATATATATATATATATATATATATATACTTATCTCATGTGACTGTAACATCTGGACATGTGTGCGTTACTCATGTTCTTTCCACTCTGCAATAACATGACTGAACATTATTTTGTGGTCATGTGTTACAGTGGTTAACCCTAAATTGATGTTAAAAGCTAACTCTAAGAATGATAATAAAAGAAAGTTTTGGGTATCCCTTTAAAATTCCAAGATACAGAAGCTGGTTTCAATATTTAGTCATATGAAACATCCTAGAAATACTTTCACTTTATTTAAAATCAGATATAACAGTCTTAATACAGAGGTGGCATTAGTAGTCAAAAAAACAAACAAAAAAACCTGCTGTTACATAAATATTAATCATTTTTACTGTGAGTGAAATTAGGAGACCGGTTCATGTGTGACCTCTGATTTTATAGTTGATTTATGGCTCACAATTGATTCCTCAAATGGTTTGACATCTTGTTTCATACAGAATCAGATTTGAAACTGACAAATGAATTGTTAGTCCATGGAGAGATTTTATTTTCCTTTATTTGTAGTTCCCTTTTTGTGGCACAGTTGCGGACACGATAACCTCCATGTCTGTATGGGTTATCTCTGGGTAGTCTGGCTTCCTCCCATAGTCCTAAGACAGGCATGAGGTTAGGATATTTTATTATCTAAATTGCCCATAGGTATGAATGTGACTAGTTGTCTGTCCTGCATTTTAGCCTTGTGACAGATTGGGCACCTGTTCAGAGTATAGCCCACCTGTCACCCTAGGACAGCTGGAATAGGCTTTAGCCCCCTTGGCGACTGTGAATTGGATAAGCAGAAAAAAATTGAATTGATAGATGGTTCCCCTTCAGGTGAAAGTAGGATACTTCCCTTCTATGAAACTGCAAGTATTCAAAAATAATAGATTTCTTGAAATTAGCAGGAAAAAAAAAATGATAGAACCAATCTAGATCAGTCCTTGTAACCCATTTTTATCAACATGATAAACTGTTCCACTTCCATCTCCTGTGATCCGCAGCAAGTGTCTCTTTCCTAATAGGATAACTGAACAATGTATATTTGTATTTTACAAAAGAGATAAAAGCTTTGTTTAAAAAGAAAATCACATCTCTATAGAAAAATTATTCCAACTTTTCTACATTTTATTCCATAAATGCCTGAAAGTTGTGCTGTCTGCAAGGATAGGGAGGGCTTAAACAGCACTTTACTCTCAAGCTGTGTCCTGCTGACAAATAAAAGTTCCTCCAGGTTCTAAATTGAAGGTGGAGGATGCAGGGATAGTGAAACCACATGACAAATAGCTCTGTGTATTTCAGAAGCACAGTCTGACATCTGAGTGTTAAGCCAGGGAGTAGATGGTATTTATTGGTGAGTGCAGCTCCAGACTTCCACCAAAGTCCAACTCCCTGACGTCTCTCCTGGTTCCTGTGTACTGGCCAATGAATGAGCCATCTTCATTGAATGGTATCTCGCCCCCTTCTCCATATTCCACCAGACTGTCATCGCTGTCTGATCGCTTCATCATTGCCTCAATAGATGGCTGACCTCTTTGAAGCCCTCGTTCCTCTTCTCTACAAAAAACAATGAAGGAATGAATGATTAAAAAATAAATAAAAACTCAAGATATTATGGAAAAGATAAAAAAATAAAATGATTCAATCTTATTATAAAGTAGTTGTAAAGAATTTGCAGTACTAAATGATCATACCTGCGAGGGTAGGGGAGAGTGGACACACGTGCTATTCTAAAATATGAAAAGAATTCAGTGTGTCAGAGGACTGACTACATATTGCAAGTACAAATACAGTTTTTGCATCTTTCCAGGATCGCACAGGTATAATATCAAAGTGTCAATATTTGTTTTTTTTCATACCTTTCAAGGGATCTTTGAAAAAGAAAAGGATTGAGGTTTTGGAGGGGAAGGGTTTAGATAGAAAAGGCAGAGTAAAAAAAAGAAAAACACAGATTAATGTAATTATGATCAAAGAGTTATTATAAATCAAATGAAAATAAGATTTGAACCTGTGCATTGTGATGCTAAAATCTAATCAAAATTAAAGATACCCAATGGAGTTGTAAATCAACATTAAAGTTATAAAGAAATAATGGTATATAAGTATTTAGTTCCCTGCTGTTCCACTGATCACATACATGCAGAAGGAGGGTGCAATGTGCTAGCAAAATAAAATGTTAAGTGTAACGTGTTTATGATGAAGGACACGGGAACAGCAGTTCCACTGGGCAGCTTTAATTTATGAAACCAAGAGAAAAATGCACAGGAGCAAATGGATAATAGGTAAACAAATAGGCTGTTTTTATCTAATTTTTCAGGGTTTCAAAGTTTTAATTTTAGTTATAGTTTTCAACAGTGATAGTGTGGTGCAGTGTTACAGTATAACAATAACAAACATAATACACATCTTCCTTGTCGAGTATTATTACTGTGCAATTACAAAATAAATTACATGACTTAAGAAACATTGCAAACATTGAATACTTTGTAAAGCAGTTTGGTAAGATAATATTATTTACTGATTTGAGGTGTTGTTAAATCACAACTTCCCTCAGGGAGAAGCAGTAAAAGTTTTTGTTAGTGTCTGAATTTAAAAATTCATTCATTTTCCAGAGAAGGTAAAACTTACCGATAATCAAATGATCCCTCCTGATCTTTGTCATCCACCGGCTCCAGTGAAATGTCCTTTTTATCCCGTACTGAAATAGTACCAATGAGCTTTATTAACACCATGGAGCCTGAATATGACTATAACTAACAATTTTTTTGATAGTTTGTATTTCTTTTTAAAAAATAAATTAATTGTTTGTTTTATACTGTATTAAAATTTGGTAAAACATCCCAAATGACAACACCCAAGATGTTTTAAAATTCTATTCAACCAACACTACAAAATGTAAGGCCTTAAAATTTTTCTACAGCTACAGTTAGGCATCACCACCCTACCTGGGTATTTTCCTCCTCTGCTCCGCTTGATGAAACAGACGATGAGAAGGATTAGCACGATGAGAGCCACAGCGCACATTATCCCAATGAACCAGCCCTGAGTGGTGATATCCACCTGATCCTGAGCATAAACTGAGACATGCAAGGGCACACATCATTAAGTAAACCAACGTGAACATAGTCATTTAGTGTTTATTTTATTTGTCTGAGTAGGTGGCTCTAAAGTGTTGTGATTTACACATTTGCTGGGCATGTGCTGAGCTACTTGCTGTGACCCCTTGTGACAATGGAGCAGCTTTAAGCAGTTTTAGCTGAAGAAAGGACTTAATTACTCTCTGTAGTGTAGTGGGGTGATTCCTCTGTATGCCATTCGCCTATCCCTAGGCGAGTTCGTGCTGCCACAGAAAATCTGTATCGAGTGTATCGGTCATATCGGCGGATTGAGAAGCTTGTCACATTAGGAGGAAGCTCTTCAACTCGCAGCTCCTCTCCCCTGGTGGCGTTCACTGTGGAGAGAGTGGGCATTTCCTTTTATAGGGAGAACTGTTGATACTGGTGCTGAGCTATTAACTACCTCCCCTACTCAGAGAGTGACTATGCAAGTGTTCATAAGAACGTGCTTTAGTCATATTCTGATCTTTGAGTGCTTATTTAAGAGCACTGTTGAGTTACATAGATGAGGACCTTTGCCAGCTTTACTAGAATAATCAGATTCCTGTTCTTTCAGAGTGTTTTCAGCTCATACCTGTCTGGTACTTGAGGGAATACCCAGTAATTATGCCATTGGGCTCTGCTGGCAGGCCCCAGTCAACATAAATACTGTCCAGATGTCGCTGTTGGATCCTGAAGGATCTAGGAGCAGATGGTACTACAGGAGAGAACACAGCAGCAGATGATAAACATACCAGGGGGAGGAAAAACACATTAATTTGTGAATTGCTTGTGATTGATAGAGGCTAATCTCTAAAATTATTGTTTTGTTGACAAAGTGGTAACACTTTTACCTCCTTCAGGTGTTGAGAAATGTATGTTATTACTTTGCGGCCCTTCGTATCGACTGTTTGCCACAACTATGTACATTTTGTAGTTGCTGTAGGGAATAAGCTCATCAAGGACCCCAGAGGGGTCTGGGCCATTGATAGGAAATTCTTTGGACTTCATCCCTCTGTCAACCCAATGCCACCTCAGCTGGCTGCTGTCCCTCCAGTAGTAGACCTGAGAGACGAGAGACAACACACATTTTAGATCTTCTGCTCTCCAAACAAGCAATCGAGTATTCACGTTACATAGCAACATGAAACTCAGTAATCTTTCTACTGTATGATTTTATCAACCTAAGCTTGATTTCCTCTTAAGATGGCAAAAGCAGATAAAACAATGACAGACCAATTAAGCCAGAGTTTCTTTTACATGAGGGTAAAGGGTTTTTTTTCCTTGAAATTAGCCGAAAAGATAGATAAGTTCATACATAAAAAATTATATTATTATTCAGAATTTCAGTAATATCTAATGTATAGTGTAACTGATTAATTACTGGATGGTCAGGCCCACTATTTAATATATAATGTGGTTGCTGCAAGCTGCTCTCCCGGTGTACTGATAATACAGTGAAAAATGAAATTTTAGAAATCAAATGATAAAGCAACAGCTCAAAATGTAATTTAACTGAATGGCAATTATGGAAAATGCAGAATGGGTTAACTGGGTTAGCTTAAAAACTGTTTTGCATTTGATTCTTTTAGATGTATAGTATATAACTTTTCACACAGAGCACACTCTGAGACTTCTTTCTCAGCTGGTATTAATGTTTTAGACACCATTATATCAAATGAAACCTGGCATATTTTAGTCTTTTGATTGCGTTCATCACCAGCTGCATTTCATTAAATTAAAATGATTAAATGCCCTTAGTTTTGAATGTCAATAAATAAAAATGTAGTGCAAATTTACTGTCCATTATCAAATGCTGAATTCACCTTGTATTCTTTCAGTTCTCCCATAATTGTGTCACTTGTCACTGGATCCCAGTGTAGAGTCACCTGAGTGCTCTCGATGTCGGACACTCTCAGGTTCAGGGGTGCTGTTGTTGGGCCTTGGGGAAAACAGAGATGGCACTGAATTTCGTCTTTGCTATCAGTGAGCATAAAACATGTAATGACAAAAACCGTTTTCCTCCGAAATTATTCATGATTCCCTGCTTTTGTCTCACCAGGAATACTTGGATGTAAACTGACCTCATTATTTGAGATTCTGCCCATGTTAATACTGAACACCCACCATTATTGTAAATTGAATATCAGCTGACAGCCAGTCTGACAAAAAACTAAATGCAAAAAATTAATCAGGGGAACAGTCTGGCTTTAGATGGTGCTTTATACCAAATTAAAGAAAGTCTATCTATAGAACAGTTTGTAATCTCTAATGTAGTGAAGCAGAGAATCTACCGAAGTACAATGAAGTTCACCAACATGTATTGATTTCCTTCCAAAATTCCTACTCCTTACTATGTTATGATAAAAGAAATGTAGGTACGTACGGCCTTCACCAGAATAACCAATGACAACAGAAGACTCTGGTCCCAGCCCAAAGTCATTCACTGCCTGGACTTTGATCTCATAAGGAGTAAAGGTATCCGCATCATAGATGTAATATTTTAGCCACTTAGTGGTTGCATTCTTCCACTCCTCTCGAGAATCTCTCCTTCTCCACCAGACCAGATACTTTAGATGGGGTCCATTCCACTCTCTGTAGGTTAGAGGCTAAAAGCATGTTTTTATAAAATTAGAAAGCTTTATTGTGCGAAGATATGTGAAGATATTAGTGATAAATAAAAGGATTATGTAAATTCTGATTACCTCCCAGCTGATTTCCATGTTATTTCTCCATGTACCAACGCCTTTTAAATTCTTTGGGATTATATCTGGAGCTGTGCAAAAAAAATGAACACAATTTTGAAAAACTGTTTGTGATTCAGAGAGATACATTTACTACAGTTGAAACATAAGCTAGCTAGCTAATGGAACCTAGCTTAGCATAAAGATCAGAAGTTGGGAGTTGGGAGGTGCCTGGTTTTGCAACACATCTAAAAGCTTATTTCTGGGACTTTTAGTGATTAACTTATTACTTGTCATTTATTTACTCAAAAGGAAAAATAACTGCAAAAGTAACAAATCTTTTTTATCACTCGAGAACAAGACCCTGAGATACATAAACTCCTCCACTTGGGGCAGGAACTCGTCCCTGACCCGGAGTGGGCACTCCACCCTTTTCCGGCTGAGGACCATGGCCTCAGATTTGGAGGTGCTGCGAACCGTTCCAAGGCAAGCTGGAGGCCATCACCCGATGAAGCCAACAGAACCACATCATCTGCAAAAAGCAGAGAGGAGATCCTGAGGCCACCCAAGTGAAAGCCTTCCGCCACTTTGCTACACCTAGAAAATCTGTCGATAAAAATTATGAACAGAATTGGTGACAAATGGCAGGCCTGGCGAACCCTTCACCCACTAGGAATGAGTCTGAATATTGCCGGCTATGCGGACCAAGCTCTTGCAATGGTTGTATAAGGATTGAATGGCCCGTAGCAATGGGCCAGACACCCCATACTCCTGGAGCAAGCCCGTGGGACACGGTTGAATGCCTTCTCCAAGTCCACAAAACACATGTAGACTGGTTGAGTCCCACAGGCTAACCAAGCCCGATAGGACTCCTTCTTCAGCTTGGTGGCTCCCCTCACCTCTGGGGTCCACCGTTTGGTTCGGGGATTACCACCACAACAGGCACCAAGTACCTTGACGCCGTGGATCAGTGCAGCGGCTTCGGCAATGGAGGTGCTGAACATGGTCCATTCGGACTCAATGTCCTCAGTCTCCGTCGGAATGCTGTTGAAGCTCTGCCGGAGGTGTGAATTGAAGATCTCGTGGACTGGGGACTCTGCTAGACGTTCCCAGCACACCCTCACTGTATGTTTAGGCACGCCAGGTCTGTCCAGCGTCCTCCCTCGCCACCTGATCCAACTCACCACCAGGTGGTGATCAGTTGACAGCTCAGCCCCTCCCTTTACCCGAGTGTCCAAAACACATGTCCTCAGGTCTGGCGATACGATTACAAAATCGATCATCGACCTGTGGCCTAGAGTGTCCTGGTGCCACGTGCACTGATGGACACTCTTATGTTCGAACATGGTGTTCATTATGGCCAAACTGTGGTTTGCATAGAAGTCCAATAACAAAACACCGCTCGGGTTCAGATCCAGGAGGCTGTTCCTCCCAATCACGCCCTTCCAAGTCTCACTGTCATTGCCCACGTGAGCATTGAAGTCTCCCAGTAGGACAACGGAGTCCCCAGGAGGAGCACCCTCCAGTGCCACACCCAGGGACTCCAAGAAGGCTGGGTACTCTGAACTGCTGCTCGGCGCATAAGTGCCGACGGCGGTCAAGACCCATTCCTTGACCCGAAGGCGAAGGGAACGAACCCTCTCATCCACTGGGGAGAAACCCCAATATACCAAGCCCAAGGGATACCACGATACCCACCACCGCCCGCCGCCTCTCACCAGGGGCAACTCCAGACTGAGACAGAGTCCAGCCCCTCTCCAGGAGGCTGGTTCCAGAGCCCAGACCATGCGTTGAGGTGAGGTCACACACTATCTCAGGCTCCTTCCCCACCAGAGAGGTGACATTCCATGTCCCAATTGCCAGTCTTGGTAGCCAGGACCTCCACTCCTGGCTCCTGCCCGGCTCACATTGCACCCGACTCCTACGGTGGCTCCTGCGGGTGGTGGGCCTGCAGGAAGATGGGCCCATGTCCCTATTTTGGGCTGTGCCTGGCCGGGCCTTAGTCCATGGGGCCCGGCCAGGCCAGATGCTTGCCCTCGGGCACCCTCCCCGGGCCTGGCTAAAGGGCGGGGCCCCTGTGACCCTATCCCGGGCAGGGTGAACTGTTCCCTCGATGGTCTTTTCATAGGGATCTTCTGAATTGCTTTTTGTCTGGTCCCTCACCCAGGACCAATTTGCCATGGGAGACCCTACTAGGGGGCAAAAGCCCCCAGACAACATAGCCCCTGGGATCCCTGGGACACAAACCCCTCCACCACGATAAGGTAGCGATTTGTGGAGTAATGATTCAAATCTGTAAAACATGGTGGAGACTCTGTCATGGTTTGGTCCTGCATTTCAGTCAGCAGTGTTGGAGATCTTGTCATGATTGATGGAATTATGATAGCATAAATGTAATGACAGATGAGCTACCGTATAATCTGGAAAGCATTTGATTGGCAATGGCTTCATTATTCAGCAACGCCAATGATCTCAAACACACAACCAGTGCACTAAAAGCATACCTGGATAGTAAAACACACAATGGAACACTTCAACCATGGATTGGCCTCCCCAGAGCCTGGAAAGCTACATTATTGAAGCTTGTAGGGATCTTCTTGACAGAAAAATAAAAAACTGCAAATATCCAAAAAGAGAACTATTCTAGAAGATTTCCTATAGAAATTACATTAAAGCTTGCCTAAGAGAGTTCAGGCTTTGTTAAATAATAAAGGTGGTCATACCAAATACTAACTTTGAAGCTCATTAGACTTATAAAAACTTTGTTTTTGCCTCATATACTGTATTTCCACACATTTACAATTTTCCTAGCAAAATATAAAGAAATAAGAGGTACTTCAAAACTTTTGCACAACATTGTCATATATCCCAGTCTTTACTCTGAGTATTTATTGTCCCAAACAAAAACATATGACACCCACGTGCACCGCTGGTCTGAAAACGCTTAGATGGACGACTAGGGCGACTAGCTCCAATTTCGTTAATAGCGATGACTCTGAACTCATAGTACGTAAAAGGTATGAGATGCAAAATGACAGAGTTGAGGTTCCCTGGGTACGTTGAAAGATTTCTCCACTTTCCAGGCAACCAATCATCGTCGTCATACTGCACTAAGAACTCTGCGAGAGAACAAAGAATGCAAAAACAACCAAAATGCTAGTCAATACAGCAAAAGAGTCCTCAAAAATGGTAATAATGTTTAAAAAAGTGTTTACTTTTGTAATTTTTTGAGTTTTCTTTACCTGTTATGGGGCTGTGGTTGCTATCTCCAGGAACCCAGCTCAGTCTTACAGTACGTTCATATGGATCAGATAACTCCAAGTTAGTGGGAGGATTTGGACGGTCTATAAATAAATTAAATACAGAAATAATTAAAAAGACATTTCAGCATGTCATATGGTTGATAAAATATCTTTGGTTTCAGTGTTTCATACCCATCACCATTAGGTGTGCTGAGGCAGATTTCTGTTCAAGCTCACTCTTGATGACACATGTATAATTTCCCTCATCGCCTGTGTTTACATTAGTAATCACTAGATTTGATTCATCCATTGAGATTCTGAGAAATTGAATAAAATTGGTGAGACCTAGAAGCTCATTTGATTACACTGAAACTAATAATATGAACTTAGTTGCACAAACGGGCCTCATATATGTACTCATATATGCATAAATGTACTTTAATTAACAGTAAATAATACACAATAATCCTACCTCCAACCAAGAGTGAGATGCTTTTTGTTTTTCAGCCAAGTGGTTGTGATAGGAGTCGTGACATCTGCTGTTACACCACACTCCAGGCGGACATCACTTGCACGCATGACTTTCATACTCTGTGGTCTTGTGACAATTAATATGGGTTCTGCAAACAAAATAAATACAATAATGTACAATGAAAAAAAAATTATGTCAAATTTTATTGCCAATTCAATTATTTTTTATTTTAATGACTCTTCACCTTTGACCTCTACTCTGACTTGATCCTCATCTCTCCCTGCAATGTTGCTGACTACACACACGTAAGTTCCTTGGTCTTCTATCTTGATATGTTTAATCTCCAGAGTCCCATTGCTGTGGGTTTTAAAACGATTTCCTTCAAGATTTCCTTGCCCATATTTGGACCTGTGTAAGAAGAAGCATGGACATATGTTAAGACACACACTTACTGTGAGTGGATTTATAAATCATAACAGTGTCACACGCCATCTTACCATCTCAACTCAGGCACTGGAGAACCAAAGTACTGGCAATCTAAAAAGGTACGACTACCCTCAGTCACTTTGATGAATTCATTTCTTGCCCCAAGGATTCGTGGCGTTGCATCTATGGGAAAAGGGAGCAACTGCAGCATCATCAGTGATTATTTGACTTCAATATGCACCCAGTATACTCTCCCATGATATAAAAAAAAGCAAATTTGGCCTAAACAATGCATCATGGCAAGGACACGAGCGGTAGAAAAACGTGTTATTTCTACCTCAGATAGGGAATGACCGGTCCAAAATGTGATTATTTAATTAAACCCTCATCTGTAAGAACTGAACTACATAATTTGTTAAGTATTTTGCCATTGTTGATAGATGTGCATGGTTGATTTTATTACTCTTTATTATCCTAAGCCTATACTGAACTGCAAATCTTTAAACCTGATACACATAAAAACTCAATGTTACGTCAAAACAATCGGCAGCGAAATTAAAGGATTATTATTTAAATGTAATATTTACTATATAAAATATGGAACTGTGACTGCCTATTGTGCTTAATAAATTGACCTATTACATTTTCAAATGTAGTTTTGAGTAAAGAAAGTTAAAAAAAAATGCTAACAAACAGTTTCACTCTCCTAAAGAGTAACTTTTCAAATGAGTAATTATAAATCGGTGTAAAGCAGGGGTCTCAAACTTAAATGAGCTGTGGGCCACTGCTGGCACTGTCATCTCATTGGAGGGCCACTTTAGTGTTCAAGTAGCACAGAAAAAAAACAAGAAAACACCCATAAATATTTGCAAAAATCTAGCATTTTGTTTGTTTTTTAAAATATTGTATAACGAGACAAAATTGCAAACGTGAACTCATTTTTTTTTCTCACTCTTAACCAAATGAAGCCTTTTATTGAACTATCAAATTAACACACTGGTACTGGTCTTTCTGGCCAGATATGTAGCAGCACTTCTGCTATAATTTTGTTCATATTTAACAAAATAAAAATGCAGACATAAGTGTACACATTCGTTTTCTTTAAAAATAACTCTGTTTTAATTAATGTTATGAATGACAGTGGCTGGTAACTTACGTAGCACATTAATAAATGCATTGGCCAGTAAGTAGCCGTACTGATTTGAAGCATTGCATTGGTAGACAGCAGTGTTTTCAGTTGTTACACTGCGGAAGATTAGCGTTTCTCCTGAAACCTGTCTGTTAGGCAGTGGTGTAGCAGCTGAAAAAAACCCCACCAAAAAGGAAAAATAAAAGTTAGGCACAATATTTTTTTATTCATTTTTATGCCTTTTAGACAAGATCTCCTAAAACATACTTTCAATCGGTTCTCCGTTAATGAACCAGCTGATTGTGGGACGAGGAGCCCCATCAGCGCGACACACCAACCGTCCATTTTCCTCTGGTGCCAAAATCAGGTTGGTGGGTTTTTCCAACCAGAAAGGAGTCGCTGTCAAACAGAAAATATGTTATTAGTTTGGATTATAATGATCAGTCCAAACATAAAATACTCTATGTTTCTGAAGAACTCACCTTTGACCCTGACAGTTATTGTGTGCTCAGCGTAGCCTAACCTATTTTTAGCAGTGCAGGTGTATTCACCTGCATCTTCAAAAGATGCTTTTGGGATTTGAATCATTTTGTTGAAGTTCTTCACTTTCATGCGAGATGCCACTTGCAAGTCCTCTCCATCCTTGGCCCAGGTAATGTGAGGAGTTGGCCTTAATAATCACAAACAAGGCTTTACACAGGATAACTTTCATGAATTCAAGGTGAAAATACTTACACTAAACACAAAATAAACTGTTGTATAATCATTTGTAGCATAAACTTGAAATTAGAAATTTTTTTGTGTGTGTGATCCTTATTGAAGACTCACATTCCTGCAGCAATGCACTCCAGGAGCAGCTCCTCCCCCTGCAGGATCAATATTGAGCTTGATGAGCCTGTAGGAGACAGCCAGGTGGGAGCAGCCTCAACCACTGCATGAGCTTTGGAGAAAAATAACCAGAAAATCCCCGTCAAATACCTCAAACATTGAGTCATCACACTCCTCATCCAAAACAGCAAGTATAAAAGATTAATAATTAACATTTCAGCCTTGTGGCACACGGGCACCTACTCAACCAGTGAGCTAAACTAGCTCCAAAAGGAATAGGATTTTAATTTGTCATGTGCTGGTAGTGATTATATTTAGTGGCATCTTCCTGTGTTTCAAACAACATATGCTAACATCCCAACTTGTTATTTGATTAATTTTTGTCTACTGCATTTATTAATGTGCTGTGCCTGTACTCTATGTTTGGTCAACGTCTGAAATGTACCTGTGCTATTTGCATGTTATGTGTAAAGGGCTGGGTGGGTGCCTATAAAGTGGCTTCAAACAGTGACAAATGGTAGAAAGGTGATCTGGAATAAGAGCAAAATGACAAGACACGGGGCAAAATAGTATTGTGGGAGACCTCACCCCCTCCATGGGCTGTATTACTAACAGACAGAAGAAGTGGCTGACATCATACCAGGCAGTCTAAAGGACAGCACAGAGACTCTGCCTAAGCACCAGATCCATACAGGATCCAGTTTGCAGATAGTGCAAAAATGCTATGTCCAGCACATAGTAGCAGGCTGTACGATGCAAACTTGGACAGCATACAGTATCATGTGATCATGATTATGTAGTTGAATATCTCCAGTCCTGATGGGAGACACCTCTAAAGATGGTTAAGAAAAACAGGGGTAAGGTTCTACAGAAGTTCAGCTTCCAGACAGTTTCTGGCAAACCAGTCTGAAATACTAGTGGTTGACTAGAACCCAAAGATAGCAGCTCTGATAGATAAACTAATACCAGCCAACAGCCACATTAAAGGATTAGCACAATGGAACTAAGAAGTACCAAGAGCTGAGATATTAAAAGGAGCAGATGTGGAGGATAAAGTCCAGAAGGGTCCCAGTAGTAGACCCATGTAATAGGACTATTAGGTGCTGTGAAAGGGAAACTGGAAGAGTGGTTCCAGCTGATTTCAGGATTAGATATTGTGCAGAACCTCCAAACTGAAAAGCCTTGAGGATGTAGGACATTTAGAAATAATTATGAACACAGTTATACTCACTCGTAAGCACCTTCACAACTACAGGCATCTTCTGCTGGATGACATTTTTGTACGGGAATCGGGCATTACAGCAGTAATCAGCAACAGAGTCATTGAACAACACATTAGAGAAATATAGATCTCCATTGACTCCCATGGAAACCCTGCGGTCCTGCCGCACAGGCTGCATGGTGGGGAAAGCTGTCTGAATGGGCCAGTTGAAAGGTCTCGCATATGAACCTGAAATGAAGGACAGAGTTAAAAATTCCTTATTCACATTGCTTTAGAAGTGTAATGCCAATGGTGGCCCTGAAAAGTAAAATGCACCGCAACCCAAGGAAATGCCATCAAATGGACAAATGCATCAAAAGTGCACAAAATACAACAGAAGTAGAAAAAAAGTCACGGTGGAAGCCTCAATACAACACAACAGATGTAGAAAAACACCACAAAAGCTCATAAAACAATAGAAGTTATTTAGGTGAGACAGTAGCCTGATGGTGTCATGGTACTGAGACCCAGTGGTGTGTGTATTTTAGTTTTATTTCGTGGATTATTGTATTTTTCCCTGTCTCCCGTTTTATTCTGAAAGAGTCTGCGGTGTTTTTGTGACTGTGTTTAGCTTCATGTCCCTGTGAGTCATTATGCTTAATTTCAGTCAGCTGTTTCCCCATGTGTTCTCACTTCCCCTGATCAGCTCCTGTGTATTTAAGTCTTCTGTTTTCTGTGTTTCATTGTCAGGTTGTCTGTTATTCTCTCCACAGTTTTCATAGTCTGTCATATTGTTCACAGTTTTTTCATAGTGTTCTTAGTTTTTTTTTCTAATAGTTTCTTGTTTGCTGCTGTTTTTTCAGCCAAAATAAAGGCTCGTTTTGTGTTAGAACCTGCAATTCCTCTGTCAGCTTCTGCTTTTGGGTCCTGTTTCTAAAACACCGGCACACCCCACCGTGACAGATGGAACTGGTTACAAATAATAGCAAGCATGTATTTACAGTATTATATGAATCATGCGATTAGAACACACAAAACTTTGCATCTTCATTTCCCTCACAACATAGATCAATCCTGCAGTTCTTCTCAGTGCATATCAGTGCAATCTGAAGCTGTTACATCATGCTATTATCTCCCTCTATTCTATTTTCATTATGTTTTATTCCACTTTTGTTGTGTTTTAAGTGCTTTTGTAGCATTATTCTTTTTGCTGATGTTTTCTTAGGTTGCAGTGCATTTGACCTCTTAGGGCCAACATAGATACCACATGATCAAAATCTTCCTGTTTTTGCTCATTTGACCCTAGACTTGATCTAGCATTTCATTTGGTATCAGACACTTACAACTGGACATCCAGTATGTTTCAGGTTTAAGTGGGCCAGGTGGAGGGTCACAGGACAGGACAAGTGGTAAGCCAGCACTCACCACCACAGGCTCCACAATCTCTCTTGGCCACACAGGGGGTCCTGCACAAATAGAATCAAACTCCTCTCAGCTGCAAAGTTTGCTTGACACTGCTCATTAAATTCTGGCTGATGCTGGATGTTTTGGCCCCATGCCAATTACTGGTATACTTGCTAATATTTAATATACATATTGTTGTTTTGGGTCTTGGATCTTCTGGTTTTCTGTGTTTCTAGTTGTATTTTAAGTTTAAATTTAATTTAATAAATGGAAAAGACCATAGCAAATTATTCTTTAAACAATGAAAGCCTTTTGGGATGGAAACAGTTTGTTGTCATTTATTTATACATCCCAGATATTTTTAACCAATACACTGAAGTCATTGTATATCTTTTTCACTGCTAGATTCAGACAAACTTACTGTATAATTGTAGTATGATCTTGTGGGAGTATGCAGATCCATACTGGTTGGAGGCAATGCATTGATACTCTGCCTCATACTTTTCTGGATTGTTCCGGGCATAGATATCCAGAGTCCCTGAGCGCCTGCGCATTGACACCTGAGAGTCACGTGCCACATTGAAATACTTCCCATTACGCCTCCATGAGAAACTTCATAAATGAGCAAATGAAAAAAGGCCGGGAAAAAAAAATCAGTGGTTTGCCAATCTAAGTTTAAAAAAAAAATCAGTTCAGTGGATTATTTAGGTCTTACATAGGATGAGGGTTTCCTTTGGCTTCACACTCTATTACCATGGTCCCTTTGGGGTCAACAATGTGCTCTTTCATTGACTGCTTTATGATAGTAGGGGGTTGTCTGACTGCAGGCAGAGAAATAAAGTCAGTTTAAGAAGTAATGTGAAAAAAACAATTCATAGACATAAATTTACAACTAGCCAATGGTCTTAAGATATTCGCTTACCTTCGAGAGGGACGTTCAAAGCCCCAACACTCTGCCATAAAAGTAGCAGCAGCGCTGGTTTGACCAGTGTCCCCATCTTTATATTTCATTTAGTCCAGAATTGATTGTGGTCACCTATTTCTCTACTCCTAGTTTGAACGAAAAGTAACACAAGACATCTAGAAGACATTACATCTTGAACAAATTATAAAGTGAAGAAAACATTTTACTCATAGTTCACAATCTAAACTGTACCTAAGCAAATATACTTTCAAATTTTCCTGTGACAAATGATAGCCGTATATTGTAGTTATTATGAGTGGCGCTTGAGGTGCAGTTATGAGATTTTTTAAAAAGTATGGAAATAAGACAAACATAATTTTTGCTACACAGTTTTGTATTTTTCTTGTTTGCGTGAAATACTGCATAATCTGACAGTCAGATATTACATATCTGAAACATGTGACAATTGAGTCTAAGCATAATAGGGTGGGAATAACTGGTTTACTATAAAACAATGTAGTATTAAAACTCTATTAGCATTAAACTGTTTTCTTTTTAAGGAAAAATCTTGTAGATGTAGTAAGTAAAATATTTCCCATTGAAAACCTAAAAGAAGTGACATAAAATTGCAGTATACGTGATGTGTATTTGTACTTAGAAACACTTGTTTAGAAGCTGCTGCTGTGTTAGATTTACTAACAGAATATTTTCACAACTGCGAGCAAACTACACAAACAACACAATCTGTGGTTATTAAGCTGTCTACAAGTGACTGCCTCCCACATATGTAAATGAATCCTCCGAATGCCTGACAAGAATAAATTGTGGTTAAGTTCATGTTGAAGGTCGAATACAATTAATCTGTCAGTGTGAACAAAAACCAATTCATTCGATGCCTATATTTAAAACTGTTTGCTATTAATATGTAATGAACTGTGGAATGTGTCAGGACTTCGAAACAAAAAAGTTATGCGAACCTACCTCACTTGTGCCAAATCAGGGTTTTCTCCTCCCCATCTCTGTTACTTTCACACAGCAACAATAATCCAATGACTTCAGGAAATTATTCTTGTTCTTGCAGTGTAGAAATTAATACTCCAGCCCTTCAAATATCAGGTCAAGAACCCTAGAGGAGTTCATACACATCAGTAATTGAGTTTCTGTCCGTCACTGCCACTTACACTCTGCCCACCCATCTCATGAATAATGAATGAGCACCACACAACACCTCCACCTCACCCACTTCACTGCTCTGACCAGGCTGTCATAATGCTGAACACTTCATCAACGTGGTCACAAAACTAATTTTGCACAATAAATAAATTGAAGTTCAAAGAATAACTTTTAAAAAATGACTACGGTATATCAAGAGAGGCTTGTCACATGGTTGAGCATATTTTGGCAGCACCTGTATTTTCTTCAGCTGAAAAATGTTTGCTTGATCCGGTGTGAGCAAAATCTGTTTAGTAAAAATGAGGCTGGACCACATGAAAGCAGAGAACAACCCAGATTCTGTACAGTTTGCATTCTTGCTGGTTATGATGACATCAAAATGTGGGCTTTATTGTTGAATGCAGAGAACTGGGAAGCAGAGCATGAAAGCAATATCTGTTTCCAGTGTATGAATACTGCATCTGGCACATCTCGTATCACATGACATCCTGACAAAGGCAATTGAAACAAGACTAATGTTTTGTTTTTGTTTTTTTGTTTTTCAAAATACCAATTATGATTTGATTGACTTTTTGTGAAAGAGAGTTTTCTACACTCAGTCATTCACACTCATTGGAAAGCAGGAAAAGGTCATTACCATTCATCTGAGAAAATCCTACGGGGTAGGCGGAGAGCAGTTTTCTTTTCTAGAAGGTGCCAAAGATGCAGGAGAAGCTGTATTTGTGTTAGACAAAAGCCATCTCACGGCTGTTGACAGTGTCCTGACCTGTGTAGGCTTTCAGGCATTCACATGCTGCATGTACAGACCAGCACCGACTGGATAGAACAATAGCTCGGTGTTGAGGTGGGGTAATATGAGGTGGCACTGCAACCTAAGGATTAAAATAAAAGTATAGTCAAAATTTGTAATTCCAAATCTTTAAAACTAAATATTATGATTAAGTAGTGCTTTATCATGGTAATAGATTTCTTTTCTTTCTTTTTTTTACTGAATAAAAAGAATTCAGAGAAGAGAGAATATCAGTGCATCTACAATGGAAACCATTACAATCCTCCATTAACATCAGAAACACATCTTGACTTGGCTCACATAGGACACAAAAGCACAAGGGGTGTGTTAAGCCCTTTGGCTCTCAGAATAAGCATTTTCCCCCCATAGATTGGACTGAAGCAGGCCTGACAGTGAGCCGTGATCAGTGCCATGCACCAGATTGCATGGCACTGAGGCAGACGAGGCCAGCTCGGTGACGACAAAAAGGTCTCTATGCTCGTAGGTCCCCTTTGGCACGAGTGCCCAGGGCTCGGGTAAGAGCAGATGGCATGTGAGAGGGAGTGTTCAACCACACAAGATGCTTGTTCAGAGTCAGAGCACCTATCGTTTGCGCTTTGACGTCACTGCATCAGAGAGAGCAGAAGAATAGGATGGAAAGAAACTTCTGTTGAGCAGGACACAGTGCGAAATTACATCATCACCACTGTGCAGCCAAAACAATACTGCCTCACTGAGCTGAATACTCATTTTATAGTTTGATGAGCGCAAACTGTAACAACATTTCTCCCCCAAAAATGTCCATGTGGAAAAAATGCATACACTTTATTACGAAGAAGTGCTCAGTTGAATGAAATACAATATAATATCTGTATTTTTTTATATTTGTATGACTACACATGTTACCATATTTTAAATACATGAGATCTAAATGTTTAACATCTTATGCACACATATTTTAATATTTAAAAGGTATCAGCTACTGTACCTTAGCTGTCATTTTGCACTGAATACAAAGTACATGGGGGTATGCATAGATGTTATAAATTTTACTAATTAAACTACAAATGTCACTTTCATGGGAAGAAGTCAGTGGCCATCTACAAAATCTCTGTGTGTCAATTAATCTAGAAAATTGTGGCACATTTCCATAGATATTTCAAAAGATGGACCTGATAGTGGTGTTAGAGGAAAAGCCAAAGGATTACATGAGTCATATGGATTTGTTCCTGGGACATCATGCATGAACACCGAATCCACCTCATGTTATAACATCACCGCTCCAAAAATGATGCTAATGCATATCAGTTCTCTAAATGTCAGGCGCAGGAACTGCACAACATAGTGCTCACTCTCACATAAATCTGCTGATGCATTTGTCGACCAGCCCCACATCTCAGTTCACACTATGACATCATTAAGACTTCCTTGAAAGACAGATGCAAGGAATAACACACTCATTGGCCCAACAAGACACTTGATGCTAATCTAAAGTTTTCTAATGTTCTTTATAACACCACATATACTGTAGTCCTAATTACAGTTGGTAAATGTGTAGTGTCCTACCTTTAAGTCTTTTTTGGTCTTTGGTTGCTTCTTCCACTTCGTGTTCAGCTGAAAGCAGATCCCTACCTTTTCCCGATCTTCTGTCACAGCAACATGTCCACACTGTGCCTTACCTCTCCAGCAACATCTGAGTATAGTACAATTCTTTTATTCCATTATGTTAAAAAAGGTGACAGAGCCTGGCAAGGGAGTCTGATTCGGATGGCTGTCCTTAGCCTGGGTCACACGCTTGGCGAACAGGCCCTGAGAGCTTGTTATAATAAATCCATTGTGAAATCCACACATAAATATAACGTCATCTTCATTGTGATGGGTGGGAAGTTAAAACAGAACTGCTATATCATGCACCAGATTAGGTTTTGGGGGCATCCAGCCAGCATCTATTAAAAATAATTTAAAGCTTTGTAAGAGGTGATATTTTTTCTTTTGTCTGTGCTGATTCTGATTTTGAGATAGATGGTAGATGGGGGGTGGGTCATTGACCTTGTATCTTCACACTGGCTGGCACGAATACACACTCTCTCTTAGACAAAGCGTTTCTGTCTGAAACAAAGTCAGCTTTTTGTGGACACGGGGGCACGGCTTCCAGGCACATGGGGGGGATTTAACCCGTTGTAGTCAAGTGATTGGAGGACTTCTTTTTCACTTATAAACTTTTAAAGACTGCAGTAATCTGAAAAATAAAACCCTGAAGAGTGGCATTTAATATGTTTAATGAAACATAGACTCTTAAATAAATATTCTTTGATTTTCAAAGACAGAAAGACCTATAGTGAATTATATTTATACATTAGGCATTTTTTAAAAAGTGCATCAAAGTGCTTGTGAGTATTTGTTCTGTCTAGGTCATAAAGTCAAAAGAAAATATATCAAAAGATCAGACAAAAACACACAAAACCTCTGCACATTTGAACTGCTTAGCAAAGCTCAGATGATGAGCTTTTGGTTGCCTCACATAAACTCAAAATCATGACATATACCACAAGCCAAAAAACGAAATTTTGTCAAACAGCGTTTATATCATGGATGTTGCCTTTAAAGTGTTTCTGTTATGTGTGCTTCTATGCATATGATATACATCTCTTTGTAGACATCTTTTACCTCACCTACTCACATCAATCTCTGTTTCATCTCCCAGGCCCTCTCACTGAACCAGTCCTTAGTTCTCCCAATAACTGAGCGTTCTGCTGAAAGCACTAAACAAAGTCTGGC
This sequence comes from Rhamphochromis longiceps, assembly GCF_057381845.1. NCBI lineage: Eukaryota > Metazoa > Chordata > Actinopteri > Cichliformes > Cichlidae > Rhamphochromis > Rhamphochromis longiceps. The sequence goes on from NC_140576.1 coordinate 23,026,601, forward strand.
CAGTTTTGGCTGGTTTCTCTCCAGATAGTTCTGTGTGTCTCTCTGCAGCTGGTCCAAGGCCTGCGGCCGGTTCTCGTCAAGCGACACATCAGAGCTCAGCATGGGGTTGAAGCGGAAGTAGACATCTGGGGCCAGCAGGTCATCTAAAAGGGTGTGAACCCCTTCAGTGTCAGTGGCACTGCAGATCAGATTGCTGATTTTGGCCCTCAGGCTCGTGGAGGTAGCAGGTCCCTTCTTAGCACTGTCATAGCGACCTGTGCCCAGGGACAGCACACATTGGAAGTCCTGGTTTGGCCACAGCAAATGGCTTTCATGGACAGCCACGGCACAGGGATTGTTCAGGGTGATTCCACCATCCTAATAAGACACAAATTAATCTATAAAGCCGAGAAATTAGCATTTTGTTCAAATCAAACCTGCACAAAAAAGCTTAAGAAAAAAAGCCTGAATGATTAGAACTCCTTTAAAGTAAAACAAATACAATATCAACAGAGGTTCTTATATTTTTGATTTAAGAATTGTAGAAAAGTATTAAGGTGTGAGTGATAGGAAAGGGAGCGACTGGCATTTTTCTTTTTTCCTGAACGGAATGCGATATGTTGAATTGGGTTTTTGTATGGAATTTGTATCCAACCAAAGACTGTATATAAAGGATGACCATAGTGTGTTGACATCACTGAAAAGCTCCTACAATGATGCTTTTATACTGTTTAACACTTGTTTGGAGCTTTTTTGCACATAAGGTCTTGTAAACCAACTCCATTAATGCTATTTCACTTACGTTCTTACACTGAAGATTGGGGCAGGCACACACATCACTGCAATGATGTGTGTGCCTGCATCATTGCAGTGATGATGCAGGCAGTGATGATGCAGGCACACACATCTATTATGTGTGTGCCTGCATCATCACTGCAATTCACCAATTTTTGTGTTCACTTCATTGACTGTCATTAGAAAAAAGATTAATGGCTAACAATTGCCACTAGTTATTGGGGCGTTTTATTTATTAATGTTTTTTTTTTCTTAAAGCAAAAAGTAAGGTTAACCTTCACCCCCTTCATAGTCCTTCAGTTAATCACATGTTTATTTCGCCTATTCACGTTTGAGACAAAACAAGGACATGTCAACATTGGAAACTGTCAACAAACAACCTGGTGAATGTCATTTTCTAAGGTAAACTCCTGGAAGTATCCTGGGGCGGCTGACGATGCCCTCACTGCCTGCCACATCTGGTAGCCTGAGCCTCCTGCGTAACGGCTGAGAGAACCTGGTTTGTGGTTATAGTTGCGGAAGACAAAAGCCTTAGGGCTGGTACCCCAGTTTACCACTGTGCTGACTGCAGAAACCTGAGCAGACACCAACAAAACCAATTGTTAAAGCTGTGCAAGCTCCAGTTTTTAAGCTGGAATCAAAACATGGAATCTCACCACAGCGGGGTGCTCCAATACAGCAGCTTGGAAGTCCTTTTATTGGTGTTCTGTGAAAGTGCAATATTCTTACCTTGGGACTGAAGAAATCTCTGGCTGTTTTAATAAGTACTCTATCACCTAGCTTCTCTCTAATGAGAATGAAAACAAGCAGTGTCTTATTAACTTGTTAAAAATTTACTCCTTTGAAGGACTGAAGCACATTTAATGTGTCTCTTATGTGCAAACCGGAGTATCGTCTCCCAGGTCTCAGTGTTATAGTAAGAATGGCTCCAGCCCATCTTCACAGTACCAACCAGCGGGTTTTGCCGGAATACTTCAGAACCAAAACGACGATACATGTCAGCACACTCTTCTATAGAAAAACGGGCCAAACCCAACATGAAGGCTAGGACAGCACCTTCAACAAACAGATGCGGAGACATGCATTTTAAATAGAGTTGTAGATTCAGACAGGCATGCATTAAAATGTTAGTCTCAGTTTACTATATGTCACCTGTGCTCACTCCACAGATGTAGTCAAACAGCTGGTGAATCTTTTTGCCTGTTTGATCCTCCAACAGCTTTAATATCTGAAGAGGCACAACACCTCTGAAAAATGCAAAGAAAAAGGAAAACATAAACCCCCAGAAATATGAACACATTAGCATAGTCATACACAGAACCAGTGGATACCATCAGGCACAGCTTAACCTTTATATACTGTTTGGCTCAAATTAAACCCATTTTGACATTTAACAGCAGTAAAAACACAATAAATGTATTTGATTGATTTTTCCTGGAGTGACCCAAAATACAAAAGAAACGCAAATGAAAAATATTTGTAGTTTGTACAGGTGCTTCAAATCTTTCTGCACAGAGGCTGTACCAGGTCAGATTTCACCTATATGTATTCAGATGGATTTTAGCCTAACCGACATGGATCAAATCAAAGAAAAGGGTGGTTTTGAATGATAGAGTTCAAGGAGGTACTTTACCACTTCACATACAAGTAATACCTGTGATCCACAGTCCAAAGATATACATGCTAGGTTAACTGGTAATTCTGAATTGACCATGAATGTTAGCTAGTTATGGTGCTTAATGTGTACTAAACAAAATGCTTCATGAATGTGTAGTTAAAGTTGTTTTGAGTGCTTAATGATCTATTTTTTCTTACATTTACCTCGTTCCACCACCATCAATTGAGAGGACTCTTATGCCACGGCCTTTGACTGGATCCGCATATCCGATAAGAGCCAAAGTTTCTCTTAATGCAGCCTGAAGTTCCTGGTTATGTTCATAGTTCTTCCGTTGTCTCAGCATTGAAACTGCAATTTTCTCCTGGAAACAAAATCATGTTTTAAATTTAATGAGGTTAAAACAACTGTTAAATATAAGTATTTGTGTTTAATTCTCAACAGACCTTCCAGATTAAGGCTTTGCATGAGGGGTAGTGGATAAGGTGTTCATTGAGTGCTTCTACGCAGTCAGTCAGATCTTCTGGAGTAGAAGCCAGTCTCAGGCTATCAGCGAACACACATGTCATTTCATCTGCTTGTTTCCTATTCAAGACAAGCTGACAAACAAGCAGAATCGCATCAAAGTTCATTTTTATGTATTTTAGCCTCTTACTAATGAGAGCAGATTTTTATCTTACTTAGTTCATCGGGGCATTAACTGGGAATTAATGAAAATGTTACTTTAACTCACCTTTTTATTTAATACTGCCTGCGGGGCAGAGATGACAGTTTTGGAGTTGCTTTTTCGATAAACACCCAGCAGTTCTGGAATGGTACTTGTGGGGTTGCAGAGGTAATCCATAAAAGATACACTCTTCAGTCTCTTGGGGGACTTCTGGGATTCAGTGTCCTCATTCACTCCACTTTGACCCTTGAAATACTGATTGATGTGTTGGGATGTTTGGAAATAGTTCTCACTGATTTTAGTTGTATTACAGCTGCTGTGGAAACTGCCTGCAGCTCCTGGGGTGATAGATTCTTCTTGCTTCAGTTGTAAACTGGCACTGTGAGTTTGTGAGGTGGATTGTGTTAAAAGGTGTTTCTTGTAAGTCCAATCCTTCTCTATGAGAGGTTGTTCTTTCGTATTCTGAGCTTCATCTGTTACTTTGGCACCAAAGTATTTATTAATGTGCCTTGCAAAGTGAAGGTATCCTTCCTCCCAGGTACTGGAGTTACTGTCGGGTTCCAGTGCTGCCTTTACTTGAGACTGTTTACCTCTGATTTGTATTTTTCGTCTCTTCTCCCTTCTGTTTGTCTCTTTGGAAGGAGGCTCCAAATTCTCCTGCTTTTGAACTTTTGCCAAACCCTGAGAGAAAACTGTGTTAATGTGATGAGCAACATAATTGTAACCCTCACCAAATCTTGTCGTGAGAGAGCTGATGTGAAATAACTGCAGTCCAGATGTTTCTTGAGTTGAATGACTTGTTACAGAGTCCCACTGTTTGTCCTTACATTTCAAGGTCTGTGTTGTGTCTTTGCTTTCAGGTATATTTTCCTCTGTGGCTGCTTGCTGACTTTGACTAATCCTCTGTGACCTGCAAGCATACTCTGGAGTAGACATGACAACACTGGCATTTTCAGACAGACTTAAAACTTCTTTTCTTTTGAAATAAATGTTAATGTGTCTGGACAATTGATTAAATGATTGACCAAGACACCCTCCAACCGAACTTAAAAGAGAATTGTTCTGAGCCTCGTCAAAAATCCCAACTGGAGCTTTGGCTTTGAAGACATCCTTATTAGAAGATGAATAAAAACGCAGAGCCTGAGGATGTCTCGCCTTTTCTGTAAGGTCTCTAAGGAGGCTATAAAAGGTAGAGGTTGTATCACTGTGCTTTACTTTTTTAAAAGTGGCTTTTGTTGCAAACCTGGAAGGTTGAGGAGGTGACAGCTGTAAATATCTATGTAGGTCAAGGCAGAGTGGTGCTTTAGTCAGACCATGGTCCTTTCTGAGAAGGTTCATTGTGTATTTATATTTGCTGTACAATTTCAATGTCCTGTTCACACAACATGAACACAATTTTGTGCTCAGGTAACGACCCATGTTGTCTTGATGAGCGGCACTCAGTCAAAGCCTAAATATCACTCAGCACTGAGTCAGCTTGCAGTGGCATATTCAGCAGGAATCTGGAAAAGTCAACAAAACATTTGAACAACAACTAAGTCAGCGCTACACAATAATGACGCTCTGTGGCTGCAGGAGTGTGTTAAACAAAATGCTTACATGACACATGATATTGACATGTTGAGCTTTAGTAGTCATACATGATCAGAAACTTTGCTAATTATAACAAAAAGAAGTGCAGCTCATGATAGTTTCGTCATTTTTACTTGTAAATCTAATTATGGGAAAGTTATGAGTCAAAGATGAAATATTAATACTAGGGATATTACATAAAATTATAAAATTATTGCATTCATGTTTCCAAAGCTTGTCTGCGCTGATGACATGCACATAAACAACTATAAACAACTCTGACTGATCAAACTACAGGCATCATGTTTTACAATAGCCTGGTGCCTTTCTTTCCTTATGCTGTCTCCACAAGAATGTAACATGAAACCTCCAGAAAAAAGCGTGGCCTATAAATAACTCTCTATGGTGTATCTGTACTTCCATATTTCCATTTTGACAACACACACACACGGCTTTGCCTGTAGTTAATCTCTTATCCTTATCAATAATGGTGGAATGGTTAATACCATGTAAAATGAAGTGCATGCACTAAGGTGGCTATACAAACTAAAAGGCAGACAGCTCGGGTATGCAATAATCAAACATCGACATAGGTTAAAGTCTTCCACTTAAGCAAGGAGAGGTCACGAATGACAGAAAATGTAACCTTGACAGAATATGTGTTGAAAGCGTACACACTAAAGATTTACCTGAAACATAACACCAAGTTTTCCTGTCTTCACAATTCCTCTTCGTGCAGATGCCTGCTCTCTAAAATCCAGAACAGCAGTTTTGACAGACTGTCAGAGTCGCTTTTTTTTTCTGCTGTGTTTTGACACTTGATTCAATCCTTCCTACACGCAGGACTTTAATCTCATTTGCTGGGCTGGGGGTGTGTATGGGGGGTGCGAACTGGCTCGGCCAGTGTTCAATAAGACACACAGGCTTAAGGTCATGTGTTGTCACTGCTGACAAGCACAAGTCTAAAATTAGGGATGGGGTGACAGCTTAAGGTCTCAGTGAACTCATGTTGGGTGCTTTAAACATCACCACACATCACACACACCAAACAGACAGAGCTGTGACTCATCACCGCAAACAGCACTCCAATTCTTAGAAGCTGTGCCCAAGCTGGAAGGTACATGTGATGCAAACAACTGGAAGTCTGCAGTTGTAAATGGATATTATGAAGTGTGCTCATGTTTTAAATTAGAGCCTGGATGTATGATTTAAATGGGCCAATGTTATTCAGCAAAAACAATTAAATATGTGCTTATGTGACCTTGTGTCATGTTCCTTCTTTGCAGCTGTGCCCAAGGAGGCAGAAGCAAGTCCCCTACCTAGAGCGTTCGATCCCTGGCGTGTATGTTCGGAGTATCGTCTCCCAGGTCTGTAAGTGTCCGTGTAAGTATCCTTGGGCAAAATACTGAACCCCAAATTTCCCCCCAGTGGAGCACGAGTGTGTTTGTGAATTTTATGCAAATTGCTTAGGCATGTTTGAATGGGTGAATGAAGCTTGTAGCAAGAAAACACTTCGAATGCTCAAATTGATTAAGTAAGAAGAAAAAAGTGCCATACAAGTAAATTCCATTTGACATTTACGCTGTAACCAACAGTGTTTTATAAACACTTTTGTCCTATTGCAGGATCTCATGTAATCTTTCACCAGCACATGCCGTTCTACATAGCTGTTTATTTTTGGTGAAACATAAGAGGAGGGGCTCACGTGTTTCTCTCCAGCACACAGACACTGACGTTACTTTCAAAACAATAGTCATAAAAAAGACATAAATAATCAGAGAGCTTCAGTAGTTTTGATTTTTTTTGTTAAACAAATCCACTAAATTTGACATTTCTGCTCGTATTTGTTCTTCTGGCTATGATCTGATCAGTTTGCTACAATTCAGCACAATTTCTAAAGAACGATTTCACTCTGAATAACGGCGCTGAAAATTATCGGGAAGAGCAAATATAAGGTGGGCTTTCCAGATTACAATTGGCTGAGGAAAAAGCTACCTGGGGACTATTCAGGTCGTAAGTCCCTGTAAAAAGGATTTTATGCGAGTTAATCCAGTCCAAAAGCATAAAGAAATATTTTCCTATGGAAAAAAAAAAAAAAAAAAAATGACTGAGCTCATTTTGCTGAGGGTGGAGAATCTGACGCGGGAAGCTCCACTATTAGCAAATATATGGTGTGACTGCATGTGAATGTGTGACTGGATGAAGGTGTGGATGAATAAATGCGGACAAACAATTTGTTTTTACCAGAGAAAATTTCTGTTTTGTTTTGTTGACTGGGGTTAGATTATGGGATTATAGTATATTGTTGGGAGAATGCCAAATGCTAAAGGGGAAATATTTTTTGATGTAACTCAGTTACCATTAATTGAAGAAACACATGACTGATAACTGTTCTGTTTTAAGTTTATTTTTATGACATAGATTGGATCATGAGTGGGGAAACTGAGCATTTTTAAGTTTTGTATAGTATCTTGACACATGAAATGTATCAAGATAAAGGGGGGTTTAGGGTTTAATAATTTAATTGTTTAATAATTTAGGATCATTTCGGGACCTTTTGGGGTTTTTGATCATTTGGATATGGTAAAACTGAAACTGTTATTTTTAAGTTAAGGTTAAAGGATTAAAAGTGAACTTGTCACGGTTTGCGAGGCAAGCCGTGTGGAGTTGTAGAAAAGGACCCAAAAGGCGGCAGCTCTGGTGCAGGTGAATATTTATTTACAACGGTGGGCACAAAACAGCACTGGTGGAAAAACAAGAAACCGGAAACCTAAACTGGGTAAGCTAATAACACAAACCAGAAACGAGGATGCAGGGAGGTCCGGGGAAATACACAAGGGACGCAGGGAGACCGAGGGGAAACAAGACAGACGAACCAGCAACTACCATAACAGAAGACACAACTTAAATACACCCAGAGAACACAGGGAGATTACACACAGGTGGGGAACACAGGGGATACTGATAAACATAACGAGACAGGGCAGGAGTGAACACAAAATTACGCATACTGACGAGAGACTGTCAAAGTAAAACAGGAAGTACACAGAGGTTCAGACAGGAGGAGAGAGAGCACGGGGAGAACACAGACATAACAGGCTGGGGGAAACATGGAATAAACACAAAGAGAGACGAGAGCTCATAAATACACAGAGGGGCACAAGGGGGTAAGAGTCACAAAGGGAAAAAACACTTAGGGAACACCACAACAGGACACCTCAGAAAACCTGGCCTAAATAAGGAGCGAAAATACAAGGAACCAAGAATACTGGGCCAACATGGCCCAGGACCATGACAGAACTGAATCCTGTTTAGAAGATACAATGCCGGTTTTTCAAAGCTGTGAATAATTCTTAGAGGGAAAATTAGTGAGGGTTGAAGGGGTAGAACAGCTTTGAGTTCTTTTTGATTTCTAGAAGTAGTGGTTATAATGTAGGCTTACACATACAGATATTACATAGGAGGTATTTTTAGGATAAAGGGGGAGCTTATAAATAGAAATGATTTTTATATATATTGCATTTTGTGCTTTTAAAGGAGTTGTGGCTCAAATTTGTCTCTGGAGGGTCACGAGCCTTTGGCTAGCGCTATGATTAGCCAATCTACTGTGAGGATAATATGAGTTCATGAAGGATTGCACACGCTTACAGACACAGAGTTAAGAAACACACATGACAGTATTGATTCCAGGCAAAAGGCCTTAAATTCATTTAGCTTTTAACTGAACTTAAAGAAGGACCAAAGAGGAAGGAAAGCATATATTTTGGTTAAGTCTGATAAATTAGAATTAGAAGGTATTGTTACATTAAAGGAGCAAAATGAAATAAAAAGGCTATACCAAAAACAGGTGATAACATAGGAAATGTGAGGTTAAAATGAAGTTAGTGTTAACACACAGGAGTTGTTTCAAGGCAGCATTTAGCTATGATGAAATGTATACAGGAGTAATTGCTTATATGCTTAAACTTAATTGATTAGAATGGGTGTTTTCTTTTGGATCTTTTAGAGTAGAGGAACTTGCAGCAGCGACAATTTGTGCACAGGATGTTGATGATCAGATAAGGGAAAAATAGAGCGAGCAACCGGACGTGAAAGCAGGGCTTAAAGAGTTTTAAAGGGATGAGTAACGTTGAAGAATATATATACATATAAGTCAATAAGTTAAGAAGATAATTAGGATCAGGCTTTTGATTAAAGAGTCCCAGATAGGATAAGTTAGGGAGGTGCAGGAAAAGGTGTTTTGTTTCCTTTGCAGAAGATCTCGGCGACCACAGGAGGGGCGAGGATCCTGGAGATCTCGAGGTCCGAGACCACCAGAGAGGGTCTGAGTGAGGACACAATGTATTGCGACCTCTGGTGTTCCAGAGGTCGAGAGAGGGAGTGTGGAGCAGGGAAATTATTTTACTGCTATTGTTAAATAATTGTCATTATTACCATTGCATTAATAATATAATCTGGAGTTTATATTGCATTCAGGGGTTGAACAGTGTGTGTCTTTCAGAAAGACTAAGTTGCAGGCTGACAGGAAGTTGCAGGTTTGCAGAGTGTGCCTTTTGCAGAACTGAAACCGAAAGCAGAGTCTAAGTGCAGGTTATTTTGAGGAGCATTTGAGGACGAGACACAGACAGTAGGTGAAGAGGTGACACAAAGAGCATGTGAGGTCAACACATACACACACATTAGTTAAATTTATTTAGAGGAACCGTCCTTGTTGTCTCGGCAAGAAAGAGGAACAATTCATTTTAAGATAAGAACGGAAAGTACCAAGCCATGAAAATAGAAGATGATTTTCTAGGTGAAAAGTCATGGTGATGTTGATCTGATCTATGTATAAAATGTACCGGTGACGCATGAAGGGGCGTCAGTAAACAAACCCTGATGCTATAAAATATCTGTTCATGCTTTGATTAAGTCGAGGACTACTGGCTGTCTGCGTACAGAGTGTCTTCCCACACGTGTGTTCATTAAAATCATCGTTTGACTTCACCCGGCCGGATCGGTGTGGTTATTCTTCGATCACCTCTTGTACCCTTCCTCAATTTGAACCTTAACAGATCTGATCAGTTTGCTACAATTCAGCACAATTTCTAAAGAACGATTTCACTCTCGCAGACTTACAATGACATCTAGTGGCAGATTCTTGACAGTTTGGTTCTTAATCGGCTTTGAATGAACCGCTGTGCATGACAGGAAATTGATCATATTCCGCTTCAGTGACTTTGAGTCTTATCTCTGCACCATGTATATGATGAATACATGACAGTCCTTTACAGAACACACAATCCTTTCTGTCAAGAATGATTCTTTCCATGTACAGCAAAACTTTTTTCTTTTTTAAAAATCTGTTTCCATAGCCACTATCTTGGGTCTGACTGCCACCTCCCCAGTGATTTTGTTAGAAGTAAGATTGGACCAATCTGCTGATACGAATACACACCAGAGGAAGAATAAAAATCATGACAAAATGCTGTTATCAGTCAAAAACAGATTTTCAAACTGCATTTAATGAAACCTGTACATCCAGAAATATTTCTTTGAATACATTCATCTTCAGCTCTATTTTACAGTTGTAATTTTATCTCTGCATCATTGTTGTTATTTTAAATTACTTTAGGTGAACTACATAACCAACATAACCATTTTTTACAGGATTATCAGCATGATATTTATGCAGTTCTTCATATATTTACAGTACTTATAAAACAGTGCTGGAGCGTCAGGGTATTTTCTTTTCACAGCGTCCTGTGGTGCACTCCTCTCCACGTCCGGTCCACTTTAAGCGGTTCCTGGCAAAGATGTCATAGGATTTGTCCATCAATGGTCTCACAGGTGACCACATCATAAAGCGACCCAACCAACCGAGGCCTACGGCGCTATACATGACTGCAAACGCTGGGACTCCGCTGTGAACCTGGTAACACACAGCATGAAGGTGCATAATATAACACTTAGGTTAAACTGCATATTGTGAGGTTCATTAAAATCTTGGTTAAATAATCACCTTGTCTTTCTTATCAATCACGTGCATTTCCTTCATGGCCATCTCATAGGTGATAGCCTTGTATTTTGTTCCATCATAACCTGGCAGAGAGATATCAATGAAATGTACTTTCTCAGGCCGGTTTCTCTGCAGAAACTGGAGCAAACGGATCTCAGTCACACATATTGGACAAAGCCCATCATACAGAACCTGGAAAAGAGTGGAGAACAGACATTTACATGAGGAATTGTCTGATATTTTATCCCTAATTTTCCAAAATTCAGTTAAACTTGAAGGATATCAATCCTGTTGGGAGGCATAAACCCTTGTGGATTCATTTAACCTACAACAGTTGCATTGGAGAAGCAGCAAAATGGTGAGACTGTTGCTCTCCCCATATCGCTCCTGACTGATATTTCTCTTTCCTTTTTGCTAGTTTCCTTGTCTCTACTGGTAGCGTTAGATGGTACTTGCAGCCCATTCAGGTTGCACAGGTAGTTCCATATACTAATATGCCATCACAAGATGGTTTACAGTCTCAGTCTCAGCACAGGAGAGTGGAGGACATATAGGAGACGGGCTGCTACACAAGAAGAGCTGGACAGGGTTGCACAAGGGCATCAACGCAGCAGCAGGAGAGATAACTGCGCCTTTGTTCGAGGAGGAACAGAGCCCTTGAGAATGACCTACTTGTGCCAGCTTTTGATCAAACTGTAAGAAGAACCAGACTCCACGTGCATGACATGAGGGCCTGACCTTGCAGCTCAACTGAGTTTACCAAAGAAAAGCAGGACTGGCAGGTCCACCGATGGACCCCATTCGCTTCACAAATAAATGCAGGTTCACACTGAACACATGTGACTGACATGAGAAATCATAATCTTTTTTCAAAAAGACATGTTAACCTTGATGAGATTACCTCATTAATAGTCATTACATCAAAGATCCTGAATGATTTGAATTTGGCCCAGGAAAACGTCCATCAACTAAAAATTGAGTTGCGTATTGCCACAGCGTTGTCTTAAGTTAACAACGTTCAAAGTGCAACTTTCATTTTGCTCAGCTGGCACAGATACTACCACACAGTGAGGACAAGGTCAAAAATGAGTCTTACACATGTAAAATAAGCGTTATGAAATCGTAAGCGTGGTTTTAAATCATTTTATATTATACTGCCAAACTGGAGACGTTTCAACCAGTAACGCGGAATCATTTACTTTACAGGGTTTACATATTAACCAGTATATTATCCTAAAAACGGTTTACCCGTTTTACAGACCGCTAACTAAAATTTTAAAGACAAGTTTAGCAGAAACAGAGAGACAGTGGGAGCAACTCACCCTGACACCAGCAGACTCAGAACTGAAGGTGCGATGCTGATGTTTGCAGAGCACAGATGTTACTCTTGAATTTACACAGCTGGGCAATCTGGCTAAACCCGAAGTCAAACATGTTCTCACTTTTGAAAACATCTGAAGCTACAAATGGCTACACAGCTCTAACTTGCACTGGAATCAACCCGACTTTTCCCCAACTAACAACCAGATTATACAAGCGTTTGAATAACTCTTGAATAACTTCTTCTTCCCCCTTTGAGGCAATCTAGGCTTTGTTTTATTATCGCCATCTAGTGGACTGGAGTGCGAGAAGTTCCCTGACTTACGTCTACAAACAGAAATGCTGAGTATTTATTTACATTTCCACATTCCATGTTTTTGTACGTTTAGTTTTCAGTTTGATTTTTTATTTTATTTTTACACACATCTAATTAGCCAACTGAACAGGCTTTAGAACTGGGAAAAAGGAGATTTTAGTGACTTTGCAGGTATCCAGATGGCTGGTCTGAAACTGCTTGGATCACACAACCATAAAGAGAATGGTCAAAAAAAAAGAGAAATATCCAGTGACCACCAGTTTTCCGAGTGGAAACTTGATTGATGAAGTTGATGCCAGAGGTGCTTTGAGCCAAAATGAAGCATTTCAAATAACCACTGATTACAACCAAGGCATGGAGAAGAGCATGTCTAAATGCTCAACAAGTTAAAGATTGAAGCAGATGGGTTAGAGCTGCAGATGACCACACCTGGTGCCGGTTGTGAAAGATAAGGACAGGAAAGGGATGCTACAGTTTGAACATCTTTACCAAACTTGACACACTTTGAGACCTTTAGTACCAACTGAGCAGACTGGTTTCTCTGGCACACTTTCCAGATCTTAAGCCAACAGAGCATATTTGGGATGTGGTAGAACCGGAGATTCACATCATGTTTGTGCAACATCATATCTGCTGCAACTGTGTGATGCTAACATACTTTTATACACTAAAATCTCAGAGGAATGTTTCCAGCACCTTTGTATGATCTATGCACGCAGTTCGGAAAGAAAAAAGTGGCCCAACTCTGGCGTACCTAATGAAGTGGTTAGTGAGGATATGTCAGCTGTTTAATTTCCTTAAATTCTAATCCATAAATTGTAATTATTATTCTCTCAGTTGAATTTTATGTAGTGTTTGTTGTATTTCTTTCAAAACATGCGGTTTGCAGTCTCAATAGCTGATTAATGAGGAGGTTGAATTGGAGCACATTATCGCTCAGCATCTAGACATCTTTAAATAACTCATGAAAGAAAAAAAACAGAGCTCACAGCACCTCTAAAAGATACACCAATAATCCATACCGGATTAATTTGCATAAAAACTAGGGATTTTGTGCTAAGCTGAAAGAATATCCAGTGACTACATCAATTTAAACAACTCATAATTTTAAGAAAATAAAATAGAGACCAATTATTTCCAGCATTCACATTCAGCAACCACATGGCCCAACACTGCTGACATTGAATTTGTAGCCAGCGCTCTTTTTCACAACATGTACAAAACACAGTTTTTCAGTTAATTAATTTTTACTTAATCAAAGCGTGCAGACAAACCATAAAATTAAGAAAGCCTTCCTAATATTGTATAAGTCCCTCCCACATGTACTGAAAAAACAGCTCTGGGGATCTAGTTAGATTGGCACGAAGTTCCAAGCATTTTTTTTTTCAGTTAGCCCTGCTGAGGGAGACCCCCTGCCATCGGGGGGTGCCATTGTATTGGGGGCATGACATCAAAACATAAATCCCAGCTTTAAAGGTTTCCCAAAAGAGCATGTCATTTTGACCAACCCACCTGCAGTGCACAAACACATAGGAGTAGACAAACACCGCTTACATGAGTTCAAAGGGCCTCGGCAGTAAAACCAATGTATGTCTATGAAAGGGTCGTATGTTAAAAGAAACATATTTTAGCAGTTGAATTACACTTCCTACAAGCATTTATTGTCATCAATATCTAGTGCTTGGCTATTGCTCTATTTTGTATGGCCACTCATATTTTGCATGACAGCACACGTGATGAGATCAAAGAGCTTACAGCAGAGTGAACTCTGTCCCAGTGCAAGACTGTGTCACATGGACTGAGTTCATAGACTTTGCGATACAGTTTCAAGGACTGGGCCGAGGTGAGGTCTTGTGAAACTTATAATGGATGCAAAATATGTGAATCTAACTCTTTCTTTGAAAAGTTGCACTTGTTTATTTTCTGTTCACTTATTTTTGCTGTTCCCACTTTCTAGCCGGAGAATTGAACATGCCCCCCGCAGCAGCAACCAATCTAGGCTACACCCCACCAGACGGAGGCTGGGGCTGGGCTGTCGTCTTCGGCGCTTTCATCTCCATAGGATTCTCGTATGCCTTTCCTAAGTCCCTCACCATCTATTTCAAGGAGATTCAGGAATATTTTTCAGTTTCCTACAGTGAGATTGCCTGGGTGTCCTCAGTCATGCTTGCTTCTATGTATGCAGGAGGTTAGTGGCCGTCATACTTCAAGTATTGGCACATTCCCAAGCAGCGTATCCCATGACCGGATTTGTCAAGAAAAATTTGTCCCTCAGAACGTTGCTAAAAATGTAAGATATTTCTCTCCTGTGTGCAGGCCCTGTCAGCAGTATACTGGTCAATCGCTATGGCAGCAGACCTGTGGTTATAGTTGGCGGGGTCCTGGTTTGCACTGGCATGGCTCTCGCTTCTTTTGGAACTAATATAATACATCTGTACCTCTGTGTTGGAGTAATTGGAGGTAAATTATGTTTCCTTTTTTTGTTAACAGTCAGATAGGCTAGTCCAACAATTTAAAAAACTATCCTTTAAAACGATTCACTTTCTTACAGTGCACATGTTCAATTCAGTTTTGTGTTATTTTTCTGGTATAGCTGTTTCTGTCCTTTATAATGTTTGCTTTATGATACCTGGTTGTAACTGGACTACACTGAAGGAAGGAGTGGTTGTGTTGTAACTCTCATTCAGTCTTTTACTATCAGGATCAATCCACAGGGATTGTTTATGTCCCTGTGTAAAGCAGAGTTGGTCGTTCAGTGCAGCGAGTACAATGACCCTTATGATATAATATAAGTTATAATCCCCTCTTACAACATCAAAGCAATGTTTAGATTTGGGTAAAACCTTTTTTGTCCTGTTAATTCAGGTGCATTTGGAACATCCACACATGCACATGTGCAGGCAAAACCACACGATCATTTTACTAACTGAGAGCAAACAAACCTCTCAGACTTTAAACCTAATCTTTAATCTAGTAGCACTGCACCAGTCAGAGACGTACAGAAAAGAAATGCCCAAACCATGGGACTAGTTATATTTTTTTTTCTGTAAACAAATCATCACCGATATAAAACTAATGTCACAGATAATAATAAGAGGTGCATTCAACTGTCTAAAAGTACTTTTTAAACTGATACTTTAGGCACTTTATTCAAAATATTCTAAAGGGAATAATTCATAAATTACTGTGTGTAATTTTAACCTTATTTTTAACAGGTTTTGGTCTCGCCTTCAACTTGCAGCCCTCCCTGACGATCATAGGCACTTACTTCCAGGTCAAAAGGCCCATGGCCAATGGACTCGCTATGACTGGAAGTCCGGTTATTCTCTCCACTCTGGCGCCTCTCAATCAGTTTCTGTTTGATTCCTTTGGTTGGAGGGGAAGCTTCCTCATCCTGGGATCCATTGTTTTGAACTGCTGTGTAGCTGGTGCTTTGATGAGACCAGTCAACAAAAGCATACCACGGAAAACAATAGATGAGTCATCAAAGTGTGAAAGCGAAGCTCAGGAACACGCTGCTGCTGAAGACACCACTACCCACTCCGATAACCTTCAGACTGAAGATCAAAGTGAGAGCAAGGGTCACAGCTTTGTGCAGAAATTCATAGATCTCTCACTTTTCAGACACAGGGGCTTCCTCATTTATCTAATTGGTAATGTGGTCTTGTTTTTTGGCTTTTTTGCACCTGTGGTTTTCATGGCTCCATATGCCAAACATCAAGGGATTGATGAATATTCAGCAGCTTTCTTGCTCTCCATTTTTGCTCTGGCGGACATGTTCATTAGACCGACAACTGGCTTAGTTGGCAACACCAAGTGGATCAGGCCGAGAATACAGTATTTTTTCAGTTTTGCTGTTTCATACAATGGCGTATGTCACCTAATGTGCCCACTGGCGTCTGGCTATACGGGCCTAGTTGTATATGCTGTCTTCTTTGGTTTGGCATTTGGGATGCTTTCTGCACTCCTTTTTGAAGTTCTAATGGACCTTGTTGGAGCTCCTCGTTTCTCCACTGCTGTTGGACTTGTCACCATTATTGAGTGTGGGCCAGTGCTTCTGGGACCTCCAATGGCAGGTTTGTGGTGTTTTTTTTCTTCTCTTTTTTTCCATTGAATTGTGATTTTGATTATACACATAAGCAAAGTATAGAAATTTCCAAGATGGAGTTACTAACAGATTATGTGTGTTCTCTTTCAGGAGCTTTGGTTGATTATTTTGGTGATTACAAATACATATATTATGCATGCGGTGTATTCATGCTGGTTTCTGGCATATTTTTCTTCGTTATGCATTACTACAACTATAAAAAACTGGATGAGGAGCGCGGAAAGAGCAAAGCAATGGAGACAAGGAATTCTGACGAGGCAGTACAACTAAAAATGAACCAGGCTGATAGAACGATGAATGAAACAGATGAATGAACTTGCTGACTATGACTTTATTTCAGTGGATGCATACAAAATGACACTACAAAGGCTTTTTATGCAGTATGTAAATGTATTTTGTACCTTAAATGACTTAGTTAGAGTAGTTAGACTTTTACATATTTGCAGATTCACATTTGTTATTTTGTAAATGCTCATATTACGTATATTATTATTATTACAGTGTGTGGCATATGTAACTCTCATGGATTTGTTAATAAATCTCCAGGAACTAACTATGTTCCTTCTAATGTAATCCTTATGGCTTTATAAACTTAAGCAGTTCATTTGGTTTCTTCATCAATTAAATAATAATAAATCTTCTGACTCTTATTTCTGAATAATGTAAGAAAAGAAGTCCAAACCCACATGCAGTCACAGTTTAGTGTTACTAAACTGTGTTACTTATTACCACTAGATGGCACTGAACCCTATCACATGAAAACTGAAGCCACACACATCTTTTCCATTAAACTTCAATTAAACAACAGGCATCCTCATGCCTCGGGCTCAGTTCTCTACAGCATCGCTTTCCATAATCTGGGTCATGACCCCCGGCCCAATGGGAAGATAGCTATTTTGAATAGTTTACAACATTTGCAACAGTAAAAACAAAATTTAGGTGTCTGTTGTGAAGACTGCAGTTTCTGACTTAAATAGCTTCCCTGAAATCCTTCTCACTCTAAAAAGGCGAAAGGAAGATTCATTCTTTATGTTCTAGTCTACAGTAAAACACATTTTGAATGTCATGGGGATCTGTAAAAGTTGTTTCACTGCAGCATAGCTTCAGTGAAGTCATAAAAATTCAGTATGAAGTTATGGAAATATTTGAGAATTAACTTTTAAATAAGTGTGGTGAACCCAATGTGCATTTAATAAGATTGGATTTGCAGGTGTGGCTGAGGAAATGAAACGCTTTACTTATCCTCACAGACATAGAAAAAAATGTATTGTGCATATAACACATTTAAGCTGTAGGTCAGACCTTTAGATATGTGAATGTGAATCTGCAATGAACATATACATTGCTGTCATATGGACAATCAAGACAGGTCAGCCCGTCTCTCCATAGGTCAACCTTTCTCTGCACACACATCATGATTTTAAACCCTTAGAATTCATCCTCAAGCACTAATGCAATACAAGATTCATGTGCAAGCCATAAAAAATGAACAATGCTATTATTACAGATGTATGCTTAAATGATCCATCCTCATCATGTGCCTGTAAGGTGCATATTGACTCCCTTTCTGGATGAACAAAAATTGCTCATGTGAGTGAATCAATACTTTAATGTATAGTGTAAAGTAATGTTACTTAAAAATCAGATAAACAGTGTAAATCCCTTTGTTATGGCTGAATGAACTTCTTTTTGGATTTTAGTCCAATTTCAGTCAACTAGGCATCATTTGATCAGATCCAGTTTGGGCAAAAGTAGCAACAATGAAAGTCTGATTGACTTTGGGTTGTTTTGATCCAGTTTTAATGGTATGAGAATCTAATCTGACCTAAAGATTTTTTTTCTACAGTAGAATTACAAATGAGCCAAACTGGTAAGATTATTAATTGTAGAGAAGTATTGAAAATGAAAAGTCTCAAAAGCATGTATCCATGTATCCACTGTATATACTGCATTTTCTCAGTGGCAGGACATTTATTTATCTCAACTGCAGAAAGCAACAGCACTATATCTGAGCCAGGCTTGCATCAGAGACAGGGTTTTCTTTCTAAGTCCTTCTGTTTGACAAGAGCAAGTGGTCATGATCGTGTAACAAAGGCTTGTTTCGATTTGCTTCCATTTGCTCCTCTTCAGTTGGTGCCTTATGCTGATTATACCATAGCAAGCGATGACTCACTCATTAGACAGCTGAATCAGATCACTCGAATACGACCACAAAATTGCTTTAATTTCCATACGTCTAAAAATATATTATACTCTGGTTTACATATGTTTTGATTTCTCGTGAATTAATTACAAATTTGATCGTTGTTGAGGAGTTTGTTTTTAAGGGTTATTATTTATTTTCTGTTTTTTTTTAATGAATTTATATTTTTTATCAGTAACATGATCATTATCATTCTATCTCTGTCTGTTATTTTCTCACCAGCACATTCATTTTGTGGTTTGTAAAATGGAAGATAACCAGGAATACATTTTCATCACAATTACCCAGACCTCAAAGAGACATTTTCAGTTGTCCTCATTTACCTGACTAATACTCCAAGTCCAAAATTATTTCTGTAACTTTAGTCCAGTTTTTGTCATTTTAAGTCGTGTTTTTGTTCATAAGTTTAAAAAGTAAAGAATGACTCTATCTTGCTGCTAAGTAAAGAAGACAATATTTCACAAAGCGACACATTTCTTCTTAATACTGAACATGAATAATTTCCACTACTCTGAACATGACATTAAAAGGGGAAAGAGCATATTATTAACAGTCATGTACATCTACAAAAACTGGAGTAAATACAATTTGAAGCCAAACCATGGAGAAAATGATGGTACCAGTGGAGTATCAGTAGAATAGAATAGCATAGAACAGAATAGAATAGCCCCATGTCATTGTAGAGGTACATACAATTTGAAAAGTGCTTGGAAGTAGTGCAAAGACAAGACTTGATCTGAATAGAGTCTGTGTGTGAGTGACCTGAATGATGGGGGTTACTCAGACCATGGCTCAGATTAGTGCAGTGGGTGGACAGGGATGTGGTGTGGGGGGGATAGTGTTTATTGACACTCCAAATGGCAGAGGGAAGAAGCTGTTTGTGAGTCTAGAGGTGTGGGACCTGATTGACCTGAGGTGCTGACCAGAGGACAGCTGATCAAACAGGTGGTGGGTGGGGTGCAAGGCGTTCTTCTGAGACAGGAGGCTTTCACCAGGGTGTTGATGTTGTGGGTCCAGATGAGCTCAGCTGAGATGTGGGTGCCCAGAAACCTGAAGGTAGACACGAATTCTACCCGTCCTCTGTTTAGAATGAGTGGGGAATGAGTTATGAGTTATTTTGTTTTAAGGACATTCAGCTTCAGGTTATTTTCTGAGCAGCAGCAGGACAAGTTCTCTACCGCTGCCCTGTACACTGTATTATCTCCATTAGAGATAAACCCAACCACCGTCACCGGTGTCACCGGCATACTTGACGATAACGTTGGTTGGATGCATTGGTGTGCAGTAGGAGGGCGGAGAATGCAGCCCAGCGAGATCTGGTGCTGAGTGACGGGGGGCTGAGTTGGACTGACTGAGGTCGGTTGGTGAGGAAGTTTTTGATCCAGTAGCAGGTGGCAGGGGGTATCTGACGGTGGTCCAGTTTGGTGAGGATGTCTGGTATTATGGTGTTAAACACTGAGCAGTAGTCCCAGAAGAGCATCCTCACGTGGCTCTTCCTGTTCTCCAGATGGCTCAGCGCTCTGTGAAGGGTGATGGTGATGGCATCCTCCGTGGACCGATTAGTTCTGCAAGCAAACTGGTGGGGGTCAAGGGAGGGGGATAGACAATCTCTCATGTACTTTAACATTATATGCTGTGAGGACTATAGGTCTGTAGTCATTGAGCCTGTTTATACTAGTCTTTTTGGGGATGAGAATGATAGTGGAGGCTTTCAGACAGTTGGGAGAGTACATAAAGGAAAACTCGAATACATTATTATAAAATTGTTGTAACCCAAAAGGATTATGCAGTGTAGATATGACAAATCTGTATGTATCCCAGTGGAATAGATATGAGTAGACAGAAAGTGAGAGAGTGAAGACCACCAATTAGTGGTGGTTCCCATAAGCTCTGTATCATCTCCTCACTGAACAGCTTGAGCATAATCACTGTGATGAACTGTGACTGATGTCAGTAAATCTGACCGTAATTGGGACCAAGAAGATTGAATCCAGGCAGCTCTGTGTCCAATCAAGGTGATGACTGCTCCCGTGGGGAGACATGGTGTTTTTACCATGCTGGTTTAAGCACTTGCACCCTTAACCACACAGCTGGGATGTTTGCAAAGAAATAAGTGATACTGTCTGTTTAATTCAACATGTTTGTTAATAATCTCTGCTAATCTGCTTCACCCACAGCAGCAGAACTAATCTGTCTGCACATTGTTTACACTTTGAGGGAGGGCAACATCGTGCATATACCAGAGACTTAAGAGTTTATTCATCAGCCCTGTGGATGAAGCTGCTAACAAGACATCACTGGTCAAAAATAAACATCGATAGCCAGATCTGGCTATGCATAGATATATTAGATGCGTTGACATGTTCTTGCAGAGAGAGGACCACTTGCTACATCAGCCTGTCCAAGGAGTCCCCAAGGATTATATCCAACCGAGACTAGATATATCAGATCATCAAAGATAAGGCAGTACTCTACTCTCAAAATCAAACACTTTGAAAGAATACTGCCTTGTTTTAGGCCATAATCACCCTGATTTACATATATGTAGATCAAAATCATACGCACATCACAAATGTTTAGAAAAATAGATTTTCTCCTGCAAAAGCAGTAAACATCTGAATATAAAGAGGGTAACATGGTGGGAATCTAGATATTACTTCACCCTCAAAAACCCAAAGAGGGCAACCTGAATCAGATGAAAGTTTATCTGTTCTACGAAACACTCATGGCTGATTATACTGGTTCATCTTTAAAGGACTGTTCACAGACATATGAGCAGTAAGCTGTTAGCAGTGATGGAATATAACAGAGTGAATTTGCTCAAGTACATTACACTGGTAAAAATGTGAGGTATCTGTACTTTCCTTGAATATATCTAATACTGTTACATGCATCTAGCTACAGTAGTTATCTTCCAGTTAAAAGGCTAAAGAAAGAAAGAAAGAAAAATGAAAAAAGAATATATATATATAGATAGATAGATAGATAGATAGATAGATAGATAGATAGATAGATAGATAGATAGATAGATGAGGTGGTAGAATTAAGAACAGTATATGAAAAATACCTGTATTAAGAAGTAGAAAAAAAACAGCAACTGACCCAGAAATACTGACACGTTGCCTGCGTCTGGTGCATCAAAGGCTTTACTGTGACCCAACAATACTAAAGCAGAGCAATTTCTTTGTCATTCATTACGCTGTCTCTCTACCAGTGTATCATATGAGAATATGTATACAGTGTAAGAATAAAAAAGCGACTACTACTCTAAATCCATAGCAAATCATTATCTGCAGCTCTTTAGCTTTATGGAGCCAGTTTTAGCTCAGTGCTTAACTGTTCAGTTCATAAATTTTATATGACAGTGGTCCTAATACAGCGCCTTGGGGGACTCCACAAGAGAATACGTTCAACATTCACTCTCCTTTTAGTTGTTTTTGATCTATACCATGTCTTAAGGGAAGCATCTGTCCATGTTTCTTTTGAAGCACTTTTTTTTATCAGCTAAACACTAACTGAGGTTTTCTAAAACTTCACAGAAAGGGTGAACCAAAAAAAAAGTTGAACAAAACAAAGTTACAGGCCAGGCAGCAAAACAAAAAGTTAAAACTCTAAAATTCTGTAAAGCAGAGGGAAGCTGCAGATTCAGGGGACAATTCTCTATAGGTTTTTCACTACGAGTGACCCTCTCACATTGTCATATTGTTTTCACAGTGTCATTTGTTACGTGACGAAGTAAACATCACTGGTGAAAAGAGGTTGTATAAGAGGTTGCTGGTATATTGTATTCTACAGTCAGATGGTAGCAGTAAATCTTACATTCCCTTATTTTTTGGTAGAATCGCAACATTGAATGTTTATGTTTTTTATAAGCCAAGACAGTTTAATATTACAGACACTCAAGCAGGCAAACTGTGCTACTGGTGCTGTGGACATCAGGTTTCCTTGTGGAATACAAATGGGCCAAAAAAACAGCTCTTATGAAGACGGACATTTTTTGAACTCAGACAAAAGAGGAACTTAAACCTCTAAACTACTCAATCATGACTAATGCTTGTAAAAGAAATTGAGTCGCAAAGCAAAAGGACTTAATGAGATTATGCTACCCATAATTAACAATCTGTGAAACACATTTCCCAAAACCAAGAACAGAGCTGCTTTTTTGTTCGCCGTCAAGCTTAAGAATGTGTGAATTATCATCCAAGCACACATTTACCCCACTTTTCAGAGTTGACAATGCAGAGCCTCTGACCAATATCCTTAATCTGCCACTCAAAATACATTTAGCCTTTGTGAGAACAAATGTGCATTGCCGAAACACTGGTTGTGGAGACTCTGTGCAGCCTATTAGAACCATTGTTCCTCTTTATCTGTTGAATGCAGCCAACGACGAAAGCTTGTGCGTCTGGGGAAGGTGCTGCTGTTTTATGCATATTACAGGGAGAATACAAGGATTGTCCTGCGGATTATAATCTATCCACTGAATACCACACTGCTATATAAACAAATTTGATTGAAGAACTGAAGAATGGAAGGATGACATAAACTGCCTGCAAGGACTTTAACATTCACACATTGTGCACATAAGCACTCAGATGGAATCTATGACATGTGGATGATAAAAAGCAAGTGGCTTGCATTATCGGTCTATCAAGGCAGCACACTTCAGTGACCAATTCGACCCGAGAGATAACATTGTAAGATTTCATTTAATTCCTCAGTCTTGATTTGTAAAATTTTATCGAATCTAAGATGGTTCCCAATACCCATCTGGAGACGCTTGTGATAGGCATTCCAGCATCATATCCTCAGGGATCGACACCCAGGCCTGGGCCAAGACTGAGAGCAAGACAGAAACACTAGGCATGGAAAAAGGGAGAGGAGCAGAAATAATTATGAGAGCAACTGAGGTGTATCGGCTTGTCCTTGCCTCAAAATGAAAAGCAGGATGAAACATGATGACACAAATCAACTGCAAGCCCATATACAGTACCTGATTCACTCATAACATCTGTGTAATTACACACCAAGAACCTCATATTACTGGAATTCTGTTACCAAATTGTGCCATTTGAACATTTCTGGCCAGGACCCAGAATAATTAAGTGTATCATTACCCTGAACTGAAATTGTCCATGAGCAGGGAGCTGTAGTGACAGCAGCTTTCTCTGGAAATGTGGGAGGCATTAATGACTAACTTATTTTGATACCCACATTGATTTATGTTGTTTTATTGTCTCTTGTTGGTGCTGAAAGGTTTGGTGAACACTGGCCTTTGTAACTGTGAATGAGCGCTATAGTGGCTGAAGTGAATCAATGTCCTCCGAGGTTCTTTGTGTTTCAAGGACAGTCTCTCCTGAGTCTCTGCCTGACATGATGAGGTTGTTGACTGTCACAGCTGCCTCACTAAGCCCGCCAAAGGTGTGTGATTAAATTCCCATTCTTTTTCTAAAGAGAAGTGGAGCCATTTAGAAACCTATAAACCACATGGACAAGTCAATAAAATGTCTTTAAAGCAGACCTTATAGGTTCTCTCAGAAGGAAATTACAATAGAAAAAGGATGTCTTTGTGTGCAGCACACAGTATGTATGAACACAGAGGGATTTTTTTCCCCTTTCATGTAGTTGAGCAACAGTTTTAAAGGAGCTGTCAATAGCTGCACAGGTGGAAAGTCAACCAAATTTTCTGCTTTGCAGGTTGAAGAATCCATTCTTTTTCTTTTTATGTTATTTCGAAGAACCAGCTGAAACCATTAAACAACCAATGTATACGGTTTTGCCATATTATTAAAAATAATATGGACTTTTTAAGGCTGCTACAGAGAGCTGAGGTTGGTTGCAATAGGAAACACTGGGCAACACAATCTGTTCAGTATAATTAGTAGTTTATTATTGTTTGAATTTTATTCCAATAAGTTACTGAAACAAGCAGTTAATTGATCTTATTAATCTTTTTTTTCTTTTTTTTCTTTTTTTTAGCACAGCTTTGCATTTTGTTGGTAAAATTAAAATTCAATCATTTCAATCATTTCAATTGAGTTTTTTTTTTTTTTTAACATGGCACCATGTCACAGCAACAGTTGGATAAAGTGGCTTTATACTATAACGCAAAGACCCTGCAGTATTCTGCAGAAAAAAACAACAGTCAAGCAACCCCTTAGGGCTAAGCACTTTGCAATGGTGGGAAGATAAAACTCCCTTTTAACAGGAAGAAACCTCCAGCAAAACCAGGGTCAGGGAGGGGCAGCCATCTGCTGTGACCAGTTTGAGGCTGAGGGCAAAGAGAAAAGAAGAAAGTGGAGAGAAAAGAAAAAGAGAGCACAGGCAGGCAGGACAAAACACAAAGTAAAATGTAGTGGTAGTTTATCTTGAGTCACTCTCAACTAATCTAGTATTGCAAATATCTAGTAGCGCACCAAACTACCCCATTGAGTCATGTTTTCCAAGTGCTAAAGTCCTCAGATTTTCTTCAATCTCTTGCCTGCCAGTAATAAATGAGTAATGATTCACTAATTATTTAAGACCTCACAGAATATGTAAATTAAAGATATAAAATTATAGATAAATTATTTATTAAAAGACGATGATATAAACAATAAAAAAAACTTGTTCAAAACTAAAAATTCTATTATCATGAAATAACAAACTGGATTTAAGTTTTAATACCCCAGTTTGAGGTGGGTACGCTGGAATTCTCTGAGAAGTAACAAATTAACATTTTTTTCTTTTGAGGAATGCAAATAATATACATATACCTTTAACATTAAAAGTATAATTTATATTACAGAGCAATCTGCAATCTACATTCTACTGCTGGCGATTAGCTATTAGAGAAAAATATTTTGGTAATTATCAGTAGTGCTAATTTAGAGCAGCTCTGTTAAACAAATACTACAGGTGGTAGCGTGGGTCGCGTCCAAATGAGAAGGTTGGTGGCTCAGTCCCTGGCTCCTCCTGTCCATGTGTAGAGGTGTCCTTGGGCAAGATGCTGAGTGTGTCGAAGTGTGTGTGTGAGTGTTAGATACTGCTGTGGTGTGGTGGCAGGCACTATTGTCGCACAGCAAGAAGACTTTGGGTTTGAATCGAGCCTAGGGCCTTTCTGTGTGGAGTTCATGTTTTCTCTGACGTCCTCCCACAGTCCAAAGACATGCATGGGGTTAGGTTAATTGGTGATTTTAAATTGCCCACAGGGGTACCTGGGAAATCTGTTGTCATCTACTAGTACAGTTTATAAAATCAAATTACAGTTTGATTTGTAGGGCAGTCTAATTTGCTGAACTAAAAACAAATTACTGAAATGATGATGTTTTGTTTCTAAAGAGGAGCAAAAATAACCCATTCAACAACTTACACACAACCTGGGCTTCAGCAGATCTGGGAGGCTCTTACAGACAAAGACTTACTATAATGTAGCTGCCAATTAACAACTCAAAAATGTTTTGGGAAAAAAAACCCCAAATGAAAACAATATCAGCTATTTTTTTTAATATCAGAATTGAAAACAGAAAATTAAAGGTTCTCACTGCAGGTTGTCATTAAAGCATTTCCCAAATGCACTTTTCACAATGTGCCAGATATGACATATTAACAGTGAAAACTCAGCTTGCTAATACAAACTAATGCATATTAATGTATTCTTTTCAAACATGCCACTGCTTTATTTGCTATTTCTATTAACACTTACCTAAAATCATTCCTCATAATTACAGTTTGGTTGACATGTTATTCCCCTTGTACTGTGCAACTGGTGTCAAAATATCACATTTTAGGAGAATGTAGCACTTTCAATGTCTGTATTCAGTGACACACTGGATTTCTAAAGATTTACATTATACGTGATAGTAATTTATGAGTAGTCTATGACTGCACAATGTGTGAAACTATGTTACTCATCTGCTGTCGTCAAATAAGATCAGATATGGCATAATGGGTTTATGTATAAACAAGCAGAAGCACCAACTGCCTGTCATGTCGACACACTTTATGCCTTTTGTGTGTCATTTTTCAAAGTTAAATGACACATGAAAAAGTTTGGGTATGTTTTAGCATTTTAAAGACTACATGTCACAAAATGATGCAAAGAATCTGCAGCAATAACAAGCTTATCATATACCATTTAATGATACAAGTGGATAAAACCCTTTAGCCCTATTGGCAAGAAAAATGAATGCTCAATTTTAAAATGCTAATTGTATTAGTATTTAGTTTATTAATTCTATCTAGAAAAATATCAATACAAACTAGAGATCCTTTTCTTTATAATGAAGATGAGTATGTACTGTCACCTGAGGGTGCAAATGCAACAGAATTAGAAACAACATAACTCACAAAGTGAGCCGTGTGCTGACAGTCGGCATTAATGTATTGTAATGTATTCATAAGGTCGTTCAATGGTGATGGATTTGCTGAGCTTAAAGGGGTTTGCTAATAAACAAACTTGTTAAGTATTAATCTTCTACCATTGTAGGTCTGGATGCATCACCACATGTACAGTTTAAACTCTGTCACTTGGACATTTTTTTTTTTTTTTTTACAATTTTATAAAGAATAATAAAAACAAAATCTTAACAGTGGATGTATGGTGTGCAAAAATACTTTAGAGGTCAATTCTTACAACACACATAAGCAACAAAAGGAACTGAAATCTGAATGAGAAACTAAGA
This sequence comes from Rhamphochromis longiceps, assembly GCF_057381845.1. Classification (NCBI taxonomy): domain Eukaryota; kingdom Metazoa; phylum Chordata; class Actinopteri; order Cichliformes; family Cichlidae; genus Rhamphochromis; species Rhamphochromis longiceps. The sequence goes on from NC_140576.1 coordinate 23,053,837, forward strand.
CCAGTCCAATTAATTCATAATTTCCAAAAATATAAGATATTGGAAGCTGATAGTTCACAATTAAGGACATTAAGAACATGTGCTTGTTTTGCAGCTAAATTAAACAGCTTATGTAAACAACAAAATCAGCAAAATATACACAAAAGACCCCAAATTAACCTCATCATCACAGAGTGAAGAGCATGATTGCAAGCACTGGCAGCATTATACAATAGCATGTTTCAAAAAGCAGCCCTCTTAGCTGTCTAAATAGGATGATTGCTGCTGGCCTGAAGGGTCCTTCAGTGAGAGAAGCTTTGGAGAAAAGAGACAGAGAAAGAGGTAGCATATGTGGGAGGTGCCAAATAAAACATCACTGATTAACTTGTTCAGTGCTGCGCAGTGATTGTGGTGTATGTATGCTTGCAGTATACAAACTGCAATTTGTGTGAATTCCCGCATCTAAAATTGGCACATTTACTTGGACTTTTAACAAAAGCTAATGAAAGATGTCTGGGCACAGATGCTCTTTGTTCTCACCTTTTCTCTGAGCAGCAGCTGCATCACAGCCAGGTGAAGGACTGGGTCAAGGGAGAGTATCTATTTGTTATGGCCGAACCTTATTAGCCTTTAACAATATGATGATCTAATTACCTCTTCTTGTAACTGCCAAGTGTATAGCTAATAGCAAGCATCTATCATGACTTATTAACAAAAGACGACTACCACAATTAATCAGCTGTCATGTGACAAATTACTCTCGCATAGCCTAATAAAACAGCTGTTTTCTTCCAAAGTAGTGTAACCACATAATTGTCAGGATTTATTACACTTAAATATGTAACATTAGTATCCCTTTAAATTATTTTTGAGCAGATTATATGTAATGGAGGTTCACCTTCTTTTTAGAAAACAAGCAACGGCTCTTGTTCCTTGTGCCTGAGCCAGTTTCTTCAGCGTATTAGCACAATCATTAAACTGTATATCTGTTCTCTCTGAAGCCACTCTCTTTGTCTCCATGCACAAACCCATGTGAACTGGTTCACAACACACTGTTTGATTTGACTCGTCTGTTTTTACAAATGAGAATTATGCAGGAAAAAGTGGTTGTGCAATACATTCTCCCTCCAGTCATGAATTTTGGACAACATTTTTATTAAGACAGAAGTGGTAATATTTATTTTCTTTAAGTGTGGTCAGTGTTATTATGTTGTTAAGTTGACATTATAGGTATTCTCATAACTTCTGGTTAACAGATGAAATTCCTCATAAAATAGTGGTGTAAAATATAGTGGAGAGAACAAAAGAAAGACTTGCACTACACATCTACAATATACTGTATATGTTGTTTTTTTGCTGTTGAGTTATGGCAATAGCACACAATGGATGATAGGACCATAGACTTATCAATAATGCATAAGATAGTGAGAGAAATGACAGGCACTCTGCTGGTAGGTTCTCTCCAGAAGCAAGCCATAAATTTGCAGGGCAATAATAATGACTCTTCTCAGGGAAATAAAGGCCACCCTCTGCTCCCCATAGTCATAAACCTGACTCACTCTTCCATTGGTTGGAAGAAAAATGCTTCCTCTCCCACCACACAGGAGTCATACACAGGAGGTACTTCAACCAGCCAACTTGATATGCAATCATCTCTCTTTACAGAGGAAAGAATACAATTTCAGTTTTTATATGAGCTATTTTCCTATTATGCCTGTGGAGGTGGGGAGAAATGGTGAGCAATGGTGAAATGAAGTTCAGCTGAACAGCTTGGAAAGGTATTCAGAAATGATTTCTGGTAATTCTTTTACTTCAGTCATCTTCGAATCCTGTTATGCAGCCTGCTGTGTAGTAAAAAAAAACCCAAAATATTTTATCATGTTTCTTTCATTATAATTTAAAATCTTAGTTTTTTTGCTTGGGAATCAAAATACTGGAATTCAAATTAGGATGTCCATATCATCTATTGCCAGGTGAGCTTCAAATTTTTGGAAAATAAAGTAGAAGTTCTTTGGGTCAACTAATAAATGTAGAATATACAATATTAATTTTAAAAAACAAGTAAAACTGGTAAAAAATGAATGTTTGTGGTTTTAGAACAAACACTGTAAATTTTTAAAAAAATGGATGTCGTGAAGACAATGAGGAAGTGCCTTCAGCTTTAATTCTTTCTAATGTCCAGCACAGGGTCACTCCTTTGTCTGCAAAAGGGAGTTTGATCGTAAAGAGTGTGGGGAGATGATTGTGCTGCTCACTTAATCTGTGCCCCCACATTTCCTTATGAGTTTTTGCTTTCAGTTGCTAGTTCCACTTCTTATTTAATAGCATAGCTATGATCCCAGTGAGACTCAAAGAGACTCAAAAAGGACGATAAAGAAAGATATGCCAAGGCTGGGCCTTCTTTGTAACAAAAAAATTGCTATGAACGTTTTTATGCATCAGACTGTTCAGTTGATCCATCTACTGTTTGTTGACACCTCATCAGAATCAGTCAAGAAACCACAACTAAGGAAGAGAAACAGGGAGAGAATGCTGAAGCATGCCATATTAGATTTAATGTCAAACAATATTTTCACAGACCGGCCTTTAGGTGTCACAGTTAAATACAACAAAATAAAACGCTACCACCAAGACAAAAATGGTGGTATTTTGTAAATATAATAATAAAAGTGAATTAAGGGTGTAATTGTTGTTTATTAACAGCGTCCTCCTGTATGTGCCAACAACACTGAGAGTAACATCCTCCTCTTTGTCCCTTAATGCTCTCTTATTGCTATGGTAATGCATAAATATGTCTTTCAAAATAAGACACAGCAAAAGACCCAGGGAAAACGAGTTAACGATAAAAACCTTGAAAACCCTAAACTTAACACCCAAGCCTCAACTCTCGTGGGCCGGGGTGTCATATTACACAGGAAACAAGCTGAAAATCAATCATAACTGGTTTTAAGGAGTGAGGAATCCAAATTTAAAAGTTTTGGTTCAAATATGTCAGTGTATATAGAGATGAGGTTAGCAGAGAGGTACAACAGAGTGTCTACATCCATCTGTAAAACAAGGTGGGGGCTCTGTCATGGTTTTGGACTGCATTTCAGCCAGTGGTGTAAGGGTTCTTCACAAAAGCGATTGAATTATAAATGCAAAAAAAACCACCATATTTTGATCCACCCGTGAAATACTGATTTGCAACAGCTTCATTTTACAGTATGACTCACTGCCAAATAACTAAAAGCATATCTGGATAAAAAATAAAGTCAAGCCAGACACGGTTTTTTGCCTTCTATACTTTATTATATACTTTATTTAAACGTGTGTTTGCATCTTTCACGCATTGCACCTATTTCAGATTGAGATTCAAATAATTTTATTAATCCTAAGAAAAGGCAGTTCATCTGCAACTTACCCACACAACCTTCTCACACAATCAAACTCACACAACCTCCAGTCTATAAAAGTTTATCACACTGTTGGGTGTCAAGGAACAGATCAACCAACACTGAGTTAAGCGACCTGAGTCACACACAGCGGAGCACCCCCTGAAAACAGCAGGTTATTTCCCATCTCTTAGCAAAATATAAAGAAATGAAACTTTCATATGAACGCATCACATGTGTCAGATGGAGCCCAGCTGTTTCACAAGGTTTCCAGTATTCTAGTAAGCTAACCAGCTGTGGGCTGTCGGTTTATATTTACCATTGAAATATGAGAGACATAGTATTCAACATTTGGAGCCCTGATAATAAAAGAGAGTATGCTAGAGGACATGGATTTTGCCCTTGGGTGTCAGTCAGATCCACTCCATGGTTGTGTAATCTGATTACTTTTTTCAGGTAACGAGTAAAGTAAGGGATTACTATTGCAAAAACAGTAATTAGATTACCGTTACTTTCCCGTAGGAACGCTGCGTTACTGCGTTACTAAAACCGTGATTTTTTTGCGAGAATGTCTCATGAGAGTGACGTAAGCGAGTGCGCCATTCGTGACAACAGCTGTGTGCAGATCAACAGTGCATCATATATTGACTGCGGGAGAGAGTATGAGCGTGCAGCGTTTAAAGCGTGGAAGTACTGACCTTACTTTGAGTTTGATTCCATAAAAAGTGACAAAAACATTTGTGTCCGTTGTGTGTGGGAAGAAAACTTCTTTTAAAGCGAAAAAAAACCCCCCTAAACTTCCATGCAAGCACCGGGAGTGCGCTACCACGTAATGGGAAACTCACAGAGAAACTCGTGGATTCTTCCACTGACCGCTGCGGCACACCTGCACCAGGGTAAACCTCCGCCTACCCTACTCCTGCTTTACAGGTGAAAATAGAGCAACAGGACCGCTAGTCTTTGATGTTATTTATTTTCTGCTGTGTTTTACTTGCATCTATTTGAAAGAGTGAGTGTAAACACACAAAAAATATATATTTTATGTGCTGGAATGTGCAGAAAATAAGTTTAAATGTTAAACAAATTTCTTCCAGTCAGAGAATGTTGCATATAATTACATTTTTGCTTGATGCATAAAGTTAAAAGATTAAAACTAATAAAACAAGTTAAAAAAAGAGACTTTTCCATTTGATTACATTTTGTATGATGGATTATGTAGAAAAAGTAGAATTGGGTTGAAAGATCTATCGCTTTATCACCTATTCAGGTTGTAAATCGTGTTTTTAAAAAGTAACTAAGTAACTAAATAATTAATTACTTTTGAAAATAAGTAATCAGTAAAGTAACGGGATTACTTTTTGGGGGGAGTAATCGGTAATTAGTTACTGATTACTTTTTTCAAGTAACTTGACCAACACTGGTTGTCACATTTGATTTTACTACGAGAGCAATGATCGAAATGTTGAACTTGAGGATTTAATTATGGCAGTGTGCAAACCAGTGGGAATGGTCTTCATCTATCTTTTATCTATAGCATATGAAACCCTACCAAAAATACCCGTAGAGCCAGATACAGAAGGTAGCAGGATATAGATACAAACAAGAATAATAGGGCAAGATGGCTGAAAAGCACTTGCTTTGTGTTAGTGAGCTACTATAGATAGCAAAGTCACATTATAACATTCTGTGTAGTTCTCTGATTTGTAAATATCCCATTGTTATCCAAATTATAACTGTAAATTAACTTACACAAATATGAATTTACCTTTTGATAAAACGATGCAAAGTAGTATTACAGTTTCATCTTTACAAGTGTTCACTGCCGCTAGATTAATGTGATGGTGTTGTGTTTAGTATGTTGCTCTGTTTTTTTGTTGTTGCCTGTTTTCTCTTCTTTTTCTCTCAACAGGTGATCCAGGAGAATTTTTTTTCTTCTTTCTCTTTTTAAGTGCCCTTTCTCACTGTCCCTCTCCCCTTCTGTCTTTCTTTTCCTTCATCTTTCTTTCTCCCTTGCCTATCCCCCAGTCATGTCTGTCCCGTCTGTAACAACTGGAAATAAAATAAAATAAACAATAACAACAAAGCTCGATCAAATGGACCAATATGGCAAGGCCGTGATGATCCATTCGGCAAAGTAAATCCATTGGGTATCCTTGTTGGTCTTCAGACAACAAATCTGATGGCTAAAGAACTAAATGGGACAGGCAAAAAAAAAAAAAAAAAAAAAAATACAAGTGTTCACTGCCACATATAAAATTTCAGTTCTCTGTTCAGTTCTTCAGGTTCTAAATGCACGCTTGTAAATAGCCTGTGTGACAGCAATTAACTAAAAGGCACAAGGACCAAAAACTGCTATGATGATATGGACTATCATCTGACAGTTTGGCAGTATATAAGTTTATTTTCTTGTTAATTATTATGGATTATTCTGCAAACAATGTCCAGGAGTTATAAATGGGAGTCTTTACCCAGATATCTGCTTGCTACGCAGGTGGTTGGCTTCTCAGATTGGAGGGCATGCATCCTGTAGCAGATACCGCTAAGTTGCATTCTGTTTCTGCAACAACTTATATAGTGTGAGTAACGGTAAATAACTGAGCAGACAAAATTAAAATGATTTTCTTGTCAGCTTTTGTTATTGTGCTTGTGACTTTTGGCAGGACTAGAACCACAAACACATATTTATAGCAAACACAAGTGACAGGCAATATAAAGTCAGTGGAGCATTTTGGTCTTCCCCCCTGCTTTGTCTTTGTAGTAACAGTTTAGAGTGAAGGGTATTGTTGAAATTAAGTCAAATAGCAGACAAAATTATATTGTATAAATCCTAAACCTACCATGAGTTCATCATTCAAAGAACGTTTGGTGAGAAATAAGATTTTTGCTGCAGGATATTTTACGAGAAAAATGTATTTGATTTTTTTTTCTTATAAATAATAACTTGAGTAACACAAGTACAAAATAAGTCTTGTCAAAACAAGAACTCGTGATAAATATATAGATTTACCTTGCTTGGGCAAGGTAGCATCATATTATCTTTACAAAAAAAGGTTGTTATTTTTCCGACTGCTGCTGGTAAGGTTCTTCCAGCTGTTCATGTCATATTCAGTAAGCATTGGCCCAGAACAAAATAGTCTGGGATGGAGAGTGCCGGGGTGGGTATCCATAATCAACTCTAGTGGGCTGCCTTTAGAGTGCAAACAGCAGGTATCAAACAGTTTAGGGTCTATTTGTTGTGCTGAGTGCTTTCCACAAAAGGTTGCATGAGACTCTCTGACCTTGTCAAGGGGGTTAGAAGGAGATTTCACAGAATCCCTTTCTGACTGCAGAAGAGACCAGCAGCAATGTGACAAAGCTCTCACTGATTTCTTCTTGAATTATGTATCTTTAACTTGTTTTAACAGTCACCTGATACCACAAGAAATAATGCATGAATTTTCTGTCCTTGTATGCATGACAGTTTTGAAAGGATTGAATTTGACTGGATTATACGAGCTTTGTGACTACCAGTAGATAGCTTGCAAGAAAAAAAAATGCTTTTCAGCATCTTTCAGCAGCACCAGCTTGTTCAGAGACATTATCTAGTTTGGGCATCTCTGGTGTGTAACAAATAACCAATGGGGAAACATGACTGAATGATTATGTTCATGCTTTTCAGGTGTTAATGTAAACATTTGAAGGGCAAACGTGGCTTCGTCTCACGAGATGAATACAGGCATCAGAAGAGGACTGGCGAGTTCAATTACGCGAGCAACAGCAATTTTGGGGTTGTCATGTGATATGATGGAGCCAGCACAAATACATTGTGCCATGTCAACCATATGAACTGGGGCAGGCACAATAAAGGCAATGAAATTGATTGAATGTGACTTTGGGGAGAAAAATGTCTTCCCACAAGATTTCTTTCCCTTTCAAAATGCCTTAAAGATAATGTAATCTCTATGTTTAACATTGTCATATCTGAGTCTATAATCTTTAAGACAGCAAATGAAAAAAAAAAAGCACATGACAGTTGGCATACAGTATACATTTAATGTCAATTATTAACACAGTCCTGTGCACTTAACCCAGATAAAAACGACTGCTGATGACATTTATAAAGATGGGAATAAAAAAGGCACCTATTGATATTTTTCTTCACCTGGATGCCACGAGAGAGATCCGTTTTTACTGTAGCAAATCTCAGGAGGCGCAGAGATAGTTGCTGGAATGGAGTGGTGAAGCGAGGAGCCAGAAGGCAACAGCATCTGCTCTCTCTGGAGACTGTCATCAGCAGTTTGGCCTAAAAGAATGGCTACTTATGTTGAAATGTCTATGCGCCGGGTCTATTTTTTCCCCTGACACTGCAATACTGTAGTTTTCTTTGTTAATTTTAAAATTTCATAATGTGCATGCAGTGACATTTGACTCAATGGTGGGATCAAATAACAGAGCAAGTAGCACTCAGTAAATGTCAGTCGGACTTGGGAAATAATGGAGGAAAAAGCCATTTGCATGAAGGCTTTAAAAAATAAAAAAATAAAAGAGCAAGGTGTGCACTGTGTTAGCTTTTTATTCTGCTTTTCACCTTCATTTTTTCATATCGCACACTTCAGGTGTAGAAAGGTTTGTGTCTGGGAAGTTAATGAGTTGTTTCGCCTGAGAGAAATGTGCCTCAGTCTTATCCACGACAAAGATATAATGGAAAAGATTGATATCCTTAAAAGAATCTATTAAATGTTAAGATCAACTGATGAAAAAGGTGAGACACTCAATTTCCATTAAACATGAGGAGCTCGGCGAATTGAAAAACATCCGGCTCAAGACTTCAGTTATTTTAATAGCAGTTTTGGCTGATTCTACCCACTAAGACATTAATACTATACTGAATAAGATTCAAAGGCCAGCTTCTCACACTGCCTTCTATAAAGATAATCTTATTTCTTACTTGGCTGAACTTGAGAGTTGGCTCAGGCAGATAAAATAGACACCAACTGTTTCCCATTGACCTTTCCAGAAAGGAGCAGGAGAATGCTTGAGAAAACAAAAACATTCAATGGAAATGCAAATGAATCACTTGAAAGGCATTCCCCACTATTTAAATGTAAGTTGTTTGCTGGCAGTGATTTATTGATCTCAGGGAAAAGAAATTTGAGTTGTTAAACCAACAGCAAGATATTATCTTCTTCTATTATTGAATCTTTGAAACTGTTTGCACACCACTTGTCTTTCTTGTGTCAGAGCCATGGGACTAAACACACTGTGTATGGAAGGTGCGTGTGATTTATTTATTTAATTTATGTGTGTGTGTGATATTATAGCAGGAATGCCCATAGAAGTATATGACTTTTATCTACCAAACTCCCCCTCCAAAACACACACCCACACACACTATTGTTCAAAAGGCATTGTGTGGTGATGCATAAAATGATCTACAGTATGACATGTTCTCTGTGTCTGATAGAAATCAGCCTCGGGGGAATGGTGTCATTGTAATCAGCAGTAATATCATCTTAATAAAATGTCATTTTTTTTTAAAGGTGACATAATAGGAAACATTGAAAGAGTAGACACAGCTGAGGGCGAAGCTAAGTACAAAACTGCTATGTGTTTTTTTTCCTGAGCTATCTCCAGCGTTCCCACCCTGAGCAAAATTCAATGATTTATTGACATTTTTACTCTGCCTCCCCCTCTGGACAAAGTAACAGCCAACACCTTATCTTGTAGGCTTGCTATTCGGAAGAGAAATCTGGCATCACTAGATCTATATTGCTGCCATTATTTGTAAAATACTTGACTTTATGCATGTCATTTGGCAAATATAAGAACAAACATGACGTGCCCCTAAAAACCTTGTCACCCTCGACGTAACATTCGAGCCAGCAGCTCTTGGGAGCTCAGGGCTGTGTACCTCCTGCATGTATCTGTACCCACCATTTTAGATTTAGGAGACAACTCTTGTGGCCATTCTCACAAAAATCATCCTTGCTTTTCAGAGAGCAGCCGTCAGAACCATTCAGGAAAGTGTCCATTGAATCAGCAGTGCATGAACCTTCTTCAGACAGATACTGGTGGTCTGCCGGTCAGGAAAAAGTATGTTTGATTGGCTTGTTGCACTGCAAACATGATAGATATAGATTCAGGGGATTTTTTTCTCAATTCACAACAAAGTTTGTTTTTGTTTTTTTGTTTTTTGTTGTTCAGCTGTGAGCAAACTAAGAAAGGAGGGGAAAAACCCAACATGTGCACAGTAATTAGAGAGTTTTGTAAATTTTTCTTGTGCTGTTTGTTCTCATTTATCAGAGCATAAATATATTAGCCTCAGCAAATGTCAAACTAAATGAGCATGCGATTGATGTGCACTATAATTATCTACACAGTCATTTTCCTACTGATACTCTATATATTACTTATTGTAAAAAAAAAATCTCCGGTAAAGAACAAAACAATGTCTGATATCTGACAGAGTGCATTCATTTGATGTGAGTTTCACTGCTGCTCCAAACCTTTTAAAAACATATCAGTGAGCAACACAATTGAATTGAATGCATCCATGAAAAGAACTGTAAATTATTTTGAAGTGACTGTATATAAATAACAGCCTGCCTCTGTAGTGCAAGTATTAATTAATCCCCTGGCATACACACTTGCTACTACTGTTTGTGTGAGTGTCAAAAATGTCAAACCTACAGTGCCTAGCTGTGTCCAAAAAAACTGAAAAATGAAAGTATATACTTGTTTGTTTTGAAGGATTTGGTGTTTTAAAGTGGGAGCTAGTGGACTTTCAGCTGAGGAAAGATAAAGTGATGACACAGGCTGTATAGAAACTCTTGAGAGACAACATGTTGTTTCCTTTTTTATGGCCTACGTTTGCAATAACAAATTACAGAACATGAGGAAGGAAATTCATTTCTTTACTTTCTCCAACTTATTTTCCCTGGTGTGATATTTGAGTTCACCTATAGCACTATTGCAAAAGTCTCAAGTCACCCCTAAATTCTTCATATTTTGCTGGGAAAATAGGAAATAAGTGTAATCATTTATTGAAACATGTGCAAACACAGAAAGAAATAAGAGGGTATAAGGCAAAAAACAGAGTCTGCCCAGTTCTAACAAGCTTGAAAGTCAGCATTTGATATCACCACTTTTATTCTTCAACACAGTCTGAACTCTCTTAGGTAATCCCACCTTCCTTCACCAATGTGAGTCTGCTGGGGAGGCCAATCCATGACTCAGTGTTCCATTGTGTGTTTTTCAATTCAATTCAATTCAATTCAATTCAATTCAATATATAGCGCCAAATTACAAGAACTGTTGCCTCAAGGTGCTTTTTATTATAAGGTATAAACCCGACAAAAATACAAAGAAAACAGAGAAAACCCCAATGACCATATGACCCCCTATGAGCAAGCACTTTCGTGACAGTGGGAAGAAAAACTTCTTTTAAGAAACCTCGAGTAGAACCAGGCTCAGGGAAGGGTGGCCATCTGCCAGGACACAACAGGACAAAGACATGTTGTGGAAGAGAGCCATAGATTAATAATAACCAATAATTAAATGCAGAGAGGTGTATAAATACATAGTGAGTGAAAAAGGTGGCTGAAGAAGAAACATGGGAATCCCCCAGCACCCTAGACCTGTTGCAGCGTAACTAAGGGAGGATTCAGGGTCACCTGATCCAACTCTATATGCTTTATAAAAAAGGAAACTTTAAACCTAGTCTTAAAAGTAGAGACGGTGTCTGTCTCCCAAATCTAAACTGGAAGCTGGTTCCAAAGAAGATGGGGCTGAAAGCTGAAGCCTCTGCCTCCCATTCTACTTTTAAATACTCTAGGACAGGGATGGGCAACTCCAGGCCTCGAGGGCCGGTGTCCTGCAGATTGTAGATGTGTCCTTGAAGCAACACAGCTGATTTAAATGGCTAAATGACCTCCTCAACATGCCCTGAAGTTCTCCAGAGGCCTGGTAACGACCTAATCATGTGATTCAGGTGTGCTGACCCAGGGTAATATCTAAAACCTGCAGGACACCGACCCTCGATTCCTGGAGTTGCCCACCCCTGCTCTAGGAGTACCAAGTTGTGCTTTCATTGTAGCAGTGTTGTTATCATTGTCATTACTAAATAATAAAGCCTATGTCAATCAGACACTTTCTAGATGGTATTGCTTGGTGGACAAAAATCTGATGGTAATTTTCTGTGTTTTTGACAACATCCCCAACTCCAGTGACTGAAATGCAGCATGGTTAAAAATGGTTGATGATACTCGCTGAACTTATTAATGACGATTTGAACCAAAAATTTTACATTTGCATTCATCACTTTATAAGACCTATTGTTACTTATTCCCAGCACATTTCCTGTGTAATTTGGCATTCCTCAGTCTTTTTTTCACCCTGTTTTCATTCCTTAAGAATTACTTTTTCACAGTCAACCTTTCAGTGAGACCATTTTAGACGAGGCTGCAGTAAACAGTAGAAGGACAAACTGAAACCTTTTTCAGCTAAAGAAGTGGGAGTGAATTATGTTTTTTTTTTGCAACAGGCTGCTAGTCACAAAGTGTCTAAAGATTTGATTTGTCTGTTACTGTATATGTAGACACCTCACTTGAATGATTCGTACACTAGGTCAGCGTTAAGTGGCTTAACAAAAAAAAAAAAGGTCAGATACAAGGACTAGACTGAAAAAGAGTGAAAAGCACCCAATGTTTGAAAGACCTTTAGAGAGCCTAAAGAACTCTCGCTTAAAATAGCTTAAAAAAAAGTCTGGCTCCTTGAAAGAAAAATTTAAAGGAGCAGTTTGAGACTTTTTCATAATACTGTAGATGGCTTTAAACACAACAAAACCACAACTTTCAAAATACCAAAATTGTTTATGTAGCTTATGTTTAAGATTTATTATTTCTGACTGGGCTGCAAACAAGCTCTTCACTGCACATCACTAGGCTCTAACCTCTTTCAGTCTGCTGACAGCATAGTTTGTGTGGCTTTGTTGTTTGTGTGTGCACGTGACCATGTTTGTATATGTGTGTCTAAATTTATTTCATGTTTAGAGATTCATTATTAGCCATTCATCAAGTAGTTGGACATCAGGGATGCATTAGTACCAGGTTCAGTCGGGTCAATGTCAGAATAATTGTTCAGTCTCACGTTGCAATACGCTTTTGATACTTGAGTGTCCTTTGCACATGTACCGCTTTTGTGTCGTTCCTGAATGCAGTGATTGCCTGTCAGTTCAGAGAATTAATATAGACTTTTATAAAAGTCACAGAGACAAGTAAATGTTTAACAGTTGATTCAGTGGTACATTAATCAGATGTACTCAGACGTAATGGTGCATCTTTCACCTTTTCTTGATACTATACTGAATAAGTCACTTTCAATAATCCATTTTAAGTTATTCATGCTACTTGGTCACATATCAAAAAGTAATCTGACGGTATCACTAACACCATTTGCAAATATTTAACTATGACCATATGCCCACGTCTTGCTTTGGGTTCTGGGTAATTGTCTGTGTGAGTCACAGGAATAAAGATCAATGGCAGTATTGATTTCAGGGTTCTGTGTTTGAGATACACAGTCTCCAGTGTGCTCCATGAATTTCACATATTTCTCAACAATCTCCCTGTGAAGCAGGTGACTTGAATGAAGTTCAGCCCTTTGTTAAAAAATAGTGTCATCATGCAAAAACCTCTATAAACTATTAATGACTTCCTCATCTCTGGAAACTATTGTTCTGCTCTGAACAACTCAGCAATTTATGCTGCCTGGCTTTCTCCTATATGTCCCAAACCCCCACACAGTTGACTCTGCCAAAGCCACAGACATTAATGCTGTGTTGTAACGTGCATACATCTCCAGCAGTTTCTTGCAGTTTCTCTCACTGTGGGTATTCTTCGCTCCTTCCTGAACTGGGAATGCACCCTGTCTTCCTGAGCAAGCATCAAAATAAAATGTGATGTCTCCATGCCGTAGAGATGGCAGTGTGAGCTGCAGGCCTTGGGCATGTTCTGCATGCCAGTGATAAAAAAAAAACAAAAAAAAAACATCTAGACACAATTCAAAAGTAGAGATCACCATATAATGAAGGTGGTGGAAAACAGGGAGGATCTAGCTGTTTTCCACTCATCCAGATGGGAACTGACTTACTTCATATTACAGCTCTCACCCCCCTATGATCATCATTATATCTCCATAATGGTGTACTGAAGAACTCCCTCCAACAGTAGGTGAAGATTGCCTTCAGATGAATGGACATTTTTATTTCTCAAAACAACCCAATTTCAATTTTCTTTTCTTCTGAGCATGTGGAAACATGTTCTTCATCTTCTTTTATACACCTCCCCACAACAAAATAAAGGTATGCTGAGGACTGCTTTTATTTTCTCCCGAATCTTTTGTTACTTGGTAACATAACATCCTGACTTTCTGGTCAGGATTTTTAGATTAATTTTGAATCACCTAGAAACACTGAGCGTGTCTTTAAAACCCTAATGTAGACAGATTTGAGACACTCAATTAAAGATGAAAAGAATAAAAGAATAAAATGAACTGTTGCCTCGGATGAAAAATAAATGCATTCTAAATGTAAATAATTGCTAATCCCGTGGTCACAGCTACATGAGTGATACCAGTTTCCCTTATTTGCATTTGTTAGAAGCATCTGTTTAGATGGAATCCCACTATGCCATCTAATCCAGAGGCAGTCTGGCTTTAAGACATGTGATACACTCTTTACACTCAGCCAAGCTGTACGTGAACATTTGTCTCTCAGTGTTCGCTGAGGAGGGACTCAGCGAGCGCTGCTGTTCAGAGGCTGCCTCTCACTGGAAGGATGCAGACGGGGAAAGAAGAGATTCCACTACAGTTAATCAAGGACCACTCTGCACGTGCCTATAAATGCGAAGGGGCAAATGAATTCAGTGTCACTGGGAGCAGCTCTTTAAGGGGAAGCAGTGATAATTCAAAGGTGGAATTGAAACAGCTGTAAATCTATTTCCTGACTCTGGCTTGACGGTCATTCGTGAAATACCGGACTGTTGCTATCAAAGTGTGGAGCAGGGAGACAGAGTCAGCGGAGTTCCCTGCTTGAGCCAAATCCACAGTTATTGGATGGGATCAACATGAGCAGAATTATGGATGGATTTATGCCATTCTGTTGAGATATTTATACACTCATTTTTTGGGTTGCTCAGGTAAGGTAATCTTTTGTTCTTCTCTGAGTGAAACCTAATTTCTGTTGTTGTTAAGATGTTCAGGTTTTGTATCAGTCTTTGAAGAAAAAGAATGGAAACTGTGAAATATGCATTCATAAAGAATAACTGGACTCTCTGATACAGCGTTGAGAAAATCTAAATACATTTGATCTTATTTTATGATACTGATTTTGCTTAAAATTGCACTGTCTGTTTAGCTAATTATCTATTTTATTCCAGTTTAACATTTACAAAACCAATATCAATAAATAAAAAGACAGAAAAGACAACCCAGGACTACCAATGAGATTTTTTCTTACTTATGATTTGACAAAAGTTTTTTTTAGGGCTTGTCATTGAAATATATAAATTAGATTAAAATGTAAAACCTAATAAATAAATCCTGATATGAATGAATTTCAGGGAAGGAATGTTTTTAGAAAAATATTTTTTCCTTTTCCATTTTGATATGACCAGATGCATTCCTCGCCGTGAATTCTATATTTTCCTTTTTTTTTCTTATCTAAACAGCGTGGTGAGACGTTACAAGCCTTTTGATTCCTATTACCACCACGTCACTGTCATATTACTGTGACAGATACAGAAAAGCCACGGCAGCCAGCTGCTTGCAAAATCTTATCTTTCTTTAAGTTTGATTTTGGTTTTGAGGCAGGAGCACAGCTCAGGAGTTGAAGGGAGTCAGCCTGTCAGGGGAAATCTCTGCTGCATGGGAAAAAGTCCCCAGGGATCACTTCACATTTGCAGTGTTGTGGCTCAGGGACAAGACAGGGCAAAGTAGGAAGATGAAATGGTGAAGAACTCATACTTATATAATCATGCTAATGATAAATTCTGATGACTAAAAATCTCCACTGAGGGGCGTTGAGGTCAAATTACCGACAAAAGTGCTTAAAAGAAAATTGAAATGTATTCATTTTTGCTCAAGACTCCAGAAGTGTGCATGCACAGGGGATGGGGCAGAAGTGGAGGTGAGGGAGAGTGAGGTCAGAGGTTGAGACATAATGCATTATGGGTTGATTCCAGCTCTACTGGTCCTCAGCAGATGTGTCCTGTCATGTCCTGGCTGCTCTGCCTGTGCCTCTGGGTCAGTGTGACTGCCATCCAGCTGTGTCAGGCCACTTTCTACGACACCATCCAACAGCATCCTGGGACAAGGCCTGGGCGGACCACAATTCATATGATTGGTGAGTCTTTTTGTACTTTCTTTCTTATTTGACATGACACATACAGCATAGAAATGGCTGCAAAAAATACATTCTGAATCATCTCCATTTATTTCCATTGCCTCTTGAGTACTGCTACTGTATGCTGGGTTTGGCTGCTTAAGTGTTTAATTAGATTCCTAAGAGAAAATATTAGCCCACTTTATTTCAGTCTTTATTTCATTAATATATTAGTGATTAACAAATTATTTAGCAGGCAGATTGCACAGGGGCTGACTTTCATTAAGATTTGCACCACATAGCTTGAGAACTTCTACTGAAGATCACACAGATAAACAATGAATGCCTTTGCTTTTTCCTTCTTCAGCTATTACGGTTGATATTCATGCTACACTGCTCCCCCTCAATTTGATCTGTGCGATTGTGTTGACTGTGAAATTGCACTGAATGGAATATGAGTGAAGCATTGCGGTCGGACTTTTGTTTTCATCAGGCGGACGTGAGCCCTGGTTATGGTAAATAATTATGATCTCCGAATTCAACAGAGAAGAGGAAGCTCAATGCTGTCAGAACTTCAAAGGGAGAAGTAGCTGCATGAATGTGCAGGTCCTGAGTGTCTGTTATTTCCTCTATGCGCTGGTGCACCTCAAGCATATCAGCAAGAAGTCTTTTTAACAGTCTCAATATTGTGAGTCAGAAGACTTCCCATTCCAACACCTCCATTTCATCACTCAGGTGTGTGCATGTGAATTGGAGACGTAGAAAAATATATAAAAGAAGAGGGGAAAAACACAGGCAAATGGGGTATCTTCTCATAGGTGGTCTCATATCAACAAAAGGAAATTGAATTAATATTTCAACTGTGCGTTCGGGTCCTTTTTTGGAGAAAAGAAACAATTTGAATCCTTCAGGTCCCCGTCTTACTAACAGGGAAAATGTCCTGTCATTCCATTTTTCCATAGACCTCACTTCCGCACAAATGAGATGCCAGTTTTATGAGAGGAGGATGGGATGCCTGTCTGGATTGATTCTGACACTCGAACATTTGTTCTGTGCTGTGTTGTGTGCCTGTTGGATTGGTGGGAGGATTGGGGTTGACGGGTCATGAATTGGTGGCAAGAAGGCCATTGGCTACAGACCACTGGGCCAATCATTAAAGGCAGCAAAATGCCACGAGTTCACGGTGACTGGTATTACCAGAGGAAATCAAGATTACAGAGGGCGAGAGATCAGTTGTGTCCTTGCCAATAGGAATTTAGATCTACCCGGACGTATATCAAATCATTCATGTGTAGTGGTTTTGGAATCAGCTAATTGTGACCTGCTCTTTATATCTCTTAAACATATTGAAACTGTTGATGAATTATCGGCTGCTGTGTGAACAGGCATCTGAGAGATTTATTATCAGCACTGTGTCTCACACTCCAGATGTGTTTTCAATAATAATTTCTTTTTGACATTGTGGAAGCACCTGTTCTGTTCATCCACTGACATATTGGCAGCCTTATTGCAAAGAATGTGTGTCCAGAAGTCCATTAGCTAGATGACCCTTGACTAGGTGCCTGTGTGTGCTCAGTGAATCGAACAAGGTGGCCTGCTTTCCACCCTACAGCTCTACTTACAGATTGCTGCCTGCCACTCTCTCAGATATGCTTAGGGCTATTCTCCGCCTTCCTGGTACAGGCAGGGTTGCTCTCTGCGGTATGATTCATGAGGTGCTGTATTTATTTGGTGCAAATAGCGTGAACAGTGCACAAAAGAGAACAGATTGTGTTTGTCTTGCATCCGTAAAGGCCTGGTCAGAGATGTTGCTTTTTATTTGGGGTTGTGTATTTCTTGACCCTGAACATATCCAGAGGAAACGAGAGGAATCGCAGATGGACAATTTTTTTTTCTGTCTAAAACTCTGACCTGGTAAACAAACACCCAAACAAAAAAATAACCCCCATAACTTGGCAATGATTTTAAAATGTAAGCTAAGATACTAAAAATACATTTAAAAAATCCTGTGCAGGTATGGCTATTTACACTTTTGCACCTCAGATGTTGTGTGATATTTGTTAAAGATCAAAATACATGCTTCAGTTCAGAGGGAACAAAGGTGTGTTGAATTTTTTGAGCAGCAGTCTACATTCAGGGGAAGAAATAGTGCCATTGGTGATGCAGTGCATCATGTGGAGGTGTTAGCAAAAACTACAACAAACAGTAGATAGTGGCTGCCTGAGGTGGCCTTGCTCTCTCGTGAACTTACTCCCACCAACATTTGGCTCGGCAGGGTCAAACTGTTCATAACTGAAAGGTCACTGAATCTCAACGCCGTGCAGATAATCTCTTATCTTGTGGTTACTGTAAAACATTTGGCTGTGAGTGAACATGCATACAAAGAGAAGATATGCAAAGCAGCAGAACTGGGGATACAAGCAGAAGGAGCTCACTTGCATGTTAAAATCTGCTCATATTTAAGTCACGCATGCTACATGTTGCACTCTTGCAAAGTTACCCTTCTTCCTCTTTAAGATGGCTCCTTCAAACATCGATGAAATTTCAGTGTTAAGCAGCTTAAATATCTTCTCTTCTAATATATGGAGTGAAACTATAGTTTCTCCTTTTTTTCCTAGAGTGAAAATACCACATAAATCCCTCATGTCTCCCATTCTGCAGCTTTAGTGGGGACTAGAGGATCAGGACTTTTTTCTGTGTGCCTCAACAAAAGAAACCACTCGCTGGCAAAGCTCACAATGAAACAAACATGAAAAATGGATTTTCGGCTGTCACAAGCAAAGGTTGTATCCACTATGCACTGTTTTAGACACTGACAATTTAATAGCCTTATATAAGGCATCCTGGAGGCACATTATTTTGACATACATCTTCCTCCTCCCCTCCCCTAGACCTCCTCTCAACCACGCTCTCACTAGTGTCATCGCTGCTCTGCTGCAGTGCCAATGGGAAGTGGCGTGCAGCCTCAGCCCGAGGCTTCGCCACATCTGGAACTCGGCAAACTCACTTTGTCCTGATGCTGTTACACATGTTACTGTTATACTGAAAGACCATCGGCCACTCTGTGAAACACCAGAAACTTCTTCTACCGCCTGCTAAAAAGATTTCCCGCTTCAATGGCTCTGCTGAAAGCTGAGGCAAAGCTTGTTCAGCCATCATATTTTAGAAAGTATTCATGTAATTTCCTTGGTTAGCCCTGAAAGAAAAATATATTCTTAAGTAAATGAATCTGAGGACAATCAGTGGCCTAATTATTACTGTATGCTCACAGCTACAAATAGGTTTTACATATTCTAGTATTTCCCATTTATCTTTTAGCCTATGAATTATTCATAAGAGAGTACTCCTCTAAGCTTGTGGATATTTGTTTAAACAGCATGTTTAATTGAAGTCTTTCTGCCAATTCTGTGCCGGGCTATGGTTTGTGGTCACAACGCTTATATGCAAAATGAATTTCTGTGGCCCACAGCTTAATTAATTTGCCAGGCTTCTCTCTCTCTCTCTTTCTCTCTCATGACTTCACCGGCTATTTCTTATTGAAGCCAAATTTTCCCAAGTATTAATAACACAGGTGTTAATGGCTCACAAAGTTTATCCTCCTGATAAAGGCTGCAGTGTTAAATTTTCTCTTCCGGGCCTTTAGAGAACTGTAACAAATTAAAGTAGAAATTAAACGAACTTTTCAGAACATGATACTAATGAATAATGACCTTATTTTAAAAACGTCTTTCAGTTTCTTTACAAAAACATTCTACATTTTAAGAACTTATTGATGTATTTTAACACTGTGCATTATATGCCATGTTTATGTACATAACCTATTACAAATAGGCCACTGTAACAGCCTAATAGCACTCATTCATGAGTCAGAACAGTAATTGCAAATCTGTCACATCTTGAGGTCATTACATTGCTGGCAGCAGCCTGCTATTTTGCCGTGAACCTCATTATCTGAGAGGTAGCACTGTCAAAGTCATATCTCATTGATCATCAGACACAAATAAATATAATCCTCATCATCTGCGGTTACCTCAATGTCTTGCTTTTTTAGATCTGCTGCCATTAAAAACCTCCATCCCAACGTAAAAGTCTTTCATTCCCATCATTCCCTACTACATGTGACAGAAAAGTGACCTAAGTAAACTTATTCATCCTTATGTCTGCCTTAATTCATAATATCAGTGACCCAGAACGAGCCAAAACAAGAAAACACACTCTTGCATACCTCAAGACCCTCAAGGCACTCTAAAGTCTATTGGAGCATATACTGCATGTTTTAAGCAAAGTGGACATTATGTAAATATCCTTGAAGCCAAAGTATACCCTTGGAAATTTGATTTAAACATTTGAAGGCCATAGACTCCCTGATTCTAAGATTGATCACGGCGGGTTAAAATGGGAAAACAGCTGAGAATGAAAAGATGTATGATAAATGTGGTTTATGCTTTCTTTTTCCTTAAAAAAAAGCATGTCTGTAGACGTAAATTGTGACTTGGAATACAAAATCCATCTGTAGTTTGTCTCTGTTTACCTACAAAGATGCAGTTAATCAGAGAAGTCCGATGAAACACAGCGTCCAGTCATATCAACAGATTCTCAATAAAGAGGTGCTTCGGTCTCATTTAGGCTGTCACTAAAGATGACTGTGTGTACCCTCGCTCAAGGAAGCCCCTTTACTGTGTTATGGTCACACCTCCAAACTGACAACAGGCAGCTGCGAATTTTTGATGTGTTTAAAAAAGTAACATAAAATACAACTATTAGAAATGCATCGTCTATAATATAGTCTATACACTTTATAGCATTCTTCTGTCCTTCAGAGTGCACCCCACTTTGGGAACCACTGCTCTAAAGTCTGTGTTTAGTGATGTAAAACAGAGTTCACCTAACAATTCAGTTCAATCCATCACTAAGAAACAAAATGCCAAATGCTTATGGCTTAAACTCCTACTTGAAAGCTTGCATGTAAATAGTTTTTGCACTAAGCCAAAGAAGCTCCTGAGGAACAAACAGAATGCATTGTTACTCCTAAAATTAGTACATTTATGTTAGAACTTTGCGTATACGAACTGTGGCCCGTGGCCAATTGCTTCTGTAAGACATTAGCTCTGCTAAGAAGGCCTACTGTTTAATAACTGCTTAGAATAGCAGAACACGTTTTGCCTCCGAATGACATTATTATTGGATTGTTTCAAACAAATTTGTCTCTGCTGGGTATAAGAAGCAGTGCATCCTCTTGGGGTCATCAGCTAGATTGTTAGACCCTGGATTTGTTTGTAGTTAGCAGCAGTTTTCTAAATATGTTGCTATGACAGCTGACATAGCTCAAGGATAGTTGACTCTGAAACCCCGAATCCTGATAAAAGTGCTCAGTTTGCTTTAATCCAGAAATAGTCCAAAACAAAACTCGGCTTCTACAGACATCGTCCTTTGTGTTGTGTGAAAACAGCAAACCGAATGAGTGTTTTTGCTAATAATAAACACGGTTCGGGAAAGTTATGGAGCAAGTTTATCTGTGTCTGAAAATAAATTAGTTGCTTCTTAAATGAGTTTATGCAAACAATTAAAGTTTCACATCAATTAATGGATGATGATGATGTTGGGAGTAATTAGTATCAAAGTTTTATTACACTAAATTGTACATCTGCTTTAGACCACAGCATGATTTTACAAATGTTGGAATAGAGTTGTTTCGTGTTGCTGGGTGACTTACAAAGATAAAGAAATGCATTTATTAGAGGGAATAATAAACTTCACATGAATAATATTTAAATTGCTTGGAAACAAAAATAACTAGCTTTAGATATTTTTCTCTTTTTTTCAGCTTTAGATATTTAAATAAGAAACTAAAAGAATAACTATCTGCTATCTCTAACCCTGGATACCCCAGAGTCACAGAATAGATAAGAGCTAGTGGCACCCTGGAGACAAACATGCCCCCAGAACTCCCAAGGGCAAGACGCCCAAACTGAAAAAATAACATTACTGCATTTCATTTTGTATTCTATTTATATCTTGGTTTTTACTTTGTGCCTCTTCTTGTGTATGTTGGTTGTTGTTTTGCTCATTTTTGTGCTTCCTGTTAGTTGTTTAGCTTCTCTTTGTTTTCTTTTTCATATCTTGGTTTTGAATTTGCGGCTGTGAACCTGTATTCTCTGGAACCATTATTTTAATAAGATGATAAGAGGAAAGCGAGTACCACTTTGCAGCCACATAGATGGGCTCTGTGTTGTTTTTAGCCAAAAATGTCGCCCCCTTTTAGAGGCCCGTAAGCCCATTGAGTTACAGGATAATAGACTACAGTAAATGTTTTGCCAGGCACCGTGACAGCACTTCAAATTCCTCATTATTAATGACATGAAAAAATCAATTCAGCCTTTTTATCCTTTGTTCCTATGTCAGTGAATCAAAACAAGCCTTCACATTGGAAAGGATCCCACCATCACGGCACTTCACTGTAATTGCTGATGTCAGTGGTTGCACAAGTGTTCATGTGTGAGCACTCGTTCACTTTAATTCAACATTTTCCCCAGGAATCAAAAACTACCAGTGAATTAGTGATAGCTCTCGCCCCCAGAGTTTGTAAACATTATATCAGCAAGTTCAGACCTTTGTGTCTCTTGTGTGCTGAGGATTGCTTGGGCGAATGCACTCTCTGCCAATGTAAAATTCTACCCTGGTGACTAGTTTTCCAGCTTAGCCACATTGTGGGTGTGTAGATGTAGACCTTGTCACAAAGCCTGGTTTTTTTTTTCTCTTTGCAAAGGATTTTGAGGTGTGGCAGACCTCATGCTCGTCTTGCTCCTTAGATGATTTTGTCACTTCACTGTTGGCCAGCTGCTGTGGAATTTGGATGCTGGGGATTTTATGATCGAGTTGAAAAAAGTAATCTCGCTAAAACTGAGACTGCAGATTCAGAGTCTCTTTTAACTAACACCCCTGTGGTACCCAAACAGCATCGTGGTGAAGAAATATTACTTCTATTAATTCATGCTCTGTATTTGTAGTGTTAAAAATGGGACATCATTTCCACATTTTTGATTTTTTCAATGAAGGAAATACTTCTTGCAGACTGGGAATTATGCTTGAGAGATCATTTCACATGGCATTGCCTTTGTGGTAGCCTATTTTAAATGCTTGGCAGGAATATGAAATTCATTATCATTACTTAGACCTCATTAAACTGAAAAGAAGCATCTCAACTTGCTAATTGGTTCCAAGGGGGAGGGTAGTATTAGGAATAAGCAAAGTAATTAATATTGGGTTTATCAGGCTCTCATGCAGATTTTATTTTTTTTTTCTGCTCCTAATATCTCCTTGGTGTGCTATAAGTCTTCTGGCATATTTACACCACAGATCCAATTACCTTTCCTGCAGAGACTGGATAATGCATGTGTGAAAATGGGGGACGAAAGTGGGGATATTATGTTTTTGTCAAATATAAAGAACATGACGGAGAGACTAAATGAGACATTTCAAGTCATGCATCACCAGAAGAAATTAAATTACAATAAAAAGACAGTGCTTTTTAAGGGTCTACATTAAAATCTGGTCCAGTATCGAGCAAATTAACAAGAACTTTATGAGGCAGTCAGTGAAGTGAATACATCTACAATGTCTAATTTAAAGCATGTTATGCATGCATTTAAAATGTTTCAATATACAAAACAAATGTCCTATATCATCCTTAATGGCAGGAAGATGTGTTTAAAATGTTGATCCTTTGGCACGGGCGGCCAGCAAAGATAATATCTGCCATATTTCTCCCCTTATCGGCACTCCTACATAATAATCTCCACTGTCTCTTGAGAGAACAGTCAGGAAAGGTCATTTAATCTTTGCATTACGCATGTTACACAGTTTACATGCTGCTACCACATCGGCACCCAGGGTGGATTGTCTGGTTGGCAGTGAGAGGGCCAGCCAGCAGTCACATCAGAGGCGAACAGCCGTTCTCTAAAGGCTCTCTGCTTTGGCTCTATCTCTCCTTGCTTTTCTTCTTGCTGAATGCAACTCTTTCATCTGAGCAAGCGATCTAAAAATATGAAATACCAGTTCTGGACATTTGCGAGTTAGAGAAAAAAAAAAGCTAGATAGAAGGACAGGAACAGCTTGACATTTAAAAATGAATGACATCACACTGACAGAAGACAAATTTTTACAATGCATTCTTTGCTATGCGCTCCTTTTCCGAGAACTCTGCAGTAATCGTGTGCAACAACAGCATAGCCTGTTTTATGTGTGTTTAATGGACATGAAAGCTGCTGTGTGATTGCTGTACTTTGCTGTCATGCTCAACATGCCACACCATAAAAAACACATAACCACTGGCCTTTTTCATGTGTGGGACCAACTCACTGAAGAGTCAAAATAGCACGGAATATCCTTGATCAGGACCACGGTGTCGCCAGTGTCCCGGTCCCGTCTTGTATGTGACAACACGAGACGACAGACTTTGAGGCTCAGATGCAAATGAGAAACCCATTCTCCACTACTCACTGCTTCTTTTGTTACATGCAGTTTTCATGCATCTTAAAACAAAAGCACGCTCTGCACTGTGAGTAGTCTTTTGGCATTTCAATAAAGTATCACCCATGTCTGGCCCACTGCACAAGACCAATCTAACGGCCTTCTTGCGTGACATGCTGTCAAAACCACCGGGCATATTTCATGAATATCTGTACTTTTATTTGTCATGGACAGTGCCTTTTCAGAGTAGAAAATGGCAGTGTTGATACCCCCTTTCTATCAAGCACATGCGCACACGTTTGTAAACTTACAACATGCAAGTGTTTTAAAGAAGAAAAAAAAGATCAACCTAAATATGCATTGATAGCAATTAATACCTAAAGCTGTTGACAAATTCTGTTAATTCTTTAAACATTTGCAATTCTCAAATTTACTCGAGCGTTGTTTGAAATCTCATTTACACTGCAACAACTCCTCTGCATTTTCTCCAGACTCAAAACAAATTTGTCTCGGAGTGTATCGAGCAATATGTCACTCACTTTCACCCCAGCATTTATGTCTAGAATAACAACAGTACTGCAGGGATTTCAGATGTTTTTGCAGAAGGCAGGGAAAAAAATAGACACTCAATTTGACACCATGCAGTCACATGTTTTGTGCCTCTCACTGTCTTCCATCTGCATTAATTTGACATTCTCTAATCTGGCGCTCCCATTTCCTGTCAGCAACAGAACTGCTGTACCCTGCTGGCTTGGATGTCTACAGAGAGCATGCACAGAGAAAGTGAAGCCTATTAAGGGTCACCTTGGATGCATTTCCCATTAATAGGTGACAGGCATGGTGCTCTAAAACGTGGACTTCTGTGGTTGGGAAATCAGGGCCCGCTGTCTCTGATAAATGACTTTTGAGCTACAAAATAATTAACCACAGGAACTACGGACTTTCCAGGGACTTCCATGTGACATGGACTCAGCTCTGAGCTTGTTTGGAGTTATTCAGATGTCACACAGTTATCAAGATATATTGTCACATGTGCCATGTGACAATATATCTTGATAACTGTGCACTGTGCAAGCATACACATTCAGAACAGGGTGTACACAGAGTGCCACCGGCTGCCAGTCAATGGAACCCAAAGCCCAGGAGAGAAACTGGTTATCTGCTAAACTGAGTCCCTTAGGCTTTCCATTTGGTTTGTATATGGAGTGTAACAGTGACTACTTTCAGTGCTTTCCTTTCGGTTATATTCACTGTTCATTAAATCGTGGTGTTCAGACTCCCTATATGAATTACACGTATAACATTTTTCATGTATACACAGTTCTGAATGCCTGAAACAGATGGCAGAGGAGTGTTGTCATTCAGAGGGTATACTTGCTATCAGTGTCTCCAGAGACAACCCCACAGTCTGGGCTCATTACAGTAGACAGCGAGCCATTGCATACTTATTGCGTAGTGACATTTCTATTGAGATAAACTGACCATTTTCCTCTGCGCAATAGCTGTTTCATCACGTCTGAAGAACCATTTACTGGTCCCACATGAACCCTGCTCACATTCATTAGGCAGGCAGGACCGCAGATCCACAGAAATTCAGAATTGGTGCTACGCGTTCATGTCACGCATGATTTGACAGCATTTGCCTTCAACCAGGCTTGCTGTCCATAACTCATCGAATTTCGATGCAGTGTTGTTGGCTTCCAGCGTGACTCATTGTGCCGGAGAGCATTGACTGAACGACACTTGCTGTCCATTGAGCAGATGAGACGCTGCGGATCCCAGGTGTTGTCATTTGTGTAGATAATCGCATTACATTTAAGTGTTTTGACAATTTTCCATGTGGTAAACTTGTTCTGCACAGAACCCTCTGTGAGGAGTTGTTTAGAGTGCTAGAGAAATGTTTTGTTTTCTGCTTTTTGTGTTTCACAAAATCAGTATTAAATTGATTTTACATTAGCTATCAACACGCTGTTACATCTTGATTTGCAGACATATCAAGCTTTAGGTGCTTCGAAAATCATGGAGTTCAGATGAATCCAGAACGAATCGTCCTCAACCTTTTCTGCTTTCTCCTTTTTTATGAGTTTTTGGTATCATTTTTCTGACGTTGAGAAGCTCTAAAGTTGGGTGAGACAGGAAAGTGTTGATAATGATTTACTTCTGCTGCATATGAGGATATTATAAGAACACATCAGATAGACCTATTGTATATTATTGCTGGCTATAGGGTATGCTATTCATTTTTGACCTTGGAAACCAGTATGTTGCTTTTGGGCGAAAAATACATAAATATTTCTTCCAACACTGCATCTACAATTCAGTTATTTTTCTACAAGCATTTCTGTATAGTACTTAAGGTAATGATCTCACCATTAGATCCATTTGTAGCTCTCCTGGACCCTTTGATCAAATTTTATGGCTTGTAGATGTTAAACTAAATGTGAAAATGTATAAAGTCATAGGGAAGAAGCTCTAAAAGTGCTTTGAATATCAAGTAATAGACTGATAAAAGTGTAACACAAACACAACCAATAAAGCAGTAAGACAACAGAAGACAGGTCCTTTAGCTGCACTGAAGGCACAAAGTTGTACAGTATGACTAGTACTTTTAATATGAAATTTTAAAAAAAAAACAGCTGAGAAGAATTTAAAAGTTATTTCTGCTGATAAAACAGCTCTGATCTAATGTACTCTAAGGCTTAGCAGCGCTCTCATTTTTTAGGCATACAGCAGCTAATGAAAGATGTAAATTGATTTCTGGCAAATATAGGATCAAATTAGACTCTTAAAAGGATGAAAAAGTAAAATCTTAGCTTATGCTGCATAGATTTTACTCTCTTGAGTAAATGTAGTTATTCTTAAATACAGTCCAGTATTAATGTAAACATTTATCTCATATGCTCGAAGAAAATTGGTGTGATTCCGTATGTTTTTTTTTAAATTTCAATGCTTAATTTGGTAAATACTTCAGTATCATTGATGTCCTGTTCATCGTTAATCATTTACATTGTATCTGTAACTGTAGAATTAGAAAATGTCAAACACAATCAAAAGCATGTTCATTGTTCCAAGGATTTATTTCTCATAACAGATCAACAAAGGTCAGCATATGCAATAAATCGCCATAAGAAACCAAACAACACCAGGAACAGACCTTCCCAGGCAACACTAGAGAAATCTTACCACAATATAGCAGAATTATTTTTTCCCCAGCTCTTCCAAGCCTGAAAATGAGTTGTGCCCTGTTGAGTGCAGGTTATACAGGTTTTCTGGCCCAGAGTAATGAAGAGGCAGGAGCAGGGAGCATGGCAGCAAAATCAGGGCAGCTCCAGTTGAGACCCTTTTTCTTTGTGACCTCTGACCTGATGAATGACAATTTCTGTGTGACCCTTGTTCCCTGTCAATCAAAATGTTTTTGTAGAGGCAATACAACCATGAGCACGCACACACACTGGCAGACACACACACTGTCAAAAGCCATTTGTCATTTGGAAGACTGATAATAGGAGAAATGGAAATACAGAAAACAATTATACCCTTGCATGACTCCAGCCCTTACCTGAAGAGAGCATTCATATCCAGCCATGTTATCCTTCGTTTCCTTCTGCAATATTTATCATGCAATGATGGGGTCTTGGAGCATGCAGCGTGTTGTACTTGCAGGCTGAAACCACGGGTGAAGTTGAAAAGCATTCATCAGTGTAAGCTTAGCTTTTGTTTAAAGGTACCCAGTACACCTGCCAGCTGGAAATACCACACTGATTTGCATTTTTATTCGATTTTAATGTATTCTTCGGAGGTGATGATTTCCAAAAATAGAGTATCCTTATTCTTTGCTGTGCTTGGTAGCAACAAGCAATGCAAGTTAATTCTGTTGAATAGTGTTTTTAATAGATCAAAGAAGAAATCTGGGGCTGTCTTATGCAATTAAGGAGATGCATTAAGAAGAACAAACCCCTGTGGGCTGTTGTTTTCAAATGATGCCCCACTGCTTCCACTGGTACATCACGATTAACGTTGTGCAGACATGCCCTTTTGTTGAGTGCATCAGGCAGCAGGCAATATTCGCTCAGACTGGCTACAGAATTTGGATATTTTTCAGTTAAACCAAAGGCTGTTTATGTTTTCTGAAATATACAACCTGGAGTTATGATAACCCAAAGAAGCTCCACAGACTTGGCAAGAAGCGAGAAAATGACAAACTTTTTTAATTCTATCCTTCCCATGGTCTGAAATTTGACTATTCATTTTGTCCCTTAATGGGAAGCTAGTTGTGTTTATTAATAAACACAACTAGCTTCTGCTACCGCAAGAGCAGATTCACAACCGGGGATTGTAAATATGCTGAATATCAACCCAGGAGAAATACTGAATCCTGAATCAATTTCAAATAAGTTTATACCAATCTGACTTTTTGAAGCTTTACACACTTAGAAAAGATAACGATGACTCTTAATGCAATGAGGTAAAAATTAGAGAATCACAGTGAGAAGTTCAGTGATCTACTTTTACCCAGTAGGTCACCTGGGTCCGTGTTGGTTAATCCCCCCGGAACTTAGATGATGACTCACAAGATTTATCTTATTCCTTTTTTTAAATTTAAGCTGCCTTATGAATGAATTTAGTTTCCACTTAAAAACTGAATCCCTACAATCACATTTTTCTTCCTTTATTTAGAAGTGATCCAAAATTATCATGCGACCTCTTCATATTTCAGTTTCAGAGCTCAGTGTGAGCACCACGTCGCCCCGATTTGGCGTTTTAAGGTATTATAATGCAATTAAATATAGGAAAAGGAATTTTAAAGTTAGAGTGCAATAGTGATCAATAGATTGAGAATGTGCACACGTGCTGACAATAGGTAGTGCTTTGCTGTACTGTGAGTAGAGTGGTAACCATATTTATTACACAGATTTATTTTACTCTTAAAAAAGTACCAGGGCACATATATTTCTTAGCATTTTGTTCCCTTTATGACTGCATGAGAGGAAGACAGGAAATATAGACAGGAAATGCCAGAAGAAAGAAGGGTTTATGGCTGCAACAACAGTCAGATGGTAGTCAAACTGTAGAATGAACCATGTCCTCATTGTTTGCCTTAATTAGTGAGAAAAGATATCCCTTCACCAGTTCAGTGTACCATTTGAGCCTAGAACAAGCAAATATTTGTTATTTTTCTCTTGATAAACAAATGAAACAGTTGGTTGAGTGTTACTTAATTGTATGCTGTTTTTTTTTAACAACAACTTAGTAAATATTCAATCACTGATTATATGCAATAGCAAAAGTTTCAAAGAAAGGTGAAAGAAAGGTCTTTGAATCATCTCACAACTAACACAGCCCCATCTTTTTTGATTGCTTTATGGTTAGTTTCATTAGTTTCATTGCAGTGATTTGTCCGATGACCAAACAACATCGGGTTTTCTGCTAAGATGGTGTCCAAGGCTTCGAAGAAACTACTAGGAATCAAGAGGACCTCACTAACCAAAATATTCAAATGCAGTGAAGCAATATATGCAAATCTAGCCATGACACATTTCACAAACCCACAGCTCATTGTCAAACATTACTTCAAATCACTTTGCTGGCAGTGTACCAGATACTTTCCCCCTCTCACTGCTCTTTCTCTCTGCAACCTCCTTGATCTTCTGTCATGTTGACGGGTGTAATTGTCAGATGGTCCTTTGCTGCACAGCTCTCATATGTTGGAGAGTCTGAGCGCAGTGGGTGGGAGAGGCCAGAGGCCGAGGTGGGTCATGTCCGTTTCGTCCAGTTCTAACATCCCTCAGGGCAAAGCCAGTAGTTTGGCGATAATTGCATGGTGGATGCAGTGTTCATATTCATGATAACCCTGAAGCAGGCCTCTCCTCCTGCTAATAGATGTCTTTTTTCTGCCCGCTCTCACACATCTCTTCATCGTCATTTCACATTCGCCAAGCTGCAGGGGCTTCGCTTGTTCAAAGACTGTAAAGCACAGGAATGATTATTCTGGTTTACGGCAAACTTCTGTGATGTTTTACTGTTATTTTGCTGCATAAAAACAAACAATTCATGAATATGGACATTGTAGATTAAACACAAGATACATCATTTTCAAGTACCTTAAGGGACATTTTTAAAGCATTCAAAATCATGAGCAGAAACATAAATATGACAGTTGTTGTTTATTAATAAACACACACACACACATATATATATATAGATATATATATATATAGATATATATATAGATATATATATATAGATATATATATATATATAGAGAGATATAGAGATAGATAGCTAGATAGATAGATAGATAGATAGATAGATAGATAGATAGATAGATAGATAGATAGATAGATAGATAGATAGATAGATGAGCATTTTATATATCTAAACTAAAATCATAGTTATCTGAGAGATAAGAAGGGGTCCGACCCATACACCGCTCTTTTAATAAAGAGTCACATGGAAGCAAGCTTGGCCAATCCAAAGCATTTTATAAGCTTATCATATGTGGTTATATGTACTATCTAAAGCATAACTAAAGATGTAAAAAATTCACTGTGAATCTGATATTATTAATATCGTGATATTTGGGAAAAAGCCATTCCATTCAGAAAGCTAAATAGCATCTTTAGAAAACCTGTTTTGTCAATAACTATGTTTAAAATGACCTTCATTAGGTTTAAAATGGGTCTGCTTTCACAGGAGAAACTGCTCCCCAAAATACTTCATGCTTGAAAACACAGCTGTTGATTAAAAACCTAATAATTGTCTCTTTGATTAATCAAGCGACAATCATCAGTTAAATGTAGGTGAGCAGAAATATTTCCTTCCAAACAGCAAGATTAGTGTAAACTACTCAAGTAACCTCATAATTGTTAACACGGAGCTCAGCTAAATTAGTAACTTTCCAGCAGTGAATCCGCAAATGTCCACAAATGAGTTAAGTGTTTAGAACGCAAATGCAACTCAACTTAATGGCTAAATGTAGCCCATTTTTTTTCTTTCTTTCTTATCAGAAGGGGGCACATGTGAGGTAATTGCTGCTCACAGATGCTGTAATAAGAATCGTATTGAGGAGCGGTCACAGACGGTCAAGTGTTCCTGTCTGCCAGGGAAGGTAGCTGGAACCACTAGAAACAGGCCTTCATGTGTCGACGGTGAGTATTTTTATAACCAAAGAAGAAGAAAAAATATCAGGTTAATCTACAATATCGGCTTTACTAATTCTGTCCTATGATTGCATGGTATTTATTCTGTGAGTGACTGCTTTGCAAGAATAGGATGCTTCCCCCTTGGAATTCTACCAAGAATGTTCTGTTTTACATACAAAATATGTTTTGTAAAGATACAGAGATTTGTGCAAATCTCTCAAAAGGCTGAAGTCACCCGTGCAATGCTTTGTCCCAAATAAGATTAACATTACCTGCGATAATGCCACATACAAATTGTGTTGCTGACAGACAGCAGAAGGTTTCTGCAGGGGTGAGCTTTACTCCGACACAAGACAGTCAAATACATCTGCCAAATGTAGCGCACCTCAGGGAAGAGTGCAGAAATAAAAAATAGAATAAGGCAAAGAGACACAGACAAAATAGGTGTTGATTAAATATGCACCTTGTGGATATTTCATGAAGGTTTTACACATGCTTTGACAAATGTCTCCTACACAAGCTCAATGCTTTGTAAGAAATGAATTTGGTGTCGGGGTCTGACACAACTAAAACACATATTGGCTTTAGGAAACCTCTCACCTGCAGCTTTTATCTTAAACCCTTTTGCAAATATTACTGCAATATCTGAGCAGACTGAGGGATATTTGAGTGCTCTCCATGTCAGCTCTGACACATTCTTTTCCTCTGTCACACATTGCAAACCATTTACTGTCTACTTACCCTGTATTTAAGGCAATTTTCTCTTCTGATGGCAGGGATATGGTGTGCATTAAAGTCAAGTCCCAGTCACACCTACCAATCCCTACACTCAATGAAAAGCCTGAGTTCCAGCCTCTGTATTAATGTATAACTGCATCTAATAAAGAGGCCACATTTTAAAGGATATACAATGTAAAGCAATAGTTTTTCACCAAAACGGTTTGTCCAAAGCATATAGAGCTATCAAATACAGCCACATTACTTACCGATAGCTTTGACGTAACATATAGATAATTAGAATTAGACAACTTCACCTTAAATCTCCTAACCACCAAAGCTGTGCTTTCAGGCTTTTTCAGTTTGGGGCTTTTTACTTGCCTACTATGTTATTTCTCTTGTCTTTGTTGCCTGTAGCATCCATAGTAATTGGGAAGTGGTGGTGTGAGATGGAGCCTTGCCTGGAGGGGGAGGAATGTAAGACGCTCCCTGACAACTCAGGCTGGATGTGTTATGCGGGGAACAAGATCAAAACCACAAGGGTAAGATAACCTCTCTTGACCGCAGGATTCATGATATTATAGCAGAAATGTGGAAGAAAAGTGTAGCATTCAG
Organism: Rhamphochromis longiceps; assembly: GCF_057381845.1. NCBI lineage: Eukaryota > Metazoa > Chordata > Actinopteri > Cichliformes > Cichlidae > Rhamphochromis > Rhamphochromis longiceps. The sequence goes on from NC_140576.1 coordinate 23,086,491, forward strand.
TGACTCTGTCTGTGGCATCAGCAAAACATTGAACTTTGCAGGATTCCTTTTCAGTGCAAATTGACTTGTTAACAACTGAGTCTAACCTCTTAATTCCTTCCTTATTTTTCTTGTCAGAACACTCAGCCATACACAACATCAACATATTAGCATTTTGCAGAAGGGATGCAAGTGAAGACCTCAGGTGCAGAGGATAATTTGCAGGTCAGCTTACTGGGAAACTGGATTACTAATTAATTTCTCCCAACTGTTCCAACTTCTGAACTGAGCAAAGAGCAAAACACAGACTTTGTGCTCTCTTCTGTGCTATTAACTCTTAGCATATAGCCCTCTAAATGTGTCTTTCTTTCTCATTTCAGCACTGTCGTAGGACCAATTAACGCAAGAGACAATGAACCTATTGTTGCTTGAAGAAATGCAGACACTTCTCAAATCAAAGTGTAAAAAGATGTAGAATACATAAAACACATTCTGCTCAAGGCTCCTGCTCAAAGCTGCCTGCAGGAAACTTCATCATAACCTTGTAATGAATACATTTTCCCCATTTTTTTTCCAACTCTGAGACAGAACGAGACTGTCTGTGCATTTGGATTAATATCTGGAGAGAATCTGACGTCCCTCCGTAGACATCAGTAAGACAGATGTGTACTACGAAGCACCAAACAGGAGAGGAATATATCAAAGGACATGGGATGAGCAAGTGCAGAAGCTGACAGCCCTCAGGATTTTCTTTACTCCTTTTAATATTAGAGGAAAAACATTGTACATAATTTGTTTGTCCTTCATTGTGTACATGAACTATTTATGGTGGTGGTGAACCTTCCCCCCTTCTAACCCACAAAAGAGCCAAAGTCTGATGAGTTCACGAATAATATGTTAGGATGAAACAAATGCATTATGAGGAAGATGTTTTACAAATACTGCTTGTGTGTCTTGATACATTTTGCCATTTGTTTGTGTGGTACGTGTATGCCTTTGATAACCTCTTAAATTGCTTTACCAATTAAATTTGGTGACATGTCAGCTACCCTAAAACCTGTTGATTCACCAAAACATGTGAAACCAGTTAAACCATTTCCAAAACTTGAAATGCCTTATTTGTGTTGGATGATTCAAATGGTAATACTGTACATATGAAGCCATCTATTGATATGTGCTGAAGTTTCATTAAAGTCAGTGTTCCTGTTACTCATGCGAGTGCATCTTTGCCACTCAGTAAAACATGAACACAAAGCCCCCCAAAAATAATATTTTAGATTCAGTGCACCTCACACTTCCTGAGGAAATGATCACTTCTGTACTGCTATGTGCATCGCAAATAAAAATCCACAAGTCGACTGAGAAATCGCAGGGGGGGGGGGGGGGGGGGGGATGACACTTAGAACTCGCCTCCCCTTGTTTTCTCTGATATCAAAGCAATGTAGTTACAGCTGTGTGCACATTCTTTGGTCAGCTTTAAAAAGAAACTCCTAATAGCCCATTGAGCTCTAGCTGTAACCCACACACTGACTTATATAAAAGGATGGATGTAACCCACAGGTTGGAAAAGTGAAGCCAATAGGGCATTTGCTCTTATAGCCAGCAGGGGGCAGCTCCTCCAACTGCAAAAGAAAGAAACAAAAAGAAATCGTGCTTGTGTATAAGGCTAGAAGAAATGAGTCTGGGAGAAATTAACTGCATTTCCAATTTAATTTATGGCCTCAGTAACCGCTTAGCTGATGGGTTTATGGCCTCTATCACTAGTTTATGTCTTATTTAATATAGTGTGATGTAATTTCGTAAACTGCACACAAATGTAAAGTAAAGCAGGGTGTCGTTTAGGGAATGGAAAGACGTAAGCACACTTCAGTTTCTTCTCTTCTGAGTAGAAAAAAGTTAATTAGACAATAAGCATAATGCTTATCTCAAGTCTTTAAACTTTAAACTTCTGAGCGATAATCACAACACCTACATCCATCTTTTATATACAGTCTCTGAGCCTACAGCGTAACTAACTCTACAGCAACATTATACTTCTATATTCTCCAAAGTGCAATTCAAACACTAGTCCTGAGGTTCATTTGTTTCAACCTCGCTTGCGCATTTGTGGATTTAAAAATTCAGGTTTTGCTTTCTTTTAATAAGTTTCCAGATTGCTATGTTTTTAGATGTCAAATGATTTTAAGTTTTTTTGGTTACAACAACAGAAGTTTTTTAATTCTAATAAAATGTTTGTTAGATTGTGTTAGCATATGGACAGGCATTGACAAAGACACATCGGGAGTCATGGTGACCTTTCAGGGACACTGACATTCTTTTCAGTGTTTAGTTTTTTGGAGATGCTGCTTAGCAGAGGGTCTTACTTTTGAATAAAGACAGGTTAGTTTTCATTTCTTTTTAAAGTTAAGCAGCATGTCCTGTGTTGCTATTTGGGATTATCATGATCCCTATTTGCTTGGTAGGTCCTCCTCCCACAGCCCATGAATATTTTAGTTATTTAAGCTTTATGGATATCTAAAAGAATAAGCATATTTTCCAAAATCTAATATTATTTCTTTAATCACAATTGCTTTTTCTGAGAATGTGCTATTCAACCCTTCACAGAAGCCTCTTTCAGCTCAACACACAGGTCATTAATTGGAGTCACTCTTGCTCCCTGTACAGGCAAGATAATCGCGCATGAATAAATGGCAAACAAGCATTGCTCCCCTGTATTTACAACATTTTGATGCAGCACTCAGTGGGACACTGGCCATTGCTTTCACAGCCTCGCTCCCTCAGGAATTACTCCAGGAGGAACTCGTGGCTGCTGTCGCTGTGCAGTGTGTCATCCATCTTCAGGAAAAATTGTTTTTTCCTGGACCTTCCACTTGTTTCATTATTTTCTGCTTTCCACTGATATTCAGCTCTCTTGAAAAGCACAGCTTGTGCGCTCATTAGAATACTCTGGATCACTCATCTATTAGATAAAAATATTAATATATAGATGTTTTATTTGACTTTTAAGCTCAGGAAGGATTTCATCTGAACTTTAAATAAGATAAAACACACAATATCATTTCATGTAGCACTGAACAAAAATCACTCCCATGAGTTACATAAAATCCTTATCCCGTTTGAGGCCTTAGCCCCTTATAAATTACTTAAAACAATTCTTTATATTTTGCCCTTTAGACAGGGGAGGTCACAATATCAAAGGTATTTTTATAATATTTCACAGACATCTACTTTCTGTCTAGAAAAGATCAAGTTTGCCCAGGTACAAAACACTGAAAGGTAGCTGAATGCACCACAGTAGTGACCACTGCAATCTATGGAATATTAATTTATTTGGGATTTCTTTTACCCGGTGCCTGAAGGTATTTGTAAATATCCTTAAACAAAATACAGCTTCCAATGTTAAGAGTAAAAATGTATTCTTTGACTTTCTAAGTAGTCAAATTTACAAACCAAAACTAAATTTAAAATGTTTTAAAAGACTTATGCAAGAATGCAGTATAAAATTAGGTTGAATACAAGCTAGCCAGGAAGGGAGACAACAGTTTGACTCTCAATGAAAAACATGGAGAGGTTGTTTGCATAGCAACTACACTCAGCTATAGTGGTTGCTACATGTTGTGATTTTGACAAGAATTTGCACTCATTGCCATACAAAGCAGAGATTTGATTCAGTGAAGACCTTTATACAAAGAATGTGTTTTTTAAAGGGACAGCATTTTACTGTAAATCCAGGGGTGGCTGTATTAAGAGAGACATCTCTTTTTTTCCCCTGCTGTCCTTGCACATGTTAATTTTTGGCTCAGTCTGCACTGAGACTCATGCAGCATAATCACAGATGCCAAATTACAGCACAATGTCCATCATTTATTGTACTGAAATTACAACATGCAGCAGGGCCAGCAGTGATTGCTATACATGGCCCTCTGAATTCATGAACATATTATTTAGGTCTTTCTTTTATTTCCCCCAGGCTGCCAGACTTTTAACTAGCATTTGAAATAATGTTGCATGTCCAAAATGGGATTGGTAAACGGGCATAAAGTGTGGACGATGTCAGCAGCCTCCTTTTTTCTGTCTGTCTGTGGAGTGGCTCTCTGGGCTAAAGCTGTAGGCCCTGATGTCTCACATCATGCAGCAGAACAGTGAGAAATAAGACACAAGTGATGGTGATGTGCCCTGACTTCTTTTTATGACGCACCAGGGACATCCTGGGATTTAGAGCTCCCATGGGTTTGTTCTAAAGACACATTTCATTCAAAACACTCAGAGAGTCTAGTCATGTTCCACTGTCTGCACTGGGAAGTCACTTTTTCTGTTTTCATGAATATCAAGGTGCAACTTTGAACAACTGGGAATGATGATAGGCTTTTAAATTTGTAATAATTCCTATCAAGACAACCCCCACGCACCAATAATTATCTGATTGTGTGAAGATCAGTGCAGGGCTTGCCTGTTAATTAATACTAGAAAAACCAACTGCAGCTCTTGTTGCACTCAGTAAATATACGAGAAACTGCGGGGCATGGAGTGCATACTGTGGAAAAAAGCATTTAACAAAGTGAAAGTTATTAACTCGTTTTTGCAGTGGTTTTCTGTGGCATCGAGCAATCGCCAAGATTATCCAGTCTAATCACATCCTGTAACCGTGGAACTGTCTCCACTTCCCCTGCAGGACTCTAGGATTTCAAAGTCAAGGTAACGCGGACCAAACTGGATTCTAATTAAAGTTGACATCAGGTGCCTCATGCTCCTTCCCCCCTCCTCCTCAGGCTTTCATCTAAATGATTCATGCCGAGAATACCAGGCCTTTCAAGCCGTTAGGTCCTCACAAAGGAATAACAACTTGATCACACAAAGAAAACATAGACAGATTTACAATGACACTGGCACAGTGTCTGTTCCACTAGCTTATATCAAGTTATATCAAACCAATGCAGAGGCACTCGGCTGACATTTTACATTTTTGCAGGGATGACTTTTTTAAAGTATTCATGCTGGCAAACAAGAGGAAATTAAATCAGAGGCGTAAAAATGTTTTTCCAGCAGAATCACGTTGTGTTGTGGTGACACATACGACAGAATGCTCGGTTTCCAGGTGTGCTTATGTGAGTAGGGTGCAACCTGCTACATGACTGTCTGGAAATGAACGTGACAAGTGTTGGCCATATGTTGCACGCTGGAACACCGTCATTATGGCAGAGGATCAGTTCTAGCAATTCAGTGTCACTCTGGGTAGAGCAGCAGCTAAATGGCTAAAAGAAACATAAAATTGAATCCTTCTCTAAAATTGCAGAAGATACAGGTAGGCTAAATAATTGCTCAATAGAGAGATGAATAGTTGGAGCCCCCACCCCCACTCACACACCCTTATAAGTGGGAAGAGGATTTATCTTTGTGAGAGAAAACCTGCCTTGAATTAAAGATGAGCTTCCCTTGCCTTTTCTCAGGCTATTGTGAACACCACAGCATATAGTACACAATAACTACAGGTATGCAAAAATAGGTTTAGTATAATGGTTTAGCTTTGTGGGGAAGCTGAACAGACTTACCATGACTTGGAACTGCCTGCAGGCTGAGTAAGAGTGTTGTGTGCTCTTATTATTTATGTTGGATTTGGGCTGGTGGTTTAGTTTCTAATGTCTGAGCCTTGAAAATGAAAACTGTTGTGCCTTTGGGAGATATTGGAAAGACTTCTCATGTTAACAGTGAAATGAGTTAGAATCCCCCATTCACAGTGTTGGTCCTCAAACTGATATATATATATATATATTTTTTTTTTATTCAGGAATAATAGTGCGCTCATATCTGCGTATCTGAAGATTTCTGTGTTTTGCATGTTTCAAAGCAGACAGTGACATAATGTGACCGTCATCCGTTGAGACAAAGGACGTGAAATGAGCAGCGACCAACTCGTCTCCGATCCTTCTCCCTGACTGCGGTGTCTTGCTGTGGGTTATTTTCCTCCCCAGCACCCTGGCCTCACCCTTATTCTTGACTTTAATGGAGAGTGACAGTAAATCACAATTACCCATACAAAACACTTTAAAAATAGTTTTGAAAATTAGGCTGTCGTGATATGAAAGCTGAACACATGGTCCTTGCTCAAGTGTGTTTTCAGTGGGGACATCATATGTCGACAGTTCAGACAGGGGATAAAGGCGCTCATTACACAGTTACACTTTTGTCCTTGTTTGCCCCTAAAATGACGATAAGATGCAAGTAAAGGGAAAAAAACTTCATTTTCTGACTCAAGCAAATATACAATGACACTATGTTTTGTTCTCTTATTATTCTAATTGTGTCTCTAAAAGAACACTTCAGACATTTTAGAAATGTGACGGCCCGCCGCCTTGGCCAGGGCCTGCTACATGGCCCTGCCCGTCCCTCTCTGTTGCCTTGCAGGTTCCTGGTAGGCTGAGTTAATTAGAGCAACCGGGAGCACCTGCTCAGTCTCCTTGGAGCATTTAAGCAGTTGCTTACTCTCTTCCTTCACTCAGCACCATGTTATTTGTTTTCTTGGCATCAGGCTTGTTACTTTAGGTTTACGCTACAAATTGACATTCACTTTACACTGAAACACTGCTGACACACTGACAATGCTGACTAACACATCTTATAAAGTTAATAATGGTTTTTGCTTTGTCTGGTTAATAAATTGGTAAACCATGATTAAAGCACTGTTTCTCACATTTATGTAAAGAGCTGGACTATGACAGAAATACACTTATTTGCTTTCTTAGATATCAACCTTAATAAATGTATTAGTGGAAGTAGTATTTAAGTATTACATTTTTCTATTATTTAAATATCTATTATCTAGTATCTAATAAATACTTAAATAAATACTAGAAAAGGCCATTGTTAGGTAAGAAAGACAACCATTTACAGCAGTGGTCAATTTAGACCACTATTTGTTCTCACCAGCATATTCCGATAGTCGAAAGGTTTTAGACCCACATTAAGTTATTTGGTGTTCCTTAATTGGTCTTAGTGTGAACTCTTGTCCATCCCTCTGTCTTAGACCTGCGATAAACTGTTGGCCTGTCAATGGTGTACCCTGCGAGTCACCCTGGGACAGCCAGGATAAACTTTTACTCCCTGTCACCCTGAACTGGATAAGGAGTTAAGGAGATGGAAAGATTTTTGAGAAACAAAATTTGACTGGCAACTTGTAATTGAGTCCTATTATCACTTGGGTTCAAGCAATGACAAAGTGAAATCCAGTAGATGATTTTTCCACCTTCCTTCTCAGAAATAAAACCTGTAAATAAGAAAGTTATACCCCCAACACAGTGCATCAGCATCACCAGTGTAATTCTCTATTCTCACTATGGGTGCATAACAGTCTATACTGCAACATGCAGCCAAGAGGCTTAAAGGCCTATACATCACACACAGCTGATAACATCAATTGTGTCCAATTAATGTTTGTTCATTAAAGTGTAATTGTTCAGCTGTCTGTTTTAATTAAGCACGAATATAATCTCTTTTGGAGATAGTATGTCTGCATAACGACACAGCAAATAGATGGAAGCTTCGAGCTGTGACCAGACTACATTGAGACCATTGCTTTAAGTCGCCTTTACTGTATAGCTGTCTCTTATTAAAGAAGGCTAATTCAGTTTACACACACACAAACACACGGCATGAAGCTGGACACTCTGGTGACAGTGGCAGAGAAAAGGACATTAAAGAAACTGATGGACATTATGAACAATGCTGGGCATCCTCTGCACACGGCCATTAACAACCAGAAGAGTCTGTTCAGTGACAGGTTGCTTCTCCCCAAGACAAGAACTAACAGACTTAAAAACTCCTTTGTCCCACACGCCATCAAACTGTTTAACTCCTCTCTGGAGGGGAGAGGGAGGGGAAACAGGAGGACAAAGGAGGGGGGAACAACTAAGCTGTAGTGCCTCTTCACCTCACTGTACAATACCTTGTGCAATACTTTTTGTAAATAGTCAACAGTGCAATAGACTCAATACTTGAAATGTGCAATTCACTTGTATTTTTATTTTTTATTCCTATTTATTCTATTTATCCCCTTCGTATATTTTATTTATATTTGTCTCTGTATATGTATATATATATATATATATATATATATATATATATATATATATATATATATATATATATATATATATATATATATATATATATATATATATATAACAATTCTGTAACTGTAACTTCGGTCGTTGCTGTGCTTTTTGGAAGTCGAATTTCCCAGAGGAACCCACCCGAGGGATTAATAAAGTTCTATCTTATCTTATCTTATCTTATCTTACACACACACTCTGCAGTTATACACAGATAATGAGAAGTGTGTTTACATTTTTTATTATAACTGTCAACTCTAGATGAGGTGAAAGTTGTTAAAGGGGAATAGAACAGTGTTTCCATTATGTTTTTCATGAGCCCCAGGACAGTTTATTTTCTATTAGTGAACATGAACTACTGTCCCCAACAGACAGCCACAAGAGAGGAAATGTTCCCCGTCACATATCATCCGGAAACTCCCATCATATAAGCTGTCAGAAACGTGTTATTTGTGAGTCTGGTTTGAATTGTGAGAATCAAGTGTAAAGAAATGTTCGAGCTTTCTCTTACTCCTTTGGAATAACATCTCAAAAGTGAGGTTACTTTTCCCCCTCATCTTGTGGATCTTTAATCCTCTCATCTGTTATAATTTTCTGATTATTTGCCTCAGCTTTTAGAGCATTTATTTCGTGTGTGCAGCTACTCCCATCTAAGAGTGCAGATCCTATAACACCCGCCTTAATTAACTCATTTGGCTGCTTTCATTTTTATTTTGGGGGGGATGTGATTCTTGTTTAGATGGCAGGTGCCGAGAGAGCTTCGACTTAATTTGTGAAAAAGCATAGCAATAAAGTGACTGACTTTACTTTACTTATTCAGATAATCAAGCAGCGCTGAAATTTCCTAAGACCCTGTGTGAGTGTGTGTATGAATCACAGTTTATCTGAGACACATCTGAAAGTTACCTAATGAATGTCACACCAGCTCCTTTGAAAATATATCAGAGAAAATAAAGCTGTGAGTGCTACTGGTATTTTAGGAATATAGGCAGAAATTTGAGGATGTGTGCTGTCACCGTTGACATAAAACCCCCTGGGGTATAAAGTACTGTTACCTACTTCAAACTTTTTTTACACTAAGTTAGTTCCTGTTGAAATTTTTAAAAACCAAATCTCTTACTTCACAAAATATGACCAAACAGTACGTGACAAAACATTATGTTACAATGTAAACTCATGACAGTTCAATCCTGTATTTTTTCTGAAAAAGTACAGATGCAGCAGATTGTAGGGATTCCCAGCAGATGTGTCTTTTTTTCCATTTTAATTCCTGGTCATTCTAAATATTTATTCACAAACAGTTCAAGAACAGTTTGGGAATTATGGAACTTTAAAAATACAATTTTATTTTAAATTCAAAAAGTACAATGTGGTTCAATGAGCAAGAACATTGAAAAGACTCCCGTGGGACTCAACCAGCTCCTTGGTTTAACTTCCAGTGATCTTTCTGTGAGTAAACTTCATTTTCAGTTCAAGCCTGAGGAGTTAAATCAGTCACTGAGAAGCATCTTTAACAAGATAGCGTTCACAATCCATATTTCTGAAGGGTTTGAGAGTAAATAAATATTTTTTGGTTTATTCCCAGAGTTTGCATCACTGAGAGAAGCGTCGGCTGTCAAAATTGAACAAAATCAAGAGTGACAAATTATTAAAAACTGTTGTGACTGCAACGATAATTTCTGTTTCTAATGCCTGAGGTAGTAGCTTCTGATTGCATATATTGTCAGTCTGACACTCCAAAACCCCCATGATACTGTGTTTACTACCACAGAATGTTTGGAGTTTTTGAGTTATACGTGCAGCTAAATTAAACAAATAAATATTGCAGATCACTGTAGGACTCTTTTGTATATCTTGAACAAATGCACTAAATCCCAACTCGACTGTATAGTATATTCATTCAGTATAGCCATATATAACAGTTGTACAATGTATTGCATTACATTTTAAATGGTTTCTGTTATTGCACCTATAGTTTTTATACAAAAACAGTGCAAATGGCAAATGTTAAAGCACCATCACCCTACTTTGTCCTAACTATGTCAGACAAGTTTACAAGGTCTGCAGTTTTGTAATACTGCTGTCAGAATGGTTAAAAACTAGCCAGTGAACCTACAAAATACTCAAAAGCATATCACATTTAGAGTGATTTAGAAGAAGGGTTTTGTGTCACAAATAAAGAAATCTAAATCTCAAAATCAGAAGAATCTCAAAACGTCCCATCAGGCACATTTAAGTGCAAGCTCATGAAAAAAGAACAATTTGAGAAAGAAAGAAAGGTGGTATTCCCTAAATACCTCGATGAGATCAACATAAACATGGCATATGGAGCTCTGTATGCGACATTCATTGCTTAAGATGTATGCATATAATAATCTACATCTGGAAAGCATTGCAAAGGCCCTATGTTTCTATTCTCACTGCTATCCTCTGAATTATTTTCTTAGCTATAAAAACAATTTCCAGGAAAAGAAGAAACACAAAGGAGATGAACTTTTGAACTACAGATTCCATGAGATACTACTGTCATCTAAAACCAGTAAAAAACATCCAGCGTGATTGAATACTGTATCGCTACATGATCTTAGATTTACATATTGCATCCCGTAAAATGAATTCACAGCACTGCAAGAGTTAAGGAAGAATTAAACCTGAACGCTTACAAAATAGCCAACGTGTAAACACTTGAGTTTCAGACCTTTCAGTGAAGACTGTTAGATTTGTATTGTTGATTGTCATTTATGCTTAGAAATATTTACTTATATATGCTTAGAGTTTTGTAATTAGTTGTAGATTGGTAGAGGTTTTGATCCTTGATAGTCTGCAAACTTTGTGTGTATTAGACAGCACTTTGGGAGCATGAGAGGTCATACCGTGTCTTATTGTTTTATGGTAGGATTAACGTAGCTACGTCTGTTCTAGTCTAAGTGCTCTTTGTTTAGATGAACTGCAGGACTTCCTCACCGTGTTATCTAGGATGAACCATCTAGGGTGAGGGGGAGGCTACCCTCTTCCTGACCAAGGATGTTTGACCCTTTGATCAGCAACACACACACACACACACACACACACACACACACACACACACACACACACACACACACACACACACACGGTACTCTTTGTTTGTATGTAGACGTCGTATGTTAATGAACCTATGCATATTCATGTAACCTCAATAAAAGGACAGTGTTACGGGAGGACGGACGAGAGCTACTGGGGTCAAGCGAAGGAACGGCGTTTGTCTGGTTCTCTCCCGTGCACGAGTACCATGAAGAAGTTTGCCTACTTGCGTCTTGCTTGCAGTGTAATTATATTGTCTTCAACGTTCCAGCAGATGGGTTCAAGCTACAAACCTATCAAAGACTCTTGTCACTACTAAAACAATAACATGTAAAATATAAATCATGCATAAACGTCTTATGTTGAGTTCAGCTGCTTTCAACTTGCAGCGGTTGTTATGCATGCAAGTCTAATGCTGGAAGTTGGAATGATTTGCAGCTACTGTATTTGTGTTTTTATTTTCATTTTTTTTTGGTCCCTTCATTTCAAAGGTAAATTGCAAAGTATCTGCCTGAACTCAAGAGATAAAAGAGAGGCAATCGAGGTGGGTCCAGAAGGAATATTATTTATATAAAGAGGACAAGTGATGAAGTGGTAATAAAGGTAAACATTGTGTTGTGTTAGTGGCTACGATTTGCTTCAAGGCAGAGAACTGTCAGTGTTTCCCATCATTACTATAAGCATAGTCCCCTCCACAGGAGCACAAACAGAAACAAAAAAAAGCATGATGTAAAGACTCTCAGCAGTGAAGAAGAACCTCTTCTCTTTTCTCTCCCCTTTCTCCCCATGATTAGCATTTCAAACAGTCCTTGTTTTGCATCAGAGCTTCATGCTTGTGTGCATGCCATCACAGCCTTGCAGGTGGTGGCCCGTCCAACCAGTGGAGTCAAAAAGCAGCCTTTGTGTATGCATAGTCATGTGTGTGTGCGTGTGTGTGCGTGTGTGTGTGTGCGTGTGTGTGTGTGTGTGTGTGTGTTCGTGCCGTGTTTGAGAGAGTGCTTCTTTGTGGAAAGGGAGCGGACCTCTTATGAAACTCAGAGTAAGTTAAGAGACAGGGTTGTCTACAAATGCTATATAATAATAAATTTCTCAGAATTTGTTGGCTTCTGCTTTGAGAGAGTCACAGGCCACTGACTGGATTCACATTCTGCCTCCTGAAAATCCACAAAATCTCTTTTTAAGTGTCTGCCAGCAGACCCATCCAAACTTTGATTGAGTGCATCACAATGTGCCCAGAATATCAAGCGCAAAACACAATGATAGACTTTTGCAAAAGCTGTTCATTTGGATTGGAAAAGGTGCTGCATCATTTTATCCCAGGTCAATTGCTAATAGATTCTCTACGCCATGGCATTAACACAAACCAAAATTGTTCCAAGACAAAGCAAATTAAAATTATGATTTTCTGCAAAGCTGAGCCATATCTAATTAAATCTATATTGTTCTGTGCTCCATCTGACGGGGCATTCACTATCCTCACAGTGTAATGTTATTTAAGTTGACCGAGGCAGACCAGTATGGGCTTGCACTGATTAGCTGGAGCTTCTGTCTTGCTACCGTGTCACCTGAAAATGAAACATAAATGAAAGAAAATTACATTTTGATTTTTCTCCATCACAATGATTTCAGTACATCTGAAAAGCAAATTAAATACTGTCGAATTTGTTCTAGTTTCAATCTATCCCTCGTTAAACTCCGCTCATTACCCCAATCATAGCTGAGTATCTGTAATGGCTTGTGAGGGATTGAATTTCTCCAAATTCTAAGAAAGCGTGTGGTGCTGCGATAAGAGAAATACTCTCTATCTCAAGAATTTGCAAACAGCTGTCAATGATGATGTAAAATTATGTTAAGTGCGCATAATTTCAATTTACTGCTTACTAAGCTATTAAGCATCCATTAGATGCAGAGAAGTGAATGAGTGAACAAGGAAGCAAATTCATTAGCGTACACTACATATTGCTGATAAAAATCTGTTTGAGACAGCTGTTAATTTCCACAGCAAAATCCACAGTGCTAAACCAGAAGTGAGCAGTGTGTTTTTATTTACTGTCTAAAGTAAAGCAGCCAGTAAAGTGTTTTAAACTGTATGCCCGATCTGTGAGCAAAAGGCTCAAAAAGCTCAGTGACAGTAACAAATGCAGGGGTTAGCAAAAAGGACAAAAGTATGTGCTTTTGTTCTATTCTGTTGGGAGTATAATCTGATGATCACATGACTTCTGTAGACAATGATCACTTTCTATATGCTGCATGTGTTCACTTTCCCTGTCTCACTATAAAATATTCTCTACTATGAATCATTTATAGAATACAGCTGATCAAAAAGGCAACTTCTGAGAATGTGCATTTTAATTATTTATTTATTTATTTGAATACAGTGGGGTTTCCTTTGGTCGTCAGATTTAATTACATGGGTTTTACTGCTTTGGTATTAGTTCACAGCTTATTTCATGTTTGTCCTCTTGGCCCCATCATTCACCAGATTATAGAATTAGGGTTTCTGAGCCCACTGTGCCTGGTGCAAGCAAAGGGGTTGATATGGGCACTGGGAGCAGTGATTATGCTTGATTCTGGAATCTTTGAGCATCAAAGGAGTGCTTACTAAAATAAAGCTTTATGATGAGCATTCACAAGTTTGTCAGACCCTGTTTGCATGAAAGTGAACAGTGAAAATGGAGAAGATTTTTTTGTGCGACTGTATTTAAGCATCTATAAATACCATGTATGAAATTAAAGTCACTATGTGTTATTTCTTTTGTAGGGCTGCTTCCACTGTGACTCTGGGTGCACCCACACTAATCTATTTTCATTTTAAAATATGTAATTTTTACAACCGCTAGGGAGCGCTACAGAGCTGTAAATGTAGAATTTGGGAAATAATACAGAATCAGTCCGGCTGCCTTCTTTTCAAACGCTGAAGACTAGCATGGCTGGATGACTGAGAACATAGATAGACATTACAGACTCAGTTTTAGTTTGTAAATTCCAGAACTATGAATAGTCCTAAACTGGCAGAAACAATATTATAGATGTACACTTACTGAGTGGGTTTTTACATCACAAAATTAAGTCAAAATATTACAGTTAGCCCAAAATAATAGGATTTCATCCTTCATATGTTGGTTCTCCCGCAACACTAAATTGGATAAGCAGAAGAAGATGAATGGATGGATGGATGGATGGATGGATGGATGGATGGATGGATGGATGGATGGATGGATGGATGGATGGATGGATGGATGGATGGATGGATGGATGGATCTTTCCTGGCTTGGTATGGCTTCCACTAAAGATGGACTAATTTTCCATTACCATATTAGGTTTGCAACAACTTTCTGTAACATTTTCATTATTGTTGGACTGATTTCATTATCAGTCAAAGCAACTTTTTGCCATTGCTTTTTCCTCTGAATCCTCTGCTTCCTGTTTACACCAGCAAAATACATATCCAGTATGTATATAACTAATCAGTGTGATACAAGTATGCATGCATTAAGTGAAATTGATTTTGTACTAAAATATTGATTTGGGTGAATAATGTTTAAAACATTGTTTTAAGATGAAAAAGTTATTGTGTCGATGTAACCTCAGACTATTGCAGGCCCTCTGCTCACCTTTGTGGTCTTCACTTTATTTCCAGAGATGCATGACCAGCCAGTGAGGTCAGGGAGGACTCTGCACTCCTCCCCCTGCAGACACGGCTCCATTTTACACCACCATTTCTGTCGCACAATAGAGGCTGGAGGGGGAGACGAACACAGCAAAAGGTCACTTTATAGACAAAAGGACTTCAAAAAAGGCCTTGTTTGGAAAAAGCATCTCAGTCAAATGTCACACTCTTATGATTCTTAAATGCCTCAGTATTAGTGGACTCCAGTGAAACTAACTCTACTCTGACCTGTAATACATGCATGTCATGAGGAAATATTTCAGTTTAAGAGAGCTGAAAGAGGGTCCTAGTAATATTACCTTCAACACAAGAGGGCAGAGCCCTTGTTGTCCCTGCTACCTGTCCTGGGAAGCAGGAGCACTTGACAGTTTGAGAGCGTTCTTCAATTTTGTTCTTGTTGCAGCAGCGATGAGCAGCAACCACTTCACAAGTCCCTGTCCTCTCCTGTGATGACCCTGAGA
Source organism: Rhamphochromis longiceps (assembly GCF_057381845.1). Taxonomy (NCBI): domain Eukaryota; kingdom Metazoa; phylum Chordata; class Actinopteri; order Cichliformes; family Cichlidae; genus Rhamphochromis; species Rhamphochromis longiceps. The sequence goes on from NC_140576.1 coordinate 23,101,769, forward strand.
AAGAAATTTTGAAGGGAATGATACCAATCTTCTACGCTGAGTTTTGCGTGCAGGTTGCGGCAGCCTGGCTGATTTTAATCTTTTAAAAATGACAGAATTATAGGCAATCACTTCTAGGCTTAATGACATCTGAGATCTAATCTTTTGTTACAGTTAGAAAACAGTTTAGTTCTTATTGATTAAACCTAATTTTGCTGTTTTTGAAGCTACAGCACCACCAAGTGGAGGAAATGCACCAGCACTCATGCACCAGGCAGGGGGGTGGGGTTTCAAATGCTGCAAACATATTAGCAGCAATTATCACTATGTTCAGTAAGCTAATTTCATGTTTCACATTATCAGAAATTAGCATAATAAAGAACACGAGCAGACATTTCAAAGCAGCATCTGCATCTCTGCACAGAAATCTGCATAAAGGAATGCTGCTTTTAGGGATTATCACTGATGAGTCATTCTGCTGCACTTAAAACTGAACTTCCAGTTTAAGGGGTGCTCGAGAGCAGGAGAAACAAGCCTACAAAAAAGGCATGAATATTGCTAATTTTGAACAAAGGTGTCAGGCTGGCTCCATGGTCAACAATACCTGCAGGATTTGGAAATTCATAATTAAACGGTGTTTTAAATCAGACTACAATTAAAGCACTCATGCCAAATGCAAAATTATTCAAAACATAGAGATGGGTTTAGGGCTTAACATTGCAGTTGTTTGTGAGTGTATTTTCTTAAGTAGAAATTCATATACTTCACTGAAATGTATCCATTTTCTTCTGTACTGGACTTCTACTCCATAGCATTTCAGTCACAAATATGCCCTTTTTATTCAGCTGCATTTGTCTGACAGCTAGAGGTCAATAGTTACTTCTTTGTTACATCATATTGAATAACACTGTATAAGCTTAAAAATTAGATTCAAGTAGTGCTTCCCAATCATTTCTTCATTTGAGCCCTCACAAAAACAGTTTCTATGTGGCAGTTCAACTGTATAATTGTCTGCTTGTACCTGGTCAGATCCATGATCTGCTATCATAAAAAAAGACTAATTGTAATCTTTGTTTACATGACTATTAATGTTATAGCATAATCTTAAAATTAAATTAAATCTAATATGTTTCACAAACCACACATTTGACCACTTAGAGGGTGTCTGACCTCTAGGTTGGAAATTGGTCAAACTACAGTAGGCTGATATGGTTTAACGAATTCATAACCTCAGGAGGGAATGTTCTACAGAATCACTACTTTAGAACTCTGAAGACATACTATGAAGCTCTGTATGACATGAAAACATATTTACATCTAAAAAAAATAAAATAAAATAGCAAAAATGTTTCTCTGGATCTCGTTGCAAAAGCTTAGCCTAGTCCCAGTCTCTACACTCACAGACTCACAGGCTTTGATGCACCTTCCTGCTCAGACCGTGAGAGGTTTAGGACTGTCCCAATTTGAAATCATCAAGTAGATGGGAGCTCTCTCCTATCAGACATTTGGATCCCTTTATGCAAACTTTCCACAAGTCTGCATTTCCGCAGATTTTGAACTACCAATAGTCCAACGTGTTGGGATGTTATACCCTAACATTACAAACAACAACAACAACAACAACAAAAGACTGTAAATAGGCATTAAAAACATATACCATATAAGACTTACTTTATTTGTTTGTAATACTTTAACTTCAATTTTTCCCAATTATGCTTGTGTTAAGAGCAGAGCAAGAACTGCCTTTTCTTCTTTCTAAACGGTAAAGACTGGAAGATGTTCAAATCAGGCAGTTACTCTCTATGGCTGTTTTTGTGATGAAGAAAATAAGAATGTGAAATAGCAAGTCCCACTCACAACAGTATGAAATATTATTGTATTTGAGCATGTGCAGCCTCCAATTCCTTACCAGATGACAACAATTAAGTCTGTGAGGGTTTAGCACTCATGCCTTAGGGTGGCACTGGGCCTTTAACTGTCTACCAGACCAACACAATAGTGACCAAAAAGCCATAATGAGTTCCTCTGGGGGTGCCAATGGTCTGGTTGGGTCTTACCTGTCTTTCCTCGGGAGCTTTGGTTGCCACTGGACACAAGCTGGATGCAGAGGCTCATTATACACAAAAGGAGGAGACCCCAGTGTAATGCTTGTGTCCTTATGTTCATCTTCATCTTCAAGTGTCTGCACAAAAAAAAATATTCATGCAAACTTTAAGAGACAATTTTCATTAAACAAATTCAAAATACAATATTAAACTCTTTTGATATATTCTCACTCTGACAAGTGGTCCTCCAGATCATAGAATCTATTTGCTCGATTATGACTCTGACATCACCAAGCTAAGCCAAGGCAAATCAAAGAAATGCCAACAAAAGCCTGATGAGAGGCAGATGAGAGTAGGTCCTTGCACTCATTTCTGAGATTATCCTTTCAGCTGTGAACGGCTCTGTGTGCAAAGCTAAACACTTCCTCCAAAACAAGCTGTATTCCACATGAGGCACAGAAAAAAATAAAGTGGGACATGGACTTTTATGTCAAATTACAGCAATAAATTATACAGAGCAATGTGGCATCAAGCAATGCATCATTGCGCTAGATGGCTTGAGGCATTTTCATTCATCACTAAACCCCCTCATATAAAGTTTAAGGCTCCAATTATAGCCATTATAGCATGATTTTCATCATTGATTTAACTGTGGATTACTTTCTTAATTCATTTGTCAAGTAGACAGTTTAAAATGTTCTACAGAAAATGTGTGGGAAAAGTAAACACTACAATACCGGCAATCAGTTTTAGTTTAGTGAGGGAAATTTCCCTTTTTTCCATTTAAGTCGTGTCTTTTAATGCATCATTTCTGAAAACAAACAAACAAACAAACGAATATCTATATATTCATACACTCAACTTGTTTTTTCTTCCTGTTAGTATTTGAACCAACACTGCTAGTGATGCGATCTCACATAAACGATCTACATCAGTTTTGCTTCTGGAATTTGAATTTTTCTTGATGGATAAATTCTTAATTCACCTACTTACTTGTGCTCAGGTTACTGATGTGTATAATGAACCGCTGCTGAAGTCATCATCAGTGTCGGTGTTAAAAGCAAGCGCATCACATCGGTTCAGCGAGGTTGGTAAAGTTCGCTGCAAATGTTACTCTCCACTTTCTGAAGAGGCACGAATCAGAGCGAGAAAAGGGAAGAAGAAGGGGGGGAGCCTGCAGCTGATATAGATTACAGTCAACACACCGGCTAAGTGAAAAGCTGCACCTTCACACATCATCTGCTCTCCCCGGAGTTACACTGTACCTTTCAGCCAGGATGCGATGTGAGAGATGTGTTGCTCTGTGAACACAGCGGGACAAGCCTGTCAGCTATTCCCGTCAGGAAAATTAAATCTTAATCAAGACACAAGCCATCTGTCTCCCGAGCAATATGTGGCCACTTTCATTAGCGCCATAAGAAGCTTAAAGTGAGTATCGACATCCTGTCACACAGTGAACGGAGAGGATAAACTGCATCTGAGGAGGGCAGAGTCCTGTTTTTGTTTTATTCGTTTCCACCTTTTTTTGTCTTTTAACTAGAAAAAAAAACTGTCAAATATATTATCAGGATATTATCTTCTTAGGTTTGAAGAATGTTCTTAATTAATAGGTTGCAAAGGGTAAAACATCCCACAATATATATTTATACAGTCTTTCCACGATGTTACAATGTAAACCGAGATTTAAAAAAAAAAAAAACGGGATAGTGATTAAGATAAGAATAACGATTAAGTGGAGCAGCTATCAGTTTGTGTTTATATCAACACCATAATGAGTTTTACGGTATATGACTGTTCCTTTTTGTCGCGCAATCATTGATTTGCAAATGTTAGCCTATTGCCAGGCTATTAGTACTGCTAATAGTAGCCAATAGTAAAGAAGAGCGTGAACTCCCTTCAGTGATGAGTGTTGATGTCTTAGTTTGTCTACTACATGGGAATTTGGAAAGATATAAAGACAACAACCACTTCCATAGTTAGGGAGAGTTAAAACGTAAATAAACATACTAAACAAATTTTTGCATTTCATATGAACTTTTCAGTTGTTATAGAATTAATCATAAAACACATGACAATCCAAGTGCCTCTAGATTAAAAAGCTTAATGCACCATGTCTATATACTGTGATAGTTGTCATCTAATCCAGTTGTTAGAAATCCATCAAATTAAAACCCAGAAGCTGCCAAAGAAAATGCCATTTACTTCTAAATCAAATAAATGAGATGAAACTGTAGTCTCACATGATAATAAAACTTTATTAGAGTATAGTGCACATCATTATTTTTATTTAATTTGATGGGGAAGTAGCTACAGGGTAGGTCAACACAGGACAAACTGACAAAGTAGTAAACAACATTACTAATAGAAAAACAATGTTATTTAATGGCCATATTCATATAGCATCAACACTATCTGACAAGTGAGAACTTACTGATCATATTTACATTATTATATCAAATGTGCTACTGAAAAGTCCCAGTAACTTTGTCATGAGACCAGTTTGCATCCAGTTGCATCAGTGCTGCTTGTAGTAATGGAGGTTCAAGCTGTAAAATTGAGCTTGAAGAGGACCGTCTGGGGTGTGGTGATATCAGCTACAGCCAGTTCCTGTCCATCTGACAAGCCCAGCTCTACATCAGAAAAAAAGACTTGTTACACAAGCATGATTTACATGTTATAGATGCAACTTTTAATGGACTCTAAGAATCTGAGCTTATCAGCTTCTTATTACCTTTTAAAGTTTTGCAGAGGTTTGGCCTGGTTCGTTCTTCAATGGATTTAACAGACTAGAATAAAAATACAATCCTAGGTTACCTGTGGTGTATAATACGATACAAGTCATGAATTTTTTTTTTCCTCCCAGAATTGGTTTAATACATTACCTGCAAATACAGCGTCTTATTCTTTCCTTCCAGAGTTGTGGTGATAGCAGGGGATTTCATTTGTCTGGGAAAGAAATGAAATAAATCTTAATGCGATCATTATTTGTGTCAAAAATCCGAGAGCAGAATGTTCTTCCTGAGTACTCACAAAGAGGCGTTCTCTGTCAGGTACTCTAAAACCTCCTGTAATTTGGCAGAAGGAGGGAACTGGAGATCTTGAGGCACCTGGCTGCAAGCTGAGCAATTTTCCTGTCAATCAATGAAAATTCAGATTACACTGAATATTCTCGGTGAGCATACATTACACAGCTGGCAAAAAGCCAGTTACAGCTAAAACAAACCTTTCGCTCTGCTTCGAATGTGTAGGTGTACAGTCCATCCACGTCATTGAAGACCATGTAATTATTCAAAGGGATATAGGCGCTGGTAAAAAAAAAACAACAACAAAAAACAATAAGAGATGTTTATGTTGAGAAAAATAGAAAAAAATATATCAACAGCTAACTACAATAAATGGCTCAAAATGTCTTTTTACAACCAACCTCGTAGCAATCTTAAAAACTTCTGTTGCACAGGCAGCTACGAAGAACAGAAACAGAAAACAAAAGAAGTGAATGAATGAAACGTGAACGAGTTAAGCTGCAAAGTTAGCATCTAAGGTTAACAAGCTACCCAAGTACAGTAGTAAATGATCACAGTGTTAAAAACTGCAGAGCAATTAGCTGTCTGTTAGCTGCAAGTCTAAATATGTTTAAAAAACCAAAACACGTTGTTTAAAAAATGTCCACCATTTTTCAAGCGCTACATCTCCCAATACCATCATTTTAACAACTGCATGTTTAATTAAGGAATGTTTGCTGCTTTTACATCACCAGACATTACAACACTTTCACTGCTACCAGCTTAAAAAGTTGGACTTTCATACCAGCAATAACAGCATTAGTCGAAGCCACAGCAGGAATGATCCTTTTCACGACACCTGTGACATAAGAAACAGATACAACTTTAATAACAATTCAAATGTAGCACAATAGAGCTGAACAAATGATTCCCAGGCTCACCTTGAGTCAGTCTGTATGTCACTCCTGTAATGTTAAACTCTGCTGCTCTTTCTTTGGATCTTTCGAACACCCACTGGATGTGCTCTGGATTGTCTCCATCTAAGCTTGTTTCTATTAGACAACCCATGTTCTTAGTATTCATTTTAACAAAGGCAGGTTATATGACGTGTTACTGGTTACCAAGTCAATATATTAGCGTACCTCCAAATGGCTTTTCTTTGGGCCATTGTAAGATTCTGGCATATTCGATGCAGTGTTCTGGCAGCCTTGGCATTGAAGCAATGGTGCACATGGGGAAATTAATCTGTGGATCACAAATGTTTATTTAATGCTATGCAAAAACGAGTCATTGAAAGGATCATTATAAGCTGTTACTATGGGCCTGGTACTATGAAGCGAATTCAGAATAGCCAGGACATATTTAGTAGTCCACTAAAGAAGAATGATTTTACAAAGATAAAAATATACCATTAGAAAGATATGAAGAGGTAAAACACATAAAACACACCGGTAAGTAAGTAAGACTTATAACAAAAATAAACTTCAAGTATCAGTAAAAGCATACGAGGATTAAAATGCGCTATGCAACACTAAGACAGCTACATTGTCAAAAACTGTTAGCTACCAGCTGTTTAACCGTTAAACCATCAGTTTAACCATTAAATCTCTATTTACCTTACTTAAGTGCTGTTTTTTATATCCTCTGAATGTAAGTGACAGTTTTCTCCAAATTAAAATAGTTCTTTTCAGCCTCAACAAACAAACAGCTGTTGCTGCAGATTGGAATATTAGGGACCACCTGTTCCCCACAACTGCTTTTTCACACCCAGACACACTCAACACAGCACCAGATGTAACTTTGTAAAAAGTTAATAGGCTGGCAGACAATTCTGTCACAGAGCACACTAAAAACAGAAAAATATATACAAATCTTTAAGGTGAAACCAGAAAATCAATATCTGTAAGAAAGGGAGCAGTACCTGTGGCGGATACAGCTCCAGAGTGCAGTCAATACATGCAGTCATTCCCGGCAGAATGACACGAGCATTTCCTTTAAAGCCCTCTGTCCCTCCATCAATGAGCGGGATGATGGAGCTAGGATCCAGGACTCCGTCTTCATAGCTCAGGAGGGAGATCTATAAAAGGTCAAATCAATCATAAATTGCACACATAAATCTGTTTTATTAGCAGAAGAGAAAGCATACACGGTGCAGCATTGACAAAGTATGACACTATCTCATAATGTACTTAAAAATTTGAATAACACACTATTTTAATTCTTAAATAACTATTATTCCTCTCTTTCTTTTGGCTGCTCCCTTTAAGGGAGTAAAGAAAAACCTGAAGGAAAAAAAACAAAAACAAAAAACAAACTGCAACTAATTTATATTTTGTACCAGCATCCCATTCATCCAGCGTCTGGCAATGATGGAGTCCAGTCCACAAACGATGATGTGGAACTCTGAAAATAAAATAAACTATCAGGCGTCTATTTAGTAAGACCTGCTAAAGTTTACACGTTATAAGAAAAGCACACTTACGCCTGTAGAAAGACTCGTCACAGTCTTGGATCTTTTTAAAGTGACTGCAGATCATTTATAAGGTGATAACATGATAGCAGCACACAGTAAAAGTCATATATTGTAAACACAGTCCGTGTTGTTTTTAAAGAAAATTGTCAATAAAAGGATACGGAACAACTTTACAACCCGGGACACGGCTGTTAATAAAGTCAGCAGCCACTTCCGCCTTTGGTCGTCCAACATCGTTGGGTCTAAATAGAGACACGTCAGTTTTGATTATATATGAAACACTGTGCATAATCAGTACTTGTGTGGTATTAAACCATGGTGAAATTTAAAAAAGCTAAAAACCTACCTGAAAAGAAACTGCCTGTTGAGGTTGGACGGATCAATAGTATCCATATCAACCACGTGAATGAGGCGAAACCCAGACAAGGCCTGAAGCAAAGAAAGACTATGTAAGAACTTATTTAAACCACTAAAAAGACTTTGCATTTGTTCAATTTACACTTGATGATGAACCTTAACAAAACGTGCATTCAAGCTTGCTATTTCCTACCAGATTTTTCAGCAGCTCACAACCAAGTCCTCCTGCTCCGATCACCAGAATCTTGCATGTTTCCAACAAAAAATGCAGGGACTGGTATGAAAAAAATATTATATATTTAAAGAATGGTATTTAAGATTTTTAAAAACCCTCTAACCTCACAGTGCAGCTATAGCCTTATCTTGTTTGGCTTATTCAGTCAAATATATGAAGCATGCACATAAAAAACATTTCCATGTAACCTCAGTGCTTGGCTCAAAGTCAGGATGCGTAAATGGGCCAGGTCGCTCCAAAAACTTCTTCACATGATTCCAACGACCATCCCAATCGCAGCCACCATCTCTGTGTCCACTATCTACAGCCATTCTGGGCAAACAACACAACACAACAAGATGCACTGGACTTGTATTACAACACAATTTATGCTTACACTTCTTCTAACTTATCTCAAGACTAAAAAGAGCAGCCAAAATGAATAGGACTCTCATATTAAGAAACCTGATAGAGATAAAAGTCATAAAGCAGGTTTCAATCTACTAAAGCATTAAGATTACAGCACTTATATTTCCTGTATAGGCTTGTTGATGAACACATAATAAGTGGTCTCTATCAGTGTCTCAAGATTGCATATCCATGTTGCATTTAACTACAAGGACAGTGATTACCCAGGTGAGGGGTGATAGATATAGATAGAAAAATATAGGGGTTGCAAGAAAAATGCATGCGATATGAAGCAGACACAAGGCTGTAACAGACCGAATAGGTCTTGCAAGAAAGCTGATTTGAGCAATGCAACTTCGACCCTTGCAATAAACTCTAGACTTTAACTGGATTCACGTTTCACATGGATGATTTATAGAAACATATAATGGTGGGTTAGTAAGTCCTGCGTGCATGGTAAAATGTTTGATTTGATCATATCTGCTGGCCCAGCAGTCGCTGCTCACTTAGCAACGCAAACCTGCTGCCAGAGACCTTTATTTAGATTCGTCACTAACTTCTCAGTTAGGTCCTCTATTCGCCTTCTTTTCTTCTCCCTGAAAGAAAAAAATAAAGCTGTCTTTAGGCATGTTGGGTTGCTGACAAAGGTGCAGCATTTAACTACGTTAAAATAATAATTTCCATCAATTACGACTTACGGCTCCTCGGCATCCGCCATACTTTCAGGGTCCCATGTCCTCGATTGAGACTACTGTATTCACGAGTGTCAAAGCTGCGCCGCAGCCCCGACTCCTCACTGCGCATACAGGGATATATAATTCTCCTGGTTCAGAAATTAGGTTCCTTCCCCACACATATGTGCGTATCTGCATGTCTTTGAAGAGCCATATATAGAGATAATAATTATCCATAGGTGAATAGCAATATTCAGTGATGTCTTCTTCTCTTTCTGCGTTTCATAATTTGAACACAATTTGAGACAAAGGACATTACAAATGCCGCATTTGCCAAAGAGCGTGTACACTATTTAAAACAATGCAATATTTTTGTGGTTTTAGCCTACATTAAATCTGTTTCTTTTCCTAGTAATTATTATTATTATTATTATTATTATTATTATTATTATTATTATTATTATTATTGCTATAGCAAACAATAGAGAGAATGCACGTAGTAAAATAGAGATTAGAACTTATTAATCGACTGAGAAAAGGATGTTAAAACAGTCAGGGCCGCTGCACTGGGGAGGCAGCAAATTTTGGGGGGTGGCCGATGCCCTCTCTGACCCCCTTGGTGATGTCCCTGATTACAGTGGACTCAGATAATAGAAAAACTAGAGAATTTAACTAAACACTGAAAAAACAAAATTCAGAACAGAAATATATTTAAATAAGATTATAATTATATAAATATAAAGGAAGATGACAAAACAGCAAAGCAAAAGGGATATATTGTATTAATAATTGAATTAAAATTTTTGGTATTAGGTACTAACTAATCAAAAATAAAATTATCTTTTTGTTTAATGGCACTGCTGCACTTTATAAACACAAGTCCTAAACCCGTTAACTGCCGCTGCAGACTGAGCCTCGTTTAAAGTCTCGCGAGAGCGTTTCTCTTTTCGGACTGCCACCTCCTCCAGGCCGCTGACGTGATCAGCTGACCTGTCAAAATATTACGCAGCGTGTGCTGTGGTGTTGTGTTTGTTTGCGTCGCTTAACGACACGCCGAAGATATGGCAGCCAAAATGGAGCTCGCACCCCTCAGACCGTGGGACGACTTTTTCCCCGGAACGGACCGATTCGGCAAGCCCGATTTCGGAGACTTAGCAAAGTGGAACAACAGAGTGATCAGCAATCTGATGTACTACCAGACGAATTACTTCGCCGTGGCTATGGTGGTTTTCCTCATTGTAGGGTGAGTCCTGGGTTGACAGCAGGCTAACGCAGACAGGCCAGCATCTGCTGCTCTGAGCTTAATTCTCTTGCATACCTTTTATCCACACCCATTGTGACCACACAGGCTATTTTTGTTGCATTTAGCACTGTGTTGCTATGTTTACTAATGTTTAATACGGTGAAGCTCTTTTCTATCTTTCCAGTCGTCAGATGGTCACTAGCCATATAGATGTTTTAACCTCTATTGGCCTACAAGTCCTCTCTTTCCAACATTTAAAACATTCAGAGGAAGTAAGTTTTTAGATGGCCTAAATGCTGAGCTGGTGCTTTATACTGTACGCATGTCGTACACATCCAGTAAAAACTTGTGTAAAATTAACCTTATTTAAAAGTTATGCTAAATTTGACCATCGGCCGCCCAACATTGTTGCCGTTTCCTGCATACAAGCTGCTGCTTTGAATGCAGGATGATGTAGTGGAAATCGTGAGTCGACATCCTCTTGCAGGCCTTGCCGCTTTTGGTGTACAGCAAAGTGGTAGTTACTAATTTTTGCCACCACCAGCAGGTTGTGCTGTTTAAAAGAATTTTAAATTACATATAATATGTGTCTATGTGAATTTTTGCATACACTCGTTATGAACATGAATGTCACTGTCATTTTAAGTTTTTAATAATTTCTTTGAACTGTTTTATATATATATATATATATATATATATTTATTTATTTATTTTTTAGGATGGAGTAATGATGTTTGCTGTACAATGATTCCAGTCTGGAAAAAAGAACAGTTCAAATAAATCATTACAAGCCCAGATTATCTTGACATTCATGCTAATGATGAGTGTATGTAAACTTATTACCACAACATATATGTAGTGAAATTAATGCACAGCATTTCAGTTTCCTTTGTGTGTGTTCCAATATTCAGGTTCATGAATCCATTTGGCATGTTCCTGGGTGGAGCTGTGGTGGCACTGGTCTTTGCAGGATCAGTCTGGGCAGGAGAAAATAAGGCCACTATCAAGAACTTCAAAAGGAAGAACCCCACTCTGTTTGTCATTGGTGTCATGGTCACCAGCTACTTTCTGCTTTCACTCTGTGGTGGAGTCATGGTCTTCATCTTTGGAATCACCTTTCCTTTGCTCTGTAAGTATATTACACAAGCATTTTCCATTAATTTTGATATTCACCATGTTGGATAATTTGTCAACACCCAGCACAACACTACAAGTACACTACTTTTTGATTATAGCGTCAGTTAATTATTGTTTTTGTTTTAGCTTGGGGTTAATTAGAAATAGTTTAATTAAACAGTTTGTCCAGCAGAATGTGCTCCAAATTCAGTGGTTACTAATACTTTCAGCGCATGTAGCAGAGAAAGCATCAGTATTGAAATTCAAAAGACTCACAAGTCACCTGCTTTTTGCTCCATGGGGCATTCTAAGAAAGGAAAGGAAGCGCATCCAGGATATGCTGACTGGTCAATAACTTGTCGATCAAAAGGCATTAGCCAGTGAGCTAACGGATCTGTTGCAAACACCTGGTGCCAGATACCATACCATAACACATCTTCAGGGCCTAAAGTCAGGGCCTCAACAGATCAGCAAATGCTATTAGCCAGGTGGTCATAATGTTATGCCTGACTGCTGTGTATCTAAGAATATTTGTTAGTGTATATACAACAGAAAAATTCTGGCTATTAGAGTAGCTCTGATTGAAATCTTCCCAATAAAGATATTGTGAATTTCTTTCTAATGTTAACCTGATTTTATCTGTTACACTGGTTACTCACTTTAAAAATAAAACACAGTATATCCTGTAATTTATAATATTGGAATTAATTGAGCTCTTAGTCATTTTATATAAAAAATAGTGACTCATTCTATGATAATTAATATCATTAATAGAGCAGTTTTCCTCATAAAATCATTCCTTAGGGATTATAAAAGTATTCAGATTCTGATTAATCAAGCTTGGAATTTTCTTTGGTTCACTCACAGTTTCTTGACATTTGAAAGGGAAATGTGCTAACTTTGTTACATTAAGAACCTTTTCGAACTTCGCAACTTGTACAGACTTGAGACCGTTCCCTATAGTATATTGCTAACATCTGGCTAATGTTATGCAATGAAAACTGCCAGGGAGAGTGGCGATGAGTCACTGAAGCATTTGAACAGTATGTGCAGAATTGCTGATGCGCATTTCCTGTTGACGCTGATTGTAAAATAAAGTCAGTATTACAGGCTACTTCTCTCTAAATATTTTTAGACTCTGACCATCAGCAGAGTGGTTCAGATAATTGGTGGGTTAGGTTCCTCGAGCAAATGTAGCAGCTCTAACATTGTGGCAGACAGATGAGGCAGTTTGATTCTTCCCAGGAGGAGTGCCCACTGCTGCTTGTGTTGACTCGTTGCTATGGGTTGTTGACAGGACCACATTTACTAGCTGATGTCATGCATTCAGTATCTGTCTGACATGGAAATAAAAGATTTACCTTTCCTAACACCTGCTTAATGTCTGCGTTTCAGGAGTATCACATTTTGTTTTGGCAATTTTCAACATGTGTTTCAGTAAAAACATTAATCTTGCTATACTTAAATGTATTCTATCCCCTCCTTACTGAAACAATATTAATAGGCTGCTCTTGTTTATCCCGTAGTAATCTTGATCCATGCCTCTTTGAGACTTCGCAACATGAAAAACAGGCTGGAGAACAAGATTGAAGGTGTTGGGCTAAAGAAGACCCCCATGGGCATCATCATGGATCTCCTGGACCAACAAGAGGAGAAAATTAATAAGATTCAGGATTTCATTGAAAACAAACTGAAGGAGTAAGAGTGCAGCCAAGAGTGTGCCAAAAGAAATCAGTGTCATACAGTATGGATTAAAGTTTCTGTAGAATTGTCTGATAAGTTCCAGTTTAAGCCCCTTATAATAATAATAATAAAGTTACAGATTTTTTTTCCCCTCATTCCCACTTTTTTTTTACCCATTTTAGTTTAATATATGCTCTTACATGTTTGTGTGAGTTCACAATATCTAAGGGGTAAAGGTGAATCATGTCATTATAACAGGGTTCGCACAATCATTGTATGGATTGGATGTTGGGATCAAAGTTTTTAGCATTCCTGTGTCAAAATATGTCCACAGACGCATAATTCCCCATCGTTGACAGTGCACTTTGTTCTACACAGTAATCAAGTATTTATTCAATCCAAATAAAATAGAATGTTTGAGCTGAATAAACAGTGATTAGATACCAGTTATATTTGTTCAAAAAAAAAAATTCATTTCCTTTCAGTTTGCTACCTCAAAATGAGCACGTTTATCTTTATTCTCACCGAGTAGACCCAGATTACCAAAACGCACCGCTGCCACCAAGTGAACTGCTTATTAAACCGCAATAACTCCAATTTTGTCATTGCAGGAGCTTGCTTTATGAATGCTGAAAAAAGTTTGCTTCTTGCATAGACATTGTTACTTGTCCTTACTCAAAATAATAATGCAGTGTGGATATTCGATTTGTCACAAGATTTGTGCATACAGTTTCTGACTGTACACGGTGGCCTGAGTGCATCCCCTCTGTTCACAGCTATGCAATACGGAAAAATGAATGGCAAGTGCAGCTTTATCGTTTGAGTATATGTTATGTATATTTTTGTTATTTCTGATGTGTCATTATTTTAGCATGCAGAAATGTATTTTAAAAATAAATTTTCAACTGACTTTTAGCACATTTCCCTGTTCATTAGTCGACATCTCATGGAATTCTGAAAAAAGTTACAATAATTATTATTTTATACTGATATACTTATACTGATCTGTTCAGAAATGCACACTGAACGCAGTTTGTACTGCTACCTACTCAAATGTCAGTTCATTTTTAATTGGTTTGGGATGCAGCATTATGTGTGTGTGTGTGTGTTATATGTTTTTTGGTGACATTTCCATTCTTGAAAAGTGATGAATAGAAATAAAAATTGGCTGTCCTCTATAAAAATAAATGTAATTTGATTTACAGTGCAAAAGTCTCAAGCCATCGCTCATATCTATATTTTGCTGGGAAAATAAGAAGTGGGTGAAGCAATTTCATGAAATGTGCAAACATCAAACAAATACAGCATATGAGGTAAAAACAGAGTCTCCATCTTTCTTTTTTTTTTCTTTATGATACCTGAACACAGGCAAAATGAAAGGGTTTTTCATTAAGTAGTCTTCAGGAATAGATCTCCAGGCTTCTTGTGGGACATCCATCCAAAGCTCTTCTTTGGATGTTGGCTGCCTTTTGTTCTGTTTTCTGTCAAGATGATCCCACATGGCTTCACTAATGCTGAGGTCTGAGCTCTGGAGAGGTCAAATCATGTCTGGTACTAATTCTCTGTGTGTTTTCCTATCAAGGAGTGTTTTTGCTACATTGGTGGTGTGTTTGGAAATATTGTTGTGATAAAAAATTAAGCTGTTGCCAATCAGATGCTTTCCACATGGTAATGTATAGTGGATCAGAACCTGACAGTACTGTACTTTCCTGCATTCAAAATGAAACAAATTTGATAAGATGTTTCCATGTTTTACAGATGGCTGTAGACAGTCATGGTTGTGCCCACCCCCACCCTGTAGACATTGAAAGTGATTTGAACCAAATTTCACATTTAGATTCCCTGCACAAGATGTTTTGCCACTGGTTTGTAGTCCAGTTCTCGTGTAATTTTGCATACCTCAGCCTTTTCTCCCTGTCTCCCTTATTTAAGACTTCTTGACATCCACCCTTCCACTCAGAAGATACCTGATGAAGCTTCAGCAAACAGCAGATGGATCAACTGAACGGCCACATGAATGTCTCAATTCCTCTGTCAGGACTTGCCTGGATTTTTCCCCGAATCTCTTAAGAACATGAATTTTGCATGCTGTTGTAGACAGTTTTTTTTTCAGCTTCCCACTTCTTCTTTCATCCTCTGCTTGCACAATTTTAAACCAAATTATTGGTAAATGATAATATACTGGTTCTTATATACCGGTAGTGCTTTTCTACTCTGCAGGAGCACTCGAAGCACTTAATACAATTTACTATTCATCATATTCATACAAACTTTTTTGCTATACCTAAGTTCTTTTTTCTTTCACATTGACACTATGATGAACACATCCGAGAGTAAGTTGTGGTTCAGTGTCCTCTCTAAGGACACTTTGTCATGCAGCCTTGAGCAGCCAGAGATTGAACTACCGACCTTACAGTTTGTAGATGATCAGCTCAAACTGTGTTAATTTTGGCATTTTTGTTATATTCAAATAAATGGCCTTTGCAAAGTACTTTATGATGCAGACTTTGTTCCAGATAAGTCTAAAACAAAAAGTATACTGTAGGATTTTACTGAAAAAAGAGAGAGAAAAACGACTACTGAATGGCGGATTAGTGGGGGAAATAAAACCTTTGCAGATATTTATATCTTTTGAATAAACTGTCTGGGAGGCATGAATTTACTACACAGATTATATGAGTAATTTTATTTTCTATATCCAGCGCTCATTTCAGGATGAAAAAATGATCCCCTCGGGATGGATGTGCGTTACAGCTAATGGCACCTCTACAGTGACCAGTGATGTTGAATTAATTTAAAAAAACATCCCCCAGCAAAGAGTGGAAGGTTTATATTATTTAATAGCAAAATGATTAAGTCACAAACATTTAATCAAACACGCTTGCTAATTCATTTTAAGCACAAAGATTAGAGAAATTGTTGTATATGTAGACATCATGAACAAATACTGTGTGAATACACTTTTTTTTCTTAACCATGCACTGTATTCAGAAGAGCTTTCAAATTATGAAAGGGTAACACGCTTTACTGTAGAATTAATACACAATATTTGGCTGTAGTCAGTGTTCATAATTGCTGTGACTTTGCAAAGACTATATCACGTATTGAAATAAAACAGAACTAACCAGTATTTTTCTCTAGGTAATTAAAGTTCAGTAGCAATTTGTACTGTTCATGTGAAGTGACTAATACTGAGCATGTGTAATAAAAACAAATACTATGGTGAAGAAACAGCAGCGCCTTACAGGAGACTCGTTTCACTTGATTCCAGGGCTTTAGGGAGAGGCACCTGTGAGAAGCAACAAAGGAAAAGAACAGCAGGTTTAGTTTGCTTTTTAGGACAATGCATGCTCTATTAAAACACCTTCAGAAAATGAAAGTGTTATGATAAATGCTCTTCTGTTTTGTGAGCTTGAACACTGTTCCACTTTTTGAGCAATTAAAAAATGTAATTTCAGGTAATACTGATTCTAAGGTACTCACAGATTTGAGATAAGCCACGTTGCTCTTTTTGATATCATTTAGGAGCTGATCACGAGGTGTGACGTCAACCTTTGGAGGTAATCGTCTGCGAGGGACAGGTTTTAAAGACTTGATCACGTCAGTCAGATTGGCCGTTTCATCCTCATTCCCTGCACTGCCTGTATCCTTCACTTTGGGAGTCTTCCTCAGTTGAAAGCTTGCCCTCTCTGATCTTCTATCATCTCTTGGGTCCAGCTCGAATATAGGATCCCGTTTTTTTGGAGTTCTCCTCAGCTGGACATCCTTTAATGGGTTTGCTGGTTCATCACTGGGTTGTTTGGGAATGCTTTTGTGTTTGATCTTCTTCTGGGGCTCTGGTTGTTCTGTCTGGTGTTGTGTTTGCACAACAGCATTCAGCTCTGATGAGGGTGGGGCAAGTCCATGCTCCTGTAGGAATTCTATGGGTGGTATGTATCCCAGCATCTCAAGTAAACCAGGAGGTAGATTGAGACTGCTCTCATACATCTGCATCAGCTCCCTCTGCTGCTTTAGCTGTTGCTGCCTCTGCTCTTCCTTCCTCAGCTGCCTCTGACGGTCCAGATTCCTTGTTAAAATGTTGGTCACTACCATCCTGGGCCCTGGCTGTTCAAAGTGGTAGCCCATCTTCAGAAGGGTGTTGTTGGCCTTGAGCAAGCGAGAGATTTCCATCTCTGCGTGATGACCTAGCATATGCCTCTGGTTGTGAAAACGCAGCTCTGTGAGAGTCTCATTGAACTGGAGGCAGCGAATGATGGCAACGATGCCTTTGCCAGTTATGAAGTTTGACTCAATGTTTAAAGTCGTAATGCTCCGATTCTCTCGTAGCATGTTGGCTAGATTGAAAGAAATATTTTCATCGACACCAGTGTTGGCTAAACTGAATGTTTTAACATATTTATTCTTCTTCAGGGCGTTGACATAGTCCACGAGCATCTCTTTGGGAATGTTTTCTATATTGTTGAGGTTTACCTCAGTGATAGAGGGGTTGTTTTTGCAGATCTTATCAAGTGTCGACTCCAAGTTTGTATCATTTCCTGAAGGTCTTGATGTAATTTTTATATTATTGAGTGAAAGCTTCGGGATTTTCAGTTTACCTATTTTTCTCTCTTCTTTCTCTGGAAGCTTCTCATTGGGTTCGACTGTTTCTGGCTCCTCTGGAGCCTCTTGGGGAGGCAAACATTTTGTACTTTTATTTCCTTCTTTCTCTTCAGTGTTGTGTTTCAGAGCTAAGGTCTCAGTAGTCTCCTTTGTGCCTGAGAAAGGCTGACTGCCAGTTGTATTTTTTCCTGGTGCTTGTTCTGTGATATCCAGAGGCTCTGCGTGTTCATCTACATTTTCAGGTTGGACTTCAACAAGTTGCTTCGTCTCTTTCTCTCTTCCCACATCTATTATTTTGTCCTTTTCATCCCTCTCATCAACTTCTTCAACAATTTCCTCAATAATCTCCTCTATAATTTCCTCTCCAGTTTCACAATCTGCAGCTTCTTCTTCAGTGACTTCCTCTATCACTTCATACACCTCATATTTGCCACATCCTGCGTTTTCTTCTTTTTCTTTCTTTTCAGATTCCTCCCTCAAGGTTTTCTAAACAGTACATTAGGACATTAAGATTAGAACTATGACATTAATGGTATGCACCAAAAACTGAATTGTACATGAACCTTTGCTAGAGTTATCTCTTACCTCACTGGGCAGGAGAGTAGCAGGCACTCTTTCTTCCTCGAGCATACGTTTAGACTCTTTCTCCCAGTAGAGGTAATCAACTAGGGATCTGTGGTCAAACGTCCCTGTCGGAGGTTTTTCTGTCTGGTCCTTCTGTCTCTGTCCTACTGGTACACTCTCATCTGGTGCAATAATAACATCCATCTCACTCTGAAGCTCCTTAAGCTCCTCAGGCGAAAGCATTGCAAGGATTTCATCCTCATCAATGTCCTCTTCGTTGAGATCCTCAAGGTCTCTGCCGTTAGACATATTTGCACTGAAGTTTTAAAGTTGTGTTTTCCTGTCGATATCAAGGCAAAACACAACTTTTTATCCAATCTCTGACTCAACACAGAGCAAACTGGGAAGCCTCTGACTTTGACTTTAGCTAGAAACCGTTTGATCCTGCCTCACGGACTAAAATAAACCCTGTGAACTACATGGAAGATATTTACGGTACCAACAGGGGAAAGACATGCTAACATTCTTTTTTCAGACCCTTCTGCCAGCTGCCCTGGTCATCACAATCTTTTGAGATGACAGTTGCTTCAGGCAAAAGGAAAACGCTGGATTGACTGCAGCAGGTGCGATGTTTTTACAGGCCTAGCGGGAGGGCTAACATGTCCCATGCAAACAGAGCTCCTCCCAGAGTTACACAACAAACAAACCATGAGCAAAAAGAGTTAGCTTGTTTTCAGGGGTTCGTTATCACAATCCCTTTAGGCCTTGTATACACCTAACCCACAGTTAGGTAGTATATTTTTCTATATGTTTGGGCCTTTCATCCACACGTAAACATAAAAACTCCTTTTAGAGTGAAGATTTGCAGTTATCTTCTTTATTGAAGAGACCTTTGTTGTTTGTACACTTTTGAATGAACAGTTTTTCTATTGTAAGGAAAAACTTGTTTCTCCCACTCGAGCAAATGTTGGGTTAATATCTTTAAATATCAGCTTTCTAGCTTACTAACTCAAAATTTCTAAATTTTACTCAGGAGTAACTCAAAATGTTGAGCTAGTTTACTATCTCATTAATAACGATGAAAGTAATTACCAATCTTTACAAGTGCTGGGATACAGATATTTCCTGGCTAGCTGATTTGCAGTTAGCTAACAGCCTGGTTTTAGCCTATGTTTGTTGGACAGATAAGAGGCTGGGATTAGTCTCCTTATGATGCTTGGTGAATACCATTCATTATCATTAACATTATAATTTCTCAGTAAATAGTTTGATTTCTTTAAGTTTTTCTTAGCAGAACTCAACCATTAAGAACTGTGCAAGCTTCACAAAGAAAGTGACAGCAGGCATATTTGTGTCACACATATGTTTATTCACCTTTTATTTGAGTGGAAAATATTTTATGACAACATCTAACAACATGTAACTACACACTGACTGTACAAATGTGTGAGAAAACAATGAGAAATGGATATGTTTTATGGCAGTGGTCTTCTGTTAATATAAAAAAGTCTGAACTTTGTTTTTGTTTTTTTTAATCCAAAAAAATCTATTTTCTCACCATGCATTTTAAAACACAATAAAGCACTAACAAAGACTAATGGTTCTATAAACAATATTGACATGATACATTCTGATTTAAAGAAATGGAGCGTCATTAAATACACAGCCTGTTCTAATGATGATTAACCCAGCTTTTGTCATGTCACACTTGTAAACATGCCCAAGCTTTGCCTTCAATCTCGATGTTATATTTAAGATGAGTTTTATCATTTATCATGAGAGAAAAGTGGCAATTGTTTTTTGTTTTTATTCTATAACCTACTGATTTGTATAAGGCAGTAGCTAGTTTCTGTTAAAACACATGGTGGTGGATTGAGTAAAAACACGTTTGTTAGCTTTGTTATCTTTTAATACACAGTACGGTTTGAATCCAGTGTGGTTGTGCAACATTTTAAAGTTTCTTGACACATTCTCATCTGCCTGTACAATTCATCCAATCCAAGGCACATGGGAAAATCATTCAAGAGTGTCATCACTGTGTTTAGAGATTACGACAACGTGAGGACGGTTTACACCTCTCTGCCAAAACCAAAACGAGAAAACACCTTCAAAGACGAGGTTATGGCAGCCAAAAACATTTGTGTAAAGCCTGCGTTTCCACTCCATTCCCTTCATGTGCTGCTGGCTATGGCTTTATTTGTGCCACAGTTTGGTTTGGTCCTCTTCAGTGGATGCTCATGTAGCTCCCATCAAGGTAAAATCTGTACAGGCAATAACACAAGACTAGGTAAGATCCACTGCAGTAGTTATTTGAGAACAAGAAACAAGGCTGACATTTTAAATAAAGCTGATGGATGGAAATGGAAATACATTGCACTTTAAAGTCCACCATATTTTTGAAGGCGTACAACATGACCAGGGCTTTATGGAGTAAATGGCAAGGCCTTTTCACTCTGGCAATATAACTTTAGGAGGGACAGTATTGGTTGTTTGGTCACTTTTGTCCAGACTTAAATATCTCAGCTGTTAGGATGGACTGCCTTTCAGATGTTCATAATCTCATCTTGATAAGGCTTGCTAAGCTTTTATCTCCCGAGTTTCCTTCACTGCTACAAAAAGACTGAATTTCTGTTTTCTGCATTCGGGTGGTTTTAGTATGTTTCTAAACATGTAATAATCCTTCTTTGCCTTGATATATTAGGTGCATGGCCTTGATCATGATGACTGATGCATTTTTGAAAAAATGGAGCCTCAAAAACAGCAAAACACAGTGTAAAAAAAATAGATGATATATATGAATGAGCTGTACACGAATAACACGGATGACGACGGGATGTCTGAATGGAGACGACTGGCAACACGACACAAAGTGGCCCGCTGTGTTTGGTCTCACCCTTAAGTGCTAGAAAGGTTGTCTGATGGTTCAGCTGCACTAGTGGCCTCAGCGCCAACCACATCTACTGACTCACATTTTTGGGGCATTGTGTCAGACTCTTTGTTTTCTGGAGAATTTCTGCACACATGAGCGTAGAGCGTAAGCCAAGTAACGAGAGGAAGGAGAACAGATCACGCTGGCAGAATACAATCATAAAATAAAACCGCTCTTTAAAAGAAAAGCAAAAGAATGCAGAAAAATACACGTATCATCCAGATGTAGAGGAGCGGCAGGGTACCCGCCTACCATTGTGTTAAGAAAGTAACAATCAGCATTTTAGTTTAATCCAATGATTATGACTGTCTCTAACTTATTGACTTTATTTATAACCACAGCCTCAGTGTGGAGATTCAGTGAACTGAAGCATTCACCTGTTATGTGTGGGACTGCGGTTGTACAGGGATGCTGAAGCTCCAGGATGAGGGTACTGAGGTGTGTCAGGTGCATCAAACTCTGTCAGGCCGACTGCCAGCTGGTTGCGCCAGTTCCCTGTGCTCTCTGCTGAGGAAACTGAAAAGAAGAGAAAAGCATGAACACTCAAATAACGCTGGAGTGCACAATATCTCAAAAGCCTCAAAAACGATAGTATTTCTCTCACACAAAATACTATGTGATACTTATTACTTTGATAGTTTACGAATGTATATCTTTAAACCCACAAACTGTGTCTATTTCTCACATGGCAGCCTAGAAAACCCTGTGATAGAATAAATGAAACCCCTCAAATATACACAAACAACACATAAATAAAAATCCTGTGAGTAGGAAAGCAGCCTACGCATCCTAACATCAGTGACACTACAGAACATGACCAATTAACTTGTAATTATGATTTTTTTTTCATGTTATTAAACCTGAACAGCAGCCTAATGTTTCCCTAAATTACAAACATTGAAAATGATTTTTATTTTATTATTGACAATTCCCCTCACGCTAATGCGTTTGACTGTACCTGAAGAGAAAGAGGTGGCTCGGCTCGAGTGGCTGAAGGCCGCCGGCATGGTCTGATATCCCAAGCTGAGCTGAGAGCCACTGTCAAAGTCATATCCAGCCAGTAATCCCCTCCCTCCTTCCCTGTGGCCTCTGTTTCGGTGGTACCAGCCTCTCAGGTGCTCTGCAACCAGGGCCTTCTGCATGTTCTTGGCCAAGAGCTCATTTCTAGGCCCCTCTCTGGTCCGTGGTGGCCTCACTGTTGCGTACGGATTCTGAGAAAGATTATCCGCCCCATCACTGCTGTAGTGCCTGAATCTGTCATGTCCGTGATACCCATTCATTTGGTAGGATGGGTTGACGTTGTAGTGGCCTTCGACTTCATTCTCATATACATAGGCACCATTAGCATAAGGCTCCATGTCCGGACAGGGGTAGCCGGCAACATAGTAGGCACTGGGTGCATAGTGTGGTGAGGCCTCACATGAATAACTACAACCAGAATGGTGCTGGACCAAGTTTGGCATGCTCCCAGTATTACCATACACTTCTACTTTTCTGTGAAGACGATGCATGGTTGAGGTACGGGAGTCCAGTGTACTGTAGTGGGAGTTGGCAGCCCCGCAGTAGTCCAGACTTGACTGGCTCGTGTAAGAGGAGCAATCTTCTAATACCTCTGTGCTGTTGCTGCGGTGGGCCGGTGACAAGATAAAGACGGGCTTCTCTGAATCTCTGTCTTTTCTCAGCCGAGGCTGAGACTCCAGACTTCCACTGCGATGCCTGAAGCAATGAGGAGATCCCTCCAACCTGGGAAAATGACACCAATTTCAAAGTGTCTTTGAGAAGATCACGATTAAGATACGGGATATTATTTTTGGATTTAGGTGTTAAAATAAAAGTTAAGGTTTTATGTGAAAGCATGGTAGAAGGTTAGGGTATTAAGAGAAGCAAGGGTTGGATTAAATAAAGTAAAGAAGGATAAACACTGGCTTGGCAGGGCAGGGGAACAAAGATCACACCTGAGCTGACTGCTGCTGTAGGCATTGCGGGTCATAACCGGGGTGGGAGGCATGCTGCGAGGATCTCTAGGAGGTCTGGGAAGGGTTTTATAGGGACTACTGTGGGTGGAGGAGACCTCTCTTGGATTCTGGTAGTAATTGGAAGCCTCCTGGCCATCAACAGCTAATCTAAATGGGTGCAGTATCAAAACAGGATTTAAAAAAAAGGAAGTAAAAAAATGTGAGGAAAGGAATGAGGCAAACATGACACAACAAATACTATGGGCTCTACCGATGCATGATGTCATCTGCTCATTCTGAAAACAGCTTAAAATAAAATATAAGGCTGTAAAACGAATTAGATTCCACTCTACGACTCACACAAGCAATAAACAGTTTGAACAGAAAATCCCAACCTGTTGTGGTTCTTGTTGTGGTGATTATCCCGTGGAGATGCCTGTCTCTCCAAATCAAATTCTGCTCCCAGTGATCGCATTGGACTTAGTTGAGGGGATCCTTGGACTGACCGTGAGCGTGGCCTTTGACTGAGACTGTCTGAATCATCTGATTACAAACACAGTGACAAAAAAGGACACTCCTGTTTTCTGGGTTTGGTCATAATAAGAAAGCATCACCTGTGTTGTAGATGTCTGACTCACCATCATCCAGTGGGAGACTAGACAGAGAGCTGCAGTTTGAACGAGCGAGTTCATCTGCAGGAAAAGAAAACAACTTGCTGTGACTCGATCTAACACATTCAGTAACAAATATCTTCCAACGTACCTGCAATGATGACTGAGGACCGTTGTGTGGGCTTTTTCCCCTTCTTGATTCTGTACTGGTTCATCTCATCCTCTATCTGTTGCAGTTTCTGCATAGCATCCAAACAGTTTCTCCTTCTTTTCTTCTTAACAGTTTTGCACAGTTCTGGTTCATTTGCGAGCTTCTTAGCCGCCTCCACAATCTTCTGCTGAAGGGCAAATCTGCTCTCCAGGTTTCTCAGGATGGGATCCTGCATAAATCAGAAAACGTAGGTGATAACCAGAGATAAAAATAGAGAGCAAGCATTCAGATATTCAGCAGGTACATGTAAGTAAATTAGAAATCACTGCCATTTGATACATGTGCTCACTGAACATGTTACAGAATAGATCTAATTAGAGTTTCATATCAGGTCGACCTAATTAAAATTATTATTTAAAAAAACGCTGCAGGTGTAATGCTCTGACTGCTGCTGATGTTTTCCTTATTATAATTTCATTTTAAAAAAATAATAGAATAGACTAAAATAGCGTATCTGTGTCTTAGTAGACAACAGAGCCACCCACTGCAGTGTGTAACACACAGTTGGGTTTGTAATAACGTAGAGAAAAAAAAACTGAGCTCCGTCAGACTTTAGCTGCGTTCCTTGCTCAGTTAATATTGGTGTTATCTTTCTGTGCAATTTGCTGACATTATTAGAAATCTAAAAAATAAAATCTAAAAGTGAAACAATTCCAGTGTACAGCGTTGAAAAAAGATACACTAATCGTTTATGCTTTAAAATGCAGTTAAATACGCACCTCATTGTAGGGAAAAAGGTCATCTAACTTGAAAGCAGTGCCAACTCGCCGTCTGACCTGTGGTGGTCTTTCACCTGAAGAAAGGGGATACTCTTTTGGCAGTTTGCCGGTAAGCTCCTGAAAGCACAAAACAACAAATCCTCTGGACGCTTAGATGAGGTGAGTGCAACAACAGAAACAATTAATCTACCAGCAGCAGAGCAGCGGTTTATTAAAGGGAGTTTTTGAGAAAAAATAGACCGATATAACTGTAGCACAAAATGATTTCTCACCGCCTCTCTCAGGCAGATCTTCTTCAGCTCTTTTGTTTTCTTAGCCAAAATATCTTGAATCTCCTGTTCCTTTTTTCTTAGTTCAGTGAGTTTTTCCCTCTTTTGCTCTTCACTCATTTCAGAGTCTGCTGAACCTGGAAAAACAGAATTCTAACTGAAATTGCCAACATAGCCTACCACACCCATTAATATAAAAATCACACCCATGGCATGTGTACTGTGTGACTCCTTCACGTGTCACCTGTTCTTTTTAAATCTCATTCAGCTGAATGTTTATAGCTCTTTGTGACGATAAATCTGATCTGAAGTTACAGTTTTACATGTAAAAGCATACAAACAAGTTATACAGAAATGTGCTTTCGTTATATAAAATAATTATAACCAACCTGTAGATACCAAACTCCCATTGCTGGCTGTTATGAAGTTATTCTTAAGGCCCACATCACCCAGTCTGTTTATTTTCGCCCCTCCATGCTCTGTGAGGTCCATTGCAATTTCCTCTAAACTTCTTGTTGTTCCGAGTTTAGCCTACAAGAATGAAGAAAACGATGTAAAACAAAGAGCAATAAAAACGTGCAGTGACTCATAGCTGACACTTACTTTGCTTTGCTTTCTGTCCAAGTAGAACTGATGCTGACTAATAGCCATGACCCAAATGGTCTTGATTAAAGAATGGCTTGCATACCACGTGTGGATGAGTAGCCCCGTCTGCCCAAAGGTTCGTTTGGTTACTGCTCTCCTAAACAAACCACGGAAAACATTACGCTTTTTTGGTCACAGTTAAACTAAAAGTTGCAGTGAAAATGATGATTTTTTTTTAGATACATTTCTAAAGATGGATGATATCAGTGTTAAGAGCTAAACAAAAATGAAAACAACATAATAATCAACTTGTAAAAACAGTCATTGTAAGAATAGCAACAAGCATCTCTACACGAGGATCCCCCGCTGCTCACCTGTGTGGATCATTAACTTCTACGGCAAACTTTTTCTCACGGAAGTACAAGTTTTCCAGCTGCTTCCACTGGTACAGCTGGTGGTAAAAACACGAAAAACCATTCCCAATGAGAGAAAAGCATATGTGTTGTTCACACTCTGAAATATAGCACCTTGGATGTTTGGATAATGCGCAGAGTAATGTCTAGTTGTATCTTCATATAAAAAAATTCTTCATGTATTTCTTTTTCCAAAAACACCTAGAACACGATAACCATGATGGTCATGACTAATATCAAAAAAACTATGTTGAGCAGGTGTTTTCTCAAGTCTGTTTCAACCACAGTTATTAAAAAGCCAGACTGTAACATAAACTGTGATTAAAGTCTTGTCTACCTGGCATGCAAAGTCTGCAATAATGCAGGTGTTGGAGAGAGACGAATACCATAAGGGGTCGTCATATAAACACTCATCATTTCCATCCCCCTATCACCCAGGTGCTCACTGACAACAGCTTAATATGATCAATCCATTTAGGTTTCTGACTCACTGTACGTCTGGACAAGATCCGAATGAGACACAAACAAAAGCTTACACAGAGTTTTGTCCGCTCAGGTTTGCGTAAACCAAATAATTTCAAAGGGTGATAAATATTTAAGTCATAAAATACATTCAAAGTTGGCAAGACAAAGACGTGTAGTATTTAGCCTTACCAGAATAATAGATCCTCACACGTCCTGTGTGTAAAGTTATTAAGTCTTCCCTGGCTTTGCTGTCAATACAAAAACATAGTTTGTACTGTCTTCATGTCAGCTCCTGACTTGTCTCCTCAGGTATTCTGCGAACATGCAGGCTAACGCCCAAATCCAACCCCTTCTTTCTTTGACATCACGAGCTGACACTCTCTTTCCCTCTCGAAAGCGTACCCTGCAGCTGTCAGCTTGCACAGTTTTGCAATGCATCAGGCAGCGATGGATTGCATCATGTTGAGCAATACAGAGGTTTAACAGGAAGGCATTGCTAGTGATTTAATGCAAATTGCACTGAACCTTCACATTCTATCGTAATAGCAGTTCGGTGCATGTCTGCATCCCGCTGCACTGGGATGTACTGAAGTCACCTAGTGGAAGACATAGCTGACAAATCACTCATATGGGTGTTTCTCCTGTCAACCCACAAGCTAAAACAATACCAATGAAACGGGAAAAGCAAGTTCGCAATGTCTCCATGATTCTCCAGAGTTATTCAAAACTCACTAACCTCATTAAGGATAAGTGACAGCCTCATCTACACTGAGAGTTTGCTCTTTTTCTTTTCAAGTCTAGCCTTGTCTGGCACAGCTGAAGCTCAGCCTTTTGCTCGAGTGAAACAGATGATGCGTGAATTAACACACCGTGTGCAACAGCAGCAGTCCTTACACATGCCTTGTGATATCATGTTCACAGTCAGATTAGTGGAGCAGAGAAAAAGCAGCAGCCATTTTAAAGATCGAGCTCCAGGGAGTGTTTACCTTCCGAGGTTTTAATTTATCCTGGAGATCATACTGGCCAATGCCCTTATAGCTGATTCCAAGCCACCATGGGATCCCCTGTTTATCCTGTAAGGCAAGAACAGAGCTCCTATGGTTGACACAGTTCCAGGTGCAACAGCTGTCATGTCATATTAATCACAAAAAGGCCTACCTTAACCTCATAATAATGGACGCCATACGTTGGCAGTGATTCCACCAACGTCAAATACCTGGAACAAAAAACATTTATTCAAACTTCCAGCTGCTTTTGAACATCTCAAATGTGGGAATCTGATCTCTGTTTAGTGAATCAGTGTGATCTCGCTGCAACTGAAGGGGAGCTATTGATTTCTATCAGATGATGAGAAAAGGCGTGCCAGAGAGGGAAAGGGATGGGGAGAGGGCTAATGGAGGTGAGAGTAAGATTAATGAATTTAAAGCCTAAAAAGATTCACTGTCTTCCTCTTACTCGTGTAGCAACACAATTTAATTACTTACTGCACAATGGCCTGTCCTCGAGAAACACCTTTCAGCTGCTTATAATATTCAATAACTCGATCCTCACTGTAATGTTGCATAAATGAGAAGGCAATATAGTTAGCCGGGGAAAGATAAATTGAGGTGTAAACAAATTGTTTTAATTTAATTGATCAACTGATTGTTAAAAGACGAGTATATATGGTATTCTACAAGTTTCTTTACACATTCAATTTAATTAAAGGAGAGTTATTATGTTTATTATCATGTTCTGTATTGGATGCTTATATTTAACAGTGTTGGCATGTATACTATATGCTATATATTAGCATACATAAACACAGTTTCAGACTTTTGGCTGTGGCTCTATATGACATAAGATACAGCAGCTATCCGTAATATGGTCATTTCAGGCACACAGCTCTGGCTGAGAACACTGGAGCCCCGCCCAACTCCTGTTCTTCTGTTTGTGAGGGGTAGCCAATCAGAAGAAAGCTTGCTTAAAGGAAAGAAGACCTTAAACAGAGAGGAGCTAAAATTGATTTTTTTTTTCAGACATAAGGATGAACCAGTAGTGTCCAAATAGGCCTAGTATAATGTATACAAGGATCATGCAAAGGTAGAGTCCAAAATGAAAATATGAAGCTGGGAATTAGCATAAGTCTCCTTTTATTACCTGTAAACTTAAGATTTTACTAATGTCTTACAGTATTTTCTCTGTTTACGGGCTTTATGCACTTTGTTGCTGAATGTAAAAACATGATTTCCTGTGAACTTACCAGTATGCAAGAGATGGGTGTTCCTTGAGTACTTTGGTGGGAAGAGTAGGTAGTTTCTTCAAATCAGCTCGAGTGTTTTCATCACTAAAACGGAAAAGAAGACAAATGTAACCGTTTTGGAAGTTGATTTAAAAATCTTGACACAACACCTCTCACTGTATCTCTTTTATTCTAGTACAGGATCTGAACGCGGTGGTGTTTTTGATTTTTGTTTTTGGTGATATTTATATATATAATCTCTTTTAATCGACAAAGCAAATTTTCAAAATAGCTCTAAATATATTGGGATCTACCTAGAAAATACTATATTCCCAATACCCATGTCAAGTTTTAAAGTGAGTATGAAATTTGCCCTAAAAGTTAAATCCACCCTAAATCCCAGAGGAAATAGTGAACATATAACCACTGTGTCCTCAGAAACAGCTGTGGCCTTAGCAGCAACTATAATACAGAACATACTGACATGAAGAAATATTTCTACACCATCATACTTCATCAGCTGACCAAAACCAGTGCCAACATGCACAATAACATGCAGTATTACCTCTGAAAGCACCAAGTATAATAGCAAAAGCCACCACAGTTAAACACAGCTATCCGTTACTGTGTACATTGTAAAGGTGTATCTACTCTGCAATACTTAGCTTCTATCAGCACTCTGAGATTCATTAGTTGCCTGGTGCTAGCTGCTCAGCACTATGTGGTGAGCCTCACATAACACTGCTATTGATTTTTGTTGTCTGCACTGGAGAAACAAGTGACCTATTGAATGTCTTCGCTAAGAGCTTACTATTAACTCCTCCTGCTGCTGTTAAATACTTCTTAACCAGCTGATGATGATGCTCTTACCTTGTATAGTCTCCTTTAGCCTCCTGGTGATGAACAGAACATATATCTTATTAGATGGCATGCTTTTAGATGTGGCAATTAATGCATGTTTACGAGGCTATTAAAAGCACTAACCTGCAAGGCATTTGCAGCTAATTTGAAGACGTTATCACTTTCCACTTCAATAATCCCCTGAGAGACATAATAGACAAACAAAATAAAAAATAAATATGATTCAGAAGTGGAAGCCTGTGGAGAGAAAGCTTTCCAGATCCAAACATAGAATCTGCTCTGCGTTGCCCTACTGTAACCTCTGCTTATTCTCCAAATCAACCCCTGTATTATCCTACTCTCTTACGCTGTGTGTTTTACATTCCAGCTAGCAGAGTAAGAAAAGTGTGCCCTGCAGCTATTGTCTGCTGAGCTGAGGGTCCAGAGACAATGAATCATCACAAACTGTGATGAAAATAGCAGGATCATTTTGCATTGTTTCAAAATCGAGTAAAAATAAGAGAAAGCACTTACACTGTAGACAGCAGATTTGGCATTCAGGTAGAACAGCTCCACTGTTATGATATCTTTAAGTTGTGTTATGTTTTCCACATAAAACCTATGAAGGGTGAAATCAAATGCATACACAAAAAACCCCCATAAAAGACAGTCAAAGACTTTCCAAACACTGATTTATACCATCAGCTTTATCACAAATGAGTTCTATAAAAATCTCTGGATAGTTTCTTGACTAAACTATAAAACGCAACGTTAACAAAGTACTGCACCCTGCTGGGGAACCTGGGTTCTGCATGAAACAAGAATTTCTTACCTGACCAAGAAATTCAGGGCAATGGGCCCGGGCTTCTTTGAAAAGTCGTGATCAAGGACTCTGCGGTCCATCTGCAACCACTTACACTGGCCACTGCAAAAGTAAACAAACTGTAACATCAGAAAGCTGCCCTTTGTAATCATCTGCCAACATACACTTGCACACATGTAAAAATATCCATATCACTGAAAAAAAAAGAAACACTGCAATTTACATACTTGTCATCAAAAAAGGCCAGACCAAAAAATTCCTTCTCTTTGAGGTTGAAGTGGGAGGAAACCAAGTCAAGGAGTTCATAAGACAGAAGCTTTGGCTGAGAAGGAAGTCGTAGATATAAACAACTACTTTAATCAAAATTATACACAATTTTTAAAAGTCAGTGTGTCAAAGATACACTTGATTCATTGAAAAGTCTGTTGGAAATGGGTACACAGAGAAAAGAATAGTGCTGATGAGACACTATACTATTTGATGGTAAATAGACAGCGTTTATATGACACCTTCTTGGTGTTACTGACCACTCATAGTGGTTTACACACAATTTCACAAGGACACTGACATCCAGACCTGAGTATCAAACCACAATCCTGAGGAACCCTGCATTTGCTATGCCCTGGCTGTTTTCACAATACAGATATTTAGCTTATTTAGCTAAAGAGGGAGTCCAACTGCTCAGGGAACATGCAATAAATTGGAGTTTGTCCACTTGGGGGCAGCGGAAAATAAGTTGTGAACACACCTTTGATATGTCATTACTTTTTAAGGAAAATTTTAGTTGACAGTTGTGACTCTTTTGGGCCACCTGTACTATATAAGTCCACTTGTCATTACCTTAAACACTATTTCAAATTTTAGCTTCACAAGCGTAGGAGAAAAATATTCAGCTTTTCAGCTGCTAAATGCTTCATTATGTTCAGCTTCTACTCACTACGTTAAGATGATGAAGCACTCCAGTGAGCTAATAGGAACTGCAGTAAGCATAGGTGATTACCCAAAGTCCTTTTAACATTATGCATAAATATCACAGAATTCTTGGATCCATTTTAATTATTGATTTTAGTTTTTTGTACCTGAACCAGCAGCTCTAGCTTCCTGTCATCCAATAAGTGCACTTGGCACAGTTTGCCCTCAGTCATCTGTAGGGGGAGATAAAAGGAAGTTCAAGGTCTGTGAAAGCTTTCATAAACACAAGAGACAGTTATATCAAGATATTCATGTGTTAGTAGAATTTTTGTTTTTTTGTTTTTTACCATGATGGCATCTGGCATTTAACAGTTAACGTATTTACAAAAGACAAAGTGAGCAAAAGCCAAGGTAGTAAGCACAATGATCCGTCTCAAGGAAAAAAAAGAAAAACATGACACTGACGTTGTTTGTTACAATAAAACCATTGTGTCAAGGATTTGTTGCCATAGTAACCAAATGAGGGATTTGAAGTCCCTACATTTTGAACCTTTCACATTTAGCTTTTAGTCGCACAGCTTTTCCAACAAAATCATTTTTTTATGAGTATTTTTATTTCTTGTTGCTTTGTGCCACTTACCAAGATCAACTTCTGTTTTACAATTACTGCAAATTTACAAAATCTCACACATTACTTCTTTACGTCAAGCTTATACAACACTAATATAACTCTTAAATACAACATATATTAGAATAAAAGTCCTACAGGGCATTTTCTCTGAATGATGACTTGATACATTCTTGGATAATTATAAAGATTTCAAATGAAATCTAATTACATTTTTTACCATCTTGACAGCAAATAGAAATTACATATTCTTCCACTATAATTAATTTTCTACCTTTTTGCCAAAAGAGTGAAATCAAGTCCCAAACAGCAAAAATGTGTTCACAGCAAATCATAGCAAAACTAATTCAACTTCATATCATATTTTGACTTAACAGCATTTTTGCGCTTCAAAAACCCACCCTTATTGTAAAGATAAAGTTAGACTGACCTGGACCAGGAAACACTGAAAGCACTGTGCATTTGATAAATTAAAAACAACACAAAAATGACAGATTGAGGTTAACCAGTTTTTCAACAAAACATCCTCAGAAACTGAAAAAGGTACACTAGATAGATCCAGCGGCCTCCTTGTTTGACAGAATGAGGCTGATCGCAACTTCTAACATTTGTAGCAAAACACGCAGCTGCTGTACCTGGTAAACCTCTCCAGGGAGAGTGCAGGTGTGGATGCATCCCTGACTAGATATCATCTTTAATACGTTTCTTCTCGTGGATCCAGACCATGAAATTGTTGGCTCTGACTGAGCATCAGCAGCAGATCATCAGGTGTAAACAGCAACTTGTTCCTTAGGTTATTTGAGTGAGGAGCCAGGCCTCTACTGTGGGCTTATAGAGTGTGAAATCAACAGCTGACCTAAGGGGGGGAAGGCTGAGTCAGATGGCTGACCACAGTTTAGTACGCTCTGGTTCTTAATACGAACAAAATGGGTCACACAAGAACTATAAGCGGTTAACCACGTCTATATCGTCTGTTAAGTCAGACTAATTCACTTTTATATTATTGTTATTTCAGCACTGTGTCTGTTACTGTCTGGCTTAATGTGAAGAAGTTTATAAGTAGAAAACAGCTTCTTAAACAGCCATGCTTCACAGAGGAATTTTTATGAGCAGTTATTAGATGAGCAGCTGAGAGTCAAATTCATTTGGGATGGCATACACTTATTATGGAATATAAATGAAGTGACTGGGTGGAGGATTGATTATTTTTAGGAATCTACACCATTAATCATCTGAAAGCTGTAATCAGTACAAGAACTGTTATTTAAATCCAACCCAGCAATCCCAGATAACCCTTCAGTTTTTCAGAGAATTAAACACAACTGAGATACAGCGAGGATTGTGATTTCAAACCAATGGTTATGAAATAACTATATGCACAAACCTTTATCTGACATTTCATGCTGTAATGTATACATTATTATGAGCCAGCAGACAGCTCTATGAGGTCAACCAAACGTAACCCATTCAGCAAATAAAATCAAATAAAAGGGCAACCTTGAACCCCGTGGTGCTAAGACAAGCACTGAACCGTTGTGTAAAAATAGGCATGGCAGACAGACATCAAAGAACTGTCAGTCTTTTTGTTTGTCTCTCTAGAGACTGGACAGGCACTGGCTGAGCATGGTGCCGCAGGCTGCAGGTTTTGCTTTAGTCTGGGAGCCTGAGGTTGGTATAAAGGCAGCTTTTCAGATGTATGCGTGCTACAATGAAATGTCCCAGCAGAGACTTGGAGATGGTGCAGATGTGGCCTCCGTCTTATATGCTGCTACAACTGTTAACAAAGACTACCCATGTATGTTGCGGCAAGACATTCAGATGATGAGATGTAGCTCCTTCTGGTTATGAGAAACTGAAAATAAATGCTGTTAATTTTTGTCTTATATACTCGACAGTGAAAATGTCAAGCTTGCAAGTTGTACAATAGCCAACAGGAGAATTTCTCTGCCTCCTGAGTAAACTGGCCGTCAGTATTTAATACATCACACTGGTTAAATGTCATGTCCAGACTCCAGCACATCTTATCTTAGTTTCCTGTCTTCATGCATTATTGATGAAGGTTGGTATCACAGACAAGTGTCTGTGTTTACATGAAGCCACCTGGTACGATTGTAAATTGACAGAAATTATTATACTATGTGCATTTTTTCCAAACTATTTTACTTCATATGTGTTGCATATAAACATAGGGAAAAAAATTATGAACTCCAAAATACAATTACAGGTACAGGTACAGACACATGAAGCCTAAAGGAACAAAAATGAAATCTGCCTGTGAATTCAAGTGGCTACAAACAGGATGTGACATCCAATACAATGTAGCAGCAAAGGGAAACTCACTAACTTCAGTGTTTTGAATTCAAGAGATCTTACAGTTCCTCTGTAATGCTATGACGATGTACGATCATCAGATCATTTTCTGCAGCTGAGGACTCTACTGACTTTACAGATAATCTCCATTTACGGGACTTGGGGAATGTTATGGCATATATAGGAAAAAAAGTCACGCCTAGAGAGCTGTGTGTCAAGTCGGATAAATGTCTTCCACTGACTTGAATCAGCATCGTCTGGGACTGAAGATTACAAGTCTGAAAGGGAAGAGAATCTGGGGGCAGGGGAGGTGGGGGGAGTTAAATAGAAGTGACCAGACATCTGTAGCCCACCTCTTGTCTTTACTCTGGGCTCCTTTAGCCCACTGCCAGCATGTCATACTTGGATCTTTAACAGAACCAGCAGGTGGGTTATGTAGGTGTCAGTGGGAAAGAATGCAAAGTTATCTGTTGCTATATGATAGTGTTACATATAATACTAAATCTGTGAAGTACTCTTGTTGATGACCCTTGATGACTTCAGAGACTGTCTGAAATAGAAATGGATAAATTAAATGATTAAAAATACATCACTGGAATCATTTGTTTTAGTATTCTCTGAACTCTCCTAAAGAAACAAACCTGACAGGATTTTTAATGAGTATTTATATCAGTCAAAAAAGAAGAGGTCCAAGCACAGAGCAGTGAACCCTGGTTATAGAGGCAGTGGGCCGAAGCATACAGCAAAGGATTATCTCCTCATCTGATATCTCACCATGACTCATGCTGTCAGTGGTCAAATGGTATCTGTGTACGTCTTCTCACAAAGAGAACCTGTCTGGCTGTTTGTGGTATCTGGGAAATTCAAGAACACAATGGGGCTTATGATATTATGGATCTATTAAAACCTGGGATAAATATCTATTTTTTTTTTATGACACAGCATGTCTTTGATACAACAAGGACGGGCTGCATCACAGGGGACAGATTCATGTGAATGATGTCATCATGCAGCATGAATTTCTATTTCCAACCCATAAAGGACATCTACAGAAGGAGACTGTGATATATATATTTTTTGGCATTCTTACAAGTAGCAGCATTCTTTGCAGCAGGGTAAAGCTGCCAGCAGAAAAGCTAACTAGCATACTAAACATCCAGGATAATCTTAGTTTCGGGTCCTGTCCTTTCATAAGCTCTTCAGAGCTCAGAGTGCTTGAAATTTTGTTCCATCTCCTATTGCAAGAACTGATTTTGACTAATTATGACTGTGTCTATTAAAAAGAAGAAAAGCTATACAATTTCAAAACGAGACAGCATTTGCATTTCATTTGATGGTGCATGAGTAAAATATAACTGAAACCTAGCTCGATGTACTTGAAATCATAACCGAAACCCCACAACAATCCTTGAACATATTAATACGTCTGCATTAAACATATTTTTGTTGTATTTTAACAAAGCTATAAGTGCACAAGTCGTTTTCTGAAAGCTCTTTGCAGCTGAACTAAAAGAGTCACCTAAATAAACACATCCCATAAGCCGATGCCTAGTAGGTACCATACTCAGATTTACTAACCAATACAAAACAAGCAGATAAAAAAGGCGTATATATGAATACATATGTAATACTATTTTGCATGTATTTGCTCATAAAAGAAAAAAACAGCTGGAGCAAAGTGAACAACTCATATTAATAGGTGTATGAATGCCTGCACCAGTCTATCTAATAAAAACTAGGACAGAAACATACTGCCATCTGTATCACTGCTTAGGCTTATGAATCTACATTATCTCATTTGTCTTTCTGGTCTAATATCAGTGTTATACTGCAGTATAAGCAAAATTATTTTTCTATACATGGTACATACATGAGAAATGGTACATATTGGTGTCTAATATTTCACCAGAATGCAGGAAATTAGTGCAGTAAAGCACTACAGGGTCACATAGACATAGACAAGAGACATCAAAAGAGCTTCATTAGAAATAAAAGAGCGTGGATATTTCTGGCTTAAAATCTGAGCTCGTTACTTTGTTGGAATATCTTGCTATGTAAATGTCAAATGAAGATAATGAAGCAATATTACCTTTTGAGATAGTGTTTTTAGTTTGTGCCCTTTATCTTGTAAATTCATTTGTTTGCCACAAGGTTTGAAAAGCTCTACACTTTTCCTAATCATAGTTTGCATACTCAGGTTACAGATATCATAAAACTATCTGAATGCAGAAATTCAGTTCTGCGTTTAAGATAGATCATAACAGAGTGTCCGAAAAAGCAAAGACTAGCTTGTGAGCGGTGAACATTGGTGAGGTTTCCTATATTTGCCCTCGTTTGAGGCTGTCCCCACTGACAACACTGGTATCTCAAACTGCAGAGCTTTTCTTTTGCAAACTACTGCAGTGACTTTCTGCAGAGCACGGGAATGTGGCACAGAGGCACAGACATGCATGGGTGGAGAAAATGGAACATGACCAACTTTCAATGATCTGGATAAAAAAGTAACCCTTTGAACATCACCATATAACAGCAACGTGGGCTGAGATGCAATCAGACTGTGTTTTGTTACCTTTATCTCAAATTAATGGCACAGTATGCCAAGGATGAGAAGATTTTTTTTGTTTATAAATCTATTAATCCATCTGTACTTATTCATAGGACAAACTAAGTCCCAAAACCTCACCTGCTGACCTGTATCATTTTGCTGCTCTATACTTTACCATATTATATCTATCAAATTCGGTCCATCTGTGTTAAGCATATCAATATAAGATTAAGGCCCATCCAAAAATAGGTCTCTCCCACTTTGTCTTTAGCACATTTCTCAGGATGTCTCAGGAGGCTATGATTCTTAAATGGAAAGCTGCCAACTGAGGGCTGAGACATTTTTAGTAGCATTAAATGCAGAAAAGAGCATCTCATCCACATTGGGCTCTCATACTAAGTAACAAGTTAGAAGGATGTGAGAAAACAGGTCGGTTTTTACCAGGCATCTTATGACACTTTTACCTTTCAAATCGTTGTTCAAAATGCACAAACCCCACCAACTTTGGTGATAAACGACACAGGATTTCCTCTTCAGCAAATGGGAAAAGCAACAAAGCTTCATGCTGGACATGTGTGTCATACAGACACAACCATTACAACAACAATTCCTGTTTACACTGTTTGAAGCTTTAAATACGCCCACACACGCATCTCTTCCTTCACCTCTGACATAGCATCTGCAGGTCAATGTCAAGTTTAGCTGTACTTATCTTCCAGCCAGAGTGTTCGAGTCAAAAGACGAAAAAAGTTCGAAGGTAACATGGAGGCGTCAAGGAAGATATCTCGGCTTATACTTAAAATGAAACTGTAGCAAACCGTCTATTGTCCTTGTTAATCCACGCTAAATTTCCCCCTTGTAGCACATGTGCAGGAGAATAGATAATTATACATGAGAAAATCAAATAATGATAATTGCTTTGGTCAAGCATGATTTGCTGCTGTTCTGGGTAAAATGATGATTCATCCAGGATTTTTTTATTCACCAAGTCACACTCCCTAAATCAGTGTGCTATAGGTTTCTGCATGATGCATTCATTCAGTCCAGTGGCCAATAAATTACTTTTTTTAAACTTAAACATGCATCTAACGATCTCATTTCATATCGTCTTATTCTCTACAATCAGCAGCCTATATGGCCCACGGTACCCAATAATGAGACAAGCCCACCGGGGCCAGTTTCCTCTATGCAGGGAGAACAATGAATGTGCTACTGTAGGCTACTGTACATGGGTGGTTTCCACCTGAGCCCCATGATTAGCTTAATGTGTCAAAAAAGGGAAAAAACTACACCCTATTTTACTGAGGAAACACACCAGTCGCGGCTGAGAGCCAAACCCATGCTGTTGTAATTTTCATTGATGCTCCCTCCTCACATCACATGCAGGCATGACTCAGTCTACTTTTGTCTCCTCACAGCTCATTGACGCTGGTTCAATCTGCCCCACCGCACCACATATCGCCTTACCTTTGCACCCCTTATATCCTGCTTTTGGTATTGATAACGTGAGGCTTCCCCTGCATATTGATCAGCTTCGTTCAGCTTTCTCCACGGCCGCTTTTACCAGGGAGGAGAGCCGCCGTGCAGCCGCTGTCCATGTTCATCCTCCGGTACTAGGATACTGTAGCACACACACACGCCTCGTATCGAGCCACAGTTACCACGCCTTCACCCGCCGGCTATTATGTGAACAAGCCCAGCATCTCCACCCTCCCTCCCTTGCTCTGCCCCCCTCCTTCCCTCTCATCCAGCAGATGCCGGCCGGCCTGGTTCACACTGGATCCCCATAACAATGAAGAGAGACTGGCTTTCTGTTGCATCTTCAAGAACCTTTTAAATTTATGCTTGATTTCATATCATGAAAACCCCAACAAACACACAGTGTTCTACACACATATGTGTTTATATTGTCGTGGTAGCCCTTAAATAAAATGATCTTCGAATTTTTATCTTCAAAATTTCTACATTCTTCACAAGCGGAAGTATATTGTTCACTCAGTGGTAAGTTCAGATAGGTCCTATTTTATCAAATTGTCGAATTCTCATTAGTTATTGTCAACACCTTCTTGAAATCGATCAAAAAAATACACAGTGCGACTAGCAAGTCTTTACTGATACAACTACATCAATAATATGATCAATAAAATGAACAAAATCAAAACCAATACCAAAAGAAATTGTAACAAACCATTCACCAGTAACCGTTTTAAGATTGATTTATTCTTTTTAAATAGATTTACTATAAATATGTTTTACTGAATATATGACTGGCTATATATGTTTCCCTTTACTTGCCATATTCAGGGTCACTTCTTGATAAAGATCAGTTTGATATTTGATATTTATTTTATATATAAGTGCTTTGACATCAAACATACTTACAACTGTTCCATACACCACAAGTTGATCTTGGTCTTAAAAATATTCACAGAAGCACATTTTGTGTAATTTAAGTGTACAACGCTTCACACATCTTGGACCTGTGTAACATAGAAGACACAGGACTGGTGTGTGTTTCACATGTGCTATTCATTTCTGTTCCGGAGTGACGATGCCCCTAAAATATTCATTACTGCCTTTACTCTGGCTCATCTGGTAATTCTTCAAAGGAAACAGGCACCAAAGTCACATATGGCATTCAGTTTTCTCAAAGGGGAAGTTAGATAGAAACTCTTTGACATAAACTAACAAATTCTTGTTTGGTTTGGGTTTGTTTTTGTTTTATTTTGTTTTGTTTTTTTCATTGACCCTAGACCCCTAGCAAAAAACAAAAACACTAGTGTCACTGCAGTCTGCTGTAAATGCCATTGCCTGCCAGCACGGCGAGGTATCCCCACCCCCATGCTCTTGGATTTCTGACATCAGACATGAATAAGTATCTCATTAAGATCCCCCAAAACCATCTGCCCAATGAGTCTCCTCCTTACAGGAAAAATGCTCTCATAAACAAAA
Source organism: Rhamphochromis longiceps (assembly GCF_057381845.1). Lineage (NCBI taxonomy): Eukaryota > Metazoa > Chordata > Actinopteri > Cichliformes > Cichlidae > Rhamphochromis > Rhamphochromis longiceps. The sequence goes on from NC_140576.1 coordinate 23,141,514, forward strand.
GAGTAGGATTCCCTCATTACCCTCGTTACCCTCATTAGAAATTATTCTATCATCTGGCAAGCTGTGGTTTTAATTTATTCCAGGAGTCGGGATTCTTATTAAGAAACCTTCTGTATTTTTGTTGGTAGCAACAAGCATGTCTCCTCCTTTTATAATCGGATTTTGCAATTCAGTCAATAAACCTCAAAAATACTCATTAAAACTGCTCACAGGAAGTATTCTCCAAGTTATCAATCTTCATCATTTTCATTGAACAATGAAAACACAATATTTACTTAAGGGGTGTGCATCAAATTTTATGCACATCTAACTGTGTTTAACTGCCATTCAGTTTTTCATAAAGTCCTGGAGAAATGCAGCATCACTGATAAACTATGACTTTCTTGAAGCTCATTAAACCAAAACAGTTATTTTTGTACTCTCAAATGCTGTTTTGATGCATGTGCTGGATAGTGTTTTGTTTTGCTGATGTTTGAGACTGCTGACAATCACATTATGTGTAACAGGCTGAAATACTGGATGGTTGCATGGGGGTGTCCTGATGCATGCTCAATCATGCAGGAAAGGAAATTCCACAAAGTTGATTCTGTTCATCTGGACGTTACATTTTCAGTGGGAGAAACGTTTCGACACTTGGACGCGGACTGAAAATATTCTTTCTGAGAGTGTATAGAGGTCTGCTTTGCTGAGACTGTCTTCAAATCTGTCAAGTTAATCTTTCTCTGTAGCTGCTTCCAAGCTATAAGGTTCTGTTTTGGGGTCTTTACTGTTTCTGTTATAACTGTGCTTTCTTCAGCATATGTCTACCACTGTTAAGGACATTGTTTATCTATGCTATGCAGATGACATTCGGTTATATATCTCTGTTATGCATGAGTTTTCTAAGTTACAGACCTTGCATGGGTGCTTAGACTACTAAGCAACTTGAGAAGTTGAATGGCTGACAGCTTTCCCTGAAAAATGAAGCCCTTGTTTGTGTCCCTGACCGATTTGTGCCTAAGGTAGTGAAAGCTCTCCTCGCCCCTTTTGGTAAATCTTCTATCAGGAATCTTGGGGTAACTTTTTAACTGTGGATGCTCATGTTAAGTCTCTGGTTTGCTCTTGCCGTTATCACTTAAGAAGTATTGCCAAGTTGAGTTTCAGCGTGTCACCCCCTTATTTGGAAAATGTTACTTATGCCTTTATTTCGTCACACCCGGATTATTGTAATTCACTGCTCACTTGTCTTAACAAAGTTTCCTTTGAATGTTTGCAGGTTATTCAGAATGCCGCTGCGAGGCATCTGACTAAGTCTTCTAAGTACTCACATGCCACACCATTGATAATTCAGTTTCACTGGCTTCCTGTCTGCTCTAGGATTCTGCTTGTGACTTTTAGAGAGCTGCATGGACAAGCACTGGCATACGTCAGTGAATCTTTACAGCCATAGATTCCCACCAGGTCCTTGAGGTCATGTGATCAGGGCTTGGTAGCTGGGCTTCATATAAGTTCAAGAACTAAAGGAGATAGAGCTGTTGCAGCAGTCCCCCACAGACTCTGGAACTCTCTCCCACTGAACTGTGGACTCTTTTAAAAAGCAGCTAAAATGTTTCTTTTGTTTTTATGTTCAATCATTTATGTTGTGAAGCACTTTGTTATATTTATATTGAAAGGTGACATATACACAAGCTTTTACTTACTTTTTTTTTTTAAACTGTCATTCTGAAACACAAATAAACATTCTTATAATAAATAATAATACTTAGTTTATCAAGTGATCCGACATTCATTATGGTAATAAATTTGCTAAAATGAGTCCTTGTCTCTTGAATTGGTGTGTTTTTCAACAGACAAGCTGATCAGCAGCTGATAGTCATCCTTACTAAAGCAACCGGACACCTTTGGCTCATATTCCGGGATGTTGTTTGGCAAATGGTTGCAAGTCACTGATGACTGGCTGACAGACTTCAAGTTAAAAGCCGTGACTGAAAACAAAGGTAAACCAGAGTGTTTTTTCATACCTGAGACGTTATCGATGACCACCACTGTAGTTCTTGTTATTTTATATGGCAGAAATGTTTGCACTGGCTGCCAATGCCTTTCAAATCTGCACATCCTTGAGTAAATAATAGTGTGTTAGTCTTTGAATAGTTATCCCTGTGTTCACTTATCTCAGGGCACATAGCCAGGATGATGCAAGATATGTGGGTTGTTTTAAAGAAGTTTGTCGTTGTTTGTTTAGCTAATTAACTGATACCAAAGTATTCTTATTTTCTCCCAGTACCAGGGTTTGAAGATGTTATTGGCATTACAAAACAATGTGTATATTCAGATATTCAAATATTAAACAAATATTATTAACAAATCAGTCCTGAACTCAAATTTAAGTGAAGTAGAAATTTTTTAGCTGAAGATTAAGAGTTCAGCTAAACGTATAAATTGTGAAGGTTTTCAATTTATAATAACTTTATTTCAACAATTGACCAGATATTTGTCCATGCAAACTCGGTTTTTGCTATAGGTAGAAAATGGGAAGCCATAAAACACTATATTTTTCTGCAAAATGAAAAAAAAATAATTAAACGTGCAACTGCCACAAAAGTTTATGAGGTGTGTAAGTATTTATTTACAAACCATTTCTGCCAAAAAGAGATATAGCACTGACACTTGGATAACTTGGAAAACATGAACACAAACATTGGTTTTCTACCTAAGGGCACTGAATCAAGTTTATTTACTAATGTGCTGACACTGACAATCCTTGCAGGGTGCGTGTTGTCTTTCACCCATCATACTGTGGTCCCCTTGTGTAATACAATGGCTGGAAGGGTGGATGGGTGGATGGATGGTGAGCAGGCTTTTGCACTGCCATTAGAACTAAGAATTTTGGACTCTTCTCACAGTGATTTTTCTTCTTCTCATATTCAGGTCCTTAAATTTATATGTTCTTGCTTCACTGGGCTTATTGAAGAATATTCATTTATGTGTTATAATTTGCAAAATCAGCATATTCTTATAGGTATTTAAGAAACGATGTTTCAAAGATAGAAAGATCACTGTGCTTGGAATCATTTTCAAAATAAATTGACTTCATAATATTTTTTGAGAGAACATTATATTTTGGACTGTGGAACAAAATTTGTACTTGCTAGTCTTTATTGTGTCATTAAGTACTATTATTTAAAATATATCTTAAAAAGATATATCTGGAAGTAATTACAAAAGCTGTAGTAGTCTACAAATGTTACAGGTCTAATGCAGTTGGAGGGCCTGGGTAATCAGTACCACATCCAAAGTAATTTATCTGTATATTGTAGATCGGATTCTCTACAGCTCCTGTGTCATGTCATTTGGCTGGCTGTATGTGAGTGTTTTTTTTTCTGCTATGTGTCTCAGAAATAGTATTGCAGAAATACAGAAGAAGAAAAAAACATTCTGATCCCATTTCTCATTCTGTTCAGCTATCATCGTTTTATTTAAGGCTTTATTTTTAGCCTCCGGGTATGTGCTTTCCAGCAGAATCATATTTGCATTCTATTTGCATTGATAAAATACAGACTTTAAACCAGTTCAACAGGATGAGGGTGAATGCAAATATTGAACTACCTCTAAATTTCCATTTTATAATAGAGGGTGCCCCCCCACACCCCCGCGGGCTCACGAAACTGTTTTCTAGCTCTATACTGCCCCCAAGTGGCAGACAAGACTTTAACTGAGGAGACCAAACTTGGTGTGCTGAGAACAGCGCGTGGGGGAGAGTGGGAGACGAGCGGTCAGTCAGTCTGCACAGGGAAACGGGGAAAAACAGAGACATGAGGCTCGTCTTGAGGTTGGTCTAAAGTCGGGTGCAATATCTGCATGACCCAATAAGAGACTTAAAACACTAAATATCAAGGCTGTGAATGACCTGCAATGTAAGAAGTGCCGTTATTTATGTTTTTTATTTAGATTTTCTGAACAGTTTCTGTGCGATTGCTTCCAGATTTACTCATTTAACTGACTGCTACATCCAGTGTTTTTTGTTTTTTGGGTTGTTGTTTTTTTATTTTTAGAAACTCACATCGCTAGTCTGATTCTTACTTACTTCAAGGTCACTCTGGGTATATGTGCTTTAAAGGCTTAAAAACAACTCACTATATATTTTATTTTTATTTGCAAACAATGTAGTTATGCTTTCGCAAACTTGCTTGAACAGCATGCCCAGGTCACAAAGGCTGGATTTTTATTTTTCATTTATTTATTTATTTTATTTTTTATTTTTTTGCGGGCGGTGGGCATGGTATAAAATAATTCATTTTTATCGTGATAGCAAATTAACGCCCTCCATTATTTTTAACCAATATTAAATGTATCTGCATTCAGGCAAAATGTGCAGACCATTTCTTTAAATGCAAAATCTAAGACCGCAAAGACGCACGGCCACTGGAGCAGACGCTACTAATTCAAAATAAGTCTTTACAGCCAATTATTACGAAATCCACATTGCGGGATAAATATTGCTTATGGAAATGAAACTGACATTTCAGTTTCACTGGTCGAGCAAAAAAAAAAAAGGGGGGGGGGGGGTAAAAATCCCGTCGGATACTGCAGCCAATCAGAATTGTGCTGACGTTTACATCCCCGGAGCATCTTGGTAGTTGTAGTTTCTGGATCATTTTCAGCCCGTTAGCTGCAGTTTAGCCGCTGCCGCGAAGGACTACAGAGCTCCGGATCCTGGGCAGAAGCGGCTTGCGTTGACGGTTGGTACTGTGCGGACTACTGGGGCACGAATATCACCCGTCTGCTTTTTTTAAAGAGGGTTTAGCGTCTCCAAAAGTTGACATCTGCAAGTATGCAGTCGGAATCGGGAATAGTTCCCGACTTCGAGGTCGGAGAGGATTTTCAAGAGGAGCCTAAAACGTATTACGAATTGAAGAGTCAGCCCTTGAAAAACAGGTCAGTTCTTTTGCCGTGGACAGTTATTTCTCACGCTGGAGCGTTTTGGGGGTTAAGGTAATAATTAGGCTGCAGACTTTTTAAAGTGTTGTCCAAAGTCTATGAATGTGCGGGCTTCCTCATTGATGTTACTGAAGCTGGTCCCGGGTTTCAGCCCTCGTTCCTTATGGTCATCCTGCTTGCATGAAGTTATGCAACACATGGGTGTTGTCTTGTCAACATCAACTTCAAATATTAGCTCACAGAGGAGCAGACAGGTCAGAGTTTAGCAAGGTGATGCTCTGCCTGTCTTGTGTTGATGGCTGATATTCAGGTGCTCCTAAAGCAGAATGGTGACTTATTGTTATTTATGAGATTTTTCTTTAAATCTCCCGAGAACTACCTATTTTTTAAGTATAACTGCATAACAACAAGTGTGTAAAAAGTGCCATAAGTCTACTATGGCACTACACCTTGTGCATTAACAGCTTTGAAGTGTCAAAAGTGTGTAAGAAAGTATTAACTGTTAGATAAGCTGTGGTAACATAAATAAATAAATAAATCAAACCTGATGTTTCTTTTAGTGGAGGAGTGTTGCCTTCTTTATAAGTTCACAGTTAATATTAAATGCTCTAAAGTTGTTTCACCAATAAAATAAATCAGCAACCAAAGAGGGAGACAAAATTTAGTTTTCAGCAAGTTGTTGGCCTATTAAAAAGTTGTATAACTTAAGTGCATGTAGTACTGGACAAAGTGCTCCAAGTCCTGACAACAGTTTATTCTTGTAAGGACACAGAACAGAAACAAAAAACAGCTTGCAGCACTGACGTTTACTAATTTAGTTTCAGCTTTGACACACTGAGGCCTCAGAAACATTTAGCTGAGTCAGATCTATGTGTTGTTTCACCTTTCACCCTTTTTCTGGAAGTAATGCACAGCAAGGTTGATGTCTTATACATGTGTCTTATACACGTGTTTAATGCAATGAAATGACAGATTTCCTGTCTACTGTGTAGCATATCAAAACAATACTGAGAAACTTTAGAAAATGCCCTTTTTGCTGTCTTACAATTTTCACTCTTACTAAGAGTGAAAACTGATCCCAGAGCTGGGAAATATGAAGCAAAATCTATGAGATGACTGGAAGGTGGACTTATTTTTTTGTTTTAATATTTTAGGGGACCATGTTTTTGTTCTTATTCTAAACACCTCACTGACAGTGAACTGTAGTATTCTCAATACTCAGTTGGTGTGATTGATTCAATTTAAATTAAGTAAGAAAACATGTAACAACCACAGATCCCTTGGCAGGTGTTACTATTAAATAAATAATAAACTTTTTTCTATGCAATTTATGATTGCATATCAACCTTTATGGATGATTTCAAATCACAATGAAATACTGTTGGGGTGTAATATAAGTCGTAAGTTATAACATTTCATGCCCCTCTGTGATGAGGATGGTGATGACGATTATGCATCTATTACCAGGATGGTGTCAGAGGTTTTGTATTTTGTGTCTGCTCCTCTCTGTTACGTAGTTTAGAGGTGGTGATACATGGCCTCATTGTCAGGGCGAGACATCCAGAGGACAGTACGCCACTGTGTTCGGACAGAACTCTTGCTGCAGACGTTCGCTAGACTCCAGTTATTTTTTTTTTCCTTCCTCTCGTTCTTGATATTTTCTTGCAGATTTGCGGTTTCTCTCGTTTTCTCTAAATTCAATCAAAACACCAGTTAGAAGAACTGTTTGAGGAAGAACTGTCATCTTGGACAGTCTTAGCCTTTAACCTAGTTCTGCATTTTTTAAACTAATGTCTTCAATTTTTTCATTAGTGAAATGTCATTACACTGTTATACACCCTTGGCCTGAATCTGAGGCTGTGTTGTTTTCGTCGCTGGTGTAGCAGCAGCAGCAGCCATTCCAAGTATACGCAAAGTATCAGCACGGTTTCTGAATCTTTGCTGTTTGTTTTTCTTTATGTCATTTTTCTCCTGAATGTGTGAAGTCGTCTGAACCGTGGCTTTGATTGAAGGTATCCCACTTCCCCTTTCTATCACATGAAGATGACCCAGCATAATAAATAATCACGATGACTGTGCCATAAGACAGTTTTGTGCAAAATGGTTATAATTAGTTTGATTGATTACCGAGTTGTCTGATGTCTCCTAATAGCTGCTTAAGAAGTTTCTAAATTTGAAGTTTTGTGTGCGACAAAATGTCATCTTAGCTTTCATAGATCTATTTGTTTTTTGGCTGTCTGCGTATCAGTTTGACAGAGCACACAGACTGCTGCTGACGTCGTGCCAACCTTTTTGTGCCTAATATAGATGTGAGACAGGCGGCAAAACTAGTCTTCTATGCAGTGTAAATAAGCTATATAAATTTAGCAGGGAATGTGTTATATCAGAAACTGTGAGTCTAGGGATCTTTTTTTTTTTTTTTGCACCCTCAGTCAATACAGAGGCTGAAAGTTTTGCTTTCTAATGAACAGACTAGATTTTGAGCATAGCTTATATTAAATCCATATGGATGAATAAATATGCAAATGTCTTACACAGAAACATCCCCGGCCAGTAAAGATTAGCAGACACTAGGCAGAAGAAACCAAACAAACAAATGTGTTGCTTTAGTATCAGCCTCACAATGAAATTTTCTTGTTGCTCAATTAACATGTTTCCGTAACAATTTATGCCAGAATGATCACTTTTAACATTTAATGCCATACGTACATCTTTCAGCCACAACATTAAAACCCCTGCTTGTTATAAGCCACAAAAACAGCTGTGGCCCATTGGAGCAAAGACATTGGGGGTATTCTGTGGTATTCTGAACCTTTTTATTGGCAGACCCTTTGGTCATGTGGGTTGTGGGACTGGGTTTTTGCGGATGGAGCTTTGAACTTTTTGTCATTTGGGATCTTGGCGTGGAAGTATGTATCAAAGTTACACCTGCATGAATGCTGGATCCCAAGGTTTTCTGGCAAAACTGCAATTGCTAGCAAGATTGTCAGTGTTAATCATTTCATTAACTGTTGTTAGCGCATCTCTGTCTGTTTAAATATAAAGACTTCCTCAAAATCTTTCTTCAAATCATACAAAGCTGAAAATAAAGAATTGAATGAATGTGAAAACTTTACAATGGGACTTGGTTTATGTTGCTCAGTAAATATCTGTTTTAATAGCTCGCAATGGGTCTTTGTGGGTCGGGTCTACACTTTGGGTTCTCTGTCTTGGATCTTGGCCTGGGGGGTAAAACATGAATGGAACTCAAAGTCTCCTGAAAAAACTTTCTTTTACACAGCTGAAAATAAAGAAGCGTCAGATTTAAGTCAGCAAAAATTGAATCATAAATTACACCCCCCCCCCCAAAAAAAAAAAAAAAAAAAGACTGCGGCCAAAACTTTTAACGCTGCAAAACTCTGTTTACTTTTTTACTTTTGTTTTTGGTAAAGAAGAAATTATAATGAACCTTGGGGCACTTTGCATAGTAATGATAGCTGAGAGAAGAAAATAACCTCAGGCTTACTGTTAATGCACACTCCTTACAGGCATGTTTGGAAAGATGATGGGCCTTGAATGTGGATCGAGTTCTTTGGAAGAGACATTTTACTTTACCTAAAAATGACAAGGATGCAGAGAAATACAGAAGAAATATTGTAGTTTTCACAACTTATTAGTGTCTAACAAGCAAATGAAGATCTTGGTCATTTGTAGTAATATTTTGGTAAGAAAATAAACCTTTCAAATTAAAATAAGGAAGAGGGAAAGAGAATTTAGTAAAATGATGGAGACATCCACAAATCAATTTAAGTTCTTCTGCAATAGAACTGAAGTACAGAATAGGCATTTAAGGTCAAAGCAATGAGCCAGTGGTCGTGAGCTGAGTCAGAGTTTGAGGGTTATGAAACTATGTGTCCAGAGCAGCTTGTTCCCACGAGGTGTCCTAGACAGAGATGCCAAAAAGGTTCATCCATGATCTAAGAAAGACCGAGGGGCTTAAGTGACACAGACAGGTGTTGAGGCTGGAGTAAAATACAGTCAGAACAACTTGTCCTGTAATCATGGTTATCTTTCTGCATTCTCACCTCTTATGTGGCTTTTCAAGCACATCTGCTTAAGATTTCCTCATAAAGAATAAAATAAAAATAAAGAAAAATCATAAACTCTACATCTTTTATTTACTGATTGATTTGGGTTTGCAGTTTTAATATTCCTGACGTGTGATCTTTGTCTGCCTCTGTTGGTGCCCAGAAGGAACTGCAATAACAGAGGAGGCCTTTGAGTGTCGCTTTTATTGACACAAGTCATTATTCTTAACAGTTAAAAGAAATGTAGCCTTCAGGCATGATCACGTCTGAAGCCTGCAACTAGATGATTCATTATTGATTAGTGCAGAATTAATTCGTTGTTTACTCAATAAAATACAAGAAGAACCAGAACCAGTGAATCTTTGGCACGTTCGCTTGAAAAAAGACGGAAATGACTCATTAACTATTTAAGCAGTAAGTTGTTATTACAAGGATATATAGAGGTTATAACAAGTAATTACTTGCATGCATTAGCTGTTGAAAAAAAAACACACTTCACTGTTAAACAGCTAAAACAAATACCTTTACACGGTGACTTAATTATTAAATTTTAACTTGTGGTTAAGACGCACATAATTGCGTCTGTTTATTTTTTTTCAGAGTCATATTTTACAGCAACGAATCGTTACCATGGTTCATTTACGAAGAAAGAATGTGTTGATTGTCTGTCATCACCTTCAAGGAAAGCCGAGAATAAATCAGTCTCACAATGAAAAGCTGTTATGTTGTGCTTGCACATCATTGTTATATCAATGAACTTGAAAATCTTCTGCACTCATTCAACCTGCTGTAGGGAAACGTATCAAAGGCTCCTCCTTACTGTCCTTGGAAGCTCTACTTACTCATTGTTAAAGCACACAGGAAAGAGAGGGAGCTGCAGCTAGAGCAGGCCATCCTGCCGAACACAAGTGAGGGGAATTACTAAGAGCACAGAGCCTAATTACAGAAATAAGACCCAGCAAGTTCTAGTTATTCCATCCAGTCCTGGCTTCCTGGAAGCACATTGCAAAGTACCTGATTTTCTTTTTAGTTGCTTTTATGACTGACCCTGTTTTGTTGTGCTTTTGTACTTGAGAGTGAAATAATTATGTATAAATTTTATTTTAACAGTTCTTTATGGAATAGCCATTGTTTTGTAGACCATTGGGTTGTTTGATTTTTTTAAAACGGCTATTATAGCAGCAGTCAGTGACAGTTGCTGCTTTACTACAGGTCAGGATATCTGTGAGTCACAACATTAAAACCATGTACCTAATAATGCGTAGGGCCCCACCATATCTCCAAAAAGGCATTGCTATATATAACTTTATAGGCTATACAACAAAATGCTGTTTTGTCTGTGTTTGATGATGCTAAGGCATTTCCTGTGCTTATGCAGTGTTTATGCACAGTAAATACAAAGTTTCTACCCAGATGTTTACCGAGATATTTGCAGGGTTGAACTATTTACCTAATTTAAATCATTTGTACAGTTGTTTTTCTGTTTGGTGTTTAGACAAATAAACAAAAAACAAAAAAAATCACTTCTATTGCATTCCCTGTGTACAAACCCCACATAATTGACGGTCTAGACATGCATACAGATGCTTTCTATTTTCTATGATTTGCCTGCTTGTGACTGACTTCATACTATCATGCCAGCTGCACCAAGCTGCGCATGTTTGATCAGCACAGGAGTCCAAGTAGATCAATACACTGTCATGTAGGGTCATAATCACTCATTTGTATTCCAGCAGAGAGGTTGTGTAGTCTGCTAGAAGGGCAGCAACTCCTGCAGTTTGGTAGAGAGAAAGAAATAGGAGACAGGATTGTTACTAGTACTCAGTTTGCCTGTGTTTTGATTAGATTGCCTATTTTCACTGCTCTTATCCTGTGCTCACTGTATAGTTATATGCAGTGTGGTCTGCGTAAGTCACTGTCTGCTTCCTGAAAAACACACTGAACGGCCACCAGCGGGAGAAAAGTTGAGCTTTAATGAGTTTAATGTGGTTCTTTAGAATACACCTAATCTGGGGAGTGATGTTTAAACTAATGAAAATAAGCACATAGTGTGTCTTTTTTTTTCTTTCATGTCAGTTCATTTCTATTGTGTAGTGTGCCAGCCTCTTGCAGCAGCAGAACATATGTTGCATTCTAGTACTATTTCTTTTTTTTGCAGTTGTCATTTGAAAGTGAGTATTTGTATCAGCCATGAAAGCTGTAAAAAAGTCATGCTAATATGTACACATAAATAGTTCAAATTAAGGTTAATGTCTCAGCAGATGAATGTGAAGTCAGCTTGGTAGTGTCAAACTTATTATTATGCACTGTGAAGGTCAAACATGAGAGGAAACAATAAGCAGCATATTTTACAAATAAAGGGAGACTTTAAGGTTTAAATAAACCATTTGAAATCCTTTCAGTTTCTCTAAAATGCAGTGTCACTTGGCAAAAGCAAACACGTTTTTGAGTTATGATACTTTTGAGATACAAGATTTTCACAGGACAGCGACCCCTACTTGGTTGTAGCCCATCTACCCAACACGTGTCGGCACATGTCTCTAAGCGTAACACTATCTGCGTGGTTTTAAAGCGGCATATTGATGGACAGTGTGTTTCCAGTGGACGCCTGCACGCTCCTCTCTTCTGCTTTGCTGTTGCTCTGCACGGGGCTGGTCCTATGCCTGGGACTCTGCGTGGCGATTGGAGCTTCCAGGCCGGGCCCTGGAGCCTCCCCTCTCTGACACACTTTCAGCGCTGCACCACCAGCATGACTTTCACTGCTCTCCAAGGGCGGGTGGTGCACCTTCAGGGAAAAACAAACAAATATGGAGGCTGTAGGAGTGCAAGTGTACAGACCCTGTTCATTTGATTGTCTGTGAGTATGGCGCCTCAGCATCTGTGGTATTGCTGCAGTGCATTTGGGCTTTATTTTGGAATCTATATGTTTGTTCAACACTATGTACACATGAAGGGCACCATGCACTGGGCTATATGTGGGAAGTAGTCTTGGAAGATTTCTCCTTGTATTTTTATGTGCTGAATAGTTTTTGTATGTCAGGATATACATTTATCAGTCTATTATAGTTAATTGCAGCTGGTCACTGGTCACTTATAGCGAGGGAGCGAGTACCTGAAAAGCTTAGAAATCTCATACTTAAGACATAAAGTTAATAACAGAAGAGGTATCATGTTTTGGCATGCTAGTTATTTGTTTTTTTTGATGAGACTGTAATGGTAGAGTTATTATTCAGTCACACAGAAGTCATTAGGTCTGCAGAATGATCGCCTGTCAATTACCAGCAGTTTTACAGCTGCAGTGCATCTTTATTGGAGAGTATTTTCCTTTAACAGCTCAGTGTTTTGACTCTTCTCAGACTTTGTCGCTCCACAATGTTACTTGATTTCTGTCTTGATGCAGTATTGCAGCTGAATTTTCCTGGTTGTTTGTTGTCTTTAGTGTGTCACTGAATTCTGCTTCAAAGTCTCAGCTCTGACAGTTTGACTAATGGTGAAGTATGATGAAGGCACAGTAGTGAGCAGAATCAGAGGAATCATGAGTTGAGTGGGTGGGACTCTTCAAGACTGTACAACCATTGTTTTTTCCGTTTTTTTCCCTTGAGATACACACGAACATAAGAGGAGGTGTGCGCACACACGAATGAAATTTTAAAAGGACAAAAGAGCTTTTTATGTCTTTCATGGGTTTGTTTGGCAAAGAGCCAACAAACAGTCAAAAGAAAGAAACAGAGAGAAAGAGACAGAGACATTCAGCCTTGCCTTTCTGAGAGGTTTCTGGTCATTCGTATACACAAACACAAGTCAATCAAATTATTAAGAGCGTATTAAAAAAACGCCATGAGGTCATATGTTGTACAGTTTTGTAATAGGGCAGCTAAAGATGCTAAAGAAATAAATGTGTTTTTTCAGGGTTCTGAAAAGAGAAATTTTGCAATTTTCTTAAAGTTTATAAGAAAAAATTTCACATTTATGAAAAAATAGCAAATTTACACAAACAAAACAGGTGCATTTACAAAAAAACAAAAAGAACATAAAAATTTACGAGAAAAAAACTCTCCAAAGTCATACTTTTATTTTATTTTAACACTACCCCTAGATCATGTCATATCAAATTTTTAGCCTAAAATGCTACCTCCTACAATGCTTTGAATTACATAGTGTTGCGCACTTGTATCAGAATTTTAATTCGGTTACAATTATTTCTTCCAACAATTATGAATAAAGAATAACATGGTAATGCACTTTTGTCCTGCTGTAAAACTCTAAACTCCACCATAAATGTGCAACAAGTTTAATTCAGCTCAAGCCTGGACAGCAAGCTTTTCAGAATCAGTGTGGTTTTCACATCATCTTTACAAATTATTTCTTAATCAATTGCAAAGCGGTTATAAGTTATAAAATTATAAGAGACTTGTCGATTGTAATTTTCTTGAGCAATTCTGACTTTTTACTTCTGCCAATGTCAATTTTTTACTATTTTTATATGCTTTCTAAGAACCATAACTTATAGCATATACAAGCAAAAACAGGATACAGGATCTTCTCTCCCATAAGCAACATCAAAATAAAGGAATATTATACTGATAGTCTGAGGACCATATACACTAGTACAAAAGGATGCACAAAGAGAAATCTTGTAGCATTGTAAGGCCTGTGAGCAGAATAGAGGCTTACTTGGTTTAGCTTCACTTATTTGACAGGTTTCTAAAAGCATTAGTACCTTCACCGAGTCACTCATCACTTACTTTATTTTTAGTTGTTTTGTTTTTTTTAATTCAGTAAAGCTAAGTTAGCTTTCAAAATAGGTTTGCATGTTTAAATTTTTCTTAGTTAAAAATAATTCCTTTTAGTTTACTTTTTATTAGTTTCAGTATTCATTTTACTGCATTATTTTAATAAGTGGGCTATTTGCCAGGGGCAAGACTTAGGAAGTTTGTAATGGCTATTACTATGCAAACATTTGACTTAAGAGTTATGTACACATTGTATTCTCAATAAGCACGCACCAATGCCTCCTCAGGCTGGTTGTGTTGACAAATGTGAGCAAATTTACAAAGACTAAAACAAAAAACATTTCCTGTAACTGATCATGTAATTTTAGTTTTCTTTCCAACTTTTCACTTTTATGTAGGTTCATAAAGTTCTTTTCACACCAGTTTTTGCTTTGAGTTTAGTTGAAGTTAACTATAACCTTGACATTTATGCACAACACAAATTCAAACAATGCCATACAAACTGTGGACCCACCCAAAAACTTTGCTCAGTAGCACTCCTGGTGGTCAGAAATTGAGCAAGCCACTCTGTGCATCTAGAAGCACGTAGTAAAAAGCAAGCACTTAAGTAAGTGGTAGTTTAAACTGTATGCTACTGTGTTGCCCTTTTTATATTCTTTCCACACATTACAGCTTCTTTGTTAAATTCATTGTGTTTTTAAAACCTCCATGAATGTAGCTGTCAGATACGTGAAAATCCAAATTAAGCAGAAAGTTCCTCAAGTTTTTAGGAGTACTGATTTCTAGTAGGTGATAAAGGTACTGTACTATCCAGTACATTTATGTACTTAAACTATTCAGTGTATATTATGTTTTTTTATTTAAGCGTTCATTTAAAAAAAAAACCTGTTCATTTTAACAAAAGCTGATTTCTCCAACCAAAAGCATTCAACATGTAACAAACGTGACTAATTATTATTATTATCATTATTATTATTATTAATCAGCTCTAGTTTATCCAAAGAATGTAACAATAAATCCATCTGTAGTTCCAAATCAATTCAAATGTCACATTTGAACTGTAAAACCAAAAGAAAGGGAACAGAAACGAATTTGTTCTTGCAACAAACCGTTGATCATTTAATCACTGAAGTAGATTAAAGGAAAAAAAGAAGAATCAAAGCCTCTGGCTCTGGCAGAGGAAATCAAGAGTTTTAGATCTAGTGACTTTTGTCATGAAATTTGTGGGATGAAAGGAAACACAATCGCCCAAAGTCACACAGCAGAAGGAATTATTCTTTTGAACACTAAACCTGATTCCATATATTGGGTGAAGCACAAAGGAACAAAGGAAGAAACGTAGCTGTTGAATTTAGACACCCAAACCACTGAAGTGCTTCCAGAGAAAAGCCAGAGTTCAGCCTGTGTTTTGCTTTTATAATATATTTTATTATATATATTTGTTATACAGTATTGTTTTGTCTAATATCTGGTGCAGGGTTCAGTGGGTGTGGTTGTAGACAATGAGATTATATCCACTGCTGAGGGGAGATTTATGGTATGTTGAGGGCTCAACACCCACTGAATACGCTGCAAGCTGAGGCTGTTTGACTCCGCTGGCTAATTAGTGCGATTACTGCACAGCTGGATTGGCCAGACATTTTACTGAGTTTTATCAAAAGGATCACTCACTCGATGGAGGCTTTGTCCCGACAACTTCTGCTTCAGCAGAGACTCTCTATTTTAGGACTTCAGGACTCTGTCTGGGGAGTAGCCATCTAAATTTAAAAGAGTGGGAAAACTGAAACAACCTTTACAGACAAAATGTTCCTCTTTTTGTTTTGTCTACAAATGCAAAATGCCTGTGCCTTCCAAAGTCATTAAAATCACAACATTGTTTTCCTTTTTGAAAGGACATCTTAATTGATAATAGATCTTGATAGTAAGTGATTTCATGGAGGTTCAAGTATTTGTTTTCTAAGAGCAAATAAGCAGGGCTGCTTAATTATTTATCTTTGTAAAATAAAAAATAGCAACAAAAAGTGCTCATTGCAAATTCCCATAGCTTTGCTTGTTCTGTTTGACAAGCTTTTGACGATGGCTGATCATCAAAGGTTAAAATAACAGGTTATCAACATAGATCAACCAGTCATTTAATATTAATTTTTGCAGAACAAAAGCTAATAGTTCCCTTTTGACTTCTTCCCCTGAAGTCATCCTCTCTGCCAGTTTTCTTCATGCTAACATTGGCTTTTTATTACATCCATCGTCCCTCAATTTTCTTCTTTTTTTCTGGTTTTCTTGACCCCTTTCTAACCTTTCTAGCACTCTTTCTTTTCACCTCATCTTTCTAATCGACCCTCTGCCTTCTCTCTTATCTTATCCAATCATCCCTTTCTCCCCTCCGCAGCAGTCCGTCAGACCAACACAGTTCATCCAAGCCCCCGCTGAGCTCCTCGGCCATGACATCGCGCATCCTGCTGCGGCAACAGCTGATGCGGGAACAGCTTCAGGAGCAGGAGCGGCGGGAGCAGCAGCGACAACAGGCCTCCCAGTACACACAAACTACACAGGCCCAAACGCCTGCCATCAATGTCAGTGTCCCGGTCAGTTTACCACCTGCTGCACAGGTCCCAATGGAGGTGCTAAAGGTAAGAAAGCATGGTTCAAGTTTCTGATGGTAGGGAGCAACAAAGAATGGGGTGGTGTGTATTATTAGAAGGCTGTTACGGTATCTGTGTAAAGTTTCCACTTGTGGAATTAAACTTTGTATGTGTCATTGGTGCAGCCTGAATGGTCCAGATGTATTTATAGATTTTAGTGACTCGTGCATGAATAGTCGGGCAATCATGGTTTACTATGACTGTGTGTAAAAAAAAAAAAAAAAAAACAGGAGTGAGTGAAGTGTGTTAAAATGCGTATATGGGGATTATCTTTCCTGAGAGAATTCCTCTTTAATGCATGCTGTGCTTCCAGCCATTTGGATTTAGCCATCTTTAATCCTATTTGCTCAGCTACATTCACATCTTTTCATAGCTTTGATTCCTTGGCAGTCTGAGGGACAGGAGACTGTTAAGATTTTCTGTACGAGTAGAGACCGTAGTGTTCGAGAGCACATTTTAACAACGCATTTCGGTAAGTCTTTCTGTTTGTCCACAGCATGTGCTTTCAGAGGTTGCAATCTTGATGAAACATCTTTAGAAATTCATTCGACTTGTCGTGTTCTGAGGATTTTGGTATAATTGCTGGGTTTTTTTGTAGTGTTTTTGTTCCGGCATTTTACCTTGAATTCAGTGGCTTTCCCTATAAAAAAAACACTGTGTGGTAGTGATTTGGAAAGTGTTTTTGTGCAAATTATGAGAATTTTGTCTTCCTTACATATCAACTTAGTGCGTTTTTTTCAACTTTTCTGTTTGTGATTTCTGAAAAAAATATCAATATCGAGGTGTTAAGATATTGTGTAGTTAGTGTAATTACTCACGAGGACACTTGCCTTTTTGTGCATTTTTAGATTTTGCATTTCTTTAACATGGATTGTCAATAAGCAGCTGGTTTTGTCTCTGACTTCCTCTTTTAGAAAATTGTGCAATAACAGGAACAAGTCTTCCACGTGAAAAATATATGTGACACATAAGAGGATCTCGTACAAATACTTATGTTTAATAATGCCTGTAGTTAAAGGTCTAAAAATCTGTCTATGTCAGACATTTGTGCTTGTTAGGTAAAAGTTTAATCAGTTAATCGGTACTATGTCAACAGTTTAGTTGTGGTTTTATCTTGCGATTTCAACTGTTAACCCATACTGTTAGCTGACAGTTGTATGAAGCTATTCACGCTGTTTATCCATTATGTTTGGCAAACAATTTCAGCTGTGTGTATGCTAAAAGCTTTTAGTCATAATTTTACCTAGACATTTACTACATTTTAATTGCACTGTTTAATCTCAGAGTAGTAACGATGCCGATAAACTGTGATTTACTGAATAATCTTTGTTGAGTTAAATCCACCCACAACACTCTCTGAGATTTCATGGTTGCTTGCCCAGCCACATTTTCATCACCCTTGGATGTGTGTGGCATGGGCCAACAGTAAAGGACAAAAACAGTATAGCCATTGAAAACATTACCCTTCTCACGCTGTATAAACATTACTTATTCTCTATAATCTGCAGCTCTTTGAAAGACTTAGGACGCCCCCTCCCCGAACCCTAACCTTGTGTACAATACATCAAGTTAGAGTCATTTTTCTGCTTTGGCGAGAGCTTACAGAAATTCTTCATTGACTGAAGTCCTCAAATGAAAAGGCCATTCCAGCTTGGTGCTGTTGAGCTGGGTTAACCTGCTCTCCTGTCTGTTGGTAGATTAGCAGAGTCCACATAAAGCTCAGGGGTACCAGGCAGAGCTGCTGGACCTCAAAAAGTGCAAACATTAAGCTCAGATGAGTTTATGTAAAGACTGATTGGACCCTTAATTAACCAAGTGACCTCTGACCTTTTTAGGAATAAGAAGGGGATCAGTTTGGGGATCAAGAAAAAGGCGAGCACAGCCTTACCACACACCGAACGCTAATTCAGTGAAGAATGCTTGTAATTAGCCCCCAGCCCTTTCATTCCATGGAATATTTTAGAGAAAAAAAACACTGCTTTGAAATTTACGAAGGATAGGTTTCTGAAAGGGTTAAAAAAATGATTTCTGATTTTTTTTTTTCCTTTTTCAAAGGATTTATGGCGCCACAAAAAGAACAAAGTACCCTGTACAATTTTTGTGGATTATATGACGGCTCGTGACCGATATACAAAAGAAAATACACAGAAGTACCACACAGATGTTTCAGTTTGGTTTGGATTTCAGAACTGATTCAGCACACAATGACATGTAAAAAAAACCTTCAGTGTTCATTTCATGAAATTACAGGATAGCTTTAATAACATTTCTCTCCGCAGTAACCAACACTGATTAATCACTTTAATCACGTTAGTTATTAGTACCTTTTTGCTCAATATGATTGTAGATGATGAGCAAATTCACGTGATCATAATCTCTGTTTTTGTTTGGTTGGAGTTTTTTTGTTTTGTTTTTAGCAGTTCCTGCTCATTTTAACCCAAGTTTTATACAAACAACACACGATTTTTATTCGGTGGTAATTTGGGCTTTTGCATGACAGCATTACAAAAGTACAGAGGAAAACCCATAAATTGCTGCTCACATTAGCATCACAGTTGCTGTCTGCAAATTCTGCAGAGCACATTAGCAGCTTAACTGTGAGACAAAGTGGCCTATTCTTCTAGTCTGCATAGAAAATGGGGGCAGTCTTGTTAATATATCCTGGTTGGCCCATCATGGAATGCCTGTAGCATGCAAGTCAAAAAAATACAAATCACTGTTTGTCATTCTGCACTAACCCTACGTCCTCTCTTAGTACAGCTGGATGCTTTGTGCTCATTTCTGCAGTGTTTCTGACTCTTTGGGGGTTATGTTGCTTATGCCCCTGGGCCTGTTGGTGGCTAAAAACGAGATGATAAACAACAAGCTTTTTTTGTTTTCCATGGATACAGATGCCAAGAGTTAGTAGTTGATGCCACATTTCTAAACTGTATTTTGGAAAGACTGTTAAGTGAAGTTTGAATGCTGGCTGCTGGCACTAAGATCTCTCTATAATTCATTATTCTGCGTGCTGGGCCTTTACAGAAACTGAAAACCTAATGATTAATTGTAGATGTGTGCAATAGTACGTGATGTATCTGTTCTAAATCAATCATGAACATCACCACGATAAACTTCTTGCACGTAGTTTATATGCAGCAGCAGTCCTGTAGATGTTTGTCACTCTATGTATGTTCTGTGCTTCCACAAAGTGTGCCAGCTTTGTAAGCACACCATTAAATGATCCTTTTTCCAGCTTATAAACTAATGATTTGTCACGCCTAAAATTATTTCCATGTAACAACAGGAGCCGTATGGCTTGACAAGGTCGAGATGTTCCAGGCTGGGATCTGTGAGCCTTCAGGGGCTCCATTGAATTCACCCAAAACAGTGAGATCATCTAATTATGTGGGATAATTTAGGAAATCCCTGAGGACAAAACAAGCTAGAAGAAGCCCCTGTGCTCATTTCAATGTAAAGACAGAACAAACAGATTTCAACCTGCTAAACATGTCTTTGTCACAGATTGCCTAAACCTACTAGTTACATGTACTAGAATGAGATTCATTCGAAATTATCTTATTTTTATGTTTGCATTGTTGTTTGCGTCATTCATTCATTTGCTACATTTTAGTGAAAAACGAAAGTCACCATTTTTTAAAGGGTTAAATTCCAGCTTCATATCTTAAAAAAGGCTCGTTTTTACAAGCAGTAGTCCAAATACACAAAATCTTCGGTTTACTATCACATGGATAAAGAAAAGCAGCAAGTCCTTACATTCTTAGCTCCACCGCACTTGAATCTAGAAACTACTTTCACCTTAAAATTCACTCAAATGACAAATTAAGTTATCAGAATAGGTTCGTTTATTAGTTTGTTTATTTTGTTTTTTAGCATTTTCATTGATCGGCCAATCGTTTTAGTTAACCCTAACCCTGCAGTGTGTAAATGTAGCACAAATGAATCAAGACTTTTACTCACTCAAAGCCAAGTGTTACATGTGCTGTATTAATGGGTGTATGCAGTTGTGCTTGTAGTTTTAATTAGGGCACCTTTATACTTTGTCTTGTGCACATAATGCCCTGAATGCCCTCTTTGTTTCTATATTAGAATTCTGTGTGTGTGTGTGTGTGTGTGTGTGTGTGTGTGTCTGTGGGAGAGAGAGGGGGTGGCGTAGGCTTCCTACAGTAATCCCTTATAAACTTTTTTTTTGTTTCTATCTTTAGACAGTGCCAGCTATCAGCTGTGGGTGTGTTAAAATGCATGAGACAAGGATGGAGGATTAGTTAACACGTACATGGGTGTTTTTTTTTTAAATAGTTTTAGGAAAAATCACAATCACACAATCACTGTTTTTTATAAAACAAATCTCTGTCTGCATGAAAATACAAAAACACTCTACTGCCAAGAGCTTGCCAAACTAACAGACGGTGATATAACCCTAACCCCAAAGACTTGTTGGCGAATAAGAAGCACTGACACTGTGAGTTTTCTGTCTAAACATCATCACTGACAAACAGTGTTCATAAAAAGTTTCCCATGCAAGTTTTCTAAAGGATTAGTTTTTCAACTTAAACTTAAAAGCTGTGTCTGCATGTGGACACGAGGCCGAGAAGCCTAGAAAGGCCAAAAATACCCATGTGCGTGTGATTTGTTATACACACACACAAGACTTGTGTCTTTGTGTGTATAACAAACAGTCTTTCTGTACATTTATGCTTACAGCAGTGGCTTACAAGCTGGAGGTCTGGACCTCCCCAGAGGGCCAAAAGATAAATGTGAGAGGCTAAACGCTACAGGCTGGGAAAGAAAAGCTGTGGAGGAGGAAACATGTCTCATCATTGTATCTATGCTGAAAGGACTGGGCAAGTCATCTCAAACTGTAACGGAAATATTACAAAAATGAAAAACAGGGAATGAAAAAGAGAGTTTCAAGTATTAGAAATATTACTGTATATTGTCATATTTCTGTCCAATACGGCATCATCTGCCTGAAGACACAGAGGCAGCATGTTATAGCATGTTTTTAAGAGTGGGATTTAATTCCAAATACCTTTACAAATTATCAAAAGGCATGATTTTAGCCTCAAACTAGTCACATGAATCAGAAAGAAAGCAAAACAGTTGCCATGATTTTAAAAAGTAGCGCTTTATTTTTTAAGCTGTAAATTTTACATCCAGTGACTCTGTCCAGCATTTCTGATTTCTCCTTTACTCAAAACATACAACTTTGAAAAAGAAGCAAAGACATCTCACTTTGTTCTCAGCACTTCCAAGTGTTGCAAAAAAACAACTGATAAGACTAAATAGACCATGAAGAACCTGCCTGGTTAACAAAAACGAGAAAAAAATTTAATTAAATTTAAATTTAATTTAATTTAATTGTTTTGGGAAATCTGACAAACATTAATTGTGCCACTAGGATTGTTTAAATACAAATTGATACACTAAGCAGTATACAGTGTGGAGTTTCAGTTCCATTCTTGATGTTTAGGGTTGATTATCAGCAAAATTTGCAATACTTGAGAACTGAATCTGACCTGAACTCGATTCTGAGATTAAGAAATAACTAAGATGTGAGACTTTTCAGAAAAATCACTCACTGTCTATGTAATTACTACTTGAAAGAATTCTTCATTGTGCTTAAACATGTATTAGTAGAGGCTCCATAATGTAGGGGTTAAAGCATTTGCCTACAAAGCAGAAGATCACACGTTTAGGACTAGGAGAAGACATAAATCCCTGGGAGGAAGGGCATCTGGAAGGACATCAAAATCTGTGCCAAATCAAATATGTGGATCCATCCACTGTGGCAACCCCCTGCAAATAAGTGAGCAGCTGAAAGAAGCTGAGATAAGAGTTCATATGAATAAATAAGACACTAATTAACAAACATTTGCAACGCCGCTGGTTGTGCTGTGGCATATGCTGTGGATTATACAGGTTTTCCCACATACTGATTTGTTTTTTGAAATAGAGTGTTAACAGTAGTTTTAAAGCAAAATTATTAAAAAATAAATAAATAAATACATCAAGTTGATATGTATTCAGAACACATTTCTCTTTTTCAAAACTTTACGGGGCCTTATTAAAATGTAGGACAACAAAGGTTGTTGTTTCAGCATCGAAATGAAAAATTAAGAGCCTGTTCTAAATGTGACTGACTTAAATCAGCCTGTGTCTTTGATAAATACCATAGATAACAAGAATTCACTGTTTGCTTACACATTATTTATGCGTGCATTGCAAATAATTGTGTTGCTCATTAATAGCTCTTGATTAGGTTCAGTCCATTATCAGGATCGGAGCCTCTGCAGTTTTAAAATGTAATAATTTCATCATATATATAAGTAAGTGGCATAAAATCCAATTATGGATCAAATTTTATACATTTTCTGGTGACGTCATTTGCATAACAATACACCAACGGTGAAGGCAGTGTAAAGAATAAAGAATGTTGTTAGTGACCATCACTAATGAGCCTCGTTCTTTTGCCCAGAGTGTGATGTCGTTCTTGTTAATGAGTCATTGACTGACTGTAAATGTGCCCCCCTCTGTGGTGTCAGCTTTACAACCTTGTGAGGACAATTTACGGCCCAAGGTGATCTGAGTCTTAGCTGCAGGATATACAAAGTGTGACTAGATAATGTGACTCAGCTCTTGTAAGTAAAACTAGCTATAGTGTCAATTTTTAATAGCCAGTTGTAGAGGATGTTAATGTGGCTCACATGAGTATCCCCTGAAGAACAATGGTACATGAACATGGAAAAGAGGCTCTGAAAGAGCTTCTGTTCTGGAAAGAAGAATTTGACAGTCACAGAGAGACAATAAGATTGATAACCTCACCTGACCTAATGGTTATACTCGGCTTTATTTACATACACCTGTAAAAGTGATTTAAGTCATTCAAACTAGTCTGCTTTATTTTATATTTCAGAGTTTATTGAATTAAAATGTGTAAATCTGCAAATACTGAGAGGCATTTCTGTTGATTTTCAGAACATACACAAAATATATACATCATATATGATCTCTATGACAGTGCTGGGTGAAAACCTTTATATTAGATTACAATAATCTGCATTCAGTGAGTGCATAGTTAATAAGAATACTGGTTATGCATTATAAGGCCGATCACGGGAATGTCCATAGTGTACAGAAAATACCAATGATTTTAAATAATAAAATATACATCTGGAACATTGCAAACCTGCACACATGAATGACTATCACACTTTTATTTGGAATCGGTTTCAACAGATGGGACGAAGTAATATCTATACTCTATAAGGCAGTCTCAACAACTAATTTTTATAACCTTTCGCTGTAATTGAAACTCTTGAGTGCAGTGTGCAAACTGAGGAAGTTTTCACATAGGCAGAGGAAAATGCCAGGGGTAGCTTAGAGTTCATCTACAGCCCGTGGCCTCCTCAGGTCTGTTAATAAGCATAGACATTTAAAGTTTATGCACAACAAAATGCATAATTTCTTTTGGGCTTATGATTCGCCTGTTCTTGTCAATTAAAAAGCTGAAGACAACTAAGGATGACATAGACTTTATTCTTTGTGCTGTGTTAAACAGGGAGCACACGCCAAGCATCCACATGGGTTAACAAAGTGGATAGGGCAGAGTAAGCACCCCGGGCAAGATTCAGTAAAAGAGGTGCCCTTCCAAAACAAAGGCTCTAACTGTTTGCACCACATTCTGACATCAAGTGATACACCATAAAGTAATAAATACAGATTTTACATAAAACAACACACATTTAAAAAGGCTCATTGTATTTGACAGAGATTCCCTGACATGCATAACTAATGAAGTTTCTTGCCTTTTAAAAGATGAGCTGGTGTGTCTGTCCTCCTATTAGCAGCCTTAGTCGTCTGGTGCAACCAAGAAGGAAACAGCTAGAGCACTCCTCAGTTTAGAGTTGTTGGTTTTTTTTTGTTTGTTTGTTTTAAATCGGACATCTAAAACAGGAAATGATGCTTGAGATGCTTGGATATCAACCTTGTGAGGTATGTTTAAAAATGAATATAGATTCAAAGATAATGTGAGAGGTTAAATTGAAATTTCTCGTCTTAAACTGACACAAATGTGTCTTTGCCATTTATGATACTGCATCATGTATCTAAATTGAATCATAAACTACAGCGTCCACATTTTGCAATCCTGAAACTGATTCGTAATTGCATCAAACGTAAGCGAGCACAGGACGGGAAGGTTTAAATATAAACTTGGAAAGGCGAGAGGGATTGGAGCAGCTCTGCTCAATTTAAAATGTTACAGCCAGACAGACACTGCCTCTGAAGTTTGTTTATTTGCCTGCAGGAGCTTTTCTGGATCATTAATGCTGTGTGGGGATTAATGATCTACAGAAATCAAATTTATCCTTAAGCGGCGAGTGCAGAGATAGGAGCGTGTGCAATATTTGTTCCTTAAAATATGTGGACTGTTACTGAGGAGCCGCAGAAAGTAGTGGAGTTGAAGAAAAATATGTGGAAACTGTTTACTCCTGAGACTTTGAGATAACAACTCTTGACAGCGTCTCAAAAGAAAAATGCATAATGCATCGTAGGATTTGAAGTCTCTGTCAAGTTGATTTTAATATTATATTCTGTACTGTAAAATACAAAGAACAGACAAGACTTTGAGCTATATTTAGAGTTGTTTTTAATAAAAGACAACTTTGAAACAGCACTTATAAAAAGCAGCACTCATTTTGAAATGAGCTTCCATCTTTTGGTGCTATTTCATTGCTACTGTGGCCAAGCTGCATATTTGCATAACTTCTCTTTCAGTAGTTGGAGCAGTTCTGTGGAGCCTCCTGCAACCATCAACACACCCATTAATCTTTAGATCAGATATCCTACCTCTCACATACATATTCATTTTTCTTGGCATTTTCCTCACTCATCTTTCCACTCATAGGTTCAGACTCACCTGGAGAACCCAACCAAGTACCACATCCAACGGTCCCAGCAGCAGCAGGTGAAGAGGTACCTGGGAAAGCTTGGTTCTCAGGCGTTGAGCTTGCCCTGCCCCAACCAGTCCTCTGACCACGGGGGCATGCCGCCAGGGCCGGGCAACAGTGCCCCTAACAGCCCTATGGCCTTATTGACCCTCAACTCTAACTGCGAGAAAGAGGTGAGGTCTCCATAGTTTTTTAGGCTGTTTTTTTATTTAACCCTCTCAAGGCAGGCGTTGCCGATTTGCAACAGTTAAAAACTAACAACCTGATTACCCCACATACATATTTTATGAGGTTTTTTTTACTCAGAAGTACCACTGCAGGACTTGGTTGTGCATTAGCAACAAAAAGTTTCATTTGAGCCTGAGAGGGTTAATGATGCTTGGACATTAATTGATCAGTAATGCTGGACTTATTTGTACTTTGTCTGGTTTTAGATGGACGATGTAATTGATGACATTATTAGTCTGGAGTCCAGTTACAGCGATGACATCCTCGGTCTAATGGACCCAGGACTTCAGATGGCAAACACGGTATGTATGCTCATGATTTATCCATACCAGCCAGTTTACAACATGACTGCGTTTCATTTGATGTGTCTTGGGGTAAAACAGAAGCAAATTCCATGATGTCAGATTTCAACCTTGGTGTAATACTTTGACCTTGTAATTTATCTCTTCTGTGCTGCGCTTCATATGTAACTGTCATTTTTTAACACAATAATATGCATAATATTACGTCTTTTTCTCTCTGTTTTAAATCTCAATTCTTTTAATTCTCAATTCCCCAGATCCCTGTGCCTGCTAACCTCATTGACATGTATGGCAATCAGGGTATGCCCCAGCAAGGTCTGCCCATCAGCAACTCCTGCCCTGCCAACCTGCCAAACATCAAAAGGGAATACTCTGGTAAGCATGAAAATTACTCAGAGCTATAGAAATAAAAATAAATAAAGTTCTTACAGATGTTTAACTTGTGCCATTTAACAATATCTGTTCAGCTTCTGTATCGCACAGGCAACAGTAATTCTGTAACAACATATGATAATGTAACGTTCTACTCTCCAGGCCTTTGCGCAGCTCATTATATAGCATTTTGTATCCAGTCCAGCTTTTGTAATCCTCCTCTGTGTGGCGATGTTGACTTTACATGATTATGTCTTCTATTGTCTTGTATTGCATTTCAATTCTGTACATTGTGATAATGAAAACAACATTATTACTCATGTAGTTTCACAATCCCCGGCCATCATGCATATGCTGGATAAGTCAGGATCCTGTGGCAAATTTGACACCTATCAAAGGCCTGAAGGGTTCCCTGTGGGTACGTCTGAGTATTCAGCTTTAAAATGTGGATGCTGCACATTTTGTATACGTGCTTTGTCGGGTTAGTCGATCAACCAAAATGCGTTTTGTTCAGAAGCAGAGGTAAGAGCCCTGGCAAAAGAGAGGCAGAAGAAGGACAACCACAATTTGAGTAAGTGAGAATATTTAAATGTGCTTTTGGTTGTCACAGGGTTAACTATTAAACTACATTTTTAAGTACATTAGCAAATTCTTGTTAATATCTATATATTTATACTTATATTCCTAGTTATACTTTCCCCTTTCTGTTTTTTTTCTGCAGTTGAGAGAAGGCGACGGTTTAACATCAATGATCGAATTAAGGAGTTGGGAACTTTAATTCCAAAATCAAATGACCCGTAAGTTACTTAATATATTCTTACATTAACTCTTCTAAAAATACATGTAATGGCAACCACAAACATCCAGCCAGTCTAATGCAAGATTAATAACTCAGTGTTCAAGATTAGTGGAGAGATTTGCTGCTTATGAAATAGCAAACGGAAATGATTTGTGTTTTAATTGCATTTTTCTAGCTGGTCATTCAGTTATATGCAGTTTGTAGTTATACAGATCTTTCGATTTAGGCAAATGTTGTAAATTTGTAAATGTAATATGAGGCTTATAATAATTACACTGTCAAATTCAGCTTTTAACCATATTCTTCTCTCATCGCTGTGCCCTTTGACCTCGCCTGTGGGTCTAAAAAGATCCCAGTTGCTTTTGTTATGTCTGTTCAGCCCTGGTTGTTTTGATTAAGTCCAGCTGGTTCCTCCACCCACATGCACAAATTCAAGATTCTCACCAGCAGACCTGGTTTAAATGAGTACACATTTATGAAAAAGCAGGCACACATTTTCTTTCTAGCATTGCCAATTTTTATTAGTTGCCTGTAAGGTGTAAGTACCACTTCCAAATTGACCTAACTTAACCTTAACTGTACAAATGAAATCCTCAGGAGGGATGTTTTCCCATAAAGTTGACTAAAGATCATTTTTTATTCCTGCAAAACATCTGCTGCAACATTCATGTTTTTTTCAGGGAGCTCAGGGTCATCCTTATGACTGCTTGTGACTCAGGCTACCTATTGTGCATAAACGTCTTGTGTAGTAACAATTTCTGCAAAGAACTTTATGACCTCTGCAAAAGTTCTGCTCATTTTTCCTCAATCTTATTCTCTCCTCTTTCTTAATTGTTAACTGCAGAGGCGTACATTAGACTATCTACTGACATTTAAACGTTTGGATGTAAAAATAATGGTTCCTTTTTAAATATCAGAGATATGCGCTGGAACAAAGGCACTATCCTGAAGGCATCCGTGGACTACATCAGGAAGCTGCAGCGGGAACAGCAGAGGGCCAAGGAGCTGGAGAATCGTCAGAAGAAGCTTGAGCATGCCAACCGGCATCTGATGTTGAGAATACAGGTAAAAGCTTTGATGAAGATGAGAAAATTCAAAAATGTGTCACGTGTAGGGATTTCAAAGGGGAGGAGAAAAACGTTTATACTAATGTTGGAAGAAATGAATACACTTTTATGAGATAGCTTAAGGGAAAACGAGGAAAGGCAGATTCATACTGCAAAGTTGTTAATATCGTCATCTTGTAACAAATTGATCATAAGATGAGAGGAGCCTGAATCTGTGATCAACACTGAGCTCTTTGTAGTTAATTAGAGTTGCACATCGGTGTATTAGAGGAGGAAAAAGAAAACCTTCTGCAAGTTTTAAATGTTAAATGACTCTGTTACAGTCAGTTGGATATTTAAAAACCTTCACTTGGCAGCTTTGCTAACTATCTCCCACTCTGCTTTTCAGCAAAGAAAAGGCAATACTTTAACATTCATCCTCAAACCTCAAACTAGAAGATTAGGAGTGCTCACTAACCTAATGCCTAACCTGCACGTGTTTGTGTCGCTCTCTGGCTTACAGGAATTAGAGATGCAGGCGCGGGCTCACGGTCTGGCCATTGCATCTTCAGCGCTCTGCTCTGCTGAAATTGGGGTACGGACCATCAAGCAAGAACCTGCTCTGGAGGACTGTCACCAGGACCTGTACACACTCCATCCCCATCACCAACAACACCCCGCCTGCACTCCTGAAACACCCAGCAACCTCGAGCTAAACGAAGGCCACTCCAACTTCTCCGAGGGCCACTACGGCGTTCACAGTAAGTCGGGCTCCAAACTCAGCGACATCCTCATGGAAGACACCTTATCACCGGTGAGGGGGGGCGACCCTCTGCTCTCATCCGTCTCCCCAGACACCTCAAAGGACAGCAGTCGCAAGAGCAGTGTAAGCATGGATGAGAATGAGGGTTGTTAGCACCCCCTACTGGAACACTCCTCACCTGCATTTTCAGCCCCTCCACCTACTGCTACAAGTCAGTGGCAAACACACTTTGAGCTGCTGGAAAGGCTTTCTTCTGTTTGTTGTCCTTTCTCTGTTTGTTTTACTCCTCCTCTATCCCACCTGTGTTTACATGTATTGAATCTTTTTCCAAATTGTTTGTTTGTTTTCTCGTGTTATGTCTTTTCAAGCCCTTGACCCTGATTTCAAGGACTGATTTTTTTTAAGTGTTTGCTTTAATCAATACTTTGATGACAATGAGTTACAAAAATAGAAGTTTTTATATTTAAAAAAAAATATGCATTTATCTTTGGATAGAGGCTAGATTATCCTTTTTTTCTATTGATTCCAAAGAATCTAGGGAAATTATAAATCATGGTCAGAAATGTAGATATTTTGTGGTGAGATAAGCACTGCTTTTTAAATCAATAGCAATAATAGAAGGAAAAAGATCTATTTATTACTATAGTGCTTTACACTCTGTGTGTCTTAGATTGAACTTGAATGTGCCAATGCCTTATTAAGATGTGTATACATCGTTGTCGTATTGCTATGCACGTGTTGGCTGTTAGAGTCTTTGTCAGTCTTCCAGTTGAAATTTCTTGCTTGACAAATATGAAATCATCTGTAGATTATATAAATACACACGCGTGTGTAAACAAGATGTTATGAATACATTCCCCTTAAAGCTAATTTATTACATGGAGCCATTATTAATAAATGAAAGCACATTTAAGAAATGAATAAATAAAAGCTAGAATCTCTCTTTTAAGATAATTACAATGAACTCATTACACGAGAATAATTTTAGTCTTTTATTCAGTGTTATACATTCACCACACACTCTTTAACTAGCCAGTGCCAATTACAGACCCAGTATGTTACCAGTACATTCCTCATTGCCAAAACTGCCAAAATACCCCCAAATTTGTCTCAAAACTAGTAGAATAAAAATAGGCTATAAATGGTCTGACAAGAAGCTGTTGTCTCTTGATAGCTCTAGATTTCTTAATTATAGAAATCTTTTTTTTTTTAATCTAATAGATGTTAGTCAATTATTGTAATGTTTTTTTATCTTTAGTGATCAGACAGACATAACTGGTTAAACTTAGAGTATCCCAGCACAGACTCCATACTGTAATACTGCAGACCTGTTAATCTCAGATTTTACAAATTTCCATTGATTTCCTAAATTATTCTTGTTGGGGTTTTGTTTTTTTTGATATACCACATCAGTGACATTTCACATTCAGGACTTTTTTTTTCATGATGTGAACATTTATATTGCCAAGGAGTATAAGGAGACTGCTTTGGGATTTTGTATGAAATGCGTGACATTGTCAAAACACTGGAATGACTTCTGATAATTGAAACCTGGTTTGTTTGCCTGTCTTTCTTTTAAATCTGAGCACAAACTAACTATTTCAAATGCATACAGAATCTTGTGAAAAGCTGTGGATTCTTGGATGGTTGTTGTATATTTCCACAGTTTGTTTTGAACAGTTCTAGCATGTTCCATAGGTATGCCTTTTTAATAACCACCTGCCATATACTACGAGCCCTGTTGCAGCACAGCCTCCATTTTGTCAAACTATGCAATGGTTAAAGTTGTGCCTGTAAAGCAGCATCATGTCTTCAAAGGGGTTTCTCTTTATGAATGAGTCTGAAATGGTGTCGAGGCAATTATCTTTTCATTTAAGTGCCTTAAACTTGTTTTGTTTTGTTTTTTACCCTGAAGATGGAAGAGAAGGAAAAAAAATGTTTTGTTGATGTTTATATTGGTGTGTTGAGCTTCGTAGAGCTACACTACAAGTCCCTCAAACAAAAGAACCACGAGTATTGTTATTATGGAACGCCAAAGTGTTCAACATTAAATAAGGAAGTAAATTAGGAAATAAGTCATTATAAATGCAGAGTAAAATATATAAGTAATTAATAATTATACCCTGACATAATATTTGAAATAGTGTTCTGTATTATTATCATTAATTACTTAGTATGTTGATTGACTTAGAAA
The DNA here is from genome assembly GCF_057381845.1 of Rhamphochromis longiceps. Classification (NCBI taxonomy): domain Eukaryota; kingdom Metazoa; phylum Chordata; class Actinopteri; order Cichliformes; family Cichlidae; genus Rhamphochromis; species Rhamphochromis longiceps. The sequence goes on from NC_140576.1 coordinate 23,172,528, forward strand.
TCTACTGACTTCTTCAACCGTTGACTCCACTCCACTGAAGTTGGGTCATGGTAGCAGCAGTCTGAGCAGGCGATACCTGATATCCTTTCCCCAGCAGAGCTTACCAATTTCTGCTTGGTATCACCAAGGTGTTTCAAGGCTTAATAAGATAAATAATCCCTGGTCTGCCCAAGGGTCTTCTCTCAAATGGGTGTACACAGAAAACCTCCAAAGTGAAGCTCCCAGTAGATGTCCAATCCACCCCAACTGCTTCATCTCAACATCTCTGAGTTCCTTCCAGATATCCATACTCATCATCCTGTCTCTAAGGCTGAGCTCAGCCAACCATACTTTGCTTGCAAATACAGATCTAATACAGATCTGGTTGTTAACTACCAAAGTAACCTCTATAAGTGCAATTGGCGAGCCTTTCTTCAAGAGTGCCACCAGGTCCTTAGGTTGCTACTGCAACAGGCACCAATGACCTTTTGAGCAGAGCTAATGCCAGCCACCTTTGCAGTAGAGGCTTTGAATATGAACAAGAATGAGCTGCTGAGCCACTGATTCTTATAGTGGGGAACCTGGATGATCAGGGTAATATATACAGTGAATATATTCACACGATTTCTGTTAGGAAAATAATCAAAGATGGCTGTCATGCTAACCTTCTAGAGTGGTTTGTTTTTTTTCGCTACCAAAAAAACATGGCCACTAATCCCAGTCCTGCATTTACCTGAAAGTGTCGTTGTGCAGTGCTACAGGTTCACAAAGCCAGTAATGATGCTGTAGACTAATAGTGTTATTATATTTGACTTATTTATATACCTATGATTAATATTCAAATACTATATATATTTATGTAGTACCAAACACTTTGGAACTCCATATTTTTAGCTCTTCATTTTAGTTTTTTCAAATGACATTTTACACTGAAGGCAGTGTTTCTTAGGTTTCTAGGTGACAACTTTGAATGTAGGTCTCAGTAATAACTGCCAAATTGTGTGCCACATGAAGGCAATACATTTCTACAAAGACACAACCTGCAAAACAAAGCCACCTTTCTTAGTGGTGTTTAACCTCTTTTGTTTTAAGCAATATATGGATCGTTACCCAAAGGTTATATGTAAAATGCAAATAAGTACACGGTTAGAGTTCAGTCTTGTATGTGGAAAGAACATTGTAGAGAATATGACTCAAGATTTACTCAACAGCAGCTCAGCTATCTTACAGTGTTGCCATCCAATGAGGATGCTAACTATGAAATCCAAGTTCTTGAACAAGCTGAGAAGTGAACCTTGAGTTAATGTGTTGGTTTGTTTGGTTTTTTTGTCATTGATGAAGCTTCAGTGGACTGTAGATTGTTTCTTATGGTGACACAGGTCCAGGGACTGATTCGAAACAGTACAACACCCACATACCTGTAACATGGATCTGTGGCTAAACGTAGAACAGATAAATTAAATAACCCTAAAATGTGACTGTAAGAAAATATATAAACATTACACTATGTGGTGGCAGTTACTTAAAGCTGTCACTTAACTCGTTTCTCATAATGACTCTCTGAGCTGTAAATTGTTATGGCATGTTATGGATAAACCACTAATGAAAAACTATGGTATGTTAGCTCAATTTAGGCCTTGTCTTCTAATTGTCATTCCTGTGGTTCATACAAACAATGTTCTCTGCTGATGTTGCTACTGTTCTTATTGTTACAGTTTATAAGAGATGAATGTAGCAGTAGTTACTGTACCCACTGGTTTCAGATTAGTGAGCTCAAACTCGATGGTACTCAATGTGGAAACTATCTTGTGAGAAATATTAAAAGTTTTATTTGAATGTTGGTGGAGTTTGCCTTTATTTCGCTCTCGATACTAATTATACTTATTATAATTTATTATAATATAATAAACTCACATAAACAAACATCTTTGGTTTGTGTTCAGTTTTACTCGTTTACTTAATTTACAAAGATTCAGTCATTTAGAATGCTACACTTTCAATTAAAAGGGATAATGCAACACAGTAAGTTTAGTTAAACACATGTATATTTTTTATAAGATAAAGTCCTCTTCTGTATATACAAAAATTATTGCATTGCTTTTGATATTTTCTTTTTTTTTTTATTCTGCCAACTGCTTTTTGAAGCTTTTGCATTATATTATGGTGTGTTGTAAACCATTAACTAAAGTTGAGTTGAATGACCAGACGACCTGCTGAGTTCAAAATGAGCATCAGAATGGGGAAGAGAGGCAATTTAAGTGATTTTGAACATGGCATGGTTGTTGGTGCTAGAAGACCTGGTCTGAGTATTTTAGAAAGTGATAATCTGCTGGAATTTTCCCACACAACCATGTCTGGGGTTTACAGAAAATGGTCTGAAAAAGAGAAAATGACCAGTGAAAAGCAGTAAAATTGCCTTTTTGATGCCAGAGGTCAGAGGAGAATAGCCAGACTGCTCTGAGCTGATAGGAAGGCAAAAGTAACCCAAATATAGCTTGTTACACCAGGTGCCACTGTTGTCAGCTAAAAACGGGAAGCTGCAGCTACAATGCAGACAGACTTACCAAAGTTACATAATAGAAAAATAGAAAAACATTCCCTGATCTAATCTTGTGTTTAGCCGTGACACTCGGGTGGTAGGGTCACAATTTGGTGTACAAAACATAAAAGCATGGATCCACCCTTCCTTGTATCAACAGTTCAGGCTGGTGTAATGATGTGGGGGATATTTTCTTGGCACACGTTGGGTCTCTTAGTACCAACTGAGCATTGTTTAAATACTACAGTCTACCTAAGTATTGTTTCTGACCATGTCCATCCCTTTAGGATCTTTTGATGTCTGCCTCAAGTAAGATAACGCACCATGTGACCAAGCTTAAATCAGCTCAAACTGGTTTCTTGAACATGGCAATGAGTTCACTGTACTCAGTGGCCTCCACAGTCACAAAGAGGGACTCATCCAGGCTGGAGAAACTGATCAGGAGGGCTAGCTCTGTGGTCGGCATGAAGCTGGACACTCTGGTGACAGTGGCAGAGAAAAGGACATTAAAGAAACTGCTGGACATTATGAACAATGCTGGGCATCCTCTGCACACGGCCATAAACAATCAGAAGAGTCTGTTCAGTGACAGGTTGCTTCTCCCCAAGACAAGAACTAACAGACTTAAAAACTCCTTTGTCCCACACGCCATCAGACTGTTTAACTCCTCTCTGGAGGGGAGAGGGAGGGGAAACAGGAGGACAAAGGAGGGGGGAACAACTAAGCTGTAGTGCCTCTTCACCTCACTGTACAATACCTTGTGCAATACTTTTTGTAAATAGTCAACAGTGCAATAGACTCAATACTTGAAATGTGCAATTCACTTGTATTTTTATTTTTTATTCCTATTTATTCTATTTATCCCCTTTGTATATTTTATTTATATTTGTCTCTGTATTTATATATGTGTGTGTGTGTGTGTATATATATATATATATATAACAGTTCTGTAACTAACTTCGGTCGTTGCTGTGCTTTTTTTGGAAGTCGAATTTCCCAGAGGAACCCACCCGAGGGATTAATAAAGTTCTATCTTATCTTATCTTATCTTATCTTATCTTAAGATCTCAGTCCTGTAGCCCTCCTTTGGGGATGTGGTGGACATGCAATTGAGAAATCAGCAGCAGTTGTGTATCTATATCATGTCTATACTGTCCATATTGTCATGTAAAATTCATTTGTCTCCTGATGAAGAAAGCTCATCAGTCCATTTCTTGTGGGCTTGGCAAAGAATTCCATCACCAATCATACCATGAAAGATTTCTACAAAATAAGAAAAAAAAGACATGCTAATGAGCATCCTTTATGTAACAGAGAGAGTGTAACTTGTAATGTCAATTGATTATTGAAAGAAAAGTTTTACTATATATTATTTTACCTGCAGTTCCCAATCCTGTGGGAAGAGGCATCCTCAGAGAGCCAGCAGAGTGCTTCAGACGCTCCTTAAGGGATTTCTGCACCAGCTCCAGAGTGCAGTCCTGGTGCCACACAGGAAGCTCCAGACTCAGCATGCATTGGATAATACGATTCTTCTCATCTACTGTGAGAAGTCCCTTTTGGACGGCCACATATACCATGAAGGACATATCGATGTTGACTGCCTCTCCGTGAAGCAGTGCTGGCAATATTCTCTGTGCAAAACATGGAGGTTACACTTAATTGTGTGCAGATAATCTCCAAAAAGTAACTGCTAATAAAATAATATCTAAATACGTTTACTCTGTAACAGTAATTCACATTTAAAGTGAACCTATTATGCTTTTCTTTTTCATCACTTGGGTTGCTATATGCAAACCCTTAAATAAGGATTATTTTGAGCTGTGAGTTTTACAAAGATACTATAAAAGACTCCAAGAATAGAAGATATTGAGCTGGAAATTAACATAGTAGGTCCCCTTTAATGAGTGAATTCATACTCTCAAATATTGCTACAATATTGTTATAGAATATTGTTACAATAGAAAATACTACTTGACCATTTCTAACTCTGGGCTGATGAGGTGACCAAAATCCACCAGCCTGTCCAGATCATCCTCCCACAAGTTAGGAGCCAGTTCCTCAAGCATTGTTTCTATAGCGATGCGGATGATGGCTGTGGCGCTGTCTTCCTGTTCAGGCCTGGTCTTGCAAACCTGCAGCTTGGTATGCAGCAGTTTCCTGCCCTCAGTCTCCATCAACTCAAACAGGCCCCGGTGCTTCATCAGAGCCATCTAAAGTGTATCAGTAGAATAACACTTAATAGCTGGCAATAAGTGAAAGAGAAGACACACACTCTATTCTAAACTGGAATATCTAATAATAAACAATCACATGCATTGCATTGTTGTACTGTGGGAAAATGAATTTCAAAGATTCCCTCCAGACATGTTTAATAGATATAAAAGTATTTAATAGAAATACCAGATAAAACTTTCTTAAACAGTAAGCTGAAATCTTCTACATCACTGAAAGTATCAGAATGTGTGAACCTGTTCACATAATTTTCTTTCTTTCTTTTTTTTTAAATCCTTTAACTCAGTTTTAAAATAAGCATGAAGAAATCTTACCCCTGCGGAGCTGCACATACCATATCTGTCTGCACAGCATTGTGTGAGCTCCTTTGAGTGAAGGAACAACAAACAAAGCACATTTTTTGTGGGTGGGGGTGTCTTTAGTTTTTTCTTTTGCATGCTTCACAGCACATGGTGATAGACAGACACTAGAAACTATGAGGACTTTCAGGTTTAAAAGGAGCTGGCTTTCAGTAGCATGGGCACTTAAAGTTGTATATCTTATTAGGGATATTTTAAAATGTAGCAGCTTAAATCTAGGTTTTTGTGAGTAAGTAAATGCAGTAAACACTTCTGTGGTTAAATTGTGGTTACAAGAGGGTTAGTTGCAATGAGCCAAATGTCAAAACATCCAACTATGACACTTGAATCAGCTTTGTGTATTCTGTGTCCAGATGAGAAAATGGTAGTATGCATTATTGATGAGCAAAAAAAAAAAATTCTGAATAATATCAAAACACAAAATCAGTGGGAAAAATGAATTTAGCATTATCTCTTAAGAACAAGCACCATTTTCATTTCCAATATTGACAACAAACTTGCAGCAAGGGAAGTATCAGCTGTCTTATTGATACATTTCAGTGCTTTTTGGAATACTGTAGAAGTTGTACACAACTATTATCTTGTTTGCAAATAGTATGGATCTTGTTCTCGCCAGTTATTACTTCCTGCCCACAAAATATTAAAAGTCTGACACCAAAGAAGATCAACAACAATGGCTTGAACAATAAGATCATTCTACTGTGAGCTGCAAGCAAATTACATACATTTAGGAGTTAATGGGCTGATACATGCAAGACCATCAGGAAACTCATTCTCTTGATCAGCCATCATGCAGCGACGAGCACCTTTAACATCTCTGCCATCCCATTAGAGATCTGACGTGGTGGGAGAGTTTGGAAGAATGAGCAGTCTAAGAAGGCTGCCACTGGTGGGACATAACTTCCCAGCTTGTTTTTCCCGCCAGCAAAGTTGACTCCTGTTTTTGCCCCTACACTTGCGTCGATATAAGAAAGTAGAGTGGTCGGCACTCGAATATACGGGGTCCTTCGGCGATAGAGAGATGCCGCCAAGCCCACCACATCCAGACAAACTCCACCGCCGATGGCTACGATTGGCTCGGAGCGTCTGTCGATACCAAACTCATGAACTTCCTCCAGGATCTTGGTCACTAACTCCATACACTTGTTCTCTTCAGTGGTGGGCAGAGGGAGAATCTTGTAAACGACCCCTCTGGCTTTAAAGTACTGAGAAACCTGGGAGCCATACAGCTTATTGACATTTTCATCAATGACAACAAATCGCTTCGGTGGTTTGCAGTTACTTAAGGTGTGTTTAAGTTCTTCTTCTCCTAAGTGACCCCAGAGCAGTGTGTCATTCGTGGGATCCAGTATGTTTTTGCACTGAATAACTCTGTAGGTGAACACAACAGGGCTGACCACTGTCCAGGAAACCCCATGTTCTGACTTGTTCTCATAGCTAGAGATAATTTCACAATAAAGTTAAAAAGAAAAAAGAAAAAGAAGGGAAAAACATTTAATTGCCTCCATTCAAAACACCTGCTAGAATACTAACCTATACCTTCCATTCAATACAAATTTACACTTCTACCTCACTTTATGTGGGTAAATACTGTTATTTACTTGACTTATTTTGTTTGAAAGCTGAAGTTACATTTTGTATAAAAGCAAATGTGTAACATTACATATTAACACAATAATAACCACCATTCTGCAAATGAATGCATTTATTTTTAAATCATTTAAAAGTCAGAGGTTTTGACTTCTAGTTGCCCTACGAAGCAGTATATTACTTGAAGTACTATCCCAGTGACATGTGGGAATAATGCACAAAGAAGTATTTCAATGTGCAACTACAACTGCAAAATATTTACATTTTACAAAGTGCCCCAACTCCTTTAGAATTGAAATTGTGCCACAAAAACCAGTGGATTTAGATAATGCAGGACTAAAAAGTCTTTGGAAAATAGCTTTGTAAATGTTTTATGATGAAGGAAATGCATGCAAGACCTAAATAGATTAGACCTCAAACATACATCCACTGATGAGTAAGACCCAATGTAAATGTGGCTTTTTTTTCTGAAAAAACTCCAAGTACATTTTGTTTTGCAAATGTTTTTGTCTGTGTTAACAAGAACTTTCAATGCAGCACTTTGACAAGTCAGTATTGTTACATTTACTCTTAAAAACTAACTCAATAAACAACTATCAAAGCTGCTTTTTCTAGAGCTGCTTTTGTTATTGCCTATAATAATTACTCTTTAACCTACGTCATTAGCGCTAAAATCTGGTTTGACCAGCTTTAACTCTAAGTGATAACACAATCCAGCTACTCTTTCATTCTGACTAATAAGGTGCTGCATTCTGGTTGGTGTAATGAGGTGTTATAACATTGTTATAAATGAGACTCATCTACTTCAGTGTAGTCTGAACGGCAAAAGAAAAACAAAGAACTATTGCATGTGAAAACAGAAAAACCTCTTTAAAATTTTGAGCTTGTAGTGTTGAGAAAATATCATTTCAGGGCCTTAAAAGGTCTTCTTCCACCACTGCTGTACATATTTTGCATGGGTGACTGTAGCTTAAAATAGAAAGGCATTTCACTGCTCCATGGAGAATGCTAATCAGCATATAGTCAAAGAGTATAAATAGTGAACATACAGCATGACCGATGAGCACGAATATCTTTTAAATCATTATTTGTTTTTAAAGATCTGAGATTTTTCAGCAAAGTTTTTTAGTTTGTAAAACAACCTGATTAAATGTATTTGCCGATTACGGTTGGCAACTTGCCTGCTCCTATTGCACGTCACTGAGATATCAATAATTTTCCATTCTATACTTACATTTTAGCATCTGATAACTTTCCCTCTGCCAGCTGGAACTGGTCACTTTGTCGAATCCATGTTCCCTTCACTTGAACAAGATTAAACTTAGTTTGTTGTGAACAACTGGAGTTGTTATTTGAAATCATGTTCCCAGAGTCCCAGGCTGCCAAGTGTCTTCAGCCTACTATGTCTTTATTCATGCTAATGGCATACAGGGCGTCAGTGTGGAGGACATTACTCAACATAGCGTAAACCCCCACCCTACACTCCTGCATGCTGGACTGAGTCTCATGTTGGCATTTGGTTACTCGACTGCGTGGGGTGAGCATGGGATCAACTGAGGGCTATTTTCTTATTTTATTAATCTAACCAACTCTATTTTGGGGTGAGAAAGCAGTTAACAACTTGATGAATGTGATGACTCTAAAGAATGTTTGTGTCCACAAGTCTGCAAGTCAAAAATTCAAGGCAAGAGAGATTTTTTTTAGCATGCCTCTTACATTTACATACCCAGCTTTGTAAGTTCTCCTGTATCCTGGCAGGCACCACAGCAGTTACAGTCCATTTGTTTGAAACTGCCCCCCTCCTTTGGATGGCATGATATATTTGTGCATGGGAAAATCGTGGCTCAGACATGTACCTTTTACAGAATAATTACCTCATGGAAATGACAATGGAGACAGGCAAACGTAAATGCTCCAAAGCAACCTGTTGGAGATAAAAAAGTAAAATACAACAAAGGAAATTCAAAGAAGGTATGTAAATTGCACGGTAGGAAATTACACCCTTTGAAAGTTGTTTCTACTGCATATCTCACCACAAACCATTGCCCCAATTACAATTTTAATAATTAACAACAGTTTCAAGCTGTTTAATTACAGCAACCATTCTTCCTTTAGTGCTACATAATCACTCTAGTGTCAGGCAGGTATGAATCATCAGAAAAAAAAAGACTGCTGCTGCTGAACTTGTCAGAACACGGGGAAAAGCTGGATCCACCCCTTTTTCTGCCACCCTAACTTTTCTCCAAACTGGTGCCAGATTACATATCCCACTCACCAACTTGCCCAACGTCTTTCCTTAAAGACCGCCCATCACAGGTGTGTTTCCTTTCGAGAAAGGATATAAAGAACAGAGGAAAGGTTTTTAATGCACAAACAATACAACTGTAAAACCATTAATGGGTTTTACAACCTACTAGCGAAGTTATTCTATCAGGCAGTTTGCAATATTCAAAGCGCCTGGGAGGTGCCATTTAAAAGTATATAATAGAGAACAATTGCTCAGACTCAACAAGCAACAGTTCATTTGCACTCTGTAATTTGGCTCAACTTTGCTGGGTTGAGTAGGTGATTAGGGACACTCTATATACTGTGCAGAGTCAAAACACTCCTTTTGCCACATTATTCAGTCATTCATTTAATGTCCTCACTTTATTGTTGGCATTTGTAAAAAAACAAAAATGCAAAGCACTGTTTCAGCAATGGCACAAGGGGCTCTATAACAAAGTTGCATGCTGTTCTTGTTAAAGGTGATTACCGGTATGTGCTGGTATTAATTCAACCAGTGGTTTAATCTGTAGTATCTTCATCTGCAGCCCCTCTAAGTTTGAGCACATCGAGTACATCATAATGCACACACACACACACACCTTGTGACAACACTCCTGATCCATCAGTAACTTCTAATCAAGAAGCAGCGCAACAAATCTGTGACGGCATACGGGACCAAACATCAGTTCAGTTACAGTATTACATCAACGGAAGGTCAACAAAAGCCACTTATCTAACCCCTTCATTTATTAAGTAAAGAAAGACAAGACTTGCATAAAATGCTCTTTTATGCAACATTTATTATCTTGCCTCAACCAGTGTTTCTAACACTACATTGGTTTTTGTAAACAACACTTGCTTATAGTATGCACTTGCATATATTTAAAACTGACATATCACAATACTACAGTTAAAAAAAGTGTCCTTACTGCTGAGAAGTTGAGCTGTCAGCATTTGAAAAAAAAATGCACCTAGCTTTAATTTTTGCATGTGAAACAATAAATTCTTCCCAAAATAACAATCAGAAAATCAAATCAAAGACACATACATTATTCACATATATCATGAGGAATTTATTATTCATAGAGATGCATTGGTTTACAATAATGGTAAATCTATAGTATCTACTCTTACAAGCTCAGTTAGAGCAAATTTCAATGTTGATGGAAGAGGTGAAAAAGACCAACAAGTATAAAGACGCTATGTGTTCCTTTGATTATACCTTAAATACAAATATATCAGATCATGTTGGCAGTGAACATTTTCATTTTTAAAGCAACTTTTTTTTTTTATTCCTCTACAAATTTTTATATACTATGACTACTAAAATAAAATCAGGTAGTGTGGCCCCAGCATAGCATTAAGTAGCTATAAAGAGTAGGACTATCATTGTGAAGTGCTTACTTCAGCCCCTTTAATTCAGCCCCTTTCAGACATGAACCATTAACCTGACGGCATTTTAACGTGTCAGCTTCATCTTCGTGTGAACATCTTGGTCACTTTTCTGTTGTAGTCACCACTGCAGTCTAGAGGTTGGACTAAATAACATTCACGCATTACTTTGAACACAGTGGAAGGTTGAATTCATTCAGTCATATTAAGGTTTAAGAATGCACAATTAATCAAGATAGTAGTGGTAATGCAACTAGAAACCATTTACCAACTGTTATTAAACAACTCAAATTTAAAAAAGGAATGCACTATTAACTCCCAGACAGAAAAAACCCCAAAAAAAACGTGAGCGACATGGCGGGATTAGATGGTACTGTGCAAACAAGAGAAACATGCAAAGCCAAAGATGACTACAAGGTCTGCCCAGCAAAACTAGCATGTCATAAGTCTGCCGCAAACATGCAGTCATTGTGGTTGGGGGTGACTGTTGAAAAGTAGTCAAATAGTTTCTAAAGAAAACAGAGTGATATTTTTGCTGAAAATGGCCCTATGCAATAAACAAGGATATTTTTATATGCCTAGATTTTTTCCTAATGAAAAATGAGACACACACACACACACACACACACACACACACAGTGCTTGTAATGAGTAAAGAGAACTAAACATTCCATAGGTGTGTTTGCACTTCACTTGAGCCAATAATAATACTGCCACCAACGCATATTGAATATTAGCGAATATTGCACACACACGCTCTCTCAAGTCACCGTCAGGTACTGTATGTGTGAAGCCATGAAGATGATTAACACATGAAAGTAATCCAGATATGAATGACTGATAAAGCCAACATTTTTTTTTTTATCCCATGTCTGAAAGGGGCTCATCACTTTTCCCTTGCCTTTGGCTCCTCTGCTCATTATGGTCCTTTTCTGTACAGATATATATATGTATTTTTTTTTTTTTTAAAAAAGAAGAAGATTAAGAAGAAGAATCACAGACAGACAGTTTCACAAATGTTGTTTGTGATCTCACTTAACTATACAAAAAACATTTGAGAGCTAGATTAAAAACAAAAAAATAAAGAGACGCTGATAAATACAGAAAGAAAAAAATAACGGAAAAAGATTCCAAAGAACAGAGTGTTTGGTTACGTAGATGAAGCTGAAGTTGTTGTTTTTTTTGTTTGTTTTTTTAATACAAAGTCACACTGGCAGCCTTGCCATTGAGAAGTTGGACTTCAAAGTCAGAGGGAAGGCACACGGTCGAGATGAAGGCTGGGCCTCTCCGGGCTACCGTTGTTATCGTCTCTGTTCATCTCTGGGCTGTGGCCGTGCTCGTCTGTGCTCTCCGGAGATTCATAGGGATAATTTTCGCTTATCTCCTCATCCTCCTGCTCTTCTTTAATGCTGGTTTGGTAAACACGGAGAACGAAAATGTGATCAGACTTTAAATAGTAGGTAATTCAAATGCACTGAAGAGTTCAGTGAATAGGGACACTTACAAAGCCTGTGGTGGGGACTGTGTTGCACTGCTGTCACTTTGGTATCCAGATCCATTAGCGAGAGCTCCATTCATCTGCTCCTGGAGAACATGAGGCAAGGAGTGCAATGGGATGCTGCCCATAGAAGCTGGGTTGTATAGAGAGTTGCATTCTAGACCACCACCCTGAAAAAAGAAATACTGTCAGAGGTGTATTTATAGCACTGCTTAAACACATATACTATGTTAGGATAATTCATTCATCAAACATCTTTTTATTTGTAATACAATACACACAAACAACAAGATAATTAACATTTCTCTGTTACCTGAAGGGCAGATCCAGCTAGGCCTGTACGGTTCTGGGCGTTCTTCAGCAGAGATCTATTAGCATATAAATACAAGAGCACATTATTACATTTGAGTATGAATACTTAAATGGTCTAAAACTATATTCATACTTCTGTCCTGGAATTTTACTGAAGGCAAATGTTGTTGAATGTGTAAATTCCCTCTAATATTCTTAAAAGTGTATTTGTTTGCAGAAGCTGTGTGCATGGAGCTGACTTAAGAGGGATTCAGAAATGCAAGCTCATCTTAAACGCACATTTTTAACTGAAATAGCAACAGTAACTAAGGGTGATAGTGTTAAGTTACATTTCTCTCGATCTGAAGGAACTACGAGTACTGCCAAAATATACAATGGCGCTCCAGGTCTGTTTACTAAGCAAAGTCCACAATAGCTAAGAGTTTGAGTTTTTTTTAGCATTTAATCATTTAACATCTGCAATTCTAACCCCCCAGTTTTTTTCCATTTTCATCATAGCACAGTCCCAAGCCTTTAAAACTCCATGACCTGTTGACAGTAAATACTCTTTACTTGTGAGGTAAAGCTACAAGGTCAAGTTCCTTGATGCCAAGCGTCTGACTTCTAGTAACATCTGAAAGTGCATGGCCGTCACGTCTAAAGTGTACATACCCGTTACCAGCAGCTTTCTGGGGCCGCCTCCTGTGAAACTCAATCTCATCTACTGTCCACACGGCTCCCTTCACGTTCTCCAAACGTACAAAGCATTTATGGAGACTGAGGTTATGTCTGACTGCATTCTGCAAAATATAAGAAAATCACACATTTAGGAACTCCACACTTCAAGTAAGGAATTAGCTTCTTTTCCCGTTTCAAATTGAAATCTTTAATGACATTTATTATACAGTATATAAATATCAATACCTTCCAAGTAGCTGCATTACGCCGGAAATATGCAAAGTTTCTTGTGAACCAGTTGTAGATTTCATTTAATGTCAGCTGATTGCGAGGTGATTCAAATATAGCCTGAAAGAGACAGAACATGTAAGAGAGGCTCCAAATAACAGAAAAGATGTAGTGATCTGCTTTACGTGGCTGAAAAAAGTTCCACATTACCTGTCTGATGAGAGAGGCGTAAGTAAATGGAGGCCTAACTTCTGTGCTCAAGTAGAACTCCTTATTATCAATTATATCTGTGTAAAGACATTAACAAGCCATATTTACACATATGCACAATAAAAGTGAAACATATAGCAAATATTTCCAATTATATCTCAGTAGAAGCATATTTCAGCACTTTTGCCCCATGAAAACATTATTAATTAAAAGCTGTGACTTGTGATCTCACAGTTACCTTGGCTTACAGAGCGGCTGTATCGCCTCCTTACAGGGGTTCCAGTGAACATGCTATTGGGAGTGAGAACTGAGGGAGATTCGGAGAGTGGTGTCAAGGGTGTGGATGGGGCCGTGGCACTCTGAGAAATGCTCATAGGAGGAGGGCCTTTGGGCAATGTTGCCTGGGAGAAAGATGCATTAGACACCAGATTAACCTGAAGAAAAAAAGAACAGAAAACAAAGCAGTTAAGTCAGCAAAATGTTGGTGTAACTAAAAGCAAAACACTATTTATTTTAATTGAAGGAAACAGCTGTGGCAGGTTCTTACAGGCTGTGCTGCAGGTTTGGGTTCAGAGGATTTCAGATGAGCCATCATAGCCTGCAGTCGTTCTTTGTCCTTCTTCAGCTGTGTTAAAAACGAAAGGCAAAAATAGAAGTTTATGGATGGTTAATTCTGTGTTACATGACAATGTGAAGTTTGGTGTGGAAACTACTTCTTTCCAGGCCTCCTGAGAGGTGTAAATATAAAACGCTGGTGTGAAAACACACCACAACTGCAAAAATTTTCACATACACTTTGAGAGTTAAAAAAAAAAAAAAAAAAAAGACTCAACACAACACTAATCATCATAGTTGCATTTCATTTTTTTAAAGTTAGAGAGGGAAAGGGAAAACGAAGCAACAAAATCTAAAAGTATTAGGTAAAAGAAAACATGTTGTACCTGCAGTTCTAGCTGCTGTACCACTTGCATCTGTACACGACATTGTGCTGTACTCTTGTCATCCAGTGTGTGTTCACTGTTTAGATGTCTGCAAACAAGAAAATTCAAAATCATGGCATGCTTCAGGGAAACAATGTCCTGCACAAACAGGAGGGAGCAAAACAAAACAATGCTAAAGTATGCTTCTGTAATGCAGCAAAAAAAGCACTCACTGCTCCTCACCAAAACATTAAATATACTATATCATTGCTCATATGATAAATATATTACTTTATCATTTATTGCAATGGCGCATCCTTGTATATCCAAGTATGTATGAATGAACACCAGTTTAGAGGAATGCTAGATTTCAACACTCACTTGAGAAATGCCTGAAAGTCCCCAAAGACCGTCTCACAGCCAGGCCATTTACACATCCCATTTCCATACAGAGGATGGCTGTTCTGTGTATTTTCATCCAGCGGACCACTGCGAAACACATAATGCAACAGAGTGAGTGCACTGAAAGCTAGATACAAATAAATGAAAAAACAACTAAGGTTTAGACAAGACTGGAAATTTCAAAAGCACCTGTCTTTTCTCTTCAGAAGAGTTTGATGACCATTGGTGGTAGATTGTTGACTGGAAGACTCTCTGGTGTCTCCACCAGCTGACAGGATGCTACCATTCTCACAGCCTAAAAGTGCACATGTACACTATAGATAAATTGTTGTATGATACAGTGGGATATTACTGCATTTTACAGAGAAAAATTTCCTCGAGATGATTAAGATCACGATAAAAAAAAAAAATCACTGTTTACTTAAAACCTAACATTCTGGCAATCACTAGCAAAAACCAACCACTGTAACTGAAAACAATCTGTTTAGGTGTTTGAGCTCTGCAGTAAATGAATCTGCAACAGGGAGTGTTAGACACATACCTGGGGGTGTAGCTGGGCTGGTAGGAAGCACAGACAGCAGGCCTTGCCTCTGAAGGTTGAGGAGGTGCTGCTGCTGCACCTGAAGGAGCTGCTGCTGGATGGCAATCTGCTGGGCTGTCAGCTGTGACAGAACATCAGTCAGTGAACTCTTTATCTGTTGCAATATTGTAATTGCCAAATGAACTCTTTCTACTGATTGTTTGCATTGAAATGCAACTGCAAACTGAAATAGAACAAATCTGAGCAAGAACAAACCCACACTTGCTGCCTTGTGCACTCAGACAAGCGTAACTTTATCTTACGATTTTCTATTAAGAGCCAACAGAAAGTACATATTGTGAGTGGCAATGGATAAATGATTTTAGGACAGACTGATGATGCCTTGCTGCTATACAAATTCATGCACACAAGCTGTGTGGCTTTTGATAGTAAATGGGACACACAAACACACTTGCTGGTACCAAAGTGTGTACTCAAGTCCACAAGGCTTTCAAGTGTAAATACTGGGAAAGAGCAACGTATACTTTCTGAAGATGTGACGCATATAAAACATATAATCCTGATATATTTAGAGAAGAAACAGTATACAGCAGCCTTTAAACTAATTGGGAGTCATAAAAATCGTTCACAGCTTATAAAACATCAGATATAACCTCAATCTGCTGCTGTTACAGCCTAGCTTTAGTGCTGTTTTATACATCAGTTACAATCTACAAACACAGAGCTAGAACTTGTAAAAGTATTATTCCAGGTAAAACAATATGAGCTCTTGGTAATACCAAATACCCTAATGTTGATATCTATACACAGTGGTCTCTATAGCAAATAAAAAATAACGCTTAACAAACAAATCTTACCTCTTGACTAACAATCCCAGCATTCTTTTGCTGCAGCAGCTGTATATTAAGCTGCTCTTGCTGATTCTTGAAGACCTCTTGAATTTGTTGCTGCAGACATGTTCATACAACTGGAGTTAACCTCACAAATAAATTGTGCTCAGTGTAGAAGAGGAAAAATATTAAGCATACATTACCTGGTGTAACATGAGTGCTTTCTGTTGCTGGAGCAAGGCTTGAAGCTGTTGGGGACTGAGGACTTGTTGTTGTGATGTCTGCTGCAGCTGCTGTGGAGCCTCTGCTGGTGGGGTCATCATGGACAATGACACTGGAACCTTCATCAAAGACAAAATAGAAAGGTTAAAGTCTATACATGGGACACAAAAACATGAGGAAATCAAGCCTGTGAAGGACATACTGCTGCACTGACAGGCAAGTATAATAATACACAAAGGATGTCTTTTTCTATGGTTGTGCATACATGCTACAACAAATCTATGCAAGTTCTAACCATCTGTGCACTTACATGTAAACAAAAAAGTTTATTGTTTTTGGCCATATGTGTATTTTCCCATCCGACTTCTTCACAAGACTGTGCGCTGCTCAAACAAAGCATGTCTGTTTAGGATCACCCGATTGCTTGGCCAATCCACATATAAAGCAATTTTCTTGTATTATCTGAAGTTAATGCTTTGTAGCAGAAAACTGGCCACTAAAGGGACATACTGTCAAACCTACTGTTGTGCATGACTGCACCTCTAATTGGTTTACTTTGTAAATAAAACTTCAAATAATAGCGGAAAAATATGACACATTCCTAAAATCCATGCTGACATTTTCGCATGCATTGTCTGAAATGCAAAGATAATTCATTTTTGGTATCGTGTATAATTTTTTTTTTTTTTAAAAGGGACGATAGTGCAAATGAGAGAGGCTGTATTTCACAGTTCTTAAATGAACTGGATGTCAATTACAATGCCTAAATCAGTTTTTTTCTAATAAATCAAAATCAATTTGTCAGCAAACAACTGGAGCTACACACACACCTTGATCAAATTAAAAACAATATTTAGAGTTACTCACAGTACTAGTATTGTTTGTTATTCCCACAACCGTGGTCAGTCTCTGGGAAATGGTTTAACAATCATTTCAGCCAAAAATGTACCCAACAAAAACAACAGCAGCACTGGATGGCTTAGGGGAATTAGAACTCCATCAAAACAACAACAACAACCAGTACCACAAAAACAACAACAAACATCCTGTGCTAGGCATGCAGCAATTACCACACCCTCCCCCTCACTGTCAAGCCTCACAGCTCAGGGGATGTTTACAGTAAACATAAACAGAGTAATCAAAATTGCACAGAGATATAAATAATGAATAAAAAAGCATACAGAGCCTGTTTACGAAAACAGAACTTGAGATTCGTATTTTAATTAAGGTCTGAACCACAAACAAACATTTCTCTCCAAGGCAGAGTCTGTTTTGAATCGGGTAAACAAACTGACAGTGAATTTCACAGAGGCTTTGGGCTAACAATAACAGATGACTGCCTCTTAGTTTGTCCTTTCTTATGAAACTCAATGCTGCAGAGGTGGCCATCAAAGCAATGAAAACAGGTCTATCCCATAGACAGAGCCAGTTGGCCCCTCTATTTTTCTGTGGACACCATCAACACAACAACAGCCTTTGCCTAATCCCTGTTGCCATGGTAGCCAGCAAGTCCAAACATCTTCTGTTGTTGTTATTGTTGAAAGTCATACCAGTGAGCAACTGAGTGTAAACACAGATCTGTTCCCGCAAGACTGGTCTTGTGAACTCTGAGATGACTGACAGCAAATAGAAATGCTAAAAAGTTGCTGAAAAACAAACACAGTATGCTTCCCTTTATGAGATGTATTGCTTACTAAAATGTCCTAATAGATGTGGCTCAAAAAAGGAAACTCAAATGAATTCAAGTTTTAAAAAAAAAAGCTTTAACTCATGCATAGACATACAGACACAATTTAACTAAGCACACAAATTGAAAGAAACAAGCCTTCTGTCACCACAATTTTACAGAACAATTTAAAAAAAAAAAAAATTAGTTCAACAAACCTGATAATCTCCATTGAAACGTTTATCTGGGCACTGAAAAAAGAAAAATACTGCTCAGCAACAAGGCTCTGCCTCACAATCTAACACAGCCTCTCTAACCTACATGATGTGAGCGTGAACAAAACTAACAATGCAATACTGATCCCTCTGCCAAACAGGAGTTATGCTCTCCATTCCCATTCTAAATCTCAGCACCAGCTCCCCCATCCTTGTGCTCCCCTTCAGAATAAACATAAAATACTGCAGATTGCAGAAACAGAGACAAATAAAACAAGACGGTCAGGGTTTAGGTTTACGTGCTAAAAAGGCAAAACAAAGAACCTCAAATTATCATATAGCAATAAGCTGTGCACAGAGTTCGATGGCATCATCTACCTGGTATGTCCAAATAAGTGTGTGCCGCTTGGATACCAGGCTAGTTATACATAAAATCAAATCCAGAATAAATATTCACGTGTAGAGAAGAAAACACATCTGCTTCAATTACAGGACAAATTTGTAACATTGTGGACAAACATCTTGACACATCCCCAATACAACTCCATGGTTTTGTTACAGAGTAGCACATATACACTGAAGAGAGAAAACATTTAAGCATTTCTGAACAGAATGCAACTTGCTTCAGGGCAGCAACAAACAAATGATTATCTCTTAATCAAGATTCTGAAGCATTTAGTGGTATCTCCATGTCATTTGCTTGTTAGAATAGAATAGAATAGAATAGAATAGAATAGAATAGCCCTTTATTGTCATTGTACATGTACAACGAAATTTTGGTCTAACAGTGCAATATCCAAAGATAATTATCCAGACCAACCCATTAGTTGGTGACCTATATTGGTATATTTATTGATTACATATATCTGAAAAAATTTCTTGGGGAAAATAGTTGGAAATAGTGTAATTATCGGGTCAGTTACATATTAAAGCAGCACTGACTTTAATTAACATACTCTCAGACCTGTCTGCAGCACATGTCACAAAGTTACAGATTAATCTGTAAATCACATTGCAAACATACAAACAAAGAAAATAAATTAAATAAATTAATGGATAATTGTGATCCATTAATATTGTCATATCAATAGATAGATAGATAGATAGATAGATAGATAGATAGATAGATAGATAGATAGATAGATAGATAGATAGATAGATAGATAGATAGATAGATAGATAGATAGATAGATATTCTGATGTGCTGAACAAATGCAGCTGAGAGTGACTGACCCTGGGTGCCTCTGGAGGAGGAGTTTGGCTACTCCTCAGTCGACATTCATTCTCAGTATGATTCCCGTTCTCTGTCTGATTTGTTTGAATGGTGTGGCTTGTTGGATCTGACCGAGACTCATGCATCTGGACTTCTATGACCTGTAAATGAGGGGGGGGGGGGGATATGAACCATTATAATACATTTAGGAGGGCAGACAAGGTGAATGCAACTGTCTGGACACCTTTGTCAAAGCTAGTATTTCACAAGATAATAAGAAGCCCATTCTTCAGGATAACTTAAGCAGTATTCAGCAGTCTTTAAAATTACTATGCTAGAGAAACTCAACTTCTACCAAAGTCAAAAAGTACTTTGTTACAGCCCTACCCTGCAATACAAACACGCTCTTCTACAAGGGAGAGAGAAGGACGGTAGGTCTATTTGTTGAATAACTGAGTGCTGCCATGGCTACTGTAAACACAGGGGCCCTGGGTTCGTGTTTATGTGCAAACATATCTTCCTTCTGGAACAATTTACCATTAACCAGGTGGTGCCATAAACGGCTGTGGCAGGTAGTACAATGCACAAGTAGGCTTTTATGTATACAGCTTGGGAGTGTTTGAGTCAAAAGCCAAGCAGCATAAACAAAGATAAATAAAGTAGGCAAACAACTATAAGCAGATGGAAAGCTACACAGAAAACCCGTAATGAAACAGACCACGCAGCTTCAAGGATAAAGCCATTATTTTCAGCAATACCCACAGCCACATATTCAAGTCTGTTTAATCTGTTAATCAAATCAATCAGTTAGGCACGACTGAATGTCAATGTCAACATTTTGGAAACATCTGACAGACAATCTGATAAGATTACATACACTCAGATAAAGTTGTGAACAAAATAGTAGCAACACCTTGCTTAGAAAAAGAAAAATCTTTGAAAACGTGGGGGTTCGTAGAATAGAAAGCTGTGTCTAACAGTGGTGATGTGTCATTCACTGACGAGTCAAAACTTGCTGGTAAAAAGTAGGTAATTCCTACAATTTATAACATTAAACATAACTGATTAAAACAGACAGCTGTTGATGAGACATCCACAGTTTGCTTCTGCTTTCAGGATTAGCTCTGTAGACAGAGGGCAGTGCTTCCAGTAAAAAGCTTCTTTTTTTTGTCTTAAACAAGGTTGGGGGTTGCTCTTAGTTTTAAAATCCAGGCCGAATATAGTGTGATTTCCTCACAGGTTTTGTTATGCATGCAACAAAACAGAATTTCATCCAACTGTGCTGTAGTGCCAGCATTTTTGAGATGGACTGAACAGCAAGTGCATTCATTTTTACTGGTCTTGCCTCAAAGGCAACTTTCTAGTAATGAAAACCAATACTATTTTTTTTACGTAAGCAAACACTGCAAATGGGCTTTTCATAAAGAAATAAATCCTGTACATGAATATAGTTTGACTAATTCCATGGATGAACTACTATGTCGTATCAGTAAAAGTCAGTAACTAAAGCTGAATAATATACTCTTTAACTGTTAACTTATGTAAGAGTGATACTGACAAAGCTATATGATACCCATTTTCTCAGAATTATATTTAGTAGACTGCTGTGAGAAATCTATAAAAGACACATGCATGTGCTTAAAAAACGAGAGAGAAAAAGACAGTGCTGAGTTTTGATTTTGTAGTGGATTTGAATCTGGGTGGAACCGGGTGGTAGTCCTTTACATATGGATCTTACTTTCTAAAGTGACTTTTCTTTTAATCTTCATGCTAAACCTGGGGTAGATTTTATAAGCCTAAAAATTGAGCCTTGCTGTGGTGCAGAAACCTGGTTTCCTCTCAGACCAGTCGAATGAATTGCAATTTGCTGAAAGGTTAATGTGGATTTTTATCCATTTGTGCCAGAAAATGTTGCTAGCATCAGCTTCAGATCAACAAAAACAAACAGTACATTTTAACATAGTATTGTTACATAATATCGAACTTCCACCCGGCTACACATAGTATTGTTACTTAAAATGAATTACAAGGCGCTTAAATCTAACCCATTACAATTTACATGTACCAGCTGAACCAGTTGCTAAGTCTAGGTTTCAGTTTGCTTTCGTCTACGAGGTACGACTGCCCATCTTAAGTATAAGCATTCAAAGCGATAGGCTGGTCTGTGCAAGACATACGACTGTTTTAATAATATAGTCATTCCACATTTAACAAGCTGAGGTTGTATTGTCTGAAGTTAACTCAGCGTCACGCCTAACTACATCCAGAGCGCAGGGCACAGCCGAAAATTTCAACACCCACCCAACACCTAAAATATCAGCTTAAAAAGACAAATGAACGTTATCTGAAACAGACATTATTTTGTTAATTAAAGCAATGTAATTATCAATGAGAACGGAATCGATATCCGTTAACATCACCACTGCAATCTGAGATTTCCGTTAAGGACTTGAGCCATAAGCTAATATAAAACACGCATCCGGAGAAAACGGGAGGTTAGAAAGTCTGCATGTTAACTATACACATGACCTAGCCTTATCGAATAACAATAAATAACAGGCAGAAAAACGGCCAACACTGCGGGAAGCATTTTCCTTCAAAGTAGCTGCTACAACAAAAGCTAACAGCAGTCTTGACGCTAGCTTGCAAGAAACGTTTCTCTCTCCTCTTCGTTTCGCTCCCCACGCTAATATAACAATACATGTAATGTTACATTTTGTGTTCATTTAATGGGTGAACGCGCTAGGGTGAATTAACGCTTACTCACAGAATTATGTACACGCGGATAGTCTTTGACTCGGGGTGGTGTCTGAAGCAGATCCCTCGGAGCAGTGCCTTCCTCGGTACCGAGCTAGCCACAAGTTGCTAACAGAGGGCGTGGCCTAGGTAAAAGTAAACAATGGTGACGTCAGGTTCACACGCGGACTGTTTGAGAGCGGCTTAAATTTTGACGCATTTTATCAGGAAACAAAATCATAGTTTCTTGTCCATAGAAGAAATAGTCTCCATTCTGAAGTACAGGTCCACGGCCTATTTATACAAATGTGAATATTTAAAATAAAATAACAAAAAATAAATAACCCACTCTTCGAATATTATCCAAAAAAAAAAAAAAGAAAGCTTATCAACGTTTGCTTGTATGCACTCATTTTATAAAGTCTGCATAGGTGGCTTCAAGTGTCAATCAACAGAAAAAACTTCTACTGTATCAGAATTTAAAGGATATTTAAAAATAAATAAATAAATACAGTTTTAAACTGGATTAGTAATAATCATATTGTTTTCGTAGTATATGTGACAGGATGTGTTAATTTATGTAGTTTTTAACCATTAGCATGCACTGAGGTTACTCAGTCTAGTGCAAAAGGGCGCTATTTCCACTTTCTCTGTTGAAGGTAGGTTCGCCATATATTATTTTAGTACGTTCTAAATGTCGATTAATACAAAATTCTGTCTCAGTACTTTTGGCAGGGCTGTTAATATGGACCTTACGGGTGACAAAACTCCGCAAGGCTTAATGATAATCGCAACAAAAACGCCAAATCTTCAGCAAAGACAACTAGAGTTAAGAGATGAAAATGGACCCTTCTATTTGCATACCCGTGCTTCTATGTGACCGCAAGAGGGAGATATTTTACCTGTGGATGGCATGAAATCGGATCCATAAGTACATTTGATTTTTGTTTCTTAAGAAACCGACAGCCACGTTACAAATGAAAAAAATAAAAATAAAAAACGAAGTAGTTTATCATTTTCCCCCCCATTCGCTGTACCGTAGGGTGTAGGGTTAAGATAAGATAACCTTTATTAGTCCCACACGTGGGAAATTTGTTTTGTCACAGCAGGAAGTGGACAGTGCTCTGCATATATTACAGTACCTTAAATGCTCTGGCAGTGATCTTTGGCAAGAAGAAGGGAAGACACTTCTAAAACATGACCTTTTCTGGGACTCCTGTCGACAGTGTTTTTCTATTATGATAGCACCTAAAATTTCAGTATATTCTTTCATATTCAGTTTAATTAAACTATAGCAGAAAAGTATCAATAAAAAGAAAGAAAAAACATGAAAGTTTGAACATTTTTATTTCTTTTAAACATCATCATACAAATCATACAAACAGAAGACTTTAACAATGTAAACTGCTGATGAACACAAGGCACCATCCAAGATCAACAATCAGTTACAAGGTCTGAGATCTGCAATGACTAGTCAGCTGTACATGTGCAAGGAAACGCTATTGTTATTCTCTTATCCTACAGTATGTGCTCTTAACGTTACTATAAAAACGAAACGTTACGGGTTAAAGAAAGCAATTTTGGCAAGTGCTATATTCATCTAGCAGAGTACTGAAGCTGAGCCACATTACAAATACGTCAACATTTGATTGATAAATGACAGCAGCAGTCTTTCTGTTGGTGTCAATGGTAATTTTGTGGAAATCAAGTCAATTGTATGAGTATTGCAGTATCAGTTAAAAAAGAAAAAAGAAAAAAAAAAGCTCTGTTGAAAAGGCGCCTTTTGTGAGACATTTTAACATGAATTTTGACAATGCTTAAACATGGCTGATTTTAAATTGCACATAGGTTTACTCATATGACACCACAGAGGCAATGAATTTTCGAGAAACTAAAACCACCTTAGTACAACAGAAATAAACTATCACTAATGAACTTTTTTCCTGTAGTTTTGGCATTGCTGCTACAATAACATCTCTTCTTAAAAATATTTAAATTGGCTCCAAACAGCAACAGCTTCTTTGTGCCCTCGTGATAGCTTTCTCTGTGTTGTGTATTTATTGGTCATATTTTTCTGGGGGCAGTTTTATGTACTTCAGACTTAAGAGAATACATAAAAACATTGCACTTGATTAGATAGGTGACACAAAACCAAATTGTATTTGGTCTCAGTTACCACAACTCCATATGCTGTTAACTCCAGAGGGATTATGAGACGTCTTATATACACACAGTACAAAGTGCTTGATATGGAGCAGAGGCTTAAATAAAAATGACAACCACAACACGGCAAATTTCCTACAGAATAGAAATTATTGCATATATTTCTCAGCATCTACTCAAGGTGTCTTGTGCACCAAGGTCACTTTATTGTAACACTAACATATTCTTTTCCCCATTCTTCTTATTCTACACAAGAAAAAAAAAGTGCAATTTATATTCACATAGTCGCCTTACAGAATACTAATTATTCATCTTGTCCTGAACAGACAACAGTATTTTCTTACTGTAATTTACAAAAAGATAAAATTGTTGGCTAGAAAAGCTGTGTAATGTGTTGTTAATATAAAGGTTTGCTTGTGATACTTTCTTTGCTCAAATTTGCCCCAAAATTAGATGTAGTTCAAAGACCTAGCTTTTTATGTTCTTGGTAAACTACACAAAGTAAGCTAGAATACATCTACACAAATTACTGTTTTGGTTACAATTCTGTAAAATTGTGCAGTATTAAAATAAAAAATAAAAATAAAAAAATACTTAAAACATACAAATACTCCTGTAGACATATTTTAACTAAAATGGCTTTACTTTAGACTAAAACAATGATATTTTTTATCATGTATGACAATAATACTTAAAAGATGTGAAATTTCCTTGACTTTGAGGCGTTATACGTGAAATACATTGAGGTAATTAAAATGATACATGAAGCAAATCGAATGCTCCAAAATTTGCCCCAGTATTATCACACCCCCCCCCCCCCTTCCCAAAAGAAAATTAAAACACGTTCATGAGCAAAACAAAACAAAACAAACCCACACAAAAAAAGGTTCTTGAGAGTTGCTAATGTCTTGATCTACCTCCTTCGAAAGCATGGTGCTCCTCGTGGGCTGAAATATAACAGAAGATCTTATCACATCTCATGATTTCAGTCATTAAAAATGATAATACCGCACCCAAAGAAAAGAAGAAAATACTCACGTTTATAAAACACCGCTTTAAAAGGTACTTGTGGAAGGAGCTCGTTGATCCTTCCTATGATGTTTGACTCGCTAACACAAGAAGCATTTCCATTCCAGACCTGAACGACATCTTCTCTGTCTCTTATACTAACGCTGACTCCAACTACTTCATCCTCTGTAAAAAATAATAATTATTAAGCATTTCTGACTCATAGTGTTTGCAAGAGATATAGATATATCTCTCTCATATATAGATAGATAGATAGATAGAGATATATATATATATATCTCTATCTATCTATCTATCTATCTATCTATCTATCTATATATAAATAAATAAATAAATAAATAAATAAATAAATAATCACAGTCAAAAACATTTAAAAGAATTTTACCTGCAGCACAATAATCACTGAACTGCTCTCCAATAATAGCCAAAAGCAACTCCTTCCACACAGCAGACTATAAATGAGAAGACAGCTTTATTTAATGATCATGAAAGTAGATAGCGTACAAAACAAACGCTTAAATGTGTTGTAAAACTTACAGTGCATTCTTTGGGTACTTTCATTTTCCACACACCACCTTTGGCATTGCTTTCTTCTTCCCTGTATGCAAACAAGGAAGTGCCATTACAAATGATAAAAATGACATCATGTGAAAACAAATGTTGTTCTTGAGGTTCATCTCACCAGAGTGGTTTTCTTTCTCCTCTCATCAGATGATAGCTCCATCTCAGCGGCAAGCTGGAGACCCCAGGTATGTTGTTGTAAACTCTCCAAAAGTTCTACTCCAGAGCAAAGGTGAACAGAGGAAATGGGTCATTTTATTGAACCATTTACCAACACACAGAGTACAGACATTTGGCCTTGATGATATTTTGCAGTGGCCAAAAAGAACTTCCTCATTACTCTTATCTACACACACCCACTGATAAACTGGCATTCCTATTACAAGACGCTTAGTCAAGAGCTGAGAGTACTTTGAATAAAATTATGAATTGCTTTTAAATACAAGGACATCAATCATAAACATTTTAAACACCAACCACCAACAAATGTACAACCACTTTGTGTAGTCATCATACCTGGACAGTCTCCACAGTGTAGATTTTCTTCAAGTTTGACTCACACTCAGCTGCTGTTGTTCCTGGTAGAGATCTATCATGAAAAGAAAATCAGATTCTACCTTCTTTTCTTTTTTAAATTCAAGCTTATAAATATCTCAGATCAACTAAATAAACCGTTTTTCTGAGCTATATTAATCACATGTGTCCAAATCATGCCCTTTGAGCAGACAGGATGGGGTAGAGAGTTTTTTTTTTTTTTTTTGGGGGGGGGGGGATCAGATGACAAAAAACGCCAGTAAACAGTAAACAACACTGACCCCGTTTGAACACTGCACCCTCTGATTTGTGCACACAGTGGACGATGGGCTTGTGTAACTGTGTTGCTTACTTAGTGTGATTACTTAGTGTCAAACTAGAAACTTTATTGAAAAGTAAAAGTAAATTTTACTTAAACAGAAGTAGTGACTCACTAAACAATAACAATCACATGAGCAGCAACAGAATAACACCTGTGCTAATAAGAACGTACAGTGACCTTATCTGAAATCACACCGAGTTATTAATATTCAGGTAGCCAGTCATAATTACACCCTTTGCTTATTTTAAGATCCTTCCAAGAAGAGGAATTGTTTATGTAGGTCAGACAGGAAACAGTTGGCAGATAAGCTGCATCACCATTACCAAAAATTTTGTATGTGTATCTCGTGCAATGTTCTTTTCTGATTAAATAAAGAAAAAACAACAACAATCCGCGTTTTGCTGTTAAGATCACTTGTTATATTATCTAAGCTGCAATGCCTGACTTACAGTAGAGGCCTGATAAATTCATTTCCCCTCTTTGTTCTCCATAAGAGGTCAACAACAAAGAGTTCACCCAGACAACTACAGCAACTGCTAAGACAAGCGGGAGTAGGTGAAATTAAACAGTTTCTTACCTGTCGAGCCAGAATGTCCACGGAGAATGTAAAGGCAGGGTGTCATTTCCATTGTTATTGTTATTAGAAATCCCTCCCAAATTTCTGTCACTGATATGAATGTTGTGCTCCAGCAGACTCGGGCTGGATGATGAGCTCAGTTGTAATGCAGCTACTGGAACTGCCATCGTTACCACTGAAAGCCAAGTGACCACGTATTAAAAACTAGCCGATGTCTTGCTTTCACTGTTGCCGTCGTCCGCGGTGTAAATATATAGGCTCCTTAGGTAAAACTAACCACGATCAGCTGCTGACTCATTGGTCGCTTCACCGGTTTGCGCCGTCACAACACAAAACGATGACGCCCCGCTGACTGCCTGCGGCATCTACAGCGCGCCAGAGCGATCGAGAAGTTTCCGTCACGTAATCCTGCACATCCAGTAAATGAAAATATTAATACCTCCGCGGCGAGAATAACAAGTATTTTAATTTTAGCAACTTATTTCTTTGCGGGGGGTAGAGCTCTGCTTTGTTGATCTTCGCGTCTTCCGCAAATGTGAATACGTAATTGCTGACATGCGCAGTCGTCACTGCCACCAGCTTTGTTGGGTTGCTACCTGCTAACGTGATACTAACCTGCAAGTATTTCTTGTCTGTGACTGGCCACAGCAATGGACATCGACGCATTGTTGGAAGCGTTTCAAGGCAATGTTTGCAGTTGTTAAATGAGTTATTATTAGCTTAATTATTTCCTTTATGTTTGGTTTAATGCCCTGAGCAAAATGTCTCATGTTTGCTAACTACGTTATCTCGTAACTTAGCTTATCAACAACAACTAGCGTTTAGAAGAAGCATCTAGCGTCTCTGAATTCAGTCTCTGCATGATTTCACCATTTTAATGCTGTCTTCTGCATGCAAAAATTTCGTCTTCACACACTTTACACCTTTTTATTTCCCCACGGACGCTTAGCGATTATGTAAACAGCTAGCTTGATAACGTCACAACATGCTGCTAACAATAAAATGCTAGCTAACTAACTTGTGGGAACTTTCCATATAGTTAACTGAGAACGGTTTGGGGATTTTATGAAGTTGCACTTAATATTTGGTCTTCTTTAATAAATGTATTGTCTTTTGATGCAGCAGTAAATATTTTAATTGATGTCACTGTAATTTGGAGAAGCCTGAAACCAAACATTATCTTCTCAGGTTATTTTAAAAGTATTCAACTTTCATATTTAGTTCAGTGCAGCCGCATGCATTTGTTTTATTATCTTGGGGATCAGCGTTGTTTCCTAGCTTGTTTTAAAGTTATTAAAGTTAAACTTTCTTTTTTTTCCTCAATGTTGGCTTTTGCAGATTTTGAGAAGAAAGGGAAGAAAGACACCTGTCCCCCATTGGAGCAATTTTTGTGTCATATTGCCAAGACGGGGCAACCGATGTGAGTACCATGGGTACATGTCAAGAACGATGGCTACACCCATTTTCAAATTTTACACAACTGCACTTAACAATTTTACACTTTTCTTTTTGCCAAACAGAAATACTGACATCAGTTTTCCTGCAAATAAAATCAGCAGTGCCCTAGTAGATTTGTTTAAAGCAAACTTGCATTGTCTTACAGGATCCCATGGTCACAGTTCAAAACATACTTCATGTTTAAATTGGAAAAAGTCATGGATGATTTTCATGCTGCAACACCAGAACAGAGAGGACCACATAATCCCAATGTAGATATTGTCCCATTTGAAGAAATGAGGAAGAGGATCTTAAAAATAGTGGATGGATACAATGGGTGAGTTGAGATTATAATGAGCAATGGTAAACAAATCCTTAGTCACAACTTCAGTAGTGACTGAGTTTTAACCAATAGTTTTTATTATTGGTATTCTTATATGCTGTCTGTTAAATCAAAACATAACCACAAAAACGTTTGAGCATGCATTTTATATAAAAAATGTACAAGGTTTACTCATATTTTATTCTGCCCACTGTGTGCTGCACTGTGACTAACAGGGTGGGCAATATACCCTCATAAATTATATCACAATATTTTAAGAAAATCTGCAATAATGATATTTCTGATAGGTGGAAAAAATACTGAATTGCTAATTGAATCTTGCAGGCAGTGTGACTGCAGTGTGAATCTACTGAAACAAGATGCCAACAGCAGGCTTATAGTGCAATAGCAGTGACACAGTAGTATACCGAGTGTTTTCCCCTGGAAATTTTAATTAAAAGAATAAAAGAAGTGTTTAACAATACCCAAGGTATCTTAACATTATAACTCTTTGGGAGGTTGCACAATATTGTGATATAAAAAATGAACAATGGGATGTGATCTTGCTATCATATAGAGTACAACTAGCAAGCGCTCCAGCAATGCTGGATGGAGTCATTTGTTTACTTTTGGGCCTCACATCACCAACTGCTAGCATCTCCTGCTTAGTAGCCTGGGTGTATTCAACAGTGTTTGGTGAAGCAGATCTATTGATTCCACCTTCAGTGAGAATAGTTTTTGGGCATATTTTGCAAAGTAACGTATTTAGTTGGAAGCAGCCTTTTTAGGTTCTAAAATCATTGCCTTGCTCTCAAATATCTGTATTTGAGCAATTGGTGTGTGCGTGGGAACACTTTTAACACTTTAAAACAAACTATATGAAGTGTTATGTTAATAAGCAATCTCACTAAATTATTTGCATCATAGCTTGTGATCATTTATGACTGTGGCTGACCAGATACATGCAGATTATTCTTTTTTTTTTTCTCTCTCTCTTTTTTGCTGCATGTATTAAACTCTTACTTGCTTATACTCATCATCATCTGTTCCCTGATCCTAAATATTTCTCTAACTTTACAGAATCCCATTCACCATTCAGCGTCTGTGTGAACTCCTTATGGACCCTAAGCGAAACTACACAGGAACAGACAAGTTTCTCAGGGGTTTGGAGAAGGTGAGCAATAAACCATATTATCTTAGTATTTGAACAAAAAGATAAACAATATTAGCATATCAGAATGTAAATGTACATTTCATGGCTTGAAAAAAAAGCTTATATTTTTTTCTCCTTTTCAGAATGTAATGGTGGTGAGCTGTATCTACCCCACATCAGAGTGAGTACATTGGCTGTTAAGATTCTGTTTCCTTTGCTCTTCTGTGTGCTGTATTTTTCTCAAGCTGCTTCTGTTGACAGTAATGGTCCCCTGAGATTTTATGCATTATTATTGAGTCACACTTACGGCAGCCATTTAACAGCCAGTTACCTGTGCCTTTCTACCTCTTTAAAGGAAAAATGGGGCATCCAGTATAAACAGAATGAATGGGGTGATGTTTCCTGGCAACTCTTCTCTGTATACAGACAGGTGGGTGCAAAATGTCAGTGACTGATTTATACAAATTTGAAATTGCTTCATAAACTACTAACAAGTGGGAACATTTTAAAGCCGTATTACATAAGGACAACCACAGTATAGTAAAGACAAAGCTATCTTGCCTGTCAGAAATAATAGTTTGTTCTTTTGGAGTAGAAATGTGAATGGGCCAGACACACCAAAACCACTTAACAGACCAAAGCTGTCATTGCCAACATCACTTTCCACCAACGGGCTCCCTGATTGTCCAGTCAGCAAAGAACCAGAGCCAGCCACAGAGGAGGTGGAGGAGCAGTGCGTAAGGTAAGTTGTTTGATCTGGTAATATGTCCTAACAAGAGTGTTTTATACTCTTGACACAGTACTACACTACACTAATTCCTGCTTTTTAGTTTTTTGTTAGTTTTTTTATATCTCCTCTCTTGACCTCTCGTTTATAATTAGGTTTTGTCAAGACCCTGCCTTAAGAAAAAAACAAACAAAGAGCAACTCATTGGCTGGCATTTCAGTATATAATCTGTTTAACAGATTTTACTGTGTTTGTTTCAGTGAAACCTCACTATCAGAAGGTGAGATGACGCCAAATAGTGGGATAAAGAATAAACACCCAGAAGAAGAGGATTCTGATGGTGATAAGCAAGAGGTGAAGAGACTGAAATTTGATGAAACGGAGGAGAATGAAACAACAAATGAAAAAAATGAGTCGTCTTGCCATCAAGGGCCAGAGAGCTCGCCAGAGAGCTCGCCAGAGACACCAGAGTCTTCAAAACACTCCTGTGGTCAAGAATACAAAAGTGGAACATCTTGTGACACACCTAGTGTATCGGACAATCATGGTATGTGTTCATGATCCTTATTTAGGCTATTTTATGACTTCTGACACTACAGTAATTGATAGTGTCTTCATAATAGTTGCATTCTTATAAATCCAAATACACAGGGGCTTATACGTGTTACAAAAAAGACAACATAGATCTTTTTAGTACAGATCTCTTGGCTGTTGCCATTTCTCTGTAGTAGAACATAAATGCAAACTGACTAAAACCTAGTTAGCCTAAAGTTAAAGCAAGATTTCTGTGCCCTTCAAACAGGCAAATGATCTGAATAGTTTTGTGAAAATCTCTCACCTTATACCTTCTTAGCTTCTGATAAAGGTGCATTGATGTGTCTTTCCATATTAAAGTATTATTGCACTAGTCTTTAAATTGACATATTCAGCTGGATAGCCTACCAGTTAGTTGCCGCAGAATGTCACTTAAAACATCATGTTAAAATACCTTCTACTTTGCTTCCAGAGCCAAAAAGCACACAATCAGGACCCTCTGAGGTGGAAGAAGACTCATCTGAGGATACGGCTGATCACAGTCTGAAGAGCGATAGCACTGTGGACAAATCTGAGCAGCCTGTTCCATCAGAGGAAAGTTTTGAGCTGGACAGTGGGGAAGGAAACAGCAGCGATGGAGATGACTTAAGCAGTGACAAGCAGATACCCTCTTCCAGTAATTCACCAGACTTGTCAACAGAGGGCGTTGCTGGCATTTCAAAGAGTGCAGAGACTGCAATAGAGCCTGGGGAACTTGACTAACTTCAAGGCCTGTCTGCCATCTGACTTTTTTTTTCTTCTTTTTTTACACTGTATGATACCACACCAAGGGTATATCTGTAGCACTGTGGACCTGTAAGGACCAAGAGTGATGTGAACCTCTAGATTCCTCACAGAAGGATCTTTTTGTCCTAATCAGTTTCAATTCTCAAGGCCTCACATCACCTGGTCTTTAAACTGGAAGGCATGGATGTAAAAGAAGATTATGGAGACTGCCTTTTTCACTGTTGACTAAAAGTTTTTCTAATCTTTTTTCCCTGATTTTTATATCTGAACGTAATAATTGAACCCTAATAACTAATGTAACTGATGTACTCTGAATTTTCATTATTCATTCGGCATGTATTTCCATAAAGATATGTTTGATAGAGTTTGTTTTAGCCTAAGCACAGTTGTTTTGACTATCTCACTAATGAATGTGTCTCTTAAGGTGAACGAGGACACCTGCCATATAGAATGTGAAGCAATGCTTCACATATTTCTGTTTGCTTTTTCTATGAAGCACATACCGTAAATATATTTCTTATTAACATTATCTTGCACTTGTCAGCTTTGACCCCTTGAAGGATGTGGAAAATGTTATAGTTTTGGTTTTCATTCTATGAAGCCAGTATAAAACGGTATTGTAGTAACCAGTTTGGTTAGATAGAATATTGCTTTTGCTTAAGGGTAGCCATTTCTGCATCAAGCCCTGTAAACAGAATACAAGGTACTTTTACACTGTATGTATGTCATACCTTAGTTTACAGTCGTCACTTTTGATAATTAGGAATTTTTACAGTATGTATCAGTATGTAAATCAGTTTTTGTAGACTTGTAATAAATGTCCACTGCCTTCGTAAAACTGATCATCGCTGGAAACTGAAGGCTTGCGCTTGTATCATAGTATTCATGGAAAGCAATAAATGCTGAAATTTGAAGTGTACCGTACTTTGCCCAGCTGGTGTTAAGGGAGTTGCTTATCCGGGTTAATGTTAACACAACAATTGTGTCCAGGGAATTATTGTTTAGCTGCACTCAAAATGTTATGAGAATAGAAACATTTCCTGACATTATAAAATTTTAGCCCAGAGAAAAATACGAAATTTTATGTACAGTTGTTGTCTGTATCACCTATCTGTTGATATCTAGCATTTTAGTCACACTTGTGAAATCATTCCACTCAAACGTTCTGCTTTCAGCGATATATATGTCAATGTTAGCATAGTTTATTTATATGCTGGTGGTACACCATAACCTTAGCCAAAACATGAGTTTGATAGCATAGTGTTTTTCAACAGCCACATTATTAGGTGCAAATGTTTAATGTAAATGTCTTTGAGGCATTTGGACTTGGTCACGAACACTTGTTAAAGTTCAAAGCAAGTCTCAGAATAGGAAGAAAGGGTGATTTGACTGACTTTTGTTGCTAAACAGGCTGCTCTGAAACTGCTGATCTACTGGGATCTTCCCCTGCAGTCTTATAGTTTATAGAGAAAGGTATAAAAAAGAGAAAATAACCAGCTTGCAGCAGTTCTCTCTGACATTATTTTACTAAGCTAAAACTCTAGAAGTAACAATGACACACACACACACATACATACACATATATATATATATATATATATATATATATATATATATATATATATATATATATATATAATACATTACAGAAAACTGCCAGGCATGGGTGTAGAAACGGGTGATCAGCACAGGTAAAAGCCTTTGTACGATGACTGGGTGAGGGGGAATATCTCTTGTGTAAGACAGGTGTGAATCATTTTAATCGTGCAAGGATATCATCCAGTGACTCCTCAATGGCCTTGAAACCTCTAAGCTAAGATTATCACTATTCCTGTTGTCAGCGCATATTTTAGCCAGGAAGGAAATGGGCCAAGCCATGTTTTCACCTATAAACAAAAGATAAGATCCTGCTAACGCTGGTGTTCTATTGAAAAAGTATAGCTGTTTCCAAGTCTGCTTTCTACTAAAAAAAAAACCAAAACAACAAAAGCCTGCTTGATGTTTGACCCTTTTCCAAAATAGAATTTATATTTTGAGATATGAGGTGGATTTAAATGCACATCACTAGTGACAACAATTTTATTATAGGCTTCAGTAAGACTAGAGTGGGCATTCATAGAGTAATCAGGGTACCAGTTAATTACCTGGCACCTGAAGGTCAGGGTTTCCAGGGATAACTAAAGGACTGAGCTGAGTGAATTATCAGACGGGTCAGGAGCTTTCTATTTTGGAATAGATTACTTATTAGTCCACAGGTAATACTTTATTTTAATGTGCTTGACCTTTTGTTTGATCATTCTATCAATTCATTTGATTTTCCCCTCAATTATATAACCTCAAAAACTAAAATTTGAATTCTAGCTCTGCTTTGTAAAGCCTTAAATCACTCGATTCAAAACTTTTATACACTATACAGACTTTAGGCCTTAGCTTTGGCATTTTATGCCTTAAAGTAAATTTAAATCATATAATTAAATAATAATACATTTTAATTTGTGAAAATTGAATGAAATCAGAGATCCTTAAAACCCTTTTATGTCATTTTCCCCCACAACTTTTACACACAGTATTGTTTTTCTTCTAGTTTAGTATAGATACAAGCAGCAGCACAATCTTCTCATAATCTGGCTGTGGACTAATTGAATTTGACAAGTGTTCATTTCTAATCCTTTATCATGTGATCCATAGCAGTCTGTGTCTCATCCTCACTTTCAGTAAGGATTTGCCACAATTGAGAGCCGAATAACAATTCAGCTTCTATGGACTTTCATGCCATATTGGTCAATTTGGTTTTTGCTGATTTGCACAAACTTAGCCGCAGCCACTGACTCTGTAACTGAGCACTTTTTTCATTTTGTAATGTAGGTGGAAGCTTAAAAAATGTAACCAGGTCAAACCAGATTTGTGTAATGTAAGAGATAATATTTGTTATTTTCAGCAAGAATAAAAATATTACCAACATGGGTCAACGCCTGAGTGAAGAGAGTGACCAAGACAAGGAAATCGATGTGGCGGAGCTGCAGGAATGGTACAAAAAATTTGTTGTGGAATGCCCAAGTGGAACGCTGTTCATGCACGAGTTCAAGAGTTTTTTTGGCGTTACTCATAACAAGGAAGCTGCAGATTACATTGAAAACATGTTTCGAGCATTTGACAAAAACGGAGTAAGTACAAACTTCAGTTCTGTCTCATTTTAACATTGTTACCAAACTACACAGCAGGACAAGATATTAATACACATTTGTTGATTCGGAAGGTTGCTTGTGCTGTTTCAGCTGATGCCCATTATCATTTTAAATATTTGAAGGGCAGAAAACTCATTTGCAGCAATTTTGAGGGCTAACTTAATTTGTACAAGTAAGGAAAAATGTCATAAATGCTCATGTATCAATTTCACTGAGAATACTTCTTGGGTTTTCAGGGTATACACAGCAAGCAAACTGGATGTTTCAGCTTAGCTCTAGGAATAATGGATAATTTTCCCTATTCTCTGACAGGTTACAGTCCACACTGAAGTAAACATTTAGGTTCTTAGTCACATCCTTGTATTCCTTCACAACATTTGAACCTTGTGTGCACACAGGACAACACCATTGATTTCTTGGAGTATGTGGCAGCTTTGAACTTAGTCCTTCGAGGAAAACTGGAGCATAAACTTAAATGGACATTCAAAATGTATGACAAAGATGGAAGCGGGTGCATCGACAAAACAGAGCTTCTAGAAATTGTGGAGGTAATATTTACTATTTTAAAGTCTCCATGCGTTCTGCGTAGTTGATATTATGCAGCTGAATTGACTGACTAATGAACTTTAGTCAGTGAAGGAGTCACTGTAACATATTTTCCTGTAACTCTCAGTCTATTTATCGGCTGAAGAAAGCCTGCCATGGAGAGCTGGATGAAGAATGTAATCTGCTGACCCCAGACCAAGTGGTTGACCGGATATTTGAGCTGGTTGATGAAAATGGGGATGGTGAGTGTTTGCAATGGTTCCTAATGGCTTAAAATGTTCCATGGATGATTTAAAACACCTGTGGCATTGTGAAGCACTAATTGTAAAATTGTATGCGTATTCGTTATTGCTTGTTTATATTAAAAGGATAGGTGGGTGCAAGCTTTACAATGGTCATCTATCAGGAATGAAGAAATCTATACTAAGAATAACTGTCCTGCGTCACTTAGGGGAGCTCTCACTGGATGAGTTCATCGATGGAGCACGGAGGGACAAGTGGGTGATGAAGATGCTGCAGATGGATGTGAACCCCGGAGACTGGCTCAATGAGCGACGCCGTAGTGCGGACTTCTAGGGGGAAGCACAGACCGTCAGTCTGTCATGCACAATCCTGATGTGTAACTATTCATATTGTGATTTTGTGTATATTGCAGTTTATATGTATATAAAATAAAACACTGATACTGTCTGACTGCTAACGTGCTATATGCTGTTGTATCATATTTAGATACATGTCCACATCAGTGCTGAGATTTTCACAAGCTTTCATTTATTGCTGCGTATGATGATGTAGGTTTTGTTTGTCTGCCCTTGCTTTATTTTCTTATATGTAATAATATAAGCAAAAAAAAGAGTTATCCAATAAACATATTAATAAATCACAATAAATGTCAAATGTGAATTTCTTAAAACATAAAACACCAAATAAATTTAGGAGACCACAGGAAGTAGCCAACTTTTATTGATAGGCGTTGAATAAAAGACTTCTAAACACAAACATTAGTGTATAGTGTTAAAAATGGGGTTCTATTAAAGTATGCTTTGCAATTATTCTAATGAAAAAGTTAAAATATTTGTTTTGCATATGTATCTGACAAACCTTCACATTCCGAAGGCGTGATCGTCCACAAGGTCTCGCTATTTCTCGCGAGACGATATGTTACGTAGCAGCTTTTCATACACCTCCAAACCAACTAACCTCCCGAGAACGGTGTTATATACGTAAGTTAAACAGCTTTCTGCAGGTAGCAGTTTTTAAGTCATACGAGCGACTGTAGTAGCGCACAGCGTACTGTGCAAACTAGCAAACAGGTCTTCCAGCAGAAATTGAATGTCGATACTTCCGTGTGTTTGTAGTGTGTGTTCAAGATACTTAACAGCAAATCAAATCGCCCTGCAAGTGCTTTACCCTCGCTTGTCAATGTCGTCCGAACCTCATATGTCGGCCAGCACCCACACAACTAAGGTAAAGTTCAGTTTCTGGGGTTTCTCCGTCAAGACACCAGTGTTTACTGTATTTGTTATTCCGTCGTTATGCTTCACGACATTGTCTAATGCTGCCCCCTCCTGGTTAGCCTGCAGAACACAAGTGGAGGCTGAGTTATGTCACCGGGGACCTGTTCTCCTGCCCTGCGCGTGAAGCTCTGGCCCACTGCATCAGCGAGGACATCCGTATGGGGGCAGGCATAGCTGTGGAATTCAGAAAGAGGTTTCAAGGGGTGACTGAGTTAAAAGAGCAAAGTGAGTCAACCCTTTCATTAAAGATTCATCAGGGATGAAGATGTCTTGTGATCATTTTACCAGCATGGACACAGTTTTTTTTAAAAGCCTTTAACCTCCTCCTCACTCGCTTTCCTTTTGTAACAGCCTCGGTTAGGAGTTTTTTCTACACTGTCTGAGAGTATCACATTGTATCAATTTTGTCTGACTCTGTGTACACATTAACTCATATTCTTCCACACACATTCACTCTTACAGAAAGTCAAGGTAGTATCGTATGACAAATGTGTAAATGTGACTTTGTATTTGTATCCTGCTGGGCGTGCCACTTACCAGCGTCATAATGGATGACTGACAGGTGCTCGCTCTCTTGTGTAACCTCCTAAAACTGAGCAAACACCCATCTGCTGACTCGTTTGGAAACGTTGTCTTATGTTTCAAAAATAACTTGCTGAACTTTGTTTCTGAGAACATTTGAAGTGAGGAATAGGTTGAATAATTTTGCCTTAACATGTGAAAGTTTTGGGGAGTTTTCAGAGGCGACGTTGGACCTGATGCCTCTAATTTTGCATAAAGAAGCTTAGCCCACAACTTTATTCGCATGAATAGCAGCCAACTTGGTGCAGGGTCTCTCTAAGCACAACACGAAGATACTCAAATGCTTTGCAAGGCACTGACAGATCATGTGGACGCTTCAGTCTGGAAGCTTTATTTTTGGTTATAAAAGGATATTAACAACAGATTCAGTGTCTCTGAATAGAAAGATAGCACGTCAGTTTTTCTCTAAAATGTTTGTGTCAAACAAGGCCTAGTATTACATCAAATGTCTTGGCAGATTAGAGGGAGGATGTGTTTGA
This sequence comes from Rhamphochromis longiceps, assembly GCF_057381845.1. NCBI lineage: Eukaryota > Metazoa > Chordata > Actinopteri > Cichliformes > Cichlidae > Rhamphochromis > Rhamphochromis longiceps. The sequence goes on from NC_140576.1 coordinate 23,210,991, forward strand.
ACAGGATAGTGCCCAGACACTTTGTGCCACAGCAATGACACATGAGTTTTTGCTTTTTGATTTGTTTGGTTCTCAGGCTAGTAAACTTTTTGATAAACAACTCTACTTTCTAACTTTTTGTGTGTGTGTGTGTCTTCCGGTGTGTTATTAAGGGTCTAGGGATTTATGAATCTTTTTTTTAATCAAGCTTTGTTCTAATGTGGATATTATATTTCTTTTTGTCTTTCTATTCTTTATAATCCAAACAGAAAAAGTGACAGGACAGTGTGCCGTACTGAAAAGCGATGGACGCTTTGTCTACTATCTGGTACACATGTTGATTAAACTTCACTAGATGTACACTTTTAGACAAATCGAGAGATTTTATCCAAAAGCTGTTGTGGTTAGTGCAATGAAATGTTGTTTTTCTATTACTTTATTGTAGATCACAAAGAAAAAGGCAAGCCAGAAACCCACCTATGACAGCCTGAGACAGAGCCTGGAGGATATGAGGTCACATTGCCTGAAGAACCAAGTATCAAGAATATCGATGCCTCGGTTTGTATAATTTTTCTCTTTTGTGACCCTTAATTGAGAGAAATAATAATAAACAAATTCATTTTAAAATCAACTAATTGTGGCATTTATTAAGTTGCTGTGGTAGTTAAATTCTTTATCTATTTCTCTGACAGTATCGGCTGTGGCCTGGATCGACTCAAGTGGACGAGCGTGTCAGAGATACTGGATCAGGTCTTCAAACACACAGACATCTCCATCACAGTTTACAGTCTTCCTCAGAAAGAAGAGACCACAGTGATGAAGGAAAACAGACGCAGATGATTCATGGAAATGTTAATTATTGAAATACTGATGTATATGAAGCCAAGGAGATTTTTTTTTGTCAAAGTTGGAAACATGTTATTTTCTCTGTTAAATAAAATAAAGCTTTCTTTTTATAAAAGAACCCACATAAGCTCATATCCAACTAGTAGTGGTATTATTATAGAACCTTTTTGTAATGACTGTTGGGACTACTTCCAAAATATTTTAATCTGTGTTCATCACTAAATTAAGATGAACCCGGATGAACTCAGTTTAATATCTCATATGGTGTGTTTTATACCACGGGACTGAGTATAAAGCGTCAGTTATCTCTTTATCTCCCCCGTCTTTCACTAAGCATTTACATTGTTGGTTGAGCAAACAGTACCTTTCTCTCTGGTCATCATATAACTTCTGGAGTGCTCATCATGGCCACTGCAAATGCTCAAGGTATTGTATGCTTCTTTATTGATCTGCTGGGGTATTGTGCTTTAATGCAGCCGAGGAACAATGGACCAGATGTGAGTGAAAGAGAGCAGGGAATTTGACACCACAAAGTCAATCCTGCACATCCATTTTCTCCAGTATGGGAAAGCCTTTTAACGCATGATGAAATTCAAGTGGAAAGGGGAGAGGTAATGACATACATTTTCCATTCAAGATATTTTATTGCAATCTCTAAAGGGGGCTTCATCTAACTGTGCGATGATATTCACTTCAGGTGCTGGTAATTAACGCGAACGTCAGTAGTGGCGAGACTGCTTGAACAGTGTGCTGCCTGCTAGCCTCCCATTCTCCTTTGGGGCACTTTCAATAATTCATGAAGAAAAGGCATTAACCGCTGTGCACACTGCGGATGGCTGCCCATTTCCTCCCATATATCCAGGCTGGCTGGGAGACTTTGGTATCACTGCAACCAGCCTCCTCTCTCTTCCTCCTCCTCCTTCCTTCCCATCCCCCTTCCTGCCTGGGAATTAGACTCCACACTGCAGCAGAGCCACCTAGCTGTGCTGCAGTGAGCACAGGGAAATCTCCCTTCATCTGACCTGCTGTCACAGTCAACGTGCTGCCGGTGTTGGACGGTGCAGCGAAATCTGTTCTCACCCCACCCTATAGCCCCCTTGTCTCTTTGTTCCCATGCAACGTCTGCTTGTCCCACTGCAGTACACTGGCTCGCCTCCGCTGCTCTCCCTCATTTCCACTCCCCCCCCCCCCCCCCCCCCCCCCCCACACGCACAAACACTGATAAACTCTCCCCATTCTCGTCCCTTTTTTTCTTTGCTCAATGCGTATGAAATTGCAGAGCTCAGCATTCTTTTCCACAGGCACTTAGGGAAAAAAAGGAATAAAAAAAAAAGAGAGATGAGCTGGGCGGGAGGGCTTCTGGTGCACCACATAACTGGCTCCCTTCCAATTAAAGAGGAGAGCTTATGTTATTGAAGAGCAGCTTAGCCAATCAGGAAGCAGTGCAGGCAAAGACAGCAGGAAAAAAGCAGCAGAGCGGCTGAGCAAGAGAAAGAAAAAAAAAACTGCAGTGTGTGAGTGTGTGTAGTTTTTATCCCTCCCCTGAGCAGATCTTTATCAATTTGGGTACTCCAGTCTTGGGGTGCATTTGAATGGGAGTCTGTGTGTGTGTGTCAGAGTTTACAGAGTAAAGGTGTGTCTACACTGCTATGTTAGACTCCTGACTTATTCATTCTGAAATTGGAAATAAGAGAAAGTAAGAAGAGATTGATTATTTCTCTCTCTATCTCAAAGTGTCTGGGAATCTGCAGAGAAGGGGGAAGAACTCCGTGTCCAGGAGAGAGCAACCTGCACAAAAGGTAAGCAGCTGCATTCTCCTGCAAGCATGCCGGATTATTTCACTTCTGAAGTTGTGTTCTGTGTTCACTGTTAGTGAGTGTACTTATTCTTTTCCTTGTTTTAGTTCTTCACACACAGTTCCCTTTTAAATGCATACATGGATCTCTGTTTGTTTCCATTTCTTTTTTGCATAATATTTGATGAAAACGAAGAAGGAGAGAGAAAGAGGGAGGGGGAAGGTTAGTGTGGGACTCCCTGATGCTCCTAGGCAAGTTTCTGTGCACACGGTTCTCTAGTGCTGCAGTATCCCATTACATCCCTGTGCAGAGCTGCCTCAGCATCCAGACAGTGCCAGGATGAAGCAACCCAAACCAGCTACCAGCTTCCCAAATTTGCTCTCACAGTTTTACCTCGTTTTCACCTATCCCAGTTTGGGATAAGTGAAGTTTTGCTACTTATATTGTGAATAGGTACACTATGATAAGCTTAGTGTGGTAAAAAGACTACGTCAGCCCATTATAATTTTATCCTGCACGCTCTCGTTGTGTACCCGGAGTGTCAGTGGGGTTGCTTAGATAACTGTTTGAATTGGCTCTGATAGTGTTTGAGACCGGCGATTAGTTTTTGTTTGGTTTATCCGGTGCTCTGGGACTTCCTCCAGTCTAAGCCTGCAGCAAAAGTGGGCTCTCTGATTGGCTGAACTGACTAAAGTGTACTAAAGAAACACAAAAAGATAGAAATAATATTATGAATTATTATTATTGTTAAAAATTAGCTCAAACAACAAAGGATAGTAAGTTGACATACAGTTAAAAGGGTTATTCATAATTATATGTTTTTATATTAATGATTTCATTCTTTTATTTAAGAGAAATTGCAGTAATTTAGTATATCCTCCTTTCTGTTCTGTATATCTGACCTTGATCATTTCTGAATGAAGATGTGATGTTGTCCAGCAGTGGGCACTATGTGTTTTCTCTGCTGAAAATGTCTGTGAACACTGGCCTGCTGCAGAGCAGGGAAAAATAATAGATGGACTTAACATGTTTATGAGGATGCTGAAAATACTGGATGAGCATTTTTTTTTGTGTTTTCATATTAGTTAAAAGTGAAGCTCGTACCTTGTACTCTGATAGTAGCTATAAGCACGAGACATACATCTAAACCCGATCGTAATGTAGATTTGTGTTTCAAGTTTTCAAGACTTTCTTATATAAAGAGGGTTGGGAAGAAAATGTAATCTGTTTCAGCACCATGGACAGTGCACATAGCAGGGACCTTATGCAAGAGCTTCCTTTATAAAGTTTGAAGCAAACCAATGTTTAGTGAAGGCTAATGGGCATTCCTAATTATCTTTGGTTAGCTGATGTAATACCCTGCCTGGTTAAATTTTCTAAATTGTTATATGACGTTTGCAATGGCTGTGTGGCTTTGCTTCTTCATTATTCATACACCTCTCTTCTTCTGGAACACAGTTTACCTTAAGAAGAGCTGTGTTTTTGTGAAGGAACTGAAAAGTGGCTTCTTCACAGTTTCATTTTGAAAAGAAAATACACACACAAAAAGGAAAAAAGAATGTTTTGGCCGGCCTTGTCTACCTGTATTATTGCTGTATGCTCTAGGTGGGAGTGTCAGCGCTGAGATTTTGTTCAGCTTTCCTTCCATCAATCCGACTGCAGCAGCAAGATATTTCAAGCTTGACAAATGGGTTTTACATGGACTTATTGAGTGATCACCCAAAATCCAAATGACAATGTTATTAAAAGAGAAACAACACATCGTTCCAGTTAACAGTGGCTAGCAATTAATTATGTTTTCTACAAATCGCTTGCAAAAAAAAATGAAAATTACATGCAATGACTTTTCTTCATACGGCTCTGACACCTGCTGTGACACAGAGCTTTGTTTTATGAAGCGACCACAAAAGTGTCTCTGCAGGATGCTGCTGCCAGACTGTAAAACTCATTCAGGAAGTGATGATCAGAAACCTCTGCTCTTTAATGGGAAATAGATATGAAACCCCTCACCATTCCAAGAAGTAGACAGCATCTTGAAGATAAATGCAGAGTGTGGGAGATGGAGGAGGGTTAAGCTTTTGCTGTTAGATGGAATGTAGATGGAATGAGTCACGCCAAAAACATTTGCGGTCATGTTCTTGTATTTATTTGTGTAAGCGCTTTGAAAGAGGTTTCTTGTTTCATAATCAAATTGCCTGCAAGGTTTATCTCGATAACTTTGTAAACACTGCATGTAAGTCATTAGCGTAACTGTTTCTAACAGTTGTGAAGTTTCTGGGGGAAGGGACCAGCTGCTGGGCTTGTCATTGCTCATCCTCCAAGCGTGACATCCTCTGTCCCATGCTGTGCGGCATGGGCGTTTAGTGTGCCCCTGTAAATGATGGTGGAGGCAACATAGCGGAGCAACAACGGCTGTCACTGTACATTTAGCAACAATCTCAAAACTGCCCATCTCAGGATAAGAAGAGGTGCTGTAAAAACTCACCAGGCTATTTTGTTTAGATTATTCCAATGCAAATAGAGGATGCTGCAGATGTTTTAGCCGAGCAGTCTCTCTTGGGGATGCTATAATGACACCTTGATAAACACAGCAAGTGGTGCCAATGACATTGCGTGTATGTGTACTTGTACTGCTAATATAGAGATGTAAATTATAGATATTCTACTCCATTTGGAGAAAAAATGGAAGTCTGGAATAATGGGGTTAGAAGCAGGCTAAGATAACTCTCCAGGTAAAGGTTATTTGATGTATATATGTATTAGTCTTATAGATGTGCATGTCTATGTCCATGTGAGAAACAGAGGGTAGGGTAGTTTAAAAGAACAATATAAGAGACAGCAAGGGAAATATCGATTGCAGTCAACCATAAGAGTGTTGAGAGAAGCAGGCAGGAAAAGCACATAACGAATCTGAGGAGAAGAGATGAGGGAAGACAAATGATACAACCATTGGCCAGAGAAGGGTAGAGAGATAGAGTAAGAGATTGAGAGATTGTCAGAGGCAGAGCAAGAATGGAAGAGAGTGGGTGTGCATAGCAGAGCTACGAGCACTGCAGTACATTGCAGTGCCCAGCCCCCGCTGTGTTCTCTGTTCACCATCCGGTTCCATGCACTGAAAAGACCCCTGCAGCAGCAGCAGAGCAGCACAGCATAGAGGGCTGCCTGCTGGAGAACGGCAACCTCAACCTAAGAAAATGCTGTTCACTCTTCGGTGTTCATTCTTGACGTCTGGTGATGCACGGATTTTTAAAGAGCGATGGAAACATGGTGAACGTGACAAAACAGCCGACCTGCTCCTGCTAGCGCATTGCCTTGTAGACAGAGGGAGTAGTCAATTCACAGTCAGTCCCTGGATTATGTAAGCATATAGCACATTCACTTTGCTGGGTACTGACTAAATGATCCCACCTTCTCTGGCCATGTTTTCCTCATTAGGAACATCTGCCTCACTGTTTGTTTTTGTTCAAGAGCTAGCATCTTTGCAAACAGAGGAGAGCAATTTATTTAAATGCATGTATAGGGAAGCAAGCCAGATAAAACTTTAAATGTCTGGAGTTTGCATACCTTTGGCTTCATATTTGTTCGATGAAGGCATGTGTGGCAGATATGAAGTAACAGTCCCACAAACAACTTCCAAGACCTTCACTTGATGTGGGCTCAAAAACAAAAACCCAAAACAAAACACTCCTTAGTCAGTTTAATGTCAGGCAGAGTACATTATGCATAAATACCTTAAACTGTAGCCTCACACTTCAGTTCTGTAGGATTAATTATTCAGCTTTTGGCCAGGCAAGTAATACTCTCTCACTGTCACTCTCAAACACATGCACGTGCACACATGCAAACACATGCATGCAAATGTAAAATGAATCTTAATCATGTGAAAAGCTCTAGGAAACGAAAGAGAAGCTTGTTTCTGCTTCCATAAACAGTTGCAACGTTTCCATCCCACTGCCTGCCTGGGGGGTGGTTGGCAGGAGTGTGAGAGCTTCTCTCATTCTACGCTTTCTGGTTTCCATCTACTTTGCTGATGTGGCTGATTCAGATTGCGTAGTGTGGACTCTCTCTGCTTCCTGTGACACAACAGTGATTGTGCTCAGGAGTGGTTGAGTCAATTACACCTTGCCAGACAGGTGTTTGAGCTGTTAAGTGTGTTTCCTTGCCACATCAGACTGTTTGCTTCTGATTTGCACTGAAAAATCAGCACTAGGCTTTGGAAATGACACAATATAAATATGAGCTGCTTGTGAGTCACACTGCAACTAAAGATAGTAATACAACTCGCAATCATTATAAATGTACCCATTAACATCAGCTGCTTACTCTATTTCTGGATTGAAACATTTCCTTCATGAGGCCATCTGGTACAAAAAATCAAAACAGTGGTTTCGAAATCGATTGTTCAACCTACTTATGTTTCACACATTTAATCATTTCAGCTTTTAATATGAAGTCGGACAAAGGGAAGAGAGAACTGTTTCTGTCCTGTCTAAAGTGTCTATATTCGCAGAAGGAAAATGTTGTCTTTGACTAGGGAGCGTTGAGAACGTAGTCTTGAAGAGAAAAAGAGAGAAACACTCATTTGTGGGTTGGTTGTGACAGAGACAGAGAGTGGGAGAAAGCAGTGGAGTATTGTAGTGTGGGTGAGCTGCAGTAGGGATTTGGAGTGCTGCATTGAGCTGCATAATTAATGTTAAGAGGGTGGAGCTAAAGACAGAGATAACGTCCCATGAAGAGCAAGTCGGCGTAACACTGCCGATACAGAAATAGCCCCTTTTGTATAGGTGGAGTCACTCTTTAAGAGGCACAGGCAGACCAGTATGGAAGTGATATCCTGATAGAAAACCAAGTGGGCACACTCAGTCTTTTAGTCCAGCTCCATGCTCCATGTCCCTGTCTCATCTGCTCCCCTGGCCCTCAAAGCCAATCATTCTTCACTGAGCTGCGTCCCACAGCCAAATGTCTCAATGCTGGCTGCACTGCTCTGTTAATCATCCAATTTGTAGAAAAACACCTTCCTATATGACACATCTGGTGTAGCTCTTATCTTCTCTGTTTGAATGGGACTGAGGAAGGAGGAGTTGTTGCTTTAATTTCCATATTAAGTCATCATCTTTACAGATTCTGTGTTGTGGGCTTTTTTCTTTTTAACATGGTGAGATTGTGTTGACATTTTTTCAGAAAACCTGCTGTTTTTAGCCTCATTGTATTCAGAGACATCCTCTATTCTTCTCTCCGTAGTTTTATTTTTAAACACAGCTTCCCTGCATTAGAATCATCTGCCTGTTCAACCATTTAATCACTTCACATAGACACGGGACCTTCATTTACATTAATGTACATGGAATATGAAGGTTTGCTAGGTACTTATAGACTGAATGAATGTCTGTGGAGGCATACATTTAATGCATTCTAAAGTCTGTGAACATATTGTGCATATGACTTTGTAGAATCTGTAGGAAGGGAAATATTTTTTATGGCAGAAACCTTCTGGTTTCTGATGTTGTTCTCTTGTAGTTGCATGAATATAAATCAGCCAACTACTACTACTCTTTGGGGGTACGAAAGAGGGATTGTATTTGCTAAAATACTTTGCCTTTTGTATCCTTTTTGTTTTCTTTTATATGTGCAACCAGCAGATGAACACAGGAGTCATGGCCTGGATATCTGTAGGTTATACCAGAAACCATAAAAAGCTGACTGTTGGCCCCAAGGGCTAAGTAAGCACACTGCTCAGTGGATTCCCAGATTGAATAACCTCAGGCTTTGACATGTATAAATACGTTAGTCTTGGGTGCTGTCAGAGTTTAGGAACCTGTTTAGATTCACTCTATTCAGGAGGCTGTTTATTGACCAGATCTATATCACACTCTGCTTGCACCCAAACCTCAACATCTCAGAGTTCTTGGCAACTATTCTGCTGAAGATTTCCCAGCCGTTATGGCCTCACTGCTTTAAAGTAAATCTTTACAGTCTTGTGAAATAAATATGAAAGTGTCCTCTGTATTGCCCATATGTTGTATTTTATATCCTTTTTGATTTTCTGCTCATAATAGTGACACTCTTTTTTGAAGTGCTTCTGCTAAAAGCTACTCTGGAGATCCGTCCTTGTCAAGAGGGTTAAGGGATTGCACAGAGGCATTTGAAATGCATCCCCTGGGCTCCAGGCCTCTCTATATACATTTAGGAAGCTGGTATTAACAAGAGTTTCATTCTCAGTCAGAAAATAACACTAAAATTACAACCCCGACAATATGTGGTGCAAGTACAGCCTTTGAATTGAAATTAATTCAATTGAGCTTTGAATAGAGAAACCAGAGAAAGGTACAAGACTATTCACATCACTGCAATAACAGTTTTGCTTTGGAGCCATGATTTGATCTGCCCAAATAATGACAGTGGACATTATAAATGTCTGTCAACAGTTGTTTTTATGGTAACACACCCCCAGGGTCTGTGTGTGTTTAAAATACAGTTTTAAGGGCTTTGTGTGTATTTTCATCTATATTTTTTCATCTGAGTCTACTCCAAAAGGCATTTGGCAGCACAATCTGAAGTTTTTCTCTCTTTTTTTTTGCTCCTCAGAGAAACAACACAAAGCCTCATTAAATATATTTTTCTGGCCCCTGAAATCTTAGAAATGAAGAGACATTTTCTGTTTTCCTTCCCCCTCCATTCCCACGGGGTTTTGCAGTGGGAGAGCCGAGTTGCCATTTCTCAGTGTTGCCAAGTGAAGATCTGCCCATCTGACATGCAGAACGCTCGGAGCGGTGCAAGCATCAACAGAAAACCTTAAAAAAAGATTTTTTTGTTCCTCTTTAAAATAATCCCAAGCTTTGAAATTCTACCGAGTCTGAAATGTCTTGAAATGAATTTAGACCGCAGGCTGCTGTGAAGAGTTTTAGAATTTTGTTGTTCCATGTAACCTGCAAGGTTGTGTGATCTGTTTGTTTAAAAATTAGGTGTACAAGAATTTGTGTTTTTCATTAGAGGAATACTGAAATATAATCAGTCAGAGAGAGAAAGAAGGAAAGAGAATATTTTAGCTGCGTGAGTAGGTGCTCAGCATGAGAGCTGCTTCTTTCTCTTTGAGGCCGGTATGCAGGCAAAGGACACAGAATACAGAATCAAAAATCCATGTGCGTATTGCTACGCGTACCTGTTGGTTAGAGTAGGCGATAAGAAAGAATAATACGCTTAAAAAATGAAAGCAAGAACATGTTTTACTCGTCATATTATCATGTGTATTTTACATGAATATATGCATTTTAATTTCTGTACAGCATACATTTGCCATTATGTAATTTATAGATGATCACTGTGTATCAAAAGAAAACAATACAGAATGTATTGTACTATGAAAATATAATCAATAGCCACACACGTTGATCCCACACACCTTCAGTAATGTTGAGGTCCAGATTCTGGGAAGGTCAGTCCATGACTGTACCTTCTATGCTTGCAGGCTTTTACTGTATTAGCAGCGGTGTGTTTGGGATCAATGCCATGCTGAAAAATGAAGCTGTTACCATGCCAACACCTTTCCAGATGTAATGATAAGTGGATCAAAAGGTGAATGTACTTTTCTGCAATTATTGTTTGATCAATTTTTGAGCCCCAAACCATGACAGAGCCTCCACCGTGTTTCACAGATAGCTGTAGACACTCATCGTTATCCTTCTTTCCCGATCTCCTCTGTACATTGATGATGATTTAAACATTTTACATTTAGATTCATCACTCCATAAGACATGTTATGACTGATATTAAGACCAGTCCCTGTGTTGTTTGGCATACTTCCATCTCTCTCTGAGTGAACAAGCAAAGGAAAACTGTGCTTTAAGACCACTTGGCTTCTTGGAAGCAAGATATATGAGTGTTTTGCACAGCACTGTATATAACATTAGCCATACTAGCAAATGATGCCTGGGTTTGACTTCAAGTGCATTACCATTGTGTTTTGTAACTTCAGTGCACCGGTAAAGTTGTGCGAGTGGCAGGTCACTTATGGTGCTTTATAAAGCTAAAGGTGCTCCACTGGGTGTTGATTCATCCTTTTCACTCATTCACCACTCAGGTCATTGTGTTGCTGTCGTTCCCAGAATAAAAGATTCCTGGTGTTCATTTGTATTCAGCTAATGTGTTTTCAGTGAAGCTGCATTTCAGAGAGGTGTTAGAAACAAGCAGAAACAAATGCCTTTAATCTAACTTCCCTCTACAAAGAGTGAAGTGAAGAGTACTTGTGTGTTTTGGCTGTGTCTTACTGCCAAGTTGAGGGAATCTTGCAGATTCGATCTCTCCCAAAGAGATTATTGACTTGACAGCAAATTGGATGGTGCCTCCAAGATCATGATGGAGGGCTGCAAAATCTATTTTGCACGAGGGACAAGACATTCAATGGACTATATTGATCAAAATTATTGCTCTCATGCTTTGTCCAGTTCTCTAAACCCTCTCACGATATTGTTATGTGGAGAGCTATATATATCTGTGAATATATAGTTTTCACGGTCTCTATTCTTATCTGGAGAGTCTTCCTGAATCACTGCTCAAAAAGCCTCAAGACACAGAGATCCACACTGTACGTCGTCTTACAAACTGTGCGTCTTTTTTCATTAAACAAGAATGCTTTGTGAATCTTAGCTGTGTTAATCGCCAAGAGGCTGCGTGCGTGCAAGTGGTTGTATAATATCTGACAACTCAGGAGGAAAAACAGGTAAACAAAATGGGGAGAAACATCAAGATGCAAGTGCTATGATCTTGTGGCATGCTGTATGCTGAAAGCTGGGGGTTACCATGGACTAATGTGTTTAATTTTTCTTTGGATTGTTTTTTAATGAGATTAACTGCAAAAATATAAACATTTTATTACTCCATTCTCTTCCTTTATTGAATTATTGAATGCCAAGCAATTGTTATTACTGTTTATACCTTATTAATGTGATATTTCAAATAGACATCCAGGGCCACTCAAGAATTATTTTACCATCATCTCCATCCCCAGGTTTCCCTTGTGTGTTTCTCTGCTGTAAGCAATGGTTTGTCAATACTTGACTCTTTAGCCTCAGCCTAAACTAGGGACACTCTCACATGACTATACACAGCTCTAACCAGTAGTCTCAGTATGGCATTATTCATTACAAGGGAACCATCATTTTGTTGAGTAAATACACTAATTCTAAACCACGTGTCTTCTATCATGAATCTTTAATGTCATCAATTAGATTAGGATCACATCACTTCTTGGAGAAACTAAAAACAGTGAAAGCTAGAAACAGGAGCAATATAACTTCCCTAAAAAAGTAACTAAAACCTTCACGTTATTCTACAGCTTCTATTTTCAGTGTGTTCTAAGTCATCTTGGAGATCATCCATTGTTTTTTTTTGTTTTTTGTTTTAATAACAAGGATTCTGCTTTTCAGTCTGTATTTTTGTCATATTGAGTTCTGGAAGTGATGTGCATCCTTGTGCATTGTCTGCCGTTATGTAAACCCTACTGCAATTGAGAGGCATTCAATGCAGTGCAGGGCACTGTTTATCTAGGACATGGCTGGTTTGTGCCCCCTCATTGGAATGCATTTGAAACACTGTGAAAGAAAGCGTGATATTTTGAAGGGTGGTGTGCTCTCTCTCTCTCTCTCTCTCTCAGATTTATGAAAATGTCCTTGACACAGTGGGCAGTTTTTTTGGTTAGCTGCTCTGCCTTAAGAAAGATGGTGAAAACACACAAAGACCAGGGTAGAGGCAACTCTAACAAGTCACACTGGTGGTTACTTTGGGTGCCTGCAGGGACAGAGGTGGAATGTAGAAGCAGATGTAGAAATAGATGTTATTGTTATCGTCTCCCATTTTGCTGATTGGTAGCTGTTATCAGTGATGGATGACGTATTTAGATTAGCTGGAGTGTATCAGGGTTATGTCTGATTTCAGCCTAATGTGATAGATTAGTGTCGTCTCGGAAAAGAAACCTGATCAAATGCAGTGTTCCGCTGTTTTCCACGTCATCTGGCCAGTGTTGCTGTCTTTCATGACAGACTATCTCCTGACACTATAGTCCGCAGCACATTTATCACACTTGAAGGCTTCGTGAAAAGTTGGGTCCAAAAACATCCTCCCTTCTTATTGACATAACTCTTACCCAGCTCCATTTTCACTGTTGATTTGTCATGCTCTTTGATCACTGTCTGGGCATTACTTTGCTCTTTGAATTAGTTTTTACCCATGAGATAAGTTTGTGATGCAGCAGAGAGCAATTTGAATTTAAGCTTTGTCTTTGGATTTTTAGAACTCCATGTTATTTCACCTTAATTGGCATTGGTAATGTTAAATAATAATAATTGTGTATACAATACAATACATCTTTATTTATAGAGCACATTTAAAAACTAGCTGTATACCAAAGTGCTTAACATAAAAGACAGAAAGTAACATGAGTATTATAAGGCCTTAGCAAAGTACCAAATATACTAACAGGTCATTGTCACTAATACACAGGGGTAGCATAAAATACATATCAAGTAAAAACAATGTAAAAGCACAAGCCTTAAAAGATATGTATAAAGGAAAATAGAGTAAGTCTAAGAGTCAGGTACAGGCATTAACAAGCAGGAAAAGCGAGATTAAACAAATAGGTTTTTAACCGTGATTTAAATGATTGGATAGAATCGAACGCCCGGATAGCATGAGGAGGGTTATTCCACAACTCTGGTGCAGCCAAGGCAAACGCACGGTCACCTCTAGACTTCAGCCGAGATCTAGGCTGCACCAAGAGTAACTGAGTAGATTATCTTCGTGCTCTGGCGGGAACATACGATTTAAGGAGTTCGATATGGTAGCTCGGTGCTGTGTTGTTGGTGATTTTAAACGTAAGCAGCAGTATTTTAAATTGGATGCGGTATTTAATGGGTAGCCAATGCAGGTCAGCTAGAACAGTAATAGAGGCAAACCTCCCAGTTCTGGTCAGAATGCGTGCTGCAGTATTTTGAACTGTTTGCAGTCTATGAAGAAGGGCAGAATGAAGACCGAAATAAAGTGAATTGCAGTAATCCAGCCTAGAGGTCACAAAGGCGTGGATGAGCTTTTCCAGGTCCTTATGTGGAACATACTGCCTAGCCTTGGAAATGAGACGCAGTTGGTAGAAACTAGATCTGACTACAGCAGACACTTGTTTATCGAATTTGAAAGAGCTGTCCAGCAACACGCCCAAATTGCTAACAGTGTCAGAGAGGGAACTGGTAAGGGAACCAAAGGCATCATGAAGTTGGCCACGGGGAACGTTGCTGCCAAATACCACGATTTCAGTTTTCTTATCATTTAGGATAAGAGAGTTTCCTAAGAGCCACTCTTTGACCTCACGCATGCACTCTTGAAAGCCGTACAAGGACAAACAAGATCATCATTTAGTTCAAAGTAGATCTGTATATCATCAGCATAGCAGTGAAAAGCGGTGTGGTATTTCTCAAAGACTGCGCTTAGAGAGAGCATATAGAGGGAGAAAAGAATAGGGCCCAGCACAGATCCTTGAGGCACGCCACAGCAGACAGGTGCAGCGGAGAAAGAGCAGGTGCCCAGGTTGACCAAGAAGGACCTATTGGAGTGATATGATTTAAACCAGTCAAGGGTAACACCTTTAATGCCTACAGTATGCTCAAGCCTCGCTAATAAGATGTTGTGATCTACCGTATTGAAGGCCGAGGATAAATCCAATAAAACTAGGACCGCAGAGCGTCCAGTATCAGCAATTAGAAGAAGATCGTTAAGGTCTCTAAGCAACGCTGTTTCAGTGCTATGATGTGGTTTAAAGGCAGACTGGAATTTATCATTAATGTCGTTCTCATCCAGGTACGCCTGGAGTTGTGAAAGAACTATCTTCTCAAGGATTTTAGAGAGGAACGGGAGCTTAGAGATCGGCCTGTAATTCACATAATCATTATAATCAAGGTTCCTTTTTTAAAGGACCTTGATTGTGTATAACTACACAAGTTTCTTATAGTCGAACAACAATACAGCACTTAAATACATGAGCTGAAATATTCATATTTGAACTGTTTGACATCAGTTGTTTTCGTCACTTACATTTTATTGTCTAAGCATATGTTTACTGCAGAATGCTCTGAATTTACCTCTGTCTTTAAAAATAGACAAATTAAATACTTCTGCCTTAATATTTACTGTCATGATCGTCATTACAGGTAGTACAATTTCTAGTGGCAAGCAAAAATGAAGTACAATCAATTAAAGTGCCCCCCATCAAAAAAAAGGAACCGACTCCCACAGTGGGGGTAACCGCATCATGTCTTGAACGTTATAAAGTCTTACATATATAAAATGAAACCAAATTATGGAAATTTGTTTGTTGTTAGCAAAAAGTGGTTAACGTCTCAGCTTGGCTTTATCTGAGCTGTCAAGCCTGTTGTCTGACTCCATGCTGGCCTGAGCTCTATGAGAAATTAATGGTGACTAGCTGATTGCGCTGCTCTCACTCTGAAAGCAAAGTGAAACTGTGAATTACAGAGTAATTCATGCATATACTGAAATTGACATTTTCTCCTTATCTAGTTCCCAGCATGTGGCTGAAAAGTTGAAGAATCTCTTTACAAACGCTCTTTTCATTTTTGCAGTCTCACCATTTTCATATTACAAACTGAAGAAGTGAATCCAAATTGGAAAGTTAAGCTGCAATCGAAGTTAAACTGTGCAGTTTGTATTGTGCAGATTTTATAAAGCTCGTGGTAAAGCTGCCACCGCTTGTGGGATTCTCAGGACACAATGTTGGAGCAAAACTGAAGAGCAAAACTGAACCGCTGATTTGTGAAACATTTGCGTTGTGCAGCATTTTACAGCATCTGCTACTTGTTGTTTTGTTTAGTTTTTGTTTGTTTTGGCCTTTCAAGAAGCACGTCTCTGTTAGCTGAGCCTTTTAAATTCATAGTTTTTATGTCTAGATACAGGCATTAGGAAGTACAGATCAGACAGGCATGAAACACTGAGGACATACTGGCTGGAATTAGATCTCCTCCAACTCTTTGAAGCCAAAATCATTCACAGATATCAATTTTTAATGAAAATATTGGTTGACATTAAGCTCTGCCAGTGGCACTTTTTTGAGATGATGCAATGTGTTAAATGTGGTGGAGTTAATAATTTAGTGCTGCTGTTTGGAGGTACAGTGCTGTTCCGAGGGCCACTGCTTAATAAATTGCTGAATTAATGTGGGAGACATAATTTTGCCTCTTGGTTTCAGACACTAAAAAGTAAAACATTATTACTTAATTTAACTAAAAGGGAGCAATGTAGCAGAATTTAGATATAAAATTTGAACAGTAAAAGTTTATCATTGGAAACTTTGGGCATTAATTCTTCTAGTTAATGTTGCTTCACTTGGATGTTTTAATGCTGAAAATGGAGCAGTTTTTCCGCTGGCACTTATAAGCTTGAGGCATCGACCTGTTAGTAAGATTTGTGACAACTTAACTAGTTTAGCTTAAAGAGCTCATCACACACGCACATGTACATGAGTCATCTTGTATCTTGCAAACAAATTCTTAAATCCATTTGCATATTCATAGATTTTTCTGTTCAAAGACTGGAGAAATGGGCACCATAATAGGAATGTCTAACCAGGCTTTTTTTTATGGCAAAAACTATGTCAGACACAAAGCAGTGTTATTCTTTTCAAAGCAGTGTAATTTCATGTACAGACATGCCTTGGGGAATCCTTTAAATCAACATTTTAAAGGATTCCCTGAGAGAGAGGGAATGGGTGAAATGCAGCCAGTGTCTTACATGAAGACATCGGGAAATGTAAACACAGCAGATAATTAGACTGTCATTCTTTGACTGGGTGAATGGCAAAACAGAATATTGAGTCTGGCATGCAGAATAACTGATAATCAACAACATAATGAGAACCGCATTGACTCTGTTTGGGACATAATGCAGTTCACAACAGGGCGTTTTCTTTTAGACATTTTCCAACAGATTTTTTTGAATATGTGGGGTTTTTGGAAAGCCTCAGCTAATACTAAACCAAGTCATTGCACTTTGACAGTTAACTAATGGAAGTGATGCTATTTTTACTACATGGAGACATTAAGTTAATTAAAGAAGAAGCCACAGAAACCAAGCTCACTTTGAAAGATTCAGTTGGTAACAAGATAGTTTGTGTTGGTTTATATCAAAGTAGTGGAATATTGTTGTAAACTCCACTGTTTATGTGCCCAAAAATAGCCAGTGAAGCCATAGCTTTGTCAGCGATTAGTCAGACATCAGGCAAGCCAGCCCTCAGCCCTAAGAATGAAGGCGTTGCATTATTGAAGTCTGAATATGGGATATTTTGTCTCAGGAGGAGGTTAAGCATTGCAACACTAATGAAGGTGAAGGAACCAGCAACGAGATGGAGAATCATCTTTAAATCCCATCTTGTGGGCGATAAATATTTGATGACATATTTTTTTTTAATACCCTTTTACAGCCAGAGAAATGTTGGCACTTTTTTGCACTGCTTTCAGCTCAGGTCAGACTGCTAATATTGTGTATATTGTGAAATCATTTGTTAATACCAAGCGTAGGCATAATAAATATCTAGAGAAAAAGAATTGTTTTACCTGCACTGGAAATCACCCTGGACTTATGAATCAGTGTTGCACTGCACTCCTGTGCACACAGCAACCGTTGGCTTTGACAGGCAGCAGATGGTGTGCTATACAGTGATTTACTGCTGCATAGCCGGGGGTGCAGTACTTTTTGTGAGTCTTTACTCCTCCTGAATAATTGATGGAATACTGTCAGATGCCTGTGTAGGATTTAAAATATTGCCAATCGAGTGGAAATATTTGGTATGTGTCATGTGTTTCTTCAACGCTTTGTGGTTTTTAATTGTTGGGGCATTTGCTAACATCTGTTGGGAAGCAGTAAAAGGTAGAAATGATGGTTGTTTTTATTGTGGACTGAATTCAATCCTAAGGCTACCTGTAAAATTGGCATTTAAGCAACAAGATTTAATTTATTTAAGGGAACTCAGTCACATTGCAAGTGGATTTGATGCATTTCATTTTGTAATCACTAGCATGCTTTAACATTAGTTTCTTCATCTCAGACAGAAGATAAATTTGTTGCATCACTGTTTTTAGTCCCTAATGTTTTCTAGTTGGAATGACTACAGCACTGGGCCCTGCAGTTGTTGTTTGCAGTTTCAAAAGTGACATTTAATAAGCCCCTTTCACAACTGTTTTGCTTCCTTGTTAGCATTACAACATCACGCTGGGATAATTTGATGGACTCATAAAATACACCCGTGTTAGCGAGCTCTGGCTTTTTAGAAAATTCAGGATGATTTTGGCTAACAAGTAAAGCAACTTGTGGTAACATCTACCTGCCAAGCCTGAAAAGTACTGAGGCTTTTTTTGCCAGCTGACTCTGACTGCCAAAAATGTCTGACGGTTCTACTGCAGCACAGTATTTGGGTAATTTGCTTTATGAAAGAAGTCATTTTTTCATATCTTGTAAAAGAGATTTGTTTTTAGGTAATTATACTACAGTCTGTCCATCAATTTGTATGTTTGTCCAGTCCTGACTGAAATGTCTGAAAAAATATTTAATGTATTTAGCCAAGAGGTTAAAGACCAATGATTTTGGTAACTGCTTTTTTTGTTGTTGGTTTTTTTTATTTCGAAATGATTGCTATAACATTGGCTGATGACTTGATGAGCAAATAGACTGGTTGTTATATATTGCTATATATTGCTATATATATATTGCCACTCAAAGGGCTTTATACAACATGTCCCATTCACCCACTTACCCACAAAAGAGATTTCTATCTAGAATTCACATGGATTCACACTCAGATTATGCACCGAGAGGAACTCAGGGTTCAGTATCTTGCCCAAGAATATTGTGGAATGCAGACTGGAGGAGCCAGGAATCGAAACAACAATATTCCAAGTAGTAGTTCTACCTCTACCTCAGGTCTACCTCCTGACCACAGATATCCCAGTGTCATCCATCAAAATTTGAATTAGTCCAGTTTAGGACCAAAGATCCACAAGTCAAAAGACATTCTTAATTGTTTCCCACAATTATTATAGTATTATACTTTACCAATAATAAAGTATCAGCCTTCAGGTGATCCAAAATGTTGCAGCGAGTGAACTGACAGGGTCTAGAATGACGGAGCATATTTCTCCCATATTGGCTTGTCTTCGTTGGTTCTCTGTTAAATGTAGAATTACATTTAAAATTCTTCTCCTCAAATTCAGGGTCTTGAATAATTATGCCTCATCTTATCTTAAAGACCTCACAGTACCATATCACAGTGGAGTACTTTGCTCTCAGATTGCAGCCTTCTTTTATTAGGATATTTAAAAGTAGAATGTGAGGCAGAGGCGTCAGCTTACAGGCCCCCGGAGCTGGTTCTGTGGAAGCAGATCCCAGTTTGGATTTTCTTTTAAGATTAGGCTTAAAACTTTCATTTTTGGTAAAGCTTATAGTTAGGGTTGGATCAGGGAGACCCATGCCTTAGTAATGCTGGAAAAGGCCTAGGCTGCTGGGCGATTTTGCCTGATTTTGACAGAGGTTTCATCCTGTTAAAAGGGAGTTTTTCCTTTCCAACGTCGCCAGGTGGTTGTTCATCAGGGTTGTCTGATTGTAGTGGCATGACCAAACAGTATAAAGCGCCTTGAGGCGATTGTTACTAAGACCCTATATAACTAAAATTGAATTGAACTGAACAAAAAGCAGCAACAACAGACTCACACTGTACTGCACAGAACTGCAATTTCAAGACAAGTCAGTTAAAATACCATGATTACAAACATGTTAAAAACATTTTGGGGATTCAAATTGAACTTCTATCTATTGGTGATCCAATTCCTTGAAGTTCATAGCAGTCAGCTGCTCCAAACTGATAAGTGCAAATTACCATAGTGTTTCTAAAAGGCATCGATTGGTCTTGTCTTCTCCTTCTCTCCTTCCATTGATTGTTGATCTCACTCTCAGATTACGAGGCCATGCGAGGGCAGGTGATAATACACTACTGTCTGGCTGCAGGCACATCCCTTATGTATGCCTTCTGATCTATGAATTCCTCTGTGTTTGTTGTTAAAAATTCTTTCATAAATACATGTTAATTACATTACGAAGAAATGTGGGCTTAATAAAAAATAAATGCAAAGTATATGAACCAAGTATAAATGGGTCATAAATATAAGCTATGCTACGGTGGAATAATTCAACTTTTAGGTGAGCACGCCAGATATTTAAGCTTTCTCAGGGCATGTAGCTTAAACATTTTAAAAGGTTAGAACCCAGTAGGTGACAATTGAATGTTAATATGATGCTAATAGCATATACATTGTCATGTAATTAAGTCTTGCTGGTTGTTTTTATTGACAGAATGAAGGAAGCGACACCCTTGAAGCACAGCACTGAAATTTCTTATTTTAATTAGTGACGGATGTTATAAGAGCACGTCTACCTTTCTCTTCTCTTCCCTTTGCAACTGTGTTTCAAAGGTCATTGCCTAATTTAGTTTTTAATGAACACTTAATTGAAAAAGACTCCGTCTACTTTACAGATGATCTCAGTTAAATATTGCAATGTTCTTAGGTCAGATCTTCCATCGCTCAGGTGGAGACAGTGACTTTGAGAAAAAAGTAATGGCATTAGTTTTGAAAAGTAAGTAATATTTCTCTCTAATACACAAGTGGATAAATCATCACAGGAGGGCAAGACTATATTGAACTGTTTAAACCCATGTAGGAGTTTTAATTTAAGAACGTGTACATTAAAAACTTTAAGTGAGACGTCACCATGGTGGGAAGAAACAACTTGCAGTGAGCCTTATTAAATTCAACATGCTGTTATACAGAGGATTTCCTGACTGTGTTTGAGTCACAGGCGACAGAATATCTCTTTTTTTATTTCATCATTTAGGATTTTATGGTTTATTCAGCTTATTAGATGGTTCAAATACTCTGATTGTCTCTACTACATAAATTTATTATTATTACAATGATATTTCTCTGCTTTTTGCTCTGAGCTATAGCAGTGCAGCGAGTCTTCCTTGAGTACAACAACTAGATTATGCGGCAACAAAAGTTTTTATGTGGTGCAAGGAGATCATCATAAGAGGTTAGCTGTCAAACTCAATCTGTGTTTGACTAATGGCTCAGTGGTTTCCAACAGTTGGTCCTGACTTGTAATGGAGTTCACTGATGCTGTGAAGGTGAATGATCCCCATGAGCAGCCACTTTGCTTGCCACTTGCGGCTTGTCTATCCCTTGTCCTACAATACCTTTGACCACATTACAAGGAGCAAAAAAGCACATCTGCCTGCCTCTGACAAGTTTCGAGTTTATCTCTGCATCTTAATGTTGATCTTTAACAGGATGCTCCTCAGTCTCAAGCATTTCGGACCTATATGATAGGACACGATCAAAGCACAAAGGATATATAATAAACATAATGGTTAACTGCTGTGTTGGTTTTCTGCAGACATGTTCAGACCCACTGAACTGTAGGAGTATAGATTGTACCCTCAGCTATACATGGGCCTTGGTAGGTAACATGGTTTATTATGTTGAAAGGCCTTGTCCAAAAGAAATCAGCGCTTGCGGAGCACATTACTAAAATCTATTTGACATTTATAAGAGTTTGTTGGTCCCCTGAGGACTTTGTTGTTTTTCTGTCGTCACACTGCTCTCAGGAAGCACGTAATTCAGAGACACTGAAGTCTGGAGGCTTTTGAGTGGTTCATCCTTTTTTCCATTTGTCTTTGCATAGATTGTCCTCTTTCATAACGGTCAACCAATTATTACAATAATTAAATCACAACGTTTTATAGTTGGGTGTTCCACCTAAAATAACATAAGAAAATCAATACTTTTCATTATATTCCTCAGCCATTTGTGATCTCTCTTTCTGTCTAATGTGGTCTGTAGTGTTATGTTTTATTCGCTGGGCAGATATGTAGGGAAGCAATTAATCTGAATTGTGTGCCATTTTGTCCCTGCTGTTGACCATTTCTTTGGGACTGGATGACGAATTGCCTTGTTTCTTCACATAAACACAGTTCTTGTCTCTGAATTAAGCTAGTAGGCAGAGGAAAGTAGGCGCTCTCCGCCAGGATGTATGGACAGTGGGTTTGTGAAAAATAGTACTTGCTTCAAATATGTGAAGTCAGATCATTGTTTTCCTAAAAAATCTGAGGACTGAAAAATATGGTGCAAAAAAACGAATCATTCTTGTTGATGTTTAAGTTGTGTCATGCAGTTGATGGAGCAATTACTTTTTAACTGCTGCCAGATAGGACATTGAAATTGATTTGATGCAGCCATTTTAAATTTAACTGAAATAGATCTGTAGCCACAGCAGTTTTTTTCAACCTATGCATCTAAATTAAATATGATATAACCTGGCTTAACGCAGAGCAGTCCACAATAATGAGAGCAACATCTTTAGGTTATTCTTTCATCCTTGTATGTGTGTAGGTGCTACAGCTATGCAGAAAACTAATCACTCAGCAGCAGTCAAAGACAAGAGATGGGCTATGGAGGCATTATAATATTGTTGTAAAATGTTGTTGTGATTCCAAATCAGAAATGTTGAATCCTCATATATTATACCACGGTGCCCTGCAATTAAGACTTGGTTAAGGTAATATATACTTTGTGTCTGACGAGATATCTCCTAACCAGATTGTTTTTATGTTCAAGCATTTCACTCATTTCAGACTTGTTTGTCTTTAATTAGCTTTACAAGCTATTATTTCTTGTTACTGAGATGGTATTACCCATTTTAAATTATTTAATGCTTGAATTAACAGAATTATGAGGGTGTTTGATCAACAGTGACAAGTGCAAAACAGCTTTGTCAAAGTCAGATTTTCAAATTATGTGCATCTTTTATTTTTGATCTCTTCACATACGCAAATTATGCCCAAATTGAATTCATTCTTTTATTATCACTCTTATGGTATTTGTATCAAAATTCCTTTAGACTAAATACAGTACTTCACAAATCAAGCAATAGCTCCATCCAGTTATAAACATAAGCATTAATCCTATTCTGAAAATTTTCTACATGCAACTCGACTTTAAATGCATTTTATGTTCATTTTGAAAGTGAAAGTAGATCTAGCTTAGTCAAGATTACTTATTTAACGGTCTTGTAGTTTGTCAGAAAGTTTTGGTTTTAGATAATGGTTTTGGTTTTATGGACTAAAATATCATGCTGAGTTCTTCTGTTTTTGTTCCATTATGCCAATAATTCAGTTTTTCATGTTGCACCTTACTTCATGCTAGATTAGTAGGGCTACGACACCATGAGTGCAGTGGGTTGCTGGGTTGGTAATGACCCCTTTTGTCAGCATGAATAGCAGTCGTTGTTGTAAAAACATAAACGTTAGATGTCTCATATATGCACTTCATTTCATTTAAAAATAATTTTAATCAAATCATATAGATATAGTTTTTCCATGTATCAAGACAAATTTACTTATTTCAAATAGTTTTGAGATAAAATCACCAAAGATGTAGCTTCATCTGAGAAAAATTGTCAAGAAAATGAAAGCACATTTTCCTACAAGTGTTTGATTTACAGTAGACACGCTTTTTTAGTTACACCTTGCTAGCAAAGGGTTGGACCCCCTTTTGCTTTCAGGACTGGCTTAATTCTTTGTTGCACAAAGCGCCTTTCCAGCATCTTGTTGCATTCAACAAGGTGCTGGAAACATTCCTCTGAGACTTGACATGGAGCTTCACGTAGTTGCTGCAGACTTCTTGTTTGCACATCCCCGATGGCGATCTCCTGTTGTGCCAAATCTCAAAGTTGCTCTATTGGATTGAAAGCTGGTGACTGTGAAGGCCGTTTGAATACAGTGAACTGACTGTCACCTTCAACAAACAAATTGATTGAGTTGTTATCCTGCTGGATAAACATCATTTATTTCTAGCATGTATTGAAGTATTTTTTGAAGTATTTTGCAATTCTGTTCTCACTTATCAATAAACATAGTTTAGGATTGAACTAAGAATTCAGTTCAGAAATTTCTGACAAAACAATAAATCAACAAAAAACAAAACAACAACAACCACAAAACTGACTGGTCCTGGACAACTCTGCCCCTAACACAGCAATTATCCCAATATTAATTCAACATTTACTTAACTCAGCTTTTACTGTACCTTAATATTAGGTCCAGGAAGTATAGTTGCTAGCTTGGTTTGTTAGCCCCCTGGAAAGCTAATGATAGGAAATAAAATTTTACAACACAAATCATACAAACTATAATACCAGCGCTAGTACAACATTTGGACAATAATCTAACAAAGTATTTAGGCAATAGAACAAAAGACGCATGTTAAGGTTTTCATGAACTGACAACATGCTGGATGTGTTAACATCAGTTAAACTATACCACTATAAGTTACCACTAGCAACAAAATGCCCAACTGAACCAAGCTGTTGGTGTCAGAAGAGCCGTGGGAGCTGTTTTTTAATCCTTAAAATTCTTGAGGGGTGACATGATGACAGCAAAGCTTTGGTGGGCTTATAGATAAACCAACAGTGGTCACAGCATATCAAGAAAAAGGAGATCAGAGGCTTTGCCCAAGGGGAAAAAATAAGAAAAAAAACATTGCCAGGTGTAGTAAGTTTACAAATTACAAAACATTGTTTAATATATTTTATTTTAGAGTATCCTGCAAATACTAATGTTGACTTCCATTTTTTATTCAAGATCAAATATTTTTAAAGATATAAAATGTTATCATTCTCTGTTTGTCTACTCACTGAATGGGAACATAAAGAAGCCAAGGAGTCACAAATTTTGTGTTTCTGCTGACTATAAAAGCCTCCCGCAGTCAGCAATCTGTCATGTAAGCAGCCACCCATCATGCTCTTCACCTCTCACACTCTGGGAAACAGTATGGGCTAAAAGTGAAGCCCATGGCTGCCTCCACCCCTTCCTTTATATTCAGAAAAATGGTGCACTGTGCCCACTGAGCTGATGAATGAAAACCTAAACATAGAAATTCCTAAGGGCCTTAAAATTGATATTCCTGTCCATCTTATTAATAGGAATCGTGTTATAAATGATTCGTTGTTATCTTGGAGGTATATCTTTGCACCAGTGTTAATCAAATTTAATTAGTGCACGTTAACAATTATTTTTAGTGTCAGTTAGTCAGAAACATGTAATCTTAAAAGAACTAAATATTTAAGGTATGCGCTTTTATAAACCATCACCTACCACCACAAACACACCTAAGATGATTGTTTGGGACGCCTCTTCAACTGCTTATTAAATGTACTGATTCCTGTATAGCACCTTTTTACTCTCCTTTACACAAAGCACTTTATACAACACACCCCATTTGCCCAAGCACTTTCTTATGTTTTTCAGTGCTTTCTAACTAACATTCACACGCCGATGGATGGAGAGCAACTTGGGATATTTGGCATGCAGACTGAGGGAGCCAGGGATCGAACCACCAATCTTCCGATCAGCAGAACTACCTGACTAGAGCTTAACAAAATATCTAGTCATCCAATCACATGGTAGCAACTCAATGCATTTAGGCATGTAGACTTCTACAACAACCTGCTGTAGTTCAAACCAGGTATCAAAATGAGTAACTGGGTTTGATAGTGGCATATTTGGTGTTCATAGATGGGGTGGTCTGAAAATGGTGATCTTGTGGGATTTTCCTTCACAATTATTTCTACGATTTACAGACAACGGTCCGAAAAAGAAAAAATATCAAGTGAGCTGCTAGAGCTCAGAGGAGAACAGCCAGGCTACTTCAAGATGATAGGGAGACAAAACTAACTCAAATAACCAATTTTAAGAAAGGTATGCAGAAGAGCATCGCTGAGTGCATAACATATTGAACCTTGAAACAGAAGACCAGACGGAGTTCCACTCCTGTCAGCTAGGAACATTGTTGGACAATGGACTCGGGAAAACAATGTCCGTTTTGATGAGCCCAAATTTTGCTGAAATTTTAGGGTCAGAATTTGACATAAACCATATGAAAGCAAGGATCCATTCTGGCTTATATCAGTAGTTCAGGCTGTTGTTGAACGGTGTAATGGTGTGCAGAATATTTTTTGGAATGCTTTAAGCCCCTCATTTAAATAACCCAACCTGCCTGAAATCATGTCCTTCCCTTTGTGTGCACAGTCTACCAGTCTTTTGGTGGCTGCTTCCAGCAGTTTAATGCGCCATATCACAAAGCTTAGATCATTTCAAACTGGTTGCTTGAACATGCAGTGAGTTCACTGTACAAAAATCATCTCCATAGTCACCAGATCTGAGTCAGATAAAGCACCTTTGGGATGTGGTGGAACATGAAATTCTCATCATGGATGTGCAGCCAACAAATCTATCTGATGCTATCATGTCAGTATGGACTGAAATCGCAGAGAAATGTTTCCAACATTCCTTCAGTTTCCTTGTTGAAATTCTGTGTTTAATCAATGTCAAGAATAATAATGAAGCAGTTCTGAAGGTAAAAGGGGGGTCCAACCGAGTAATAGCAAAGTATACCTAATAAAGTGGCTGTGAGAGTATATACTTTTCTACACATGAATAATTATAAATATTTAAAATATGTATATTGCTTTTTTTCTATTTCCAATTATGGACTTGAAGACTGAAGGCTCTGAACATTTACCATTTCAGTCTTTTTAACAGTTTCTATCTCAGTTAGCTGTCTTTGCATTACTAATGCAACCTGATACTTAAGAAATTGCAAATGACAGAACTTAGAGAGAATGTACGTTAAAAACTCAATGTGACATCATTTTATAATATTAATATCATTATTTCCTGCCTGTCAAATTCTATTTGCACAGCTATCTCATATCAAATTGGCTTTTGTAAGCATGCATGCGTGCGATCATTCATCTGTGTACACTTATGTTTATGTGTAAATTCGTGTGTCTTGTGTGTCATGCAAAGGCCAATTCTTTAATGTGTTTGCCTGCCTTCTGGCTCACTGTTAAACCCCTGCATTGCAGCACTGCCAGTGGGATTTCAGCAGGCACGGCCCTTCTCTCCCTCTCACTCGCTCTCTCTCTCGCTTACCTGCCATCCTCACAATAGAGAGATTAAATTTGGGCCAGATCCCTCCTGCGTGGAAAGCTCCTTGCTCACACATGCACATCTTCCAGTGTTCATATACTATGCTTCAGAGACCCAGGGCAGCTGAGAGCCCCCAAAAGTCTCCTGTAGCAACCGTCATGGAGAGCCACGTGTCTTGGAGACAGACAGAGAGAGTAAGAGACTGAGAGAGAAAAAGAAAACATGGGATCCTTCGGGGCTGAGCAATTCAAGTGCGTCTGAAAAGCTGCACAGTAATCTCGATAAAGAATGGGAAGGCTCTGTAGTTTCATACTGTTTGACTTTTCCAGTTGTCGCTGGACTACATGGTGATCCTTACCAAACAGAGATCATCCAGGGAAAAAGACTAATCAGAGGATTCTTTGTGTTAGACATCAGTGAGATTTGATCAACGTGATTTGGAAATTTTGCAACTATTTTGATGCTGGGTGTATGAAATATTAACGCAAGTAAAATTTTGTCTTAATGTAATAGCCGATTGGTCATCCTACCCCTGAAATTTTGCAGTGTTATCATATGTTTTGAAGTATTTTAGTAAGCACTGCAGCAAGCTAATGCTAACTTCCCACTGGGAAAACAAAAACAAGTGGTTGGAGACCACAGCACAAACACAGTTATTGCAACTGTGTGAAATGAACTTGGAACTGCATTACCTTTGAAATGGTTTGTTTGAAATGGTTGCTTTAAAGATGGGGACCAGACCTTTGACTGCTTGCTGTTAGTTGCCATCTTCAAAGTGACTTTTGTCCATGGACGTGGTGGTAAAGTCTGTTATCAGTTTGCGACTGATTGGGGGGAAGTTGGTAATAATACGTTGGTTGTTGTCAACATAGATGTTCACACTGAACAGAAATTCTCATTAATTACTGCCAATCAATTAAACTACTAATATCAGTTTGAAGTACAGTCAGAACCTCATAATTTGAAACAGAAATTCCTCCACAAATAGCGACATAGTTACTGTAAGTCATAATTTAACAGCAAAAATGACATTTTGACTTCCTGACTTACTTATGTACAGGAATATATCCAGAATACAAGTTGGCAACCAGCTGAGTTGAGACACGCGTTGCAGCTGAGTTGCAGCGATCAACGAAGAATGCTTGCAATGTGCTGGCAACCTGTCTGTGTTTAGAATTATTTGCAAACCTTTATTGATTGGACTGAGTGGGATTGCAGTGTGAGTCAGACTTCAATTGTTTGGAGACACCAGGCGGCCTGTGCAATCACCTTGCAACTGAATTATTGTATTTTGTGTATCTTGCATGTCACATCTAGCAATTAGTCAACTGTAACTCAAGTTCATGTGCTACAAAAATAACAGTTGATGATGTATATTCTGTGCCATGTTGTAGTGTGATAAACAAACGGATTGCAATTACCTAGGTATCTGTACTATAGTTGACCTTTGTCAGTTTGGGTCGTCATGTTCATTTTGATAGGAGTCCACTGCCAGTATGGTTCACTGATGTGGGCTTATATGGGAAGCAAAAAAACCCCAAGTCATTATCAAATTCAGTTATTTTTCCTCTGCGTAGTTTGGTCCCTTGAGGGCATAAATAGGTGAGGAAGGATCCAATTATTTTCACCACGAGGCAATTCCCTTTAACATGATTGTATCTGTGATTCTGCACATCAGGGTCTGTCTCTCTTGTCAGGTAGCTAATTTATGATGTAGAGTGAGATTTTACTTTCTATTTGTCCTTACAGGGTAAAATCTATTTTTGAGATTTATTTCTGAGATTCTTTTGGATTATGGTATTATATAAGCATGCAGTACAAAAAAACAACTTCTCTGTTAAGGTTTAAGGTTGAGATCCAGTTAGATTGAATGTTTTTGTTTTTCATTCTGCATTTCTGTCACATTTCTGTCATTTGACCTGTCTTTTTAGGGTACAAAAAAATGCCGCTTGTTTTCTTGGACTCTAGCTGCAGCGTGAAGCAGTGTCGAAGCACTGCTTTTCTCCTTACTGTCACCAGTGCCCCTCAGCTAGCTGCAAACAGCTCACTTTGACACTTTCACAGTGTTTCTATGAGGACTGCGGGTATTTCTCTGTGCTGAAAGATAAAAAAGTCTGTATTCTTCCATGTACCTTGAAGTTATTCCTTTGTGTAGTCCTGATATTTTTCATCAGCCATCTTGTTGTCTACATCTGCCTTGGGTGTGTTCACATTAAAAACAAAAAAACAACATCATAAAACACCAGCATAAGAAAAAAATCTCTTTCAGTACTGTAGCTGTGTTAGATTTTCTTGTCTCAGCAGGTCCAAAGGATGAATTGATCTCAGTGGCGATCTTGAGAGTTTTACTGTTTAGAAAAGTCAAATGAATGTATAACATACATGAAATTCACAGAATAAAATTGGATTTGGTGATGGCAGGTTTAAATTGTATGGATTGTTCTCCTTCACTGAAGTGCACAAAATGAAGTTGGTTATCTCTCCCTGTGGATGTCTTTCATGATACAATTACAATAAAGCAATTAAGTCCACTGAGTCATGAAATTGATTGTTTTGCCAAAACAGAAGAAGGAAATTGGGCCCCAAATAAAATATCCTCTGAGGTTTAAGCATAAAGATGGAATTTGACTGATTGTAGAAGTTCATCATTGCTCTTGTCAGCAAAGTTTGATTTGCAAGATCACTAAAGAACAGATGATCTTAGAGCTGCATCGTAATGGGGGAACATTTATTCGGCTTTCTTTGACAAGTGAATTGATGTGACTTTCATGTCTATATGCTAAATATAAATGCACGTAGATACTAAGCTTAGCTTAGCATTTGATCTGCATTTTTTGGTGCAGATTTACAAAAAAAGGAAGAAGAAAATTAAGTGTGATAAACAGCTTTAGAAATGTTTTTGGAGGTTTTTGTCAGCTTATATGAAGTCAACCAATTCTGGGTGTGCAGAGAGTAAAGAACTAAAACTGTTATTGATTTTGTCAGCTTACTCTTGGCCAGAAAAGTAATAAGTGAAATTCCCAAATTATCAATAACACCTGTAGCCTTTGACTATTTTTAAAGTAAGGAAATGTCAGACATTTCCTGTTTTCGACACTGATGGTACCAAAGGTGATTTTCTTCACAAAATTCAGCAAACAATGCACTCCACAAATGGGAGACATGTTGCCTGTGTTAAAATCTGTTATTTGTCTAACCCAGCTCTAAGAGTCGTGGTGAACAACTGTCTTGTTTTTGACAAGAAATCTGATTTGATATGCTTAAAGGTAAATGCTTTTTTATAGTAAACCACACCTTAGAGATGTTGTGGCACATAGGTTTGGAGACAAACTAAGCAACGATTTCTGTGTTGTGAAATCAAAGCTCTGTTGACTTAGGTCATTACAGTGCCATTACGGTAATGAAAATGAATTAATTCAATAACTGCTGAGCAGTAGTGTGCAACGGATAGCTGTCAGGGATAATTCATTCATTCTGCCATTTTGGGGATCAAAACAGGATTTATCAACTTGTTTGTGTGAAAAAAAGGCAGGCAGCTATCAGTATTTATTGGCACAAAATGATGATGATTTGCTGGAGTAAGATTTTGTAATGTGCACTAGTAATATGTGCTCACCCAGTGGGATTTAATGTCATATATTATCTTGAAATGCTTTCAAATCACCCAAAAGACGAATAAAGTTTTTCATCAACCTTAAATTTGCCAAGTTTAAATTTTTTTAACTACTAAACAAGGCAGCACGGTGGCACGATGGTTAGCACTGTTGCCGCACAGCAAGAAGGTCCTGAGTTCAATTCCACCATCAGGCCGGGGTCTTTCTATGTGGAGTTTGCATGTTCTCCCCGTGTTTGCTTGGGTTCCCTCTGGGTACTCCGGCTTCCTCCCACCGTCCAAAGACATGCAACTTGTGAGGATAGGTTAATTGGATAATCCAAATTGCCACTAGGTGTGAATGAGTGCGATTCGAAAGTGAATGCGAATGGTTGTCTGTCCCTGTGTGTTAGCCCTGCGACACACTGGCGACCTGTCCAGGGTGTACCCCGCCTCTCGCCCTATAACAGCTGGGATAGGCTCCAGTGCCCCCCGCGACCCTGAAAAAGGATAAGCGGAAGTGAATGGATGGATGGATGGATGGATGGACTACTAAACAAGAGCATTTCCTCATAGATTGTTCTTTTACTCCAAGGATAAAAATGCCATTTTCTTTCTCTTACAGGATTTACATCTGACAACACTCTCACTGTGATTACTTCCAGATATACCTTTCAAGATTCAAGCTTTTGGCTGTAAGTATAAGACAAGCAAAGGCATACTATGTATTTGACTACATTAGTTGGGGGTGAGCTGGAAAGTTCACAGAGGGATAAAGAGAGAAGGGAGTGAGGGGGAGGAGAAGCTTCTCCACTTCAGCAGAGCGGTCCAGAATCATTGCTGTGACCGTTCTTTTTAAGCAGAGACAGATCACTGCACATTGTTACATGATTCCATCCTCTGCAGCTCCACTTTCAGAAATATCATTCATTCTCCTAGTCATTTCAGAAATCCAGCTAGCCTCTGTGCCCTTACTGTCCACTGAAAGCACGGCCTACATGGCAGGCTGTCTATGGCTGGATGCTCTCTGAAACTGTCTGGTAATATAACATTCTCAAGAGCTTTGGGGTGAAACAGTAGTTGACCCGAAAGAAAAGTCCTGTTGAATTTTATTATTTGAGAGATAGAAAATAACTCTTTCTGAAGAACGGCTGCGTTTGTCTCACACCAAATTTCTTTTCGGTAGAATGTTTGAGCTACACAGCAAGTCCAAAAAAAATTAAATCACCGCTGCATTATGAAATATGTCAATCGAATTTTAGCCCTGTGTGATCACATGTTTTGGACTGCATTAGATGTCAGCATGAAAAGTGAGTCGGGCTTTCCCCGCTCTACCATCTGTTCTTAGAAAATCTTTGCATGTGCCAGGGAGGAGGGAGCCCACTGCAGTATGTAGTGAGCGGGAAAGGCGTGGTTCGCATGACGGCGCAGCCCACTGTGAGCAAATATGATTTACTGTAGGATTTGCCCGTCTCCAGTATACCCTGCACACTCCAGCACTCAGCTGATTAATCAGAATCATTTCCATGAGTGATGGAAGCTCCAGCCTTGCAGGGGCTACAGACAGCTAATAAACCCCAGCGGGTAACAGCCACGCCTTGAAAGATGCTTACTTGCTTCTGCCTCTATACTGGCTCTATCCATCTGCCGTCATTCAGCCCTCACTGCCCTGTGTCAGCCTCATTGTTATTAATATTGATCAGCTCATCTGTTGAATGAGAATTCATACCCCGGGGACCAGTGGCGCACAATTAGTTAGTAAGAGCTGGGGATCAGCTTCAGGATTGAATGTGGCACCATAGGCGAATAACAAAGATTGATGCCATTATTTAAATGCTGATCGCCTGGTTTGCAAACTGTAAAAAACCTTCAAGTTCATGTGGTAATTCTGTGAGAAGAACATGTGAGAGAACATGTAAATGAAAGCACCAGTAAGTTCTAAAAAATGGGATAAAAGATGTTGTTTTGATGAAATAGTAATAAAATAGTTGTCAGTTGTGATCAGTGGTCGATATGAAATTCATTATAACTTATATCGCCTTTTAACGGTGTATATATGCGAAGATTAACTTTGATCAGTTTGATTTTCAGATTGTTTGTGTTTTACTTAAAGCTGCCAAATCATTATAATAATAATAGATATGATAAGTATATGTACTCACTTGTGGAGTTGTTAAAGACCCATTTTTTAAAACAAACATTACCAAAATATGTCCTTTAGTCCTAAATTATGTTTTTCCCCCTTACAGTACCCCTTTAATCTTTGATCATTTCACCTGCTTCTTCTTAACAGCAGCGTGGAAGCACACATGTATCTATATGGCTCTAGCAGTGAGGTTTCCCTCATTGTGTCGGATCTAAAATGAGCCAACACAATGAAACACAAAGTGTTGCATTGTTGCTCTCATCTCACATCTGCAGCACCGCATGTCAGCAAAGATACAGAACCCCCAGTTTAAATCCTTGACTGCTAGCCACAGCATGAAATATTTACCACAAGAACAGGAAGGCAGCAGTCACTAAAAAGATTTGGAGACAGGGCAACAGCGACAACACTGAACCGCTTCATGCAAGCTACATGCATAAATGCAAAGATTACGCTTAATAAAATAAATATGAGATGATGTCATGTGTTTTTGCACATTTGCTGTATGTGCTGTGTCAGGACCTATAATTGTTGCCTGGAAATGTTTCCTTTTTCTACTCACATACACAGAAAATAAGCTTCGTGGTTTCTTTCTCCTTATGTGCTTTTTATTTTCCCCTTCCCTTTCGATGTTCTATTTTAGTACTTAAAGAGAAAAGCAATACACAAAAGCACACACAGAAACACACTCCTAATCCAGTAAATACACGTACAAATAGGGAATCCACATGAAAAATAAAAAATCTACTGGACCTGGCCAAGGGTGTAATGATGTGCTCACTTTGGATAAGCTGCTATTGACGTAGCTGCTGCAGAAAAAATCATTTTGAGACAGTGACACACACAATTATTAGTTATATTAGGGAGCTTTTGTAGCATTTTTCTTTTAGCATTTGTTTTCACACTTTCTATTTCTTTCATTTTTTTTATTTGTACTTGGATTGTTGTGAATGTTTGTAGCGGAGTCACTGCAAGATTCTGGTTTCCTCCTGAATGTAGTCACATTTTTGGAGCTACGTGAGTTTAATATTGCACAGAAAAGCACATGGTGCTACATGTGATTTTTGTAGAGAAGGCTGGGTAGTGCATTTTAATGGCTGCCTATAGTTATTGACTGAGCAGCTCCTAATACATGACTGTGAGCTCTGTGCAGTTAGTCTTCACAACACGCAGCCCTTATTAAATATGGATTCTAAGTTGCACTGAACCTCTCTGGAGACTTGGCCTGCTTAGTTCAAAGTAAGGTCTGTTAGAGTTTTTTTTAATACTTATTACTCAATGAAATTATGCAGATGATTAC
The DNA here is from genome assembly GCF_057381845.1 of Rhamphochromis longiceps. Classification (NCBI taxonomy): domain Eukaryota; kingdom Metazoa; phylum Chordata; class Actinopteri; order Cichliformes; family Cichlidae; genus Rhamphochromis; species Rhamphochromis longiceps. The sequence goes on from NC_140576.1 coordinate 23,244,738, forward strand.
TAGATTATTATTGTATTGAGAATCTGCTGCTGCAGCAATAGTCGGGAGCAAACAAATTATGATGAGAGCGTTGATACATTTGCCACTAAAAACCCTTCTGTGTTTCACATTTCAATGAAGAGAAGCCATTTTTGCTTACTACGGGTGAATCCAGCATGCTATGAATCTTCAGCATATCATTATGCTGTTTGCACTCTTCAGATACCGATTCAGACTAGGGCACAAGGCTATGAAATATCTCTTATAATGTGAAAAAGATAGATCGACGATGATGGCAGGATATTGTCACATTTGTTAATTTGCAGAGCTGGTCTGTAAATTAGCAGACAGGAAGGCTGTCATTTTACTTTCACCCTATGGAAAACTAGAGGGAGGGATTGTGTCTCTGTGATTTTTAAGAACGTATTTCAGTTTTTGTTGTTGTTGTTGTTGACAGAAGACCAGAAGACACAGATAAAGCCAAAACCAACAATAAAAAGATCATGATAGCAAGTGCTTTGTCTAGCCAAGGTCTGGTACAGCTTATTCCTCAGCTTTCACTTCCTTACTAATTAAACACACACAGACACAGACATAAACACACGCATGCATATTAGTGAGTCACACTCTTGGATTGATGATTGAGCACTGTAGTCATTTTGAATCAATTCCTTAATTACCCTCCTGCTGCTCTAACAACTCACTAATACCAATTGTGTATCAGTGTACAGCTGAACAAAGATGCAAAAACATTTTTTTGAGTTTGCTGTAAACCATAAAATCAGCTGGTTAGTAAATTAGCCTTTAAAAATAAAACTCAAATTGTACATTTGCTAGCTGTTTTTAAAGATCCACCCATTCATCCATCCATCCATCCAACTGTAATATCGCACCTGTTGTAAGGCAAAAGGTCTGCCAGGCCTAAAGCAGAGAGACTCGCGGCCATTCACACCTAGAATTTGAAAAGAAGCCGATAGGAAACCATGAAAGTGCAGGCTGGACATGCAAATTCCACAAAGAAATGCCCCATCTGGCACTTTGGGATCAAACCCTGTTGCTGTGAAGCGACAGTGCTAACCACTGAACCACTGTCATTAACGGTATTAGTAAAATTTGTTATTAAAGAAACTATTAAAGGGGTGGCTGTGGTTTAGGAGATAAAGCAGGTTGTCCATCAATTGGAAGGGGAAGGTGAGGATATATGGAGCGGACAAAGATGTACAGAGCCCTCTACTCATTTTTCTTTATGTGAACTTTATTGGAATACCATTACCTTCCCTTTAATTACCAAATCACTTCTAATTCAAAAACAGCGAGTATCTATTACGGCCTCGACCCAGCACTGAGAAATGGCAATGTCACAGAAAGGGAGCAAATTGCGATCCTCCCTTCCAGATGTATGTTTTGAAATTGCAGCAACCCACCCTCCTCTCTATCCCTACCCCTTCCCTTTTTAGTGATTGAGACTTTATTGATTTTTGGTTCCAGCGCTCATTGCAGGCCAATAAGGTGGATGATTCACTTAGGGGAGGATGATAATTCCCAGTGACACACAGCAGTGCCCCAAGGGCTCCAAACTGTCTGGTTGACCACTGGCGTCAAGTGAAAGTGTGCATTACATCTTCTCATTAATCCAATAAAACGCCCACTGTAAGGGGAAAAAAAGCTGTGGATTTCGATGGTTTTGCAATATTTACACAAAGAATTATACAGATAAGATTCTATTTATCAAGCTTCACAGCTTACAGTATGTAAAGCATGGTGGAAAGGTTTTTAACGTTATATATCTATATATTTATATAAGGTTTAGGTTGGTATGAATATCTAGAATAAATCTTTTATTATGACAGTAGCAGGGGTGTTAGTCAAAGAACATAAACAAGATAAATGAAAAGAGAGCCAAAGCAGCAAACTACTGCTGAGGTAAGCAGGCATCTTAGTGTGTGCATATTATTGGATAGTGGTGTCTTCTGTAATATATCATTTTTTTCCTCTGTCCTCTTTTCATTTCCCCGTTTTTTTTTGTTGTTGTTTTTTTCAAACACTTGCAGCCTTGTTAGCTGAGGGATACATCCGAAACCAATTGAGTCCTTCAGCAGCAGTGGTTTTTGGAATAAGAATATGGATGCCGGTCAAACTGTAGCATCTGGCTGCTTTTGGATTGCCCTTATGCATCGGTGCACAGATTGCTGCATACAGCACCTTGTGAGCAGCATCACAAATCAGCTGTCCGAGCAGCGAGTGCTGGAACGGAGAGAGAGATTGAAGATGGAGAGAAAGCGAGGGGAAGGGAGAGCTGAAAGAAGGGGAGGGGGTTCCATTCAGTGAAAGAAAGAGTGAAGAGAGGGAGAGGAGGAGGGGATTGAGAGAAACAGAGGTGGGGGTAGTCACAGCTAGAATGACTGAGAGAGCGTGTGTGTGTATATAGGAGAACAAGTATTGCTGCAGTGGAAACAGTGCGAAGAGGACTGCAGTTTCTGGTGCTGATGGGAAAGCAGTCGAGGGACATTATTAAGGCACTGTAGCATTAATCCTAAGTGCCTATTTGGTGAATGGGTTTGCCTGTTGTGGAGAACAGGATTACGGAATTACGGTAGTGCTAGGTAAGGATGTATTTTAAAGTCTCTTCTCAGCTCTGCTTGAACACTTCCTTCGTGGAATCTGGAATAGAGTTACGGGCTGATGGTTGCTGCTGTATTGGAGGATTTTTACCTGCAGCGTCCAACTTCAGCATTTCTTTTTTTGTTCCTTATACAATAACGCAGGTGCTGTGTGCATGTTACCGATGCATGTGTTCCCAACTTTACTCCGAGACGATTCCTTGTAAAAGAAATACAGACCGTTCCTGGGCCCTTATCTGCCCCGGGATCTAGCCACAGGACCTTGAGTTCACGAAATTAATCATTTCAAATCAGGTAGTGTTACGTAAATTTTTTTGGAAGGGGAGTGTAGCTTTGGCTCTGTATATTATTCTCATTGATCACGGCTCATTTAGCTTGCCTGGTGGATGTTGTACCTCTTTCCTGGAGAGTGTCCAGGAGGCTGCCCTGCTGACAGATGCTGTGCTTGCCCCTTTAGCTACACCGGTTTCTCTCATAACCTCCCTAAATACTAAGAAACAGGCAAGTGGAGCCAGAAAAAGCACACTACACACACACACACACACACACACACACACACACACACACACACACACACACACACACACACACACACACACACACACACACACACACACACAAACCCCAGGTCTGTCCACAATGTAACAAAACAGACACAAGCTCCACTACTCTTTATTTTTTTAGACTGAGCAGTTAGACACAAAAAGAGACTGACAGTTGTGCTGAGGAGTATAGAGGGAGTGGTGGGGATTTCATAAAGTGCTGCAGGATGCTCTTTTTTTTTCTGCTGCCTCTCATGGGACATATAGCATAGGCAGCACTGAGGTGACAGTACCAAGGACGAAACCTATAATGAGCTGCGTGTACTTCTTAATTCCTAATGCTGACTCTTGCAATTCTGAGCCTATCATTATCACAGCAGAGTTATCATTAAATTCCATTTAATTAAAATTCTATTTAACAAATAGACTAAAAATAGCTAGGGTGTTATTTTGCAGTGTTTTTGAAAGCCAGGAGTTTTGATCCTGCTTTGAAAGCAAATTACAAATACAACACAATTTTTACATCATGCACAAAGAGAATTGTTAATTATCAATTCATTATTTATTCTTCCGCCTTGTTCTGAATAACATACTGGGATTTAAACTAGGTCTATTTCTCCCCTAGTATCTGGTGTCACAATGATCAAAGTCAGTCAATGGCTTGCATTTGAAATGGTCACATGATCATTCGATTCTAAGAAGTCGAGTAGACAAGTACACTGTAGAATGTCAGGGATCATATTATATGTTCATGCAGAACTGTAGGTACTCTATCTGTGTATTTACATGTCCAATATGCAGAGTGCAGAGTATTCAAGAGGCTATGTGATACTGAGCATGCTCTGATGATTCTTTTTTTTTTTGTCAAGCTCTAAAACATTCAGGCAGGCTCATTAAGTTCAAACCTCAGGCAGCCGCTCCCAGTGGCTCTCGCACTAAGAAATACTCTCAGAGTCTCTCATACATAACTAGAAAAATGAGAGGAAGCTTTGAAGTTCACCAATCTTATTTCTTTTTTTCTCTTGGCTCCCACCAAGAAGGCAGCTGGTGCCCGAATGCTGGAACTGCTTAAAGAGGAACACAAAGAAAAGAGGCTTATTCTAACTGTGCAGCCTGTATCCTGTGTTACAGTATAGTGCTAGAGTGGGTGTGCCCTCTTGCACCCATATTACTGTTGTTTTCCAACTTACCATAGCTTTATTTAGGTTAAATTGTTTTTCTCCCTAAGCTTGAATCTTAAAGTATTCCACAAGCAAAAGCTTGTTTAAAATGATAATGCCAGCCATGTTGGACTCTAAGAATGAGTCAGTGATTTCCTCTCTGACACGTTAACACAGCTATCACCATGATTGCTCAGTTGCCATTTGTTTTTCACTCCAGGTGAGAGTCAAGCCTTTCCAGTTCTGGCCCAAGCCCACGTGATGGTGTGTCGCTGGCAGGAGATGGCAGAGAGATTCAGTGTTAAACGGTTAGACACTGTCACTAGTCACAGCCTCCTGCAGTGCTGACGGGGCAGTTTCACCACTCTTTAATCTTTACAGGGAGAAAAAAAAAAAACATGCTAGTCATGGCGAAATTTCCAGCAGCTTTCTTTTCTGGCCCCTTAGCTTCATTGGAGGAGACAGTTTGCGATGGTCAGAGAGAGCACATCACAGAGAAGGGGCATACTTGGAGAATTAGTGATGTGGTTTTCAGCATGTTTCATCATACTGTTTTGTGTAACACCAACAGTGTTACAGCAAAACCTCTGAATTTACCCAGTGATTAGTAGTCTGAAAAGTTACATGAACATTGAACAGTTAAGTTTCAAGCAGGTCTACATTAAATTACTGAATATATCGTCTTGGTTCGGATATATACGTCTGGTTTTTTACTGCATCCAGGAGCATCAACTGCATTTTAATTGGAAATCCTTTGGCTTGACTTAGCTGGGACCTCCTAGGTAAAATTTTCTTAGTGGATTAGAAAATGGTGGTCCAGTCAGCCACTTGGTGATCCCAATGTTACCTGTGGGCCATAAGCTGAGCATCTCAGGCATTACTTTCGATTTGGCGTCAAAGAGGCATTACTTTTTTGACCTACCAAAACTTTTAAAGAAGTGCTATTTACATTGTTTGCAGTCTTTATGCTAGTCTAGGTAGGTTTATATATACTCATTTTCATTATCTATAACTGTGCATATTTTATTTATTTATTTATTTCAGCCAAGCCACTTCTTCAGAGCAGTCATAGTGGGTAAATCCTTACGTTTAGCAGTCTTACTGCCTGCGTATGTTCCCTTTTTAACTGTTATTAGATGCGGCCTATCTGCAGTGCTGCAGAAGCCCTCTGCTCCGTCACATTTCCTCTGCACAACCTTACATGCAGATTGGGTCACTGTCTCTGTGACAGAATGATTAATCGACCTATCAGGGGACAGGGAAAGGGGATGTGCTGAGGGGGAGAGGGAGAATGTATGGCAACTGGCTGTAAATGATCCCCGCAGCTCCTCACTCAGCATTCAAACCCTGGCATCCGCCCCCCACCCCCTCTTTTTTCAAGGATCCCTCCTGATAATAGCTGAATCACATTCAGCTGCAGGTGAGAATAAGCATTGTTTTATCTACCCAAGCAGGTTTGTAAATGAGGCCCTCTGGACCACCCTTTGGATCAGTGCACAATGCGATAGATGAGAAAGAGGCTCTTCTTTAATTCTCTTTAGTGAGATGATCTGCAAAACACCTTTTTTTTAACATCCTTATCTCAGTCAGTGCGTTCACATCATCAGCAGGATTTCCATCATTTTGTTGACATAAAAGTGTAAGTGCCCTGCTGACCTCGCTGATGGATGGTCATACTTTTTTCTGTAGATGCTTGTGTTGTTTATGTTTGCAGTCAGAGTATTCGTGCAGCCCTGAAGCTTTACACAGAGTCCTAGTGTCTCTGTAAATATCCTGTCCTAGATGACCGCAGTTTCGCTGACTGTATAGCAGATCAGTCACTGAGTGAGTATGTAAATGTCAATCAATCTGCTCTTTGTCGGTGCAGATTTGGTGTAATGCTTACAGCGTTACTGTCCACTTTTAAAAGTGTTTTTCTTTTTGTTATAAAAATGTCAGATTTAAATTTTGTATGCTTTGCCATCACTTTTTTAACAGCAGCTTTTCTAACACCACTTCCATCATGTGCCACATTAACACAAATAAGGAGACATAAACACCTTATATGAGAGCTGTTTAACACTGACGTTTGAGCCATGTTGGGGGAGTTCATTGTTCAATTCGCTGTTAAATAAAATATAGCATCTGACAGACACTTGGCATACTCATTTATTGTGGCTAGCAGTTTGAAGGCTGTTGGTCATAAACTGAGGAATCTGGCTCTGAAGCATATTTTACACTGCATGCTGTGTTTTTGGATTTGCAAGTGCTTTTGTCAGACTGTTGGCTGTCTACCATGCAATTGCAAAACAGGGAGTGCTTTAAAACTCCAGTAGGCTACCTTGCAGAAATCTGCCTCTGCCATACAATTAGCAGTTATCTGACTCTGCATGCCTGGTGAAATCGTGGACTTTATATGTGATGAACCAGAGATGCAGTAACATGAAAGACTTTACAAGATATACCCATGGAGCCCTGCTAAACTTGTTGTTACAAGTACTGTAGAGCAATACAGAAAACTCTATTGCTAATACTGTAATCCAGTGGCAGTGTAATTGTGTTTTTGCATATACAAATGAATATACACTCACTGCCCACTTTGTTAGGGGCACCTAACTCATTTGCATAAACATCTAATCGACCAACCACAAGGCAGCAACTCAGTGCATTTAGGCATGTAGACATGGCCGGGACCACTTGCTGAAGTTTAAACCAAGATTCAGAATGGGGAAGAAAGGTGATTAAAGTGACTTTGGACATGGCGTGTCTTGTAGATGGATGATTCAGAGTATTTCAGAAAATGCTGATCTACTGGATTTTTCCCTTACCATCTCTAAGGTTGACAGAGAATACCAAAAAAGAGAAACTATCCTGTGAGCAGGAGACCACAGTGGGTGCCATACCAGTTAACTAAGAACTGGAAACTGAGGCTCCAATTTTCACAATGTTGCCTGGCTTGATAAGTATTGATTTCTGCTCCAACATTTGAATGGTAGGGTCAGAAATTGGCATAGACAACATTAACACATCGATCTACTCTGCTCTGTATCCATGTTCAGGCTGATGGTGAGGTAAAGGTGTGGTGGAACTTTGGGCCCCTCAGTACCAGTTGAAATTCCTTTTAATGCCACAGCCTATATAATTGTCATTGCTGACCATGTCCATCCCTTTGTAACCACAGTGTACCCATCTCTAATGAATGTATCCAGCAGGGTAAGATGTCATGTCACAAAAATCATCTCAAACTGGTTTCTTGAACATAAATGGGAAATTTCCATAATAGATGTCCAGCTGAAAATTAGCAGCAAATGTGTGATGCCATCATATGTGGACCAATATGGACCAACATCTCCAAGAAATATTTACAACATTCCTTGAATGTCCTTGTTGAATCTATGCTATGAAAAATTAGGGCTGGTATGACCCATGGGTCAGAATATAGTTCTAGCAAACTGTATCTAATAAAGTGACTTGTGAGTGTCTAATCTATCCATGAATAATATTACATTAATATATTACATGAATACTTAAAATATAAATAGTGCCTTCAGAAAGGGTTCCAATCCAGTTCTAGTAAGGTAAACCTAATAAAGTGACATGTGAGTTGCAATCTTAGATTTTGTCCACACTGTGTCTTTGCTGGTAAATAACACGCAAGGCAACTATCAGTATCCTCACTGTAATCCTATTAAAACTTGGCCAAAATGAGCCCATTATGACTATAGGAGCCCTGAGTCCATTTCAGCAGGGGTGAATTACCATAAAGTAGCAAGAGTTCAGGAACAAAGCTGCACATTATCTCTAATTGAAAGAACTCCACCATCTCAGCTCAGCTTTCCAACTACAGTGCTGTTCTGTCTGATGGATCTAATAAAATACAATGCTCCTTATTCTCTTAATGTTCCAGTCCACATTTTCAGCTGAAATCCAGCCTAGAGAGTCAGAGGTCAGCTGTGACTCAGTGCTAGCTGAGCCAGTATTCTCTTCGTCCAGTGTCTTCAAGTGTGTTTATCATGAATTCGAGATTTGCGTGATGCCTTTGAACAATTACCCTTTAAACGATATCCTCAATATCTAACGCAACTTGGCTCAAACCTAAAATAGCTCATTGGGATTCAGATGAAAGAGTCACTCAGCATGAAGCGCAAAAGTACAAAATTAGAGCACACCCATACATGCAACTTATCACAAAGGGATAGTCTGTGAAAGAAATACTATTTTGCATGAGGGTCAGTTCTGCAAAATTTAAGGGTCTGTCTAGTATGAAAGGCTTTGCATGTATGTAGCTTCTTGTATAAACAATCACATTATGAAGGCTTATAGGGCTATGAAGCAGCATGGGATGCACAGCTAGTATGAGGCCAAGCACTTCACCCAGACAGAAGCCATAATGTCACAGATGGTAGGAGCCTCGGTGGGGGTTGAATGATTTCACTGGGGTCAGAGTAATTCAGATTGCTTTGTATCTTTTAGGGCCCTGGTCGTCTGGTGGCCAATGACATCCAAGCACCCTTTACTGTCCTTTCTCTTTGTATCTTTTCAAAGTGCTTTACTGTATTCAATACTTAATTTGCCGCCCCACTGATCCTGACTGTTGCCCCAGGCTGCAGTCACATGACCCTGGGACCAGTTTTCTTTTCATTTGTAGAAGCCATTTTGAAAGTAGATGTTATGATGTTTCTGGGGTTTAAAGCCATGCGCTGCATTTGAATTCAAGTCTGGATGGATCTATAATTTTGCTGCACACACACAGATATACTTTGGCCACTATTGGACAGCTGTGTGAAAGGCTATAGAGGCAAAGCGTCAGCGCAGAGGGAAAACAGACCTGGCTCTTTGGCTGCAGATTGTTAATTAATTGCTACTCAGGCTGCCCTGTTGTTGTGCAGCTGCGTGACTTTAGCTTACTCTCCTTAGGTTGTTTTTTCGGAGATCTGACCTGGTTGCTAATAAGCCCTTACTAAACACAGTCGCCGTGCTTGCAGTTGGCTTATCTGCAGCCTGGGGTTTCCCATCGCTGGAGAGGATGTCACAATGGTCAAAATGTCATGCACATGACCTCAGATAGGGGCACAGAATTTCTTAGTCATGTTTCTTAGTGATGGTTTTTTTTTTTTTTATGTTTGCACGAGGACACACTGATTGTATCATTAGGATTTGACAGGTGCAGGGTAATAATAGTGATAAGCCTGGAGACGTATTGGACTGTTTCTAAGTGACTCATATTTTCCTCTAATGATGATGAAGACAACATATGATGTGGTAAACCATTAGTGTGCCTTGAGTATTTTTTTGTTAAATATCACCTACTAATCTTATTTATTTTACAGCATAAAACACATGCAGTTCGTGCTCTTAAATATGATGCAAAGCACACTCCTAAAGCTTGGAGCTTAGGTTAGGACACCAAATGCAACAAGATGCATATTAATTTCTGCAACTAAAGGATTGAAGTAGTTATTTAATGCATTGCAAAGATGAATGCATTTTAAAAAGTCTTTAATTTGTTTACTAATGAAAGAAACAACCTTTGGCATTTCCAGTGATTGTTAGTTAAATTAAAACCACCTGCCTTCACCTTTATTTTATCCCACCTTTTACTGAAAGACAAATATTTAACCTTTGCGTACCACTTACAAGTGCTGTGCTTGTACTTGGCGTTAATATACCAAGTCTGTTTGCATCGGAAAGCTAAATATGCTTGATCTCAATCCAACTCTGAGCAGTGTGTTTCGTGATAAGGGAAGGATCATGCCCATAGCTGTGCTGCTGTGTGCCGTGCAGCTGAGCCATTTTGTTTTAACTAATTCTGATGACTCAAACTCTAACGAAATGAGACGCACATTGAAAGATGGAGCTTAAACCTCCCACAGAGTTCCAGTAGTCATGGTTTATATTAAATATATATTGGATGGAAAGGCTATTTATACCATCCAGGGTGGGCTTTCCTGGCCCTAACTGCTGCTGTTTCAGGGCCTGTTCAACTCTCAAACACTTAAACACATTTAGATCTGGAAGCTGCCCAGTACAAATACTGTCTGATCTACTGGTCACTGTACATTTCCGCTGAAGCAGATGGAGCTTAAGTGTGTTGCTCAAGGGCCTTTCAGTGATGATAATGAGCAAGGGGCAAGTGTTACTGTTACTTATCTTCAGGGTTTAATCTGTTGGTTCAGGGACTGAACTTCCCAGTCTGACTCCTAGTTTTCTTGCTTAGAACCTCTGCACAAGTGTGAAAATGTTGCGTTAATATGTTACATATATGCACTGTAGTGATTTATGATGGTAGATTACAGCAGATCTTTGTAGTTATCAGCTGCACTTCGACATGGCTCTTAGTAGTGTCAGCCTGGTGGGTAGTATACTACTTTGGTGCTGGCAGAAACATCTTGTAGCTCACATCGAGTGAGAAAACAGGAGATAGAAAGGTTAGGATGCCAATTATCAGTTCATTTCTTAAAAATTAAAAAATACATGAAAGGTGGATCCTTGAAAGGAGACAGATAAAAAAAAAGTTAGGCCAGGCTTATTTGAGCTGTTGTGGAGGCCTACACAAGCATACCCATAATATGTCAGCAACTCTTCCTGCCTACAGACTGCTGTGGAAAGAAACCCTGCAGCGAGAGCAGAAAGAAGAGGAGGCGTAACAGTTCCAACAACTATTTGATAGATTACTCTGAGGCTTGGTACAAATGTTTATCCTCCTTAATGGAAGAATTTTAATGACTTTGTGGATCCTTTGACTTTTCATTTATCAGTAAGATAAAGTTTTCACTTACCCAGTTAAAGTCTCCAAAATACACAAAATATTGTGCAGATATTCATCATTCCAGATGATGTATTATAATTACTTAGCTTTACTTCTAGTGCCACTTGAGGATTCACATTGGTGGCTTTGCATTTTTATTAAACAAAAATTAATTGTAACGACTTAGAAGACTTATTTATCTTCTGTAACTTTTTGGTTTTAGACTAAATACCTGCAAAACCGTCATACGTGATACCAATCACCCTGAGCACATGTTAGCCTGCTAGCGAATGTCTGCGAATGTCATAGCTGCTAGCATGACAGCATACTGATGCAGCTATTAGCATGGCTGGTAACTCTTAGTCTTGTTTTTGTATGCTTAATTCCCCATTAAGAAATGTTCCTTTATTTAGATAGCGAGGCATTGTGGATCATTATTGTTGCAAGTTATTTCAGGATATGCATATTTAGATCTAGTCAGAGAAAAGGAACAAGCACCTTGCAAGGTCAATTTGCTTGGATGTCTGATATGACCTGTTTTTTATTCAGAAGATTAAGTTTTCTACCCCTGAGACTGTGTGTATTTGGTATTTAGTGCAGCCTCCACAAGGAGATATTTTTCTCAAATCTTAGTTTTGTTAAAAGGCATTGTCTGGTGTTTGATGGCATTCTTTAAAATAAAAATGGTTTATTTATCTGATTTTATTGGAGCGAGTAGTAAGGGCTTAGCTAGCTGTAAAACAGGGCTAATGTCTGTCATAAAACAAGTCTGTGTCCCCTATGTTCGTCCTCAGTGTGGAGGAGATAAAATTCTTGTACACATAACCATGAAAAGTAATTTGATTGGTCTGGCTTGATCAAATGTGAGGGACAAAAAGGAAAAACTGCCCATAAACCTCAGATGTAAGTGGATATCTTTAACAGCGCTACAATATCTACTGTAATGCATAATACAGTGGAGAGTGGAGACAGTGAGGCTTGTGATTGCTGTTTCATTGAACAGCCCACTCATTTTTAAATGTGTGATGGATGAAAGCATTCCTCAGTAATTTTCTCAATAACTGACAATGTTTGTGTAATTGTTCAATTCCCCATCTATGTATATATTCACAAGATGTTCATCACTGGTAACATCAGTCTGCATAACAGCAGCACAAGTTATTTTACATAATATATTTTGGGATGTATAAAGTGGTCCTGGCCCCTGAATAATATAAGCTTATCCTTTCCGCTGTCAGCCTCAATTTGAATAATTTATATGTAGCAATAAATAGAAGCAGAATCTCTGGCACCATCCTGGAGAATTGGCACTTGAGAAATAGGAAATTCCTTCTTTTTCCCCATATCACCATGACTTTAATGAAATCAGCAGCAGAAGTCTGCTCTTGTTATGCTTGTCTTCTCGTTCTGCTTTCTGAATCAAGGTCTTGCCCAATCACTCATCGCTCTGTCGGCAGGCTGATTTCAGCTGCACTTGTCACTCTGTGATTTCTGGAACAGATAAGAGCTCTGATTGAACATTTGTTTGGCCTCTGGAAACACCACAGGAGAATGGCTAGTAGTAGTTCATTTTGTTTCTGTGTGTGGTTAAACATCTCTCCTGGTCAGGCACAGCTGGCGCACGTATGGAAGCAACATCAGACTAGAAATAGCGTTAGTGCCTTGATCAAGTAAAGTCTTTGCAAATCAGAATTTTATGAAATAGGTTAAAATGGATCTCTTATGATTTTACTGTCATGTATACTTCTACAGCAGCAAATGCCTTTAGTACCCATGACCAGAGTTTCACATAATAAAATCAACCTATGTACAAATAATGGTTGGGAGCCAAAGATTCAGGCTCATCTACACACTTTGTTTTAGTTTTTGTCTACTCTTAACTCTTCATGATGTAATAAAGTTTGCATATCCCTTATACAGTAATATAAGGCAAACAAATGCTGTGAGCAATAAACGGCCCTGTTAGCCACAGGTCAAATACTTCATTTGTGAGGGGCAGCCAATTAAAAGATACAGTGGCTTGTTTCAGACAGTGGATGAACTGGCTGACTGCAAGATAAATAAAGAGAATGTCTAAAACAATTGAGTTGGAAATAGCACAAGAGCAAAAAAATAAAAATAAAATAAAAATTCCATACTATTCACCTAATGGTTGTTAAGTTATATAATTGTTGGTGAGCTCGTCATGAACAAAGTTGAAATGAAATCACAGAGCCTTACCCAAGGTTCTCTGGGAACCCAAAGATCTCCTTTCTCAGCTTATATTAGAGGAAGCCTATCCCAGCTACCATAGAGCGAGAGGGGTATATCCTGGACAGGTCGCCAATCGGACACGGGGCCCTCTCTACGGTGGCTGGGAAGTGCAAAGCGCAACAAATTAAAAAACGGCAACAAATTAAAAATCCACAACAAATTAAAAAACGGCAACAAATTAAAAAACTGCAACAAATTAAAAATCCACAACAAATTAAAAATCCACAACAAATTAAAAATCCACAACAAATTAAAAAACCGCAACAAATTAAAAAACCGCAACAAATTAAAAATCCACAACAAATTAAAAAACCGCAACAAATTAAAAATCCTTGACGGAAAGGGATTGTCTGAAATACCGGAAGTGGAGAGTGATGTCACGAGAGGGGGCGTGGCCAGAATTTTTGGTTGAGGCGCCATGTTTCTGGGCCGAACAAAGCGCTAGCGAAAGTACACGGATAACACCAGTTATGGTTCGTACTTGCTGTGCGGTCGGTTGTAAAGTTAGATCGCACGACCGGCAAGGGAATAAGGTTGAAAATGGTTTATCTTTTCATTCTTTCCCCACCTGGAAGCAACATGAGGCAGCTCATGTATCGGATGTTACCAAAAGAAGGCGTCTAGTCTGGATAGCAGCTGTGAGACCAGCTGATATCCAGTTCGATTCCATCTCCAAATATCTGTTGGTGTGCTCCAGACATTTTCATTCCGGTAAGTTATAGATATGTTCATATCACTCTTTATCGGTCTTTTAAGTCTGACATCACTAGCCGTGTCTTGGCTCAAACTCCCAAGAGCACCTGCAGGTCCATAAATCACACGATCACTGTGGCATCACTGAGTGTTGAAAAACTATCTAAAGTCTTTCATCTGTAATAAAATGATCAGCGTTCTGCTCTACCATGTGTAACAATTGAGTTTATCATCCAGGCATCCATGAAGACGAAATTAGCAGGAAGTTAGCTCGCTAGATTCCATCTAAATACAATATAGCATGTCCTAACTGAGGGATTTTGGAAACAAAGTCAAACGTACAGCTCTGCTATCACTTCCAACATAAATGAAGACAGAAAACTAAACAGCAGTGACGTTTGTAGGGTACTGAAGTTTGGCTAGCTGGTGTAAAACGATGTGCTACGTGACCGTTAGCGGCACAGCTATGTTAGCATAATATAAACACTAACTTTTTCCACTTAATAAAAGTTATCGTGAGGATTCTCGGTGGTCAGAAACAAATGTAATCGCATCGCAGGATGCTGTAAACGGACCAAACTCCAGCCAGGAGAACAACTGAGATAATCCATCCACAAGGATGAATAGGATTAGTCATTCATATACTGCTGCATGGGCTGGGCTGTAGCTACATCGTAAGGTTTTAAAAACTGAGCTTTCAAATGATTAGTGGTGATAGAAGCAGTGGGAAGCCAACAGTGATCACTGACTGTTTTTAGGAGTTTTTTGAGATTAAATAGAAGACAATACAAAACATTAAACATGTTAACAACACAAAATCCATATTAAACGCAGACTACTTTAGGCCTGGAAGCAGGATTTGTCACGCCACCACTTAAAGACCAGATAGCCTATTAGTTTTCTTTTCGATGCACTCTGAGGTCATAGCAAATTAGAAAAAAAAAACATCCTAATGAGTGATTTTGCAGAACTACGTGCTATTTATAGACTTGCTAATTATTTGGCATTATTGCAGCAGACCAGCCAATGAAATGGATGAAACATCGTGACTGGGTTCCAGCGCTACACAAGGGACCTGCTTCAAACATACCACCATGCCAATACTTCTTCCATGTGAGGGTGAAGAGGTGACCCTTCTGGATAAGATGGTGAAGGTTTGCTGCCGTTTTGATGAACAGTGTGGTAGTAAAACCAGGGGAAAATGAAACTTGCTCCTGTTAAATATTCTTAAGTCTTGTGCTGTATAAATAGCGGTAATTTTTCAGAAGATAAATTGAAGTAATTGATAGTAAATAAAGTAACGTTAGTAGTGGGTGATATCGTGTAAATGCTGTCATGATTTTGTGTAAACATTTTGTCTTTTATAAACTATAAATGACATGGATTCTACATTGTAACTGATGTGATATTCTATAATAAAAAAGAGGCAAAAATTAGTTTGTTTCTTTATTGAACTTTTGAACAGTGGTACTCAGTCAGTACATATTCAGTAAATGCAAATTATTTACATGGCAGTGCACTTCAGGCATAAATCTAGACCCTTATATAAAACATTATGGGTCATTCCCACAACCCACAGCTTTACTGTGCTCCAGCAAAGTATCCAATAGCAGTGACAACTCCTCCACAGTAGCAGGTGGGATTTTTCTGTTTTGAGGACGGCTCCTTTTACCTTTCAATACGGATGGTCTGTTTATGTTTTGATCCAGAGCAGTTTTTGGGCAGCTGAAGAGGAGAAGTCTATCTTATGGCCAACCTCTGGCTGTATCTTGGTCATATTACCCAGCAAAACCCAGTATGCAGGTTCATCTGTAACAGCCCTTGTGCCACAGATCCGCATTGTTGCTTCTACTTTAAAACGAAGAGCAGCGACATGGCTGCAGGTCTCCACGACTCCGGCCATACAGGTGCAGTGGGCGGCTTCAACCTTCCCTGTGATGCTCACAATGACCCATGGCTGCAATGCTGGTTCATTCAGTCTTTGAGAGTGCAGGACCTGAAACATACAAGTTACAAGTTAATTTAAAGACAAAGACTAATGAGCCAAGGCCAACATAAATGTGTTTTATCTACTTTCAAATCCATTTATCATAAATGTAACAAAGTGTTTAGAAAGTTAGCACATACATGTAATTTTCCATTTTTTTATGTATCCATCTATAGAACGCTGCATGTTATATTCCAAATCTGCCTGTTCTCTTTCAGAAACCTGACTTCAGAAAATGAAACTAAAGTATGTAATCACTTTATGGAGAAAGCATAAAGTTTGACTTTAGGTGACAATTATGGACACGTAATATGATAAGGAGATTCTGCAGGTCATTAATCAATGTATTATAGTAAAAAATGTATTTTTGTGACACAGGACACAAACACGGAAGCAAGATATGTAATTAGGATTATTTCTAATAAATATGAATAAATAATTGCAATTTCTTTAACCACTGAGAATAACTAAATCCTTCAGAACAATGTCACATCAATGCACTCTACACTGTAAAAACTGTGACTAGAGGTTACTTAAAAAAGTTATGGCAACAAAGTGACACTTGAAATAATTAAGTAGATTTTAATTTCAAAAGATTTATGTAAAATGTAGAGAAAATGTTAATTAAATTCAAATAGAAAACAAAAGTAGATATTAATAGAATTAAACTGTAAATATGTGTTGGATTTAGGGTCAAAATCTCAAACTGAAGGTTGAAATTGCCCAACTTTACCAAAAAAAATAATTGATATGAAATAAGTCTCTGAGAAAAATTACTTTGAATTTACTAACTATCTGGCAAAGGTTTAGTAAAAACTTCCTAAAATATCCATTACAAAGAAATGAAATCTTCTTGTTTTTTCAGTAAAACTCAAATTGGATTCAATAATTTTCCAAATAAACCTTAAAAATAATGACTGAATAATAAGAGAAAATGAAATGAATTTTACTTATTTTCTGAGTAAAATGAATCAATTTCACAAAGAAAACATCAAAACAGTAATTTGTTTTATTGTGGAAAATAAAACACAGTAATTTATAATATAACATTTTTCTGCTCGTATACACTGAATTCTCATCAACAATCTCCTGATCTCCTAAATACATTCCTCTGCTGTAAATTTGTTTTAGTGTCATAAACAGTTTATCACACAGCTTTGTGTACAGAGCAACAGCAACATAAACTGCATGAATGTAAACCAGTTTTGTAAAAAAGAAATTAATCTTTAGACTGTAATATCAACATGAACATGAAATTTGAATATCCTTTACCGTTTCCTTTATCTCTGTTACTTATTTATGATTGACAAACAAAAACTTTAGTTTGTCAATCTTTTGTTAAATTGAATCACTCAATATAACTGTAGAACAAAGGTTTTTCACTCATGTACATGGAATATCAATAATGTAAATCAACCTTTTATCCCAATTTGGATGTTTAACCTGAGAAAATCTAAGACACATGTAAGAGGAAGTAACATTTCTACAGCTACAGGACTGCACTTCTGTTAAATTTTAAAGTTGTTTTAAACCAATGTTTTATAGTAACATACACTATAAACAAAGAAAAGCTTCACTAGTGATTCCTCCAATTTGCTGCCTTTCAAACAGAATATTCCTAAGAAACTTGTAGGTAATAAAAAACAAAATTAAAATGAAGAGCACAAATACAGCCTGACACATTGCAGCTCATTTGGGTAAGATATGAATAAGATGAAATTAACTTAAAAACTGAAAAGATAGCTGCATCTAACAAAGACAAACCAAAGGTTTTCAGTGAGCTTACTTCCCTTTCATTCTTTCAGAGTCCTCGTTTAAGCCAATAACTTGTTCTTGAGGCTGTTCACTTTTGGTGAGAGCTTAGCACAATCCAGTTCAAGGAAAAGTTTCTGGAATACTTCCAAGGTGTATTTTAGCTCTTTGGGATAGGCAAGATCGACTGCATATGTCAATCCAACCAGCATTGCGCATGCTCTTGGAAAATTGCCCAGAGCAGGCATAACTCTCACACCCTCCAGCACAATGCCAATGTCATCCTCCTCAGATCCAACAGCCTTGATTTTGTAGATTTTCATCCTCTGTTCAGAAAGATCTTGTGACACACCATCCTCATCAGCATCCTGAAACAACAAACACATGGGTTTTCTGACTGTAGTTGCACACATGAAATATTTCCTGGACACATCCTGTAGCTGAATGACAAATAAAACATGATAATGCCTCAAATTATTTGAAACTTGACAAACACATATGAATAACAAAAACAGAATAATGTTTCTACTTCAACACTTACACTGTACTCTTTGATCAGTTGATCAATGGACTCCCCAAGGTACACCATCAAGCACTGAATAACCAGATTTCTGGTTATGTTATTGCTAGGATTGCTTGGTGACTGAAAATGAGCAAGAATTCCAAAAATTACCATCAGATAAGTGACCATTTATTAAGACAAAACTGTGAGAATTGGCAGTATTAAAAAAAACTGTTAAATATCAAATTATCATCACATGGAGCATTATGTGCGATAATTAGCTGATGTTAATGCACATGCCTGGGTGCTGACAGTCAACACAAAGGTATTGTCAACATGCTTGACAGGTTCAATCTTTAAATGTGTCGTTTTAGTAAATTACATTAATTTAGTCATTTAGTTTTTTTATCTAATTTAGTTTATGTTCGTCAGAAAGGGTTTTTCCTTCTTGGGACAAAACAAAAACCCAGCAATACCTGTACTTGTGTTTTTTTGTTTGTTTTTTGTTTGTTTTTTTTACTAAGAATAGACATGTATTTAAAATACAATTAAAACATGAAACCCATAATTGTGTTGTTAATTATATCAGTGACGTCCTGGCGTCCTCTTGCACTGACAAAAACATGCAAACAAATTAGTGGAGCTGTGCACCATGCAAATGAAATTTGACAAAAAAATTCTTTAAATAAAATTCCAAGCTGAAATGTCTGTGGAAAATACCTTGGCTATGATAGTCTGCAACTTCAATCCCATGCTGATCAGGTGAATTTAAGTTGAGGGATCTTCCATTACCTGAAAGGAAAGCAACATTATCATTTTTGACGTTTAGTCAGCTGTGTAAAAACCAAGGAGGAACCCACCCGGGGGATTAATAAAGTTTTATTTTATCTAATCTAATCTAATAACTTTAATCTCAGCCAAACCGATTTACTCACGAACAAATAAAACACTGAAAAAACCAAACAATAACATTTTTAGGTTGTCTAAGTGACTTATACATTACGTTTAAACTGAGTAGCGAAACCCCGCGGTGATCTGAAAATGATGTGCCGGGAGTTGTGCCGTTCTCAGCGGCTTCAGTGACCCTCGAGCTCCCGGCTTGCTATCGAGCTGGTGGGTAGCAGATGCTCCGAAAACGTCGAAGCACTTTTGCAAACATGCGATATCTTGATAAACCGAGCAGATATTTGATGTTTACACAGCTACTTTCGCGCCTGAAAATATGTTAAAAGTTTATTTTGTGACCCAGAAAGATTACTAAGAGTAATTTTAAAACTTAGTAGCGGCCGCCATTATTGGAAACTGGAGTTCGAAAAACTGACTGTGGCTGACAAAATCACTCACAACTGACCGCAAAACCTTTTCATGAACTTTTAAACGTGGATGAAAGACGTTAAAACTCATCGGAATATACCGTTGATATTTTTTAATACGGTAAAACATGTGGTTAGTTAAAGCTGTTCAGTAACACAGTCGTGAAGGCTTGGAAAGTGACCTTGTGCTAGCAGTCCACTAACTGCCATTTGTGTAAAAATACGATACTATCATTACAGTGATGATTATTAATAAAATTTCGACGTATCATACTGTTTAAAACCTTTACTCAAAACCGATATACGTTATTGTTTAAACCGTGTCTTATATTTGAACAAATTAAGAAGTCTTACCTCTGACAAAATGGAGACGTCCACTCATGAAGCGCGTGTGTCCTGCACGTGGCACAAAGGATTATGGGCGGAAGTGTACAATGATTAAAATGAAAATGCTTTCATCAGTTAAATCTATTAGATTTCTTAAATTTTTTTAGTACTCAAACATTTTTTTTAAATCTACTCAACAAACCATTGCTGAATTTACCCCAAACAAAACTGTGTAAATTTAAATAACTGAACATCTCAAAATTGTTGAATTTTGCTTAGATTTGATTAAAACTACTCATACACGTTTTTACTGAGTAATAATTACTATTACTCTCCTATTAGATTCTAATTAACCCCAATCACAGTTTTTACAGTGTACTCACTATGGCTACGTTCACACTACAGGTCTTAATGCTCAATTCCGATTTTTTTGTCTGCTTGTTCACACTACAAATAAAATGTGACAGCAAACACGCTCCTTTGTGAACCCTCAAAGTGGCCCACATATGCAAAAGCAGATGTCACACACAACACGCTCTGTTTAGACCCAGACCAAACAGTATTGTTTGACTGATGCCCCTTAAATATAAAGATTTGTTTCAGACTTTGCTTTAAATTATTTTGTTATTTACATATGGCCTAATAATTATCCTTATTGCCATTTTAGAGAGGAGCGGTGCTTCAAAGGATATGCAGATTTCTGTCAGAATCTGCAGATTATACAGTATAAGTAAAATGTTCATGTTGTCTTCCCAACAGTTTCACTAACATCTACACGGGATGGACACGAAGCGCCGTTGTTCCTGACCACCGAGAATCCTCACGATAACTTTTATTAAGTGGAAAAAGTTAGTGTTTATATTATGCTAACATAGCTGTGCCGCTAACAGTCACGTAGCACATCGTTTTACACCAGCTAGCCAAACTTCAGTACCCTACAAACGTCACTGCTGTTTAGTTTTCTGTCTTCATTTATGTTGGAAGTGATAGCAGAGCTGTACGTTTGACTTTGTTTCCAAAATCCCTCAGTTAGGACATGCTATATTGTATTTAGATGGAATCTAGCGAGCTAACTTCCTGCTAATTTCGTCTTCATGGATGCCTGGATGATAAACTCAATTGTTACACATGGTAGAGCAGAACGCTGATCATTTTATTACAGATGAAAGACTTTAGATAGTTTTTCAACACTCAGTGATGCCACAGTGATCGTGTGATTTATGGACCTGCAGGTGCTCTTGGGAGTTTGAGCCAAGACACGGCTAGTGATGTCAGACTTAAAAGACCGATAAAGAGTGATATGAACATATCTATAACTTACCGGAATGAAAATGTCTGGAGCACACCAACAGATATTTGGAGATGGAATCGAACTGGATATCAGCTGGTCTCACAGCTGCTATCCAGACTAGACGCCTTCTTTTGGTAACATCCGATACATGAGCTGCCTCATGTTGCTTCCAGGTGGGGAAAGAATGAAAAGATAAACCATTTTCAACCTTATTCCCTTGCCGGTCGTGCGATCTAACTTTACAACCGACCGCACAGCAAGTACGAACCATAACTGGTGTTATCCGTGTACTTTCGCTCCTCTTTCGCTAGCGCTTTGTTCGGCCCAGAAACATGGCGCCTCAACCAAAAATTCTGGCCACGCCCCCTCTCGTGACATCACTCTCCACTTCCGGTATTTCAGACAATCCCTTTCCGTCAAGGATTTTTAATTTGTTGCGGTTTTTTAATTTGTTGTGGTTTTTTAATTTGTTGTGGATTTTTAATTTGTGGATTTTTAATTTGTTGCGGTTTTTTAATTTGTTGTGGATTTTTAATTTGTTGTGGTTTTTTAATTTGTTGTGAATTTTTAATTTGTTGTGAATTTTTAATTTGTTGCGGTTTTTTAATTTGTTGTGGATTTTTAATTTGTTGTGGTTTTTTAATTTGTTGCGAATTTTTAATTTGTTGCGAATTTTTAATTTGTTGCGGTTTTTTAATTTGTTGTGGATTTTTAATTTGTTGCGGTTTTTTAATTTGTTGCCGTTTTTTAATTTGTTGTGGATTTTTAATTTGTTGCCGTTTTTTAATTTGTTGCGCTTTGCACTTCCCAGCCACCGTACCTCTCCAGACATTTGAAAAGAAAAGTCAGATTTAAAATATTCACTTTGGCATATGTTACACAAACACAGAAACACACACACAGACAAACATGCACACAGATCAGCTTCTCATTTCCCCAGTTGAAACATCTTAAGTCTATATACATGCAAATATTGTTCATTTCAGAGGTTTAACTTCTGGACACCAGACACTCTCTACTCACTGTGTGCACTCAGGAGATTTCAAGTTTCGCATTTGATTTGTCAGCATTGCATAGTATATCAAAACTGGCTTCTAAGCGACTGTCACAAAACTATTTTGTAAATATAATTTTCTCCTTCTGGTTGGATTCAGCAGATGGATTTTAAAGCAGCCTCTGCACATACTACTACATATATATTTAACTGGAGGCATGAGAGAGAGAGAGTTTGGAGCTAAATTGATCTCAGTGATACTTCAGCAGACGTAATAACATTTTTTTTGCTTTTTTATAGGTATAATTCCTCAAAATAATCAGTAGCGTTGGGACTTACCAAGTATTAGAAATGTAAAAACCAAGATCCAACTGGTCCAACTTAATGCTACATAGAAGTTTATAAGTTCAAGTTCTGTGAATGAATCTTTTGTTTCTGTCATGACCTGTATTTAATTTGGTGATTTACATTTTTGGGGCTCAGTGGCTAACAAACACATTTTTATATGTCACAAAAGGGAGTAAATATCAAAACCATGAATCGAATACATCAGCTATCCCTCTCCTATACCTTTTGTATCATTTACACCAGTGGTCCCCAACCAGGCTGCAAGAGTTGAGGCCCAGGTGTGAAATTTATGGTTTTCAGGGTTTTTATTGTTTTTTATCGTCATTTTTTAATCGTTTTTATCGTTAACTCAGTTTCCCTGGGTCTTTTCCAGTGTGTTATGAATTAATCTTCCTTTTTTGGTACTGGTTTTATTTTGTTGTATTTATCCGCGACACCATATTGTCGGACATAAACCGGTCCGTAGCACAAAAATGGTTGGGAACCGCTGATTTAGACGACTTTCATAAGACAGCTCCATCCATATATCCATTTTATCTTTTAAGTCAAACAAAGTATTTCACTGTTTTAGCCTTTCTGATTGTTTTCTGGTAAATTAATGCTTTATTATAACTTGTGTGTTTTTGCATTTATTCATGTAGTTTTTTCTTTCAAACATCTTCAAAAAATGTGAAAATCAGCCAAATGACTCCACCCTTTAATGTCAAACTGTTAATACCCACCTGTGAATGTTGGCAGTGTAGTGACACACAGGTGGAATATATTATGCTGGTTGAGAACAAGTCATGAATGGTCTGGTCTCCCTACTAATAAACCCCTCCCCTTTTTTTTCACGGACAGTACGTGCAGCCTAAATGAAGTGGAACTTGTTCAGGCATCAGACAACGCCCATGGTCGCTGCTAAGCCAACGGGAGCCAGTGCCTTGACTGTGACTCCAGCGCCGGTCGCGTTAGTCTCGGCAGACAACTCCACCGAACCAGTGAGCAAGAATGATGCCTTTGACGAGATCAAAAACAAGTTCCTGAATGAAATCGACAAGATCCCACGTGAGTGCCACGCAAGCCCCAATCATCCGATCAGCCATCAGTTCCCATTGATACAACTCTAAGCAATGAATTTGGAATTAGATTTTCTCTTTTTGCTGCAGGCATTTGCAGGCCTTTAATGTCTTTATTCAGTATTGATCACTGGCTGCTCTTCCTAATGGCAGAGAAATCAAATTTTCACTAGATCTAATTGCTAACCTACCACCTTTTACTAAATATATTTGGCTCAGGACGTGACAGGAGGCTTAATGATTGGTCGGTCAAATGTCACAGTATTTACTTGTAGCTTTTCTGTGTGGGTTCATCTGTACACTGGTCTGTATATGCTCCTCAGTGCCATCATGGGCCATCATTGCCATCGCTGTGGTCGCCGCTTTACTCATTCTAACATGCTGCTTCTGCATCGTCAAGAAGTGCTGTTTCAAAAAGAAGAAGAACAAGAAGGGCAAGAAGGGGAAGGGTGACATGGGAATGAAGAACCTGAAAGGTGGAGAGGTATGTTCTGCCTCAGGAGGACGTTTCCTGCCTGATATAATTTATAATTGTACTGAATATAAAGCAAAGCTAACAACAAATGTCTTTAACCTATATATGACTATAATAATAGGCCTATTATATAAAGGCTTAGGGGTGTTGTGTTTGGCATTGTAATAAAATAATAACAAAAAGCATTTTTCCATATTTTACTCAAGTAGCTTTAAAAATAATTTAGCCTGTTTGAATTGTGTTGGATTTTAGGCTAGATGAAAACAGAGATTCTTTACAATTTTGATGTTTTCTAACCCAGTTTTTCTCCACAGTTGTTAATTACATTCTTTATCCACCATGGTTAATGTTTTTTAATTTATTTGTTTCTCTTTCTTTTTTTCATTTAATGTATTTGTCATTAATGTTATTGTTGCTCTTTCTCTCACTTATGCTTTGGGACTTGAGTGGAAAATGACAAGACTTTAACATACAGAACAGCCATTGTTTTTCTCCTCGTCCTGAAAGAGTAATTATTTAAATTACTAGTTAGTACAATGGTGTTGTTTTGGGCCTATAATTATTATTTTTTCCACAAACATGATTGATAATTTGATGAGGTGCAGTAACATATCTAAAATTGATGTTATTTTAAAACTCCAATGGACTTGCTGCACAAGATATGATTGTGCTAATGAGGGGGCTTCTCCGTCTGTCATTTTCCTCAGTCCCTACAGTGTAGCTAACTACATTTGCTGTGATTACCCTTCTTTGGTGTCTGCTGTGAGTTCAATCTCTTCCTTTGTCTCTGCTCTCCTCCTTCCTGCTTTGTGTCTTATGTGTGCTCCGTGTATCTTGACTGTGGTGGACTTCTCTGCCTACGGTAGGTCTGATAGCACGCGGCACCCCTCTCTGGCCACTCTGTGTAAGCACAGACCAGGGCAGGGTGGGAGCGGTGGTGGGAGTGGGGTTGGGCTGGGCTGGGCTTGGAGGGGTTGGATTGCAGTGATGATGACAATGAGTGCTATGGCTTCCTTAGTTTTTGCAAGCTTAGGTGCTGTGGGTGCTTGAGGACTCCATGGGAGCGATTAAGCTGCTTCGCAAAACCCACTGAACTGATATGCCGCACTAAATGCTATGTCTTGTATATCCAGAGATTGCAATTTTGGCATAAAAAACAACAAAAAACAGAACAGACATCTGTTTAAGTTGTCTATGGTTTGAAATGAACATGAAACTCATCCTATGGTTGAGCCTTTGAATGATGAGTGCACTGAGCAGCTCACTAGAGATCACTAACATGCATGTGCAAGGGGTAAGCTGGATATTTGTCAAATATTAGCTGAAACTTTACCTCACTGAGAGCTTGGAGCATGTTTCCACTATTAGAGGCCTCTATTGTGTATCACGACCAAAAATACTGATGTCTTACAAATAATTCCTCTTCAAAGATTTGCTAACTTAGCTATAAAATAAATATGGTGTACCCCAGGTTGTGCAAACATGCTCCGAGTTCCACAGCAGATAAAGATGTTTGTACCCCTTGACAAAGACCAGCATATACCCTTGCAGTAGGTACCATTGAATGGCCACAACTTGACTTGAGAGTAACTTTCCTGGATGACCCATGCTGCTGACATACTAGGTGACAGTCATTGATCCCCTCTCTCTCCCCGAAGCACTTGGGTGCCATTGAAGAGAAATGGTGGGCCAGAATGTTTGCCCACATCTTCAGTCAAATGCAAAAGCCTGATTTTAGTCGATCCAAACCTAATGCCGCACGAGTCAACCGGCTGCTTTAGTACACATTCTGCTTAATAAAAACTCAGTACTGAGCTTACATTTCAACCCATGGAGTTGAAAGGGCATTCATTCAGACGTACCATTTCTTTATCTTTGAACCCCCTCTGAAAGTTCGAGAGGAACTGCTAATTCTCAGCATGATCCCTCAGTGGATGTGTACATTTCACTCGAGACATTAATATAGATTTTTGGGGGCCTCGACGTTTAAATGAAACATCAACGCATAACCTTTACCACACTTAAGACATCACAAGATAAACCATTTACATTTACCATCAGAAATAATCTTGGATCCTGCATTGTGTGGCCTGGCATGCTTGAATGAAAAGCATTTACAACAATAAAGATACAGAATGCCACGTAGGACACTGTGTGAGAATGTGAGTGTATTTGGTTGTGCGTGTGTGTGTGTGTGTGTGTGTGTGTGTGTGTGTGTGTGTGTGTGGGGGGGAGATGGGTGAGTGGGGGTGTGAAGCATGCATGTAAGTCTGCATGTTCAACAGCATTTTCGGGCCGTTCTAGGTAAAATAAAATAAAAAACTTTAGAGCCAGGGTATGGAGTGTAATATTTTGAGGGAAAAATACTCTAAGTACGAGATTATGTCCATAATGTACAAAAAGATTTATTTTTTGGGTTAAAAACCCTCCACTTAGCTTCAGTTTGCAAGGTTGGGTCAATGCTCCTGCTCCTTCCGTACGTGCTGGCTGCAGTAGAGAAAATTAAATGAATTTTAGCGTCCGGATTAGAAACTTTTTAGATTAGAAATTTTGTCTCATAATCACAATAATATGATGTCTACACATATGTGGCGTGGTGAGGTCGCTCCAGCCTTGGAGAGCAGGGCGATGTGGTTCCCTGACAGGAACATTTTTTCCTGTTTAACATAAAAATTGAATCAACTTTACGACTTATAGTGCTGTGCAAAAGTCTTGAGCCACCTTTTTTTGAAAGTTGGGAAATAGGTGCATTGAGCTATTTTCAAACATCCATGATTCAGAAATTTCACAGTTTGATTCTTAAGAACTTGACTTTCAGATACGGTTGATCTGCGCTAGACTGTTTTTTTAGGCCTGCCACGTCTTCTTTTGTTCTCCACTTGTCCAGTTTCGTCACATTTCTAAAGGTCATACCACATACCATCCATCCATCCATTCTCTTCCACTTATCCTTGTCAGGGTCGCGGGGGGGCTTTAGCCTATCCCAGCTGTCTTAGGGCGAGAGGGAGGGTACACGCTGGACAGGTCGTCAGTCTGCCACAGGCATAATGCTACATACCATCCTGATATATTCCAAGTTTTTGGATAATAGCTTTTTGGGTATAACCTGTTGGTGCAAAATGCTATTTTATGCCTATGAAACTGTTATGTTTTTTGTAGACTCAACTTAAGAAATAGATGTTGCAACTTCCTCCTTGTAACAAAGTCCCTAAAGATACAAGACAAAATTGGTTCTTTGTTAAGTTGTCTGTTATGTGTAGACACAACACTGGTTCATTCCTTGTGTTAAGTGTATTTCTTATGCTTAAATGATTCATACTTCAGTGTTAAATAGCTTAATAAACAAAAAAGAAAACAGTCCTCTGAAAATGATCAGGTTTAAAGACTGGACTGGCAGCAATTATCCAAAGAAAAACTTTGCAAGGCTCTCAGAATGCCTGGGAAATTATTGCTCAAGACCACTTTAAAGATTACAAGAAACACTGACTCCTTGGAAGTAAAATATAAAGAAATGAGGGATGGCTCAAGTGTTTTGCACAGTTCTACAAATCACAGAATTTTCTCCCAATTCTCAAGTTATCATGTACCCCTTAGAATGGTCCTAACATGCCGCTGTATGCATCTAAGGACGTGCGTGCGTGTGGGTATGGTGGGGTTCAGTATGCTGTGCAGCGAGTGTGCGCGGTAGTGCATTATCTGTGTGGATGCCCTGTTCCTTTTCCAGATCAGTAAGTAGCTGGATCTCACGAAGACGTCAGTGTTTTTTCAGGAGGGGAGCCGTAGAAAAGGAGGCCACGCTGAGAGATTACCCAGTATCTTATAGCAAAATGAAAGTTTACTTTAAGATTCATATCTTAGCAAATTGCTCTTGCTAGATTAGTCGTGACCGCCTCTAAAGATATGGGACCCTGAAGAGTCACTGGGTGTAATGTAAAAGCAAGATGCACGATAACAGAAGATTTGAATTATCTTCTTCATCATGCCCTGATTATCTCAGGAGCAGTTAAATGTCAGTAAGCTGCTGAATGTTGTTCTGGCGTGTGATTAAGTGGGACAATAATTTGCATCAGCTCGAAAATCTGGACTCTGGAATAAATTATGAAATCTTTCAATCATTCACTTAGTTACAGCAGTCAGCCCAGAGTACAGTAATTGAAGCAAAGTCATAACAACAATATCAATGTAAACACATTAATGGGATTTAAGGTTGTCAGGAGGAGATAGATGCCAGACATTAATATAGTCTGGCTTACAGTAAACTGATTGCCAGACTGCCAATATCACCGCGGTTTGAGCAAGTTTGAGAGCTTTTCAAGAAGTGTCAGTAAGTACTGCGTCAGTGCTTTGATCAAATCACATCTACGCCTGATAGCGCTGTCCTTCACATTCACTCAGTGAGGACACTCAGCCTCTGTTGGAAACACTGTACACGGAGCCAACTAAATAGCAAGGACACCTAGCACTGCAATGCAATAATGCAGCAGCTCTGTAATAAATGTTAACTTGTTTTTGAAAAGCATCCCATGATATCCTTTAACGTGCTTGCTTTTGACATTGGCTCTTCGTTGCTGATACAGCGTTACTCTGTGTGGGATACGCCATCACAATTTTTCAGACTTTTTAAACAACTTAACATGACTCATTTGAAATGAGTCATGTTTGGGATTTGTGCAGCTACCTGTGTGATGCTGTTCCTTCA
The DNA here is from genome assembly GCF_057381845.1 of Rhamphochromis longiceps. NCBI lineage: Eukaryota > Metazoa > Chordata > Actinopteri > Cichliformes > Cichlidae > Rhamphochromis > Rhamphochromis longiceps. The sequence continues at coordinate 23,273,459 of NC_140576.1, forward strand.
AAGTAAAAGTCCTCTTCCCCGCTCTGTTTCTGTTTTTTTGTCCACTCCTTGTAATATCACTATTACTGGTAGCTACACAAGTGAGTCATATTAATTTGAGATTTTACAGTGACTTTAAGAAGTGAAATTGAGACCTTCCAAGGGTTTAGCAGAGCTGTTGTACTAGATTGCATTGCAATGTAAGTTGTTCCTGTTTTTTTCGTTCACTCCTTTTCTATTTGCTTTTATTCTGTTGTTTCTCTCCTTAATCTCAATCTCTCTCTGCCCCTCTTTCTCAGTCTTTTACGTAACATACACTTCTATTGAAACAACACTTGTACAACAGTTTGTAGTTCCCTGCCTTTGATTTATGCAGATTTAAAAGACTCGTAGCGCTCATGAAAACAAAAAAAAAAGAAAAACAGCAAATGGTGTCACCCAAGAAATAGTGAAATCAAGTCAGGTTGCAACCGTGGTCATCGATGAGCAGATTGCACTAGTAACACGGGGGTAAGTGGCAGGTAGGTGCTGTGACTAACCCGACTGCTGATACCCAAGGTTTGGTGTTCAGCACAGATGGCTCCGCTGAACCGTCATCTCACTCCTTTTTCTGCCACCGTCCCCCCTTCTGTCATTGCAGAAACCGCAGGATGACGATGATGAAGAAGATGATGTGGAACCTGGACTGACTGGGGATGAAAAAGAAGAGGAAGTGAAGGAGAAGGAAAAGTTAGGGAAGCTGCAGTACTCAATTGATTATGACTTCCAAGAGAACAAGGCAAGTGCTTGAGTAGTTTATTTGACATTTTCTTGTCAAAATGAACTCAAAGCAGACCCTGTGAGTAGTTACTAATGTGTGAAGCATCACATGCTAAATGTTCTTTTTAGCACATCTTCTGGTGTAGTAGTTCTTAGTTGATTTGCCAAAATAAAAATGAAACCAAAATTGGGTTTTTAGTTTTAGTTCAACCTTTCCTGCCTTAACTGCATAACTTCTTATTCCCTAGTTGACTGTGGGAATCCTGCAAGCCGCTGATCTCCTCTCCATGGACAGCGGTGGCACCTCAGATCCCTACGTGAAAGTCTTTGTCCTCCCAGACAAGAAGAAAAAGTTTGACACAAAGGTTCACAAGAAAACACTGAATCCTGTATTCAATGAGACCTTTACCTTTAAGGTAAGTTACTAGCAAAAGCTAAATGGCCTTTATTAATTACTTAGTAAAACAACATGAATGTCAAGTCATTTGATGTGTGGACAGGTCCTGATAAGAGTCAGCTTCTCCTCTAATTTCCCTCTTCTGTCCTCTAGAGCTGAGCAGGTACTATGTTTCTTATTTCTTTTCAACAGTGATGAAAAACAGCAGACACACTGAAGGTGTCTGACAAGGAGAATATGGTAGAGAATCAAATTAAAGGAGAGGGCCACCTCTGGTGCACTTTGCGTGCTGACACAGCTCTGTGAAAACAACTCAGCTTTACTTTGTCAAAGTCAGGGACAGGCAGCTGTGCTGAAGCAGCATGTTATGAAGCTAGACAATTCTGAGCTCCAGGCCAGGGGCAACAGCCAATACTGGTCTGATCTAGATTTATCTGATCTTTATACATCAAGTATCTTTTGTCATAAACCGTTAGAAATGTGTGCTCATTGCTACCGGCTGAATTAAACTTAAATTAGTAAAATAGGTAAATGGGTTGTTATCTTTCAGATACCATTCCAAGAGATGGGAGGAAAGACTCTGGTAATGTCCGTTTATGACTTTGATCGCTTCTCTAAGCATGACGTCATTGGAGAGATTAAAATACCCATGAACACCCTTGACTTGGCAAAGCCAATTGAGGAGTGGAGAGACCTGGACAGTGCAGATCAAGAAGAGGTAAGAAGAGTGTTACTACCTCTATCACACTGCTGATATCACTCTTTAAAAACCTGCTGTATGTCCACACAGGTGCCTCTTTAAAAGGCTATTCTAAGAAAGCTCTTTAATAAAAGTCCACTTTAAGCATAAATTAAAACAAAATACTTTTTTCCCTCTGGGATTCTTGTGCAGCTCATTCAAGAGTTTGGTCTTTCCCTTTTTGTTCTCCTTCAACCAGTATAGCATAGCTACAATTTCATTTCTGTATTTCTTCCTATGTCTCAGCAGTAATGTATGCTGTGACGCTACAGAGCTTCTTTTCCACTGGAATTATTTCTTGCTGATATGTTATTAACTTTGGATACATCAGCTATATAGATAGTATTAAAAATAAAGTAATGGCAGCAGGAATTATTGTTAATGAATATGCTTACTTAAAATGTTATATAAATGACACCGTTTCTGTATTTGTGCAAAGAAAAGGTTCTGCTTCAGATCTGCTTTAACTTTCTCTCCTCCTGCCTCGTCCTCACAGCCGGAGAAGCTGGGTGACATTTGCATCTCCCTGCGTTATGTCCCCACTGCTGGCAAACTCACCATCTGTATTCTGGAGGCCAAGAACCTCAAGAAAATGGATGTGGGTGGATTGTCAGGTGGGCTCCTCTATATATATATTTATTTATTTATTTATATATACATATATGTACTGTACTAAGCTTAAATATTTTATTCCTTATTAATTTCTTTGGAGCAAAGAGACATTTAGGTGTAGCAAACTGCATTGTGTGGAGGAGAAAGCATGTGAGCACAGCCATTAGGTCGGTTCTGCTCTGCTCACGTGCTGATGCTGCAGTAGTCACCATGCAGCAACCCTCACGTCTTCTGGGTTCAGCGTTGGCCCCATCTGTTGGTGCATTAAAGCAGTGCGACTAAAGCGTGCATGTGCGAGGGATTTCTGTCAGCCTCTATCGTGATTTTCCTCTGTTTTTGTTTTCAGATCCATATGTGAAAATCAACCTTTTGCAGAATGGAAAGAGGCTGAAGAAGAAGAAGACGACAGTGAAAAAGAACACTTTGAATCCTTATTACAATGAGTCATTCAGCTTTGAGATCCCTCTTGAGCAAATGCAGGTAAGGATGCGGAATAGTCCTGTCAAATCTTTAACGTTTAGTAGGTGCAGAAAGAGTAACATTGCCAGGGGCGTAATTTCCAGGGGGGTTAGGGGGGTTATGACCCCCCCAATATTTAGACCCAACCAATGTAACCCCCCCAATAAAATTATGAATTATCTTGCATAAAAAGGCTGTTGATTTTCTTTACTCATTTCAGGTATTACCAGCAAAATAGTTGCATGTTTAATCATCTGGGAATTTACCCAGGGATCTGGGAATTTACCCCACCCCCACCCCGTCAATGTTCAGCACAAAGTTACGCCAATGAACACTGCATCCTGTCAACACATGCTGTTTAACGAGCGTTATATAAATTTTGTCTATCAAGTAATCTGTGATCAAGCATACCACGAACGACTGTGTGGCAGTTATATTTATATGAAATTGTCACTATCCCAAATTGTCTTTTATTTTATGAGAACATGATGTGGTATTTTCCAGTTAAGTGAGTATGTAAATCCACCTGTGTACACAGGCTTTCTAATTTTCAGGTCTTTCATGAAATTTATGATGGTACTTGTAGTTGTGAAGTAGAGTACACAAGAAGTGGGATCGGTGTGATGATTAGTGAGCTTTGGAGGTACTAGACATCTTATATTTCATGTACAGACATAAGAGTGATTTCAATATTCTCATCTAACTTTATTCAAACAATGAAAACCACCACACTAACACCCATTTATTATCACTTGTGACCAAAGGGACCACTGACCATGTAAACATATTTTTATCATGTGAAAAAGAAAGTTGTCATGTGACTCTATGATGAAAATGTTCTTTTCATGACTGTCACATGTTGCTGTGTGTTATAAAATAGAAGTTATATGTACTTTAGCACCAAAAACATTGTATATGATGACTTTCTGTGGTGTGTAGGACGCTATACACTAAGCATTGCTCATACTTTGCAGAAAGCATAAACACTCCCCAGGCTTCTGACACCAGTAACCAATTAAAATATCTTTCAGTAACGTCAGATTTCTACAGTCCACTTCAGATTTTGTAAACCTTTCTTCCTGCTCTCCCAGAAAATCCTAGCTGTGATCACAGTGCTGGATTACGACAAGATTGGCAAGAATGATGCCATTGGGAAGATCTTGGTAGGAAGCAAGTCCACAGGGGCTGGGCTGAAACACTGGTCCGACATGCTGGCCAACCCCCGTCGCCCCATTGCCCAGTGGCATCCACTGCAGCCAGAGGAAGAGGTGGATGCCACTCTCGCAGCCCTGAATGCCAAGAAGTAAACCCACCTACACCATCTCCACACCTACCCACCCATGCATTTCCCATCATTTCCCAGTGTATATTCCAGACAAACACCCCAACTGCACATCTGCTCCCCTCTCCACATTTTTTTCCTTCTCCTCCTTCCTTCCCCACTGCCACCCTTCAAAAGATCCACTGATACCATTTGACATGAAGGGAGTAGTTTAAAAAAAGCATCATGTTATATAAAATCATGCCACTAAAAAAAGAAGATAAGTTACAGGATGGACAGATGCTCCGTTGATTTCCTTTAGATCTATTTTTGTATTGGGGTTGTGGTTCCATTATATTATAAGAATACATAGTAGAATATGAAGAAGGGTAAGAGTGCTATATGGGAATCTGGTCATAGAGGGGATAAAACATACAACATTCACTCATATTGTACTTCTTATCTTTTCCCTTTAGTGACACATGTTGCTTAGAATAGAGCTTAATAATAAAATGCTTTATACTGCCATATGATAGAGAAATAACACAAGCAGGTTCATTCCTTAGGTGTATTGTGCACCATGTTCCACACCTGCCAGTTATCATACTAGATGATTCTGTTAGTTTAAAGTACATTCCTAGAGGTGGGTAGCAAAGTAGGGATAGACACATATCCAGTTACCCACAAACACACTGCCGTTTTGATTAGTTACCCTTCCGCCCATCGTCTCAGGAAAACTGAGAGGAAAGTGAAACTCCATGCCTTTTTTTCTAAACGGGTTATTATTATTCTGATACTCAAGTAGACGAGAAAAATATTCAATTCAAGATCTTTTTGAGTGACCCAAGGCTCACGAGTAGTGTTAGTTTATCCTTAAAGTGGTGTGTCAGGGGAGAGGGAGGGAATAATGGATTTGGAGTAAAAAAAGGGTATTTGTGTATATTTTTTTTTCCACCGTGCAAAAAGGCTGCATCTGTCATCGGAACAACAAGCGTGGAAATATCAGAGCAGGTACAACAAAGACTGATTCCAAGCACCAATGACATGATATTTACAAGGTGTCGATTACCGCCTGCAGTCTACCACCTCCCCTCCCAACGCCTCTGATTCTGTATCTCACTTGTTCAGTGCTACTGCCATTAGTCATGGACTTGACACAAGGGTTTTACTTCAAAGGAATCCCTATAACCGTCTTACAGTCATAAAGGAGACAAGCCTTCCAAGTAACAAAATAAGCAATTTTCAACTACCAGGGACGCCTTCCAGTTAGCAGTGTTGTTCTCTTCATTTCTTTCTTTCCCCTGTTTTTTTAATCTCTTTTTCCTTTTATCTCAGTTCCTTTTTTTCTATTTGACTTCAAACATTTTTGTTCCTTAAGCACTTTAAATCAAAATCTTACATTTAAGTACACTTAGAAACCAGAGCTTTAATCATTTACGTTAGTAGTTACTGCTAGCTGTAATAAAGAAAAACAAACAGACAGCAAGACAGTGATTGACTTTTTTTGTTGTTGTTGTTTTTGTTGCTTTTTTTTTTGCCTCGGCTTTTTGCGTATGCGTTTTAATTGTTTGGATATTATATTTCTCACTTGATTGCGAGGGTGTGGTCTGGAAGAAGGCACTGATCCATGTGTATTTTATACACAGCTTACCAAACTGTTGAATATAATTGCACTATCGGGTATTTTTCTGTTCTGTGGTAAAACTGTTCTTTGATCTGTGTAGTTTTTCTGTGATAAAATGTTGTGAGATTGAATTTTTTCTGTGGCACCATGTGGCATGCCAAACGGGTCTCCTCATATAAATGAACCTGATAATAACAGAGAGATCCTTCAGTTTAATGCGTTTCTTAACAGAATGTTTTAGGTCCAGTACAGAGAGCCAAAATGTCGTGTAAAAAAATAATTTAAAGTAAAAAGTCCTGCTGAAAATTAAAAATGCAGATATTTTAAATCCTTTTAGCTTATTTTGTCCAAATCTATAAACTGAACCAGGGCACATCTTAAAAATACTTTTTTTTAAGTTTCTGTGGTCTAAAAACTTCTACAGTCCTGGTCTCCTGCAGCTTGAATCATACATGAGATACCCACAGTCCTCAGCTTGACAAGCCCAACACAGATGTCTAAGAATGATATGATATTGTGCATATTTTGGCTATACAAGTTTGGCTCTCTATATTTGTATATTAATATTCTGTTCAAGAGAAATATTGGGAATGAACAAAGCCCAAACTCATCAGGTCTGAATAAAGCAGAAAAGGCTCCTGATATGTGTAGAGTGTTTGGACCCCAATAAACTTCCTTGCTGAGCTAGCTATGAATAAATTTTTTTTAAAAACATACAAAAAAAAGCAAATCCTGCTGTCTGAAAGCACCAACGGCAAAAGCTACCCATTAACTGTGTGCAATATAAGTCAATGTAAAGTAAATGCGGTCGGCTTTTTAGACATTACCACAGCTTTTTGGGAATTTAATGAATGTTGGAAATCATAGGTTTTTCTTTCAAACTTTGACAGGAGTTGAGTTTTTCACGTCCCATCATTCTTTTCTTCAGTTAACGAAAACAACACTAAAGAAAAGGCAACACGGAAGCAATCAAGCAACCCATTGGTGTGTAGTTTTGCCTATATACATAGTTCATACACGTTGATACTGCATGTTTATACAAAATACTGTACATAAGAGCATGTTTTAGAGACGAAGCAAAAATATCTCGTGTACGTAAATGGGTGTCATTTGTCATTTTAATAACACGACGAAGGGAAAAAAGATGCACTGTATATTTTCTAAAATGAAACAAATGTGTATTTATTTTCCATGAGGGTCACTGGAGAGAATGTCATACAGATATTAGAATAATATTACTAATAAGATCCTTTCCACGCCTGAAATTCTTAAGCAAGTGTGTCGTCCAGTACTGTGTGTGAGTTCATGTAGGATGAAAATGTAGCCGCATGCTTGCTATCTAATTCTGTGTGATCAGAATTTTTATTTTTATTTTTATCTGCCATCTGTTTTGTTTCAGCACCTTTCTGAAGGCCAATATTTGACACATTTCTGAATTTTAATTGCTATTGCTTTTTTTTTTTTATTTCAAAAAATGTATTTAGGGTTTTTAATGTTTGGGAAAGGGGATCTCCAAGTCTAAGATATAAGCAGTTTCTAATAGCAGATTTGACGCAGTGTGATTCTGAAATAACTTATTAGAAAAGGCTGAATAAATGTGCAATTTGTAGGTGGATTGTAGGAGTCAGTTTTCTGCCAGCACTGACCAAGAAAGATGTCTGTTGGATCATATCTTTATAGAAAATACATTTCCTGGGGCCAAAAGACAAATAGTTCCATTCCAGTGAACGCGAATGACTTGGAATCCCTTTTTGTCTCTTCTTTACTTGGAAGTTTTTACTTTTTTCTTCTATTTAAATGACCTGAAATACTTCACGGCTGTGTCTCTTTTGCTGTGTTTATTATACAATACGTGTACATGTATACAAGATAAACGAATAAGATAAAACTAAAGCCATAAAACTCAAGCACTAACTCTTTAGAGCTCAGCTGAGTAGCTAGAGTTTATTTATGAAGAAAAAAATCTGACATGTCTTCATTTTCCTTGGCCAGTGTTTCTCTTTTACATTCCTTTCAGAGGTCTTTGTTCATCAAGAGGGCAAAAATCCATTTAATGTATATGTGAGCATTGAGAACAGTTGTGAGTTTAGTAGAGTGAGTGTGTCTTTTTCTACTTTCGGAGCTGTTGATGTCCTTGTTTCATAGAGGTAGCTGATTTTCCAGTATTGTGATTAGCCTTGTTTTGATAGTATAAATAATAGATATGACATCACAATAGATTCTCAATAATAATGCTAAGAATTATATATATATATATATATATGTATATATATATACGAGAGCGTGTTCTATACTTGGGCCGAGTGCAATTTATGAACCAAACTGGGTCACTCTTCTAGTTTCTCTTCTTCCAGTTTAGCAGAGTTTAGAATGTACTGGTGACTACATGTACAATTAATAAGAAGTTACCCTTGTTTTTGTTGTTTTCTTTTTATTTCTTTTCATTTTTTTTATTTGAGCAAACTGCTCAAGCAACAAAAATGAGAGCAAAAGCTGAGAAACTTAATAGTGGAATCCAAGTTTTAAACCTGAATCCCTCCCATAGAACTATGCATAGAGTTATGATTTTCGCAGGCACATGGCAGAAAAAATCATTTTGATGTCATGCACGTAAAATTAAACGAAAGAAATAGTTTCACATTTTGGGAAATGACTTGCCAGTTTGCAGAGAGTTTGAAAAGACGACTGATTCCACAGTCCACACTAAAATATGAAGCTTGTGTTATTTAGTCGTCCTGAAATCAGTTGTTGATGGAACAAAAAAACACTCCTCTAGTTTGTTTTATTCCTTTTTTTTCTTTTCTGTCTTTGAACATTTTAAACAGTGGTATTATGTGTTACTTTGTGAGCTTTAGTGGTGCTAGTAGGCATATTTTTCTTACTTCGAGTGAGGCAACCTCTTTTTCCAGTCTTTGTGCTGAGCTTTATACTTAAAAAAGCAAAAAAAAAAAAAACAATGACACAGGGGTGGTGTCAGCCAATCAATAATAGGCAAGAGCATGAGCAAGTTTTCCAAGTGTGGAACTATTCCTTTAAGTTCACCTCAATCCTGCCAGATCTGTCAAACTGCCACACCTGTTCTGGTAACAATCTGCAGTGTGTTGTGTGACGCTACACATTGTCTAATGCAATATAGTTTTTACTCACTGTCCCGTTAACGCTATAGACTGTGACCAAATGATGCACTGAGAATAATTTAAACACAAAATTTCAGCGCATTTCTAAAAATACTGCCACTACCTGATTACGGTTGCCTTCACTCATCACCACTGTTTGAATCTGCAAAGCCACAATAACAGTACACGCAGAGCAGTGACAAACACTTCAGATGATGAGGCAAAGGTGATTACAGGTAAACCTATAGCACACTTTAGAGATATATTTTTGGGTTTTTTTTAGTACCTTTTACTGCTCGGGTCACTGCAGTCGCATGACCGCTGGACAAGTTCTATGGGGGACTGGTAGTTGTGTGTATTTGGGTATGTGGGAAAAAAAGACGAGGTGTATGCCCTTTAGCAGACACGGTGCAAAACCACAGCATTGGATTATACAATATACAGTACAGGTCTGCATGCATGGGACACATTACTCATTCGTAAATGTGCATCTTTGTGCGTTTGACTGTAATGGTCAAACAACAGTCTTAGTTGTGTTTTGAACCTGGAAATGAATCTGTTCTCTTACTGGTTGTGGAACTGTGTAATATCTTTATGCACATCCGCATCTGAAGCTGTGTGCTCTTTCAGCTGTGCAGACAGCTGAAAGAGCACCGGTCACACAGTTGTGGTTTGTTTGTTTTATTCGATTTTTCTGCAAACGCTGGGATTTAAAAAGGGAAACCATCCAAAGTTCAGCAGATCTTTTACCACCTTGTCAAAATGTGTCGAGGAGCCTCTCAGCGGGTAAAAACGCCACTTTGAAACATGATGTCTTGTCTCCTCTATTACTCGCTGTACTTCTCCTTTGTATTCTTGTGCATATGTGTAATCACTTCTTCTGCCATTTAATTTTTTGTGATGTATGCCTTTAATGTAGAATATAGAGATGTGCCACCAAACTCTGTCACATTTGCTTTCTCATTGCGTCTTTGTCTCGTTTACGTGTAACCAACCATGTACCGTCGGTTTCATGATGCTGAATAGGAAGCAAGCTCACTGATTTCTCCACTGAAGCTGCTTTTGCTGGGCGTAAAGAATGCCGGCCTTCATGTTTACAACATGGACATACTGTATACTGCCAAACATGCAGGAGCGTACCAAACTCCCCTCTTGAGCGCTTAGTCCTCCACCCCTCATCCCTGATGCAACTGTATTCTCAAGACTCTTCTTTTCCCTTTTTATTTTCACCTCTTTCTCTTCATCCTCTTTTAAAGCATCAGAGGACAGTCAGGTTGTGTCCTCTAGCCGTGTTTCTTCGTGTCTAGTGTCGTGGTGCGCGTGTTCATGTCAGTACTTGTGCCTACTGTGGATCGCATGCTTTAGCCCTTGACTGGACACAAACGTTGCTCACAAACTCCTCTTGACCCTTATGTGGACAAACGTTGGGGATCCTTATAAAGTTATCAAGGGAACCAAATAACTTATTACAAATTTATCATATGTGTTAACAGTTCTGTAAAAACAAATAGGAAATAAAGGCCTTTTAATTACCATGACTTGTTTGTGTTTAATACCCAGTTCCTCTTCCTCTGTTCGTTGTGTGTTAATGTCACAAAAACAAAACATTTTCATCCTTTTACCATTTATTAAGTAGAGTGAATTAAGTAATGTGTCTGTGTTAAGCCACCACTCAGAACATTTCAGACTGTTGAATATACAATCACTCGGTAAATCAGTATATCTACAGCACATGTAGAGAGAGCAGAATCATACTGTAGCTTATTTATAGTTCAATTAGTGGATGTGAGCAAACATAACACTGGTAATGTGGCATGGCTGGACTCCAAAACCATCACATGGTTTAAGGAATATAAGAAACACTGAGGACCTTGGTTAACTTAACCATTAAGTGAAAAAAAAGACTGATACCAAAATCCTTGGTGTGTCTTTCACACCACGTACAGCACAGAAGGAGATTTCATGCAAATTAGTCTGAAATGCAGAGTTTATAAATCACGATGTATTAAACCCTATTTTAAAGCAAACTCACAATCTCTACACTTTGTTGCATTGTGGGTTTAGTTCTTAAATAACCATTAGAAGTAAGAAGTGCCTTCATACTGCAACTAATAAAAACGTGACATCACTAATATTGAACTAGTAAATATAGCCTACAAAAATAACCAGATCAAAAACAGAAGCTTGGTAAAGTTCTGGTTTGTTAAAAGGCCTGCAGTACAGGCTTGCTCTGAAGCTAGGTGTGCCTTATAAATTGGCAACAAAGTCTTTGAACAACTGCAGACCTATTAAAATGGTGAGAAATCATTGCAGAATAAAAGAGCTGATAACAGTTTATATTTCACAGCGCTGCCTTTTGCTGATTTTTAAGGCCACCCAATTAATGTGAAGGCTCACAGAGCAATGATAACAAGGAAGTGCACAATTCTGGTGTTTGTATTTTAATCGCCTAATGACAGGAAGGCCAACGGGTCAGCTAAAAAATAATCAGTGTACTCCTCTGAAACAAAACTGACTAGGCAAAATATAAAGATTAAAACTAACACATCCATAAATAAATAAATATATATCTATTAAAAAACAAAATATATACGGCATTTTCATTTGCACTCGGGGTGTCTCTCTCTTCAGGCATTCATTTGTTTTCAAAATGAGATACTAGCTCAATAAAAATATCCTCTTGGAAGAACATGCATTTAAAAAAGCAAGGCAGCTGAAAACACAAAAAAGGAAAGTGTGGCAAATATTAATATCATCTCCTCTGAAAGTGTACCATTTTGAATGTGTCACAGGACTGCTAATAACAGCAGCACTGTTAACATGTGCATGTACAAAGTAGCCTTTCATGCCTATTGTACAGTCTCCTTTAACAAGCCCACATATACATGTTACATTTTTTTGCATACTAGGTAAATTAAACTCAAATGTGTATTAGCTAATTTTTAAAAAGCTGAAAATTGGACTAAAATTTGTGTCTGATCTATTAGAATGATAGTTTTTCCAAAGGTTTGTCAAGTGCATCACATTCATGCATCCCTGCAACTGTAGAAAAACACCCACAGATTTCCAAGGAAATCCACATCTGCGAGGCACTCAACTGTGGCGAGCAGCAACGGCTGAGTGACAAACCTGAGAATGTTGTCAATTGAAGCAAACACACCCCAAAACATGCATTTTATGATGCTTCACTATCTTTAGCCTATAGTGAAAGCAAGTCAAAGTGTTTTTGTGATAAGTTTTTAACGTCTTTAACGTCTCACATCATAATAAAGGAGAAAGCTACGGTTCCAAACAGTCTAAGTCAATGACTGTCTTCTCTTTCAAATAAAAAACATATTAAAACACGATTATGGAGTGCACAAGTAACAACCAAAGTAAAAGTGTCAAAATGTTATATGGCATATTATTAGGTACAGTAGCCTCACGCAATCTGATGCATTAGTTTGGATTTGAAATGTCAACAGTACACCTGGTCCCTATTTCATACACGTGACAAATATTCCTAAAACAAACAACATCTAATGAAGGAAAAAAAATTGTTGAAACTTTAATTTTAATAATGGTAAAATTAACTGAAGCTTGCCAACACTTCTCTTTGGATCTTCACAAGTACTAACAGGAATTACTAGGATGTTTCTGAAAATGCAACCAAACTAGCCTGTCACCATACAGTAACTCAGATACGAGTCAAAACCCGGGACCTTGTGGATAATGACACTGCTATTTCAGGGTTGGAGCGTCCACAGACACACAAGAGGAGCATCGCACATCTTTTTTTTTATTTTGACAGTTTGCTGATGACTCGAATGAGAGCACCATTTTCATCCTTTAGTCTCTGGTTGTCTGACTTGAGCTCTGTTAAGACCTAGAAAAAGAGAGGGAGAAAACAATATTAGAAAACCAGGGAAATATACAGCTTTTGCTGTGTCATTTAAATGGTTACTTGACATCTTTGTGACTTAAACCAGGACTATCCACTGCAACTTTAATCACCACTAAAGTTATCTTTCACTGAAGTTTAAAGTCAGGCAATGAGGACATGCTCTACAGTACTTGATCATGCAGTGTGGTGTGACAGTGACAGTATGTCCTGAATGTGAAAAGTGACAGAGAATGAAGTCAGAGAGAAGGAAAGTGAGGGAGGGTCAATTCCCCAAATCTAGGTCATGTCTCTCATGAGAAGCAATGACTAAAAATAACCACCCTCTTTGTCAAAGTATTTCCCCTCTACTGGAGACAAACAACAACCTTCTGCGCTAGCTGGGACACGTTGAGTGAGCAGAGACATCTTACGTCAACATGTTCCTGCCCAATATGTTGAATATTAATCCATAAAGTGAGAGTGAAAGCCCCACTGTGCTGACAATCCTATGTTGTAAGTTAAAAATTAAATGATAGTTTGATAGTTTTGGAATACGCTAGATGAGATGACCAATAAATTATCAGCAGGCTGTTAATTTAGATAAGCGTTAATGAATAAAAGGCAAGCAATTTTCCTGTTAGCACCTTTAAAACTGTTCAATCTGTAGAAAAGATGAAATGAAAAAGTTGTGGTATTATTCATTAAACACCTGCTTAGACAGCATGAAAAATATTTCCAAGAATGAAGGAAAGCAGCGGTGTCCAACAACAGGCCTCAAGGGCGGGTGTTGGAGGTTTTAGATGTGTCCTTGATCCAACACAGCTGATTTAAATGGCTAAATTACCTCCTCAACATGTCTTGAAGTTCTCTAGAGGCCTGGTAATGAGCTAATCGTTTGATTCAGGTGTGTTGACCCAGGGTGAGATCTAAAATCTGCAGGACACCGGCACTCGAGGCCTGGAGTTGCCTACCCCTGCGCTATATCATATACAGTGAAATGTGTTTCACTCTCCTTGTGTCATGCACCAATAATTACACCCTCACAATCTGGCATTTTGTTTAAGCAGAAAAATTTCCCATTATTTACTCCTACATATAAGTGCTAGTGTTGACCCCTCCACCACCCCAGCCTCCACATGCAGACCCTTCTATGAATATTTAGTCACTAACCCCAAATTTGAAATAAAAAAATACAGTATTTGTAGCTAGTGATGAGCTTGCAGGCTAGATGCCAAACTGTACTACATTGGACAAGAAAATAAATCAGTATTTCCTTGTTATTCCACACTAATTTATAGCAAGTCTACTATGGCTTTGTTTTTTTCTTCTGTAAGTAAAACAAATAATTTGTCAAGCTCTGCAAATATTAGTCATTTAATCATTAAATCGAAACATTTTGCAATAACTTTAACAAATCTTTGCTAAAGTTAATTTTGTTGTCCCTAAAAATCTTTAAACCATTATCAGACTGCAGGGTGTGTTTCTTGGGGTTTGATTTGATTAGCTGGTGAGATATTTCCATTTGTTTCCAACAGAAAATATGGCATACAGACTTTAGAGTAGAATCGATCCTAACTCTCAGAAAACAAAAAAAGGCCATTGGGCTTATTTCCCCAAGATGCCTAATGATACCTTTAATTTCACATCCACTGCTCATTAGCAAAATCATACAAAATTATTGGTACGTTTGCACCCCTGTCTCATCCAGTGACAAAGCACGTGTTCATTTTCAAGGCTAATGATCTGACACGTTTCATTTCCTTTGGAAGATTCAATAGTGGCTATTACCTTGGAAAACAACTTTGCATTGATTACACAGCACATTGCACAGGACTTGAATATGTTTAATTGTGAAAATAAAAGGTGCTCACAAGGTGCTTCTATTTTTCATGATGCAGAGTCCTAGGTGTTTATGCAAAATGGCAACCCCTATGTAAATAATTAAATGCAGCTTAAAACACAGTGTTCATTTCTAGCATGCCACACAAATCTACCTAAAATTAAACTTCAAATAAGGCTTTGTGACAACTGTTTTGGAGAAAAGGGGGCTTCAGGGTTGGTCTAGACCATAAAGGGGATTAGATTTTTAAAAAAAAAGTGCACAGGAGGATGCATTGCAGTGTGTGTGTGGGGGGGGAGAGGGGTGGGAGGAAAGCGTGAGCATCAAGAGAGTGCAAGACCTGCCTGAGAGGAACACAGCAGAGGTTGAAGGGGCTGTAGAGGCACCAGAAGGAAAGAGAAGTAGAAATTATGTGGCTGAGGAAGGGGAGAAGAGGAAGGGGGAAAGGTCTCAGAGGATCAGAGGTCCTCTGTCTCCGGCATTGAGGCCGTCTCAGAGAGGCGGGCGAGGACGCGAAGCATGGCTCTATTTTCAGCCAGGAGACACTCGTTCACTCTCCGCAAGGTCTGGACCTGAGCCAGAGCAGGGAAAGCCTGCGTACAGGAGGAGAGAGATACAGAGAGGGGCAGACAGAGAGAGCATGCGGGGAGCAGGCCATGTCGCACAGAGAGATACTCATACAGAGACTGCAGCCATATCCGCTCATACAGGCATGCACCCACACAGCAGCATAGACAGGGGAAATCAAAGAAGCAGAGCTGAGGGATTTATCAGAAATACTTACATAAACAAATATTTACACAACAGAGATATTTTGAGAGAAAATACCATAAGCTGCAACAAAGCGAGGAAAGTTATGAAGCCAGTTCAACTTGGATTTGTGCTCATCAAAGGTGGGCTTTATTGGGAAGAAGTGAGGTGTTGACTTATTATTATATTCATAGAACTGCAAAGAAGATGGAATAAAATTCATAGAAAGCTAAAAAAAAGAGAGAAAATAATGAACGCTGATATATTTTAGCCTTTGCACAAGAGCCTCTCCAGATAAAAGTCAAAGGAATGGAAATCATTCATTTCCTCCCTCTTCCTGGCCTGACTTTTTTGAGGTAAACCTCAATGTGGTTCGACATAGCTGTCTGTGGTTTGACACCATTGCTGAAGGTAAACCGCAGACCAGACACACACACATATACACGTTATTCAGGGCACTTGTGGCATTTCAGCCACCCAGACAGACAAGTTTGTGGAGGTGAATGTGGCAAAGCATGACATATAAACGAGGACACCCAGCTTCGCCTTGCGCACATTTATGAAAGCTGCCTGGTTTGGGGACTTTTCAGTTCATGCATTAAATATTCTCTTGGATTAAAACAGCGCAGTTTTTGGAAAGGTGCCCTTGGCTGTGGTGAAGAAAAGGACACAGTGAGCCGAGGATGCATAATGACCAGTATCCCTTATTACACTCTTTTAATATTGAGCTGTTTGATATTAAATCAGATCTGACTACACTCTCAGGTTCTAAGGGATCATTTCTACAGAGTTACTATTCATTAGGTTTAGAGGCTGTCAAGAATAATTGAGCTTTTCCATTTGGAATGTAAAACCCAGCAGAGTAATCTGACACTTTGAGTATTACCACATTCCCATTATTTAGTATTTAGTATTTAGTATTTATTTATTTATTGTCATTGTCAAGAACAATGAAATTGCGTTTGGGGCTTCCATACAACCCCCCAAAAAAAGAAGAAAATAATAAATACCCCTTAAAACCCAAGAATACCCCTTAAAACCCAAGAGGGAAGATGGACACACAGTGCTGTTGATGTGAAAAATCCATAACTAAGGCTAATTAAGTGCAGAACTACAGGGCGGGTAGCCCAAAAACCCAAAATGCACCCCTATTTGCAAGAAAAGTAACTACAGCAAGCAAAGGCGAAGATGTGCTGTTATGTATCATTTATAGGAACGGAGAGTAACCTGCTCAGGAATTCTGACACTTGTGGTCATTGAGTGTCACAACTGCAGTTTATTGATTTTGTTTATTTTATTGCATTTTTTTAAATAACCGCATAAACATCTTTTATTTATATACCTCTTAAAGGCTACTGTTATTTTCCCTTTCCAGTAGGTGGTGCAATTTGATACTTATGTGGCAGCAATGAAACAGCTCCCCCATGTGGAGAATCTGATACTTGCTAAAAGTGAAGGAGTGACTTTGTGAGAGAGTGCAAGGCGGTTCTCTGAGGTGATGTGCTCCCAAAGCTTTTACGCTCTAAGCTACTGTTGAGAGGATAAAAAGTCCAGATGTGTAAACATGCCCCAATCTCTGGCACAACAGAAACATGTGAGGTGATAGGTACGTATCAGTCACACCTCTGTATCATAGCAACCACTCACCGTCCCCCCTTCCCTGAGACAGCTTGCCCTCAGGGCTGGTACCCACAGCGAAACCGCAGTGGGGCATCCTGCTGAAGGAACCATGACAATACGGGGGTCAAACATCTGCTGCTTATATACCACGCCGCTGTTGTACGTTGGAATTCTGCATATGTTATGCAAACCGAATTCCCGAAAAGTTGGGTTTTATAAGAATAAAATGCAGAGATTTGCAAATCTCATAACCCACATTTTAGTGACAACAGAACACGGAAAGCATGTCAGTGTTTGAACTGAGACAACTTTAATGAAAAAAAAGCATCCCTTCTCCTTTTAATAATAGTCCATAAACATGAATTGAGGAGACCAGTGTTGGACTTCTGGGAGAGGAATGCTGTTCCATTCTTGTCTGATATATGGCTCTAACTGTTCAACAGTCCAGGGTATTTTTAGCTCCATGATGCACCAAATGTTTTCAGTGCAGGTAGCTCAGTTCAGCCCCTGGATGTTTTTACTACAAAGCCTTGTTGTTGTTGTTGTAACAGGGGAAGTAGGCCGTTTACCATTGTCTTGCTGAAATATGCAAGGGGCTCCCTGATTGTTGCTTTAAAACTTGTATGTACTATTCAGCAGTGATGATGCCTTTCCCTATGTGCAAACTGCCAATTCCATTTCCAGTCATGGCATGCTGTGTTCACAGACAGTAATTGAAGACATTTCTCTAAATTCTCTGAATCTTTTGATGATATTATGTACTTTAGATAGTGAGATATTCATAGTCTTTGTAATTTTAACGTCGAGAAACATTAACCTGAAATCACACATTTTGCAGACAAAGGTTGGTAAACCAATGCCATCGTCTGAGAACGTCTGCCGCTCTAAAATGCTCGTTTTTACACAATCATGTTATTGACCTGTCGCCTAATTAGTTTGCAAATTGTTCCACCAGCTGTTTCATTTTAATATCACTTAATTTTCCAGCCTTTTGTTGGCTCCATTCAGATTGTCTTGAGATGTGTTCCTGCCATTAAATTCAAAACGAGCTAATATTTTTAATGAAATAGGAAATCTTTTCTTTGTTCAATTGTGAATAAAATACAGGCTCACAAGATTTGCAAATCATTGCAGAGTGTTTTTATTGACATTTTACTTGAACTAGTTTTGTGTAGTTTTTTCCACAGTTTATTTTATGCTGGTTGGTTCTCTCGAGTAATCAAATTATAATCTTATCGTGTAGTTTGTAATTGCTTCCACATAAATTGCAGACCATTTTTACTCAGGCCTGACATCTCTTTGTAGATGTGCCCTGTGTTTCTTTGTGAGGCAGAATACACACAGAGCAACACAGGAATGTCTCACAAAAGCAGGTCTTTTGCTCTTGGATAGGGTTTGGTATTCAGCTGGAACTAGGTCACAATGTTCACCCCAACAGTGGGATAAGTGGAGCAGGGGAGCAGCAGCACAGGCTCCTCCTTAGCCTGGCAGGAAGTGGCCCAGCAGAACACTGTGGGTAATGAGCCTGAAGCACTAACCTTCTCTCTCCTTGACTCCAAACCCACCTGGCTAACCACAACTCTGCAGTGAGCGATATGTGTGTTCTGCTTTGTAAAAATACTTTAGGTGTGCTTGATTTAGAATGAGTGAAAGGGGCTTGGCTGGAGGTACCGGCAAGGACTATCAGTATTATAATGTTTTTTGGGGAGAAAACATCAATGAGACAAATTAAGCACAACTTGTGTCTGAGACAAAATAGATGCCATTTAAGTGAGTACACACTGTTTTGCATGGACTGACCTTTAATTCCTCCTCCATGTCTGACACTCTTTTCTCAAGGGTTTGTTTTTCCTGTAAATGAAGAAAAAAAACTGAAGTAAGTTCTACTGGAAAAATGAGACTATAATTTGAAGTAGACAAGGAAACTGATTGGAAAGAATGCAAATATATGTAATATTATCAAGGAGGTTGTTAAGACACTTACCCTTTTTTCTGATTCAAGTGCTGAAGATCTTTCAGATATTGTGTCGTGTCTCTAAAACAGGGGTAAAGTTATTGGGAGAAATTTATTAGAAGAACTGGTTTAAATTTTAATCATGACTTCACTGAAGAAGTAAAAAGTCAAATCTTTCTTCAAGCACACAGGAAGTGAAGGGATGAATGTGAGTTTTCTGTAGAATGGGCCAAAGGTACCTGAGTGACTTTCTCCAGTTGGGAACGTATCTTGGCTAGCTCTTGTTTGCTCTCCTGCAACCTGGACTTGAGTTTTGCATTTTCATGCAAAGCTTCTGCATACATCTAAAATGTTAAGAAAAGGACAAATATAGGAATAGATTTGTTATAGAAATTCTTAGTATTTGAATTTTGATAACCAAAATATTAATGAAGATACAAAGCATAAAAGGAGTAACAACAGACAGTTTAAGTTGAACCACACAACTCAAACAATATGTAAGATCATCGGTTATATTTACATAAATACAGTTTTTTTTCACAATAGCAAAAGCTTTTTCAAAAAACCCCAAACCTAACACAACGTTACTTCTTTTGTTTCTGACTGTGACGGGACCAAACTGAGTGTGCATTTTTTGTTGATATCTGATTATGTTTAACCTAAAAGGATGATGGTGATGAACGCTTATCACAACTGTAAACTAACTGTAATGCCCTTCCTGATGCAACCCCAAAGGAATTTGTGCCTCCTCCCAGTAAATGTGTAAACCAGTAGACTATGGAGCCACTTTCGACTTGGGCATGGTCTCCGAATTTCAAGGAGGGGGAAGGGGGGTCTCTGTCTCTGTCGGTCTTAAAAATAATAATGTTCGCGTATGTTTATGGTTAGGGTTAGCATCACCTGTCAACATCTATTTAAGTAAATGTAGTAAAAGTACATATAGAACTGTTAGCTTCTTCAAAAACCTTACATCTTCAAGTCTCTCCATGTTTCCTGTTTTATTTTGAAAGCTCTGGTGTTTCCATGTTCAGTGTGTTTAGTTTTACTTTTCCCTGTGGCGTCATGATCATTTTTGTCAGCTGTGTCTCCTCAGGTGTTTCCACTTCCCTCATTACCCTCCTGTGTATTTAAGTCCTCTGTCTCCCTCTGTTCTTTGTTGGTTCATCTGTCTGTCTTCATGTCAGGTCACGTCAAGTCACAGAGTTTTTGCCTCCCTCTGTTCAAGTCCGTGTTCATGCTCCTGTTTGGTTTATTTCATAGTTACGTTGTCACATGTTCCTGTTTAGTTTCATGTTCTTGTCTCTCGTCATTGTTTTCACAGTTAGTTTAGTTTTGCCCCAGTTTAGGTTTCAGCTTACTTTCGCCTCGCCTTGTTTTTCAGTTTTTTGTATCAGCCGCATAAGGGCTCGCTTTTTGTTTGATCATCAGCTCATTTCTCCTGTGTCTGTTTTTGGGTCCGCTCCACAAATACAACATCAATCCCCGCCATGACAACATGAAGTCAACAGTATTGCCACTCTTACTGTATAGTGGCATTGCAGGTTCATAGTTCCATATACTGGTTTGATGCAATCTCAGTAAGACATACCTTCATTTCTGCAAATACTTGAAGAGGGAATATTACAATAGCAAAATACAATTACAGGTCAGAAGTTCCTTTCTGACACTCCCATCCCATGAAAGCCCAGTTACATTACTGGGACAAATAGATACAATGTGCATAAATATAAAGGCAAATTGTATCCAGGACTGCAGCTTTGAATCAGTAACATTAGAATGTGTTTTTGAAACCGAGGAAAGAGTTACTACCTTCTTATAGTCTTTGGCAGTGGAGTCTTGTTCCTGTTTATTCAGTGCAGCCAGCCTTGCCTCTCTGCGTGTGTATGAGCTGGTGCGGCCCAGTGACTTGTCTGTAGCACTCTCTCCAATGGAATCAAATCTAGAGGCAACACAGCTCTTAGCCAGTCTGAAAGGCAGCTTTATTTACAGTGTTTTTTTTCCTCTTACCTGTTACAGTTCTGTAATACAGAAGAAAAAAGCCCAAATCTTACCTTGACACTCTGTCATGCTGAAAAACAAGGAATAAGGCATGTTAGTTTGACTAGCAGCATGGAAACATCACACTGTGAAAATATTCTGTCACGGTTAGATCGAGTCCTGTTCATTTGATATCACCAAACAAAGGCTTGGCTGAGAAATATTTTCCATTTTGAGACAGCAGAGAACAAAAACAAAACTTCCAGTTGAATTATCACAACATGCGGCTCATGCTTTTATTACATCCCAGCTGGACTATTGTAACTCCTTATATGCTGGAGTTAGCCAGACCTGCCTGGCAAGGCTGCAGTTGGTCCAGAATGCTGCAGCTCGTCTTCTGACACGTACTAAAAGATGTGAACACATTTCCCCGGTGCTTGCCTCTCTTCATTGGCTTCCTGTCCACTTCAGAATTCATTTTAAAATTTTATTGTTGACTTGCAAAGCCCTGAATGGACAGGCTCCCGGGTATTTCTCTGACCTCTTGCAGACTTATACCCCCTTTAGATCTCTTAGATCAAGTGATCTTTTGCTTTTAGCCATACCAAGGTCGAGGCTGGTTCATAGAGGCGATTGGGCATTTGCAGTCGTAGCGCCTAAGCTGTGGAATAATTTACCCCTATACATCAGGTTATTTTATTAGGTATGTTGTATTCTTGTACAGCACTTTGGTCAACGCTCCTGTTGTAATTAAATGTGCTATATAAATAAATAAACTATAAACTATGTTCGGACGCCTTTGGTCCCAGATGGAAGAAGTGCATGTAGAAGTAGGACACAATTCTCCCCAACACTGCTCTGACAGGGTTCGCAGAGGTCAAACCTCCCCGGTGAGCCTGTTTAATCTTTTGAAATACGCTGCTGCAATGAGCATGCCTGCAGCACAAATATGACATAATGACATCAGAAGTCAAGTATTCCTTGCATGACAGGCTGCCATCTGACCTCAGACAACAGTCTGATATCAAACTGTCCTGGCAGGTCCCTGCTATGACTAGCCCAGTCTAAGTGGCTGCCAAGTTGCCTGTTGTGATCACATTCTGTGTTTGTTTCCACTTCACCAAGCAGCCTGGGCACTGTGTGACATGAGGAGTTGCGTATACATACTGTTCTTTGGCTGTATTTGGTTTCTGTTTTCAGAAATTACGTTACCTCAGAGATGTCCCTTTTAAGGGACCTATTTTTTATGGCTATTGACTGCCTTCCTGCATTACTTCATAGTCATGTGAAAAAGAACGTTTACACTATGGGACACTATGCAGTTCTAAGTACGCCTCATGATCCAGTAGCTTGTAGAATCACCTTTAGCAGCTGTAACTTGAACTAACTGTTTTCTCTATGAGTTTATTAGTCTCTCACATTGTTGTGCAGGAGTTCTTGTCCAGTCTTCTTTGCACCGTTGCTTCAGATCACTGAAGCTGGACGGTACCTGTTTATGCAAAACACTTTTAAGGTCCCATTGCGTTGTGTCAATCAGTTTGAGGTCTGGATTGTGACGGTGCCATTGAAACGCCTTGATTCTGTGCTTCTGTTTCAGATTCGTTGGCATGTGTGGGATCATTGACCTGTTGTATGACCCAGTTTGGGCCAAGCTGTAGCCGTCAGACAGAAAGCCTCACATTTGGATGCTGCCTTGTTCTTTTTTTGAAAGAACGAGCTTTCTCCTAGAAACCCTTAAAACAAAACCCATACGTCTTCAGTTGTTTTCAAATAGTCGATACCAGCTATCATACTGACTGAGCCTTGCATTGCACTGGCCTGTCCAGGAATTTCACCCCATATTTAATCTCCATACTTAGTTTGTCAAATGACTGCTGAGAGCCCTAAACAAAACTGAACTAAACAAACACTTGCTGCCTTCAGCCGATAAATGTGAAATTTTTTTCAATGTTCATATCAGACTGGAAACAACAAGTAATATAGTGAGAGAGGCTGCCATGATGTGAGACCAGCTTGATCCGTGATCTCTGCTGCAGTCTCGTAAAACTTCCCTAAATTCATAGATTTGGAGTTGATCTCCAGCCAGGCAAAGAAATCTTTAAACACCTGTGTTTAGAAATGTTTGGCAATAAACATCAAGTGTGGTGGTCTAAGCTGTTTGAGACAAGAAGCAGATGTTAAAAGAATGATTTAGAAAAACAGTATATGTTAAAAGCAGTGGGTATTCCTGCATTCAGATTTAGTGAGTTAAGAGGAGATTTTACACAGCATCGTAGGAGCTGTTCCTCAGCAAGTGTTTACATAACTGAGCCACTGCTGCCTGTCCTTATGTGGTCATGTGCTTCAGCTGAGCTATCCAGGAAAAAACAGACCTCCCTGACCTCAGATGAAAAAGGGCTAAGGATGGAGTGAAGAAGAGCTCTCACTCACTCTGATCTCTTTGTGCAATAGCAAGGAGATTCCTCAATCAGATTGTGTAATCATTCATTAAGCAGCAGGTTGTAAGAATACATTTTCATGAAGCCTGCTTTTGGAGATATGAACCAAACTGTACGCAAACTTATTTCACACTAAAGGATTAGGAAATTGGGGAAATTAGGCTTTTTTTAAACTTAATACTTTAAACCTTGAGTGGGCCCTGTGGGGATTACACTGCCAGATTTTTGGGGAAAAATGAGCAAGTCCTTATACGACCAATAAACGCATAACATCCGCATTGAACTGAAGCCAGAAAATGAGCCATAGTTTGAATTCTACTTGTGATGGCAGCTGCACCAATCTGATTGCCTTGTTAGGAAAAATTGAGGGAGGAAGAACTGCCACATGTAATTTAACAAGGCAGAGCAGAAGAAGGAGGAGGAGATGAACAACAGTGTGTCAGACTGGTGAAAACAGCCTCAGAAACAGTGTTGGCTTTACCATGGGCACCCAGTAAACAGAACCGTTTCCAGTTTTATTAGCTTGCCTGGATCAACATCATCAGAAGTATACACACGCAAGCCACCTGCATGAGCTCACTGCTAGAGCGTATAAATGATAATGCTAACGTCAGCCAAGACAATCATAATTAGCAGACTCTTCACACTCATTCTCACTGCCTTCTCTTCCTTTCCACTTTCTGCCACAGCATCACTCCTTTAGAGCAGGCTAGTTGACTACAGTAGGAAAATCTGAGCTACACCAGTGCAAATGACACTACACACACATAAACTCATAAAAAAAATCTTCCGCATTCACTCACCTTTCCCTACTTCTCTACAGTGTTAACTCTTTACACAACATCTCAGAGCTCCAGGCAACCAAGAGTATCTTCCTTGTTTTCAAAATGACCAAATCAAATGAGGAAATGGGTTCTTTTTCTTGAGTAACAGTACTTGGAAACATTACTGCCTATTACGACATGTGTTACTATCGATGCATTAATTCATATGTATTACGATTACATTTAGTGAGTCCTACTCAAGTGGCCTATCTCTTCACACAATAGCATCACACGATAAAGCAAATGTGTGAAATTATTAATGGGGGGACTAATTTGAGTCTTTGCTTTTCGTGGAACATCAGGTAATTTTTTTATCTTTCTGTGGACCTGCAGAGATTTTTACAGGAAAAGTGTTTTGGATCTAGTGCAATTACTTGTTTGCATATTCAAGCATGTTTTAATTTGAAATAAACCTAGTGGGCTATGATTTCTGAATGTGGGGGAATGGAGAGCACATATTTCCAGAAACATAATGAAGCAGAAGTAGCAGAAACTATCTGATCTGACTATCTCAGCTATCCTAAATTCTTCCTTCTGTACAGCACGTGGCTTAATGTGCTTACTTACATTTCACCACTGTGAACATCTGCCAAATGTTGAGTGTCTGCCAATAATGCAAATGTGTTCCTGTTGACTTTGACTTCCTGCTGCACACAGCTGTAACACATATTACATTGGTACAATTATTGCATCAACCTGACTCCACGGCTTTTTCTCTCCCAGGAACACACTGCCAATTCAGATTGGGGTGGCTTCATGGAAAATTAAAGCCAGAGTTTCCCCGGCAGAGAGAGAGTGACACTTGTTGAAATGCGAGCAAAAGAATCCAAACATCCACCAGAGGCATTCGCTGCTGGCAACAGTGCAATAATAATGAGTGTGTCTGTAGTGTTGCGTGACATTACTGTACGTGCTTCCAAACAGACAGGATCCCATTGTGTTTGGTTTTTCCCCCACTCTATTCTTTCTTTCCCTTTAAATGTGCCTGTCACACAGAGTTCAGCTCAGTCTGATGCACTGACATAAACAGTCAAACTACGCCCGTGAGAATAAGCCACTTAGGCAGAAAAAAAATAACAGGAAATTACAGAAGGAATGCTTCAATCCAAAAGTCTTTTCCAGAAAATGTGGTCAGACTCTCAGCACTTCAGAGCAAATACTTGCCTCGCTTTCACAAGCCAGCAAATAAGCTGTGATAAGTGTCTGAAGAGTTAGGCAAATACACATTAGTAAATGAACTATTAGCCTGTTGATCATATAATGATGTTTTTTGTTTAACTGTTAGTATCCCAACAGCAGATGTCCAAACATATATACTGCTATAATATATATCTATATATATCTATCATTCAAAGTAAAAAAATCTAATAAATTAACTGACAAATTCTTTACCTAGTTGTCCGAACTCTTAAAAAGCTGCTTAATGATGCGTCCAGTTGTCTTAGATGAATCAACAAATCAGCCTGGTCTAAGGATTAGTCATCAACATCTACAGAAAATACTATTCTTTCTTTGACTTTACAGAGGGGTCATACTATAAAGTCCCTTTACAGATAAATAAAGAGTAAGATAAACTAAGAGTTGTGATATTAAAGTTATTTAAAGCCACTGGAATAAATTACCAAAAATTGCTACAATATCACAAAAAAGTATCACATTCAGTTTTTCCTGCAAAGGTGCACCGCTCTAGAAATGAAGCTTACTCTGTAGTTTTTTTCTGTAGGGGACGGAGACGATGGTGGCGATTCTGTCAGTGACTTCCTGGTGCGAGTCAGGTCCTTGGTGCGTGGGTAGTAGGATGACATCTCCCTCCTCTACCCCGGACAGGCAGATCAGCTTCTACTGTAACATTCACCGAGGCCACCACCAGATAACAGCTGCACACACGCACAGATTCCCTCAAGCAACAGGGACACAGATGTCCATGACCGTGCTCCTGGGGAATCCTCAGCAACAACAGGTGTGTGTGTGTGTGTTTATATGTCTGTTTGGTGTTTCAGTGCAGCCACAAACGTCCCAGAAGTGGACACAGTTGCTGCTAAATCTGGAAGGATTTCAAATGTGCAGTCACGCCTTCTTCAAATCTCAGGCAGTTAAACAACAAGCAGATAAAATTTTTAAAAAGAACCACAAAACAAAACAATCTCTGGAGATCTAAAGAAAAAGCAATTCAATGAAGAAAGCAAACGAATGAGTATCCCTTGTTCTGCTCTGTCAGCACTGAAGTCCGCTATGAAATGCACAAAAGTCCAAAACAAGACAAGAGAGAAAAAGTTTGTTCCCTTTGCTGCCTCTTCCTGAGTTCCCCAAAGTTATACACTCTCTGCCATCTCCCTCCCTCTCCTGCTCTCTCTCTCTTCTGCTCCTTTCACTATTTGGTCACCCTCTCGGTCCCTCTGCTTCCCCAACCCCCAGCCCCCTGCTTCTCCCGGCTCTCTTCAGCTTTGGCAGCTTTCTGTGGCAGCCTGCCAGAGGCTCTGCTATGGACAGACTCGGCACTGAGGGCTAAAAATTGTCCACCGATGTGAAGAGGGATAAGAGGAGGTGGAGCACAAAGCCAGAGTCAGGAGGGGGCTGAAGCAATTTGTGTCCTGGTAGGTCAACCTGGGTATCACCTGAGGAGCCATCAACAACTGTAAAGTGTCAAGTAACTCTGTGCGCCCTACAGTGTGATGGAGAGGGGACGTTGCCAGTATTAGTGCTACACAGTGTTAACACAGAGCACTTGTGACACATCTCCTCTTCCTGAAACAGAAATCTTGTTTCATTTTGCCCACAGCCGCATTGATTTTATTTTTATTTTTATAAACCTGCCTATTGATAGACAGGTTTATAAAAAGTCAACATTTTATTAAAGAATAGTTGGACATTTTTGGGGAAATATAAATTTTGGCTTTCTTGTCAGAAGTTATTTGAAAAGACTAACTGAATTCTCAGACTTGTGTGAAGGTACAGCCAGCAGCTTGTTAACTTGGCATAGCAAAAACGCTCGAATAAGAGAAAAACTGTTCGACTGGCTCTGTTCAAAGATTCTAAACCTGCCTCCCAGCATCTCTCAAACTCTCTAATTAACATGTTACATCTTATTTTGTTAATCTCTTTTCTCTCTGGTTGTTAAACAAACAAAATTTATTTTTTAACTAATGAGGCTCAGCGGGGACAGAACCAAACAGTTTTCCCTGCTTTTCCCTGCTAAGCTAAGGTAATCCAGCGCTGGCTCTGACTTCATGTTGACCATACAGGTGGTATCAATCTTCTCACCTAATTCTTGGCAACAAAATGAACACGGGTATTTCTCAAAATGTCAAACTGTTCCTTTAAACAACCCAGCAGTAACCCCTTAATTTCATAGTCAGCTCAAGCTGGCTCATTGCTGTCTTCCTTTTATAGTGAGGTACGCAAGCGCCTCACGGTTCTCTATACTTCCCCATCCTTGCTCAGGGCAAATAGATAGAAGGCAAGATAGGACTGCGAGAAACTGAGCACAGACACAGGGGAGAATCAAAGAGAAGCGGAGAAGCTGATGTGTTGTGGCCTTTGGTTTAAGGCTGGAAAGTCACCCAGACTAGAAATCTAACAGGTCTTAATTTCCCAACCCAAGTACCATTGCCTGCATCTCTAACTTTTACAGTGCTTGAATTTTAAGGACAAATACCATGGATTGTAAGTTCTAACAAAACTGATATTGGAATTAGGTATTAGTTAGAGTAGTCTAGCAGTATGTTTACATTAAACATTCTAACTTGGAGACCCTCTGGAAATAAGACATTAAACTACACTGGCACTGGTTTTGGATAGTTGTGTTGAGAATCTAGCCCAGCTGGAGTTCCTTCTGTCTGATCCTCACCCTTAGCTTTAGGATATTCCATATGGGATGCTATGCTCATGCATTTTAGTAAAGCAGAAAATAAGTGGCTACCAAAGATCCCCTGAGTGATAGCAGAAATGTGGAAGTTAAGTTTGGACTACCACTCAGATCAAATTTCATAATGTATTCCAGGATAAAAAGAGGTATGTTTGAAGCGGCATTCTTGCTATCTCTGCTTGTCACCCTTAAGTACCAGAATCTCTATGTTGTCTCACTCTGCACCTGTCTTTTTGTCGGTTGTTGGAAAAAATCATAAAAAGAACTGCGGAAAATCTGTTCCGATAATCATGGAGTCACGCAGAGGTCGACTCTATTGATGGGCAGCCTGTCTAGCTTCTGGTAAAACCTCACTGCTCTGTATGATTATCACAGACAGATATAGTACCTGCTGAGATACTCTCGTATTACTGACAGATCTCTGTTTCAGATTCCAGCACAGGGTTACAGCCAAATCTCTGACCTGGAGTCAGCTCATATGGACACCACTTTCCATTCATACTGTATTACACCTAGGACATTCATAATCATCTATTATCAGGATACCGTCTTGTATAAGTCAAAGCCTTGTCATCTATGTGTCCCCTTTGCTTCCATTTCTCAGATGGCTAGATTATCTAAAGTGAAACTTAATAAGTGAATTGACAGATTTTACCCAGTAGGAGTAATTAGTGATTAAATTTGTCAGTGCTTTTGTCAGGGGTGTTTCACTGATAGCATGCAGGTGGAGGGAGAACAGTAATAGTTAAGAATTTAAAGGAGAAAGCAAAGCCAATCACTCTGAATCCAAGGGTAAGATTAAACAGAGACCATCTCAGTTTTGCCCAATATGGTATGGAATGCTGAGACACCTCAGCCATGTGATGTGAAGAATCAAAATGACTTAAAGAGAGTGGGGGGCTGGCTATCCAGACTATCTTTCTGTGAGATATTATCCAGCACTTCTAGTTACGGTACTCTGTGAACACATGCTCGACATTTGTGATTGCAGTAGTTCTTAAAATATTGCATCAGAGATCAGAGCGCAGCTGCCTTTGAAGCACACTCAGCTTTCAGGTCAGGGAGGAACAGAATATGAACATGAAACAACGGCGCCAACAGATATTGACTTGCACACAATATTTAAATTAGAGTGGTGATGCATTTAATACATTGTCATGAATGCCAAAAAAGAGAACCACTTTGATTTTGTGAAGCATGAGAACTGATTATCACATTTTTAAGTTTAAAATCATTCCCAAGAAATTTCAATGTATCACACAGGAAAGCTTTGTAAATACTGGCCTCCTCTGGAACAAGCTATGGATGAAAAATAGATTAGATTATCCTTTGACTCCATCTAGTGGTAGATGGTTAAAATTTTTGTGAAACCACCTGTCATGGTTCTCAAGATCTGGAGAGGTCGTGGTGTGTGTATTGTTTGTCTTAACCTCTCCCACCAGGGCGGAACTGGACCTTGGTTCCCCGCCTCTGAACCCACCCTGAACACACACCTGTGGCTCATTCACACTGATCCTGGCAGACTACTTAAGATGGCAAGAGAGGCTGCTTCCTCGCTGGATCGTCACATTACCAAGTGTCAGTGTAGTGTAACCTATGAAAATGTTCCTTTGATCCCCTAGAGTTTCCTCCTGACTTTGTTTTTTCCTCTGTGTACAGGCCTTCTAGACTCCCTGCCCGTCTTCCCTGCCGTCTGGATTTCTGTGGATGTGTGTGAGTGAGCGTGAGCTTCTTAGTGTGGACATTTTTGAGTTACGGATCGAGTGGAAGAAGAGCGTGTGTGTACCCCCGTCTTGGACCTTCCCTTCGGACCTCGCCCTACTCCCTGGAGCCCCGTGTTATCCGTTCCACTGTATATATGTATATATTCTCACTTGGTGTCACATTTCAAATAAACCCTCACCCTCTCTCTAAACTTCAGAGTCCTGCGAGTGAGTCCTCTGCCTACTAATCTGTGACAGAACGATCCAGCCACTATGGACTCAGCGGATTCTGACCCTGTTCAACGGGCTCTCCTCACTCAGGAAGCCCTGCTGGAGCGGCACGAGAAGATGCTCCACCATATCAATAAAGAGCTCTCCGCTCTTACACAGGCTCTCGCCCAGCGCACACCCCTGGTAAGCTCGCCCTCTCCGAGCGTAAACCCATCTCCGCGTGTAAGTCCCTCTCCATCTCCGAATCCCCAGGCCGCTGCTGCACCCCCCGACCCTCCCGCTGCCTGGCTAGAGGCCCCGGGGAGGACGATGCCTAGCCCCGAGCCGTTTACAGGAGAGCTGGAAAAATGTTCGGGTTTTCTTGCCCAAGTCTCCCTGTTTTTCCGTCAGCAGAACAGGACGTATGCCAGCGACGGTGCCCGGATTGCTTTCTTTGTTCAGCTATTACGAGATCGCGCGCTCCAGTGGGCTCAGGCGCTATTGAAAACCCTGCCGAATATCTCCTACCTCGACTTCCTGACTGAATTCAAAAGCGTGTTTGAAAGGGATGGCGGGCCCTCTGCTGCTGCACAGCGTCTACTAAATCTGAAACAAGGTAAACGCACTATGGCTGACTTCTCGGTTGACTTCCGCATTCTCGCTGTAGAAACCGGGTGGAAAGAAGAGGCAGTAAAGGAGGTTCTGCTCAACAATATTGCGGAGGATTTGAAGGATGAGCTCATGACGAGGGAATTACCATCATCTCTCAGCTCATTAATGTCCCTGTGCATTCACGTTGACGAGCGCCTGCGAATGCGCCGTGGGACGCGCCACTCAGTTTCCCAGAGTGCTCCGCTCAGTGTTGGGATTTTTGCCGGTAGTGCTGCTTCACCACAACAGCCGGCCTCGGTGGATGTGAGCCCCGGCGAGGCAGAGCCGATGCAGATTGGACGTGCCCGGCTTACACCAACGGAGAGGCAGCGCCGTTTCATGGCTGGTGAGTGTTTATACTGCGGCCGTCACGGACATTTCATCGCCGTCTGCCCCGCACGAGCAAAAGGGCGTGCCCGCCAGTAGAAACGGGGGTACTGGTGGGCGAAATAAACATCTCTCATTCCCCTCCTCATCTTTTGTTACCAGCTAAGCTCACTGCTCACGCCACCACTCACTCACTCAAGGCTTTGATAGACTCAGGGGCCGAACAGAGTTTTATTGATGCATCACTCGCTAAGAAACTGGGCCTAACTATTGAACCTCTGCCCCATGCTCTTCGAGCCTCATCTCTGAACGGACAGCGTTTGCCTGATGTCACCCATGTTTCTGAACCAGTCACCCTGTGTTTGTCTGGAAATCACACTGAATTAATCAGTCTGTTTGTTTTCAAAGCTCCGCTGACGCCTCTGGTTCTGGGCTATCCATGGCTGTTGCAGCATAACCCACTGATTGATTGGCAGGCGGGCTGTGTGTCTAGATGGGGGGAGGGTTGCCATATGACTTGCTTAAAATCAGCCATTCCATCCATTGGCTCCTCCGCATCACCCCCGCAGACTCCTCCGGACCTAACAGCAGTTCCTTCAGTGTACCATGAACTAGCGGAGGTGTTTAGTAAGGATCGCGCCCGTTCCCTTCCCCCACACCGGCCTTATGATTGTGCCATTGACTTGTTACCAGGAGCTCCGTTGCCTACTAGCCGACTCTATAGCCTGTCACGGCCAGAAAGAGAAGCCATGGAGGAGTACATTACTGATGCTCTGGCTGCGGGACTCATTCGGCCATCTACCTCTCCCTTGGCATCAGGATTTTTCTTCGTGGACAAGAAGGACAAGTCCCTCCGGCCATGCGTTGACTATCGGGGCTTGAATGCAATCACTGTCAAGAATAAATACCCGCTGCCCCTGCTGACCTCAGCGTTTGAGCTTCTCCACGGGATGAAAATGTTCAGTAAACTCGACCTCCGCAGTGCTTACCATTTGGTTCGCATTAGGGCAGGGGATGAGTGGAAGACTGCCTTCAACACCCATCTGGGACATTTTGAATATCTTGTAATGCCTTTTGGATTAACAAATGCCCCGGCAGTCTTCCAAGCCCTCGTAAATGACGTCCTCAGAGACTTCCTCAACCACTTTGTTTTCGTCTACCTGGACGATATACTCATCTTCTCCAGGTCAGTGTCAGAGCACGAAAGACATGTCAAACTGGTGTTACAAAGATTGTTGCAAAACCGCCTTTTTGTCAAAGCAGAGAAGTGTGAGTTTCATGTAACCACTGTTTCTTTCCTTGGATTCATAATTGAGCAGGGAAACTTGAGACCGGATCCTGGAAAGGTCAAAGCGGTTTTGGAGTGGCCCACACCCCCAAACCGCAAACAGCTTCAACGTTTTTTGGGGTTTGCAAATTTCTATCGCCGTTTCATCCGTGACTTCAGCAAAATTGTCTCACCTCTTACTCACCTGACTTCCCCTAAGGTTCCGTTCCAGTGGGGACAGGCAGCCGCGGAGGCGTTCATTCATCTGAAACAACGGTTTGCCTCCGCTCCCATCCTCTCCCAGCCGGATCTCAACCAACCTTTCATCGTGGAGGTGGATGCTTCGGATGTGGGCGTGGGGGCCGTCCTCTCTCAGAATACTGAAGGTAAACTCCATCCATGCGCTTACTTCTCTCGTCGGCTTTCACCCGCAGAGCAAAACTACGATGTTGGCGACAGGGAGCTACTCGCCATCAAACTGGCACTTGAGGAGTGGCGGCATTGGCTAGAGGGGACGGCACAGCCTTTCATTGTGTGGACCGACCACAAGAACCTCGCCTACCTTCAGGCAGCAAAACGCCTCAACGCACGTCAAGCCAGGGGGGCGCTTTTCTTCACCCGTTTCAATTTCTCCATTACTTACAGGCCCGGGTCCCGAAATGTCAAACCAGATGCTTTATCACGTCAGTTTTCATCCTCTGAGGGGGATCGGGAGGTGGCGTCGATCTTTCCTCCGGGCTGTGTCATAGGAGGCCTCACTTGGGAGATTGAGTCAATGGTGCGGCAGGCCCAGCGTACCGAACCTGATCCGGGGACAGGACCCCCGGGGCGGCTCTACATCCCTTCGTCCGTACGATCCCAGGTGCTCCAATGGGCCCACACTGCAAGATTCTCATGTCACCCTGGAATCCAACGCACCATTGCCTTTCTGGAACGCGCCTTCTGGTGGCCATCTTTAGCCCAAGATGCCCGAGAATATGTTAAAGCCTGTACTACCTGCGCCCAAAATAAGTCACAAAACACTCCTCCCGCAGGCTTACTTCATCCACTCCCTACCCCGGGTCGACCGTGGTCACACATTGCCCTCGACTTTGTTACTGGACTTCCACCTTCGGCAGGTAACACAGTAATTCTGTCTATTGTCGATCGCTTCTCTAAAGCAGCACATTTTGTAGCATTACCCAAGCTTCCCACAGCCCTAGAGACCGCCCAGCTGCTTACCAACCACGTGTTTCGCCTTCATGGAATTCCCTCTGACATCGTCTCTGATCGTGGGCCGCAGTTCACATCCAAGGTATGGAAAGAATTCTGCTCATCCATTGGTGCCCAGGTCAGTCTCTCTTCAGGGTACCATCCCCAAACCAATGGGCAGATGGAGAGGCTGAACCAGGAACTGGAAACAGCCCTGCGATGCGTGGCCTCGACAAACCAAAACACCTGGTGCTCGCATCTAGCCTGGATTGAGTACGCTCACAACAGCCACACCTCCTCCGCCACTGGAATGTCGCCTTTCGAGGCCTCGCTTGGATATCAGCCGGCCCTTCTCCCATCTGTGGAAGGTGAGCATCTCGTTCCCTCTGTGCAGCACCACCTCCGCAAATGTCGGCGACTCTGGCGAGCTACCCGTGCCGCCCTCCTTCGAACCAAGGAACAGAATCAACGGCTAGCTGACCGTCGGAGGTCGCCCGCACCCACCTACACACCGGGGCAAAAGGTATGGCTCTCCACGAGGTTCGTCCCTGTCCGCACTGAGTCTAAGAAACTCACACCCACCTTCATTGGACCCTTTACCGTCGAGGCTGTTGTTAACCCAGTCTCGGTCCGTTTGCAGCTCCCGCGTAGCATGCGTGTCCACAACGTGTTCCATGTGTCTCAGTTGAAACCACACCTGTCCAGTCCTCTGTGCCCTCCTTCCAGGCCCCCGCCACCCGCCCGCGTATGCCATTACGCGAATCATGGACTCGCGGCGCCGTGGACGGGGAGTTCAGTATCTGGTGGATTGGGAGGGCTATGGCCCGGAGGAACGCTCTTGGGTCCCTAGGTCGGCCATCCTTCACCCGGGTATGGTCCGGGATTTCCATCGCGCCCATCCGGACAAGCCTGGTGGGTCGCCTGGAGGCTCCCGTTGAGGGGGGGGGTACTGTCATGGTTCTCAAGATCTGGAGAGGTCGTGGTGTGTGTATTGTTTGTCTTAACCTCTCCCACCAGGGCGGAACTGGACCTTGGTTCCCCGCCTCTGAACCCACCCTGAACACACACCTGTGGCTCATTCACACTGATCCTGGCAGACTACTTAAGATGGCAAGAGAGGCTGCTTCCTCGCTGGATCGTCACATTACCAAGTGTCAGTGTAGTGTAACCTATGAAAATGTTCCTTTGCTCCCCTAGAGTTTCCTCCTGACTTTGTTTTTTCCTCTGTGTACAGGCCTTCTAGACTCCCTGCCCGTCTTCCCTGCCGTCTGGATTTCTGTGGATGTGTGTGAGTGAGCGTGAGCTTCTTAGTGTGGACATTTTTGAGTTACGGATCGAGTGGAAGAAGAGCGTGTGTGTACCCCCGTCTTGGACCTTCCCTTCGGACCTCGCCCTACTCCCTGGAGCCCCGTGTTATCCGTTCCACTGTATATATGTATATATTCTCACTTGGTGTCACATTTCAAATAAACCCTCACCCTCTCTCTAAACTTCAGAGTCCTGCGAGTGAGTCCTCTGCCTACTAATCTGTGACACCACCATTCGCCTCTTGGTGTGTGTGTGTGTGTGTTATTACAATTAAAGTGGCTAGATGTTTTCCACCTACCTTTGCAATGTAGTCTGAGCCTTCAGTGTCAAAGCAGGGCCGTCTTTGTTGAGTCAGCTGTGCTGAATCTGCAATGTTCTGATTTTCATCTCTCCACCATCTCTCGCCAACTGGACATATAAAGGAAGTGTGTGTTTTTATTATTATACTAGATCAATACTAATAATGGAAAATAAAGACGTGCTGTATGATTAACAAACTGAAGGCTAATGTTCAGATTGAGGTCTTCGTGAGCCTGAGCTCTCAGAGCTCTCAGAGCTCAAAAACTTCTTAAACATTATCAACTCAAAACCAAAAAAAGTGATTTCATTCCTTTGATAGTGTTTTAAAACACAATTCATGTGCTCTGTGTCTGCATTTTGTAGCACAGCCACTCCCAAACCCCACACACACACACACACACACACACACACACACACACACACACACACACACACACACACACACACACACACACACACACACACACACACACACCAGCCTTCCATGAAAGGTTTTCTACCAAACTGTACTACTGTACCATGTAAGTAAAGTTTATTTATATTGTGCTTTTTATAAACATATAAGTCACACAGCACTGCACAACAGTAAAAAAAAGAAAGAAACATAATTAATATCAATAGAGACATGTGTTAAAATAGAATCATAAATAGAAATCAAAAATAATAAAAATAGGGGCGATCGTGGCTCAAGAGTTGGGAGTTCGCCTTGTAATTGGAAGGTTGCCGGTTCGAGACCCGGCTTGGACAGTCTCGGTCGTTGTGTCCTTAGGCAAGACACTTCACCCGTTGCCTACTGGTGGTGGTCAGAGGGCCCGGTGGTGCCAGTGTCCGGCAGCCTTGCCTCTGTCAGTGCGCTCCAGGGTGGCTGTGGCTACAATGTAGCTTGCCATCACCAGTGTGTGAATGTGTGTGTGAATGGGTGGATGACTGGATATGTAAAGCGCTTTGGGGTCCTTAGGGACTAGTAAAGCGCTATATAAATACAGGCCATAACAACATAAATAACAAAAGAATGTCAACTGGAGGCCTGATTAAACAGATAGTAGTTACAGGGTAACTTTTATCACATACTTCACTACCTACAAAGTACATTTTTACTTATTTTTACTTAAAAACAAAAAACAACAGTTTTTGTTAAGATGTTTGAAATGACATTGAAAGAACAGTCCTGAATATCAAAACTGTCCAGAAATCATTAGGTGGACTAACAGTCTGGATCATAGTGACCTGCTAGCACATTTTTTGTTGTTGATGTTGTTGTATTATATTTTATGGAACCCAGAACAAAACATATGGATCATGAAGCACAACAGAACACGACAATCAAAAGAAATCCGGATGTTTTTCTTACCTCTGAAGGAGCTGTTGCAGTAAGGTCGGTGCGGAAGGTCAGGCAGGATTTCTAATCTGGTTTCAAAGTTACCCTCCTGCACATTTGGAGTAAAATAAAGAAGAATACAGAGATAAATCATAAATTTCACCTAAAGCTTCAAATCAGCCACATCTGAGGCAGAAAACGATTTCTGAATAATTCTGTCTTGTAACCTCATCCATTTGGCTCCAGTTTAGACTGACATCAGTTGTTTCTGTGTACTCTGTAACTCCAGGCTGAACTCTTCTATCATCTGTTAAGCTCATCCGCAGACAGGACCTGTCCTCCAGTCTGCTGCTATCCTCATTTTTTCCATCTTCCAGGCTGCTGATCTTCTGAGCCTCTTTCAGGTCAGTCGGAGTCATACCCTGCAGGATATTCACACAGCTTCACATATATGAACAGGTTGTTAAATCTTTCAAAATCTAAACGTGTGTCAACCATTTCAGTACCTGTGTTAACCTGCGAGTTTGTCTCGCATGGCGAGATTTTGCTTTTCTCTGAGATTCTGCTTCTTCATCCCTGACAGGGGTCAGATACGACCTGGGTCAGGAAAAACACACAAATGCATAGGTGTAATTAGTCTGCACGAGGCCACAGTCATACATATGAAGAACCAATGTTTTAAATTGAAAAATGTAAAATCAAATCAAGTCAAATGGGACATTAAATTTAGTATCTAACTATCTAGGTATTATTAACAAAACAAAGCTACATATATGAGCAATAATAGACTATTTGCATTACAAACCTTAACAAATCCAAAATCTACTCACAAGCTTCCGAAATTCAGTAAAAGTGTCTAGTATTAATTGTACACGGCATAATAAGATAAAATCAAAAACATTCCATTATTATGTGGCCTTTATGTGACCCAGTGTTACAACAGCAAGTATGTTAAGCTGCTAACACAGCTTTTCTGTGATAGCTGAACACACTTCTGTACTTTTTAATTGTCTGTCCTGGCATTCTACTCTACCCACTTTCACAGGAAATCAGTGAATCAACATGCTCTGAAAAGATGCAAGCCTGATATCTATGGCTGTCTTCGTAGACACAAATAAAAAGCTGAGCAAGCATCGGTGGGGAGGCTCATGTTTTACCCACTGAACTGCTAGCACTCCCTCTGCTATGCTTTTACTGGTATTGATCTTTCAGTTGTGGAGTCACCCTGAATGTTCACTGAGATTCAATGGGCTGCTCGGCACAGCAGCACAATGTAGTCTATGCAAAGTTCAGGACTTGGATACCATTAATGTGCATAATTCTACCGACTGATAAAGAAAATAATCAAGAACAAACTAATTTAGAACCCAGTATAGCAGCCATCTCTGCTATACTGGGTTCCAGAGGCAAATGCTGGAAAACCAGTATTATCACATGTTTTGCATTTCAGTTTTATCCACCCACTCTTAAAAGCGAAAAAACTGCAAATTATTCCTCTCAGGCAACATACTCAAACAATTTCTTTTTAATCAGCTAGAGAAGTTAGCAAGAATAA
Source organism: Rhamphochromis longiceps (assembly GCF_057381845.1). Taxonomy (NCBI): domain Eukaryota; kingdom Metazoa; phylum Chordata; class Actinopteri; order Cichliformes; family Cichlidae; genus Rhamphochromis; species Rhamphochromis longiceps. The sequence goes on from NC_140576.1 coordinate 23,311,365, forward strand.
CAGCCTTAAGACAGTAATTACTAATGTACATTTTTTAAAAAGCTAATCAAATAGATCAAAGGAAAATATGAATTTTCAGCCCCCTATGCAACAATCCCAAGGCTCACATCACATTAGTTCTTAGAGGCCTGCAGCACCTGCACAGAGTAGCATAGTTACTCTACATTAAGATAACAAACATCAGGCCTTGGAGCCTTGCCAAAATGGTCGCTTGACAGATTGATAAATCTAAAAATGAAAATGGCTAAATAAGACTCCATGAATAGACCAGCATGACTCAGCCCCCCCACTGAAACCTACCTGCTAACAAATGCTTGCATGGTCCCTGTGGAAGGTCAGAGACTGAAGAACTGAGACAATGCTGCAGGGATGAGAGGGAGAGGCTGGAGAAAAAAGGACTCTAACTGGCCAGGGTGAAGAGAGAGAGAGGAAGAGAAAAGGAGGGGGATGGGGGCACTTCCTGCCTGAATGATGCATACACAATCAATTTAGGCTCCTATGTACCAAGGTCTGATGCAAGCAAGTCTATGCATACTTCAGCTGTGCATGTGAGCAGCAAACACATTTAGCGGTTTATTTGAAGAAATAAGGAGACTATTATCTTTCTTTATCTGGATTATTTGAATCTTTGAATTCTAAAAAGAAAACAGAATTGTGCATTAACCAATCTAGTTATTCATTCCTTAGTTTATTTATCCACTTACTTCAGGATTAAACCTTATCCCATCTACACATAGGAAACTTAATAACTAAATGTACGATTATGGTTAAGTCAAGGCTAAATTTAGCTTCTATAACTATTGAGGTTGTTTGCTAAACTGAGATGAATATAGATATCGATATAAGCAAGACACAGGAAGTATTGGAATCCCTTTTTTAATTTATATAACACATTTTAAAACTTTAAATGAGAGCAGAAATTTGTGGAAAATATGTATTTATCATATTTTACAGCATATCAGTCCATATCAAAGTTGTTGGTTTTTTTTTTTGTTTGTTTTTTACAATTTTCTGTGTAACACTAATATTTAATGAGGTCAAAGGTATATTTCACCTGAACCTTTAGAAGAGTAAAAGTATAAAGAAGCATAATATGGAGATTTATACCTAAACACTGCACCGGAGATAGCACACTTACATATTAAACATGTTTAACAAAATATGAAAGGTGTGACACCTGGCATGCTCAGCTGAATTTTGTTACATTTTGTGGCAAACTGGAAAACCAAAAAGATACATAATTTCTCTATACAGCGGAGTAAAACTATTTTAAGTGCACAGGAGAGTAAAATTTTTTAGTGTTAATAACTAAAGTTTCAGTGCTCATTATAATGTCGTCCAGTACTGTACAACAGGCTCAAGTTTTTAATAAAACTAAGAACTAATGCACTAATATGGCATAGAAGAATGCACTTAAGTTTTAGGGACATAGATAATATTTGATAGCAGCATAACTTATTGTAATAAGGTTCATAGGTTTCTGGACAATGAGGCATTTATTAGAATTTTTCCTCGGTAAACCTGCACAATGGGTTTTATATCAAACAATCAAAATGTTATTGCAGGGCAAACTTTTAGTTTTAATTCAAGTAATTTAACTAAAGTACTGCATTAACTCTTTTAGAATTACAGCCTTTTTCATATATAATATTCCATTTTTAGAGGCTCCTGTGTTGTGGTGTACAGAGACAAAATTATAAAAAAAAATGTGTAACTGTTTAAGATAAGAAACAGACTGAGGTGTTCCTGGCGACCATGGCGACACAACAGCAATTAATCAAGTATACAGAAGTGAAAGAACCAGAGTTTATTTTACAAACATAATTGTTATACTGATAATAAAAAAAGTGTGCTCTAGGTTTGTTTTATTTCGTTTTTTTGTAAAAGTGCACAGTAAAAATCACTTCTTGGAAACATATTTCACATTTGTAAAATATGAATACACATATTTGTAATTTCCTGAAAAAAAATTAAGAAAAAAAGACATTTGAGATACTAAAATATTTTGCTCTAAGGTTACACTCACTTTAGCAACAATATTTTTGATTATTGGAAAACTCACATTATTTGAAATCATGTTTCTTGCTTTGTTTCTGTTGCTAAACATGTTAATACCGCCATTTGTTCCTCCCTCAATTCATCTTTGCTGTCAGTGTGCTGCAGAAAAACACTTAAATCTGAAAACTACATCAACATTATTAGAAAGCTAAGCTTTCGTCAAAAGATATTTTTAGATGATGTATAAAATGAGTCGCCTCTTGGCTTTGTGGACAACTTGTTCTCTAGTTGGTGTGACTGATGCTTTGAATGACATGTGAATACTTCTGCTGTCCTAAAAATGTAACTTAAGCACAGTGCAGGCTCCAACCCCTCATATGCAGAACACTTTGTCCCTGAGGTGCATCATTAAGCTTTTTTTCTAAAGTTGCATAGTCTTTCTATGATTGTTTGTTAAAGACACACAACATTTATTAACATATGATTAATTAAAAAGCAGCAGAGTAATGACAGAGTAATAACCTTTTGACCTCCCTGTATCTCACAATACCACCAGTGTGTTCTGTCTGGCTGGAATTGTAATCAGTTAAAAAGTGCAAATAAAATGATAATAACCAAATCTATAGAGCAAGCACAGCTCTAGTTATTAAACACTAAAAAACAAACATGTCTTTAAAGAGTAAAAAAAAGTTTAATAAACTTTGCCATACCTTTAAAAAAACACTCTTATTAATTCAGTTATTGCATATTATTGATTTTCTACCATTTTTCTTGTAGTTTTTTTCCCCTGTGTAAACAACATCAGGGACACAATGAATTACAGAACTGTAATTGTTGTTTCTCGTGATACATTTCAGGCAGTGACAAAAAGCAGCACACTTTGTCACCAAGACAGGTATTACTTATGGCTTCAAGGTCACAGCTTATGCACTGGCTTCTTGTTATTTCATTAACAGCTTGGTAGAAAATAGTGTAAATTGTTATGACAAGTGGAATTTATTTTCTTTAAAAAACATAATCATTTGATGGGTTAAGGCTTGTTAGACTGTTATTGGCAGGTAAACCCTGAATGACTCATTTCCTTACAAAAACGAGCCATGTTAGATTTTGAGGTACAGGTTTCAGCTCTGCATGTTGACGGAATTTTCGATTAGGTGTGCCTTTCAGAAAGCAAATGAGTAATGCACCTCGACAACAGCGATCAATAACTCTTTCTAACAGTATTTTTTATATTGCAGACAGTGGTGGAAGTCGGAGAAAGCTCCTGTTTTTCTTGATGGATAGGTCCATAGCATAAAAGAATGAAATTTCTTCCTGGTGGTATGCACTCTGTAAAAACATTAAAAAGAAGATATTAGAATGGATATATCAGTAAACACATTTTAGTAAGGCAGAATAGTCAATTAATAACTTGGATTGATAATCAAGTCATTATTTATGAAAAAAAAGAAAGTGAAATCTTACATTTGTCTTCTGGCAAAGCATCAAATTCTAAAAACTCCTCTTCTTCATCAGCCTCCTGTGGGTCCTCTGCACCATGGTTCTCCTCTTCATCTGCTGCTTCCTGCTGTTCGTCCTCTACTTCTGACACTTCTTCCTCTACATCTGGTTGTTCTGCCTCAAGCACTGCCTTCCAAAGCTGCTCCTCTTCTCCAGATGGTACGTGTTCTTCTGACTTCTCCCTTTCATCGTCTTCCGACTCCTCTTTCTCCAACACCGTCTCATCCTCATCTCTTGCTTTGAGGCTCTCATCTTGGACTGTTGAGTCGTCCTCACCTTTCTCTCTTTCAGGTGCCTCCTCTTCATCGCCTTTCCGGTTCTCGTCTTCAGGCATCTGCTCTTGAGCATTGGGTCCCTCCTCTTCTGTCAGTGTTGTGTGTCCCTTCTCTTCTTCTGATACAGTAACACACTTCTCTTGTTTTGCATCATCTTCCTCTACTGCCTCTGCCTGCTGTGTAGGAACAGTTTCCTCTGTCGCAGACTCCACCTTTTCAACAGGAGCTGTATCTTGTGTATTTAGTTCTTCTGGCTCATCAGACTCTGCCTCTTCTTCCTCTTGGGTGGATGTAACTTTTTCATCAGCTGTAGGAAGAGTCTCTTCTTCTTCTGATTCAGCTGGTGCAGCTACCTCTTCCTCTCCAGCTGCTATGGGTGTCTCTTCTTCAGTGTCTATGTCTTCTACTTTTTCAGTTCCTAAGGCTTCTTCTTCTTCTTCCTCCTCCTCCTCCTCCTCCTCCTCTTCTTCTTCCTCCTCGTCAGTTTCTACATTTTCTACTTCTTGTTCACTGCCCAAGGCTTCTTCTTCAGTTTCTACAGTTTCTACTCTTTTTTCAGCTTCTACAGGTGTTTCTTCTTCTTTTTCTTCACTTCCTGCAGCTTCCTCTTCCTCTTTGGTTTCCGCCTCTTCTTCAGTTGTAGGAATTGTTTCTCCCTCTGTCTTTTCCAGAGGCTTGGTCTCAGGTTTCGTTTCTGCCACAGACTAAGATAAGCAAAGTCATATCAAATAACTGGAGCAAAATATTTACTATTCAGCTATGTAGGCATCTACGTAGGTATCTCAGTGAATGTGACGTGATTAACTGACATACAAAACAGGAAACTGCACCACACGAGTGTAAATGCTGATGTAAATCCATTGGGGAATCCATGCCAGGCAATTAGCTTCTTCAAATTAATGTGATGAAAATGTTATTATGGTTCCTAATGGGCACACTGTGAACGGAAATAGTAAAGAGGCCATGTGTGGTGACAGCATGTGTGTTAAGCCATGTCAAGCATGTTCTGCCATTGAAATGTAATCTAATTAAATGCGATAGCTTAAAAATGTTCTTTCAGTACATATTTAATAACTAATAAATCTAACATATAGTCCTAGATATCTGATTGTATTCCAAGTTGTTATTTATTTTCCTTTTAAAGATAAATCTGGTCTAGCCTGGTTAATCTGATTCTAATGACTGATTTATTTAGAGAGCTATTAGGCCATATTTTTCTTACCTAATCATGAGTTCTCAGGTTCTTGTGGCAGGTTTAAAAAAGTTTCAGGTTTAAGAATCATGTAAATATCACATGTCACATGCAGCTGTACTATATGAATAAACATCAACAAACTTAAAGTAAAAATATTATTAGACGGACTGAATAAAGCAAAACAAAATGATGATTTAATAGATTTGACTGTCAGGACTAAAAGGGTTGTGCTTAACACACAAATATCAAAATTAGATAAAATATTACATCAGCAGGGGCACTCACATTTGATCTGTTTATTTGCCATTTAACATTAATTTGACCTGACTGCTAAGATCATGATTTGCTACCTTTTTTCCATTTTATTTTTTTCCATTTTGCATTTAATTAATAAGATCACCCAATGGGCTTCTTTGTTATTACGGGCTGCTAAGTTCTGATCCTCCAGACTGTGACGTACCACATTAAGTTCCTGTACTCTGGCCTGATGAAGCCACTGCGACTGCTCATGTTCAAACAACTCTCTGAAAGACAGAAGACAGAATAAATTTCTCTTATGATCTTGTGGTCATTATTTTGTACCTTCATGAAGCTTTACTCACAAAACATACCGATAGTTTTATTACAACACTTCTATTTCAAAGCTCAAATGACAATAATAGCATGTGAGCCACGTTCTCTTGATGGTTATGTAAGCTTCAAAGACTTTTCAGCTTTAAAACTTATGAATACAAAAGAAATATTTACATAGATCATGGCAAACTCACAGTGTGATAAAGAGGCCTACCAACTCTGGTCTAGAGTAACACAGAGTTGCAGACAGTGGCAGCCAACAGGGCTTTGGCAAAGACAACATAAAATCATGGGTGAGAGGAGGCAAGTTATTTCCTCCACTGCTCTTTTTCCCACTCCACCACCTACCTGACAGTAGTCATTTCGACCACGCTAGCCTTCAACTGAGTCTGGTAGGCGTCTAGCTGGTCCTTCAGTCTGAGCATCACAGCAGCCTGTCTATCCAGGGCGGCACTCACTGTGGCAATCTCTCCAACTTTCTCCTCCAGCTTAGATTCTGCTTCTTCCAGGCCGCCTGTCAAGATGTCGACCTTCTGGGCTAGCTCACCAGTCAGTGTGGCTAAAACCTCCACCTTCATTTTAACATCTTCAAACTCCTCACTCTTTCCTTTCAACATGGTCTGCAGCTGGCTCAGTTGCTCCAGAGACACTGTGGCTTGTTGCATCTCTGCCAGGCGGGTTTTCATCTCTGTGTGGAGTGACAGCACCTGAGCGGGGAGGTCTGATGTCTTGAGCTGTTCGGCTGTAGCTAAGGCCATACCCACCTGCTTCTGGGCCAGTGAATAGGACTCCTCAAGGGCATTAAGTCGGGCCTCCACGTTGTCCGAAATATGCTGCTGCAACAAGACACAGGAATGACACAGAGTCAAGCTAAGGGACTATTATCCTCACTTATTTTTATGATTGATAGACTCTTAACTGTCACTGGACAACAATTATGCTTATTGGGAAAAGATTTTGTTACTATTAAAGGGACGGAAACACCAAGGACAGTTTTTTGTTAATTTTCTTTTACCTTTATTTGCATTGCATTGTTTGCTTAGATTCTGTATAATATAGTATAATATAATATAACAAATGCTTGGGGGAAGGAAATATGTAGCCACACCAAAATCTCATCATTAACAGGCGTGATCATGAACAAGCCATTTAGGAAATCTCACTTAACAGAGATGAACCTCAGATCTTTGATTTATTTGCAGTTATGCTAAAACTGTCTTTTTTGCATTCTTTATAACCTTTTCTGGATTCTTCATTAAGCTTTCTCCTTACAACATCCTGAAGCATTTCACATTTGTGAGCGACAGAACAATTTACCACTCATACAGAAAATATTTGCCGAACAAGACTGAGCTAGCTGAAATGTTCTTGTGCAAAGTTTCTGCAACCCTGTCTTTTCTGAATAGAAGAAATACTTAAGGGAAGGAAATACAGATATACTTAATACTTCTTGGAATACCATGAATTGAATTTGAAACACATGGAAGAAGACTAAAATACTGAACATGGCAGTCATGAACTACTATTTACTGTGATATAACAGGTTAATTTCATTCATGGTAATGTGTTTAACTATAAATATAATTATCTCTTACATAAAGTGTGTCCTTTCAGATTTATAGACAGACACACACAACATCGCTCTCTCTGCTTTTCTACAGTCTTTCAGATTGCCTGCAAAGAGCCTCTGAGCTGGTGTTCAGTATCAAAATCACAGACTAAATTTAGCCTTGGCTCATTACTGCCTTGTTTATTATTATTTTGGCAGCATCTTCAGCACAGCTTTGGGGGCATATTCTTGACTGGTATTACAATACAGAATTTTCCACAGAACCTAGAGACTAAAAGAGATCTATTTTACATTTGAGTCATTGGTACAGGCATTTGTAGGTCAAGAATAATCCTCATTACAAACGTCAGCAGCTGTGTGGATGTTAGAAATAGCAGCGTTTTGTACTCACTCCAGTGAGGCTGTTGGCATGTGGAAATCTGATAGAGGCCTGCAGATAACTTTCCTTACTTGCAACTGACAACGTGTGCTGGAGCATTTTATTTTATTTTTTCTGTGTGTGTGTGTGTGTGTGTGTGTGTGTGTGTGTGTGTGTGTGTGTGTGTGTGTGTGTGTGTGTGTACAGAGTTTTTTTTTTTATTCTAATCTCGTGAAAATATGGTTCACAAGATTGGTTGTTCATTATAAATATTGGCTATCAATAAGTGCATCTGGTGCTTTTGGTGGCTTGCAGTTTTAGGTGACTGGATATATTCTTACCTTGTTGCCAGACTGTCGCATTTCTTCGTGGGAGGATTGTAGTTTCACTATCTTCATCTGTATGCCCATGAGATTGTCTGTTAAGTAGGTTAAAGTTTGGTACTGCTGGAAACAGAACCACACTCCGGTGGCACCTCCAATCACAAAAATCAGAAATAAAACCAATAGAAGTGTGTAGTTATTCCCTCCAGGGCGAACTTCTGTCTCCATAACTTCATTTTTGAATATGTTATCTTCATGTTTGTGGTTGTTTTTCGCTTTCCGGTGCTTGGCTGTCATTGCGCTAAAAAGGACACAACGTCCGAATCAGGTAGTGAGGTGATATTCAAGGACCCGGTGGGTAAGCACGCTTGGGCCGTGGTGTGAGCAGTGATTTACTTCGGATGGATCCTTTAAGTTGCGTGGTGCACCGATCGGCCCGGGTTAATCACTCCACAATAAAGCTGCAGCGGGTCGTTGGCGAAGCAGTAGTGAGGGAGGTGTGAGAGGGAGGCGTGAACAGTAGGTAGCGTGGTTGTCCATTCAGGAAGATCAAGGAGGAGCGGAGGGCCGGGCTGCCATCAGGAGTGGCTGAGCCCTGAGTCACGGTGGTTGACTGTCATCTAATGGAAACACTGCACGTCCGCTGATGGAGTGCCGTGCGCTATTTTTTTTACTTCAGAAGCCATAAGTGTAAATGGCAGGTCTGCACGTTTCCACTGTGGACCAGACTCACTCTAGTATTTAACAAAAGGGTGCCATAAGAAAATATTCATTAAGTACAATTAATTTTCTTTTATATTGAAAGTGTAATATAAAATGTTACTTTGGAAAGGCCATGTTCAGTGTCACTCTCTGACTCTGTAAAATTCCCCTTTGCAGTAAAGGTCACCTTCAGTTTCTAAAATGTCAACATTTTCTTGGTCTTTGCTGCTTTGTTTCAGTCTTCCTCGTTAGTTTAAAGGTTCAGCTCCATTTTTGAATGTTATGTTTCCTTTTCAGCTGATACTTCATTTCTACATTTATTTTTGTCCTTCGTGTTGTCTTTTGTCTTCCCGTCTCTCACATTTTCCCCAATAACTATTCTTGTTGTTTTTCTTAGCAGAGCTACTAAACACCCATCCAAACATATGCCTTCAATAATGGTTGACAATTAAAAACTATAGGGAACAGTAAAAACGATTGACATACACTGTTCTCACTTATAACGTATTTTGCAAACACTAACATTACCGCTAACAGGTGGATTTTCCGTTTCGGTGCAGTTAGCCCAACAACAAGGAACCACTTACTTTATCCCTATTTTTTTTTGTTAACATAAAACGCATTGTTGCAGCCAGGGACAGTTTACAAAATGATCTTCTTAGAATGATTTTTGGTTTTAGTCTCATTGATTTATTATTATTGGTTATTGGTTCTGTTTCTGGTTTATTAAGCTAATAATAATGATGACGATAACAACAACAACAACAACAGTATTAATCTATTAGCCAGCACCAACCAATCCGTTGACATTCTGTACTGACACAAGATGGCGCTAAACATCTTCTAAAAACTTAACTGTAAACACTTCTTTCTTAAAGCCATCTTCACCAACAGTATTAAAGCTATGACAGTTTTTGAGAGCTTGGCTCCATGGTATAATTTAGCCTTTATACGTATAAATACATATACATGTTTCCTGTCCACTTAAACGTTTCCATCATATTTTTTTTATTTATTAATTCATTTTACAAAATATGACAAAGAAATTTTGCCTCACAGTTACCTATCAGGGGATTATATGTGTAGTAAATAATACAATACACATTTCTTTGCGAGGCTTTTTGACAAACGTTCTGATTGTACCACTGCTGTAGTATTTAAAGTGTATGCCTGCAATAAATTATAGCCATCTTTACAAATAACTCTCAAGTATTTGTTCAGATGATTCATCAACTGATCTAATATGTGATGGGTATTCTGCTGGTTACTGGATTAAGGGCTCAACCAAGACTCTTTAAATCATGACCAAAAACAAACAGGAAACCTTGTCGAACCATAAACAAATGTAATTATTTTTTAATTGTATTTATTTATTTATTTTATTTTAGTACCAATTTAATAAACAAGAGCACAATCTTGCCAATCATCCTGTGCTACACAGTTGATCTTTCAAATAAATGTTGCTCACACCGTACTGGCATCTTCCATGTCTTCACTCTGTGTGAGAGAAAGAGATACAGATTTATTGACCTTTACTATCACCCCCCCCCCCCCCCCCCCCCACCCACCCCCCCAACAACTAACCCTCACCGTAAATACAGCCAGTATATTTTCTTCTCACCTCTGACATTAAGGATGGTGGAGCATTCGGCTCGTCCCAAGCTGTTCTCTGCAATGACGCTGTACTCTTCCATGTCTTTGGGACCCACACGGAGGATTAACATGGTGCAAACTCCACAGGTGTTGGAGATGTAATAGTTGGTATTAGTGTTTAGACTGATGTGATTTCGATACCATGTTATGCGAGGTTTGGGGTTTCCTTTCACTGCACAGCTCATATAGCATTCATAACCTTTGGGTGCAGTGTGCAGCTTCAGTGGAACAATGAAGGATGGGGCACACCGCAAATCACAGTCCTTCATGGTTGGTACACTTACTAGAAACTTTTCTATGAAAGAGCAGACACAGTATTATCATTTTTTTCTTAAAAAGTGAGTATTTGGACTTTATGATTGTTTGAGATGACAAACACACCTTTCTTCTTCTCCACCTCCCAGGTTGGTGACTCAGAGGGTGCAGATATGCCCATGTCATTTTTGGCATAGACCCGGAAATGATATTCCCTTCCATGCATGATATTGCAGACTGTGAACTTGTTATTGAAGAGCCTGTCAGCCACTGTGACCCACGAACGCTTGGTAGAGTCCAGTTTGGACACGGTGTAGTGGAGACGGTCATCACGCTTCTCATCAGGAGAAGGTTCCCAGATTACTGTCACAGTACCAGGCACATTTTCTTCCAGTTCTACTGGTCCAGGTGGTTTTGGATCATCTGCGAACAGTTTTACTTTCATCAGATCCATCAGCTTTTGTTACGAAAAGATGTTGCAAAAGAAAACGAGTATACAATTATAGTTTTATTTTACCTGTGACCCTGACTTCTGCACTTAATGTTTCCTGCCCTACGAGATTTTTCACCAAAATGGAGTAGATGCCGGAATCAGAGCGCTCAGAAGAAGGAATCAGCAACTGGGAGGAGCCATCAGAGTTACTGATTGTGATCCGCTTTGTAACTGGCACATTATCCTTTAGCCAGATAATTGCTGGCCGAGGAGAAGCCTGTTTAAAAAAAGGAATATCTTCAACGTTTTCTTTTATTGCCTCACCCGTTTCGTTTTGCGAAACCATGGTTTGCCTGATTTTAAAACTGAAATATCATTCTCACCTCAAAATTGACTGTGATCCTGACAGAGTTTCCTGCCCGCACAACAAAGAAACTCTTCATCTTGTTGTTTGTGAATCTTGGCCTCACTGTAGTGGTGACAAAATAAATAAATAAATAAATAAATAAATAAAAAACAAAAAAAAAAGGTTTGTACCATATTGTAATTTATCATGGTTCGTAATTGGAATGAACAAAACTATATAAGAAAAGATAAATCATCACAGAAATGTTGTATTCTACCAAGAACGAGTGAATTTTCTGGGGGGGTAAAAAGTTTTATTTAAAACAAAAAAAAAATCATTCTTAGCAGCAACAAACCAACAGAATCTGAAATATCTAAGACTTGTTGACATACCTGGTGAAGGCATTGCCAGTACATAGTTGGGCAGCTCCTCGGGCTCACTCTCTCCTCCATCATTAATGGCAATCACTCTTACCCAGTACATGTCCATGGATTTCAGGCCTTTCACACTGAAGGAAGTCATGATGATGGGGGTACTATTACAGCGGGACCATTCGATGCAATCTGCTTGCCGAATCTCAACAAAATACCCTCTTGCTTCATCCTGTATGCCTGGTTTGTCTTCTGGTTTTGTCCAAGTTAGGACCAAGTGGTTGTAGGAGGTTTCTGTCACCTTAAGGCCTGTAACTTTACCAGGAGGCTCTGGTGTAGTTCAAACATCAGATATTTAAGTTTTGACTAAGCGATACTTGTTAATACATTTTTTTTTAGTCTTTTGTTTCATGTAGAATAGTTGCAACACTTACTCTTAGGATCTCGTGCAAAAACAAACTCTGAAGGGCTGCTAAATTCACCTGCTCCTGAGAGATTTATGGCAGTAACTCTGAATTCATATTCCATACCCGCAACAACATCCTTCACTGCATATTTCTTTTCTACAAAAGAGTTTACATGGAGAAAGACAGAAAGAGAGGAAGGGAGAAAAACAACAGCAAAAAAGAGTCCTGTTATGCTCTAATGTCATCAGGTCCATCAGATTAAACTGAGGTAAGTTAAAAAATACGCACCTTTTATGAGCTCATCATTGGCATTGACAACAGACCAGAGATTACTTCCCTTCTTTCGTTTCTCCAAAATATAGCCCAAGATACGTGAACCTCCCGTGTTACTTGGAGGAGCCCATGAAAGATTTATACAGTCATCAAAAGCGCTGGCCACTTTTGGAGGTGCTGGAGGGCCAGGGAAGGCTGAAAAATGCAGAAACGAAATAGATTGTGCTGGTAATGGTTACAATCAGAAAAAAAAAAAAAAGCTTTTTTGTTACTTGAGACCAAAATGAAGAAGCAGCCTTGAATCAGAGCACTGTAATTTATGTAGATAAAACAATAACTGTACATATAAACATTAATGTTTTAGCTATGTATGTTCATTTATCAACGTGTACTATGCTGAAATGATTAACATCTAAACTGATAATTGATAAGTTAATTTCATTTACAACACCAGGCTTCACACCTCCTCCAAGGCTAAAAAGGTCTCTTATTTTCATAATGCAGTATATGTATATCATATATGTATATCATCCTATCTAGGTTTCTCTCTCGGTGGTAAACTGTCCCAAAAATTCCTGGCTGTGGACTGTAATCCAGATGGATCCCAAAGTTAAGTTGTGCCAAGCCCCATCACTGGTAAAAATTTCATGGAAACCTCATAACTTTTTCAGTAATACCACTAACAAACAGACACACAAACAGGTAATCTGAGCCAACTACATATCCTCCTAGACAGAAGTAATGGTTAATAATGAAAAGAGTAGTTGTTTACTGCGCATCACTTGATTCATTAAGAAAGGAGAATATGGCCAGTAAAGCACAGTAGGGGGCAGTAACGCCGCTTTCCTACCGGTTGATGCATTTTGAACCATATTTTGGACATGCCACAGAGAGGCAGAGCAGATCTAAATAATGACGTTTGCTGCTTAGATTAGCTGCATCAGTTTCAGGGTCCTGTTAGCTCGTTGTTACACTGTAGGCGAAGAGTCATTAGTGTTATCAGTTGTAACACCTGCGTTTTCCAGGCTGCTCTGAGGGAAAACAAGCCTCCATTCCCAGAACACCGGCACACAGGGACAAATTCACTGGTAAAATTTGTTGTGGCTGGTTATATGTACCCGTGCCTGTATTTTCTATAATTAACTATAAAATCATTTGCATTGATACAAGCTACTTATGCCACTAAATTATTCCACTAGTATAAACTTGAGTCTTTTAGGACCGGAAACTGATAAAACAGATGCTTGTTTAGCTATCCGTTTTAAGCTAAAGCCTAAGCTATAACTTCATGTGTCATTAAAATTCCTCTATGAAATACAGAAAACGGGCGAGCTTAAGTCCATAGGTGGGAGTAAAGAAGTACAAATACTTCGTTACTGTTTCAGGTATCTGTACTTTACTTGAGTAGGGTTTTTTTTGTTACTTTAACTCCCTACTTTTTTAAGTGTCTGTACTTTGTACTCCTTACATTTTCAAAACAGGCTCGTTACTTTTGTTTTAAAGCATTTGGATCGAGTTGTTATTTCGAAAAAACATCAAACCGATTTCAGAGTAAAAACAGAAACAGTCACAGAAACACATCAATGGCAGTTTGTTTATTAATCACCAGAGGATGTAGCGTAAAGAGATATGACGTGTGCCAAAGTCAGGATATTGTTCTTTCTTTTTTGTGTGTGAAAACATCGGAACTACTGCAGGTGTCTGTAAGTTGCGGTTCTTAAGCATCTAACTCGCCCTACAGAAGATCAGCGAGCATAGAGGGAGTGACGGAGGTAAATTCAAATGCAGCGTTTCTGTAAGCTAAGGAAACACACAAACTGTTTGTGTGCAGTTTAGCAACAAAGTGTGTTGCTAGCTAAAGGTCCGGCTGCTGTATTTCACAGGGAGAGAAAAGAAAGAGAGCTAACTTCACTCAGAGATGGAGAAAGATAAGAAAGACCGGACAGGAGAGAAAGAAGAGAGGTTAGATTAAAGGTAAGGACTGCTCAGTTGTATTGTATAAAGTAGAAATGTAAAGCTTACATTTAAGTCATGTTTTTATATCAGATATTTGGGTCAGTACATGGGATTTTTTTTAATATTGTGAAATGCTGCAAATGAAATTGAGACAGACTAAGTGTTATTTTAAAGGTTGTATGAAAATACTTTGCAGTGTAGTGAATTTAAAGTAAGGAAAAGTGTGTGACTGGTGCACCATGGCTGCGGTTTCATGGCCAGAGTAAGGTTAGATCAAGTATAGCAGAGAATTGTAGATGAGTTTTAGCAGATGATGCTTAGATTCATTAACTAAATTCCACCTTCATACCCACTTTATAGAATCTAGAAAAAAAGAGCATAAACAGTGTACTGTCAGTGTAGAGCAGTGGTAGGGAACTCCAGGCCACAAGAGCCGGTGTCCTGCAGGTTTTAGAACTCACCCTGGGTCAACACGCCTGAATCCAATGATTAGTTCTTTACCAGGCCTCTGGAGAACTTCAAGACATGTTGAGGAGGTAATTTAGCCATTTAAATCAGCTGTGTTGGATCAAGGACACATCTAAAACCTGTAGGACATCGGCTCTCGAGGCTTGGAATTCCCTGCCCCTGGTCTAGAAGGTGGAAATGAATTTGACTTTGAATCTGAAAAGGACTGAAAAGGCTGGTCATGTGGCTACACTGCCAGGATCATGTTTTATAAATTAAAAAAAAATGCTTAGTTTTAACAGCTGGTGAGAATAACTGGATTCAGGTGAGGACCATTTCAGGCTTGTCAAAAATGACAAGTCTAGCCAGTATTTCTGCAAAGCTGTACAGACAGATGGTCCAGAGGGACACTTTGAAGTATTTTTCAAGCAGATCTGCAAACAGTAAGTACTTTCTTTGCATTATGCTGTGCAGTGGTTTGTGTGTGTTATGTTTTAGCTGTGAGCTATAAGAGAGCGAATGCTTGTTTTAACCGTTTTATAGTTACCCACTGTATAGTTTACCCACTTTGTAGCCTATGTGCCATCATCACATATACACTGTATATATCTTACAAGTAAACTGATTGGGAGATCACATTTGGCTTTTAACTGTATGTCAGCAACCTGAAGTTTTGACTGGCAGATTTTTAAACCTTTTTGAAAACTGGTGACAGTGAGCAGTCACAAGGTCGTCTATTTGGCATTTCATAATGAAAAGCTTCCTTTTCTGTTGAAGACAAATGAATCCCACAATAAAAATCAATATATGAAGTTTGCATTCTGTTATTTCTGTGTGATTGAGCTTGGTGAGTAGTCAGCTTTGCTTACCAAGTGTGCCAGCTTGCATTTCCTCAGTTTCCATAACTTCGCTTGTGCCTTCTGCAGTCACTGCTCGGATGCGGTAACAGTATTTCCGCCCTCGCTCTACGCCTGTGTCTCGGTAACTGGACACACCTGGTATTTCCGCTATTTTCTTCCAGGTGTTTCGCCCCACTTGCTGACGCTCCATTATGTAGTTAATCACTGGGGAGCCACCATCATCCTTTGGAGGGCGCCATCTAAATTCAATACATGTAGCTGAGCTCTCTGTTACCTCTGCAGGACCCAGAGGTGGGGTTGGTTTGTCTGAAATGGCAATAAAGTTTTATAGAAAGTATGGAAATACATTTACAATGTTCATAATAGAGACAGTATTTACGTAGAACTAATAATTACAGGACTTTTTAACAGAAAAACAACTTTGCACAAGTTTTCAAATCAGTTGTCAAATATATTATGAGGGTATGTCAGTCGAGATTTTTACTGCTGTTTGAAACCTATATTTATCTGTTCAGCTTCTGCATTGTCCATAATTCACTCACCAAGCACAATAAGCCGTGAGAGTGCCTCAGTGAAGCCGTGTTCATTTTTTAGCTTGATCTTGATCTCTCCTGTGTCCTTCCTCTGGCATCTGCTCAGAAGCAACCGGCTTTGGCTTGCAGATTTTTCTATCCTTGTATTGTTGTCATCTTGGAGCTCTTCTCCTTCTCTGAACCACTGAATCTTTATGGGTTTGTGTCCAAGAAAATGCAATTTGAAGATGGCATTGTGCCCCACTTTAACTGTCTTTGGCTCAGTAAAAGCACTGAGGTCTTCAAGGTCAAACCTGGGAGGATCTAAAGAAGTTTTTAGGAGTTGGAGAAGTATTATGTTATCCGTGATCTGCTTCAACATTTCTTTATTAGTATGTCTGTACATTTTCCATTTAAAGTTTGCAAAATGTCATGCTTTAATGAGCAGTTCTCAAACCTTTGACATTTATCATTGCCTCTGTTTTACGGCCATCTGCCTCAAAACGGTATTTTCCAGAGTGCTCTTCCGTGCACTTGCTTATGACCAATTTATGAATTGGCCCATCTTTAGTTATGGAGAAACTTTCATCTTGGAATATCTGATAGGAAAAAGAGCAAACAGTTAAAAGTAAAGAAAAATTAGGCTTTCAAAGGGGGCTTCTTGTCCAGCTGTGTGTGTCTCCCACATGGGCCTAAAGTACTTGAACACTGGCAAAAGATTTGAAGTAAATTAAAGATGAACAGCTGTTCAGTGAAACCGGTGATGATTTTCAGACATCAGTAATGACACTCTTTATTTATTAAATGTCAGTTTTGAGCTTTTAAATTTAAAATACATCAATAAGGAATCAAACTTTAGCGAGGAATGACAGAGTGCTACATTTACATACAGTTAGGTCCATGAGAATTTGGACACTGACAGTGTTTGTAATTTTGCCTCTGTACACCACCAAAGTAGATTTTAAATCAAGATGTAATTTAAGTAGAGACTTCCATCATTAATTTAAGAGGTTCAGCAAAATGTTGCATTATGTTTTGGAATTACTGTTTTTTTTTTTTTTTTTAATATATAGTCAGCTTATTTCAGATACTCAAAATTAACTACCACAGGTAAAAATATAAGAATAGTTGGATAAATATCCCATCCTATCCTGAAGTTTAGAGGGGTATCACCAAAAGCTGTGTTTCCCACCTAAACTCTTTTAGATGTTTTCAGTCTTATCTGGTGTTCTTGTTCTTCAGCGTAACCAGTGGTTTGCACCTTGTTGCACCTGTCAAATGCAACTTTAACACTTGAAATCAACTCCAGATATTTTATATGCTTAATTTGTCACAGAAAATGTAGGAACAAGCTCCATCTGGCTATGAAACTGCTTGTTAGTGAATTGTCCAAATATCTTTAATCCTCTATAAAGGCTATAGGCAAAGCTACTGCAAAGCTAAAAGTTTGCACTTCAATGCACAGCATTTTGTTAGTCAGTTTGTTGCAAGAGCGAGCTTGCAACAAACTGACTTCATTCAGGAGATGCAAAGACAGAGAAAAGACTAGAACAGACTGGAAAAGAAGGGGATCTAACAGGGATGAACAAGAAGCAAGAACTTTAAATATAAATATAGTACTCAGAGGCTCTCAAGAATCTGAACACAAGGACAGTATCTCAGAATTCTAAAGAACTAAACAACAAGTCTCAGGACAATCACAGTGTTTGCCAAAAAAATGTAACTGTCCAAATACATATGACCCTAATGCTACTTTAAAAAAAAAAAAAAATTATTTTGTTGCTGTTACAATGGACCTGTTTTCTTTTTTTTCTCAGTTATGAATTCGTTAGGCATGGTATGACAATTTATTGATCCACTGTCACAGTAACTTGGGTGTGTGGGTGAACACAGAACTGTACCAGAACAGAAATATAACATGTATATGTTTGTTTGACTAACCTGTTTGCCATCTCTGAACCAGGCTCCTTCACAGTCTTCACTGCTAAGCTTACATGTTAACTCAGCGATCTCATTGATGATCGCACTGACATCAGTCAAACCACAGATGAACTGAACCCCTGGATCTAAGAACAGTTAAAATGATTTTTGGAAAATCTTGGACATGAAGTGTGACACCAGTCAATACACTTTAATGGATTTTGGATATTGGTAGATGAAATAAATTATAAATGTATAATCTTACAACAACAAGTCTTTTCTATCTGTAGATCAGTTTAGTTTAGTTTAATATAATAGTTTTATTTTATTTTTTTCTTTTCCATCCACAAATAAATAGCTGAAACTTTAATGTTTCTTTCACTATCTATCAACAAGTTCAGAATGTTGTTCAGGTATGTTTATGCGGGTAAAGGTAGTCATGTCTGTGTTAATAAGACAGAAATACAGTGGAATAATTCAGCTAATTGAGTTTTACATGTTTAAGTGTTAATCAGTTTAGTTAAACAGATTATTAATTAAAAAAAACATCAAAAAACAAAAAAGAAAAACCCTTCTGGTTTAGAAGAATTCTTTGTCTCCAACTTACCAACCACCAAATCTTCGATCGGAGGGGCGTGTCTTTTACGCCTCATATGTGTTGAAGATTCAGTCTCATCCTCAGTCTCGTCACACCTAATGTCGTCTTTCAGACTTGCACTTTCACCTTTAAAACAAAAATCTTCTCTCAGCTAGAAGAGTTCTTTCAAAATCATACCATATATGGTTTTAAGCAAAACATATATCCAGGAATATATCCTTGAGTTTCCTCATGGAGGAAATTGAATCATACAAATTCCCCTTGCAATGCCACACTAATTGTGCTCCCTTACCATCGAGTGCATCCTTTGGCTTTTGGTCTTGCTTTGGAGAA
This sequence comes from Rhamphochromis longiceps, assembly GCF_057381845.1. NCBI lineage: Eukaryota > Metazoa > Chordata > Actinopteri > Cichliformes > Cichlidae > Rhamphochromis > Rhamphochromis longiceps. Next base: position 23,330,223 of record NC_140576.1, read on the forward strand.
ATTGTGTGCTTGTCCTGGTCAGTAGCGTCTTCATCCTCATCATAGCAACTTGATTCATTTTCACTTGCTAGTTCTTTTGGATCTGTGTCAGGTATTACATGCACAACTTTATCCAGTGAATTTTTAAGTAATAATTTTGATGTTGATTTTGTTCTGCTGCATTTTATTTTCTTTGATTAATTAAGAAAAATATAATTTAAAAAGTGCTAAGGGACATCTTTCTGAATTTTTACACTATTGAAGATAAAGCTTCTATGCTAACTGTGTCATTTGAAGCTTTGACAGCAATTCTCATGGTGCAATATCACTTAAACTTAAACTGTTTTACAATAATAATTCACGACTATAATTTACAAGTGCAAATAGAAATGGCCCAAAACTTTGTAAGGGTTTGAAACAAAAGTCTCAGATACATATTGGTTACATTTTATTAAAAAAATACAAATGAAAGAAAATGCATTTTGTAATTCAATATTGCACAAAAACTGACAATAATAAAGCAATAAACAGTTTTTCCATCTGTACATCAGTGTATTGGGGTTGCTGTGGCTCAAGAGGAAAGTTGATGCTTAGATTCCTGGCTGCTCCACTCTGCATGATGGGTAACATACTGAACTCCAAGTTGCGATCTGATGTATTAATCAGATTATGAATGTGTGTGAATGTTAGGTACAAAACATCAGGTGCAGGAAAAAGTGCCTGTATGAATGGGTGGGAATAGGTAAATGGGGCATGCTGTATAAAGTGCTTTGAGTGCTTAAGTGGAGTTGAAAAGTGTTTTATAATTTATATCTACATATTTATATCTAATACACATAAGTATAAATCTTGAATAAGATATAGTGCATTTTCATGCAGTCATTCAGCCCTTACCAGATGTTTGTTGTTTCCATTGGACTTTCTTTCTTTTCATTTGTTTTTTGACAGACCCAGTGGAGTTATTGTTTCTATCAGATTCCCCCAGCTCTTGTTGACTAATGGTAAGCATTTGAGACTGGTCTGCATCCATAAATTTGTCAGTTGACTCTGGACAGACACAAAACAAGATTAAAGGTCAAAATATTTATTTACATATTTAGACTTTTCGGTCTATAACAAGGGAATGGACACACGTACTGCTTTGTATGTTTCTTACCAATTACTCTGATTTCTGAGTCACGACTTTGTTTTAAGTATTTTGATTTAGTTGCATGTCCAGTGAAGTTCTTAGTCTCCTCAGAATAATCTTCTTGATTTTCACCTACCAGTTAGAAATAAAAAAAAAATGGTGATTTTTTTAAAGTCGAAAGTCTTTTAAAAATATTTGTTTTTCAGAGATTTAATTTCCAGCCTGCACCAGTACCAGTAAGCAACTATGTCATACTTAATGCCACTGAAAAATAAAAGATGGCTTATAGTTGGGTAACCAAATATTAGCCAGGAACGACACAAGTTAATACACTCTGTTAATCTTTTGAAATAAGTAGCAGTAAGCGTGCATGTTTTATCATCAGCACAGTTTTAGCCACACTGCCTATTCACTGCAGTGCTGGTAGTAGAAATGCTTTGGTAAGACGTGAAGGGTGAGACAGAATATGGGACTGATAGGAGTGATAGGACAGTTTAATGGAGTTAATTTTAAGGAGATAATAGATTTTGTTGAGTTTTTGCTCCAAAGGACAGGGAGGGTACTGGCAGAGTCAGAAATACATGTTTTTACCTTGTCCAGTAACTTTACTGTATTTTCCACCTGTGCTTAAGATTAAAGTCAGTTCTTCTAATGCCAGTTCTTCTAAAGATAGTTTGTCGGTTATATGTACTGCTCCGTATTTTGCATTTACTTCTGCCAAGAGCTTCTCCATCTCCCCTTGTATTTTTAGTTGCTGCTCTTGGGCCACTTTCTCAATGTCAGTCCGTGCTCCACGAGCCACAGTAGTTTTACGGGGTCTCCTCTCACCACCAGGTGCAGGATTACTGTCAGCTTAAAAGTTAGAAGTACAACGTAATTAGTTATCTAATAATAATAGTAATAATAATAATAATGATGATAATATGAAAATAGCAATGGTTAAGGTAATGTTATACAGTGATACCTTCCACAACCAACCAGGCATTGCAGGATGTATTGCCAACCACAGCGGAATAGATGCCTTTGTCCAGCATCTGGCAGTCCTTGATGAGGAGCCTATGGATGAGTTTGTGGTCTGACATAGTTAAATTATATTTTTCTCCATCCTCCAGGATGTTGCCTTTGCCCATCCATGTGATGTTAGGTAGCGGGTGTGTCAGGACACACTCAAACAAAGCATCCTCCCTTTCTTCAGCTTTAATCTCTTGAATTTTGATCACAAAGTCGACTTTGGAAACTACAAAAAAGTAAAATATTATATTCATGTGATTTTCTTTTTGATATAATATATGTATCATCAGTATTGGTCATCTTCTATTCAATTAGAGAATGTAGAGAACATTGCAAGACTATTATTTGGACATGATTGTGTGCTTCAGTACATTCAGTGTCAGCTGTTAAAGTTATGTTACTGGATAAATATAATGGCTACTGTCTGCTTATGGGCTAGTCAGTAAATTTTTACAAGCTTTAGCATATGCACATTTGTTTAAAGTCGAATGTACAACAAAAACAATATGCAAATGCCCAAATGCTTATGTTCTGAAGACTCTTTTTTTTTTTTTTTTTTTTTTTTTCCAGGTCTAGCCATAGCTGGTTTTTAAACCTACATTTAAACTCTGCAGGGAGTATGAACTTTTCAGGATCCATTTGAGGCAGCCCTGCATTTCGAAGGTTGGCCTCTTGAATATCCCCCTTACAAAGCTCTGTGTCCTTTTGCATCAGGCCATCAATAGAGAAATTCGTTGTCCTTCCAACACTCTTTAGACTGTGTTTCCCTGTTTCATTTTCATCATAGGGAATTATATCATCCTGCTAGGTACACAGAAAAAAAGAACCTTCATGTCATGATGAATAGCAATGTGGTATAATGATACGACTTCTATAAAAATTGAAAAGTACACTGTGCTGGAAGCACTCTTTCATCAAGGACTACGGAACTTTATGATTGCATGTATTATGCGTTTTTAATGAAAGTCAAAATTATCAACATTTTTCAGTTGTTTTGAAATCACAGCTCCAGCGTATTTCTGACTCATTTACTGCTTTGTATATTACTTACAGTACTTACACACAGTACAGGAATCAGCAAATTGATATCTCTGACCTGGATTGTTGGTTACTATTTTAGGAAATTAATACAAGCATTTTTTTTTTTCCTTTTTTGGTCCTAAATGAAGAGATCTCAGAAGTGAAAGGAATGCAGTTAATAATATGAACACTTAAAAAGATGATATATGCCTATGGCTAAGTGTATACACTCACTTTAGTAGGTAATGATGTTTGGCCCTTGGTTAATGCAAAGTTTAACAATAGAAAATCGGAAAAAGGTTACTACTTCTGATGAGTCTCAATTTCTGCTGCAGTATTCAGATGGTATAGGATCAGATTTTCAAAGCATGAGAGCACTGATTCATGTTGTTCAGGCCGGTAATGGTGTGAAGGGGGCATTTTCTTGGTGTACTTTGGGGCTCTTAGTACAAATGAGCCATTCTTTAAATGCTACAACCTACCACGTCCATACCTTTATGACTGCAGTTTACCACTCTTTTAACATCTGATTCTAGCAGGATAACAGGCTTTGTCACAAAGCACGGATCATCTCAGCCTGGTTTCTTGAACATGACAGTGAATTCACTTTACTCAAATGGCCTCCAAAGTCACCTGATGTCAATCCAATAGACAACCTTTGAGATGTGGTGGAATGGGAGCTTTGTTTCATGGGTGTGCAGCCCGAAAAAATGTGCAGCAACTCCAATGCTATATAATCTCTGAGGAATGTCTGCAGCATGCTGTTGATTCTATGTCATGAATAATTCAGAGGGTACAATGGGCTCCAACCTGATACTAGTAAGGTACCTAATAAAGTGGCTATTGAGTGTAGTTAATAGTTATTCTGCTGATGTCATATTTGCATTTGAACTATCAACATATTGTTGCAATGCACAGTATGAGCTTGGTGAGTATTCAGAAAGTGCTTCATCAGCAGCTGAGTCAAATAATAATTGCACTCCATGACTGACACCTCAAGAATTTACTTATTAATTCTGAGTTTTAGAGATTAAGATATCGTATCCAGTGTGAGAGTTGGGTGTTTTTATACCTTCCTCTTATTTTGTGATTTCTCCTTCTTCTTTTCATCCAGTTTCTTGAGAATCAAATGTAAGTCTTTAACACCAAATTCTGAACAGATGCGCTCATAGTCGTTCCGGTCAGCTTTTAACATGGCATCCCAGAACCTTTCATCAGATTCTCCATCTGCTCTCTCTACTTTACTGAAGATAACAGGAAAATATTAAATGTAATGTATTTAACTGTCAAAAAAAAAGGATCAGTTAGGGAATTAATCCTTATATACTCCTGCAGAAATGTCCTCTTTTAAAAAGTATTTTAATAGGTTACAGTTCTTACCTCTTCTTCAGCAGTTTTCTGAAATCTGCTGGATTTGTTGAAGCTGAAAACAGCAAATGAAATTCAAGTTTTATTTAAATAAATACCAGTTTAAAAACACATTGAGTCCTATATCATTTTTGTAATAAAAAAATAACAGAACTAGGCCCTTAGACCTACAGTGTTTGTCTTGTTTTTCAGTGTCTGTCATTATAAGCTTAAATAATAAGAAATGTTAAAATCTACAAGAGCACTCCACCAATAGAAAAACTCTTCCAAATGCACACTAAAAGAAAGAAAGTACAGAATCCTCTTTAAAAGTATTTAATGGGCAAGACTTACCCTCAGTCACAGTTAATGTTGTTGTGCAGACAGCTTTTCCATATTCGTTTGCAGCAAAGCATTTGTATGTATCTGTTTCTGCAACAGACACTTTGTGAATCTGGAAATATTCATTTATGTGTCAATTCACATACAAATACATTATAGATCAATACATTCATGAGAAAAAAAACAGTATCAGTACTAAATACTTCAAGATCATCATGTGGAATAATTTATTCACTCACCTCTAATATATGCTCCTCAGTTAATTCATCATATTTAGTCTGAAATTTTTCCTTATCTGAAAGAGTTCCCTTAGCTCTTCTCCATGACACATCTGGTTTTGGATCCCCTGTCACCACAGCCTTGAAAACAGCTAATTTTCCTAAAAGACATGTCTTCTGTTTAATAATGTGAAAGATATTGCTGAAACCAAAAGCAACAATATCTTTCACTAATGGATCAGTTTTAATGGTCAGTTATAATTTAAAGCACCCACCTTTCTCAATAGTTACTGCCACTGGTTTACACTGGAAATCAGGGGTGCTTTTTCCCTCTGGCATGTTTACTAAATACTGCGTGATCATCACTCCAGAGGTCTTAGATCTCTTCCGAATAGCAGCTAAACAAAATGGGGGGGGGAAATAAGAAACTGAGTTAATCATAAGAATTAATCATGAGTTTGCTGGTTTTGATTGAACTAAACGGATTTCTTTTTTGCTACCAGCAGATGTCAGAAATGTCAAACATTTTCCCAGTGACAATTAGTGTGTTGACAGTAACTTTGCAAATGGAAAGTACAGTGCATAAATCTTACTGCTTTTGATTCCAGGTTTAGTTTTCAGTTTTTCTAAGTTATACCAGCTCTAGTAGCACGTAGGGTAATCAATTTATGTTCCTTAATTTTGGAGATGTGAATAGTACAAAATCTTGTCTGTCGGCTATGGTTCACGGTAACATCTATCGCTTGAAAAAGAACATGATGTTTTTCTTGGATATCTTAAATGTGTATTGCTTTAGAATGGTACTTTACATGGTAATTAGGACAAAAAAAAAACTCTTAGAAAACACCAGTTTCACAAAGCTGAAGGCAATGTCCATACCCTTTTTTTTTTTTTTTTTTTTTCTTTAACATGACTAACATCCAAAATTTAAATATCTTACATGTTGAATTCCCCTCACTGTCCACTTTATTAGGTAAACCTTTTAAACTCCAGCGTGGACCCTCTTTTGCTTTCAAAAGTGACTTAATTCTTTGTGACATAGATTCAACAAGCTGCTGTACACATTACCCTTGGATCTATAATGCTATGATAACAGCACACAATTGCTGCAAATTTGTTGATTGAACATCCATGATGTCAATCTTCCATTCGACCATATCCCAGAGTTCCTCTTTTGGACTGGGATCTGGTGACTGTGGAGGCCATTTGAATACGATGAACTCATTGTCTTTTTTTTCAAGAAATCGGTTTGAGATGACTTGAGCTTTGTGACATGGTGCATCATCCTGCTAGAAGCTGGAGGCTGTGGGATCGACATGGTCAGCAAGAATTCTCAGATTGGCTGTGGCCTTTAAACAATGGTCAGTTGATACTAAAGGGCCCACAGTGTGCCAAGAAAATGCACTCCACGGGACATACAGTACCATCCGAGTCTCATCAGAGAAGCAAGTCTTCAGCTGTCCTATGTTGATGAGCCAGTCTGATTTGTAGCCTTAGTTTCTTGTTCTTAGCTGACAGGAGTTTCACCCAATGTAGTCCTCTTGCTGCTGTAGCCCATCTGCTTTAAGGTGCAATGGTTTTTGCCTTCAGAGATATTCTTCTACATACCTTAGCTGTAACAATGGCTTGAAGCAGTCTAGCCATTCTCATTTGACCTCTGGCATCAACAAAGCATTTTCACCAAAAGTACTGCTGCTCACTGGATATATTCTTTTTCAGACCATTCTCTGTAAACCCTATACAACCCTGGTTGTGTGGAGAAAATCCCAGTAGCTCATCAATTTCTGAAATACTCAGGCCAGTCTTTTCTTCCTCATTGCAATGCTTGGTTTATGAAGTGACCATGTCTACATGCCTAATTGCATTGAGTTGCTGCCATGTGATTGACTGATTAGATATTTGCATGAACAAGCAGTTGGAAAAGTGTACCTAACAAAGTGGCTGATAAGTGTATATAACATTCAGAAAAGCTTGATATATGGTATGTTCGGCAATTTCAATATAAAATAGTGACCCAGACAATTTATCGTCAAAAAAAAATGTGCAGTGTGAATCTCTTCACAGTCAAATGTCAGCTTCAGCTCACATTCTGTACTAGACTATGGACTAATTCACTCAGTCATTTAAAATTCAGGCCACGAATGAATTCTGTGATCCTCTGCCTCCCTGCTTGGCAGCTGAACATTTCTTTATCAGGTTTTGAATGTTCAAAGACAAAGGATCACACAGGAGTCAGTAAAGAACAACATTAATCCAGGGATTAATGATTATTATGACAAGGACAGAAATAGGAGAGCTGCCACCCAATCAAACATGTCACTGCTTTGACAAGGTAGTTTTTCAGGTTATCAATACAAAGGTAAAACAGGTCACAAACAGACACAGCATTCAGTAATGCCTAATGTATTATTCATTGTTTTTTCCATTATTCAGCATAATGGCTCTTTCTCAGTATTATGTTGATACGGCACTCCAATGCATTGCAACCTCAAAAAACAGTAAGTTTGTCCGACAGAAAATAAAACGGTGCTCATTTCACCTGTCTTGTTTCCAGACACCTCATTAAAACGCTGAATATATTGATGAACAAGGGAGAAACCTGGGTGAAAAGAAATTACATCAGATCAGTCTCAAATACACGAGGGAATGCTGGTTTATGCTTGTAGGACAGTAGGTGGTATACATATGAAATTGTAAAAAGGAGCTGAAGACATAGTAAGGCATAATGTGGAAAAGGAAAACTCTTAAATGCCTGAATAAAACTCTAAGAGAGTTACAGTAAAAGGCAGCAGACAGGTGACTCTAATCCAGGGATGTTTTCTTCTCATCCTCAGTTTCAAGCCTTGGAGAACAGACTTTTAGTTAACTGGCTAAATGTCTTTAAGTTCTTAATTTAAATTCTTAGTTCATTTTATAACTTAACGGAGAAACTGCTCTATGTATCTTGTGGGTAGTTCCAGTGTTTTCATGTGTGACACCACCTGGTAACAGTGCAAGAAAGTTGTGAACACAACATCGACATATTATTTAAGTTTTGTTTCTTGCCACCTGAAAATCCAATAATTGCTTTCCTTCAGTTCTCTTTCTGTTCTGTACCAACTCCTGAGGGAAATATCTGGCTCTTTAGCTGCTAAATGTTCCCCTATGTTCACCACCTATTCACTGATTGTGTCTGTCTGTTATTTGGTGCTAAGCAGGGCTTGTCCAGGGGTTTTCCTCTAGTTTTTCTATTATTGTCTTGGAAGTCTAAGCATTACTCATTTTGCTTACAAATTTCAGAGTGTTTTTAAAGCCATAAATCTATCAGTAGGTACACCATATGGTGGTTTTCTACCTTCTTAATTGTTTATTTGACTGTAGCAATATGTTATGTTTTGGCAGGATTAGTGACAGCTCATTTCCCACCACTTTTGGTGATTAATTAACTTGTGCACAGTTTGCTATATATGAGACAGTAATTAAGTTTGCCTGTGTCAAAGATTAATGTAGGCTTTTATAACAGATAGTCGGTGCCAAATAGTTTTACCCCAAAGGCCTACTTTATTGTCAAAGCATTCACTCAGGATATAAAAATACATTTTTTCTTCTATATAATGCTTTTGGAGAATTTTTAATAATACAACACAGCCTTGAATATTCCTGGCTGAAGTGAGGGCCTAAATCTGGCAAGGATTAAGCTTGTAAACAATTCAACAAATATTTAATTCTTTAGATACAATAAAGCCATCTCTTACACTTGGAACATTTTATCTATTGCAAAAATAATACCAAGAGAATATGACGGCATATTGTGCCTAATAGTGATTGATATTTTTCTTCTTAAGAAGCATACATGTAATGCAAAACGAAAGAGTAGTAAGAATTGTAGTCCTTTACATTGTCTGTTTGCAGTGGTCCCCGTGCTCTTCCCTCTTTTCCACATTTTGGCAAGCGTTAACTGTCAAAAGGCGACCTAGAAATAGAAAGTGAATATGATTAATGCAACAGTAGTACTAGGAGTACTAGAGTGTTATTTTGCATAATCTTTGATTTGATAAGCAAGGATAATCCAGTGCATTTCTTTAAACTCGTGAGCCTAAACGCATTATATTAAGGGGTACTGTAGGGAAAATACCCAGTTAACATTTTCTGGGCATTGCTTTACAAGTGATGACAGCTTATGTTATGAGGAAGATGATGCTTTTGCATATATTATAAAAGCACACCAAAAAACAAAACAAACAAACAATAAAAGAAAACAAACAAATATTGAAAACAATCTCTGAGATTCACTGTTCTTCAGTAGAAACCTAATACTCCTCTGGAGGGCATCCTCTAAATACCCAACTTGTTTAGCTTCTGTCACTTCATAAACTGAAATCCACTTGGATATAATAAAGATGTGAAGGTTAACCTGTGGTCAGGATGTAGCTTTGGTCACACACAGTCTCAAACAGACAAACAGAGAAAAGGGTGTTTTACCTGTGTACCGCTCTGTGTTCACTCCCACTGAGACTGGTTTATAGATGCGTTATAAACTTGCTGCCTCCTCGTTTTCACTGGATATTAAATCCTTTGGGGGTAAAATGCTTGATTTTCCTGTCTGCAAGCTTGTGCCTAGGTAGTGACTGTCAAAGAGAGGCTTCTTCTGATTAGGCAGATGGATGCTCAGAGCGGGTGGGTTATTATTAAGAGGGAGTGGGTGGAGGGAGCGGGGGAGCTGGTGGGTCAATGGATGAGGTAAGGCAGGATGAATAGCCGAATGGAGAGGGAAGGGCTACCAATGACAAGTTAGTGGTGAAGTTTATCTCTCACTGCGGTAATTACTGATGACAGCACACTCATCTTTCACAGAACAGCTGCTGACAAGAAAATGATTGGTGAGTTCATTTTGTTTGTGTAGTCTCTGATTCTTACAGATACTTTCACTGTGACAGTTACAGGTGTGTGTATCAGTGGGGATTTTAATTCCAGTTAAGTAATTGTTCAAAATGTATTTTACTGGCTTTTTTAAAGAAACAGATTTCAGTTTGAGCTATCATCACAGGCTGATTTTAACCATACTGTATTAGGAGTTGCATAAAATTTGCCATTTGAGTGGTGGCTGGCAGGTAACTGGTAAAGGCAGGCATTAATTTGGCCTATGAAGCTATGAAAAGAAAGTGACTCAAAGCCATATCTTTTTATTAAACTTTGAGGTGGTAAAATGTTGAAACATATTCAGTTTAATCCCGCTTTGAACTGTACCCTTGTCTGGATATTAGTGAAGATCACATGTTGCGAACAAGGTACTTATCCCTTGTCTGCAATGTACTTCTTATGTTACGATATATTACATAATCAAGGTTATGACATTTATAATCCCAGCATAGCTCTGAAGCAGTTGTGACTTTGGAAAGGGAAGATCAAATGAAGAACAAGACTCTGATTGTCTCAAGGTCAAGCACCAGAATGTCCATTGCATTTGTCACACAACGATTTAAATTGTGTATAAGGGTCTTTAATGTGCAATGTGAAATGTGGACAACTTACAGTGCATGAAATTAATGACTCAAACAGATGTAACACCAGCCGGTTGTAAACATCAATAGCTGAATTTAACACACTTTGTTTGTGCAGTTGCTAATCTAATTTTCATATGGGAGGGAACTATATTTAATTCCTGTTATGTTCTTTCCATGGAAACCCATGTGTTTATTTGACTCGCTAACAGCATGGCAGTGCTGTTCAGTTCATTAGCCTGTTGGTCGTCTTGTACACTATAATTGTCTCAAGAAACAATTACTGAAGAAACATTGACCATCATATTGTATTTTAAGATTTATACTTACAGAGTCATATGAAGTCTTGACCACTCCCTATTTCTTTATAGTTTGCTTGGAAAATAAGTACAGTGATTTCTTGACACGTGCAAACATAAATGGAAATACACTAATAAGGTAAAACCAGACGTTTTACAATTCTATCCAGATTGAAAGTTGAATGACCACCTTTATTCTTTAGCACAGTATGAACTCTCTCAGGCAAGCTGTCTTGTCTCTTAGTTGAAGTAATCTTCAGGAATAGTTCTCCGACTGTACTTCTGCATTTACAATTCCATCAGTTTTGACATCTCCAACAACACTGGATGAAATGCAGCCCAAACCATGACAGAGTGTCTGCCATGTTTTACAGATTGCTGTGACTGATTTTCAGTTCTTGTGCAGTTTAACCTACCTCACCTTTTTCTTAAAGAAAATCTTAATTCACCATCTCCCACTGAGACCATTTCCAACGAGGCTTCAGCAAAAGGTAGCTGGATCAACAGAAGGTCCAGATTCTGTTCTATTTTTTAAGGACATGGCATTCAGGTACTGTTCATCTGCTGCTTAAGTCTGACTTCTTGACTTCTTTTTTTGCACAACCCTGTAAACATGAGTAGAAAATAAATATCCCGTGCTGCTACCAAAAACCAAGCATAATTATGTTATCGTGCAAATATTTGCATGCTGGTTGTATGTACAGTAGTCAAGGCTGACAAAGCCCAGATTAGACTGATGAAGTGACATCTGCGAATGCATAACTGAGCTTGAGAAGTTAAGCCAGTTATATCCTAATCTTAATGTTGCATAGAGGATAAACTCTTTTTGATGTAGCAAACAACACTGGCTTACCTATGGTACTAACTCAGTCCATGCAAAAATGTTGCCTCTGTATCTACAAGTGAACTCAATATTTTATTATGTAAACACCACATTTAAATTCTAGAAAAACTGATGCCACTTAAAACATGCACCCTGAGTTCTTAAAATATTCTGGTGTTGAACAAATCCTAACTCATAGTTCCACCACCTCTAATTTAATCAAATGATACTTTAAAAACTGTCTAGGGATTAAATAATAGGGGGAAAAACAATTTTGCAATTCATTTGGTGTCTCAAAGGAGCTTGCAAAGAAAAGCGTCTGGACTTCTTTAAGTTGCTTGAAGACGTTTCACCTCTCATCCGAGAAGCTTCTTCAGTTCTAAGGTCAAATGGTGGAGTATGCTGTACAGTGCAGCGAGGAATGCTCAGACCTCTACATTGGAGAGACCAAACAGCCACTTCACAAGCGCATGGCACAACACAGAAGAGCCACCTCCACAGGACAAGACTCAGCAGTCCATCTGCATCTTAAGGATAAAGGACACTCTTTCGAGGATGCCAATGTTCACATTTTGGACAGAGAGGACAGATGGTTTGAAAGAGGAGTGAAAGAAGCCATCTATGTCCACTGTGAGCGACCATCTTTGAACAGAGGCGGGGGTTTACGACACCAACTCTCTGCCATCTATAATCCAGTTTTGAGATCCCTTCCCAGACGCCTTAACGCCCACTCACATCCTGGGCCATCTGACCTCAGGAATTCGCATGATAAGGTGGGGCCAGGTTTCACAATGAACACACCCGAAACTCTGGCTGATTGGGACCCACGCCCAGTTTCCCTCCTTGGCTCAGGCGATTAGAGGATCATCAGGGGGTCCTTTTGTCCCTCTGGGGGGGGATACTCCCACTAGGTTTATATCTGGGACTCTCCACCATTTGACCTTAGAACTGAAGAAGCTTCTCGGTTGAGAGGTGAAACGTCTTCAAGCAACTTAAAGAAATCCAGACGCTTTTCTTTGCAAGCTCCTTTGACTACGATGACCTGGATGACTGAGAACCTTCACAGACATTTGGTGTCTCTTTCTTGGTACCCATAGAATCTACTAGCACAAGGTCCAGTTGGTGCCAGCATTATGTCATGCTTGTCCTTCTACATGTAGTACTTCAAATATATCTAAATAGGCTCTGGAGCTCACATAAACCAGCTGGATTAGGAATTAAACCCCCTCAGCCTACCCTCCTTATATTGATGAAATGTCATGCTGCATAGCTTTCATTCCAGTCATGGGAAACCACAGAAAGCTGCCGCTGAGGTGCTAACTAGACAGCCTGGCCTGACTCTCTGTAGTGTAGATAGCTCTTCTGAGGGAAACCTCAACAGGACATACGCAGAGGTCTTGTCAGTCACTTTTCAATAAGGAGTGAATTTATTTCTAATGATAATAACTGGTGTAAAATAACCTATCCCAGTGATGTTTACATTTTTTTTTTCCTTTCACATCTTCATGATAAAGGATCTTTCACAAAGAAACATAGTTACTTTCCACAATAATGACATGATGTAACGATATGCAAAATTTATAAACAAATGTATGCCTTACAGTTTCAGGAATATTAAATGGCTTGGATGTCTAATTATCTATTTGTAAATAAAAAAAGGAAAGAAGAGAAACTAGAAACTACTAGATGAGCTGAGAAGTTGTATTAGGAATGTCTTACACTAGCAACATTTGTAGCGTGAATGGAATTTGTTTTCTTGTTCCTTGTTTTATTTTATATGATAACTGTTTGATAGTGGGGCAACGCCCCGACAGTTTCCCAAGAGTAAGCTTCTTGTCTCATTTACATTTTGGTATAATCCATTGGCCTTAATGATAACTTACTCCTGTGTTTGTTTGTTTTTTCTAAAAATGATACATGAATATTATTCATGCATCCATACTATTTAAACTGCATTGTTTTTCCTCTTTGTAAGGGTTGGCTTTCCCATCCTGGCTTTGAGTGTGGTCATTTGGAAAGAGTTGTTTTATGAAGTGGTTGGGGGCCATATTTATCAGATAGCACCTAATCCAGACTTTATGTTGGTAAAAATGTGATGGAGATTTCTTATTATCTCTGAAATGCACAAGTAAATGACACATCAGGCTGTTATTTAATTTTGATGTGAAACAAAAAAAATTATGTGGTTCAGTGAAATGAGTGCTTCCTTGCAATAAATTTATGGCATTTTTAATAGCAATTTCTGTTCCCAATAGCCCATTATGGCAGTAAGTAAACATTTCGGGTAAGCGTTTAGGTAGGTTTAATTTTACAGACTTTTAATAACAGGTTTAACAAGGTTTCAGTGGATGTTTTTTCTTCCATGTCTTTCCTGGTACTTCGGTTTTTATTGCCATCCTTGTTTCGTCATTGGTCAAGGTTCTGATTGTGAGCTTTCAGGTTTGAATGCGTTTCTGAATGTTTCATGTTATTGTTAAGGCAAGCTCAAGGCTTGAATGGGTGCAACAAGTAAAAAGTCATTGGTGAATAGAGCCAGTCAGTCTTTTAGTTACTATTAGTAGCTATTTTATTGATGACATCTCAACACTGTTTCTCTAAATAGATCTTATCTCGACTCTCTGACACTTGATCATAATCAATATATGTTATCCTGTTTTTACCATTGGAACTGACCAAGAATCGACTCAAAGACCTGGTATTGCTTTGATACATTAGGTGCCGTTCACATGGCCGCTGTAGTGCTGATTGACCACTGATGGCTGTAAATCACTGAACTCATTACATGCTGAAGATCCTGTGATTGTGATACATATGTTATATGGTTCTTACTTGAAAATAGGCGCTGCCATATGGATGGCGTATATTGCCATTTTTAGGCGTTGAGAAAGGTGGATGAAATGTGTTCCATGTATTCTGGGTTTCTCAGATCTGGGCTTCAGACCAGAGCAGCCCAGGCATCTTTGCTCAGTAATGAAAAGCTATTTTTGATGAGATTAACAACCTAAGGCGATCCAGTGTCCACAGCAGAAAAGAAAACAAACAAATTCAAATTTGATTTGATTTAAGCTTAGGCTTATAAAATTGGGACACAGATATAGAGTGTGGCTTGCTAAATTTAGAGAAATAATATATCAGTTATGAGCCATGTGAATTTCATCTAGGGCTGAATTTGTAACACGCTAGAATAGTATGTAACTGGTGATTTAGTTATAAATTAATGTGTCAGTTAAATCAGTGGTTTGACATATGTAAAACAGATCTAATCTCTTGTGAGATCAGCACCCAGATCCTGTCTGCATGTTGAATATCAAACTAACGCAAGTATCTGGTTTTCTTCTCTTCAGAGCATTTTACAAAAAAATTGCAAAATGTGGAGAAATACATGCACAAAAACTGAATGGATTGTTGATTGCATCAAGTATATCACCTGTTGATGGAAACAGGAGATATCTAGAGTCAGATATTACCATAAAGAAGTTGGAAGTGCAATCTGAAAAAGGAGGGAAAAGATAATTTTCCAGTTGATTTGTATAAAAGGTTTATATATAAAACTTGAAGTTTTATGTTTTCAAAAAGATGCTGTCTTTCTACTGGAATATGCAACATTTGTTTCTTAGACAAATTCTGTAACACATTACACACATACATTATGTATGCATTTGTCTTTGGTCTATATACTGTTAATCATCTGATCTACCATTTCTCTTATGCCAGTGATGACTTGGACATCACATACACTGCCATACAATATATAACTGTAAAAGTCTTAAAGGCTTATGCTTTGCAGCAGGGGAAAACACAAAATATTTTACTGTCTTACCATCTTGATTTTAATCCTGTCATTAAATATACTTGAAGGAGTAGTAAGACAATTTATTTAACTTGCACAATCTTTTGTATGAGATAAGTCAAGCAGGAACAAGATGTGACTTAAAAGTCTCTGCTTGCGAAAAAAGAGGCGGGAAAAAGCCTTCATCTTTTTGAGATAGTACTTCCCTGCCATGAATTGCATTCTAAATCCTCATCACATCTTCCTGGTGGCCCATCTCCATCCTCATTACTCATAGCTCCAAAGGCTCCAAGCTTGATTAATTCCCCCGGCTGACAAATAATCTGTGTGCTTTAAACACTCACACTCCGGCTTTCTGATTGTTCCCTGTGTACTCCGTCAGTAAAGCTACATTTGAATCGATGTACTTAGGATCCGACCAATCACAACAAAGCTGTTCAAAACTGAGAGCTTATACTTGGCCTGAATGGCATTCAGGGCAGTTTCCCTCTGCAAAAATATTAAGATATTTAAACATGTGTCTAAGAGGTGGCCTTAGTCTTCATCCATCTAGGATCAACACCATACCACAGTGATATTAAAGCGCCTGGGACTGACATAAATATGGCACAGTCTTCAACAGCAGACAATACTGAGCTTGTGGTCTCACCACACTGTTCAGTTGAGATTGTTGGAATATCACTGGGCAGTTTTGGTAATGATTGACTCCAGCTGCTTTTATGCAAATTTTATTTAGAAGTACTAAAATGAAACTGGTTTCACCTACTTTTAAGTCCAAATTGTGATATGAGCATTCTAATTACAATACAGGTCTAACTCTAGCCTTCACTCTACATAATAAGGTAAATTCAGACGGAGCAAACAAGAGTAAAGTACAGTCAAACGTATTGTTTTAACTATTAGAAAGTTTGTTCTAATGCCAAACAAGGTTGCTGCTATCTCTTTTTGTCACTTGTGATTAAATGAAACTCCTACAAGCATCTTCTTATGTTTTTAGAGTGATGTGTATCCCACAGGGTTAATTATTTGACCAGTACTTCAGATTATTAGACTCCCTTGCCATTTGGGATGTCTTTTTCACTATTGATTCCACAAGATGGCAGTAAATTTCCTTGGTTTATAGTCACAGTCTTTTGGAAGAATCAAAGTGAATCCTTTTTTACAGCAAGAATTTCTGACAAAGCTGTGACAAAACATTTGTATAGTTATTAGGCACTCAAGGACAATTCCATGTTTTTCTGGCATTTGACCTCTTGACATTGTGTTGTGACAAAGCCCATTTTCCTACATGTTCAGGTTATGTCTCTTACTTCACTAGTTAAAAATATAGAGTTATTATTAGTTATTTTCTGTTTTACCAAGGGAAACTGTAAAATAAAAATATAAATAAGGTGTGTGTGTGTGTGTGTGTGTGTGTGTGTGTGTGTGTGTGTGTGTGTGTGTGTCGAGATTTAAACTGTAATTTTCTTCCCTGAATTTCCCATCCACTGAATAGATTCATTTTACTGGATATGAAAATCACTATATGATGATATGCCCAGGCTATCTTGGTGGGATAAATGAAAAGGGTTCTCAGGAGACTGTAGCTGAGCAATAATCATGCCCACCCTCTGACATGCAATATTAAAAAAGTATTACTGCGCTTAATGAATTCATATTACTTATTGGTCAATTTTATTAGCACTTGCATAGGTTTTATCTAACTGTATTACAATACCGATGATAAATACATGTATGGAAGGGATTGGGATTGCATCTTTCAGGGAGCTTTTGGTCTTTGAAACATACATTAATATGCAGTGACACTCCTTGACAAATGGCCCTCAAAATGTTGCTTGTATGGGAAAGCATCAAACTACTGCAGCATCGTGTATCATCACCTCCTTAACTATTTCTTTCTGAACTAACTCAAAACTTCAAATTCAAAATTAAATGAACCATTGTCCCCTAACCCTAGGAGTCTGCAGTATGCATTCATGCAAGGCTGCTTGCCTCTATGCATGGCTCCTCCTAATTTTAAAGCACCGTCTACCTTCTGTTCTTGATGTTGTATGACATCTGCACAGCATTTATGACCATGAGATTAGACCCACATTGGCAGTTAACGTAATGCATAATACACCCAATGTTGATATTCTATCAGTATAAACAGCTTGTGACCAAAGCATAGACAAAAGAAAAAGAAAGTGAACAAAGAAGAACAAACTTTTTCTTTTCATGCACTATAAAATTATATAATCCAGATAATTTCTTTTGGCTATATGCCAGTTAGCTTGTTGCTAAGCTTTCTTTTTTTTTTTTGGTTGTATATTAAACTCTTGAACTGCTGACCAGACAAATCAAAACATAGAAGTGTCTGAAAAATTGTTGTGGACACTTATATTAGTTTCCAGCATTCTATTCACCATAAAAATAACTCACCAAAAATAATACAGTAATTAGTTGCTTCCTCATTGTCCACATCTCTTAGGATTCCAGAATCAAAGACTTTTTGAATACAGAGTAAAAAAAGTGACTCAGATATTGGCTGCATGGAAAAAAAGTTATAAATGTCATTACATTTGGGTCATTAAATGTGAATACACACTATGAGGTCTGCAGTTTTCTGTGTTGACTAATGAGTAAACCATCTCCAGTGGCAAAACCAGCGTACACATGAAGGATATATACACTGATACTAACCAGGACCAGGATATTACTAAAATCCACCCAAGAAGCAGTTACAGCAGAATTTTGTTCAAGAGAAAAGACAGTCTTGTAATCCTGCTAGAATTTTATTATGTTGTGCCAATCACCATATAATAAAGTGGAAAATAGGTTCCTTAACCTCCTAAGACCTGAACTCTTTCATGGCATGCATTTGTAATTTCTCTTTGCTATTTGGGCTGATTGGGACCTGATTGATGTAAAAACAAAGAATTATCTTTTTACCTGATTTTACCCTACAAGGGCCTCATATCCATGTATGAGGACATTTGTTTTAAATTTTGTTAGAACAATGGCAGTATAATGTCCTCCTTAGTGGATATCAGGCCCTTGTAGAGCAACATTTAGTATTGTGGTCTAGACAACCCAAAATGTGATGTCCACATATGTGAATGCCAGGTCCTAGGAGGTTAACAACATAAATTCAATAGAACATTTTCTCTTTATTATTTATATTGCTGGATTATACCAATATGCCTTAATACAGTCCAGTTCGAAACTTTAAGACCACTTGAAAAACGGCAAAAAAATCATATTTTGCATGGTTGGATCTTAACAGGGTTCCAAGTAGAGCTTCAACATGCACAAAGTAGAAATGGGAGGGAGACAAAACACTTTTTTGAGCATGCAATTTATTGAAAACAACCCTTAAAGTGAAACGGGCTGTTTTACAGCTGATCAAAAGTTTAGGACCACATGCTTTTATAAGGCCAAATCTGTTCAAAAATTTAGATTAAGTTCATTTTCTGTCAGGTAGTAACACTGTCATGATGGCCAAGTCAAAAAACCTTCCCTTCTTGAATGTGGTTGTTGAACTGCATAAGCAGGGTCTCTTGCAACGTGCCAATGTGCTGTGTTGGGATGCAGTAAGTCAGTCATTTGGAATTTCTTAAATGATCCTGAGGGTTATGGAACAAAAAGTCAAGTGGAAGACCCAAAAAAAATTCACCAGCACTGAGCTGGTGGATTTAATTGGCTGTCCGTCAAGACACTGGATGATCTTCAACCCAAATTAAGGCTGTTACTGGTGCCGACTGCTGCACCATCAGACGGCAACTGAGACTGAAGGGCTTCAAAAAGAAATGTCTTCAAAGGCCTTGTCTCCTTGAACGCCACAGAACTGACTGTTTGGACTTTGCAAGAGAACACCAAACATCGGACACTGAAAGGTGGAAGAAGGTTTCCAATGTTTCCAATGTTACTGGCATGACAATCAGATCCCACCTAAGATATTTCTACGCGCAACAGTGGAGGGGTGCCATAATGCTCTGGGGTGCATTTTCCTTCAGTGGAACAATGGAGCTTCAGGAGGTGCAGGGGTGTCAAATGGCCACTGGCTGTGTCCAGATGTTGCAGAGAGCATCCCTCGTGACTGAGGGCTCTCGTCTGTGTGGTAATGACTGGGTGTTTCAACAGGACAACGCTACAGTACACATTGGCCAAGTCAAGGGACTTCTTCCAGGAGAATAACATCACTCTTTTGGACCATCCTGCGTGTTCCCCTGATCTAAATCCAACGGAGAACCTTTTGAGTTCATGTTTGGGACTTTGATTTCTGTTTTGGGGGGTTTACAGGGTTTTTTGGAGACTTGGTCCTAAACTTTTGATCAGCTTTAAAACAGTCTGTTTCAGTTTAAGTGTTGTTGCCAATATATGGCATGCTCAAAAAAATGTTTTGTCTCACTCGAATTTCTTCCTGTTACATGTTGAAGCTATATTTGGAAACTTGTTAAGATCCAACAATGCAAAATGATTTTTGCCATCTTTCAAGTGGTCTTAAACTTTTGATTGGGACTGTAGTTTAGGTGATCAATAAATCACAGAGAACAGAAGCTATAAGCTTAAAACTATAGAATGCACCCATTTTAATAGCTTATTATTTAGAAAGGACTTTATTGGCAACAGGAAAATAATTTAATTGTGGATACTGATTGTGCTCGTACTATCTTTTCCTAAGCCTGTGCACAGACAGACATTGGCAGCCAAATTGCTTTTTCGCTTGAAAAATGTCCTTTGAATGGATTTGAAGATTTGCAAGGTTTTCCAAAACCAAAATAAAGAAACAACAGCAGAGTATATATGTTTGTTGTTTGTTTTTGTTTTTTATTATTTATTTATTTTTTACCATAGTTACAACTTATGTAGCAATTTAAGCTATGATCAAATTGTTGACTGTTGCTGGTAATGCCTGGTGTCGTTGACTCCCTATCTCAGCAAATCCTAGTCCATCAACCAACAGAACATGCTTCAGCGAGACCATGATACTTAACCATCCACTTAACAAGATGGCACAGCAGCAGCAATTTAGGGAAAAAAAGGGCCATGAGTGCCTATCAGTCTTTGAACTGCTTCTTAACTGCACTGCAGCAGAGACCCACTAAATACAGAAGATGGTAGATAAGCCATCTGAAGATGTGAGGTCATAAGCTGACCATGTAAAAACTTTAAAAGTATAGCTGAGTTGTTGAAGTTGTGGGTATAGCAGTGTCCATTGTATTTATTTTTCAATTTTGAATTACTTACAGAGTTATTTTAACTGTCCCATCATATATATTCTTCCTTTTTAATATGGACAATAAAGTGTGAGAAAACTATGAAATATAAAATCCAGAACTGTATGCTTAGCCTTTTAGTCATTACTAAATGTTTCTTTCTTTTTTTAAAAAAAAATAATGGATTTTAATAAAAAAAGAAAATGAATGGGCAAGGGTGCACTACCCCCACCCTTTCCAACTATATGCTTGAAAGACTACGTTTGAAATGTCCAAGTAAAGGTCATCACTTAGTAATGAAGGTGATTGCAAATAGATTTTTTCTTTTTTTTTCCCCAAATCAATTTCTTCCCCTATCACCCAGGGAACCATCAACCCTCCCATTACGGTCCATCTTCTGTTTCATGTTGTAATTTATGTTTTTTTACCATCTTCCATAGCTTGACAATGACTGTATGGCAGATCCTCAGATCTTTTTATGTCGGTCATTTCAAATGTAGGTTATATTGAAGAAGATGGACCCGACATAGGCACCCTCTCAAGACGTGTCATTCTCATCCTTTTCCATCATCCTTTTCTCATCTGCCAAAATCCAAAACCGCTGAACCTGCCAAGAAAAAAAACTGTTTCAACAGTGCTATCACATCTTCCCCTTGCTCATCTGTCCCTGTTGCAGGTCACAAAGACTGGACCATTCTAACACTTTCTAATCAAGTGGTCACCCTTTATCATCTCCACCTGACAGCTTTAAGTAGCCATAAATAAGCGTGGGCCAAGCTCCTCATTTGTCATGTGAAGCTCTGCTTGCTGTATATCTCTCCCTTTAGTGACCATAGCTCTTCTTTACAGCTCCTTCCTTAAGTAGGCAATGCTGAGGAATGATGGCAAGAAATAATTCCATGATCATAATAGGCCTTTGCTCCTCAATGATGATGAAAGAAACCCCCTCATAAAGGTGCATTTTTAAGCTTTCATTTTATTAAACAACAGAGCCTCCATTAATTTTGGAGAATTTATTTTGTGGTAGGCCACAGTGGGAAATTTACGTCCTGCAGTCATAATTATATTTAATATCACCTTCTACCTTACTGGAGAAATTTCTTCAGTAAAAATTCAATTTTTATATTCTCTGGTTTCAATTTCTCAGGTGAAGTAAAACCTGCTGTAGTATTAACATCACACAAAACACTTTTTACATCATTTTTGTTTCTCAACCATAATATATAACACACTACGTGATAATAGAGAAAATAAAGTTAATTAATTTGACGTTTCAACATCCATGCGTCAAAGTTTGTACTATAATGAATTATTACTGTCTGTAGAGCATAATTTGGGTATTGTATAAAAATATCACTTAGCACTTGAGGTTTTTTTAAGCTCCAGCACGATTTTTAACTTATAAATTCAGCAGACTAAATTTCACTAGAGTTTTACAGCCAATTTGATTGCTAGTCAAACACACTTGATGCCAGTGACGTCTTTGACTCTTATGGTAAATGGCCTGTAAATGGCCTGTATTTATATAGCGCTTTACTAGTCCCTAAGGACCCCAAAGCGCTTTACATATCCAGTCACCCACCCATTCACACACACATTCACACACGTTATGTCTTTTTTGGCATTATGGTTCAAATACTGAATATTAGGTTTGTGAAAATTCTCCAAAAGTAATGACCTCTAATGTGGGGCTGTTTTTCTTTTATGCCTCAGTTATTCTTTTGAGGGAAGGGGGGGGGGGAAGGGGAAACGTATCTTTACTGCAGATCATGATTGTACCATGGGCAAAAAAATTTCATTCATTCAAAAACTTCATTATTCAGATTTATTCAGATCCAGTTCACTTATTACTTGGGTAATGATTGTTATTAATTGTTGTTAAAATGTAACAATACAATTTTAATTAACTTTCTAAAGCTTTCAGATGTGTCCTCTTTTCTATTTAACTTTTCTTAAATACAGTTATAACCACATAAATAGCCTTAATTTGTAAAGGCAAACTTTCTGTGGTGTAATGATTAGACTGTTTGCTTCCATTGGAAGGTTGCTAGTTTCCAACACAAACTCGGTCTCAGGGAAGGTAGAAATACTAGAAATTAAAATTTTAGTCTTAAGTCAATAAGAATATTGTAATTATGTGAACATAGGGTTAGGGTTTGGAAACAACTGTACAACAACTGTCAAAAGTTGACAACATTCAAAAAAGGTATTAATTATATTTTGAACTTTCTTAACTTTTATTCTTCTTTAAATTTTAATGCTAGATCACCAGGAAGCCCAAGTTAATGGTGCCCTGAAGTAAATGCCATTTATCCATCCTGAGTCACAAAAAACATGAAACACAGTATAAGGGTCTTTTCCAAAAAGAGGGTTTTGTAAAAGAGCTCTTTAAATCAAAATCCTAGGTAATTATTTTGCTACCCAAGGTCCATCTTTAATATGACTGATTTTATAATCAGTCTTATACATCTGTCAGAATAGATAAACTGATCTTTCAACTAGGGCTGGGCGATATGACCCAAAATTCATATCTCAATATTTTTTAGCTGGATGGCGATATAAGATATATCTCGATATTTATTTATTCATTTTTTTAAAAAGCCAGAAGGTAAGAACAAAAAGAGAGTTCTTAGTCAAAGCTGTGTCCCCGATGTCACACGGGCATTTTTATTAACATACAGCATAGATGTACATGAAAAAAAACTACTCAAAAATAAATTATGAGCATTTATTAAATAATAATGCTCCATAAATAAAAGAAAACTGTTGTTTTTGTGCATAACAAAGAGCTCACAATTGTGCAGTCAAAATGTAAACGAAAAGACGCTGAGCATAATAACAAGGGCAGATTTCACAGCTGCTCTGTTCCCAAGTTCGTGACTGACAGCCTGGAGTTTGAAATCCGCTTCATAACCGTGTCTCTTAACAGGTGCCATTTATGGTCCTTATACACACACAATACGGTAATATTACGTTGAAGCACAGTATGTATCATTCTGCGAGGCTCCTCGGTAGTCGTAATGCTCCGACAATCCATCAAGCCGGTGCAGCTCCGTAGCTTAGCAAAGTCGTACTAAAACATTTTTTGACAGATTGCTGAGCGCCGTGTTCCACATAAAATCTGTTCGCGGTCATCAAGCACAACCAGATTCATACATAAGGCGCGCTGTCGATTTTTGAGAAAATGAAAGGATTTCAGGCCGTGCATGGCATTAGCGTGGTTAGCTCGTTAACACGTTGACGCCGTCCAGCCCCACGCACGGGGCGATGCGCAGTAACTCATTAACGGAGATTTGCCGTGTCCATCTTGTTGCTGCCTGCAGGTGAAGCAATGGGGGAGGAGGGGGAGCTGTGTTCAGTGAAGGAGAGGCGCGGCCGAGTAACGTTGCGTAAAGACAAAAGCGGATGAAAGAGAGGCAAACTTGTGGCTCCACAACTATAATTATAACGTAACATAGACTATATCGATCTAAAAGATATTGTCACATCTTATATCTCGTATAAAAATATATCGATATTTTTTTAAAAACTCGATATATCGCCCAGCCCTACTTTCAACATTATAGATTTGTTCTCAAATTAAATGAAGTGGGGAAACCCCCCCAAAACAAACACCCAAAACAAAATGGTTTGACTCTAAAAATTGTTGCAAATCACCAAAAGTAATTATTCCATAGTTTAGTCAATAATAATACAATATTACAAAATATTGACATATTAAATGTAAACAGACCATGTTGCTGATCAGTGTGTTTGTGTAATGCCAGTGCTGTGTATGATAGTATGTGACTGTATGAGGATTATTGTTTTCCAGAGGCCAAGTTAAAGTGGCTGAAATAAGGATTATGGAGGAAAATGGTAATCATCCAAGACTACAAGACTAGACTGCACCTTGTGTTCTTTTTATGAAGTGGATGGGCCTTAGCCCCATGAAACACCTCTTTAGCATGTACTGCTAATCCTTATTGTAAATTAAAAAGGCAAAAGATGAATCTAAACTTACTTTTACTCTGGCTGTTTCAAAAATCCACAGTACCTTTTACTGAAATAGTTATTTGAAGCTGAATGGCAATACAAAATAAATCTGTTGTTAAATTAAACACGTTATGCATAAACCTATACCTTGGTCGTAACTGGATTTTAATGGAGGTGTCATATTTATGCATCTACACACAATGTGTCTGGAAATGTTTTGTAGAAAATACTTGGCTTTTATATTTCTAGATGCTACAGATAACTCAAAACAACAATATATCTCCAAGCTGTGTTCCCTTGGGGATTAATTTTTTTATTTTTTCATCTAACCAGTGTGAGATATCTTTTTAACCCAATCAACAGCAGAGGAATATTGAAGTAAATGAGACTTGATAAGTTCAGTAGTGTACTGTGATCTTCAATATCTTGGTAAAAGGGGATTCTAATATGACTGAAAGTTTTCCAGGAATCCATGAGAAAGTATTTCACACCTAATATGAAAAATTTCAGGACAACAAACAAAATAAAAAAATAAATATGCACGGGCTTAACAAAACACACATAATACATTACTTATGGTTATAGTTTGTCATTTCAAAACATCATCAGATAAGTTTTAACCAGTCCATAGTCTAGTTATAATAACATTCATTATGGTTTCCTAACCTTAACTTAGTGTTGAAACCGCAATTTAATCAACAATATTTACCTAAATTGAAGTTGTTGTTGTGGTTTTTTTTTTGTTTTGTTTTGTTTTTTGCAGGTAAACTTTAGCTAAAAAGAACTTGTAAAGAAATTGTTTATCTAATGCCCTTTTCATGCATATTCCCTGGCAACCTTTAGTCACTAGGAAAGAACGTGTGTTCCCAATTTATTGAAGAGTGGTTGCTTGCAGTTGCTGGTTAAAATAGTCACAAAGTAGATGCCGCACCAAAAACCTCCTTGTGAATGCTTTGGTCACTATTAGATTACACACTTGCCATACAGTTAACCATTCACAAAGTGGAGGGGAACACAAACTTTTCCATAGTGACCACAGGTTACCAGGGGTTTTCTCTATTCCCACTTGACCAGAGCTTTAGCAAATGTCATAGCAACTGCTGCCTCCGAAAACCACTCACCAACAGAACAGGGAATGTACATTTGAATGAAATCCATCTGGAAACCAGTGATTGCCAATTGGTCTCTAGGCCAATGTGACTGGGCCTAATGCTGCACCTAATAAGCAAAAAGCCTATTATTGGGAAGTAGCTTCTCATAGAAATCTGCTTTGTTTTCAGATTGAAATTGAAATTTTGACTATAACAATGTAATTCATTTGTAATGTGTGATACCAAAGATTCCAAAAGTTCTCATTTCAAATCTGTGTTTTATGGAAGTCACCATGAGCACCACGTCTAGCTTTTAAACATCCACAAAATGCAAAGGTGTGGTGCACAGTCTAATGTTTAACTGTGAATGTGTTTGTTAGTGGTTTGTGACAGGGCCAAAAGGATGAGTGCGACTCAGTTGTTCATAGTAAAGTTCACAAGTAAGTTCCCTCACTGGAGTTTTTGAGTGGAGGTTAAATGAATTGTGATGGCACTCTACTGACCGGCAGACAAATGCCCCCATCTGTAGGTCAGGTGAAGACATCCTTCAGAATAAATCGACAGAAATTACATGCTGCTGTCAGTCAGTGAGAGCACTTCAGAATCACCAGGGGAATGTGTTTTGTGGCCTCCCTGTCACTTGGAGTGGATGCTTCCTCTACAGCCCATTTACCCCTCATCTTGGTGTGATGAGTTTGAATGCAGACCTAGTTTCAGCAACATCAGTTTCTTAGGTTACTTGTGTTGAAGCTTAATGCTGATTCATATTTGTGCTGTCAAACATAATGTAGTTTATACTCGAAGTGACAGTCATGAAAAACATGTACCACGGATGGAAATTATTGGTCTGTTTTGTGTATATTTAAAGGGGTTTCAGATTACGTACAAAATAATTATACCCATCTTAGGCTGTGACAGGTGGAACTTGTCTGATATAAACCTCATCATCACAACCCATCATCATGTTAGATCTAAAGAAGTCTTAAACTTCAGAGAAAAGGTCTCCAAATTATTTGAAAAAATAGAATAGATTTTAAATTATTTGACTGGATTCAACAGCATATTCAGCTCAAGAACTTCCAAAAGCAAGATCTGTAAGATAAGTGACTGCAAATAGAATGCAAATCACATTATTACACATTTAATTTGCATGGTATGCCAGGAGTAAACCTCTCCAGTAAGAACATTACAGCAGAACTATACATAAAATAGCCAATAAACACTTAACAAAAGATCAAGCCTTTCAGAAAATGTATGGTAAATGGTAACCATATTTGGTGCAAACCGAGGACAGCTTTTAGGACATGCACTCCGTACTAACGATGAAGTACTATGGTGAAAATATTATGGTTTACAAAGAAAAGCGTCTGGACTTCTTTAAGTTGCTTGAAGACGTTTCACCTCTCTTCCGAGAAGCTTCTTTAGTTCTAAGGTATGAGAGGTGAAACGTCTTCAAGCAACTTAAAGAAGTCCAGACGCTTTTCTTTTCAAGCTCCTTTGACTACAATGACCTGGATGACTGAGAACCTTCACAGGCATTATGGTTTACGTTTTCTTTGCTGCTTCAAGGTCTGGACAGCTTGCAGACATTTATTCAAGTATAAATTCTACATCATATCAAAGAGTGTTTAACGATAGTGTGGCCATCTGTTTGAAAGTGTAGGTTTAAGTGAAAGTGGACTTTTCAGGATCATATTGATCCTGTGCACACTAGCAAGTCAACCAAGAGTTTCACATGAAATATCTTTACTACCAGTGTATGTATGTATGCTGTCATGACAGTTATATTCCATCTTAATAACATACCATAAAATTGATTTAACATGATTAAAAGGGCAATTGTGATAATCGTCTTAGATAACTCATTAATACTCTGAGACAATAATGTCCGTAAACCAATTCATTGTTTATAGTTATTGTTGTTTGAGGGTTGTAGTTAATTAACTGTCCTCACCTAAAGCATCCCCTGTGGCTTCACTGACAATTAGTGAAACCCCTCTAAGTAAGCACAAAAAATATAGAGTGAAAGATCAATAATGATGATGGTATGTGATTCCTCCTGCCTTTTCTGTCCAAACAATTTCTAACAAAATCTGTTCTTCAGCCAGATGTAAATTCTGTTTTAGTCAGAAAAGTAAGGCATCTTTCTGTGTGATTTCCCTTCATCTTTGTCTTTTTGTCTGTGTGAAATGTTTAAATACAGATATCTGTATATATGTGTATAAATATTACATTTGTATAAGTAGAGATAAGTGGCATTATGTAAGTCTGTGTGTCCACTTTTGTTAAAGATTCAGAAGCTCAAAAACCCTGATGTGACCAAAAATCTATAATAAAGAAAGACCACAATGAAGTAAGCCTGAATTTAACGACAGATGCACTGGAAAGGACAAAAGATTAGAAAAGTGGTATCCCCTGCCTACCAGTTTTAAGACCAGGGCCCAACTTTGCTTTTCTGAAAAGAGTTTCTTAATCTGTTCT
Source organism: Rhamphochromis longiceps (assembly GCF_057381845.1). Classification (NCBI taxonomy): domain Eukaryota; kingdom Metazoa; phylum Chordata; class Actinopteri; order Cichliformes; family Cichlidae; genus Rhamphochromis; species Rhamphochromis longiceps. The sequence continues at coordinate 23,358,406 of NC_140576.1, forward strand.
GACAATGCAATTTACACACTTGACAGCGTAATCCTGACTTCAGTTGTCAACATTGCAAATCTGGTTGTTCCAGAGCAATTTCATTAATAAGCTGACTTAGCCCTTTTGATGTTATCCAGCTTGTCTGATTCTTCTCATAACCATATAAACTATTGTTCATCTCAACCAGTTTCTGGCAGCATCTGTGTCTGTTTTAATTAAACACATGGGTCACTTCAGTTGTTGGTCTGCCAAGCGGGAGAACTTAAGGCCAAAAGGGATAAAAGTAAACTTCTTGTGATTAATGTGGCCTTTTGTAACCTGAGGCAGTGGCATATAGTGGTGTATATTCCCTTGTGTAGTGCTAAATCCATGAATGTGTGAGTTTATCAATGTAAATGAGTGTACTGAAAAATCTTTCTTGTTACAGTATGTTACTGTGTCCCTCATGGTGTCCAGTGCTGGATCTACCAAGGAGATGCTCTGCCCCCACTGCTGTTCTGCATAGGCCTCACTCAGAATATAGAGTATATAGTCACTTATTAAAGACTGTTTTTAGTATTTGTAGCAAAAGCATTGTTTGCATTGCTAGCAGTAAGTCATACTCCTTGGTGGGAGTTGGACTTCCTTCACTGATTCTGTTCATAACTTTTATGGACAGAATTTGCAGGCATAGGTAACTGCTGGGTTTTTGATTTGCTTGTCACAGCATTATGTCTCTGCTTTTTGCAGATGATAGGGTTCTTTTTCTTCAATAGGCTAAGACTTCCAGCTCGCACTGGACTGATTTGAAGACTACTGTAAATTGATGGGAATGAGAATTAGCACTGCCAGTGGTTCACAGATAGAAAAGGGTCTCGTGCCTACTACAAATCAGTGAAGAGTGGCTGTCTCAAATGAGTTCAAGTATTTCAGTGTCTTGTGCATGAGTGATGGGAGAGTGCCACAACAGACCGATCAACGAATTGATGCGGATTCTCACTGTCTGTTGTTGTAAAGAGAGGGCTGAGCGTGAAAGGGAAGCTGTCAATTTGTTGGTTGATCCATGTCCTTACTGTGACCTGAGGCTATGGCTAGTAATTGAAAGAATAAACTTGTGGATACAAGTAGCGGATGGAGTTTTCTTAGTAGCTTGTTTGTGCTCAGCGTCATTGATAGAGTGAGGAACTCAGAGATTTTGGGGGGGGGGGGCGGGTTGTTGAGGTAGTTTAGGTGTTTTGGACACGTCCTACTGTAAGGAGACCCAGGACAGTTTGGAGATATTATATCTCTAGGATGGATGCCTGGTTCTGCCGGAGGTTTCTTTCTGTTAAAAGGAAAGTTTTTCCTTCCCACTGTCGCCAAAGTACTTGCTCATAGGGGGTCATATGATCGTTGGGGTTTTTTTCTCAGTTTGTACTATTGTAGGGTGTACCTTACAATATATAGTGCCTATATAGGCAGCAGTTGTTGTGATATGGCGCAGTATAAATAAAATTGAATTGAATTGAAAGTTCTGATTGTCACACCTGAAGTATTAGGTTAAAGACTATAGTCTTAAAACTTACATACTGGAGAGGCAACATTGCGTATCACACTGTTTTACTCTTTGAATTGAACACTTTAATTTTTTATTGATTTTGCACAGATTGATGCATTTTCTCACTTCTTAAGGTAGTTTGAAAAAGTCATCAGGTAAAGATTCAGGTATACATATAATGGTGTGTAAGCAACAGTAAAAACACTGCTTGTTATAATGAGCTTGGTTGGCTTATACTACATTAAAAAAATGTCTGAGTATTAAAAGTGTGTTCCATCACAACTGGAAAAAGTCTGTAAAAAGGGAGAATATGTATGTTTTAATACATGCCTGCTGTGAAACCTCACAGCTACTGTTACATGGTAAGAGTGAGGTGTAAATCTTGTAAAATCAAGTTTACTCATGTGGGAAGAACATTCAGGAGATTCCTCACAGGCTGACACATGTAAAGCCTCAGGCCATTTTGAAAGCCCTTTTGACAACAGAGTCGATTTATATAGAAAGCCATTCATGTGTATAGGACATTCATGTCCATTCTTCACTCAGTGTTGGCAAGACATTACATATTTGGCAGGTGTGCAAAACTTTCTCCTAAATGTGTAAAACAAAAGTCCTGTCTTTGTTGTCTCAAGATGCACATTGACATAGTTACTTGTAAGGCCTTGTGTATCTTTGAAAAATAGCCTCTGCATAACTCTTCAAGGTGACTCCTTTTGAGCCAACCAAAAGAAAATATCTCAGTTGTCACTTCAGTTGTGTCTTGTTAAAATAAATAAGAAAAGCAATATGCTATTAACTTTTGCTAAAAGAACACAAAGAGATATTTGAGCTGGTGCATCAGGAAGCCTTTTCAAGCTAGATGCTGAATGAAAAGAAACTGCTCCAGAAATCCCTGGTAGCAGCTGACAAGCTGACACGCAGACTTGTGTGACTGCAGCTGCATATGAGTTTGCTTAAGTCAACATTGCTGTTATCTTCAAAGCAAAGAAGCACACCGATGGCCAAAAACCTGTTATTTACTTTCTGGTTTCCTTCTATGGACATGAGATAAATTAAAACATTCTTTATTGCTATGACCACGTCTGTTAGTTGGAAAACAGAATATTTGCACATTTGGCTTCTTCATTCATGAAAAACATTTAAAATATAGCTCAGACATTGCTCTCTGTTCATGGAATCCTCCTGTAAGGTGAGGATTTTGTCCGTCCACCTAGTGATTGGAAAAAGTTATGTTGTTACTCTCCTGTTTGTGGTTTATGTTCATTACTACCAAACCACTGACTTTCTGACTAGATATCACTGCTCGTTTTTGTAAGGTAAATGTAAAAGAAATGGTTATTTATAAATTGTACTGCAAGGAAAGTGACACACATAGACAGATACTGGGGGGACAAAGGGACCTGTCAAAGCATAGTAATGTAAAGAATGAGGAGCACAGAGTACTTTTCATGATGCAGTCTGTGATTTATTGCTGTGAAATCTTTTAGGGCCTTGTAATGCAAAAATACCTGAGAGAAAGTAACCATCTGTCTAACATCTGTAACCCTACAGGCAAGATAATACGGCCAGAAATGAAGGGAAGCCTTTTAAGCTCTTGTCATAGGGGACCTAGAGATGTCATTATTGCAAGAGGCAACAGTTATCTTTTTTATGCTTTAATCATATTAACCGCTGTGATCTTGCGTACCTGAGGCTGTTTTGGTTTGTTAGTACTGATTCATGAAAGCGTTATGTAATGGTTTCTCATGGGTTCATACTGTAGCTTATTTGTTTTTGTTTCCAATCACTTAAAAGCAACAGTATGCAACAATAACATTTGTATTAATGTGGGATCTACTGTGCATCATTGATGGCCTGAAATATTTATTACAGGGAAGTTTTGTGCTCAGCATTTATTTAGTGCTGTACAAAAATAGCAGCGTCTTCACCGCTTAGATGGGATCATTGGGAGGACTTGTGAGAACCAAATGTTTTGTGCTCCCTAACTATTGTTTTACTATTTCTAGTTTCACATCATATTAACATTTGTTATAGAATTATTTATTTCTCAATAGTGATTTTCTTTGCATAGGTTTTATTAATCATATGTTTATGATCCTTGCATAAAATTAGCTTTTGCTTCAGAGGATTTTGTTTTATATTCTTTAATAGGGGGGGGGGGGGGGATTTGCTCTTTTCAGTTTTGATGTATATTCCACCAATATCAATATCAAATCCAATCACTTCTTGCATATTTTATGTATTATGCATGACATTCTTTCATTCATTAGGAGAAATGTAATATAATAAGGTATATATTATTTTTTTCCTGTTTGTTTCCATTGAAATGTGATATTGAATTTCAAATCTATTGAAGGAGGTCCTCAAATGTGTTTTTCTAAATGGGTAAATTTATGGGGACCCAGAGCAGATGGTTTATAGCTAAACAGAAATGTCACAGCATGAATATACAGCCATTTTATTGGGGCTGCTGAAATTATATCAAGGGAGGGGAGAGCTGCATTGTTCACTCAGACCAGAGGAGTGAACGTCCAGTGAGCCAGTTTTTCATTCTGTCCTGTGGCACTGTGCACCAGCAGGTTCATAATAGCCCTGCTTAATGAGGGCTATGATATACCTCCGCCACTTTATTGGCAGAAGTTGGATTCTTTCCCTGTGCAGAAACCCGTTATTCACTATAAAAGAAGCCTGACTCCAAACAAGCCTAATGCACTGCATCTGTGAGGCCAAAGGACCTGACCACATGTATGAAAATAGAAACACAAAATTTAATTTACTCTGTCCTGTTTGTATAGTGCCTAATGGGGAAAAAAATAAATAAATAAAAAAAAAATCAGTACTTTTGCTATGAGATGATGGGTTAGGTGCTGAGTGAGTCACTTGGCTCAGGGGAAGCACAAAGGGTGAATTTTGGAATAAAAACACACCACCTTGGACAAATACTAATGTGTTTAGAGTAATTCTCACTGCTAAAGCCCCATTTAATTTTCAGCTGAACATACATAGAATAAATTCTTGTGTATAAAAGACCCCCTATGTGCATTAGAGAGACACTTCATAGTCACAGCAAGTCATTCTGGAAACTGTTTGACTTGGAGCCTGTTCACCTAGACCAGGGGTGCTCAATACGTCGATCGCGATCGACCAGTCGATCGCAAAGGTAGTATTGGTAGATCGCATGGCATTAAAAAAATAGATGCCAGCCTATCATCCATCCCGTCACTTGATTGATACAGGGAAGCCAGTCAGATGACAGCAGATTTTTTCTGACGCTTAGGTCGCTGCGCATGCGCAAACAGCGGCGCGAAGTGTAGTAAAACTGACAAGCTAGTCAGCGAGTTAACTCCAATTTTTAGCTCTCGGTTTTTTCTCTTAAACCTGGCCGTCAGCAGCTACTGTCCGGACTATGCATCCCTGGCTGATTCAATTCAGTGCAAGTCATCAGAGTAAACTCAGGTAATGACAAAAAATTTACATAGTTAATTGTGTTGTGAAATATTGGATATTGCGGTTATGCATGTATATACATTGTAGATATAAAGAATCCTCAATATATTTATAAATAAGTATATGTTTTGGATTTTTGTAGTGGGTAGATCATTTTGACTTGGTCATTTTATAAGTAGCTCACATGCGGAAAAAGTGTGAGCACCCCTGACCTAGACCCTGGGGGCTGTTTTCTAGGAATTGCATAAAATGTAACTGGTGAATGAATTCCTATTATCTCAGTTGGTTGCTATTTATGCAAGAAGATAAATTTAAATAAATAAATTAAACGCTAAATAATTGTGAGGCATTAACTTTAGGACTGCATTTCAAAAAATGCAATAACCATTTTCCTCTCAATTTTTAACATGAGTGCAATGACATCATGTGACTGAAAAGTGATTTTTCATCCCAGCAAGACTAGAAGCAGAAACCAAAAAACTTCTGATACCCCAAATCTTGTCTAATGCCTATATATTTTGAATATATTTCATGCTGATGTGCGCTTAGAGATTATTACGAAGATTATTATATTAATTGATGCCACAAAATATGAGTAGTTGATGTGTAACATTTTGATCTCCCTTAGCTAGGTTTAGCCAGATACATGTCTAATTTCTTCTGATGTTGCTGTAGATGTCTTTGCTCCTGTATGCTACTGAGTGCCTTAGGTGCCATATGTGTCTTCATTTGCTGCTGTGCTGTCTTAAGCCTCAGGTAGGTATCCTCTTGCGTGGCATTGTGGGTAGTGTTTGATTTGGCAACATGTGGTAAGACATTTCATCTTCTCATCTTTCCTGGGGTTCAGGGCCAAGACAGGCTTTGCAAACACACACTAATCCACCTCCAGATACACAATGCAGTCCAAGGCTTCCTGATCCCTCATATATCCTTTTGAACAACAATAAATACCAGTTTTTTTCCTCTGAGATTAGACAAAGATTTGTGGAAAAGACTGTAAACCACGTTGTTTCTTTTTCAAGTTCTTTATCTTTTAAAGTAGTTTAGTGCTTATATTTTTATTGTGTAGGTAAAAGTAAGACAGAATTACAAAAGGTTAGTTTCATATGTTGAACCAGTGAATTTAATAATGGCTCGTCCTTCCTTTAGTTGTTTGTTGTAACTAATCAAATAATCATTATTCTAATGAAGTCTGACTATAATGTTTAGATTCCATTATCCGTGTTTTTACTGAAACTGTTACACAAGCCCAAACTGAGTTGGAATAGAAATAGTATAAAATCTGTAACAGGAATCACATTATGTCTGTTATATATATGATATATGTATTATATAATTCCCATCTTGTTCTTCAAGCTCGTCTACACAGCAAATTCAAAAGTGTTAAATTTTTTGGTGTTAATAGTCTCCTTGCAAAAGTAGAGTTAATTTTACTCTAAGCAGAGTCACATTCTTTTAATGTAACTCTGAGGTGTAAAATGATAGTAGTTAAAATCGAGTGTTAAAAATGAGTGTTTCTCTGTCAAATCTGGAGGTGTTACAATAGAAACATTAACTCTTGACCTCTTAACTCTGAACTCCTACAGGGGCTATGACACCAACAGAGTAAATTCACAGACTCCGCCCCCAGCACGGCTCCAATCGAAGCTGAAGTGCAGCCGTTTCAGAACATTTTGCTCGACATATTTGAGTTGTTTGCCATGCTTGGTAAGTCATTTTTTTCAAAGATTGTTTCAATTATTATTATGAGCTTTTACTTCTGTGGCTCTTTGGAGTTGAGATAAAGCTGTGTGGAAGGCATTAGCCATGTTGCTCGCTGATAGCATAATATTCTGTTTTAGCTAGCTGAAAGGTATTGTTTGCGGGCAAATACCACAGCCTTGAAAAGCTTGCATGTGAATTTTCAGTCAAACTTTTGGTCAAATACACCTAAAACAATGTCTAGAATGTAAATGTTGGTATAATGGTGCTACTTGAAGCCTGAAAACGATCGCCCATAAAAAAAACGAGCAAACAGCAGTAGCTGACGTCCTGACTGGATTCTACGTTAGCATAGATCCCTCCAGAGTTTTGTGCACACGGTTTAGGTAAAAATGAAAAAGGTTGAGGTTTTACATTTAGTTCAGTATTACCTGTTGCCTGTGTCCTTGGCTTTTGGGAAAATACTTTACACAAGTAATGGCTCAAAGAGGATTCCTTTTTTTTTTTTTTTTTTTTTTTTTACTGTGCTGCAATTGTTTACTGGATTATTTGTGCCATTAATTAATGTCAACAAATTTTTATTCAATCTCCGCACAGGATATGCTTGTGAAGATGGAATATGGGGGAGAGCAGAAGTGCGTTGAAGTTCCACAAAGGGATGAATGAAGGACATGCATATTGTATTGAAGAAATAAGTGATGAGAACGCTGTTATTTGCATTTACCATGTCAGACCTTTTGATAAACAAAATTCTAATGAAAGTGAGAACATGTACACTGTTACATCTTTCAGAAAATGTTTTGAAATTGTGGTGCACAGTTCAGAATAAATGTTTTTCAAAAACCATTGCGTCTTTTTAGTAAATGTTTATTTCCAAAAGAAATTTCTAGAAGTTCAGAACAGTAAAATTCCCGCTTTTTAGAATGAATTAGAGGATAACTCTTACGTAGTTAAACTAAAATACTCTTTGAGAGTTAATATATAAACTCTTAACACCAAGTGTTAAATGATCAACTCCAGACAGATTTGGTGTTTAACACTAAATCAGAGTTAACGTACCAACTCTCCAAAAATAGTTAAATTAACACTCTCTGGTGTGGACCCATATAGACACTTTAATAGTGTTGAAATCAAATCCGACAGTGTTAATTTGGACATGCTGGATTTGCTGTGTACCAGGCCTGGGACCTTGAGAGTCCTGCGCAGTATCTTTGCTGTTCCTAGGATTGCGTCTTCAGTTCTCTGGTGTTGTTCCTGGAATCTGCTGGACCCACTTGCCTAGCTTGGGGGTCATCGCACCAAGTGCTCTGATTACCACTGGGACCACTGTTACCTTCACCCTCCACATCTTCTCGAGCTCTTTTCTGAGCCCTTGGTACTTCTTGTGTTCCTTCTTCCTGATGTTGCTGTCATTCAGTATCACTACGTCTATCGCTATGGCCGTCTTCCTCTGTTTGTCCACCACTTAGCTTGGTCATTCTCGACCACCCTAGGGGGCGTCTCCCATGGACTTCCAGGCCATACTCAGCACAGATGTTCCTGTATTCTATGCGGCCACTTGTTTATGGCCTTCAATGTATGCACTGCCTGCTAGCATCTTCCACCCTGCTGTTATGTGCTGGATTGCCTCAGGGGCATTTTTACACAGCCTCCACCTGGGGTCTTGCCTCGTGTGGTAGACCCCAGGCTCTTTGGATCTTATGCTCAGAGCTTGTTCCTGTGCTGCCATGATTAGTGCCTCTGTGCTGTCTTTCAGTCCAACCACTGCTAAGACTTCTGTATGTATTACAACTTCCTAAAGTCACAACAGTTGGACTTTGTTTCTGACAGAAACATGGCTCCACCCTGGTGAGTCTATAGCTTTCTCGGGACAGGTTCCTCCTAATTTCTCATTCTTCAGCCTCCCTCGGTCCTCTGGTAGGGGGGGGAGGCTTAGCCACCGTGTTCAACGCTCGATTTCATTGCCATCAAACATTACAGCACGACTCATTTTCTAGTTTTGAACTCCAGCTGTTTGAGTTACACCTAAACTCTGCTGCGCCTTTGCTGTGTGCCCTCATATATCGTCCTCCCAAGTTTAATAAGGATTTTATCAGCGTTTTCAGGTTTTGTGGCTGGAATTGTTCTTAAATTCGACAATTTTTTAATCCTTGGTGATTTTAACATCCATGTCTGCTGTGACTCTAAACTTTTGGTCAAGGACTTTTAAAATATTATTGACTCTTTTAACTTGACCCAGTGGGTTACTGGTCCCACGCATGAAAAAGGTCACACACTGGACTTGGTGCTCTCCCATGGGCTGGATGTGTGCATCACGGAAATATCCGAGTTGCGCATCTCCGATCATCTTCCTGCGCAGCGTTAGAGTTGTTCACTCTAACGCTGTGCTGCTCGGTAGATAAGCCGTACGTCCCAGCGTGCAAAAAGCGAGCGCTTAATGTTCTAACAGTGCCTGCTTTTTCTGCTGCCTTTATGGATTCTAGAATAATAAACTCCAAATGTAAAAGTGTTGAGGACCTTTTGGACATTCTTCATTCTACCTGCACTGATATTTTGGACTCTATTGCGCTGCTCAGGACTGTGCGCGCTAAGCATTTATCAGAGCCATGGCTGAATGAACATACGCGCTCCCTCAGACGTGAGGGAAAGGAGATGGAAAAGGGACAGATTGCATGTTTACCTACAGATTTTAAGGACTTGTCTTTCTGCTTACCAAGAAGCTGTAAAAACTGCAAAGACAAAATTTGTCTCAAACTTAGTGTCAGTAAACAGTCACAGGCCTCAGGTACTTTTTAATGTCCTTAATCGCTTTCTTAGTTGACGTGATAACGCTGGAGACATTTCTTCACCAAGTATGTGCGATGATTTTTTTTTAGCATTTTTAATGACAAGATTCTATCAATTAGGGCTCTTGTCTCGTCGTCTGCTGGGATACAGCACGCAGTTTCTCACACTCTTCATTTTGCAGTTTATGGCGCTGTTGTAAATGGTGAAAATACTAGTAGTGTTATGAGGGATATATATCCCTCATAGGAATAGGATATACACGCATATAGGATCATTATCAAACATATAAATTCTAAGTCAAGTTACTAATAAACCAAGAATATTTATATTATATTAATATTAATATATTTTTGAATTGACGGTCCCATTTACATGATGCCACATTGCAAATATAATGATTTGGTTGCAATTATCAGCATCCAATTGCAGCAGTCACATCTGTTTCTTATGGTTTGCTTTCTTTCCTGTGTAATTTCAGTATACAGTGTTACCACACAGTATTCTTTGGCAGATTGTGTCATGCTGAGAAGCATCAGACAGTTGTCACTTCCTCCCTCCTGCTGGTAAAGCATATGGAGAAGGTTTACTATTTTCAAATGCTTGTAACAGATGCACTAAAAATAGATGGATACACATACTGTAAGTTTCTTTATTAGTACACAGAATACTAGTTTGATTTCAAAGAAAATGAAATTTTAATTTATTTTCTAAAAAATACAACCCCCCTCCTTTTATAACTATCCTAAAAAACTGGAATTGTTTAATATCCTCCAGTTTCAGAGACAAAGGTTTGAACTAAGTTGCTCTTGGCAGAATGACTGTGTGATTTGTGTAGCACAGTTTCTCTTGTTTTCTTTGTTCCTTTGTAATTGTGTTTGGCATTTCTTTCCGGAAGGCACAATGATGCTTAACATGTGAAAATTATTTCCATTTATTGAAAGTGAAGATTCCCTTGTCATTTTTCTGCAAGCGTATTGCAAACCCATTGGCTTTCAGGCCTGTCCTGCTTATCCCAGCTGTCATATGGCAAGAGGCAGGGTACACCCTTAACAGGTTGCCCATCAGTTGCTGGGCTAACATAGAGAGACAGGCAGTTATTCATACTCATATTCACACCTACGTCCACTCTATACTACAAAATAGCACTAGGCAAATGCCTATAATACTATTATACCCAATCACTTATAAGCCAGATATTTTTTATTTTTTTTTTTGCAAGTACTTGAGGTTAACCAGTAAAGCCTTTTGTCAGCAGAACAAAGGTTAGTCATTGCATTCTTTCTGTTGACGCAGCACCATGATTGCTACAGTTTCACACTGACTACAGGTGCCAAAATATATTGAGAAATAATCTTCAGGATAAACTCATTTTGCTTTAATATAGATATGTCAGCATAGCAGTGATGGGACAGGTGGCAAACTGTTTCACTGGATCGCAGCCACACAACTTACATGCAAGCTGTTGCATGCTGACATGAGTAACTGTGGCATACACCAGCACTCCAACAGGATTTTTCTTTTGTTTTTTGTGGTTGGCCATAATTTTCTTTTTGATTCTTTTTGGCTCATTTATTTCCCTTTTTTATTTCAATTATTATCAGATGAAAATAGCACTTCTGCTAATAACTAGTTTGGACCACAGAATCCCACTGTTAAGAGAATTACTAAACATAAAGATAGTGGCTAGCTATCAAGCTAGCAAGCCCATTATCATCAATGGAACTCCAGTGGAGAGGGTGCAGTCCTTCAAGTATCTTGGTGTCCACATCTCCTCAGACCTGACATGGGCTGCCCACATTCAGGTCCAGACCAAAAAGGCTAGGCAGCGCCTGTATCACCTACGACAACTGAGGAAGTTCAGGGTCTCTCCAAAGATCCTCAGGATTTTCTATACAGGCGCTGTGGAGAGCATCCTCACACAGAACATGACATCGTGGTTCGGGAACAGCTGTGTGAAGGACCAAAAAGCTCTCCAGAGAGTGATCCGTACAGCAGAACGCTGCTGCAGGATTGCTCTCCCCCCGCTTCAGGACACCTACACCAGGAGATGCCGGACTAGAGCAGCGCAGATACTGAAGGACCCGTCCCATCCAGGCAACAAACTGTTCCAACTTCTGCAATCTGGTAGAAGGTTCCGCATCTTCCGGGCAAGGACAGAGAGACTCAAGAGGAGCTTCTATCCCCAAGCCATCCGTGCCCTAAACACACACACCCGCCCTCTCACATCATCTATAATTGACTGAGACAGGACTCTCTTCCAGACACTCTAAACCAAGGCACAATGTACATTTCAATTCCTTTAATTTTAAATATGTTTATATTGTCTATCCTGTAAAATAGTCAGATGTCTATTTATATTAATGTACAGAATTCACCTGCTTGCTGCTACTACTGCACATTCACCCAGTGTATATAGTGTGTGTGTGTGTGTGTGTGTGTGTGTGTGTGTGCCTGCGTGTGTGCGTGTGTGCTTGCACGTGTGTATGTATATAATGTTCCTCCTCTACACCCCCCCCCCCAATTTTTGCACATGTCGAGGAGCGTGTCAGGCTACATTTCACTGTGTGTTATACTTGTATAACTATGCATGTGACAAATAAAGAACCTTGAACCTATTAAACCTCACTCTGTCATGAAACACGGGCAGAAAAGATCCAAGTGAAGGCTCATGGGAAGACTGAAGTAAGCCCAAGGCAAGTAAGTATTATAGCTTGTGTAGATCCAGAATAAATAAATATAAAATTTCAGGGAAACACACCTGGCACAAATGAAGCTGGGACACAGTGTGACTCAATAAGGCACTAAGCCAAACTGGAGGCTTTATATAATAAGATTCAAAGGACTACCAAAATCAAACAGGAAGTGTTTAACAGAGAATGACTAATGGAAACAGACACTTGGCAAGATACAAACAGATTCTGCGAAGGATAGAATAAAGACAAAGGATCAAAACATAAATAAATAACTATACAGAAAACCAGATTACAAGGTAGCAAGAACAAAAAAATCAAGACAAGAGGTACCTGAAGGTTATATCCAAAAACTGGAACTGGTAACTAAAACTCAAAATACAAAAAAATATACAAGAAGAAGAAAGGGTAATCAATGAATAAACTAGGAACCAAACAGAAAATACTAGACCATCATAAATTTAACCGTTCAAAACTCAAAACTCTGGATCTAGGATCGTGACGACATAATCCCGCAAGGTTTAATTTCCAGGCTGTCCAAAAAATTAGACGCAGCCGAAGTTTAATACAAGTCTAGATATTGTGTACCAGTTAATGGATTGGGCTGTCGGTGACATAAAGTGAGAGGAAAGGTTTGATAAAAAGAATATGATGATGAAGAAACTAGCTTTTCCACACGGATGGGTAACAATATTTAAACCACCTGCCTAATACTGAGATGGTGTCCCTCTTCCCGCCAAAGCTTTGCTCTATTGGGGGAAGGTGAGATGCACGGTTTTCCACTTGGAGTCCAATGAAATTAGAAAGTGTTGTTGCAACAAAGGTGTTGTCTTTGCTCTGCACTAATGTTTACTTGGGTGGTGCATGTCGCCTAAACATGAATCCTAGAACCTAAGGATTCCCACTAGGACACTGGCATTGTAACACAGTTATAAATATTATACACATCACCTGTCAGTGGTTTTAATTTGGTGGCTGATAAGTTTATCTTTCACATACACTGAGATTCTTTGGTGAAGGTAAGTCCTTTACGTGGTTGTGGCAGGACCACAGCCTTCATCCACTGATCCAAATGGTTGGAGGCTGCTCATTAATATAGATGGGGTTTTTATAGGAATGGCTGTTATGTTAAATTATTTAGCGGGTTCAGGGAGACATATGGGCTAGCCCCTTCAGTAGCACAGCCAACTGAACACGTAAATACCTACTGTGGGGCAGGTGAATAAGAGGAACGAGCAAAGAATCTGGTGTATATGAGAAGAGGAATGGCATAGAGCCTTGACAGTCCTAAATCAAAAGCTGTAATAGTGTCACTGGGATAGCAGCAACCACATAAACAAACACGCACACAAGTGTTGTTACAGTTGCAAATTGAAGAAGACTTATTTATGTAAATGCACATGTGATGCTTGCATATTATTGCATGATTCAGTGTGTGTCTGTTGCCAAATAAAATTGTATGTACACCATCATTTCTGCATTGTTTTTTTTTTTTTAACTTTAGCATTGGTAATATTTTGTCCATTCAAAAATAAAGTAAAGTGGGAAACAAAATATCCTTAAAAGTTGTGCGCTATGATTTCAAAACAAGGTTTCAGGTTTGTTAATGTAGGAGATACAATAGTTGAGCAATAATGCAAACATGCTACAGTGCGTCAGAGTGCCAGCTGTTGACAATGTTAATTATAAATAAGAAAGTTAAAAAAAAAAAAAAAAAAAAAAAAAAAAAAGAGAGACTCAGATAAAGTATTTAACAGTTAGCTTCATTAAGGAAATGCCCAAACTTAACAGTGTAAATGTCCTTCCTCTTTTATGTTGCTTTATTTTAACTAATGGCTTAAAGTGGTTAGGGGAAACTGAAACAGTATTACGATGAGACTTACAAAGAATGTGGGGCAGGTGTAAAGGAGGATGACAGTGAAGTTTATTTCACCTATTAGCAAGCCTGGAACTTTGGAGAAATGTATCATAGGGTTTATTTTTGTGATATTTCGGATAGTAAATGATTATTAAAACCTCTTATACATTTTCCATGTATTTTTAGTTCCACTCTTGATATATTTTCAACTGTGACAGACAGAGGAGATTTTTAATGGCTGCATAAACTTGCACACGTTTTTCTCTGCAGTTTTAAAGGGGAAGCCAAGTGTGTTGCTGATTGCATATTTATCTTTTCTCAACTGGGTTCCATTATGCTGTCATGCAGTTTATGATTATTTGAGGTCCAAGAAAATGCTGCTATGATGCATAATGAGTTTCTTCCCAGGTGGTTTAAATGTTTGCAGTAGATATGAGCTTGTTTGAATTTCAATGATCAGATATCAGAGTAGAGACTTCCTCAACCTGATTGTTTGATGGAGCATGACCATAAACTCAACTTCTCAGGAATAAACACAGTAAAGTTGCTCTACACAAATAATGTATTCTAAAATCCTACGTGTCATCTTAAGATGTACAAGCCCTTTAAACATTCATAAAGCCACACACCAATGCTCATGTTCAAACAAACTTTTCAACCAGTTCTTCATGACAGGGGGCTTTTAGGATATGCATGAACCGTACAACGAATTTCCTGAAGCTGAATCCCTAATCTATGTGAATGTTATTGAGGTGTTACTGCTGTTGAGCAAAAACATTCATGTTGGGCTACAGTAACTGTCTTATCAACACACATTGCATAATTGTTGAGCTTCTCCACTTTATGTTACACGGTGGTTAGAAGTATAGCATGGTATTTTTAAATTGGAGGTTGCTGATCTAGCTGTTTATTGTCACACACATATATGTCCCTCGGGATGAATAAAGTATTCTGATTCTGATATGTGCCTGCTGGTGCATGTGAGAATTTAACAGTGATTGCCTGTTATTCTTATCCTCAGCAGATAAATTTGTTATTGCATAAAGTAATTATTACTGATACTGATCTAACTTATTTGCACAAGAATTAGGCACTGGAAAAATATATTTGGTTGTTTGATGGAATTTTTCAGTAATGAATCATGAGTTAATAAGAAATGTGCCAGGAACAGATCACAATTTTAATTTGTGCCTTGAATAGAATTCTGCTGGAAATCTGTCTGGAACTGGAGCCTTTTCATTGGGTGTGCTTTTCAGGGCTTTCTGGAGTTCCCTTGACGTCAGCAGTAAATCCAGGGCCACTGGTTGACATTCTTATATTTTTGGAAGGGTTATGTTATCAAGAAACGGATCAATTTAGTCTTTTATATGGGTTTATCTGTGGTAAATATTAAGTTTTGTAAAAGTCCCTGAAAGTGGTGTTTTTTTTCTTTAAGGATCATATTTTGTATTTTGTATGTCTTTAACAGCACATATAGTAGTTTTTTCTTTATTAATTTTAACTGGTTAGCTACAAATCAATCTGATTTGTTATCATGTTCAAAATTTTGCACGCAAAGTCTTTGTACTAAGAATTACATTTAATTCTAGTTGTGCTTGATGTATTTTGCTCAGCATTTTCTGTTCCTCAGAGGACGCATAGGGTTCTCCTAAGGATGTAATGGATTTCCTCTAATTTCTGAATAGGTTTGTTGTTATGTGATGAAAATGAAATTATTTTACCTCCCATCACAGTTTTACCTTTCCTCCCAGATTCTGATGTTCCAGGCAGGTCATTACAGTCTAAATATAAAACCCATTATTTTTTTTAACAAATATTTAATAAAAATCTTCATCTTTAAGCTATGATGTATTAAATTTCCAGTTTTTACTTAGGAAATGACCTTCTTATTTATTAGAATTAAAGACACAGGAGCATGATCGCTAACAGCTATAGGTTGTATCTCAGTGTATGAAATGTCACTCAGCAGGGAGCTGCTGACAAGGAAATGATCCAGACAGAGTAAGAGTGATGGACATGTGAGAAGTAAGTATGTTTCCTGCATTTGGGGTGAAGAGATCGCCATGTGTTGCAAAATCTGCCAATTGTGCTGAGTTCCAGCTGCACTGAGCCTGTCCATTTCTTCATTTAGTCCAAAGTTGAGGTCGCCCCCAAGAACAAGTGAGCAATCTAGGTGTTCCTACAGTGCGGTAAAAAAAAAAGCGTTTAAGAATGAGGTGTCAACAACATTTGGGCCATATACACTCACAACTTTGTTACGTATATATAGTTTAATTATTAGAAATCTACCCTCTAACATTTTTATATATTAAAATTGCTACTCCCAGAGTTATAGCAGGCTGAGAACACATTAAGAAACTCAGGTGTTTTAAGTTCATCTGTAACTGTGGGGGCCCTTTGAGACTCTTGTAGTAAGACGTCTGCCTGTAGATTTTTAAGCTGGTTAAAAGTCTTTAACCTCTTCTCTCTGGAGCCAGCTCCACTCACATTCCTTGGGATAAACTTTAGTGTGTCCATAGTTGTGTCTGTCAAGCGTAGAAAGTGTGGTGAGATATGCCATAAAAGTGCAATACATAGACCCGAGTGGTGCTTGCACTCAAAAAAATGAATGAGGTGGATTGTTCAGTGTATATTAATTATTTATTTTCATTTTACTTAAAATATATGTTTTTGTTAAGTTAACATATGTTTTTCTAATCAAGTCTACGTAATTGTGTCTATTATTCAACGTACATAATACTAATGTGTTACTTGATCGCATAACATTTAAGTTAAGTCAATGAGGATCGATATACCTTGTATATCCACAAGGTGGCAGTAATGCAAAAACAGTTGTAATGAAACCGCGCAGAACAAGAAGGTTTCACGGCTTGTGCCTGCTCATGCGCAAGACTTCAAATTTAACTGAAAAAGGCTGTTTTGGCGCCAAGCTGCTGTTTCTTTGAGAGGTAAGACCACTTTTTTCTTTGACTATGTTGTGTAGTATCTATATGTCCAGCATGGTTATATTTTGCGTTTGTCTTACAAGACATGTTATATCGTTTGCGTGTGCTTGTTTTACATTAGTTTTACTGGGTCCTGGGCATGCTTATTTTGTGGACTGTGTAAGAAACATTTTTATTGTTTTTTGTTTTATTAAGGGATTAGCTACAGGGGTTCATGGGGTTATTCTTTCAAGGGGTTATTTTTCCATTTGCTTTCTTGGGATTCCTTTTCTGTAATCCGAGAGTCGGAAATATCGAATAGGATAGCAAGGATAGCATAAAGTGACATTTAAAATCCAAAAAGTCAAGGGCGAAAGCCACTGTGACACCATTGTTCTGCTCTATCAGTAATCTGTATTATGTAAAAATGGTCTGTAAATACAGCATGTTTCCTAGCGGAGTTATACATATCAATGTAGTTATAAATTACAGTTTGTGAAAGTACACACTTAATTTTTTTTAATAAAATTATTCAAGACATATGAGTGGACAGACAATGGAGGTCGACAGACCTGGTGATAATTGCTTCTATAGAAAGTTAGCACATGGCAGTGTCAATCTCTTGCTTTTCTTCTGAGTAGTATTTTATTTAGTTGTAATTCAAACAATAATTTGCTTCTTGAAATTAAGGAATTAATTATTTTTTTTCTTTCTAAATCTCAGATCCTGCCTTTACCTGCTCCCTCCTATACTGATGTGGTGTATGTGGTACTGCTGAGCTTGTATGTGGTATGTGAACTGTTATACTTTTAAAAACAAAACTGTTTTATAAGTTAAGTTTTCTTTTGTGACCCATCCCATGCCCCTGTTATTTCGTCTCCACATCTGAACCATGGTAAAGGTTGCAGTTCAAGGGCCTGAGGCATGAAATTCTTTTCAGATCAGCTGTGATCAATATTTTTTGGAACTTGATAAATAACAATAAAAGCTGTAATGGCTCCATTAGCATTTTGTGTAAATGTTTGTGTTAAAATTATAGCTTTAATGAGGTCTTTCTACATTAGTTTTAGTTTGTATATGTGTACATATAGTATGTATATTTACAGTACAGTATGTTGTGTTTGTTGACATATTTTCAGGTGGAAGCAGAATATGTGAGGATTACTACTGCTGCACATGTTCCAAGGCTTTTTACACAACTTGACCAATACACTGACCAGCTCATAAAAGTCTTCAAGAAAAAAGGAGGCGTTGCAGGGAAGAAAATTAGACAAACTTTGGCCCCAGCCACACAGGTGCGTTATTCTGTTGGTAGCAAAATATTATGGCTAATAAGATCATTTTCAAATTTAAACAGCTAGTGTATGGTAGCTGCACAGTGCACTTACATTTATATTAAGCAAGACAAAGTTTGGTACTCAAAACGTTGGAAAATTTAAATTACCTAAACATATGTAAAATCTGATCCCTTGATTTAGGTTAAACCAGAAGTGAATGTTTTTATGTTATGTTTTGAATGCAAAAAAGATGATGTATTAGTTTGTCTTTACCTCCATTATGGACATATATAATGTGGTGGAAACCCTGCCCAACAGGTTAACTATTCATGTCCATGTGATGATTAGTTGGTCTTGTGTACATGTCTATCTGTGCAGTGGCTATGTCATTCATTTTGCGTATAATGTGAGTTTCTGTCATCCTAAAGTATTTCTGTTTTCTCTTCCTGTATCTCTGCCACTCTCTACAGAAGGAAACCATTGAAAAGGGGAGGGAGTGTGTCCTCAGGGCACGACCTTTTTACCTGAATGAAGACTCAAGCATCCTCTTCAAAGAATAATTGGTTGGTAATTTTAGTTTAGTTTTTTATCTGTATTAAACCAAATTTTGAATAACTAATGTTGTTGCATGTTGTAATGTTGTTGTTGTTGTAATTTGCATGGAACCTGTTTAAATGTTTTGGGAAATCTTCTTGTATACCCAAACTATTTATATTTATCGTTGAATCTGTAGTCTGAAATAGTGGCGCACTGGGGTGCATGTTCCTAATATTGTGTTTACGTCATTAAAGGGTAGCTTTGGCCCTTTTTCTTTCTTTTTTTTAAAACTGGATGCCATTTTTCTATGTTTTTGTGTCTAAGCTACAGCTGTTCAGAGGGAGCTGGAACAAATTACCCTTGCTATCTTTACCATCGAAAGAGCTGATGCCAGCACTCCTCCAGCCGATGTGGGTATAACCATCTAGTGTGTCCTGCATGACCTGGAAGACCTGGCCTCTGCATGTGCACTCTTAATGGGTGGGATATATGCACTGAATCTCAGTTAACCTCAAGACTGAAAGCTAAGAGACAATCAAAAGTATTGAGATTTAAAGGATTTAATTGAGAGATGATACTGCACCAGAAATGTTGAAGGGTGGTGTGTATATTAGCGTTCAAGGCATATTGTTATGAGGTGGAAATATGTTCATATTCAGTTTGTGTTACGTTGTGTGCATTGTAAAGGTAATTGCAATACATACTAAAATTAAGGGTAAGTTAGGAGGTTGATCTGATATCCTCGTGTTGGTGTTGTTCCCAGATCATCATACTAAATGTTGTTCCAGGATCAACATTGCAAGTGACCAATCAGAATGTTGTGACGTCATACTTTTGCGACTTCGGGAAAAACCGGCGTAAAACAAAAAACTGTACTTAAGCTGCGTGAAACCGCCTCTGTCCGCTGATCAACTGACCCTAACCCTAACCCTTTAATAAACAGTAAGCAGAATTGATATTGTCCTTGCAACATTGGAATTTCATAAATGCACAAATGGCTTGGAATAGAATAACGTCACAACAATGTGATTGGTCACTTGCAATGTTGAACCTGGAACAACATTTTCATGATGGTCTGGGAACAACACCAACACGAGGATATCAGATCATCCAAGTTGGGAATGCAGGATGAATGTATATTTTGTGGACTTTTAAAGACGAACAATTGTTTCCATGTTAAAATGTTTACATCTGAAGTTTTTTGCCCAAACACTGGTAAAATAAATGTTGACAGTGGCAAGTGTTAAATGGTTACTGCTGTGCTGTTGCAAAAAAACTGAACGCTGACAAGCTGTTTTATTGTTAGACCATAATGTTGGCATGTTTTGTTAAAGTTTTATTTGGGATGGTGATGTAATTTTCTTTGATTGCTAATATCAGTGGACTATTTATTATTATTATTATTATTATTATTGTTGTTGTTACATAATTTTTTTTTTTTTTTAAATTGTGGCTGTTGAGGTGGACACTTCACTTTGCATTGTTAAAGGAAAACACTTCATTGGCATTGTGTTACTGGACTGACCCTAAGCAATCATTGCAAATAGCAACTTTGCTATCCATTTTAGACACTAAAAGAAAAAAAACACTCACAGACCTTACTAGCATCACATGTGCATAACTCAAGTGTCATCTTATCAATGTGTTATGTGATCTTCAATGCGTTTTTTTTTTTTCTTCTATTTCTGGTAGATACAGACATTTAATTTAAAGTCTTGATGTTGCATCTGTCTACATACTGTTAATTACTAACCCTAATGAGCTGTTGTGTTTTATTTTGGACTGGGTTTACACAAATGCTCACTGAATGTGTTGGCAATAAAATAAATTTTAAAAAATAAGTTGGATGTACTTAATTCATTTGTGTGGAACCTGTTGACAAAATAGATTTATGTAAAACTAATTAATAAAGCACAAGGTGGCTGAAAATATAATATTTGAATTAATCTAACTTAAATTTAACATTTTACTGCCACAAATAAGAAATGTGTTGAAGTAACTAAACTATCTAACCTGAAAATATATCATCTATGTTCATACAACATAACTTGATTTAGTTAGTCTTAAATATGTCTTGTTAATCTTAAGTAGTTTTTTTTAAATTAGATGAACTAAAGATTTTTGCTTTAAACTAACATAATTCAATTTCGTGGAACCTGTTGACAAAATAATTTTAATTAAAGTCAACGTTTCATTTTTTTGAGTGTGGTGTCTGATTATATGTGTGCACATTAACTTAAATGAGCAAATGGATGTGCTGACAGTGAGAGTATCACATCTGTGAATGATCATGCTGTGCAGGTGAAATAATCATTATGTAAAGATTGAAAGGAAAACTCATTGAGAACAAAAGAGTAACCCATAATCTTAGAGAAAAGTTGCCTGTGACGACCCACTGCGCAAAGTCATGGCAGAGTGACGCTCTTTAGGAGTCATTTTTGGACGTACAGTTTTGGTCTACTGATGGGTTGTTTTGTAACACCTACTGAACTTCTACAGTTGACGTCCATAGGACCTCCGTGTAAGGGCTATTTATAGTCCAAATGTAGTTGTTGTGGATGTCTTTTCAATGTCAAACTTTTTAGACATTGTTTTTATAACGCTTCTAGTCGCATCTTTCTAGAGGGTGGAGGAATGCTGAGTGATCAGCGGACCTTTCCAAATGGTGCAAGCTCTTGAGCTAAAACAAAAGTGAGCAGCCGCGTGATGGATTTCGGAGCAGCAGTGTCCTCAGCTTCTCACAGTCAGTTTGCAAAATGTGTGCATCGACAAAGACTGTTGAGCAGATAGTCCAGTTCATGCATACTGACTTACACAAACTTGTACTTTCCATCCAAACTTCTCTCAGAGCAGGCTAACGATCACAACCACATTCACTTCCTCCTACAAAGACACCAACCTCACTAAAATAAAATTGAACTATATATAATTGAAATGTTCTTTTAAACTTGTTATACACATTGTACTCTTTTCTAAATACTTTAACCATTTTACATTTTAACATTGATTTCAACTTTTTTAATATTTCAAACAATTTAATAAATGACAGTTTTAACCTGGTTACAAACAAATAAGTTAATTAAAATAAATAAACTAGGAAAATCTAAAATAAAATTAAAAAAACAACGTGCTGAATAAATCATTAGGTTAACACATAATAAAAAGTGTTTGTTTATAAATAATCTGTATTCATATGTATCATGTTGATAATAACAATGCTAATATTGTTAAATTAAAAAAGGCATTTATTAATCTAGTGAATTCCCTGCAGCTGTAATGGACGTCCACAAAATTACTATTGAAGGTTTGAAAGTGAGGTAATTTGCCAGGAAGATCAAACAATTCAAGAGCTTGATAGTTATCATTCATAGTCATTTGGAAGCAGAACTCTATCACAGGTCCCTAAGGAAAAAATAGTATTCTCCAACTGGTGATGTGTGGTCGCTGTAGCTTGCTGGCAGTCGCTGTGAAATTGATTGCTAAAGCCGCAGTGACACATGCCTAGAGACTGATCAGTGATAGGCTGGTTGGCCGTGGCATCTGTTGTGACGCTTACACCTTTAATGAAGACTCACAAGTGGTAGCTTTATTTTGATACCAAGATGGTTAATACAGAATTTTTAATTGGAGTGAAATATTAAATTTATTTTTGGAATGCAATTTCCACGCAGGAATCTCAAAAAGAACCCTGGGGGTTTAGATGCCGAGGTAGCTATGTCACTAGTTTCTTCTAGATATTGTGTTAATTATGAATTGGTGCTAATGGTAGAATAATATTTCTTCAGGAGGCTGCCATTTGCAGTTTTAAATAAAAATGATCAGCTAAAGTCAATCATTGTCAACCTAAGGTCTTTTAAATTTTGTTAAAACTTACACTGCTTTCATATTGTTCAGGCAACAATCACTCAGAAGAAATTAGAATCAAACAAATTCATAATTTCATAGTAATTACTACTACTTTCTCTGAGTCAGGTCACGGGAGGTCCAAATTAAATTGCTGCCACAGGCTTTCAGTAATGGGGCACACATGTGTATAGGCTGTCATGATTTATTGTACTACACAAGAAATTTCCCCCCTTCCAGTCTTCTGTCTTATTTTTTTCCTTTTTAAAGAGCTTTGCTAAATAATTGTGTATGTGGCATAAACATTTCAGTGATTTGATAAAAGAAATATAATGAAAGAAATAAAAATAACACCATTTTTTTCTTAACATTCAATGCAGAGTTGCAACATTATTTTTATGGATCAAAATATGTTATATATTATTCATGTCATGAAAGAATGCAGGCTTGATCCCCTTTGTCATTTAAAACTTGCTGCCTTCCATCTTCATCATTTACACTAAACCCTTGTGCAGTGATGGGAAGTAAAAAAGTACAAATACTTGTACTTTTACTCCCTGCATTTTTACACTAATATCTATTCCTTTGTTTGTTTTGTTTGTTTTTAAGTGCAGGTGTTCCAATTTGTGGTCATGGTACTCCACCCTCAGTGAGCATATAGGGAGTAAAGACTTTTAGGTGGCATTTAATTTCAAATGCAAGGTTTCTTATAGCTCAACAACTATCATCAAACATTCAGAGTGTTTGTCTGCAGCTTTCCCACACATTGTCTGTTAGCTAAACATTCAGCTGCTGTATTTCCCAGGGAGAGAAATGAGTGAGAGTTAACTTTACTCAGAGATAGAGAAAGATTAAAAAAAAAAAAAAAAAAAAAAAAAAGACAGTTCAGGAGAGGAAGAAGAGAGGTTTCATTTAAAGGTAAGGACTGCTTAGTAGTATTTGATGAACTGAGATTTAAAGTTTACATGTAAGTTCTCATTTTTTTTAAATTGAATATTGGATCTTTTTCTACGTTCATGTTCCACACAATTAATTCAAGTACATTTAATAGAATCAGAATTTAGACTGACTGAAATAAGGTTTTATCCCCATGTACTAATGTAGTTTTATTGCACTAATATAGGACAATGTTCACTTAGCTTCTTCCAAAAATACCTGGTCAAGACATCCTCAAAAGAGGTCCTTACTTTGAGCACATTTCAGAGACTGTATCTTTTCATTTACCACAGTATTTCTTTAACATAAGTACATCTACTTAAGTACAGAATATTTGTACTTTTGCCACCTCTGTCCTTGTGTAATGCCTGCATTAGCTCACAGAAACTGCATCAGTCACACAGAGTCCAACACATAGGCAACACCACATATAGCTATTTGGACACCCTGAAAATATTTGAGCAAAAATAAGCTACTATCAACTTTCTGACCACAAATGTAAACAAATAACAATAAAAAAAAAAGTTGATGTCATTCCTCCAGCACTGCACCACAGGGTCTACACTTACTGCATCTTATACATTTGTGTCTCCAGCACATTTAGAAAGAAACAAGCACCTCAGCAATATTTAACGCTTTTCTCTTGGGTACAAAATGAAATACCCACTCACTGGTTAGAGCAGCCAAGTGGAAATATTAACGTGATATTTCAAATGAGAAACACCTTTTTATTTTCAGCATGTATTCCCCCAGTGGTCTCATGAGCAGTAGCCTATTCATTAATTTGAATACTGGAAATGTTAAAGCAGTTATAATATTGTTAATGGGGAAATATTCAAATGACTTGGCTTTTCTTAATTATTTGGATGAAATAAGCATTAGAAATGGGGGGGAAAAAAAAAAACCAATTACAAATCTCTGCATCCTCTGTGAGTAGCATAAATGGTTGATAGCTAGGGATAACAGAGGTATAGAAATTATGCAGCAGTGCCGGATAATTTGAAAGCCATCATCTTACTTACAACAAACAGGTTTGACCAGCCCACAACCCCCCCACCCTCACCCTCACCTTCACTACAGAGTCCTCTCCCCACTCTCCTGCCTCCCTCGCTTCCCCCCCCTTCCTGACACCATGACACCCCCCTCCTCCAATCCCTCTCTCAGCAGCAAGACATCTCCCCCCCTCCCCTCCTCCCAAACATCTCCCAGTGTCACAGTGGATCAGGTCAGGAGGCAACTGAGGAAGCTTCGCCCCAGAAAGGCAGCAGGCCCAGACAAGGTGTGTCCTAGGATGCTTAAGGCGTGTGCTGCTGAACTTGGGGAGCCGCTACAACGAGTCTTCAACCTCAGTCTGCGACTGGGGAGAGTGCCCGCCCTATGGAAGACATCCTGCATCGTCCCCAAAAAGAACCGGCCCAATGAGCTGAATGACTTCCGACCGGTGGCACTGACGTCACATCTTATGAAGACTCTAGAGCGGCTCTTCCTCAACCTCCTCCGACCACAGGTACAACATGCCCAGGACCCACTACAGTTTGCATACAAGGTGGGTGTCGGAGTGGAGGATGCCATCCTGTACCTCCTACACAGAGCCCACTCACACCTGGATGGGGGAAAAGGCACGGTCAGGATCCTGTTTCTTGACTTTTCCAGTGCCTTTAATACCATCCGGCCCTGTATGCTTCAGGAAAAACTGAACAGGATGGAGGTGGACCCCTGCCTGGTGGCTTGGATCTCCGACTACCTCACCGACAGACCACAGTACGTCAGGCTGAAGGACATCACGTCTGACACAGTGGTCAGCAGCACAGGAGCACCACAGGGAACTGTGCTGTCCCCTCTTCTCTTCACCCTGTACACCTCTGACTTCTGCTACAACTCTGAATTATGCCACATTCAGAAGTTTGCAGATGACACGGCCATCATGGGGTGTATCTGGGATGATCAGGAAGAGGAGTACAGAAGTCTGGTGAGGAACTTTGTCGCATGGAGTCACACAAACCACCTGCAACTCAACACCTCAAAGACTAAGGAACTGGTTGTGGACTTCGGGAGGTCCAGAGAAGGTCCACTGCCAGTTCAGATAGAGGGGGAGGAGGTGGAGGTGGTCAACAAGTACCTCGGGCTGTGGATGGACAATAAACTGGACTGGTCATGCAACACAGAGCACCTGTATAAAAAAGCCCAAAGCCGACTGTACTTCCTCAGGAGGCTGAGGTCTTTTAACATCTGCAGGAAGCTCCTGAGGATGTTTTACCAGTCAGTGGTTGCTGGAGTACTTTTCTATGCTGTGGTGTGCTGGGGGAGCAGCACAGCAAAGAGGGACTCATCCAGGCTGGAGAAACTGATCAGGAGGGCTAGCTCTGTGGTCGGCATGAAGCTGGACACTCTGGTGACAGTGGCAGAGAAAAGGACATTAAAGAAACTGATGGACATTATGGACAATGCTGGGCATCCTCTGCACACGGCCATAAACAACTAGAAGAGTCTGTTCAGTGACAGGTTGCTTCTCCCCAAGACAAGAACTAACAGACTTAAAAACTCCTTTGTCCCACACGCCATCAAACTGTTTAACTCCTCTCTGGAGGGGGGGGGGGGGGGGGACAGGTGGACAAAGGAGGGGGGAACAACTAAGCTGTAGTGCCTCTTCACCTCACTGTACAATACCTTGTGCAATACTTTTTGTAAATAGTCAACAGTGCAATAGACTCAATACTTGAAATGTGCAATTCACTTGTATTTTTATTTTTTATTCCTATTTATTCTATTTATCCCCTTTGTATATTTTATTTATATTTGTCTCTGTATTTATATGTGTGTGTGTGTGTGTGTGTGTGTGTGTGTGTGTGTATATATATATATATATATAACAGTTCTGTAACTGTAACTTTGGTCGTTGCTGTGCTTTTTTTGGAAGTCGAATTTCCCAGAGGAACCCACCCGAGGGATTAATAAAGTTCTATCTTATCTTATCTTATCTTATCTTAAACAAACGGGTAACACTTAAAATTAACTTAAAATTATATCTTTAAAATACTTTCTTCTTGCCTACGGTATACACTACTCTACAGAAGTCTCAAAACACTGCTTACTTCTTTATGTTTTGCTTCCAAGGACTCAGACTTTCTGTTAATGTTTAAAGTAGTCTTGAACAATAGTTCCCCAGCCTGTAGTTATTTGAACATTTTTCACAAGCTTTCAGTCTTGGCCTTTCTCAGTTCAGTTCAGTTCTCAGGGAGTTTTTCCTTCCCACTGTCGCCAAAGTGCTTGCACATAGGGGGTTATATGATTGTTGGGTTTTTTTCTGTATGTATTATTGTAGTCAGACTTTGATCGCTTGGAGAAAGGTTCCGTCAATTAACAGTTTGTGCAACTGCCTTGTGATTAGAAAGTGATTATCCACAGGTTGTTAGTGTTGGATTTACAACCTCTGTCCTATTTTTTACTATATTGTGACTGAACCATAAGTAGGCATTCATTTAATCTACAAGACAACAGAATACTCATAAAAATAATTTTAAATGTTGCTTTCTTTGCTAAGGAAATGCTCACTAAGAAGACACACCAACAACTTGTTAACAAAACAATCTTTTTATTAGAAATATCTTGTATAAAAATGAACATGCTCTACACAGCTTTTTTTAATTTTTATAGATAGTTCATAAATATCCAGGCACTGTAACTGTTTTTTTCTCTTTTTTTTTAATAATTTGGTACATAAAGCAGACATGATCAATCAATTTTAATAACATACATTAACTTGCCATTTAATTTCAGTCAGCAATTACATATTCTATTTTGTAACACAGACAGTGTTTTAGAAAAATAAAAGTAGGTGGGGAGGGGGGTCGTGGCAAAAAAGCAGTAAAATGATCATATTCACAAACACAAACAATCCCACAAACAATACTTTATCAAATGAGAAAACAACATTTGCGCAACACCTTAGACTCGTTGAAGCTGAGAGCTGAGAGAATCATTGATCAAAAAGCAAAATATTTGTAAGTTATAATCCTCTGCAGTAGTCTGGACTTTATGCCTTTCTCTCCAATTTTACCACACGACTTTCTTATGGGTTTTGACATGCAACATACAATTTTTGCATTACTGAGGATAACATTTAATGAGACAAAAAATCCAGAAAATACTGTTATTAGTAATATTTTAGAGAATGGAAACAGTAATGGTGTTTACACATTTTAAATTGTACACTGAATTCATCCGTAATAATGTTTAAACTGAACAACTGAAAGGTAATACTGGCAACACAAACATGATGAAAGAACCATGGAACATTTAGCAGAAGTAGTTTAATGGATATGAGGCACAGAATGAAGGCAGTGGCCCTTATTTATCAAGCAAGTATTCATACCTTTGATTTTTTTTTTTTTTTATGTTCAGTACTGTGAAAACCAATTAATTAGTAGGCATGGAGCAGTGATGTATCACTGTAGAGATTTAAAGCGGTACTTAGAAACTCTTGATCACTAGGGGGCAGAAATACTTCAAAGTAAACCTGAGAAACTACCGGCTGGTTAACATTTAAACAAACAATTCTTTTTGCACATCCTTTATACACAAACAAAGAAGTGTATCCTGCTGGTGTCATGTTTATGGCCTTTTGTCTATATTTGGGTTTCCAGCAATTTCTGTGGAAAGAAAAATAGGTGGGTCTTGTTAAACACAAAGTCAAATTGTTTGCTGGAAGCAAGAAATAATTAAGATAGCTGCCAAGTGGAAGGTGAACTTGCTACTACTTAGTACAGCATGGCTGTATCTTTTATTGATATATATAAAAATCAGACAATGGATTGAATGTTAATTTAAATTGTTACAGTATATGTTGAAACAATATATCATATTGCTAATTATGTTTGAACTTTTTGACCAGTTGTCTGAACTAAGTCAATACCTTTTCAAAATTGGTATTAACGCCGGCTAGCTACTTGAGCCTTGTTTTAAATCAAAAAAATTATTTTAAAAATATATTTTATCATTTCCACTTCAGTGCATTTCTTCTGTCCCATTTATCATATGTTGTCAGGCTTTAATAACAATATGTCTGGCATGACAACAGCTTGTTGTTGTCTTTTTTTTCTTTAAAAATCTACTATATCACAATACCCTGCATTAAGGTACAGAGTATACAGTCTTTATTACAAGTCTTACAATCTTATTGAATTTTAATCAAAACTCTTTTAGGCTAAATTTGTCAATTACTTTCAACGCTACAAGTGAAATTTTGACAGTCTTTCAAAAGGCTTCAATAGGTGCATGATAAATAAGAGCCCCTCAATCTCAGATGTTTACAGTCAAGTGTCCAAGTCCTGACTGACATTTATGGAATGTGATGTCAACCATAGAGCTATTGCATGGCAATTTGTGTTTGGTTTGTTTGACTTATTTTCGTTCAGCAGAGGGATACCCCAAAAATGACATCTCCACTGTGAATGACCACGATGACAAATGTTGCATTCCATAGACGTTGACAACACAGCACAGTACACGTGATGCTCCCATAAGCATGCTCTGGGACTGTACACTAGGATTGCCAAAACGGTGGTGTCCTCATTATTATGAAACAGTAAAAAAAAAAAACTACTGGGGAGACCCACTGCCTTATTTTCATGTGTTTCAGATATATTTAGTTCATGTAGGAATACTGAGTGTACTGTCGTAAGGCATGTACAGTCTGAAGAGTACTGCAGCTTTCAACTCCAAATACACCTGTAACCAAAAATAACTACTACATTTTTTTTACACCACTTCATTTCGTCAGCTGCATTTGATAAAAACAGAATACTTTCCCCTGTTTTTACTGAAATGAGACAAACAATTCAGTATCAGAGAGAACTGAACTTGTGCTCTATACACTTCAGAAAAAATAAATAAAAATCTGTAGGCTCCAGGTGGTTCATTCAGCCTGCATCTGGAAACGTCACTGATCAATGCTCAGGGTGGGAAGAGGAAAATTAACTGCCCAAGCTCCCTTACATCTCTTCTCTCCCTCCTACAAGCTACTAATTTATCATAAAATTTGCATCCAAGCCTTTACATGATTCCATAAAAAAAATATGACATCCTTTGGAGTGACAAATTCCCATCTTTCCACCCCAATCCTCTGATGTAGCAGCTTGAAAGTTCTCCAGTGTATCCCCAATATGCCCCCACAATCAGGTGATTTCTCCTCAGGCAGGCCTTTTCTCCTCTTCCACGGCTCATCTCGGTCTTAGATGGCATGGTTACTGTAGCTTATGTATGTCTGCTTTGAGGCCAACACTGTAGTAATAGGGAAGAAGAAAGAAGGGTTAAAAATGCAATGGGTGAGATTCAAATAGGCAATCATAGTGTTGGAATTCTGATTTTTGTAAAGTTCTCCTTATGAACGACTCAAGTAAACAAGCACAAGTGAAACTAATTTTAATAGCTTGATGCTAATGTTAAATTATCTTAATGTCTCGCATGCTCACGTCTAAGATACAAAATAAACTGTTAGTGATGTGTAAAATGCACAAATTCAACAACATCTGTAATCACAGCCCATCTAATAAAAGCTGCAACCAACATAAATATATATCATAAAAGTATGATAAAAGAGGAACAGCTTGTTTTTATCTAAAGAGCTGTCCGTTTCTTCTTTTTTGGATGGTAATAAATGTTCCCTTGTTTATGGAGGATGTGCTGGTTTCTAAAGAAGAGGTTCTGTTCATTTTCTTATGGCGTATATAACGTTTGGGCTCATTTATCCAAATGATTAGTTACTGTTAATCTTTTGATTTCTTTTTTTATTAAAATAATAATAGTTTGAAAATATTTAGTAAAATTACTTTTATATTAAAAAGTAATATCTGTTAAATGTAAAAGGAATCCTCATCTAAAATCCTTTAAACCTCCAAATGACATTATTAGATCTAGTCTAAAAATCCAAAAAATATATAATGTACATATGACGTGAAATGGAATTATCCTCACATTTTACAGGTATATTATTTATGTTTGGTAACAGTATTCATTTAATGTATTAATTTGTATTATCATTTCTTTTCACCACAAATACTGATCTTGGTTTAGGCAGGAAAACTGCTTTGTTAGAATTTGGGTTAAAATACTACAGCAGCTCTTTTTTTTTTTTTTCTTCAATGCTTTGTTGTTAGTTTGGCATGGGTGCCTTGAGGAGTCACGAAAACATCTGTGGTGCCAGTATAAAACCATCTTCCAACGCTGACAGTAAATAAAAATGTAACAATTCCTGCCTGTGTATACATACAGATGCATCATATTTACATGTTTTCCTCTTGTTTTCCCTTGAGATAAGTCTGTCTGGTAATATTGCAGACATTTTAAAAACATAGTATCATAAGATTTGACAGCAATGCAAAATTATTCAGAGTCACTTGAGTTTTGCACTCATATGTACCTGGTTCTACAGCATAGTAAAATCAGGAAAACTCTCTATTTTTTTAGATTATACTATTAAATTGCAATTCCAAAATACAAACTACTAAACTACCAAGCAGTTCACAGCAGTAGCATAAAATACGGGAGTAACCATTCAAATGCAAGTATTTTAGTGCATGCAACGACCTGTGGTTTCTATGTGCATCAAGCAAAGCATGCAGCAGTCAATGTATTACCATTCTTAACTGTGGTGTTTTACATGTAAAATACAATTAAGGCGATATGTGATCTGTCCCGGCCGTATAGCTTTTGCTATCAACGTTTGGTAATGGTTCTAATTATTCTTTTCATTGTTTGTGGAAATTTGTGAGCTGTGAATGAAGTACATAAGTCAGATGACCAGAGGGCAGACCACAGCAATCATAACAAACCCAAACCACTGGTCAAATGTGACTGTCATACATACAGTACCTATGAGTATGTGTGCAGTCATGCTTGTCTGCACACATATGTCTGTGCAAATGTGAGTGTATGTGTAATTTTTAAAAGTAAAACTGTCCTCAGCGAGCATGCTCTGTGGTGGTAATCACACTACCAATCTGCCAACAGCAGCCTTGGCTGATTGAATATGTCAGAAGGGATGAATCCAATCAGAAGACGGCTGAAAGCCAGAGTAGGGGCAAAAGTGCTGCAGAGGAGAGATGTGCAATGGTAAACGCTTCTGGTATATTTGTCAGGGCCATACTGGGTGGGTGAATGGGGGCGGTATTCTTGCCATTTCATCCAAAGCATATCTTCCAAGAAAAGCATTGATAAATGAACCTTATTTGAATATTTATATGCTGCGAGGCCAAGATAAAGAATAGATGGTCCAGAAAGAATTGGAGCTGGCAGACCCATCTGTCTTTTCCTGTTCACTCTTATTGTTGTTGTTGTCCCATTACCACAAATTCCTTCTTTTGTCAACAGGGAAACAAATTACAGGGGACACATGGCTATCGCTTGTCTCCTCTCCGGCAGAGGGTTGTCATCTTCTCACATTAACAGGCTTTACCATGCTGATTGGCCATTTTACAGCACCACACACCAATCTTGTTTATCCAAGTTAATATCCCTTGGTCCAGGGTGGATTTGTGACTGTGTGATTAATGCTTTATGTCAGTGCTTCCCAAACTTTTTCCAGCCACGTACCCCTTGAGACATGTCACCCTCAGCCGCATACCCCCTACTACGAACGACTCTTAATTAGTGTCTATAAATACATTGCAATATCGCATGCATAAAGATAAATACTGCACAGTCGATTATTTCTTACCACCAAATGAATTTATCAATATTTTTTAGTAATGACAGAGTTTTAATAACAAACTTTACTACTTAATACTAGCAATGTATCAAAGGATTTATTAGAATTCACTTTTTTGTCGAGAGCATAAAGGCCATGAACTTTCATTAAACAGAACTTTATTTAATGTGATGGATGTGCTTGAGCAGAGGCACACAGCTCTTCAATGTTTGGCTCAATTTGGGAAAGGCTGAGTCTTAAATCGTTTTCCACACAAAGTCTTGCTCTGTATTTTGTTTTCATGTTTGTTAAAGCAGAAAATCCCTTTTCGCATAAGTATGTGGTGGCGAAAGGCATCAGTCTTGACAGCGCGCTTAGCCAGCGCGGGCTGTTCAGTGCGCAGCCCTATCCAGAAATCCGCCAGGTTCTTTTGAGCGTGTTCAACTTTTAGAGATCCATCTGTGGCGATTTCAATTAGGCTCTCCTGGTCAGACGGTGATAACGAAGTAGGCACGGCGGTGAACGGGTGACGTATCCAATCATTTGAGCCGTCCGTCTCTGGGAAGTATCGGCGTAACTGCACCGCCAGCTCCTCAAGGTGCACGTTACATTCGCGCTTTACACTTTTAGATAGTGTGAGATCATTAGAGCACAGAAAATCATGCAGCACAGGAAAGACTTCAGTGTTGTTTGTATCCAAGCAGTTCTTCCAAAGGTTTAACTTCTTTATCATGGCCTCAACTTTATCTTGAACATTGAATATAGTTGCAGAAACGCCTTGTAATCCGAGATTGAGCTCGTTCAGACGAGAAAATATATCACACAGATAAGCCAGGCAGGTAAGGTACTCTTCATCATGCAAATGTTCAGACAGCTCAAAGGGATGGTTACTGAAGAAAACTTTAAGTTCATCCCTCAACTCAAAGAAACGGGTCAGCACTTTCCCTCTAGATAGCCAGCGAACCTCTGTGTGGAGTAATAATGTCTCATGCTCGCTGCCCATCTCATTGCACAACGCAGCAAATAAGCGGGAGTTCAGCGGCCTGGCTTTCACAAAGTTAACCATTTTTACACTCGTGTCCAAAACATGTTTCAAACGGACAGGTATTCCCTTTGCAGCAAGAGCCTCTCGGTGGATGCTGCAGTGTACCCAGGAGGCATCTGGCGCGACTGCTTGCACACGCGAAACCACACCTCCGTGTCTCCCAGTCATGGCCCGTGCGCCATCAGTACGGATGCCAACACATCTGTCCCACACGAGTCCATGTGTGTTCATGAATGTGTCCAGCTTTTGAAAAATATCTGCGGCAGTTGTCCTTTGTTCCAGCGGTTTACAGAACAGCATGTCCTCCTTGATGGTTCCTTCATGAATGTAGCGCACATATACGAGAAGATGCGCCAGGCCAGCCACATCCGTGGACTCATCTAGCTGTATTGCATAACATTCACTGTGGCGTATGCGCAGAAGTAGCTGCTGTAAAACATTTTCTGACATTGCATTGATGCGCCGTAAGACAGTATTGTTTGATGATGGAATGGACTGTATCGTCTTTTTTGCCTTTTCCCCCAACATTGTCCCTACCATATCTAAAGCAGCAGGGAGAATGAGGTCCTCCACAATAGTGTGGGGTTTGTTGTTTTTAGCCACTCTGTAACTGACCATGTAAGATGCTTGTAGTCTGTTTTTATTCATAAGATCTGGCACCTGAATGCAGGTTTTACTTGTTGAAAGTGATTTTAGCTGTCGCTCAAAATATTCCCTTGGTTTATTTTTCAAATGGGGATGATTTGTCTCTAAATGTCTGCGCAAAAGTGAAGGTTTCATTGAGTTCTGAGACAATACTTTTGCACAAATAACACAC
Organism: Rhamphochromis longiceps; assembly: GCF_057381845.1. NCBI lineage: Eukaryota > Metazoa > Chordata > Actinopteri > Cichliformes > Cichlidae > Rhamphochromis > Rhamphochromis longiceps. The sequence continues at coordinate 23,392,449 of NC_140576.1, forward strand.
TGTGGCCGGGGAAATCCACCAATATTTATACACGTAAACCCCAGCGAAATATAATTGTCATCATATTTGCGCTTCTTTGATGAGGTTGTGTTACAGTCCGTGCTGTCATGCTTTCTCCCACTTTGACGCTCCGCATCAGACACTTCATCACTTTCCACATGGCTGGCTCCAGCTATGCTAGCCACTTGGCTAGTAACCACAGATACATCCCTGCTAGCACTGCTAGCATCCAAATCTGATGAACACATTGTTGTTGAACAATCACCTGTGCGGTCACTGGAAAATGCATCTTCAGATATGAGCTTATTGGTTGTTGTGGCCGGTGTCTCTGTGGTAGGGCCTTTTTTTCTTGTTAACCACTTGTCCATTTTCGCGCTGCACTGAATGCTTGGAGGCAACTTCAACTGTTAGGTGTCAGTCATTTGGGCAAATCACGCCCATGTATTTTGTCAGAGCTATTTTTTTGCTGAACACCAGAGGGTGGTATATAGTCATGTATTTGACAGGCAAAAAAAACTGCATTAGCGCAAATTTCGGCTTTTAAAACTTTTGATCCCCACTCCAACCCCAACCCACGCGTACCCCCTACAGCCACTTGCGTACCCCCGAGGGTACGCTACGGTAGTTTGGGAACTACTGCTTTATGTCATTCAGGGTGCTGAATTTTAGCAGGGATGCTTTTTTGCATTGTGTAGGCAGGCACAGGTGTTGTGGTGAACATTAGCAGAAATTAACAGGAAAAAGTGCTCACGGATGACAGAAGAGCAAAGTTATTTTCTAATCAGGTTACCTGAGAGTCTAAAGTCCCTCACAAGGCTCCCCTCCCTCAACACAATCTGACACATAAGCACAAAGAGCAGTTGTTAGATTCACAGTTTAAACCAGAGGTTAAGTCTCAGCACCTATAAATGGGTTCTGTAATTGGATAAGATACTGTAACAATTCCCTTTCAAGATAGGAAGAAAACATACACATAAGTGTAAGTTGTCTTTTTTTTTAGTCCGGATATATATCATGGTATATTGTTCAGCTTGTCAGAGTAAAAAATCAGTACCTTAAGTAATCACAACATGTGGGGGTGCTTGACTGGATTTATTCCTGCCCCCACACAGGCACTGCCTGTTCATACCATTTGTCTTGGTGATTGAAATATCCTCATCTCCAACACTGAGTTATCCTTGCTTTTATCCCTTTCAGAATAGTATGGGCCCCCTGCCACACCTTCTGACTGGCAAATCCAGTATCAATATAGTTTTTGAAAATTTAACTATTTTGCTATTGCATACAGTAAAATTAAAAAATAATCCTTCAAATAGAGAAAATTAACTTCCAGTCTTTTTTGAAGGGAACACTTAACTACTACGTCACTTATGTGCAAGTGAGAAGCTAATGTGACACAACCCCTATCACTTCTAATTATTCCCATCGTTCTTTTTGTCATCTGTTAAAGAAAAATGTAATCTTCACTTAAAAGGAGTTCATTATTTTCTGCATACAGAGTGCATTAACAGATGCTGGTTGACCTGTCTTTCCTTTGTTGCATGGATGGATGTCATTGTGTGATACCAACCTTGTGTTTCAAGACTTTCACAAAGTTCAGATTTGGCCTCTCCGTTGGGCCTCAGGCCACCTTTAGGGTTGAACTTGTTGGACATGGTGGCTGCAGTGACCACAGCCTTTAGACTGCGTTTGCGCTTGGGTACGTTCTGCTCTGGATGGAAAAGAACCACGTAGACTTTGGGCATGTAGAGCATACCCAGAGAGACCGATGCACTGAGGCTTATAGAGATGGTTAGGGTTGTAGTCTGGATGTACATCTGTATTATAAAAGAGATAATAGAGACAAAATAATAATATTTTTTGGAAGCACTGTGTCATGGAAAGAAATGCGATAGTCTCAAATTAAACTGCGTACATAACAAGACCGAGTGTTGCTCAGAGCCTTCCCAGTTCAAGCTACAGAATGAAGTCACTCTCCTTTAGCTAAAAGGAAGTTTAGTGGACGATATTTCTATGTTTCACATCTTATATAGCAAATTGTGATGGAACACAGGAACATTTATGTAAACTGGTGACTCCTGACTTCTACCGTCATTTCAGGGTTTGTTTATTTTATGATATGCATATAAAAAAAAAGCCCCCCTGATGCATAGATGTTTTTACCCTGAGGTTTTAGACAACATCATTGTGTGTTTTCTGAAGCCAGTGACAGCTGCTACTCACAGCTGGGTAGCAGATACATAGCTATAGGCAACAACTGGGGAGTGGAAAGAAACAGCCTACAGCATAATAAAAAGGCCTATATCATAAATTTTTCATTTATGATAATCACCCTAGAACTCATACACAGTACATCTCTAATTTGTTACTGTAGAGAATGCGACGAGTCAGGGCAGATGTTAGTAGGTAGACAACATTTGGCATCGATTAATTTTTATGACATGCTTTAAATTTCTGTTTAAGGTGCAAAACCAGTGCAAAATATGAAAATACAGTGTCCTGGATTTAAATGTTAGTTTCATGAATTTAACAAAGAAACTGTGATCCAACTTCATCTTTTTCCCAATATCATTGCGTGAAAACCTTAATTGAATAAAGGGGAAGTAGAGAACAGCTTACTTTGCCTCTCTAAAGTTGATGAACACAAGGCAGTAAGTGTACAGTGAAACACAGCTGAGAAACATCCTTCAAAGAGATTTGCCCAAGGTTTTGTTTGACATTACATTTGCAGACATCACAAATGACTGAGCTGTTTGACATGGGAATAGCCAAAAGGGCTCTTGTCAACAGTTATAGATGATGTTTCCCAACATACAGTTGTGACATTCTCCAATCAGCCATAACATTAAAACCTCTGGCCTTATATCCACTAGATCCCTCTCATGCTGCCAAAATAACTGAACAATTGAGGCATAGTCCACAAGACCCCTGAAAATGTCCCGTGGTATCTGGCACTAAGACATTAGTAGCAGTCTTTAAGCTCTGTAAGTTTGTGATGTGGGGCCTGAATGAATCACACTTTTTTTTTTATTGTAGGGGTTTTGGTGTTATTCTTTTTTTTAGTTATTCTTATGTTATTTGTTCTGTACTTGTATTAGATTATATTAATATATTGTGTAAATGTTATTAATATCAATTTAATAATGTAGTAAACCAAGAAAAGAGGTGGCTCAGAGATTTTAGGGTGTTTTCCTATGGGCTACAGCCACCCCTGTGTAGTGGGCGCATTGCTTAATGTCGCTCTCTTTGTATGGTTTCTTTAGGAAAAGAAAATTACTCTGAAAATCTGGACTGCCCTTGCAATTTATTTCATCTCCATAAACCTCAAAACATATGGTTGCTAAAAAAAATGGTTTTCACACCTTGAAAACCCTTGAGAGACCCAGTTGTCCAGTCATCAGAGTTGTGTCAAAGGGCTTTACACTCATCCAGTTCTTCTGCTCACAACCTTTCTCTTACAGAATTTTAACTAGTCCAATGGCCATCAGTACAACTAGATGTCAGTGTTATAGCACAAGACAAAAATAACATTGGAAGTTACAAGGTGGTTTGTGTAGCATCAATGAGTGTTTTGTTTGGATTCTATAGGTATTATATTGTAGAGTGTTCAGTTAGTTCAAGTGGAAAGGCAATGCCATGTCATGTTGATGTAAAAAAAAAAAAAAAATGTAGAGAAGCTCTGTTGAAATTAAGCTGCCTAAAGCCGTGTCAGAAAAAAAGATGTCAGTGGAAGATGGAGGTGACAGAGCTTTGTGCTCCATCATTACTGCAAACAGCACACGAGCATTCCCTGGTGATAGAGGGGGATTGTTGTAATCTCCTGAGAAGATTACACATGGCCTAGGGTGAGTTTGGAACCCTAGCCCTCTAGAGTACAGAGTGGAGTTACTCTGTGAGGGCAGCCAAGACCCTTGTCCACTTCTATCAGCCTTTATGACATAAATTTCCCTGACGTGCCGAAATGGTTACCAATCTTCACCATTGGCACAGTGAAAGAACAGGACCAGACATAGAAAGTATTATGAACTTTCATCGAAGTCAGATTGCTCCTTTTTGTTTTTATGCATTCCTTGTCCAGAGGTAACCCTACCTATTTGTGACCCATGTGAACACAATCACTGGATCACACTCCCACAAAGTTGCCAAGCCTTGGTAAAGTGTTCAGGCTTTTTGGTTTAGTTATATATTTATTTTTCTAGACTTTCGTGAAATCAACTAAAATGATTTTTAACAAAAAACTCTCCAGACTCCAAATACACAGACAATACCCACTGCTACTACTTCAGATAGGCCATCCATCTGCTGTGGTGACTCCTTGTGAATAAGGGAGCAGCCTAAAGAAGCTTTTACCTTCTTGAAAAATGCTCTTAATCAGTAGACTTCCAGAATTCTGGCTGAGAAACTGTGTCATTTGAAACATGCAGCTCTATGGCCTTTTCATCCCAAACCATATTCTAACTTAGGTTGTTTCCCACCAGCCTTTGTGTTTAAGACTTTAGGCTTTGACTGTGAATATATCAAATTTAATGTTTTAATATGTCTGGTCTAATACTTATTCTTTTATGACAGGCCCATCCAGCGACAGCTTTGAGGGCTCCATTGTCTGCCGGTAGTAGCAGCTATACCAGGACAAAGCTGGATGGCAAGCCTCTTCTCTCATGAATAGGGAAAATACATACTGACACATAATGAAAGGAACAGACTTGTTTCATGGCAGACATTTTGACGTTATTTTGAATCTCAGTAGGGAAAGCATAGGTGTGATAAAGATGGCTTAGTTCAGTGTAAAGAGCCAGCATAAGCACTTTCAGTGGAATTATACCACCTAAGTCCAATGCAGCGATCATTAACGGATCTAAACTGTGACAAGTTAAGATTTCAGCTGCAAAAAATTGTTAAATCTCTTCCTTAGAGATAACTGTGCTGTTACTAAGGCACTTTTTGTTGCTCTCTCCTTGTGTTCATTTAAAAATAATGAAATTAAGAGCAGCATTATTCAACAAATCTTCCTATTACATAATATAAAAAATTGTAGGGTGAAGCTACAGCTGATAATGTATTTATGCAAAGTGAGAATCAGTTATAAATTTATATATAATGGGTGTAATTAGAATAATATTTGCTGAATAAATAAAACATAGTTCATCTGTTGATCACTGTTAAAGTGAATGGCTGGCAAATACAACAATGTATGTGAAGGGCCTTTTTCATCAGTCGTCATAGTTTGTGATGCTTTTTTTGTTTTGTTTTTTTACTGTTAGACTGTCCAAAGATTTAGCTTGCAGTGTAAATCATATATGACCTTCAGTTGTTCAACATGCCTTTGATTTGTATATGTGCCAGTTCAATTTAATTAAAACCCCTAATACAGAGAATAATTTCTCCTATCGTTTCATCCACCTGCTTTTCACTGTTGGACATACAAATGAAGGCCAGAAGTGATTTTCACCTTCGCTGCCTCATCAGTGGCTGTGTTTACGTTCATGAATTACCATAGCAAATGGCAGCAAGCATGTTCACAAAAAAACTGCTATCCATTGTAAGACAACCTTATATTTCTTTTTTTCAAACTAAGGAGCTTTGTTTCCAAAAAACTCCAGATGTTACTATCAGAATACTGGTAGCCAATGTTCATGCAAATTTATCCCCACCTTTTTATGATATTAACAACCCAAAGGCTGCTATTATGGCTATAGTACTCCAATATTGAAGCTTCTGTTGCAGTTGGTGGTTTGACTTTTTCACTCTCTGCTTTTTAGATGTACATCTGCGCTGTGCAACCTCAAAATTAGCACTTGTAAGAGCTAATTTGCAATTCACTTTCAACTGACAAGCAACATCAACAGCCACAGTAATTTTATGCTACTTCTCAAACATGCGTTCTCTATTTCTGTGTGCATGAATGTGCAGTGATTGATTCAGCTTCACTGGGTGCAAATACTGAGTAGTCAAACACACATAGAAAGACAATTAAAGAAAACATATCCAAGCAAACTTGAGGTGAATGAATTATTCTCACAAGCCCACTTTAAAAGTCTTGTAATCCCACAGTGGAGCACAAAGCCCATCAGCTCATGATGAATAGCTCCACATATACAGACACAAGGAGCTGATGCTTTACAACAAACAGTTTGAGTGGCCATTTTCTTCATAATAAAAAGCACAGGAAATATAAAAGAACTACAAATGGAAAACTGACATGTGAACATGCACAAGTGAATTCACTAGACTATTGTAGCCTTAAATAGAGAACTGCTGTTGAAAGCATACAGACTACACTGGCATCATACCATTCTAAACCAGTTACACAACTGGGACTAATTCAATTTGTGACCTTACTCTTCTAGCAAATTTTAAATTTGATATTTACCTTTTCCGCTGATTGTGAGGTCCCGAAGAAGATGGGGATAAAGGCAAGCCACACAATGCAGGTGGTGTACATTGTGAAGCCGATAGGCTTGGCCTCGTTGAATGTCTCTGGAACCCCTCTAGTCTTGATGGCGTAAACTGTGCAGGTGACCATCAGAAGCATGCTATAACCCAGCAGACAGATGAGAGACAGGTCTGATATATCACATTTCAAGACGCCACGGGCCATGTCGGGATTTGCTGTGCGCTGGTCTACATAGTCTATGATGGCTTGTGATGGGTCAACACCAAACCAGATGCACACTCCAAGGAGCTGCACTGATATCAGACTAAATGTGATAACTAACTGCGAGGCTGGGGAGATAAATCGAGGGGCACTGACCGACATCTTGCCCTGCTCAAAAATCCTGTAGATCCTATTTGTCTTGGTAAGCAGTGCTGCATAGCTTATACTCATACCCAGACCAAGGAAAATCCTTCGCAGTGAGCATACGAACACATCAGGAGCAGAGATCATAAGGAATGTTGTAGCATAGCACAGAAAGATACCTGTCAGCAACACATAGCTAAGCTCTCGACCAGATGCCTTAACAATTGGTGTATCATTGTAACGCACAAAGGTTACAACCACTAACAGAGTGGCCATAATCCCAAAGACTGCAATGAGGACTGGTATCACGGCCCATGGTGAGCTCCACTCTAGCTTGATAATGGGAATGGGAATGCAGCCAGTGTGGTTGTCATTGGGACGCAAATCAAAGCGGCACATCTTGCAGGTGTAATTGTCTGCCTGATACTGATAACCATCACAATTCTCGCAGTGCCAACAACAAGGAATTCCCTTCACTGTCTTCTTGCGCTGCCCAGGACGACAGGGTTGACTGCATATAGAGGAAGGGACTTCTTGTGTTTCACCAGGCCACTGCATGTCATTAGTCTAGATGGAAAGGTAAAAGAAAAAAAGAGCTTTAGTAACTCTGTCTACACAAAACATTTTTTCACATTTGTGTGTGTTTTTTAATCTATTTCCTATCGATATACTTGGCTTTTTCAAATGTAGTAGACGCAGAATATGCATAAGTATTGTGTATTTTATTGACATAATTTACTATATCTTCCTATATTTTAATCATATAATTGTAAATATTTTCAGTTATTCATTATAGTACAATTGAAAGTACATTAAAAAGGTTATTATTGAAAGAATATTGACAATATTTATTAATAAAATAATTAAGATATTAAGACACTTACTACATGATATGAGTTACATTGAGACTATTATTTATAGTTATTAGCATGGTTTCATTGGATCGAAGTTAAGTTTTATTAACTTAAATGGGTGTGGAAATGGACAGGAAAGTTTAATTCAAACACCCAAATAGTTAAATGATTGATCTGACATTTCAAAAATTATGGTATTTCTTATTCTTCTTAGAGCTCTCAGCTACTGATGTTGGTGAGCTGGTGTTGTGTGTACTGCCATAACTCAGCTTCTTGATGTCTATGATAATCCAAAATCCTATCTACAGTATGCATGTAAACAAAATAAGAACACACAGAGGGAGACTTAAGAATCATTAATAGCAAAACATGATGGAAACATGTTTTTCCTCAGAGGATTTGGCATTTAAAATATAGTAGTTTTGATGCTTAAATATTCAGACACTGCAGATTCTGTGCACTATGTATACATTAAAAAGGAAATTGGTATTAGTGTGTAAAGAATGACAGCAAATGTCAAAAAAAGGTTGATGCAAATAGTTGTGTAAAAATGTTGTTTCCTCCATTACACACCTACTGCTATCGCCATGATTTTGAGTGTAAATGTGGTCACGCTGCATAATACTGTCTTTTGACCCAAAGCATCTCTGTTTCTATAAATTCTTGAGATTTGAGTCACTATTGTGTTGAATGATTCCCTATAAAGCTGCATATAAGCAAGATGTATTTAGCATAGTTTTGGATATTAGGGATAAGTTATGAGGAAGTGCATAAATTAAGCTTTACTACATATGGGTTTTCTGTTGCTGTAAATGTCACATGTAATGACCACAAGTTTAGAGACTGGTTTAGCATTGTTGGGATGGGTTTAATCCAAATGACACTATAAATTTTACAGTTAGTTTAGTTTTTAGTTATTTATGTTAAGGCCCCAGTCACATAGGCCTAGAAACCAGTCACTACAGAAACTTTCCATCAGTAGGTATTCGCTGTTGATGGGAAGTGATTGCTGGCTATTGCCAGATGAAATTTTTCACATAGAGGACACCAAAAAAACCTTGTGATTGCTTCTGGAAGTCGCCTATAGTTTGCATGGAAGAGATTCACTAACTACTGAAGAGACCCAGATCACTGAATAGTAGTGAAAATTAAAAAGTATGATGCAATAAAAAAAAAAGGGAGACTTTGAAAAAAACAAAACAAAAAAAAAAACAGTGCCTTTTTCCTTTCCTTCAAAATAAAATTCACAACTTTTACTCTGAAGGTGCCGAAAGCAACACATTTCAAAAGGTGCAACTTTTACTTTGAAAGCTAATGGGTTCTGGTTTGAATTAAAGCACCAGTATTCCATCCATTTTGTGGTCGGTTCATGTGAAACTGCTATATGGTGACACATTTAAGGTGCAGGTATCCACCGCAGTATTCTTCTGAAAGATAGATGTTGCCATTCAGGCAATACCGCCACATCAGCGCTGATACAGGGAAACCAGAAGCAAAGATTTGGAAAAACAGAGTGGAGATTTTTTTTTTTTTTTTAAAGCTTTCCACAAAGACACATGATTTCAAACTGTTGCAGCAAGATCTTCCAATGTATAACCTCTATAATCTTTAAGGTTATGTGCTAATATATTATTAAAATGACGGTAAAAAAAAGAAAGAAAAAGACGTGATTGCACACTTATGTTTTCAACCCAGCTGCTGTGGCACCGGTCCAACGCACCAGGTTACAAAAATAGAGAAATGAACGATTGTTCAAAGCTAAAAATTATGTCACATCTGTTGGTGTGCACTGCCATTGTGGTGTCGCTTGGACTGGCAGTGTGACTTGGTATACGGTTAGCATAAAAGTGTCTTATACACCACAGTTTCAGTACAGTTTAGCAAGTAGTGGGTGGGTGTTTGTGGACAAATTAACATCTTCCATGAACACTACAGGTGACCAAGGCAATTTTCTATCAACCAAACCAATCATATGGAGGTTTTTAGCATATCACATATAACTTTGAAGTCAACTGCCAGCAAGCACTTGCAAACAGTGTTCACAATGTGGAATTTTTTTTCAGTTTCTCAGTCTGTCCAGTAGTTGAAACAAGTGATTATAGTTTCAAAGCCAGGTGTTTTTTTTTTAACTTCAACTTTAAAAATTGAACTTTAATGTTAACTCATACTTTGTGGAACTTTTTAAAAGTTCAATTATTAATGAACATTAGAAGAAAGCATACGATATTTCAGACATACCTAACAGTTTAAAAATACATACGTCTAGGTGGAGTTGATCTGTCCAGTGACCAATGATTTTGTATTCTGTGGTGTTTTTTGTTATCTGGTATTGGTAGATTTCATAACGACCAGGAGCATCTCCATTCTCATTGAAGACCACAGGGGTGCCAGCAATTCCTAAAGAACATAAAGGCAAAAAAAGCAGTGTAGTTATTTTGTTTTAAAGAGGATACTGTTAAAGCTGAAATCCAGTGTTGAACATTGCCATAAAAATTCAAGGTTTGATTTTCAAATTAAATGAGGTTGCAAGGGGAACTTCAACTTTGTGCTGCTATAGTGTTAATGACTGCAGCAAAATAGATGTTGACAGGCATGTTCTCCAGGTCCTCTGAGAAGGGCCAGGGCTGCTGTCTGTTCATGTTCCCGTATCATTTCACACTCTTTCATTCTGCTTATTGCCCCATTGAGTGTTATCCACTAGGTCCCCACTCAGAGTGCTAACGAATGACAGCACTGATTTTGATTACCACTTTGAGGTCTCTCTCGTGTCCCTGCTTTTCTTTCCGAGCCAACCTACAATCCCCTCTTGCGCTTCAACTTGTTATAAAATTGTGTTTTAAGGAGTTGAAGATTTACAGAATTAGTGATGAGAGCCCGCCACCTCACTTATAAATGAACCAATAATGGTATCTCAGTTTGGCTGTTTGGTATACCATATTTGTTTTTTCTCATTTAATGAAATCTGACACTAGTCAGAAATTCTTTAACATATAACATAAAAATCATGCAGACGCTTGACAGTGTTTTCCAGCACTAGCGGGAGTTTATCATGTTCCACAAGTATTGACTGTACTGTCCTCTGTGATAACCAAAAAGGGAATTGTTTGTTTGAGTGTTTTGTTCTTTTTTAATAGGTCACACTATTGATTGTTGATTGTTGTTTGAACCTGTTAGCCAGATTTGGAAACCTGTGAGTCAAGCCATTAGACCAGATGTATTCTCTCCACCAGTGCAGATTTGTGTTTGTCAGAGGTCTAATCAAAATCCATAGAACGTAATTGCATTAGTGTCATCCTGGTGTATCAACCAGAGAGCATGTCTGAGACAACAGCAGGCAGTAATTGCAATTATGAAGATTTTCTTGCTCACCTCAGCAATAGAAGAAATTTGAGTAGGATGTGTATTTCCACTAATTTGATTGCCTTAATCAATTAGTTTCACATCTTGGGAGAGCTACATTTTGAGGAAACTGAAGACTGAGTCTAAGTGTTTCTTACTAACATGGAAATCAAATGGATAATACATTAATGCATGGGCATGATTAACAAGTACTCACATTGCAGGTCATTTGAAACGTGGGCAGTATCCAATATTCTTTTGTTGCGTCACTATGACGTTTGCATTTTTGGCATTAAATGCTTGGCGTCGTTGATTTTAATCTCGTTGGTTGGATCTTGGACTTCTTAACTGATAGATCTCAGTGTGTGAGAGTAAACGGCTGTTTTTCCAAACAGCTGAACTCTTCCACTGGCTCACCACAAGGTTGTTGTCTCTCTCCTCTTTTGTATATTTTGTACACTAATGACTGTCGCAGCACACAGGCCAATAGGCATTTCATCAAATACGCAGATGACACAGTCATTGTAAGCCTCCTTCATGGTGAAGAGGATTCCCATGGGCCTGTTGTGGAGGAGTTTGTTTCATGGTGTGATCAGTCCTTCTTAATGATTAACACCTTGAAAACCAAGGACATGGTTATAGATTTCAGGAAGTCATCCCCTCATCCTGAGCTTACAGTGGTAAATGGTGCAGCCATTGAAATGGTGGATAGTTACAAGTACTTGGGGGTTGTTCTTGATAAGACCCTGTCCTTTGAGTCACATCTTGCTGCTACAGTGAAAAAGGCCCAACAAAGACTGTACTTTTTAAGGAGGTTGAGAGGTTTTAATGTTTCATCTGAAATGATGACTCTCTTTTATAAAAGTTTTATTGAATCTGTTTTAACTTTCTGTATCATTGCTTGGTACGGTAGTATGTCCATGGATAATAAGACCAGACTTAACAATCTGGTTAAAGTGGCGGGCAAGATTTTAGGGAGGTCTCAGGTCCTGCTTGTGGACTTTTATAACAGGCAGGTGCTGAGGAAGGCAACTTCTGTCCTGTTGTGTTCAGATCATCCTCTCTTTAACGATTTTCAACTGCTTCCATCAGGTCGTCGTTATAAAATGACTGCAGTGAAGACAAAGCGACACAAATTGTCATTTGTACCTAGTGCTATTATCTTAATTAACAACACTAAATTGTAAGTGTTGTTGCCATTGCACATTGCACTTTTTTCGATGGAATATCTAGGTTGTTTTATCAGGCTTATATTATATTATAGTATTTTTTTAATGAGTGTACGTGATGTGTTGGTTGTATGTTTGTTGTTTGTTTTGACATACTGCGAATCAATTTCCCATCAGGGACAATAAAGTTACCATTGACCATTGACCATTGATGCCATCTTAGTGAACTTTATTTCTTGCTTCATCTTTTTTTAAATCACATTACAAAAAAATCTAAGGACAGTACTGCTTTCCAGTTGCATGGCTTTCTGTACTGCAAGAACTGACGCTACAGTTCCCAGACCACCTTTCGATGGTTATTATCGAATCAATTTGCCAGATTAAGGGCCCCAAGGTGTTGCTGATTATCTTTTCAGTATTTACTCTTCGGACTTTCGGACTGCCTCGAAGAGATTCTGGCAAACCGTCAGACGTCTCAGGAGGGGAAAGCGGTGCTCTACCTGCACTGTGTATAGTGCTGGCGGAGCGCTGCTGACGTCGACTGAGAAAATTGTCAGGCGGTGGAAGGAATACTTCGAGGACCTCCTTAATCCCACTGACACGTCTTCCGAGGAGGAAGCAGAGTCTGGGGATGAGGGGAATGACCCGCCAATTTCCGGGGGCGAGGTCACTGAGGCAGTTAAACAACTCCTTGGTGGCAGAGCCCCTGGTGTTGATGAGGTCCGCCCCGAGTTCCTGAAGGCTCTGGACGTTGTAGGGCTGTCCTGGTTGACACGCCTCTGCAATGTTGCGTGGAGATCAGGGGCAGTACCTGTGGACTGGCAGACCGGGGTGGTGGTCCCCATCTTTAAGAAAGGGGACCGGAGGGTGTGTTCCAACTACAGGGGGATCACACTCCTCAGCCTCCCTGGGAAAGTCTATGCCAGGGTGCTGGAAAGGAGAGTCCGTCCGTTAGTCGAACCTCTGATACAGGAGGAACAATGCGGTTTCCGTCCTGGTCGCGGAACACTGGACCAGCTCTTTATCCTCTCCAGGATACTTGAGGGTGCATGGGAGTTTGCCCAACCAGTCTACATGTGTTTTGTGGACTTGGAGAAGGCATTTGACCGTGTCCCTCGGGGTGTCCTGTGGGAGGTGTTGCGGGAATATGGGGTGTCTGGCCCATTGCTACGGGCCATTCGATCCCTATACAACCGTTGCAAGAGCTTGGTTCGCATTGCCGGCAATAAGTCGGACTCGTTCCCGGTGGGTGATGGGCTCCGCCAGGGCTGCCCTTTGTCACCGGTTCTGTTCATAATTTTTATGGACAGGATTTCTAGGTGCAGCCAAGTGGCGGAGGGCTTTCGCTTTGGTGGCCTCAGAATCTCATCTCTGATTTTTGCAGATGATGTGGTTCTGTTGGCTTCATCGGGTGAGGGCCTCCAGCTCGCACTGGAGCCGAGTGTGAAGCAGCGGGAATGAGGATCAGCACCTCCAAATCTGAGGCCATGGTTCTCAGCCGGAAAAGGGTGGAGTGCCCACTCCGGGTCGGGGATGAGTTCCTGCCCCAAGTGGAGGAGTTCAAGTATCTCGGGGTCTTGTTCGCGAGTGATGGGAGAAGGGAGCCGGAGATCGACAGACGGATTGGGGCTGCAGCTGCAGTAATGCGGACGCTGCACCGGTCCGTCGTGGTGAAGAGGGAGCTGAGTGTAAAAGCGAAGCTCTCAATTTACCGGTCGGTCTACGTCCCTACCCTCACCTATGGCCACGAGCTGTGGGTAGTGACCGAAAGAACGAGATCGCGGATACAAGCGGCAGAAATGAGCTTCCTCCGAAGGGTGGCTGGCCTCTCCCTTAGAGATAGGGTGAGAAGTTCGGCCATCCGGGAGGGGCTCAGAGTAGAGCAGCTGCTGCTCCACATCGAAAGGAGCCAGCTGAGGTGGTTCGGGCATCTGACAAGGATGCCCCCTGGGCGCCTCCTGGGTGAGGTGTTCCAGGCATGTCCCACCGGGAGGAGGCCCCGGGGCAGACCCAGGACACGCTGGAGAGATTATATCTCTCGGCTGGCCTGGGAACGCCTTGGTATTCCCCCGGATAAGCTGGAGGAGGTGGCTGGGGAGAGGGAGGTCTGGGCCTCTTTGCTTAGGCTGCTGCCCCCGCGACCCGGCCCCGGACAAAGCGGATGAGGATGGATGGATGGATGGTATTTACTCTTCAGCTTTTATTGTCTTTTATGACACTGGGCTCAAGAATAATGTAGTCTTTCAAATAGTATCAGACCATCACAGTTTGGTGTTTTGCTTAAGATCTGTTATTATGGTATATACACACACTGCAAGCTTAAATTTGTTATACTTGAACATTTTTAAGAATACGATCCAGATCAACACTACATATGATTTGCTCCACATCTACAGTATGTTTTGTGAAATTTGTCATGCTAGTGTTGGTGTATTCTGGCTAATAAACAAACAGAAAAATGAGCAGTCTAAGCATACATCAGTGAAGTTTAAAATTCCCTCCATACCACGCATGAACGTCAGTCCTGGATTGAGAGTAATATATTACTGTTTGTGATATTTTCTGGAATATATAAAGATATAAAATTTCCCAAGTTTTCGTATTTTAACTTGATATGTCGCTCTGAAGATATGAGACATGCTTTATCTGACAAGTGATAAAAAAATCCTCCCAAAAACTCATAAACTTCTGCATAACCCTATTTGCACTGACTAAACCTCCTAACAAATAGCATTTTGGTCAGGAATATCGACAGAGAGTCACTTCTCTTAATCTTTTGCTTTTAACATTCTGTTGTTCCTGGTTGCAATATTGTAACCAGAAGGTAGCTGTTCGGCCCTAGTGTATATGAAAATTTGACCTTTTCACCTTTGTGTTATTTGTTTATTTATTTGATTTTGTTACTCCACTGTTGACTTCCAGACCCTTGATACCATTGTCTCTGTTTAACACCGACATGTAAATAATACCCTCCACTGACTGTTGTGCCCTCCCATCCTCTTATGTGTCAGTGTAAATGCAATGCCTGTTGACTGCTTTTGGGTTATCTTTTCTTCCCAGACCCACTCTCTGGGCTGTTAATAGACACACCACCACAGGAGACCGTAAGAAACAGAACTTGGAGTAATTCCTTTGACAATTTGAAACATACTGTATAAATAGCTATGTTGAAACCCCAGACTAAAAGACAAATATTTAATTATGACATGTTTAATATTACTTACCTACTATCAGATTTATGGTCTGCGAGGTTTACTTTATAACGCTAAACGGAAAAATAGTATTAAACAGAATTAAGTTTGGACTTTTTCTTAAATCTAACCAATATCAATTTATTTCACTTTATAATAGATAATAATCATGGATCAAAAAGTATCAATTTCATGTACAATATTTGTAAAGTTTTGGGTATCCTTTAGTCAGCGTGTATGTCTATAGAAAATTCCCATAATACACAGGGATCATATGGATGCTGACATTGTTCAGAGCTTTTAGGCTCCGATTCTGTGAACTGAAAGACTCTTAAAAGCAAAGCGAGCTAGGCAGGATTCCGGTAATGTGAAGCATTGATTTTCTAGCCATCGCTGTTGAAAATCCGATGGCTTCAGTGCTGACAAACCTTCCAGTAACATAAAACCATGAATAAAATAATGCATAAAGATTTGAAGAACACTAATTTTGTACTGCACATCTATACATATAGCATTGCTGATTAAAGTTTTATGGTGCTATGAGGATTGATCTTTTAGAACTAACCAAAGATGACTCCTGGATACAAATCTAAACAATGTCTTTACCTATTCCATTTGTTTAATTTTGCACAAATATGGATTGACCTCCTTGCACAGTAATAAGCACACTCACAAACACTTTTGACAGACAAATTTCCTGAGTTCTGCAGTGTTTCCTTTCAGTATCCATCAGGGATGAAAACTGGAAGCTGCAAACACAAGAGTCAAGTTAAACTTTACTATCCTTGACAAGAACGAATGAGTTCATGTTTGCTTAAGTCAAACAGACACAAAATTTAGGCCCTGACTAATCACTGGGCAGTTGGATGCCTGTCTGGTATATCATATAATTTTGTCATCTGTTTTACAGATGGAGCAGATTGTTGGTCTTTAATAACTGCTGTTTGCTACTGTATTTACAGTAGGAGGCTAAGGGGGTGTTTTGTGTTTAAAATCCTTACTTTGTACTTGGTTGAGTCAAGAAAAGGTTGTTAAAAGCAAATAATGGTTGTCTGTAGGAAATGAAAAAACAAACCAAGGACTTACATTTTTAATTCCTTTCTTTGGGGAATTTGGAGGCCAGGTTAACACCTTGAACTCTTTTTCATTTTTCTGAAACAATTCCTGAACAATTTTGCAGTATGGCAAATTCCATTACAAACAGACAACTACCATCAGAGAACACCTATGTAGTTATTAGGTAAAAATCACATAATGCATGGAAGGGAATCTGGCAAATCAGGAGACAGGTACAGCGAAAAGGTCATGCACTTGAAATTAAGGCTGGAATGCTGTACCATTTAGAGCACAAAAACAATTGAGCAGCTACGACAAAAATACACTTGCCGGCCACTTTATTAAGTACACCCACCCAACTGCTTGTCAATGCGAATATCTAATAACCCAATTGCATAGCAGCAACTCATTGCATTTAGACATGCTCAAAATGAACTGCTGAAGTTAAAACTCATCATAAGAATGGGAAAGAACGATTATTTTGACTGGAGCTTGGACTCACAGCCTGGGTATTTCAGGAAATGCTCATCTACTGTGATCTTTCTGCACAACAAATTCTACAATAAAGATTATGGTCTGAAAATCATCTAGTAAAGAGAATTGTTCTGCTGTCGACAGATGTGAACAGAATGAGAAGAAGAGAATGCCTTTAAACTTAGATTCTTCTTTACTTTGATTTGCATCATCAGTTTACAGTGGTACATTATTTTTAGTTTACTATACATGGCATCCTTTATCTATTTTCCATTATCTAGGAATTCTCTGTGCGAAATACCTCACTGATATCTGCTTTGATAGGATAGGAAGACAAAATGAACTTAAATAACTACTTGTTACAATCAATGTAGGTGGAAGAGCATCTCTGAGAACAACACATCAAAGCTTGAAGGATTAAAGCCGCAGAAGACCACACTAGATGTTACTTGTGTCAGCTGTGAACAGGAAACAGAGCTCAGCAACAGGAGATTGGAAAAATGTTGCGTTGACTGATGAGTTTCAGTTTTTGCTGCAACATTTGAATGGTAGGGTGTAAACAATGTGAAAGCATGGATCCATCATACTTTGTATCAACTGTATGTTTTGGTTGTTCTAGTAGAATGTTGTGTGTTATATTTTCGTAATACATTTTAGTACTAAAATAGTAGTAGTAAAGATTAAAGAAAGCCCTGAGTAGTGTTTCTGACAATGTTTATGACCACAGTGTACCTATCTTCTGACTGGCTTTTCCAGCGAGATAATGTGCATGTCACAAAGCTCAAATAATCTTAAACGGGTTTCTTGAACATGACAGTGAAGTCTCTAGTTTCCAAATCGCCTTTGGGGTGAGGTGGAATGGTAAATTCATGTCATAAATGTGAAAAATATTGTGTCAAAATAGAACAAAATCTCACACTATTTTGACTCTATGCCATGAACAATTAAAGCAGTTCTGAAGGTAAAAGAAGTCAAATTCTCTAGTAAGTGATTTTGCTGATGTGACACAGGTGCTCTTGACAATTGGTGAGAAAATAAATAATGGGTTGAGGTAAAAATGATTTGGTATATGTGGTCGGCAACAATATTTATATAATCCACATGCCTCATGCCACATGCCAGGACCCAGAGTTTACCAGAAGGAGATTATCCAGAATATCACACTGCCACAGTCAGCTTACCTTTTTTGCAGTGCATCCTACAGCTATCTCTTGCCCAAGGTTTTCATTAAAAGTTTATGGTGTGCAATAGTCCCAGCCTTTCCAGCCTTTATCATTTATTGAATCTTGGGTGCTCATGACCCTGTAGCCAGTTGGACTTATTTTTAAAGGTAGTTACCAAACTTGGTACTTCCAAGATAAGGAAAACCTAAGAATATCTTTATCTAGCTTTTAGAATCAGGTCCTTGTCAGTGCTGTTCAGATATTTATGCTTGCTCATTTTTTTCTTCTTCCAACACATTAACTTAAAAAATGCGTATTTATTCCCCACCCCTTGAGAGGAATTATTTATAAGACGCGGCAGTGTTGTTTACTTCATTTGCAAGTGATTGAAATGTGTAACTGAACTGTGTAATTCCTACAGCCACTAGAGGTCTATGTGAATTGAATGTAAGCATTTTATGTGTGAAAGCATCCCGCTTATAAACACTAAGAGTAGGATTCATCGAAGCTACTGGCCAAGCTCCAGACAGATACGTTAGCAACTGACGTCTGGATTCCAAAGAAGTGGAGCAGATTTTCTTTTGCTTCATCGACAACTTTCTTAATTGTGTAATTTACTGTATATTATTCTTGTCACATACTTAGCTGTAGAATGATTATCCCTGACCAAAAGATCCCACTCTATAATTGTCATAGAAATAAATGTGTCCATTACTATATAATTATCTGTGAGGGTGGAGCAGGTGGAGACTGTGTCAGACCACTCATGTTGCATTCTGCTTGATTGCATGGCCCTCTTCTCTTGTCATATAATTAACTCAAGCTGTTATAACTACTTACACTGACCTAAGGTAGACCTCAAATTTTCATATGTTGTTTATTCAATCTTTGCAAACTACAAGATTATCTTCATGCCCATGCTGTGTATATATGTACCTTTTTTTAATACGGTAAGGTCGGATCTACTTCATAGTGTCATTATACAGGCTTTTGTGAAATTATGCAAATAACAGTGGCAGTTTTAATCACATGCTGAAACCAGATGAAATCCATTTTTTTGTCTTGGGTCAGCTAGTGGTAAACAGTATTTCTCTACGTTTAAGTATTACAGTTTTATAAAGAGACAGAGAGAAGCTGAACTTCTGAGTTTGAGAAAAAGCTACTTTATTAGCTGCTCCCTTCCTGACGAAAGGATTTGTTTTCCTGGCTAGAACTGCTTCAGCAACCTTTCACTTGTTAAATGAATATGTTAACCACTACACTATGGAGGCAGCAGGTTGAGAAGTAAGAACAACTCGACGAAATATGTATTGACATTTGCTTACTAAAGTCTGAAAAATTCCAGTTTTTGTGACCTTTATAAAGTTTTATAAGCACAACAGGATTTCCCTCAAATCATACACCGTCACAGTTCAGGGATAGTCATGAAGCTACGTTAAATGTAATCAACTCATATCTCTTTCTGTCTCAGAGACAACTGCATCCTGTTTTTGCCAGTGACACTTTACATTGGACAACTACTGGAAAACTACCGATGCCCATTTCTGTTGTGCCTTATGTTAACGTGCTTCCCACTCTCATTTACATATAATTTTAAGCAGCAAGTGTACTTAAAGCAGCAGATCTCCTGTGTGGGCAATTCAATGCTTACATGATAAGGCAGGAAATCTCACAAAGCGCAGTTCCTGCACATCATCAACCATGATAAAACATGCTGTTCTGCTGGTGATTGTCAATCCTCCTACGGATCTCAGCCTCAGTACTTCCTGGAAATAATTTACTTTCAGACGCCTGATAATTTGAGACCACTGCATAGTATATAACTAAAGGCTCTGCACAAATATGCTAGTGAACCCAAAAATGCACCAAAAAGTTGTGTACTACTCACATCTATAAGGTATTCTGGTCCTGTTTTGATGGTTGACTGATATATTGACACATCCCTATGATAAATATTGTTTATAAGGAAAGACATTTCATTTTATTTGATACTTTAGCTGAAAATACTTCCCAGACTTTCATGTCCATCTTGTTTTCACACGGCAAAATGGGTTAGGGTTATGTGCTTTATCAGAATTAGGAATACATACCTGTAAAGTTGACACTGCGGATATATTTGAGAAGCAGTGTGCCATTGATAGTGTCCATCTTGGAGCAAAGGCCAACTTTTCCAGGACAGAGGTCTTTGTGCATATTATGTAGAGCGTGAGCCATTGCGTACACTGCATCTATAACAAACTGAACCTTCCCCTCCTGTTCATATGATGAATCTTTTCCGATCCGCTCATGGTCTGAAAGAAAACAATAACAAGATTAAAAAAATAAAAAATAAGAATTTGTTAAATCCAAACCTAAAACTAACTCCATAAATGAATTTTTTTTAAAACAAAAAACAAAAAAACAAGTTGATTATGCTCACTGCTTACTTTAATTTATATGTTTTACTTAGGTTTCCATGCTGTGTTTTACTGGCTGAGTTGCTGCAATCTTGAAAGACAGTCATGACTAGAATCTTTGATATGAAAAACCATCATATTTAGAACAAAAGAGCTGCTTGGTAATCAGTGGAAAAAATAAAATAAGAATGATTGCTAATGTTTAAATCAAGCAAATTATAACCTTTCAAGAAGCCGGAATGCTCAATTGTGAAAGAGTCTTTTTTCCACTAGATGGATTTTGAAAGAGAATGGCACTGAATTGTGCAGAATCTCTTTCCACAGAATCCAAAATGCTCTCTTGTGAAGCCTTTCTCTTTACGGCCTGTTGATCACTGATTAGACCAACTCAGGAATATTCGACAAGACTCGTATAACCTCATTTGCCTTTTGCACTGCTTTAGATAGACTTTGCATCATGCAAAGATGTTAATTGAAATGAGTTTTTATCTTTTAAACTAAGGAAAAGTTTATGTTGCTTGATAAGGCAAGGTATGTTGCAGTTGTTTATCCATATGTTTTCTTAGTGTTTATCCCCACAACATTATATGTTACCTATTGCACATTAATCATGCGTTCAGAGTGGTTGAGTGACAGGGAAGGAAAGGTAGAGATGGTAAGAGAGTTCTAATCATTCTTTAGTTTTAATGCAATTAGTTATGACAGGTGTATATCAATCTTAACTAAGGTTGTCTTCTCTGTAAGTAAGATTTCAGTTAGCAGCTTAATCCTTTTTATCATCCAGTGTACTACAAAGTAGGTCAAGCATAAAAAAATAGCAGTTAGACACTGTTGCTGTTTTAAGTGAAGTGTGCAACAATCAGAATGTACAGGGGTTTAATTGCAAGGTTTAAAGTTTGAACCTTTAAAGGTATCGTGAGAGAAAAAAGTGAGTTTACAGCACATTAGCTTGTTTATCATTAAAGTTTTAGGCAAATATCATGGAAGAAGCCTGTTGATAACTGTTATATTGCCTTGAGGTATGTGTCTTTGTTATGGGGTAACAGGGGAGCCAAATGTCTTACATTCACCTGCAAATCTAAAACTAACCCTCTAAACTTCTGTCTGTTAGTCTCACATTTTGTTCCAATAGATTTTAGTGCTGCTCCGAAGAAGAGAGTCGATAGACATACCTCGTGTGCACTAATTTAACCAGCCGTTTATTTGAAACACATTTGAGCACATCTTTTCTCTTTGTGATGGTTGGTAATTTTCTGCTGCCTACAATTGAAGGAGGATTACTGTCTGAATTTTAACAACCTGAAATTAATTGTGTGCAGTGTAATTGTCCTCACCTGCACAGAATGTGACAAATATCTTTTAGGAGATGCTCAGCTTTTAAAAGAACATGAATTAGAGCGTATTGCAAAACAATCTCAGAAAATATGACAGGAAAGAAAAGTGACTGTTGAAAGTACGTATAACGTGACACTTTATTTTTCTTTGTGGTGACAGCTTGTTCAAATCACACTGAAACCTGACAACCTTTAGTTGAGGTTCATTTTCATTAGCTCAGTAGATGGTTTGTGTCACCCCGTCTCTTTATGTTTTGAAAGGTTAATGCATTTTTACAACAATTAGATCGTCTGGTTTTGAATTCTGCTCAGCATGAGAAGAAAATGTTTTTCAATCTCTTCTCGAAAAAGACTTCAAAGTATAATTCCCACTAATGGCTAATGACAACAACACAATGTGGAAAATTAGCAAAAAAGTAATAATCAATTAGAGTTGCAAATGTGTGTGCTGCGCATTTGCAAGCTGTTTCACAATAACAGAAGAGTTGTTTTTGCTCTGACATTTGATAATAATTACATCAAAAATCGAATTTAAATTATCCGCTCGC
This sequence comes from Rhamphochromis longiceps, assembly GCF_057381845.1. Taxonomy (NCBI): domain Eukaryota; kingdom Metazoa; phylum Chordata; class Actinopteri; order Cichliformes; family Cichlidae; genus Rhamphochromis; species Rhamphochromis longiceps. The sequence goes on from NC_140576.1 coordinate 23,414,712, forward strand.
AATCATTAAGGGAGAGGACTTTGTATACTTTGTGACATTTCTTTCAATTGTGGTTAAAGCACATCCAAGGAGGAGTGTCAAAGAAGTCACAGTTCTCTTATTTTAAGCTATTAATAATTATTATGCCTTATATTTTAAGAACCAATTAAGTAATCTAAAGATTATGATTATGGATCCAAGTAGCCATATTGTAGGAACACTATAGTAATTGTTTCTAATACTAGGTGCTTGTGCAAAAAAAAAAAAGTTTTTAAATTCCCAGACTCTAAAAGTTGTACCCATAGGTAATGCTGTAATAAGTAAGTTCCAAAACCTTTCTAACTTGTAATCAACAGTCTTTATGATTTGCTCCACTGTCTCCTAACTGCAGTACTTGCTAAAATATTTTCTCTTTGAAGGAGGTAAATGTTAATAGTTCAGTCTTGGTCGACCCTGACCATTGCTACTTGCAGCTATGTTTTACATGTTGATTCTGTGCTTTCATACTTTGTTCATACATTTCTAGAGGAGATTTGCAAATAATGAAAAAGGGATTGGAAAATGTATCTCTTCAAATGTGTGGGCATGGTATGTGTGCCTTATGTGATTTATGCAGTTAGAGTGGTGTTTTTCTGTGTGCACTCAGTGCAAAATATACACATAGTAATGTGTGATATGACAGTGATAATTAACCTCCTGTAGAGGACTGACTATAATATTTCTATAATATGTTACAGTTTTTTGTGATTTTTTTTTTTTTTTTTGGGGGGGGGAATCACATTAAAAATAGAGATTAATGGAGAATGTAGAGTTTTAAACAAAACAAAGACTTCTAAGTATTTTTTTACTGAAGTGAGAGGTAAAGCCATATGCTTAGTTTGTGGAGAGCAGATGGTTGTGTTTAAGGATTTGATTCAACATTATGAGACTGAACACACAGAGAAAAACAAGAACTTTATTGATGCAGAGCAGGAACGGACATCTAAACCTTTTCCTGCAAAGCTGCAGAAGCAACAAGGACAACACGTTTTACACATCCAGGGATGGAGTGCTCAAGACCAACTATGTGATTTCCAACAAAATTACACAAAATACTGAGCTATTGTTAATGGGGAGCTGATCAGACAATGTTTAGCAAACTGTGAAAAGTGTGCTGAGGAAAAAAAACAAGCATTTATGAATGTGCCCCTCCAGGTGAAAAATAGCTAGATGTAAAGACACTGAAGGGAATCTGGAACTTCAGCTGAAAAACTAAGTGGACAGTTTAAACTTTTCCTTCCTGGCTCTGTGATAATGTGTGCAATAAAAGAAAATTCTGCATGCAAGTTCAAGAAAGTAGTTGCATGCTTGGATAAGCTAAGGCTGAAAATGGTAGGTGTTACTACAAATGGTTTTTAAAGCAGAAATGACTAAAATGAGAAGTTTAATTGATATGTTTGTACTGTATTATACACCAGGTTTTCTGCTAGTGCTAAAATTTAACCATGTGATTGATGTAACTAAAATAGCTAACTTCGTCAGTGTAATAGCACTGTGTCACAGACAGTTTGTTCCATGTAATTATGAAACAGCTTGCATGGAGACATAGGCTACCATACAGCTGTCAGGTAATAAAATGCTAAAAAACCAAAAACAAATATATGCAACCTGAGAGCAGGAATTTAAGAGCTTTGTGAGAAGAAAGCCATTGACATTTCTCAGCTCTCAGATTGAAGGTAAATCACTGATTTGTTACTGATGTGCACTCATGAAGCAGTTAAATACCAAACTGATAGGCAAGGGCTGCACATCAAACGTATAGCTTAGGCAAGGTTTTCATGAGAAAGTTGCTGTTTCTGTCAAGCCTGTTGGGCAGCAACATTCTTACTTGCATATCAACAGTGAAAGAAGCCATACCATTGGCTGATCACCACGGCTGGTACTGTTTTACGTTAGGAGCCCTTCTTGATGAGATTTCATGGGGATTTGAAGACTTCAAAACAGTTCAGAGTGAAATGCACATGATTTCCTCTCCCTTCACTTGCAGTGTGGATAATGCATCCAGTAATGTTCTGCAAGATCTCATCGACCTGTAGTCAGAGTCACTGCTGGCAGAGCATTTTGAGCCAGGATCGCTGTTGGATTTTCATTCTTCTTTCATAGAGGAAAACTTTCCTTATGTAAGGACAAATGCACAGAATATGTTTTTTTGTTTTCTCTTTGGAAATAAACAAACATTCTGAGGAATGAAACAAATACAAATGCAGATACAGAGTCTCTAACAGTGACAATCATCTGTCCGCTGTACTTCACTGAACCTGAGTTTAAACAGACTCTCACTGAACAGGGAAAAAAAGAACTGAAGTAATTAACCTACAAACAAAACAGCAACAGCACTTTGTATAAAGTTAAGTCTTGCAATGATTTTTGTAAATGTTGATTTTTACTATGCCTATTTTACATTTTCATTGCCTTACCAATAGTTTATAAAGAGATAAAGTTAACATTGAGCAAATTTGAGGTCAGTTTATTGGTGCTGCCAAAACAGTCAGTTTCTCATGTGGCAACTTTGGAAAATCAATTGCCCATTCCTGATTTAAATGGTTAATATAATGTATATTATATAATGTCTGTTGGGGAAATTGCTTCCAAGTTCACTATCAGATCAATGAGTGGCTCACTGACATCTTTCTTTGTAATTTGGAAAGCGCAAATACTCACACATTAATTATTATCACAAAAAAACTAAGTAATGTTATTGTTATCCATATTGCTATTGGTTAAAACTGTTTGAACTGTTTGGGTAAAAATATATGGGGAACTCATGTCTCATTAGTTCCATCTATATAGAAATCCTTAACAAGGTAGCATATTTGATCTTACTTTAACAGATACCATTCCTTCACAAATATTATGATGTTTACTTTTAAGGTTTAGGCAGCTTTTCTGACTAAAAAATTGAGGGGAAAACAGTAACTGCATGTTGAGTTGTGCAGCAGTAAGGTCACCAGTGCAAAACAAGCATTAATGCGAGTGAAGATGAAACCTTGCAACTGTATCCTTTAATCAGTGCTTGAGGAGTTTCTATAAAGGCAAACCCTGAAATTCTGAAAGAATATTACTCAAGAAAGCTCCAGATCATCCTGTATGCTCTTGCTCACAATGTTCTTTTGATTAAAGGTAAATTTTCTTTGTTTGTCCTCTTTCATTCCAGGTGAAGGCTAAAGCAAAAATCTGATTTTATGATCTGCTTTCTTTCATTATCATGCTAGTCATTAGTTGGGATATCTGCCCAACTAATGTACTTATTGTGCTTTCTTGTAAGGATACAGTGCTGCCCGCTATATATTGTAAATATAAAGCTTTACAATTCAAGCAGCTTTAGTGCTACATTACTGTCTATATAGGATACATTTGTTTTTACTCTTTTAGCTACATTAGAGTACAAGTTATTAATTATGTCGCTTTTGTTTACATCTGGTTTAAAATGTATCTAAAATGTTCACACTGGCTGTTTGTATTCTCCATCATTTTGTTTCTTGCAGATTTCTGCCCACAACACACAAAACAGCTGAAAAATGAAAGAATGAGAATGTATACAAATTTTGATGGCTTAATATAAACCATATGCTCCCACTCTAAAGTTTGACACAACACAGAACTCTTGGATTTCTTGCTTTTTTTCTTATATAGTTACTAACTATATAGGTGTTGGGTGACTGAGGCATGTATTCCCTTGGAACTTATGGTCACTGTATAGGCTGCTGAGATCATTCGGTACTATTACGTTGTGTAAATGCAGTGTTTCACAGACTAAGAGTATTTGTAGTGGCAGTGAGGCATAGGCACACAAACATACTTGAACATGTGTGCAAAACAAGACACACACACTCTTTTAAATGATCTAGCTCCAACTCCAATGCCACCATATTGGACTGCAGCTGGCGACAGTAGTTATTGTTCTGCTCTGCAGCCTTGATGAGGTACAGCATAGCAGCACCATATTTCCATCAGGGGAGCACAAAAAAACTGAGATGTAACTCATACCTGGATGAACTAAAAACTAAAACATTGCTACCATGACAGTTTGAGGGTTTTCAGATTTGTTAATGTACCAAAGACAGACAGTAAACCTAAATATTAGTTGGTTTTCAGTCATTTTTGTTTTTTCATGTCGCAGATACCCAGTTTTTAGTATCTTGGATATAACAAAAAAGTATCATAACAGTAGCTATCACATTTCTTTTCTAATCTAGTGTATTGCCACCCTCCTTATCTTAAAATATAGACTATATCTCGAAAAATGGCAATGTCCATGAAGGATTACAAACCTCTGCCAATTTCCTGTTGTAATTAAAAAGCATTGTCGTAATCACCAAATCACTGCCGCAGCTGCAATCAATGGATATTGTAGTTCTCCCTTCCTATCATTCTTTTAAACAATAATTCAATATAACAGATTTGTATAAAAATGTGGATAAATTAAATGATTTATAAAATGGGATATCCCCTTTGGTTGTTTCCGAGCTAGTCAATATTTTCTCGACAGAGAGAAAAAAATTAATTTTGTTCCTGTACTTGATCTTTAATCCAAAGCTTGACATTTGCCTATGATCCCAAGACAATCAAAGAGCTGTCACACACTGTTTAGTTGTATTGTGTGTTCTTGATGTTTTCATCGAGCAATGGAATTCAGACAATTGAGCAGGCAGGCAGGCAGACATGTATTTGTGGCTGCTAGCCTTGATGACTCATGTCTGCAGGGATACAAAGCAATAGAATGACTCAAGCCAGTTTGCCTCACTCCAACTGTGACCCTCAACATGTGCTGAAATGACGTCAAGAAGAAGCAGTGCACCTGCTGAAGCTGTTATCTTTGCCAAAAGCCCACTAAGAAAACATTAATTAGTGGAAATGCTGAATAAAATGTCTTAACTGTTTAAACACACACACACACACACACACACACACACACACACACACACACACACACACACACACATATAAAGTGTATATATTCACATACACTCTATTTCAGGTCTTGTGCAACTGCTACAGTTGTTCCTTTAGCTCCTAGGACTTGGAAGTGCATAGGATTGCCACATCTATCACAACTGCGGTTTTCTGCTCCTTGACAACTGCTGCTAGATATCAGGTAGAGACATCCATGCACTGTGAGGAGTTTTCATGCCTTCACATCAGTGGCCTCCATCTCCTCTTGTAGCCAGTTTATTCTTCCACTGGGGTATCTGATTACTGGTAGAGTGTATGTATTGATGGCTTGGATCTTATTCGTACCAAAGACTTTCGGGAAGTATTTGGCTGTGACTGACCTTGGTACATCTTTATCATAGTTCCCACTGGCCTGTGGGATACTCAAATATGTTTAGATGTCCTGTCTATCTGCTCTTCTGCATTCTAGTAGCTTCGTCCCTTCAGTCCAGATCACCTCCACTTTCTTTGCAACCATTCAGCCACACATATCCTGTCCAAATGACATCCTGATGTCCTTGCTGTAGATCCTTGTGAGCTGAGTCAATATCTCACTTCTGGAATGCAGCTTGATGTCATCCATGTGCAGGATGTGGCTGATGGTGACTCCACTCCTAATTCTATATCAGTATCCACTCTTAGCGATGACCTGACTTACGGGGTTAACGTCTATGCAGAACAGCAATGGGGGCAGTGCATCACCTTGGTACAGTGGGGCAAAAAAGTATTTAGTCAGCCACCGATTGTGCAAGTTCCCCCACCTAAAATGATGACAGAGGTCAGTAATTTGCACCAGAGGTACAATTCAGCTGTGAGAGACAGAATGTGAAAAAAAATCCATGAATCCACATGGTAGGATTTGTAAAGAATTTATTCGTAAATTAGGGTGGAAAATAAGTATTTGGTCACCTCAAACAAGGAAAATCTCTGGCTCTCACAGACCTGTAACGTCTTCTGTAAGAAGCTTTTCTGTCCCCCACTCGTTACCTGTATGAATGGCACCTGTTTGAACTCATCATCTGTATAAAAGACACCTGTCCACAGCCTCAAACAGTCAGAATCCAAACTCCGCCATGGCCAAGACCAAAGAGCTTTCGAAGGACACCAGGAAAAGTATTGTAGACCTGCACCAGACTGGGAAGAGTGAATCTACAATAGGCAAGCAGCTTGGTGTGAAAAAATCAACTGTGGGAGCAATCATCAGAAAATGGAAGACATACAAGACCACTGATAATCTCCCTCGATCTGGGGCTCCACGCAAGATCTCATCCCGTGGGGTCAAAATGATCATGAGAACGGTGAGCAAAGATCCCAGAACCACACAGGGGGACCTGGTGAATGACCTGCAGAGAGCTGGGACCAAAGTAACAAAGGTCACCATCAGTAACACACTACAACAGCAGGGAATCAAATCCCGCAGTGCCAGACGTGTTCCGCTGCTGAAGCCAGTGCATGTCCAGGCCCGTCTGAAGTTTGCCAGAGAGCACATGGATGATACAGCAGAGGATTGGGAGAATGTCATGTGGTCAGATGAAACCAAAGTAGAACTTTTTGGTATAAACTCAACTCGTCGTGTTTGGAGGAAGAAGAATACTGAGTTGCATCCCAAGAACACCATACCTACTGTAAAGCATGGGGGTGGAAACATCATGCTATGGGGCTGTTTTTCTGCCAAGGGGACAGGACGACTGATCCGTGTTAAGGACAGAATGAATGGGGCCATGTATCGTGAGATTTTGAGCCAAAACCTCCTTCCATCAGTGAGAACTTTGAAGATGAAATGAGGCTGGGTCTTCCAACATGACAATGATCCAAAACACACCACCCGGGCAACAAAGGAGTGGCTCCGTAAGAAGCATTTGAAAGTCCTGGAGTGGCCTAGCCAGTCTCCAGACCTCAACCCCATAGAAAATCTGTGGCGGGAGTTGAAAGTCCGTGTTGCTCGGCGACAGCCCCAAAACATCACTGCTCTCGAGAAGATCTGCATGGAGGAATGGGCCAAAATACCAGCTACTGTGTGTGCAAACCTGGTAAAGACCTATAGTAAACGTTTGACCTCTGTTATTGCCAACAAAGGTTATGTTACAAAGTATTGAGTTGTATTTTTGTTATTGACCAAATACTTATTTTCCACCCTGATTTACGAATAAATTCTTTACAAATCCTACCATGTGAATTCATGGATTTTTTTTTTTCACATTCTGTCTCTCACAGTTGAAGTGTACCTCTGGTGCAAATTACTGACCTCTGTCATCATTTTAGGTGGGGGAACTTGCACAATCGGTGGCTGACTAAATACTTTTTTGCCCCACTGTATATTCAACTCTTGATGGTAACTTGTACCTTGGAGTTGTACAAGACAACAACTGTGTTTTATTTCACAGTTCCTGTTGAATGGATTGAAGCACTCTAATATACATGTGTGGGACATTGAATCATAGGCTTTCTTGTTGCAAATCCAGGCAGTGCTCTGGTTAGTTTGTCTGGTTGGACCTGGAGGGAGGTTGCTGTGGTCTGCTTGAACATCTGCTTTATTCCAGATGTTCAACCAATATTGCTCAGTTTCAGCTCTGCCCTTGTATTAGTGTTCCCTTGTAGTTGAGAGTGCTTTTTGGAGGACAGGTCATTTATTCTGTTGACCTCAGCTTCTCTGGCATATCTCTTCAGCCTTGTGCCCAAAGCTGTGAGCCTTGCTTTGGCAGTTTCTTGAGTCTGAGTTTTGGACATCTTGTACCTCTTTTTCATCCTGGACCAATCTCTGGGCTTCCCTGACTTTAGCTTCCAACGTTCTGATTTAGCACCTTTCTACTCAATTTGAGCTTTTCACTCTTCAAGTCTTCTTCACACTGATGGATGCATCAGGTTCAACTTAGGTTTCAGTATCTTGCCCAGGGACTTAGCAAATAGACAAGTAAAGAAACAGTGCTGTGTCATGGCTTTGTAACAGTATTTGTGGCAGATTTGAGGACTAGAGTGTCTGTTCACCCTAAAGAAATTATGATTCATATTTCCCTGCTCATTACTGGTAAGTATAATTGTATCATACTGTGCAGTGTCTCTCTGCTATGACTGACTTGTCTCCTTTCACAAGTCTATGCTTTTTCACAGCCATTTCTTGTTCATCCTGCTCTGCAAAACAGGATCATGTTTTACGGTTCACTAGCATGAAATACTGTTAAGTACAGTGAAGTGTGAATAGCTCAGAAGGCAAAGTTGAATTCTGCAAATTCAGCATTTCACATGTGAACCTTTCAGATTTCCTATGGGGTCTAATTAGTTTCTGTAACTGGGAGTATTATGGTGCTTTTTATGGTTGTGTGCAAAACAACCCCCCCCCCCCCCCTCAAAAACCCCCCCCAAAAAAACTGTCCAAAGTTTTAGTAAGATTTTTTATTTTTTTTTAAACTGGTGATTATAAAAATACGGGACCCTATGAAAGAGGATAAATGTGACCTAAAACGTATTCAAGTTTTGTGGAGAGTGTAAAAAAAAAAAACTAACTAAAATGCAGCAAAATGTGTGTGCTGCTTTTCCTCTTTCTGCGATATTGTTTTGAAGATTTTCAAGAATTGTGGCTGGTTAAATTTTCTATTGTCTGCCAACATCATTTTAAACTGCATTCTGTCAGCACAGATTGTTTTTCTATCTGCTGTAATTTATATTTGGTGGTATGGCTCTGTTCTGGGACCTCCAAGTATCAGTGACACCAAACATGGAACTGATAATGGCAGAAACAGTGGGGAAACTGGAGGACAGTATAGTCTCAGTTTATCGGCTGTTTACAGGTAGCTTTCTATAAGGCTTTGTTGTTGAATGTAACAGTAAAATGACCTGTGGCTCGGAGGTGACAATGTGGATCTGAAGCTGCAAAATAAACCTTGTCCTTTGTGGCAACAGATACAAGAACACTGGGAATGAGGACAGCAGTAGAATGTGAATCATACCTACACTCTCCGTTGTTTCCCCTGCACACTAACTCAAATATCCTTTAATGCTTTGGTTGTGGAAGATGACCTACTACTACCCTGCTGTTATGGTACATAAATCACTTGTCAGTAACTTGCATTGTGTGATTAAATGCTTTGATATCATACAAATGGGATAATTACATGCTCAACTAATCATATTGATGGTTGGTTGGTTATTTTTTCACAGATCTTTTTTGAGTGATATCACATAGCTCCAATTTATAAAAAGCAGTCACAGGAACAACAGGGTTTTAAGGGTTAAATTATTTCCTTTTGTTTGTTGTAAGATGTTTCTTGATAACTCACACATGTTGATATGTTACAGTTGAGTGTTCCAGTGACTAAGAAACTCTTGAAGTGGGAACAGGAAATGATTGTTCTTGCAAAAGTAACAATGGGTAGTAGTGACAGTACTTACAAAAGAATCTGAGTGAAATTACTGCAACTCTTGCCCGTAAAATTTGCTGTACCTTGGAGGCTACTCAGAGGAAGAAAGGGGCAGCAGCAATTTAGCTCAAGAGCAGCCACCATGACAACAGATAAATACAGAAATCTCATGAAAGTGTGGATTGTTTGAAGCATCTCTCTGTTTTACCAAGAACACAGTGTTGTTAAGAGACTATAAATAAGTCACCGTGGTACTGTTTAACTTGCATGTTCAAGCTCATGTTCTGTTTTACTAATTTAATGTGTTCCTTTGTTATTTGGTGGCATTTTGAGGTTGCTGCGTTCTACATCACCTGGAATTAAGACAAAAGCCGTCATCGCCTGGTGGGAGGGAAAATCCTGAAATTATATTGTTGAACTTTACTGTTACCACACACTTTAGAAATAGGTAGTTATGCATTATACTGCTAATGAAATACAATGATGAAATAACGAAATACAAAAATGCAGCTGTAACAAAGTTACATACTTTACAAAAACGCATAAACTGTCTTTATCTTTCCAAATGAAAGAATTGTGTTTAGCTTGCAAAACGCAAGATGACAGTCACTTTTTTCTGCAGAAAGCAGTCACAGAATGCATAATTGTGACCACGCAGGCATCTCGTCCAGAACAATTTACTGTATATGACATGTTTAGCATACTTCTAAATGAGGTGACCAATGTTTTAGACATTAATCTGAATTGTTATTGTTAAACTGATGCAATGAAAATAGGATAAGACGTGTCTACGTAATACATGAGTCTAATTCTGAATCTTGGTGCCATAACAGACACTTTTCAGTTCGTCATTTATAAAGAACCATCATTAATGTCCTGAAATTTGGTGGCTCTGAATTTGATTTTTCTCATGCACATTAGAGTATTGAGATTACCCAGCTTTCTGCTTTTTCCTGGTAATGGCACCTGACATGAATACAACCATTAAACTGACATTAGCATGAGACTGTTTCTATGTCAGATCTTGAGTCATTGATTCCACTGAGAATCTGATTGTGCTAGAATGAATTTTCCTCCTTCTTCTTTTTTTAGCATCCAGTTTTATATCAAATTACCTTCTCATTTTCCCTCACTCATACAAGTTTTTGGTTGCACTGCACTGATTAGTTGCTAGAAGTTAAGGCAGTGTTTTTGCTGATTTTTTTTTTACCTTGTTGTAGTCAAAGTCCTATATATCCTATGTTCTATACCATTCTATAACCTATAACCAATTCTACTGAATAAATTCTGATTCTTCATAACTTGTTTCTAAGGAAACAAGTCACATTTAATTAGGTAGTGACCATGCCTAGGACATATTTGATCACAATATAGAATTAATTGATAATTAGAAAACTACTGTTTTAAGAATAGTGAAAATGAACAAAACACAAGCTTGATTTAAAAAAAACGAGTGGAGGTTTTTCTCTGTGGGTTTATCAGGTTTCACATTTTGTCATTGTTCTAATGTTGTCATATGAAAATATCACTGAAGCTGATTAATAGGTTGGATTTACATCCAAGCTCTAAGCAGTTTATATAAGTGGACTAGAAGTGTATTATGCTTACAAACAATTATTTTGTATGATGTATTGATCTATCAAAAGGGGACAGTGTTGTTCCAAGCAGGTACATCTTAAGAAGATTTGTAGGTTAAATGACAATAACATTTTTTGGTTTTGCAATTTCTTGGAGGTCATTTAGAGTGTTGCTGTAAATAAGAAACACGACAATTTTTTTCTGTAATGAGAGAAAGAAAATGATCTTGTAAGAGACACTGAAACCATGATAATTTCACGCCGTCACACAGCTGGCCAATCACTGTGTAAAGGGGAGTTAATGTAATATTGCCTGTTTTAAAAGGAAATGACAAGACACAACCCTCATTTTCTATCCCCAGCTGCAATTATCACTCACAGAGTGTCTTTAGTCATCAAGGCTCAATAGATGGGCATTGAACATATCTCAGTTGTATAGAACAGTCAGCCTTTTTAGTAATGGCTTTTTGTGTTTGATTATGTAAGATCCTTTAATATATATATAGGCAGCTATTTCAGAAACTGATTGCCTACAAGTATTAAAGGTGCCAGATTTAAACTACTTCTTTTCTGTGGCAAACAGGCCTGGATAACCTACTGATTTTAATGACCTGAAAGCTTGTTTCTAATGGGACAACTGGATTTAGTATTGATTATATTTTCAGCACATCTGGTGGTATAGCTTTGTGATTGCCATTGTCACTCACTGCAGATTGAACTAGCCAGCCACATTAATTTCTGTTGGAAAATTAGAGATTCCCATTCACTTATCCACACCCATTACATTTAGCCTAAATTAGAAGAGTCTGATTGCATTCTCCCTGATGACAAATAAATTTAGCAGTGCATGCTACTTACGCACACGCACGCGCGCGCACACACACACACACAAACGCACAATGTATTCACAGCAGAACCAGTCAATAAACTTGGCCATTGATCAAGAGCTGTACATTGACAGAGTGCCCTCTCTGTCAATAAATGTTGACTCACTTGTACATTTTTTGATACCAGATCCTTTCTTCATAGCATGACGACTGAGCTTGCATTGGAAGTTATTCTCCCAAAACTCTGCAAACCAGATATTTCTTCTGTTATTCTCTAGCGTTCGGCTGATGAAGTAGCGATCGAAACCTGAAATCAAATCCAACAGCAACAGCACAAATTCAGTTAATGGTAATCCAAAATTTTTCAAAAGTGAACATTAAGAGTTAACCTTTTACTGAGGTGACAAAGGCAATTATCAACACTGTAAAGCCCTGATTTTAAAAATTGTTTTTGTCAAATCTGGTATCTTCAAGGTAGAATGGAGATTACTAAAGGAGGCAAACATACACCAACAATATGCAGTAAAGTGCAAGTATTAATACAGAATTTACTTCAAACTAAGATTTTCTTCAAAGAAAATTAAATATTTTGAGCATTGAGGTAGAGTTTGGCAGTGCAGATACCTTTGATGGACTGTCGTTTGGGTAGAATGGTGACAGCACCCTCTGCCATCTCTTCTTGGTGCAGTATTGGTGAAATTTTGGATCCCCAGCTGTCTGAACCTACCCAGATGAAATGGCCTGTCTGATTGGCCTTCTTAGCTGCTTGAAGGAGACGCCTTTGAAACAAACAAAAAAATAAAGTAATGTTTACTTGTTCCATAGAAATAATGCTGTTCTCTGATATATTTCCTACACATATGTTCATACTGTGTTTAATCAGGCTGTTTCATGACTAGAGTATTCTAAGACAAAGTTTTATACTCAGGCAGTTTAGCAAAATTGAAAAGCCATCATAGAATCACTATTCCTTCCCAGTGCAGTGGAATTCTTCTTGGCTGTGGCAGAATGATACCCCTGCCACATTTGTCCAGGCTTGTTGCCAATGGATGTAAGTTTGGGGAGTCATAAAAAACTGCCAAGAAGCTCTGCTGCAGCAGCAGAGTTGCATCGAGAAAGCATAGTGACATAAAATTTAAGCACAGCCACCTGGCATGTGAAAAGCTACCAACTCTTACACCAGCCCTTATATAGCACAAAAAGTGTCCACCAGCTTACTCAGATTTTCACAGTGCATGTTGTTTTCGCATGAATTCGAGTTGAAGTAAAACTAGGGTATAATGTTAGCATTTTTTTACCTTTGTAAAAAAAATGACTTGGCAAGCAGTGACTCATCCAGCTAACTTTGTTTCTTTACTTTAGTTTTATGACTGCGAGGTTTTATATTTGACTGGTAATGATTTTTTCTGAGTCTGGTCTCCCAACATTTAGTGAAATGAGCATGTCTTAAAATGCAATTATGCCCACCATGTAGAAAAAAAGAGAAATCGATTTTTTTTTTTCACTGTCAGGAGATTACAGTAATGGTGATATGAATACACAGACTGAGAAGTATAATATAAAATAATGCAGTATGAAGTAAAGAGGCACTGATTCGCGATCATGAATGAGCACCTACACTTCCTATTTATTTTCACAGTCCAGGTTCAGTTCCAAACTCAATTTAAATGGTATTTACAAGGTCTAAAATCTGAATTATGTTGAAGTAAAAATCTTTATATAGCTAGTTTGCCAACAAATCTGATATTTTGGTTGTTTTTTCTTTGTTACTTGCATTTCTTGCTTTTTGATCACTTGGTCACATTTTACATTAAACACTGCCGTTTAATTTAGTGCTGATGTAAACATATTTATTATAGAAGCACTGCAATTTTATTTACCTGTGGTAAAGTCAAACATAAATTTCAGGTGTTGAAAATGACAAAATGATGCACAAACTAACCAATTAATAAAATTCAATGTTACATTTTTACATCCCATCCATCCATTCGCTTCCGCTTATCCTTTTCAGGGTCGCGGGGGGCGCTGGAGCCTATCCCAGCTGTCATAGGGCGAAAGGCGGGGTACACCCTGGACAGGTCGCCAGTCTGTCGCAGGGCTAACACAGTGACAATTAATTTTATTAGTTTTATATGTATGTATTTACTACATAGGTCATGTTATTTCCACACAGAGTAATCTCTATATTGTGCAAGCATACCTACCTATCTAGACTGTGAAAGGCTACCCAGCAAATATTATTTCTTATACTTCTATGACCTTGAAATAGCAGTGTAATATAATTATTGTATCATATTAAAGGGCTTCATCAAAACCACACAGTCTCCTATACCTTCTTTGTAGGCAATTTTGGGTTCCTATTAGTCTTCTGAAGGCTCACACTGCCTGAGTTCAAGGATAGAGAAGGCATGCCGTACTGTGATCCCTCTGGCTTTCTGTAATTACTATATATCCAGACTATTACCCGTTATCAGGACCGGATTAAGTCAATGAGCACTGGGACGTCTGCCCCGGTCATTATCAAGAGACTGCCCCAAATCACTGCCCTTTTCCACTGTGAATACACTGGCCTACTGAATGGTTGCAGGGAAACATTTCCCCTTACAAAGCCACAAGTTTTTTTTCTTTCTTAATTCAGCCTACAGCAATTTATTTAATTTAATTCATCTTGATAGTAGATAATACATTGTAATTGATACATTTGTTTCCCTGCAAATAAAAGCGGGGACACTTTTAACATTACTGTTGTATACTGTAATAGTTGGGGACAGCAGAACAGATGCCAAATTGGATTAAAGTGCTTTACCAGGATAGAAGGGATATGGGTGAATGGACGAAATATTCAAAATTATTTTGAAAATATTATCATAAAATGAAGCAAAGTAGTCAATCCCTCCCTGACACACTAAGTATATAAGTACTTGTGATACAGAATCACCATTCATTGCTGCATTAACAAACCTGACTGGTTTTGTTGGGTATGCTGTATGTTGTTATACCCTTTATATAGAAACTCTGGGCTTGCAAAGTAACCTGTACCTGAAAGGGATAAATAAACGTAGCTGGATAAAAAACATTTTGCTGTGAAAGGTTTATATCTTTTTTAGTAAACATATATAATATTTAGATGTACAGACTTATTCTTGATAAAAACTTTGGTGATTCAATACATTTTTACAGTTTACAATTTTACAATTTTCTCCTTCTATGTTTTTTTTCAGTCAAAACAATTCTCTGAAAAAAAGTGCTCCAAGTTACTTTACCAAGCCATTTGTTCAAATACGATTTAATTAAAAATGAATTTCACTTTATCTAACAAATTTTACATGTTACGGCTTGCTCTATAATTACATCTCCAACATGGTTTTTGATGTTGGTGTTAGTACCCACCGTGTGCAGCTTTTTTGTGTATCTCAAACAGCGCTGTGTGAGCTCAGTACATCATGTACGAGTTGGAGCTAATAAATGTTGAACACCAATTACTTTAAATTAAACTATTACAACACAATAAAGAGTGAGGATTGACTGAGTTTATACATAGATTGGCAGAGAGTTGAAAATGAGGAAACAGCAGAGGCTACTCTAAGCAATTATCGGCTACTGCATTAGCATTTTACAGCCGCCAGATACAATTACAGCCCTTTGCATGTTACATTTGTAATATCTTGTTTATATTTAATCACGAGCTTACACAGCATTTTGCTGCTGAGTGGAACAGTTAAGTTGATGTGGTCTGAATGGAGGCAATGCAGTAGTAATGTTTCTGGCCAGGTGCATGCTAGCTACGGCAGATCAATAGTCAATTGACTATACACTCAGCTGAATGGGCTGTAACTGGTCATGGCTGATCAGCTAAAAAACATCTGATTCCGGTAACTAGCAAGTTATTTCATGTATTTCTATTTTAAAATCAGCCATCAGCCATTATATTTTACCAAAATTCTCGAATAAATGTAGATACTCATGATTAGATTTTGTTTTAACTATTTCATTTGTCTCTTGTAGCTATGACAGCATTGGTATAAGACCAAGGGTACTGAGGGACCTCTGATGTTGCACTCAACACTTCTCTGATCCTGTCCTCTATTTCACTTCCTGTGCATTTGAAAATCAGTAATGCATGTCATTAACTTTGCCTTCTTTTTGTGCTTTGCCCTGTTTGCTGATTTTCTATGCTGTTTATTTTTTTCTCTTAGCTATTCCCTCATTCTGACCAGACACAGAGGAAGTTTGTGCTCCCTCACCCACAGTCTGTGAGATTTTTCCTGCTAAAAGTGTGTGGGGGTGGGGGGGTTTCCATTCCTCACTATCGCCAAATGTTTTCTAATAGGCTCTCAGTCTGGTGAGCTATACAAAAAAAATAGAATTTTGTTGAACTGAGCATATTCAAGTATAACCAGATTTCAGATTTGTAACTCATAAATATCAGCATCTGAGTAGGACATTATATTTAGAAAGGTAATATAATCAATAAATCTATAACACACATTCTAATACAGTCTGCAGTATTTAACACAGTGGTTCCCAAACTTTTTATGCTGGGCCGCCTTTGTTTCACCAGAAAAATCCCCCCCAGCACAAACCCTCCAACCACACACACCCATATTTTGTTTTCAAACTCCATTGCGGTTTATTTCACAACCCAAACATTTAGTAAACAATTAAACAAAAGTAAACTGCAATAAATTACAGGTAGCAATATAATAAACTACTAACTCTTTTACACTACGTCCACACATTTCTTGCTTTTTGATCACTTGGTCACATTTTACATTAAACACTGCCGTTTAATTTAGTGCTGATGTAAACATATTTATTATAGAAGCACTGCAATTTTATTTACCTGTGGTAAAGTCAAACATAAATTTCAGGTGTTGAAAATGACAAAATGATGCACAAACTAACCAATTAATAAAATTCAATGTTACATTTTTACATCCCATCCATCCATTCGCTTCCGCTTATCCTTTTCAGGGTCGCGGGGGGCGCTGGAGCCTATCCCAGCTGTCATAGGGCGAAAGGCGGGGTACACCCTGGACAGGTCGCCAGTCTGTCGCAGGGCTAACACAGTGACAATTAATTTTATTAGTTTTATATGTATGTATTTACTACATAGGTCATGTTATTTCCACACAGAGTAATCTCTATATTGTGCAAGCATACCTACCTATCTAGACTGTGAAAGGCTACCCAGCAAATATTATTTCTTATACTTCTATGACCTTGAAATAGCAGTGTAATATAATTATTGTATCATATTAAAGGGCTTCATCAAAACCGTACAGTCTCCTATACCTTCTTTGTAGGCAATTTTGGGTTCCTATTAGTCTTCTGAAGGCTCACACTGCCTGAGTTCAAGGATAGAGAAGGCATGCCGTACTGTGATCCCTCTGGCTTTCTGTAATTACTATATATCCAGACTATTACCCGTTATCAGGACCGGATTAAGTCAATGAGCACTGGGACGTCTGCCCCGGTCATTATCAAGAGACTGCCCCAAATCACTGCCCTTTTCCACTGTGAATACACTGGCCTACTGAATGGTTGCAGGGAAACATTTCCCCTTACAAAGCCACAAGTTTTTTTTCTTTCTTAATTCAGCCTACAGCAATTTATTTAATTTAATTCATCTTGATAGTAGATAATACATTGTAATTGATACATTTGTTTCCCTGCAAATAAAAGCGGGGACACTTTTAACATTACTGTTGTATGCTGTAATAGTTGGGGACAGCAGAACAGATGCCAAATTGGATTAAAGTGCTTTACCAGGATAGAAGGGATATGGGTGAATGGACGAAATATTCAAAATTATTTTGAAAATATTATCATAAAATGAAGCAAAGTAGTCAATCCCTCCCTGACACACTAAGTATATAAGTACTTGTGATACAGAATCACCATTCATTGCTGCATTAACAAACCTGACTGGTTTTGTTGGGTATGCTGTATGTTGTTATACCCTTTATATAGAAACTCTGGGCTTGCAAAGTAACCTGTACCTGAAAGGGATAAATAAACGTAGCTGGATAAAAAACATTTTGCTGTGAAAGGTTTATATCTTTTTTAGTAAACATATATAATATTTAGATGTACAGACTTATTCTTGATAAAAACTTTGGTGATTCAATACATTTTTACAGTTTACAATTTTACAATTTTCTCCTTCTATGTTTTTTTTCAGTCAAAACAATTCTCTGAAAAAAAGTGCTCCAAGTTACTTTACCGAGCCATTTGTTCAAATACGATTTAATTAAAAATGAATTTCACTTTATCTAACAAATTTTACATGTTACGGCTTGCTCTATAATTACATCTCCAACATGGTTTTTGATGTTGGTGTTAGTACCCACCGTGTGCAGCTTTTTTGTGTATCTCAAACAGCGCTGTGTGAGCTCAGTACATCATGTACGAGTTGGAGCTAATAAATGTTGAACACCAATTACTTTAAATTAAACTATTACAACACAATAAAGAGTGAGGATTGACTGAGTTTATACATAGATTGGCAGAGAGTTGAAAATGAGGAAACAGCAGAGGCTACTCTAAGCAATTATCGGCTACTGCATTAGCATTTTACAGCCGCCAGATACAATTACAGCCCTTTGCATGTTACATTTGTAATATCTTGTTTATATTTAATCACGAGCTTACACAGCATTTTGCTGCTGAGTGGAACAGTCAAGTTGATGTGGTCTGAATGGAGGCAATGCAGTAGTAATGTTTCTGGCCAGGTGCATGCTAGCTACGGCAGATCAATAGTCAATTGACTATACACTCAGCTGAATGGGCTGTAACTGGTCATGGCTGATCAGCTAAAAAACATCTGATTCCGGTAACTAGCAAGTTATTTCATGTATTTCTATTTTAAAATCAGCCATCAGCCATTATATTTTACCAAAATTCTCGAATAAATGTAGATACTCATGATTAGATTTTGTTTTAACTATTTCATTTGTCTCTTGTAGCTATGACAGCATTGGTATAAGACCAAGGGTACTGAGGGACCTCTGATGTTGCACTCAACACCTCTCTGATCCTGTCCTCTATTTCACTTCCTGTGCATTTGAAAATCAGTAATGCATGTCATTAACTTTGCCTTCTTTTTGTGCTTTGCCCTGTTTGCTGATTCTCTATGCTGTTTATTTTTTTCTCTTAGCTATTCCCTCATTCTGACCAGACACAGAGGAAGTTTGTGCTCCCTCACCCACAGTCTGTGAGATTTTTCCTGCTAAAAGTGTGTGGGGGTGGGGGGTTTCCATTCCTCACTATCGCCAAATGTTTTCTAATAGGCTCTCAGTCTGGTGAGCTATACAAAAAAAATAGAATTTTGTTGAACTGAGCATATTCAAGTATAACCAGATTTCAGATTTGTAACTCATAAATATCAGCATCTGAGTAGGACATTATATTTAGAAAGGTAATATAATCAATAAATCTATAACACACATTCTAATACAGTCTGCAGTATTTAACACAGTGGTTCCCAAACTTTTTATGCTGGGCCGCCTTTGTTTCACCAGAAAAATCCCCCCCAGCACAAACCCTCCAACCACACACACCCATATTTTGTTTTCAAACTCCATTGCGGTTTATTTCACAACCCAAACATTTAGTAAACAATTAAACAAAAGTAAACTGCAATAAATTACAGGTAGCAATATAATAAACTACTAACTCTTTTACACTACGTCCACACCTACACAGGTATTTTTGAAAGTGCAGCTGTTTTTATGCGTTTGGGCCTTTTGTCCACACGTAAACGACATTTCGAATCAATTTCGAATCAAATTGAGATTTTTTAAAAGTCAGGTTTTGCGTTTACGTGTGGACGAGGAATACAGAGTTTGTCACGCAACGTCAAAGGTATGTGCCTTTTTTCATGTCACGCTGTGCGCCACGTTATTGTTTACATGAGATGAATTGCAGAATGGCAGAGACAAAATACTGTTACTGTTAACCTTACTATCTTCCGTTTTTACACGCTTACATATACACACACAGTTAATGTCCCTCTATTTTAAAAGGCAGTGTAATTATTTTACGTGTAGCTGGGTTTTTTTTGTTTTTTTTCCTGTGTAATAATATTCAACATTGCTATCAATACATTTTTCAAAAAATGCCTCTGTGCAAAATGGGTTCAAAAACATAAACAACTGTGGGATGCTGTTTGTCCGTGATATGAAGCGGGGAACAAATTACAGCAGGATCAGCCTGATATCATTTGTATCCCACTGTAACTTTACTGTATAAAGAGTAGGGGTGCAACAATACTCGTATCGATATTGAACCGTTCGATACAGTGCTTTCGGTTCGGTATGAATATGCATCGAACAATACAAAATGTTTTATTTATTTTATCAACTTGTCTTCTGAGGATGCTGTCTGTGTTGAGCGCTCAGTGGATCTGCGTTCGACTACTCCGCCTAGGCTGCACTGTTGAGCGCAGATCCACTGAGCGCAGTGCAAGCTAGCAAGACAGAAGCTAAGCTCGTTGCAACATGGCAACTGCCTCAACGCTACCCGAAATTGAACCTCCCCCACCCTCTTTCAGATCTGGCGATTGGAACTATCTTGGTTTTCATGTGACGTATGACCCTGATGGTAAGCGCGTCATGGACAAAAGTAAAACAGTATGTCAGATGTGCCACGCAATGCTCAATTGGTGGGAACTAGTGCGTTAGCACAGTTAGCTTGTTAACGTGTTGACGCCGTCCAGCCCCAAGCACGGGGCGATCCGTGGTAACTCGTTAACGGAGATTTGCCGCATTATGGCGTTAATGTCATTTTAACGAGATTAACGCTGACAGCACTAGTGGGAACACAACGAATATGACTGCACATTTACGCCGACATCATCGTAGTGCAAAGACAAGTGGAAGCAGACAAAAACAACAAGCACTCATGCTACAAACTTTACCCGAGTCATTTAGACAGCCGTTAGCACATGATTCTCCTTATGGGGACATGATATGTTTAATATGCTGCTGAGAATATAGCCCAGAAGAAGCGTATAGTATAGCTTTTATTTTGGAAAGAGCCATTTCTCTGTTATAAACTCTTTTCCAAAGATGAGTGATTTCTCGATCAGATAGATTTATTTATTTATTTTTATTATTTTGTTGTTTCAGCAACATTGAATTTAAAAACTGTACTTTTGAATTAAAATATAAATATTTATAATTTTAATAAATGACAAATTAAAAAGACATGAACATTTTTTGTGTCGAAAAAATATCGAACCGTAACACCAAAGTATCGAACCGAACCGTGAATTTTGTGTATCGTTGCACCCCTAATAAAGAGCTAACATCTCCAAAATGTCAGGAGTAGTTAGTAATTACAAGAAGTGTTTGTGAACTAAAAATCAAGAATGTGGGATTCTGTAGGTCCGTGATTTGGAGAGCCCAGTGCGTGCTCCCAACGGGCCCCATACTTTGGGAACCTCTGATTTAATAATAATAATAATAATAATAATAATAATAATAATAA
Organism: Rhamphochromis longiceps; assembly: GCF_057381845.1. Taxonomy (NCBI): domain Eukaryota; kingdom Metazoa; phylum Chordata; class Actinopteri; order Cichliformes; family Cichlidae; genus Rhamphochromis; species Rhamphochromis longiceps. The sequence goes on from NC_140576.1 coordinate 23,435,913, forward strand.
TAATAATAATAATAATAATGATATATACTTTATTGATCCCCGTGGGGAAATTACTTGTTTTTCTCTGCATTTCACCCATTCACTCAGTGAAGCAGTGGGTAGCCACTAAGCAGGCGCCCGGGGAGCAGTGTGTAGGGACGGTACCTTGCTCAGGGGTACCTCAGGGTAGCCATTCAGTGGATTCAAACCCCCGACCTTCCAATCATGGGGCGGCCACTGTACCTACTGAGCTACCTGCTAATTAGCCCGCTGATTTAACACATGCCTGCTCGTCGTGCAGCTTTGAATTTCTTGAAGAACTATATCTTTTTTAAATTTATTTCCCATGACATAAAAATAGGTATGTGGTGTTAAGCAAGTGTTAAAAACAGTAGTTGAGATAAGTCTGGATAAACATTATGTTACTTGACAGTACTCAGGATTCTGCTGTACTCACCTGATGTCATCCTCATTGGCAAAGATAATGACTACTCGAGCATTGGGGTTCTCACTCAGCCTCCGGATAATCTTGTCAAACTCTCCAGATCTTGGTTCACGTGGTATTTTCACTGACTGGGAAATGCACAAACCACCTGATTGGGGGGGAAAAAAACAAACAAACAAAACAAAAACAATGTTTCCAAATGTTTCATTAGGAGAACATGTTTACGATGCAATTTAACTCAAATTATGCCTTTGTCTTCTTTTAACCCATATCTTTTTTTCAATCTTCTGGACTTTTTTTTATGATAAATGCACTATTAAATGTGCACTGGTGCAATATTTCACGGAATGAGGGATGCAAGGCATTAAAAAAAAGGTTTTCCTTGGACAAAAAGAAGGCATTTTGGAGACGGGACTAACCATCAATTCAGGTTATGATTCTGACAGTGAGACCAGGGGGCAGTAGCATTCGCTACTACATACATTTTCTAACTGGGAACTGTTTCCTTTTGTTCTTGCATTTTTTTCTATTACATGGATTGTTTCAATTAAAAAAAAAATCTGGTACTTGTCCCAGGATTGTACCACGTTTGAAAGGGAAGTAGAAAAAAAGAAACAGAAATGAAATACGTTACTTCAATTTCCAATTCAGTTAGTCAGATAATTGTTTCGGGGTAATATACAAGATTGTCCTGTGATATTGATTAGTTATCTATTTAGATAATGACCAGCAGCAAAAGCAACTAGCAAATTCCGGCTGTTATATTTTAGGCATAGTGAAGCGGAAAACTGAAACGCTGTTTCAAAATTGGATGCAGTATTGAAATTTGCATCGCTGACTCTTTGAAGCTAATAATTTGAAAAATCCCATTAGCTTATTGAAGTTTTGGCCAATTTGGCCTTTATTTCATCCTAGAAAACAACAGTTTTAATAAAAAAGTTTTAACCACTGAATACATTTCAAGGGTAGAAATTTTGCAGTAAATTTCAAACTCTTTTTACTCCTCATTTATTTACTTTTATTTAAAAAATGTGGACTGTCTTGGTTCTACGTAAAACAAGATGACCTTAATGACACAGTACATGATGCTCTAACGGTTGAATGACAGTGCAGCTGCTTAGTGCTGTGCAGGTGGAAGGATTATTCTTTTACCACTTGGACACATACAAATAGTTTAATGAAATTTCCCCTTGTGGGACTAATAAAGGTATCTCATCTTATCTTATTTTAACATTCAACTGGTGACAATTTGTTCCTGTCTAATTTGGTGATTTTCATGTGTTCAATGCACAAAGATTTTTTTCTATCCTTGGCTCAACTCTCTCATGCTGGTGTACACCCTGTCATCAATTTTTTTTAATGTAATTTTTTGAGAGGTTACCAGAGTGACAGATAACCACTTATTGTCACACCAACATTTTTTTTAGAATCACTAATCAACCTAATAAAGAGGCCTTTCTCAGATTCAGACCTTCTTGCTATGAGACGTTCAGTCTCACAGCAGATTTAAACCATGTAACTAGACTATCACATTAGTTTGGTTTGTTAGTTAGTAACAGCTTTCCCTTTCCTAGTTTATTCCATGGTAAATGGACTATAATATAATGTTTTTTTACTCCGACAGCACTTGAAACGCTTTCTGCACTACAAGCTGCAATCACAGACACATGCACACATGCAAACCCAAATGGATGAATAAAGCGCTACTTGTGTTTCTTTAGCTTGCCCGAAGACACTTTAACATAAATTATAGATGTAGAAACTGTAGATCAAACCACTAACCTTCTTAACAGCAAACAACACACTCTAACTTCTGAGCCACCAAAAAAAAAAGAAACGCAAAGAAAAGAGATTTATGAGATTAGAATTGTGTATTAACTGAGGACTGTAAAGGGTGAATCCATTTCATCAGCAGCCATGATGAAATTGCAACAATGTGGGAATGGCTGATGGGTTTTGCCAAGGAAATTATCATGAAAGAATATATGTACCAATTTATAGCTACAGCAATTCTCCATGGATCAATTTAAAGAGCATCCACACCTTCTTACATTCTATTGAACACAAATCTAAAGGCAAGAGGGGATGTCCCCTGGTTACCAACAAGCTAAGGCTGTTTAACTCCCAATGCAACATTTCAGGATAACTGTTTTGTCACCCTGCCAAAATGCCACGGAGAATATGCACATGCTAATGAATTTCCCTTTCGGGACCCAGTACAAAGCCCGCCCAATGAGCAATCAATGCAGAAATAATACCCCCCTAGTCCAGTTCATAGCAGTCATACTCACACCATAAAACAAAACCTGCCCCTGCTCAGTTACTAATAGGTTGTGAAAGTGGAAATATCAGTAAAAAATAGAGGATGCCACGAAATGAATGACGTTGGGCTACTTGACTCATGGTTACAAAAAGTCACATTTGGTTAAGTCAAACGGGAGATCAGTCATTGGCTTGCACTATTGTTTTATTTTATCCTGGAGAAAATATAACAATGCTGTTCTACTGAAACCTTTTCTTGTTTTTCATGTATAGATTTCTGCTGGTCATGCATGTCATGAGTGCAACACAGCAGTTCCGGCTTACATTTAAATTCCCTTTTCAGTAAATGGATTAGAAGTTCTTTTACTGGAGAAACAGATTCATCCTGTTGTGTGCACTGGTTGATGTCTTGTTGTTAAGTAATGTTTCCTTCTGCACTCAAGCAATAGTTCAATCAAATCTGAACATCTAATTTACTTGTTTTTACATGCCAAAAAAGCACAACTTGAATATCACAATTAACCGAGTCATCATTTAGTAATCTGGAATTTCAAAGCTTCCAAAGCAGATGGCATTATACTCCACATCATCATAACACTCCTAATTTATATTTAGGCAGGTGAAGTTAAGTTTATTTATTTTACGCTTTGGCTTTTGAGCACGTTGTAAGGTAGGTTTCTCTGTGAAGAGTAATGATTACTCAGGCAAGGTGGCATAGGCATGTTTTCAAAGCCATCTGTTTGCTGTCTGGTGTTGCAAGATTACACAACAAACTACTTTATCAAGCCAATAAAACTTTGTGAGCAGTTAGAGCACACTGCTCACAAAGTGATCTGGAAGACTTTCTTTAAACACGTTTCACATAGTTGTTCAATATTGATTATAGTAGCGAGCAATACTGGCTGTTCTGTTGTTGCCAAAATCTGATGTGAAGTTATGATATTGTAATATTTCTGAAAATGTCTTCTCAGTAAGCCTTGTTAACCAAACTGTCATCAGTCTGTTTAGTCAGTATAACTGCAGTCCTAGAAGTAAATCTTGTAGATAACCACTGGGCAAGGTTAGTGTACTAGCCTGAATAAAAGGGCGAGTTCATTATGTAATAGTGGAGTGACAGATCTGTGTTTAGATGTGTTTAAGGAGAGGATTTGGAGTTTGTAGTAATGTTGACAGGTTGTCAGTCCATTTTGGTCCATTTATAGTTTGTCTTTAAGAGTAGGTTTTCACTAAAAGTAGTTAGTGTTCTGAATCTGCAGGAGATTCAGATGGCTCCTGCTATGTGTTTTACTGTCATGGAGGAAATGCATTCTTTATGAGCATGAAGAAACCTGACTGTTGCCGATGATGAGCTCTGTCCTCAGTTTTAACAAAAAGACAGAGAGTCAGAGTTACACTATGCAATTTTAAAAACTGAAATGGCATTGCTGGCTTCAATCAGTACTGAAAGTAGTGAACCATGAACCTCTAATGGTTATTCACAGTCTCTCTTTGTGCTTCCCATCCTGTAGTTTTAATCATGGATCTACAAAGGTTAATGCGTGTAAATCTAGGGTTGTTTTAGTGAACGGTAAGTGGAATCAAATATTTAGAAGTATGTAGGAAAGGTTGTACAGTATGTTATAAGTCATGATATTTACGTATCTTTTTACAAAATAAAAGCTCCTGACGGTTCAGTCTTTGATTAAAGTGAAACAGAGGTTTATCTGCGTAACTCGCTGTCGTTACACTCACATCACATGGGAAATTTTGCAGCAGCTCGGCTCTCAGAGACTCTATCAATCATTAGACTCTATGTCTTTGCCTCACTGGTACTTCAGTCCCCCATTCCCACAACATCTGCTATATCGAAGCAGAGCACTCATCCCTTCCTTTTCTTCTCTTCTCACATCACAGCGGCAGGCTGCAGCATTGTTTAACTTGCACAGAGAATACCAGAAGGACCGGACGTGCACAAAACTGGGTCCTCCACGGGGCCACTGGTGTAACTCTGTTAGCGCTAGGGTACACATGGCAGTTTATTTCACCACTGATTTATCTATGCATTTGATTTTTTTCCTCTTTATTTTTCTTTTTACTACTGTTATATAACATGACTAAAGATATGGTTATTTGACTAATATCTTTAGTCATGGCTCAAATCCTAAGACGGAAGCAGCCACTGAGCAAGATACTTTTTTTTATTTTCCAAAAAGACTATAGACTAATGCAGAGAAATATATTTATATATAAATATATGATTCAGCTATGCCAGGCAGTTCATGAATGGTATTTTTACACAACCTAAGTGGCTTTTAATTGGCCTAATTATAGGTCTTGCTTATTGCAAATTTTATATTAATATTATTAAATTAGACCAGTCTCTACAAGAATCAGATTTTTCAATAAACTACTCGCCTGATTCCATCTTGCTATCAGACAGGATGTAGTTAGAGGGATGCCTTGAAGGACTGGCCCCTTCTTATCTGTACACCACTTTTCAACACTTTCCTTAAACTCAGCAAGCTGACCAACAACATGCAGAGACAGTTATGAAATAACTAAATGCAACTGTAGAGTAATCCTATGAAAACGATGAAATGTACTTCTCCAGGTACATATTGAATTATAGTTACATTTTATTGTTGGCTACATTAAAACTACCTGTACAATAACAATCAGTGAAAGAGCGAAAGAGACTGAACTGCTGGGTTTCAACACCAAACACTGACCTTCAGTGTTGTAACTGTCCTGATGAATCTTTCAAATGTTCAAATACACGCCAGATGCAATGCTCCTACTTCTGATGCAGCTACTGTGAAAACCTTCAAGAGCTGTATGTGTTTCCTAACACTTATCCTATACAATTCTCAACTTCTGAGCCAAATTGAAAAATCACCTCTAAAAATATCCGTTGCTCAGGAGACTGCTGATCTCCTCTTGTGTCTTCCACTGTCAGCTCTGGTCTCTGTTCCCTTAATAGTTCGGAACACTAATATTCCCTCTCATTTGACACCCGTGGGAAAAACGTTGCTCCCATGAACATTAAATATTCCCCACCATCATAGCTGATTGCAGCTCAGCTCATGTGGCTGGTGAAGAGTAGCACAGAAGCGCACAAAATAGCCCCAGGCTGGCAGCGTGACAAAGATGCAGGTACATAAACACTAAGTTTATTGGGATGCCCTAACCAAACAGACATCATTTTCATATGGAGGATAGAAATACACAAGGAAAATAGAGAGAAATATCACCAAACTAATTTTTCCTCTATAGTTTTAACGTTGAGCCGATTTCTATCAATGGATACTTGACAGTTTTTTCAGTGTTAAATGAATACATCAACACCCTGGGTGCTTTGTTGCATGGCAGCAAATTATTTATTAGGCTACATACACAATCAGTTAATAATTACAAAACCAGAGCTTTGAAATCCCATCTGCTTTGAACAGCAGTGTTGTTCCATTATTAGTTCTCTGTATAGCCATGGTGCTGACCAGTAGTCTCTAAAGATCAGCAATGCTCTGCCTCCGTAGTGTGATCACGGTGGTTTACGTCAACCAGATAATGGCACATGAGATCAAAGAATTAAGAAACTTAAAAAAAACAAAACCAGCCCATGGTGATACCTGTACACAGAGATTAAAAAAAAAATACCCCATTGATTTAGTAAATTGTAAACAACATGATTTATGCAAATCAGTTCACCAGAAGCCTGCTATAAACTGGCAAAGTGTCCTGCTTTTAAACCGGCGCAGTGAGAGAAAATGGATGGATGGAATTGGTTCTAAGCTAGAAAAAGAAGAGTACAGGTAGAATCGTGACCATTCAGTGGTGTAAAATGTTACTATAAATGAGCTGCAGCGCTTTGTTATTGGTACATTATCTCTTTTTACAGATAATGTTTCTCCTGTCTTATCAGAATGCAGTGAGTGAGTGTGAGGGAGAGAAGCACTGGGAAGAGAAAGAGGGAAACCTCGCACTGAAATCATTAAGGGGACTGACCCTGCTTGAAAAGGCTCACATTCAGTCCCATGTTAGAGCAACCACCATGCTAAAGTGTCCTGGAGCAAGACTCTAAATCTCCCACCCCAAAGTCCCTGAGGTGCTTTTCTGTCACTGATGCTGTGCACTCACCTCAGTGTGCAGGTCTGACGGGATGAAAGGAAATGAATTTCTCTTCAGGGGTTCAATTACAGTATAATATCCCATTATAATTATTATATACTGCAGAGCTGCAGAGATGGCCCAGACTAACAGATTTCTTCCATTTTTGCTATTTTCAGTAGATTGGGTGAATTAAAGACAACTCCTGCCTGTACCAGGTGTAAAACATTACAAAGGAACAACATGTTGACTAAGTGTATACGCGGTACATGACAGAGACTGCACATGAACATGAATGGCTTTTTTATTTGGGGGAAGAAGATGAATGGCCCCTATTCCCTATCTATCAATGCAATTTGTCTTGATTATGGCAAGCATCTGTGCCATTTTTCATATCTAAAGCTTTTATCTGCCCCATTTCATAAAAGCAGTCTTAGTTATTATACCTATATGTGGTTGTACTGTATGTGTGTGCATATACACATTGTTTCTTCTTTTAAAATTCATTTCAGACGCAATGATGTCTTTTTGCTCCGTCTGGATAACTCATCAGGTTATTATCGGGGAGCAGCTTTGGGCTAGATTTTGTGACGAGTCCTGGCTTCACTATTGTGTACTGCTGGGAAAATTAGGCTGAACTGTTTTTTGTGTGAAGCTCGTGCGAATCAAGTTCCCCCTCTCAGATTTCAGTGAACACATGCTCTCTGTCTGACTTTTCTGTCAGAGTAGATAAATATCTATACTGGAGAACAGTAGATATGTACTAAGAGACCATAAAAATAGACAGTCCTGTACTGTAGATATTTTATACAAATATGTCCCAGAGTGCCCTGGGCCAGGACTCTCCAGGAACAGTGCCAGGACACCTGGCCCAGGGCACTGTTCACATAGAGCAAAATGAATACATTAGTCAAACAAACTGAACTTTGGGGGTCAAATGTGCTTGGACACTGCACACATACCCTAGTGTGAGTACACCCACAGTTTCTTTAAACCAGCTGTAACAACTGGCAAATATGATTAAAAGGTTTACACACAGTACAGAGTTTGCTATGTCTGTGCCATAGGACAGTTTTCCATTACCTAGCTTTTCAAAACACTTTAAAACACTATCTTTTAGTTCAGGTATAACTTGGATAGATGAAACAATGTCGTGTACTCCCTGGCCAAAGTCTTCCAGATAAAACATGTCATTTGAGACATGATGGATATGTCAGCTTGGACTTATGTTAAAATATCAGTCCAAACCCTGAAGCATCATGTTGATTCAATTAAGTAGCAGAAGCCACAGCAATGTGCCAGGTCTTTTTAACATTTTGAGTTCTTGATTTTTCAACAACCCAGTAGCAATAGAGTTGCTAATCTATGCCATGTTACTAAAATGGTACTGTTGGATATTTGGGTATCAAAGAAGCATAAGATGAAACAAAATGATAGAAAGCAATTTCCCAGATTGCTGTGTAGTCTTATAATGGGTTTCAAACATACTCAAGGGGATATGCTCTGATGTTAATTAGAAAGACATCTGCATGGTGGTGTGTGAAATTAGATTGGATTAAAGAAGACTGTGGTGTATCTTCCTGTGTTATGTACTTTCTATAATGATAGTATACCACAAGACACCCCAAATAAAATATGTTGTAATCTAAATGGGATTTATCAAAAAGCTATATTCACATGCCACATATAGATACTGAAACATGTTTTTAAAAAAGCCTATATGAATTTATTCATGTAATGTTGGCCAGTACATTCTACTTTCGCATGACAGATCTGGCAGCATTTGTACTGGACATCAGTTTTGTTTTTTTACAGAAACTATTTGATGTATTTGATGGCTGTAGTTATGTTTGATGTTGCATGCTTTTCCTTTTTGTAACAACGCGAAATCTAACCCTGCCACACATTTATTGTTAGAATTGTAGTCAGCAATGAAATGTGTCCTGCTTTTCTTTTAATGGTTACTTAGGCACGTTATAAAGTATTATATGCTGTTAAAAAAGAAAAAAGAAATAAGAAATTGTAACATAAACTAGTTTTTATGTTATAATATCCATTAGAATATTTTTTGGGGGGTGAATTCAATTTGGTGAAACAGCAGAGGGATGTTCGGAAACAACTTTGACCAACTGCATGACAAAAATTAGAATTAAAACATTTTGCACACCATGTCGAATCAACACATTGCCCCTTTGATTCACTTAATTCATGATATTCCATTTAACTGGTGCTGTACATCATATTGATTATCAAAATTCATACACTAAATAGTCTAAACTAAGATGATTAACCTGGTACAGGTACAGATATATATTTTATTTCCTAAATATCAAAAAGAAGGTATAGAAAGAACCAATTTGCAGGGGCTGTACTCTCAACTAGTGGCTAAATTGACTGCAAGGCTCTAATCTTTGGCCTCTATTACAACGACAACAACAAAAAAGGTCCACTCAAACTTGTATTGATGAATCTGCTAACAATCTGTGAAAGTAGTATTATATAAGGCCACAGCATGGTGGAACTTTTGTTACACTCCGGCCTCTAAGCTGATGGATCAACTGAAAGTATTTGTTGACATGGCTATTTTCTTAAGCCAAATGGCAACCAGTACTGGTCCAACATCTGTCAGCAACTTTGCTCTGATATCAGCACACTGTAAGTCCCGGAGGGAAGTGGACACACTCTATATTTATCTCCACAGTGCAGGGGAAGCTCATGGAGGGCAAGAGGGCAGCAGTGACAGAACATGCTATTTTGTACATATTATTCATCCCACACTGTTTCTTCAAGTTAGTGCGTGCTGTAAACATGCAGTGCCTCCACTGCAGTGTACTTTTTAAAGAAAGCACAAGATGTTATAAAGGGTGGGAGGTATAAACATGGACGAAAAACACTTTGACCTTGTTCAATAAAAGCATCATTGAAATAACTTATTAATGCCTTTATTCATTATTTATAAGTAGGTTATTCAGTGTTTAGGGTCAATGTTAGTGGTGTACCCACTGAATCAGAAAGATGTGCAACAAAAGGAAGATGTACTGCTAAGAATATTTATTTTTATTTTCCTCTGCATTCGTTTTACATTATTTATGAAATCATGTAATCACGGCACTTGCAATGTCAAGTCAAATTAGTAACAATTATCAGATATCAAATATTTTGTGGTAGGGCTTTTGATCTATTTGAAATTTAAAATATATTCATAAGAACCCTAGTTTTACGTTTCAGCACATCCATTTTTTTTAGAAATATGTTTTGAAATGTTATTGCTACTGGAACAAGCGAGAGCACTGTTTATTGACTACCATGACATACATTAAAATGATTATTTCAACTCGGTGGTGTAAGCACAAATGATTTGTCTGCGTCAGCAGGAGGTTGAGAAATCCAACACTGTCCTATTTTTCAGCAACTGTGAAGTTCTAAATTGTATCAATCTGAGGGGGTTTTTTTTTATTATTATTATTTTTCCATATGCAGCTGACAATTTGACCGAAGGTTGCATAAATCCATACGTAGATATTTGGGTAATGTGTTTCTACTCTTTAGAAAAGAACTTTGTCTTATTTTTAATTAAGCAGTTTTGCTGAATAGCATGTCGTCTAGTGAGTTCCCAGATCTTGAATAAAAAGGCTCTGGGGTAACTATGAGTTAGATTTGAGAATGACTGAATGACATTTTCTTTCTGAGTGCAAATGATTTATAAATCAAAGGCAGGCCTCTAAGCACTGTGAAATGAGGTTTTCTGCACTGTGGTAAAATGAGTCACCTGACAAACACGGGACTTTCCTCTTACTAAGGAGAATCTGCATAGCATGTCTCCTAATGTGAATATATCTCTAAGCCAAAGATGAAGAGTTTAAAGTATGCACTGCCTCCTCTTGCAAGGCAAACATTAATGGTGCTCTCTAATCATGAGTGGGTTTGGGTGAAGAGCTACAGAAGGCCTTGAGGGGCATATTCTTATGTTTTCCAAGAATTTCTGAAAATGATCCTGCACCTACACACACTGTTAGACTATGTAATCGGTACACGCTTCAAAATGAAATAGTGGTTGACATTCTGTCTTCTGGCATATAATCGTAGGTTATTTTGATCCTTTGGATGTCATAAATGGTGTGTTTGGTTTGCTTTGCTTTTCAGGAGCAGGTGCAGCACATTTTCATTGGTTAATTTGTCTATAAATTGTGGATTTCTTTTCTACTAAATTACACTATTTCTGATAAGAATTAGATACAGAAGGACTAGAGGCACAGTAATTAGTAAAGTGCTTGATTATTAGACAATACATTGACACTGTTCTGTGTGTCAAATGTGACTGAGTATGTATAGGGTTTGGCTATGAGAAAGCACTGCTTGTTTTTAACAGTTTTCTCCAAGACACAATTACTAATAAACAAGATTTCTAATGAATAAAAAATAGTCCTCTCCTACTTCCTGAAGAGTTAGCCTTATATTCAGTATTACTAAGTATTCACATTAACAGAAAATTTTACATGATAAAGTACTGTGTTACATTTGCAGTTCTATTTTCCCCAAGAAAAGACAAGAGGAATCAACACACGTATCATGATAGTATTAAAAAGCACAGATGTACTGTAGGTTTAGACATGTCTTTGAATTTGTTACTTAAAAGCAAATCAGGTTTCTACCCTTGAGTAAATGCATTATATTTTGTAGCTCTTATAAATAGTGCAAAGTGCTCTTTTGTAAGAGATTTCAGTCTGAGAACATCAGTGAAAAGTGATATAAATAGAGATCTGCTTCTGGTTTGGTACATAAGCCCATTACAAATGGTCAAATATTTTCAGAATTATATTTCAAGTGACAGAAAATGTTACATATCCTTGCTTCTTTCAGAAATGTGCAGAACTATTAAAGTATGTTATGGTTCAAAAGTATACCCTAACACTGCAGCAGGACCCATCTACCTCATCTTTTTTGTAATTAAGCAGCTTTACTTTATATTGGCTGAGCCCAAGACTTGCACCTTCTCCGTGATGCAGTGATAAACTATTCTCAGATAAGTATACCCCATTTTCTAAATTTGCTTTAGCATCAGCATATTGGTCTAAATCTTTATACTTTCACAATGTGGAAAATGTTAAATTTCTCCATGAACAATTGGTATCTCTTTATTAACTCACTCACTCATTTTTAATAAAATCCACAAAATGTGTTCGTTTGCCAATTATGCAAACTTCTAAACTTTTAAATGCATGTCCAGAAAAAAATTTGTGAATTGCACAACTTCACTTTTCAGTGCCAGTAAAGTATTAGATATTGTAACTGAGAAACTTTAACCCGATAAAGAGAACCGACAGATTGTGTTTTGTGGCATCAGTGAAAGTTTGAGATATTCTGCAATGCAGGGTTGGCAATTCTCTGTGACATGATAGAGATAAAGCACATTATGCAAATACAAGATCAGTGGCAAAGTCTTGACAATCGTTCTCTCTCTGCGCACCTGCAGCTAAAACCCTTCATTGATTTTCAGTCTGAGGAATCAAGTTCCAGGTGGTTGAAAGTAACATAAAGCATCCTTTGAAAATGTAGTTGTGACAGCTGTAAAGGCATGAAATCATTTGCAAAGTGGTGCAAAGTGCTAATCAAACAAGGTAATGAACAGTGGAAAATAGGGAAGTGCTAAGTAGACAGAACAGCATAACAATGTAACTAAATTAAAATTGTCAAAAGCATTTGGAAATCCATCAAAATGTTACAGTATGAGTTTAATGAAATTAGATAACTTCATTTCTATATCTGTTCAACATGATTTATGTATGAATCCTGAAATCTAAATGTAGCCTTTGAATGGTTCTGTGGCTTCTAGTCTTGTTGCCTTTGGCCATTTAGTGCTGATAAGGTAGTTTAAATAATTTCAATAGGTGAACAGTGCTGGGGTTTCAAGTATAATACCAAGGACATGGGTGGATGTACAGTTTACGAGAAAAATCCCCTAACGTTTTCTTTTACCCTCGGAAGCCCAATATGGCACTCATCAGAACTTAACAAGGCCTGAAGTGGAAGGAGCAGCTGTCTAAGTCCTCTTAAGGATTTCCTGTGTTTGACATGTTAAACCGGGGGTGCAGGAATATGTTCCTCCCTTGCGTCTTTTCTTCCTTCCGGTCTTCTGACTTCCTTTCTTCCACACATTGTATAATTGGAATAGTACACTTTATAATGCAAAGCTATAAATTTACATAATGCTGTCATCTGTTTTTCTGAATTGATTACCTGTTCTAGTAATTCTTACTATCACAGCAAAACAAAGCTGTATTAATAAGAATCAATTCATTAAACAGACTATAGTATTCTGTCTTTGTCATAGTGATAGCTTAATTATAGCCATAGTATCATAAAATCATAAGGTGAATTTACATAAGTAAGTAATAGCCTGTGTTTATTGAAACATTTTCAATATTATTGAAAAACTCTTCTGACAATATTTTTCTCACGGCTTTTCAGGTTAATGAGTATTCAAATCACTCCTCTTGACATTTCCCTCATGACAAAGGGTGCAGTACGCAACTCTCATTTCTAACATTTGCATAATCCCCCTGTCATCCTGCGCTGTGCTATATTTGCTGCCCTTTTCCTCTGCTTCTACTGTCATTTGCAAGGAAATCTGATTAATTACAATTTTATACTATCCATTCAATTAATTGCAGATTGCAATGTCAGTGTCCAAATTTAGGAAAAGTAAAGCCCCCGCCATATGGGGGGCAGGGGGAAGAAACGTTGTCATACTGACATTTAAGGTTTCGTCTTGTAGGCTTGCTTCAGATGAAAAACAAAATAATCACCTTTCATTTCAAATACTGGGACCGTCTGATTCCATAATACTCACTAAACTTGATTATATAAAGGATGCAATAAATAGGTATACAATATCCACTGAAAGAAAATGGCACTTCTTTTCACAAGGTGAGAATAAACTGACACAGAGTGCACCTTCCATTACTATAGAAGACCTGCGCTCTCTAATAAGGACACTAGAGGAATAGCAGCTTTTCGGACAGAATCACAAACACAACAAAATCTTGTGAAGGACCAAAGACTTGTGCATCAAGGACGGTCTTGCATTTCAATGGTGTCTATAACAAGGCACCGTACTTTTATCCCTCTTTTCTTTTAATCATTTTCCATAATGACACTCCAGCCTTAATCCCAAGAGGCAGTTTGAGACAAAGGATATGCCCAAATGAAAACAGCTTTTGGAAAACAGCTCTGTGTCTGAAATGATGGAAGTTTTCAGTCACAGTCCAGCAACAGCAGATGAAATGGTTGCCTGACATGCTGTCATTTGACAAACTGTCCTGATGATGACACTGTTTATCATGCCCAAACAGGGGCTGACATAGTTATGAGGCTCATGCAAACAGGTCCTGCATGTGACATTTGAATAGTCTAGCGTTAATATTTTATGCCTGAATCTTTCTTCTGCTGTGTCTCCTTACAGTGAAAATAAAGTAGTGAAAAAAACAAAAGCTTTCTTCTTCTTTTATTATATTATTTGTCATTTCAGAATATAATGTATTTCAGCATGACTAAACAAATTCCTGAGTGGCCTTACTTTGCAGAAACTGTGAGTTACTCTTTGTTCAAAATTAAACTTTGAGATTTTAACCAAACGTGGTCTAAAATTTGCTCTTCATAACTTTTAAAGAAGTGGCATGGTTACATGAAGGGAAGTAGCCTGTTTGAAGCTGCTTAGGAACTATTTCCCCTAGTGCAGTTAATCTAGGAAGAGTAATATGTGTTGGTTGGTAAACAACAAATATTTCAACAGCTACTGGGTGGATTAGCACAAATCCACTGTCATCATTGGAGTGAAACCCACTCACGCTGGCAATCTCCATACTTAACATTTATTATTATATTGTGGTTGATACTTGTAGGAATATCTTGACAACTATTTTAGTGAGTGTGCAATGAAATTTTTATTAGATATTTATGTCGTCTGTGTATGAATCCCAATAATTTTGGTCATGATCTCACTTCTCATTTCTTTGGACTGGCATCAATTTAGTCAGGGGCATAATTTCCAGGGGGGTTAGGGGGTAATCAGACCCAACCAATATAACACCCCCCCACCCCCCACCCCCCAAATAAAATTATGAATTATCTTGCATAAATAAGCAGTTGTTTTTCTTTACTCATTTCAGGTATTACCAGATTTATTTACGCCGATTTACAAATTATAAATTATATTATAATTATATTATATCGCCGATGTATTTAGTTGATTACCAGATTGCCTAGCATAAATAGTATTGACAACACTGTATAGTGGTTTATTTATGTAATGGGTTTTAATTTTTATTCTAAGAAGCATGAAATAATCACAGAATGGCTAGCATAGCTGAAGCTTGATAAAGTCAACATATTTCGTGTGCTCAATCAGAAATTGCATTACTGTAACTAACAAAGTTTCACATCAATGTAACACAAAACAAAATAAGGAGTAATTCACAAGTCCCAACATGTTTTTAGCATCTACAATTCTTACCTATGAAAAATAGAAGTCATGGCCTTTAATAATACTATTTCTCATTCAATGCAATTGTAATAGAGGTCTTTAACTTTCTATTGATTACTTTCACAATTATACATGAATCATCCCAAAGAATCTTACAGTGAAATTACCTGGACCCCAGAAAGGATATAGAAATACTCATGATGTTTGAATGATAGAACAGTAAATGTACCTCTCTTTTAGAGGTTGTATTACCAAAGTGAGAGAAGGATTTGCAAATGTGTTATGTGGTTATTAAAAATTGACTTCATGATGCCTTTTTGAAGAAGAAAAAATGTTGGAAGTAGTAGATGCTGAAAGGAGAGCTGATATGTATGCAATATGGTTTTGACTGCGTAGATGATCTGTATGCACTAGATGCAATAAATGCAAACTACTGGAAAAGCTACTGGAAATGACTTTTTTAACACAGTAAAAACAAACAAACATAGGTCTGTGAAGGTTCTCAGTCATCCAGGTCATCGTAGTCAAAGGAGCTTTGACCATTAGCATTAGCAGCTGTGTATATTCTATAATCTTCACTTTGATTTCAGACTTCTGGGCCATCTGGAAAGGATTGGTCTTCTTGTATATTAGCGTCATTAGGCATGTAGTAAACAATCGCATGCATTTACCTGTATTGCCCTGCATTGGCAGAGTGTTATTCTTTGATTTGTTGCGACAGAAGCAGAACTCTAAAGAGGCTGTTAAAACTGAATATAGGAGACTCCTACTTGATGAAGAAAGTCTAGATATTTCATGTGAAACTGAACAGTCAGTTTGAAGTTCGTTGTGAAATTGAATTTTGTTCGATTCAGTTGTAAATTTTGCCTAGTAATACTAAAACGATGCTGTCATTTGAAGCTGTTTTTAAGGCACCTTTTAGAATTTGGCCTTTATTTTGTTAGTGGCATAGTGACAGGAAATGAGGGAGGTAGACCAGCAGGATAACACACAGCAAATGACCCCAGGGAGATATTTGATCAGTGGTTACATCAATAAAGGGATATGCACACATGTGGTATATACCCTAACCGCTCTGCTATTGGAACCACAAGAAGCATTTCAACCCATCTCAACTCAGTTCTCATCTTACTGTACAAAGAAGGCCAAGGTTAGGTGAAATGCATGCCCATTCTTGAGGATCTCTTAGTTGTGCTCACCCGCTTGTAGTTCATGCTTGCTTTCACAGAAACAGTAAAGGTTATTTCCTTTCTGTCCAGCCAGTCTGATCAAATGCTGTGTGAAATCAGTTTAATTCAGTTTCCTCTTGAAAGTTCAGTGAGCTTGGATCAATGATACCAGATTATTTCACAGTAGGACCTTGTGTTATCAAACATCTAACACAACACTTTAGCACCTGTGCCGCTGCTTCCAGCTCTACCAAATCATCCAACACACACGCGCGCACACACACACACACACAAGTAATCCCAGGACTTACACTCCTTTGAATACCAAACAGCAATGCATTCGTTCACTTCTATTTTGCTTGGAAGCAAACAAAGATACAGTAAAGCTCTGCAGATATATAAATGGCCGGACTACTTTTTGTCGCATTATGGTGGCACTTTTTACAGTTGTCCTCCAGCTAGTCTTAAACAGAATCATAAAACAGCAGGGTACTGCTAGAAAAATTATAAATATCCATTTATGAGGCTGAAACTTGCTCGGGACTCAGTAGAGATATAACTGTCTGAACCACACCACAGAAACATCTGGAGCGTGTTGACAAGAGGACCTTAACATCATACAGCTTGAGGGTCAACACAACTGCCTGATTCTCATCAACATCATAATTAGCAATATTCTCAATGAAAAAGTAGTACTGGGCATAAGTTTCAATTCTACTCAGATTTTATGTATGAAACCTGATGGTTTTGTTGTTTTAACAGAATAAACAACTAATTCTAGTAATTGAAGTTTTATGAATCCAGTGATTGTGTAAGCCTAATAAAAAAATATTTTCATTTTTATTCAATAGGACTACACTTTATTTTTAACCTCCTTCAGCATGGAAAATGTTAGAGAAAAAAGCTGATTTTCTCCACACAAAACAGCACAGCAAAGGGCCACGGTGACATTAGGCAGGGGAGACTGTTGCTCAGTATGGCCTTTGGCTGTTTAATGAGACAGAACATTTGGCCAGTTGTGATCTGGCTGTTTTATTATGTGAGCAGACAACTGCAGAACCCATTTAGCAACCAAATACCTGTGGATTTGATTTTGACAGAGCTGTCTGCTTCTCCTCTGTCTGTCTCGCTCACATAATCACTCAAAGACCTGAACTGGACCAAAGGATTGGATTCAACAATTCTTTAAAAGCCGACATGTAAAAGTTTTGCTCCAGTCCAATTTAAAGCATATAGATGGGCTGACTTGACAGGACTTTTCATACATATACATATATATATATATATATGCATGTGTGTGTGTGTGTGTGTGTGTGTGTGTGTGTGTGTGAGTATAATATATGCATGTATATGTGACGTCAAAGTACACAAGACTAGGAATCAAAGAATTCACATTTATATAAGAATAAACGCTTCTTTTTTTAAACACAAGTGGTACTGTAGATCTACATCAGTGCATATACATGGATATATAGAACAATGCTAGTTGAACGCAACTTGAATATAACCAACTTGGAACAGGTTAGTTAATCTTTAGGCCTAAAAAAAATGTTGATATAATAGCATTTTACCAGTTCAGGTAATGTCTGTTCACAAATTATCAGTTGTTATCAGTTATTACAGTTGTTTAAAACAATCATTGCTCTAGACTATTGTCTGTTCCACTGTGATAGCCTGTCTTCTATCATTGTAGTGTATTTGATAAATGAGCCAGTTGTCTCAGTGTTTGAACTGTTTTTACAACAAAGAGTGATTGAGAGCAATTCTACCGATGAAAGTTAAAAGATATAGATTGAAATCTGAAGCAGCAGAATGACAGTTCTGATAGGCTGTTAGCTGATAAACCTGTCTGTTCCCTCTGAGAAACAGAATGCTTGCCCATACCATGTGGTTCAGGTTCCAGCTGAAGTACCAATATTCCTAAAAGACTTGTTAATGTGCTTCGGGAATGATGCAAAACAAGATTACACTTGAGCACTGAAGATGTGGCAACAGTGGAAATGGATTCCTCAAGACAGTGCAAAGTAGCCTCAAGACTGTTTATATTGTTTTTCATATGACAGCTGTTAATAAAAAGTGTTTCAGTTAAACCAAGATGGTGTAAAAAAAAAAAAAAAAAACCCCAAAAAATAAGATTTCAGAAGGCTATCATTTTGATTATGTAGATTAATATAGATCATGGATTACTTAAGATTCTTTCAGTATATTATCAAGTATATGTTAGTATATTCAAAATTTCATTTCACATGACATAAATTACAGGTTTTATTCATTATGTTTCATATCATAAACTCAGAATCCCAAAGATTTATAAAATAGGTTTTTCTAATATAGGAAAAACTTATTTTAAGTTAACACATTGAAGCTAATCATTTACACCAGCTTGTGCTCAACATATTATCATGTGCAAGAACATTTCTCTGAGGTTCGTTTTCCATTCATTTAGAGCATGATTCCACTCTTGGCATGACTTCAGAACTCATTGCCTCTTTTTATGTGTAGTCTGGGATTTTAAAAGATGTAATATGTTTTTTTAAGCTGATACAGTGTATGTGCAAGGTCAGTATTAAGTAGTATTAAACACATAATTTAAAGTATGTGGGGAAAAAACATTATTTTCCAAAAAAGAAGAGGAAAAGTTTAAATCTCCCTGTGGGGCTTTGATTCCCCCTTTGTGTGGACTGTTCAAAGAGGTAGCTGAGCCGGACACACAGGGGGCTCTGCTGTCGGTGCCTTTCCAGGAAGACTGATGATAGGCAGCAGCTTGAATCTGGCAGAAACTGAATGGACGCAGTGGCACAGAGAGTACTGGACATGTCTGTAGTGATTACATTCTGCTACAGAAGAAGTTCAGGGGTCAGGCTGACTGTGTACCGGCAGCTTGCTGCACCAAACTGACTGTATTTCCAGCACTGTGCAGTGCTATCTCCTTATGATGCCTCAGGCTAGCTCTGCAGGTTCACTGCCACTCTGTTGAGCCTTCTCAGAATTTGATAATCAAAATTAATTCCCTCAGTGCTCTGACTGCACACCTGTGTAGCTCATATTATTCCATGGAGATAACAGTTGCAAACGCAGATTTCACTGAAATGGTTCAAATTTACAGCATTAGCCATTAGCCATCTCTGCTTAAGATAATCAGCTAGTTAGTGGTAAAGCCAGAACAAGAAAATTGAAGCCAGACTCTTGATCCTGTCTGAGAACTATTTTCAGATCATTTTGACAGCAATTAATTCAGTTTAAGAAATCGAAATAACCAGTTCAAACCTCACCCTGTTTTATGAACATCTCTCAATAGCACGCAACACAAAGAATAATGCAACAGCAACAAAACCAGCTTCTGTGTGAAAATGATCATGTTTAAAGTCAATCTTTAAAGTCAGCAGTTTTTTAAAAAGTTTTAAATATCATGCTGTTTACAATTTCAGACTTCAGAGGCTGAATTTCTTTCTCACTCAAACGGAAACACTTTTGGTGGTTGACAAAATGAGATTCAAAAACGAGAACCACTTTAACATAATTTTAAATACCTGGGGATGCTTGTGGAAATGTTTGAAGAAGGACTTACCGTCCTCTCGGGACTTCTGAATAAATGCATCAACCCCGCTTTCTCCATAGTTTCCCTCTGAAGCGACAGTAGAGACATAGTTCCAGTTCATAGCTTTGACAATGTCCACCATCGCCTGTGCCTGGTATGTGTCTGGAGGCACCACACGGGAAAAGAAGTCGTAGCGGGTGTTGTCACTCAGCTCTGGAGCTGTAGAAGCGTAGCTCACCTGAGGGATCTGCGAGAGAGGAAGAGAAGATCAAGAAATGTGATGGTTATGCATGATGAAATATATAAATAATATACTTTGTGCAAATTAATTATATATACAGCAAAAAGGTTCCACACAGTTTTGTGTACAAAAAAACAAACTGCTGAATAATATGACACCTAACAGCTGCTGATATCTCTCATGTACTCATTGTAGATTATTCTCCCTCGGCAGTTCGCACACTGTTGCTTTAAATAGTCCTGATGATCACAGGCTTAGCTACAATACTTTCTGAAAATTATTTTCCACACCAGTCAAGCAACACTAATCTCTTCATGACTTCACAGCAAGATTTATTTTGGTGTTGAAAAACATATAAGCACAAAAGCAAAGGTGTTGTCTCCAGAGCTGAAATAATACCCCATGTTCTTGTCAGTTTCCATAAAGATATTATTGTTTCTTAGTAATGATTACCATATTGTTTCCTAGTATAGTTTACAAGTAGAAAACGAGGTGTGGGTGTAGCTCAGTAGAGGGAAGATAATCAAAAGGAAGTCAAGTTCATTATTGTGATGGAAACAGCTTTGGTTTATCTTGAGATAGTTATTAAAAGAAATGATTATGTTCTTTAATAAATATCCTTTAAAACATCCAGGACACATAATAAGAGCTTATACTGGCAAGTGCAATTTTCAGAGTCTCTACATGCGTCTCTTCCGAAATGTATCTTTGTTCTTAGTTGCACTACACAAGTGTTTTTGCCGCCTCTAGCAGAAAACTCTTCGTCTCAACTTTTGCTTGCTCAAGTTATTTCAGATTTGTGGCTGTCATAGCTTGTGTGATCTTCTTATAGGATCTGTGCTGCACAGTTTGAAAGTTAACTGACCAGATTTTATGGCATTCAGTAATGTGGGTCCATTTCAAATATGGACACTCTTTTAATGTTGCTCCATTTTTCCCTCATTGTGATCGAATCAGCTTGTAGATGCAAAAAGCATCATTACATTTGCTGAAGGCCAAAACAGTGTTTAATTACATTTTCCTACATCCAGTGCCAAAGTAGAGCGCATGTCCTAAGGTCAGCTCTGCCTATTTAAGTAGTCGTAATACAGGAAGTATTTTACATAAAAACCCCACACAAAATGTCAAGATAATAAAATAATACACAACCAAAAGATCCTAATGTTGACAAATCAATGCGATATTGCATAATTTTATAATTATAATAAGTGAATACATTTCTATTGTAATAAAGATTAACTGCAAAAAACATTCATTTTCAGTGACAAGTTAGGAGGTAAAAATATCTGAATTTGACTGACACCTGAATAAAATGTCATTCTTTCCAAATACTGTTTGAATGCTATGCTGGGGTGCCATGGGACCTCAGCGTAGCTCTGGGGAGTCTAACAAATCATGACACTCTTGAGCATTCCTAATGACATCAAAGGATGCACAGATGGAGGGATAACCTGACACCAACCACTTAAAACCATGTAATATTTAAGAACATAAATTAGTTACTGCTTTAACTTAATGATAAGATAGCTTTTTAAAAAATTGTTTATGTTAAGAAGTAGGACTATAGGTGGATAGTTATGTTCTGATGCGCTTGTGTTCTGACAGTGCTACATGAAAGTAAACGTTACCAGCTGAAAGTCCTGTTTTACCAATATTTGCTCCACAAACTGGAGTAAGACTGCTGTGGGAGTCATACTGTCCCTTCCTCTCTCCCTTACTTCCCACAGCTGAGGCCTTTGATGTGGTCAGCTGCAGCGTTGCACTGATTCTGCTTCCACTGTGCAGCCTGTGCTAGGAGTACAGCTGTTCAATCTGTGCCCGTGACCTACAGCTCCTTGCAACTCATTTTACTCCACAATGACTTTACTTTTGTTCGTTTGTTTTTTGTTGGTAAAACTGGAACGAGAGGTGCCTTAAATCTGTACTTAAGACTGTATTCTGTGCAGACCTGGCTTTAGGAAGTGAATTGTGATGCAGCAAGCGAGCCACTCAATACAGCCTTGTTAAGTTGATTTTCTTCAAAGAGGAGAACATGCAGAAAAGGGAAGTCTGTGTTGGTTTATAATGGACTGTCTGTGTGTGTTGCATGTTATCACACTGTGTCTTGTCTTCAGAGCATTTCTATGTCACTTGTCTTGTGTCAAGTTAGTATTGCTTGTAGAAACTGCCCTGCCTCACAAGCTCTGATCACTGAATAAATGTTAGAGACTAACATGCGACTTACATGTGTTTCTGCCCTGTTGTAGTATTTGGCTATTGAGTCTGCACCCTGCAGACTGGCAGCACTTTGTTGCTGTAACATAAGCAGGTCAGTGTACTTTTAACCACTAAGTCTGTTCTGTTCTCTTTTTTTCCACCTTTGTTTCTCTCTCCCTCTTGGAAAAATTAATCGTGTGAATCATATTTTTTTTGTCTCTCACTCTTTTGACGTCATGAGACGACAGGCGAGATTCAGCAGGATGAAAGTTAAGTGTTGTACAAAGGTGTTTGGAAGGTGTTAATGATGCCTTGTTTTAGATTATTTTAGTGCTCTAACATACAGCGAAAATGAGCTTTTTAGCCATTCACACCCCAAATTTGCTCCCCGAGTCATGTGTCAGAGTGATAGATGTTATATCTTAATAATTTTCCTAACACAGTATGTCCTTCCAGAATAAAATATGAGGTGATAACACATGTATCATACTGCCTCTGGCATCTGCCTTATAGTATCCTGTCTCTTTTAAGCTCGTTTTCCAGATGTTTCATTTAAAACTCAGATTGCATCTAATCAACCATCTCCTGCTGACATTTATGGCCGTACCTGCTATTTATGCTTATGCTGTTACTGTATTTTCCAACTGATGTTCAGTCTTCTTAGAAGAAGCTGACATAAAAAGCTAATTTTCTAAAGATAAAATGCCAATTTTGAAGCTAATTTGCTGAACTGAGGAAGTCTTATAGCAGAAAACAATAACATATATGGATCTTATGAATAGTATATGAAAATTGGATTTCAAAGAAGGTCTTTTAATTTTGCTGTTCCCATGTATTGCAGTGCTGTTGTGACATGTCCAGACTCATATCTGCCAAATAAGTGTGAGGTGCTGTGAAGCTACGCTGCTGTATTTTTCACCTGAGGGATTTTCACTCCTGTAACAATCACACAATTTCAGCGTTCTGTCAAGATTCAGGAGAGGCAGAGCTTATCGTGTTTGTCTTGCCAAGATTTCTTGCTCACTGGACTACAGCGATGGTCCTGAACAGTGTGCTCCCTCTAATAGAACAGAGTCGCTTCTTAGCATCCGCTGAAGAAATTAAATTCTTCGGCACAGGTGCCGCCTGATGTACCTCCAGTGAATCAAAGATACCGGGAGAAAAAATACAAACGTGATGTGTGGCGCTTTGATGGGGGTTTTGACATAAGAAAGGGGTTTGCTCTGAGCAGATGAATTCAGCATGGATTACTACACTCGTAAACACATTCAGTGATAAAGATCTTAGTAGGTTGTTTAAAAATGACTTGGTTCTAGTAATGCTGTGTACACTTACCATCTGTTCAGGCTGAGATGAAAGCGGCTGAACTTGCTGTCCTCTCAGATGAGCTTTTTGTGATTCAGTCAGTATAGGGAATGCCAGTACATTATTCCCTCCTCTCCAAGTTTATAGAGCTCTTTTAATCAGCACCTACCCTACCCCACCACTATCCATTTAATTTCTAATGGGCTTAGGAAATATGTTTAATTGCTGTGATGTGAGTCTCAAGAAGATATTTGATGCAGATTTAATGTTCAAATCACTTGCTTTAAATAACTGTGCCTTTTTAAAAATTCAATGAGCTCATTTGGCACTGCATCAATGCAGGAGTAATGATGCTCATTAGAACTGTACAGAAATATTATACATCTACAGTGTTTGCTGGGGAAGAAAAATCAAAAGCTTTAGTCGGGCTTTGGAAATGTTTCTGCAAATACTTCCTATGAAAATGTAAAAGGAGTATATTTTTTATCTATGAAAGCAGAAAAAAGGTTTCAGTTCACAGGAAGAGTCCATATTTAGGATTGGTGTTACTGTGTACGAGGTGTTGATGTATTATTAAAATGTATTTTCACTAAGCGAAGAAAACAAGAAGAGAAAAATAAGATAAAAACAATGGTTCCAGATACATTTGCAGGTTTAACTACTAAGTTCAACTAAAAACATCCGTCGTCTAATTAACTTGTCACCAGAATCCTATGAACAGTTTATGTTTACTTAAAAGGTGCAATAGATATTAATTAAATGAACACTTATATTCATGATATAATATGCAAGATTTAATGATGACTTATTTTTCCAAAACTAAATACATTTTTTCACTATAAAACATGACAAAAAAGGTGATAAACCTTATGTAAGCATGCTTGGTTCATTAGCTAATGGACACAAATCCCTTAGAGCTTGTGTCAGAAAGCGCAATAAGTATGTAAAATGCATGTATGTACATGTTTATGTATGCGCTGTGTTGACCTCTTATGAACAAGGGAGTGGCTGAAACTAGCTTCGTAATCAAAACCAAGGCAATTCTTATAAACTAGCAAAACATGTACTGATTAAAATAAGAAAATAAAGGACACTAATTGAGAACAAATATATTTGATGTGTGGGAATTATGACTGGAATTTAGAGTATATATTGATGTAATTCATGTCTACCTAGAAAATTAGTCTAAAATATATTATTATGGCATAAAACTTTTTATGTAATTCTCAGACAAGTCTTCAGCTATCTAGCTAGATAGCTACAGCTGATATAATCTGATTTTCATTTTAGGCCTCGGTCACACAGGCCATGAGACCCTTTGGAAAAACTATGGCCAACCAATCAGTGTATTCCCTAACTAGAGAATGACTGGTTGCTCGGTGAAATTGGTCATAAATTTTTGTACCAAAAACCTCCTTCTGATTGCTTTGGTTGGAGGCAGATTGGTGTGATCACCTGTAATTTACATGGAAGGCGCAGTGACACTTGAAAAAGGGAAATGCAAACCAGAGAGGGAGAACATTTCCCTCTCGAAGTAATGGTCGTGACTTACCGCTGAAACCAACGTATTTCAAAAGGCACAGCTTTTATTTTAAAGTTTCCAGTTTCCATATTCCAGCTATTCCCTAAATTGTGCTGTTGTCTCTAATTTGCAAAACACTTTTGACTCTACCTGCATATAAAGAGTTTTGTAAATGTAGTTACTGTGTTGTTTCACAGATGCTCTTGAGAGCCATAGCACCTTTAGGCATACAGCTGTAGTCTTCAATTAAAAAATAGCTGAACATAAAACTGGATGTCATCCAAGGTGAAGCATCCAGTCAGTAAATCCTGTCATAGTAGATTTCCATTCTTAGCCAATGGTATGTTAAGCAGTAGTGTCATGCTTAGTGACAGATATTGCTGTGCTAATGACATTTATATGCTTTCTAATATTCAGTTACTTTTCTTATCATTAAGACACCTTTCCTGCCAGGGGAAAAAAACGTTATCTATAAAGCTTGGCTTGACCCTGTGAATAACTACTGGACGAATCTGCTGAGTCATAAAGCCCGCTGAGATCTTTCCACCCATTGTTACTGAGATCAATATAGTGAGTATAAAGAGAACAATGCAAGCTCCACATAGATGCTTGTGCCCAGGATCAAAATCAGATCCGATACTACAGGTGCTTAATCACTTCTACTCTTTATAGTTTGCCAAGTATTTTTCTCAACAACATATAAGCGGACTCTGTATTGCCTTTTACTAACTCAATTTTACATAGAATCTTAACAATGAGGGTAATTATCTGAAGAAATTTTGTAACCCTTCACCCTCGGCAACAGTATTTCCCCCAGATTAACTGCTTTGGTTTCAGTAGGAGTGGAGAGAAACTAGAGAAAAATCCCCACTGTCTGTTTTGCTTTATTTTGATATGGATCAGTTTAGTCAGTCTGCAGTTTCGTATCAAAGTGGTCAGAGCAAACATGAATGTTGTTTTTGTGTGTGTTTGTATTTGTCTTGCATGGGTCTGATGTAAATGAGGTAAATGCTGATGTGAAACTATCTGTCTACCCATCCATCATCTTTTTTTAACCAGTTACCCTGGTCTATGTTCTATGTAGTCTAAGCAGACTTGGCCTCCCTCTCCCCCGCCACCCGCTCTTCTGGGATATGCCAAGCCAGCAATCCCCCCAGCATGTCCTGGATCTGCCTCAAGGTCTCATCCCAGTTGAACATGCCTGATATGCCTCACCTAGGAGGCACCCAGGAGGCATCTTGGCCAAGTGCCTGAACATTATCAACTGGCTCCTTTCAATGCAGAGGAGCAACAGCACTGCTCTCGGTCCTTCCTGGATGAATGAGTTCCTCACATTGTTAGGCTGAGCTGGATACTAGGACCACATCCTGGACCCAACCCTGGGGCAGAGGCTTGTTGGTGAACACCTGGTAGGCAGGCGTTAGCTCATCAGACCACATAGATCCATCCTCTTGTGGACCCAACACCCACAAGACCCACAAGTCCAGTGCTTTGTGACTTATGCAACAGTCGACACTTTATAATTGCCACAGTGTCTGCTGCACTCTTGGCAAGGTCGCTCTTGTGAGTCTGATTTTGAATTTCAGTGATAGTTTTACTTGGATAAAAGATATAAAAACACTATCTTTTAAAAATAAATTTTAAAAATTGGGTTTTTTGTGTGTTTCTGTCATAAAAAAAATGAATACACAGGAAAAAAATGTGTTATGCAATAATAATAAAAAAAGTCCTGCTTAAAAGAAACTTTAATTGGATTTAGAGCAGCTAGAATGTTAAAGAAAAAATGGCACTGGCAAGTCCAATCAGCAGCAAGGTAATTAAAGCCATTGTCAACTAACACCTGCAAGATTAGCTTGCTAGCATCTCAGTATTTGTAATTTTAATATACTCTAAAATCCTTATAGATTCAGACCACTGAAAATCTCAAGATAGACAGAAACTGTCAGACATTTCTATCCAGTAGGGCACTCATTGCTCTCAGGAGATGGAAGCAAAAACAGACATTAAGAGCTGTGTAAGAATACTTTGGCACTGCTCCTAGCTTCAGTTCACAGGAAGAGTCCATTGATAACTCACATTGCTTTATATAAAACGTTCTGATTTTTTGTCTTAAAGTTTGAATGAAGCCGTCTCACCTGCTGCTAACCTTACATTGATTTATACAACACCACCCGTGTTGTTATATACTAGGCTCAAATAGTATAATGTATATTGTTTCCGTATGATAAGGTGCTTTATGTGAATTACATGGGTGAATACTGATAATACTGAGATTGAAGTTATGAGTATTTCATATTCAACATATATATTTTATGACGAAACGTGCTGCCCATGTAAAACCTGTAAGCAATGAGCCAATCTTAGTTTAAATAATGTGGAAACACAAAATAATGTGTTTTGATGCATGCTCAGTCATCCAGGTAAGGAAATCCCAAAAAGTTGATTCTGTTCATCTCGACATAACGTTTTCAGTGGGAGAAGTAACAGCACATTTGCATAATGACTGAAACTAGCACCACTGACAAATAATGGGCTGTGAGCTCAGTTTCATGATTGTTAATAAATACATTGTAATGACGATTGATCAACAACCTGATCAATGACAATTGACAATTTTGTCGATGCTCAGTGAAAAAAATACTTACGAGCCGCTGAAACAAGATTGTCTGAGGCAGTTAGAACAAGACAATGCTATTGACTGGACCTCATACTACAGGTCATATCCAGGGGAAGCTACGCCAAGTCTGTATGGTTCACCAAAGATACATAAACAGCGTGTACCTTAAAGATCAATTGTTTGTATGATCAACTTGGTCATCTATAACATTTCAAAGTTTCTGGCTTTGATGGTAGGCAGCTCTGAACACCACATCCAGAACACTATTTTTGAGAAGGTGAAAAATGTCATGATGCAGGCAGATGAAACAATGGTCTCATATGATGTTACATGTTACTTGCTGAATAAATGAGCTCCTTAGCCAGTCTTTGATGATGGCTCCAGAACCTTCAGAAGTAACTTGCTTCCCTTCCTTGGTTCAATGATCAGTTACTTTTTTCAGTTACTACCCATAATTTGTGGCTATAGGTGAGGATAGGAATATAGATTTGCCAGTAAATCGCTAACTTTACTTGCGTGCTCAGCCATGAGTTCACCACAACAGAACCGCACAGCACCTGCATCACTGTAGATGCTGCACTAATCCATCTGTCAATCTCCCATTCCACTCTCATGAACACTACTTAAACCCATCAACTTGAGGCAGCAACTCATCTGCGATCTGAAGTGGGCAACTGCCTTTTCTGACTGAAAACCATGCCCTTGGATTTGGAAGCATCAATTCTCATCCCAGCCACTCCACACTTGGCTGCAAAACTCTCGAGTGCAAGGTGGAGGTCATTACTCTTTGAAGCCACCTGGACCACATGAAAATCAAAGGTTTGATCATCAGACCATCAAACTGGACGCCCTCTATCATTTCTCCTAGAAATTATGACCACAAACTTATGAGCAGAATCTGTGACAGCTAATCAATATTTAATCATGCTGAATTTAAGGAAGTTGTTTTAAAGAAAATTACATTTAAATAAAACATCAGACAAGTACGGAAGTAATTCCTGCATATGTTAGTGTAGAATACTTCCACTGCCTTTATAACATCCTGGGCTATCACTAATTTTTCCATGCTGTCGCTGATAGCCAAGAAATGTAGGAACTGGTTCGTAGGTTAATTTTTGAGAATTAGAGTTGCCAGTATTTTATGTTAAGGAGCCAAACCTTACAGCATAAATCTTTCCAATTTTTGCCAGGTTAGTTGTTTCCTGCAGAACCCAAAGGTAATTAAAAATAACACTGGGCTGCTCCACAGTGCAAGGTTGCATAAAGTTGTTATGGGGAAACAGCTTTTGAAAATAGTAGAGTGGAGCAATATGGGGGGCTTCTATATACCTGAATACTTTATGGAGATCAACAAAATTTAGAATTTTTTAATTTTTAGTTTAATAGATTAATTGCAAGACACTTTCTAAGCTCGACTTTATTTTGCACCATAACTAGCAACAGTGTCACTAATTGGTTTGCATTTTAGAACCAAACATTTCTTTCTATTTTAGTGTTCCAGGACCTGATTTACAGGTTTTGCAGTGGTGAAAGCCCTGGATCTGACATGATATACAAACCAGTCTACACAACTCGTTTTGTCATTGTTCGTTTATTCAATTCGAAACTCACATGCACACATGCAAGCACCCACTCACTCGTGCATGTGCGTACACACACACACGTACAAACACACTTGGGTGTAAAACCCATAGATGCACAAACACACCAAACCCAGTGCAAAACAGTAGCCAGAGGCTATTTCTGCATTGTTACAGTTTGCATAAATCTTTGTATCTCTGAAAAAAAAAATAGAGCAGGCAGGCAATACTAGATAAGAGTGTATTTCCCATTCTTGCAGAGGTGGGCCGTTCCACTCCATTTGCAGCCTTTTGTCAAAATGGGTAGCTAATTTTTCATACTTTGCCTTAGCAAAAACAATACGAAAAATCTTGCAGCCAAATTAAATATTTGATGGGCCTCAGCACTTGTTTACTCCCTGTTTCGAAAGGCACTCTGTGTTCCTACACATGGCTTTTGTTCTATTTGTTAAGCAGTGGCAATCATTAATTTGAGCAGTGGCAACTGTGATTAATTATCTCATTACAAATTGAATTATTACTTGCGTTAAACATCCAAATGAGCTCAACTAAAGGTTGAGCATGTTGTGAGATTTGAACTAAATGACATTTGTGATTAATGACTCATTGCATAAACAACAATGCACTTGTTTACCACAAAAATTGAAGGAAGTTGTATAAAGTGCAAATAATGCTCAGGTTTTGACTAATCTTCCCCTGGGTTATAATGAATTAGCATGATAACCCCAGCATTAACAACCACATAAAAAAGATGAATGTGTGATCAAAATACCTAACTAATGCTTCATCAAGTATTGCCTAGCTATGAAAAGCCAGAGTATTTTATGAGAGCTCTGGAAGATGTAGAACAGATGTTAAAAATTGTAATATTATGAAACGTCTGGGTGTCTTCACAGTTAGCACAATGGATATCCCTTTTGTATTCAGCAATCCTGAACTGGTGCTCTCCTCTGTCTCCTCTTCTAAGGCAACTAATACATACTGCATTGGTGCAGAAGACATCAGTGAAGTGAAAAAGGGATATTCTTAGCAGTGCCTTGGGATAGAAATGGATTTAATATCTCTGGGAAGGTTCACAATAAGTCTTGCACGTCACATCGTATTCAGTTTATTCACTGATCTCGCTCAATCTCAAAAGTGTCTTAAAGACCATGAGGTCAGTGGTGTACAGGCCTGCAGTGTATTGTGATGCCTGTTGTTTCTGCATTAAAAAAAATATCATTATTGGACAGCTCTACTCAATATTTACTGCAATGCTTCACACCAGTGATGGAGCCACACCAGAAACAGCCAGGGAGAGAGCCAATAACTGTTTGTTTTGTTTGTTTTTGGGGTTTTTTTTGGGGGGGGGGGGGGGGGGGGGCGGTCCCTCTGGGCCAGTTCACAACTTCTTTGTATAATTATATGCCCAATTCATTCTTCTGCATCACTGAATCATGACCTAAACTGATTTCAGCCCAAGACACTTCATTAAAGCTTTTGTATTCAGAACTCTTGTTGGCAGCAGCCATAAAAATTATCAGGAGGCACAAATGTGACAGACACCAGTGTTAGCAGTAAAACTGGTGATAACGGACTAAGAAGATGGAGCTAACTAAAAATAATGAGTTCATAATAAATCTAGTTTTCCTGAGAGGAAACCATAACCTGAAGGGAAATATCATGTTTAAAATAAACGTGATTCATTTACAGTATTTCATTTCAATGCGGTTTATTTGACCAATTCTTTTTCCTGATAACCATGAAATGTATGTTTTATTACATTCCTTTATAAGAAAGGAAGACTAAATGAGAAAAAAAAAATAAAGAACAGTAACTTGAAAAATTAGCTGCCATTTTTTAAGTATTATGATCAATCAGAAAAAGTCACCAAAAAAAAGCTAGTTTGATTGTTCATTGTAATGAATATGTAACTTCTGTATATACTTTTTTCAGTTTTCTAAAGAAAATAAAAAACCTGCACTGTATGTATGTTGTCAGTTCCATGGCTTTGGTTCTAGATGGAAAGAACTCATGATACATAATAGACAAGAAAACCAAGGCTATTATCATTTTTTCCTAGCATTGCTCTGTGCTCTGTGGCACTTTTGGTCTGTCACTTTGGTCTAGATTAAATCTCTGGATTTGCAATGTATTGCTATTCATTTTTGCAGACATTCATAGAGGAACTGCCATAAATTATAGTATTTAATATTTATGTTCAACTATAGAATTTATATTTTTTGCAATGCCATATTAGCATTTCATTAGCATTTACCTTAAAGTATTTTTTGCCAACATGGCTGTAGAAATAAAGTATATGCAAATTAGTACCACATTATGGATGTGTAATGCATTCACTTGACAAATAAACTCAGAGAAATCTTTTCATTTAACAAAAATCTGAATTAATGAGATAATTATCAGGGAAACTAAGAGAAAACGTCCCCCTGCTCAGTGTCAATACAACTTTCTTTTGGCTTACTTTTAAAACAGTGAGAGATACAGGCATCTCTGTCTCTTGATTTCTTTTTTTTTTTCTTTTTTTTTCTACATGCATCATCATATATCCTGAAACCCTCCTGGTTCCAATGATCAAGGAATATCCTGTAACACCGGGAGACAAACATTACCATCTGTATAAGTTAAAGATGCCAGTATCTCTCAGTGCATCTCCCTAATGTACATTAATTGTGGGGCCATTATTGCTCATGAAATTAGACTTTCAAGTCAACAGAGCATCTTTGGGGATTATAACTTATGTCATTAATTCAGAAAAACAGAGCAACATTTTTGCAACTAAAGAAACTCCTATGCAGTTATCTCATCTCACAATTATCTCAAAACAAATAATTTGAAGACCAAAATTTAACAGCTTTTTGTAGAAACTATGATTTCTGTTTATTATTTAAGATGTAAATTATGTTATGATGGCCTATGTGCATCTCAATCTAAAGCCATTGGGAATTCAATCAAGCATTCCCTGAGGGTGCACTACTGGAAGACACTCCCAAAATTATCTCATCAGCTCCATTTACAGAGGGTACTTCCCAAATCTTTCACCACTGCTCTCATTCCCTTCCCTCTAGTTATTCTGCTTCAAGAATCAAGCTGTGTGAGAAGTAGTGAAACAGAATGGAAAACTGAGCGAGACTAGATGTACTTATCAGCTTTAGCATGAAAGATAAAAAATCAATTAATTATGACTGCTTCTAAGGGTTTTTAATGTGATTATTTATTTATTATTGTTCAGTACTGATATATTAAGGTAATTTTGCTTTATTTTCAGGCTAGTCAGTCTGATTTAGATTATCCAATTTAAGTATAATCACACACTTGTAAATGCATTCTAAAGTTCTTCATAACCATCTTCCTCATCATATTGATAAGGAGTGTCTCCCAGTAGTGCACCCTCAGGGAATGCTCTTAAACAACAAAGTACAACAAGGTATCTGAGCAGGTATTACTCATATGTACATGCAAGCAATATTAAAATTTCATACAAATAGTACAAATACAGTAGATTTGGGACTATTTGCAAATTTAAGCTCCATCTTGACACTTCCCAGCTGGCCAATTACTGAGTTTCACGTTCCTTGCTAATGGTCAGAAAATATGAATACTGAAATGGTCTTTCTCTGCAAGCATATTCTGTTTATTCAGCATGCTTTAGTCAGCCAAATTTATCACCCTTGAAACTGGGTAAACATGTAATAAAATGTGTCAGTGAAGCATTTCCATTGAGGAATAAGGAATCTAGTGGGGATAAAAGGGCTTATTTCAGAAGGAGGACTAGAGATGAATAAAGGTCAGAGAGACCGCTGGTGCCCAGTTGTTTTGCTCTCAAAGTCAAAATAAAAAGCCAAGCAAAATTGAAGCCAGTGTGTAACATAAAGAGTTGTCCCGAGTGAACAAGGTAAACAAGCGGTGTTGATGTGAAGAGCAGAAATTGGAGCTCGCTTCTATCAAACAGCAAGCCAACCTAGCAAAGTTCAAGCATCTCTAAGTAAAACAGTATCAGGCAGGGAAATTAAAAGCCCAGTGGAACACCTGCGAAAATTGAGGGGGAAAAAAGAAGGAGATAGGGCGCTGACTTAATTATTCCCATCAGCGGAAAACCAGCACGGAAGTGACATATTAGATATTTCTGTCATTTCTTGCTTACTAGTAGAGACCATGACAGAGAGTACTAAGGTTGAGTGTGACAGATGAGGTGAAGCAATGCACTCTCTTTCATGTGCTGATATCTGAAAAGGTTGATTACTACATGCCTTATGGTGCCATGTGTAGATCTGAAAGAGAGCAAAGAACACAGTTTTGATCTAATTTCATCCCATTAATATGTAAAAACTTACTAGTTGACAACTTCTTGCTCCTTTAACCTTTAAGTGTGCTTGTTTTGCACTCCGGTAACCCTTAACGTTGGTAATTAAGGAGTTTGTTCAAGAGAAGCTATTTATTCCTGCCTACTGCACTGAATAAGTGTACATTTCTGGACAGTATAGCCCCATTCATAATTTTGGTTTAGCCCCCAAATAATTTTACACTGCTGTTTATTGTAGGGTCTTTACCTGACAATATGAAGTGCTTTGAGGTAACTGAAAAGAGAGAATTTGTATTCATTGAATGTAATCCTATGACAAATTGTTTTTTTTTTTAATCTTTTCTTGAATACATGTATGTTTAAGAAACAGCCCAGAACCAGAGCACAAGGCTTTGTAACAGCGTAATGGCTAATATATATTTATAAAGTTATGAAAATTTTAAATAGCTTTCAATTAATATCAAAACACATGAAATGGGTGTGTAAAGTTGATCCGAGCAGAGGCCAGGAGGCAGAAGGGAAGGTGGGTAATGTTTTCTGCTCCTCTGATTGGTGAATGTTAGCCAAGTTCATTTTAAGGATGATTAAAAGCATCGTCACTTTTGAATAAAAGACTTTTTAGTCAAGTCAGACTTCCTTTTCTTGCTGTGCTACTGGGATGTGATATTTCTAATTAAAATTACTACTGCCAGTGCAATTACAACTACTAGTACAACTAGTTATATTAGTAAGGCTGGCAATTCTGTTATTTATACTGCAATTGCTGTCACTCTGGACATTGCTCCAGGGTAACATCTATTACACTGTAATTACACATCTTTTAAAACAAGCACAGGTTATAATCAAGGCAAGGCAAGGCAAGTTTATTTGTATAGCACAATTCAACAACAAGGTGATTCAAAGTGCTTGATCAAGTACAAGAAGTTTCTTCCTAGGCATTAAGAAAACAAGTCACCAGGTATACTTGGGTTGCCTAACTGAGTAGCCTGTATGTGGGAAACTCTAATAGCAACTGTACATGCATTACTGATAGTACATGCATTACTGATAAACTCTCAAAATCTCAAAGTCAAAGTGTTCAAGGACAGAACAGTTTGTTGTTTTTATTGTGTGTTCATTAGTTCACTTTGTACTTTTGACACTGATATTTATGCTTGCTAAGAGACATTATGTATGGCATGATTACCCAATATTACAGTCCTCTTTGTGTGAAAACAGACAAATGTGCATCTTCTACGTCCTCTATTTACAATGCAAAGAAAACCAAAACCTATCCATACAGTCAATTTCTGTCTCTAACTCACAGGATATTAGTATTAGTAATAGTCAGTGTGCTTCAGTCAGTATAATTTGGTATCATTATCTACTTCTATACCTTTTTACTCTTCTTGGTATAAGGCCACAGTCTTTAAGCACTATTTCGTATGAGATGATGCAAATTTTTTACAGCTCGTGTTTGCAAGCTACCTGGTCCCTTGTGTTTCAATCCCAACAACTAAACCCTAAACTATGACCCTATATTATTGCTTGGGATTTCTTATTAATATTACATTGAGCTGCTTGATACTCTTGGGCACTGCCCTTTATTGCATTTTACTCCATTTTTTAAACTCTAGTAACTTAGAGTTCGATTTTTATAGGATTTTTGGTGTACTTTTACCTTTGGTAAATCAACCTTTTCGTTTACATATATTCCTATGTGTCTATTATATATGTTCTCTATAAGAAACAAAAATACATTGCAGTCCATGACTCATAGTGAGAGTAAGAACTGAGCTCTGTGGGGTTCTAACAATAATTAATCAACTATGGAAAAGAGTATTAGTAATGCATAATCATTTAACAATACGGAAATGAAACCTTTTCTCTGTGTTTTAGTGTTAGTGATTTAGTGAATAAATCAACACTGAATTTAGTCTAACTCCCAGCAGTTTTCAACAAAGAAGCCTTGTGTTATAGACCAACAGATGCAGTTAATTCATGCAACCAAAATATTTTTAGTGTATTATGTTCAATTTTGCTTTCAACACTAACAAAACATTTCCTTTACCTCAGATGTGACTCATTGTGTTTGCTGTCAAATTTAGTGTATCAGCAGGCTGAGAGTATCAGGGATTACTGCTGTTTTATGGTGAAATATTTTTGTGCTCTTCAGACACTCCATAGCATGCAAATATCAGCAAATGATATATCTTTATACAGATGAACTGTTCACACCTCTGAGGCTTTTCAATTCAGGAGAAATGCCTTAGCTCAGCAAAAGCCAGCTGAGATATGGCTGTAAATAAGAAAGTGATGCAGAAACTGGGAGGATGGATAAGTGCTGATGGGCAAGCACAACTGTCTTCTTACAAGACAGTTCATTAAACACCTTTCACGGCCACCGTGGCGCTGTGCCTGAAATACAAAGTGCAATATGAGCGTATTCAGGTCAAGGGGTCAGTGCTGTAAAAGTTTCAATGCTGAGACAGGAGCAGGGAGTAAATAGTCACGGACAGCGTGTCCTAAAGTCATCAGAGAAACAGTACTGACCACTTTATCTCCACTCCAGAGATCTGGCACTCTTGAAACAAAGCGCAGTAATGAAGACAGATATTAATGGAGTATTAACAATGTGGAGTGGCAACACTAAGTAGATTGTCTGTGGGAGGTAATGCACGACAGTGAGCTATTCCCCCAAGATAAGGTAGCTTTGCCCTATTTTTCAGAGCTGTCAGATTTAAAATGCTATGAGTGTGAACAATGTTGAGTGTAATTAAATTTTGTCTGAAACTGAAACATAAGAGAAAAATAAAAGGGTCATCTGTCTCATGTGCTTCTTAAATTTGTCAGGACACTGTAATTAAACGACCTCTTTCTAATGAGAATCCATGCGGCTATAATTTCTAATGTAGCAAATGTAGCCATAAAGATAAGCAGCCAGCAAGTTTTGATGGACTTTTTGTGGGGCATACCACTGACAGAGAGGCAAATTAATGACCTCCCTGGAGAGTAGGATTGGTGTATGGGGAGGCTTATAAATAGAGCAGTGGTATGATGGAAAGTCTCTGTGATATATCTGTGTGACTGACTGATTCTAGATGACCTAACATGAGTGGAAAAAGAGATTTTAGGCTGAAGCAGGTGTGTATTGTCTCAGACCTGTTTAAGCCAGGCACACATTTAACAACTGCGAGGAGGCTGTAAGTGCAAATGATAACTGATATCTCTAGTTGGGCTCAGTCAGTGTTTACAGTCATGTAGGTTGTAAAAGCTAGTAACTGTAAGGTGTTGTCATAAAAATTCAAAGAGAAAAGTTTAATATTTGCATTGCCAGCAATTGATGTTGTTACTGTTGCCCAGGAGACAGTAAACTGATGGAAGCTGGAAAAGTAAACAAACAAAGCGTATACACAGGAATAGTGAGGGGGGGGGAAGAAGTATTGCACTATTACACTGGATAACTGAAAATAAATAATGATGTTGAGATGCTCTATGGAGCTGTACAGAAGAATGATGCTTATCACAGCAATTCCATTTTCTGTCCTCCTGTGTACATTTTGGTCATGTTATGGACGAACAGGTGTAATCAAAAAGTTCTGGGAATGGGCCTATAAAAGTGATAAACCTGACCTGATTAAAATTTGGCTGATCTACTTTTCGAGATCTTCTTCTCTTTATCTTTATCTTCATCTTCTCATGGACTTCTGGACCACATTCAGTGTGGCTGCTATATTTAATTCACACTCTAATCCCACTGCCTGGCAGTCGCCCTATGTCTGAAACAAGACATTTTAGCCCCTTCGTCTTCTCTTTAACATAGTTGTATTGTGATTGGCTGTCCCACCTGTCTTCCGTTTGTCTTCAAACAGAAGGCAGGTGGATGGGGCGTCTGTGCTCAAAGCCAGAGCTTTGTGCCTGAGATGATTATATCATAGACACAAGCAAAGTGAATCGGCCCACTCCTAAAGTGCAGTGGACTGATTCAGTTATTAGGCTTGGGCTCATCTCTTAGGGCCACTGGAGACTTGGTTTTTTTTAGTTTTTTTTAAGAATCCCGTGTCACATCTTTAAATGTTTTAACTCAGACATGAAGTATGTGCCTACTTTTAGTTTGCTAAAAAACAACAACAAAAACAACCTTAATTTAAATTGCTGTTAATCTCAAAGTTTTAGAGATGACAAAGAGAGAGTTGATAACATGGGTACATCTGTGTTTATTTTCAAATGTGAAAAGTCTACATAGTCTCTATAAGAGAGCTGTTGAGTGTGAAAAGCACTCATATTTCTTGCCTGGCTTGTCTATTTGCAGTGAGCTCACCAGCCTCATCACACAGATGAATCACACTGCTGGTAGGACGGCACAGATGTATTTGTTTCTGTCTGATCAGTTGTTATTTGAGTATAAACTACATGTTTGAATGTGAAGATTTATAAGCAGTTGAATTCAGATAGCCAGATCTACTCTATTGTGAAGTTCCAAAAATCTTTAATGAAGAGAGAGTGATATTATACCCCTTTCGTCAAACTGAGTGATTTATGACCCCCCTAATTGATTTATGACCCCTAATAAATTGTTCATGAGCTCCGGAAGTAATTAAATTATTCATGAGCTCCGGAAGTAGGAAGTAATTAAGTAATAAAAATATGATATTCATAAAAATATGATATTCATAAAAATAGTTTCTTATATATCAAAAAATAGCATTCTTTTATTTCTTTAAGCAATTAAATTTTTATTTTTATTTTTTTATGCTCAAAAAACGCCATCTGGTGGCGGGTCAGTGTGTGTGTCTGTGCGCGCGCCCGCGCGCGCCCGAGGCTGTGTGTCTGGGCGCGCGGGGGCGCGCCCGTGTCTCCGGACCGTGCTCTCTCGGGCTCCGTGCTCATGTGTTTAAAAATGTATTAAACCATATTAAAATTGTTTAGTTAAACTTGTGCTTTTGTAACGTTCAGTATGGCCACAAACACATGCTGCATGCCTTGGGGGAAAACTTTATTTCGATTTATATGCATTTGTAGATTTAGAATAAAACTCATACTCAGAAAAAACTCGCGATCCCCTAACCCTAACCCTCCTTAGATACATAAGCAGGGAAAACTCCTTAAAAAACCCTCCGCGATTTCTCCAAAACCCTACAATAACTTGTTAGGGTACCCCCTCTATCAGTGGCGGCTGGCCCATAGGGGGCGCTCGGGCTCCGCCCCCCCCAAATGTGGAGGAGTAAAAATATATATTTTTAAAAAATTCATCAATGATAGTTTTACTATGTGTGTGCCCATATACAGCCAGGCGTATTTTAACATTTTCACCAGCTGACTCATTAAAGTTCAACCAACAAACGGTGTTTTTCTTCTTCTGGGGCGCTCGTCAAAGCGCCCTTGATATGCAGCGAAATAGCCTATCATTAAATGGTTGCCAGGGGAAAATAATAAATATTTGACCTATCAGCGTCGCTGAATTAAATGGTTTGGGGGCGCTTAAAATTGCGCCCCTGCAGAAAACGCGCGAAGATTTGCTGTTCTAGAATTTTACCTCAGTCAGTAGCCTAAGTGAGCTATAAGGTCAGAGAGAGACGATGGCAGCGGTATTGTTAACGGTTGAGGCACAGCCTCCCCCAAATTCGGTTAGATCGCTTCTAACCTACCCTTTTGTACGGTGGCTGGGAAGTGCAAAGCGCAACAAATTAAAAAACGGCAACAAATTAAAAATCCACAACAAATTAAAAAACCGCAACAAATTAAAAAACCGCAACAAATTAAAAATCCACAACAAATTAAAAAACCGCAACAAATTAAAAAACCGCAACAAATTAAAAACCCACAAATTAAAAATCCACAACAAATTAAAAAACCACAACAAATTAAAAAACCGCAACAAATTAAAAATCCTTGACGGAAAGGGATTGTCTGAAATACCGGAAGTGGAGAGTGATGTCACGAGAGGGGGCGTGGCCAGAATTTTTGGTTGAGGCGCCATGTTTCTGGGCCGAACAAAGCGCTAGCGAAAGAGGAGCGAAAGTACACGGATAACACCAGTTATGGTTCGTACTTGCTGTGCGGTCGGTTGTAAAGTTAGATCGCACGACCGGCAAGGGAATAAGGTTGAAAATGGTTTATCTTTTCATTCTTTCCCCACCTGGAAGCAACATGAGGCAGCTCATGTATCGGATGTTACCAAAAGAAGGCGTCTAGTCTGGATAGCAGCTGTGAGACCAGCTGATATCCAGTTCGATTCCATCTCCAAATATCTGTTGGTGTGCTCCAGACATTTTCATTCCGGTAAGTTATAGATATGTTCATATCACTCTTTATCGGTCTTTTAAGTCTGACATCACTAGCCGTGTCTTGGCTCAAACTCCCAAGAGCACCTGCAGGTCCATAAATCACACGATCACTGTGGCATCACTGAGTGTTGAAAAACTATCTAAAGTCTTTCATCTGTAATAAAATGATCAGCGTTCTGCTCTACCATGTGTAACAATTGAGTTTATCATCCAGGCATCCATGAAGACGAAATTAGCAGGAAGTTAGCTCGCTAGATTCCATCTAAATACAATATAGCATGTCCTAACTGAGGGATTTTGGAAACAAAGTCAAACGTACAGCTCTGCTATCACTTCCAACATAAATGAAGACAGAAAACTAAACAGCAGTGACGTTTGTAGGGTACTGAAGTTTGGCTAGCTGGTGTAAAACGATGTGCTACGTGACCGTTAGCGGCACAGCTATGTTAGCATAATATAAACACTAACTTTTTCCACTTAATAAAAGTTATCGTGAGGATTCTCGGTGGTCAGGAACAACGGCACTTCGTGTCCATCCCGTGTAGATGTTAGTGAAACTGTTGGGAAGACAACATGAACATTTTACTTATACTGTATAATCTGCAGATTCTGACAGAAATCTGCATATCCTTTGAAGCACCGCTCCTCTCTAAAATGGCAATAAGGATAATTATTAGGCCATATGTAAATAACAAAATAATTTAAAGCAAAGTCTGAAACAAATCTTTATATTTAAGGGGCATCAGTCAAACAATACTGTTTGGTCTGGGTCTAAACAGAGCGTGTTGTGTGTGACATCTGCTTTTGCATATGTGGGCCACTTTGAGGGTTCACAAAGGAGCGTGTTTGCTGTCACATTTTATTTGTAGTGTGAACAAGCAGACAAAAAAATCGGAATTGAGCATTAAGACCTGTAGTGTGAACGTAGCCATAGTGAGTAGAGTGCATTGATGTGACATTGTTCTGAAGGATTTAGTTATTCTCAGTGGTTAAAGAAATTGCAATTATTTATTCATATTTATTAGAAATAATCCTAATTACATATCTTGCTTCCGTGTTTGTGTCCTGTGTCACAAAAATACATTTTTTACTATAATACATTGATTAATGACCTGCAGAATCTCCTTATCATATTACGTGTCCATAATTGTCACCTAAAGTCAAACTTTATGCTTTCTCCATAAAGTGATTACATACTTTAGTTTCATTTTCTGAAGTCAGGTTTCTGAAAGAGAACAGGCAGATTTGGAATATAACATGCAGCGTTCTATAGATGGATACATAAAAAAATGGAAAATTACATGTATGTGCTAACTTTCTAAACACTTTGTTACATTTATGATAAATGGATTTGAAAGTAGATAAAACACATTTATGTTGGCCTTGGCTCATTAGTCTTTGTCTTTAAATTAACTTGTAACTTGTATGTTTCAGGTACTGCACTCTCAAAGACTGAATGAACCAGCATTGCAGCCATGGGTCATTGTGAGCATCACAGGGAAGGTTGAAGCCGCCCACTGCACCTGTATGGCCGGAGTCGTGGAGACCTGCAGCCATGTCGCTGTTCTTCTTTTTAAAGTAGAAGCAACAATGCGGATCTGTGGCACAAGGGCTGTTACAGATGAACCTGCATACTGGGTTTTGCTGGGTAATATGACCAAGATACAGCCAGAGGTTGGCCATAAGATAGACTTCTCCTCTTCAGCTGCCCAAAAACTGCTCTGGATCAAAACATAAACAGACCATCCGTATTGAAAGGTAAAAGGAGCCGTCCTCAAAACAGAAAAATCCCACCTGCTACTGTGGAGGAGTTGTCACTGCTATTGGATACTTTGCTGGAGCACTGTAAAGTTGTGGGTTGTGGGAATGACCCATAATGTTTTATATAAGGGTCTAGATTTATGCCTGAAGTGCACTGCCATGTAAATAATTTGCATTTACTGAATATGTACTGACTGAGTACCACTGTTCAAAAGTTCAATAAAGAAACAAACTAATTTTTGCCTCTTTTTTATTATAGAATATCACATCAGTTACAATGTAGAATCCATGTCATTTATAGTTTATAAAAGACAAAATGTTTACACAAAATCATGACAGCATTTACACGATATCACCCACTACTAACACTACTTAATTTACTATCAATTACTTCAATTTATCTTCTGAAAAATTACCGCTATTTATACAGCACAAGACTTAAGAATATTTAACAGGAGCAAGTTTCATTTTCCCCTGGTTTTACTACCACACTGTTCATCAAAACGGCAGCAAACCTTCACCATCTTATCCAGAAGGGTCACCTCTTCACCCTCACATGGAAGAAGTATTGGCATGGTGGTATGTTTGAAGCAGGTCCCTTGTGTAGCGCTGGAACCCAGTCACGATGTTTCATCCATTTCATTGGCTGGTCTGCTGCAATAATGCCAAATAATTAGCAAGTCTATAAATAGCACGTAGTTCTGCAAAATCACTCATTAGGATGTTTTTTTTTTTCTAATTTGCTATGACCTCAGAGTGCATCGAAAAGAAAACTAATAGGCTATCTGGTCTTTAAGTGGTGGCGTGACAAATCCTGCTTCCAGGCCTAAAGTAGTCTGCGTTTAATATGGATTTTGTGTTGTTAACATGTTTAATGTTTTGTATTGTCTTCTATTTAATCTCAAAAAACTCCTAAAAACAGTCAGTGATCACTGTTGGCTTCCCACTGCTTCTATCACCACTAATCATTTGAAAGCTCAGTTTTTAAAACCTTACGATGTAGCTACAGCCCAGCCCATGCAGCAGTATATGAATGACTAATCCTATTCATCCTTGTGGATGGATTATCTCAGTTGTTCTCCTGGCTGGAGTTTGGTCCGTTTACAGCATCCTGCGATGCGATTACATTTGTTTCTGACCACCGAGAATCCTCACGATAACTTTTATTAAGTGGAAAAAGTTAGTGTTTATATTATGCTAACATAGCTGTGCCGCTAACGGTCACGTAGCACATCGTTTTACACCAGCTAGCCAAACTTCAGTACCCTACAAACGTCACTGCTGTTTAGTTTTCTGTCTTCATTTATGTTGGAAGTGATAGCAGAGCTGTACGTTTGACTTTGTTTCCAAAATCCCTCAGTTAGGACATGCTATATTGTATTTAGATGGAATCTAGTGAGCTAACTTCCTGCTAATTTCGTCTTCATGGATGCCTGGATGATAAACTCAATTGTTACACATGGTAGAGCAGAACGCTGATCATTTTATTACAGATGAAAGACTTTAGATAGTTTTTCAACACTCAGTGATGCCACAGTGATCGTGTGATTTATGGACCTGCAGGTGCTCTTGGGAGTTTGAGCCAAGACACGGCTAGTGATGTCAGACTTAAAAGACCGATAAAGAGTGATATGAACATATCTATAACTTACCGGAATGAAAATGTCTGGAGCACACCAACAGATATTTGGAGATGGAATCGAACTGGATATCAGCTGGTCTCACAGCTGCTATCCAGACTAGACGCCTTCTTTTGGTAACATCCGATACATGAGCTGCCTCATGTTGCTTCCAGGTGGGGAAAGAATGAAAAGATAAACCATTTTCAACCTTATTCCCTT
This sequence comes from Rhamphochromis longiceps, assembly GCF_057381845.1. NCBI lineage: Eukaryota > Metazoa > Chordata > Actinopteri > Cichliformes > Cichlidae > Rhamphochromis > Rhamphochromis longiceps. The sequence goes on from NC_140576.1 coordinate 23,479,503, forward strand.
GCCGGTCGTGCGATCTAACTTTACAACCGACCGCACAGCAAGTACGAACCATAACTGGTGTTATCCGTGTACTTTCGCTCCTCTTTCGCTAGCGCTTTGTTCGGCCCAGAAACATGGCGCCTCAACCAAAAATTCTGGCCACGCCCCCTCTCGTGACATCACTCTCCACTTCCGGTATTTCAGACAATCCCTTTCCGTCAAGGATTTTTAATTTGTTGCGGTTTTTTAATTTGTTGTGGTTTTTTAATTTGTTGTGGATTTTTAATTTGTGGATTTTTAATTTGTTGTGGATTTTTAATTTGTTGTGGATTTTTAATTTGTTGTGGTTTTTTAATTTGTTGTGGATTTTTAATTTGTTGCGGTTTTTTAATTTGTTGTGAATTTTTTATTTGTTGCCGTTTTTTAATTTGTTGCCGTTTTTTAATTTGTTGTGGATTTTTAATTTGTTGCCGTTTTTTAATTTGTTGCACTTTGCACTTCCCAGCCACCGTACTTTTGCCAGAAGGACAATGGCAGAAAAACTGCAAGTTAAAGAGTTGGGACCTGACAAGCCCGAAATTCAACTAACCCAGGCAACGAAGGAGAAGTCAAAAGCATACAACAGGACTTTTTGTCGGAGTTGGTTCCAGCGCAAGTCGTGGCTGACAGGCTGTGGAACAGCTAATGCACTTTTTTGTTTCCCGTGCATACTGTTCAAAAGTGACAAGTGTGATTTGACGTGGACACAATCTGGACAAACCGACTTAAAGCACCTCTCCGAACGAATCAAGAAACATGAAAGCTCACGAGTTCATATGGACAACAGTGTAAAGCTAGCTGTGCTAGGGAAAACTAGCATAGCGGCGCAGCTAGATGATGGACATCGGATTGCTTTAAGAAGGCACAACGAAGAGGTAGATAAAAACCGTCATATTTTATCTAATCAGTTTACAGTTGTTGTTTTCAATAGTTATTTTTCATTCATTCAAAAAAAAAAAAAAATCTGTTCATGTTCATTTTTACAAATCTATACAAATGGCCAGAATATGGTTGTTCATTTTAAATTTAAATTAAAATTGTGTTGTTTGATGTACTCATTAAATGGGTCATTTTAGTCGATATCATAAAAATTGCCCCCCCTGAGATTTTTTTCAGGAGCCGCCACTGCCCTCTATTCCCAAAACCTTATATTCGATAACAGGGAAAATCCTGAAAAAATCTAACTACATTTTTGCATTTTCCTTTTTACCATTCTGTCAATCCTTTCATTTAAAAAAATAAATAAATATCACAATGGTTTGTAACAGGTACAATACACCATCCATCCATCCATTTGCCTCCACTTATCCTTTTCTCAGGCTCGCGCGGTGCGCTGGAGCCTATCCCACGTACAATACACTTTAAAATATATATAAGCTCCACTTTTAACTCCCGTAAAAGTTTATACATTACATGTCTACATCACCTATCATGGCCTCATCAGGTATCTCATATCATCTTGTTATTGTTATGTTATGCTCCTTTGATATTTTGCTAGTTTGCGTGTTTTAAAACTCTTTTTGTTTTTCTTTATATTTTTAGACCCAGATGTGTTAACCTGATCCCTGCGAAACACCAGCTCTGCGTGGATTTTGACCGCGAGTGACCGGATGTTGTTTCCGGCCTGAGGTTGCCTGAAATGCCGTGAGGCTCGTTTGAAAGATTGCGCCCGAGACCAACTCCGCCTCCAAGGCATGCCTACCTTTAGCTGCCACCAGTGAGATATCAGAGCCGGGCTCCACATATCCAATCAGGAGCACGAGCAAGACAGCTTTTGCAGACTCTCCAGAAATATACAAGTCCTTACCAACTGCTCTGCAACCCAGTGTTTCTGGTCCCCTCACTAACATCGCTTTTTGAGATATTTTTTATGAACCACCAAAAAAGCAATTTTACCCCACAGTACAGAAGACTGGGTCTGAGGGCAGCAGCGGGGACAAATGATTGTAATGAAGCGACGGACATTTCATGGCTGGTCTTGCATAATCGTGAGTTATTATGTCATATGGTGATAAGTACATAGTTTTGCAAGAGGCATACAAGCACTGTGGAAAAAGTAATCATAAAACTGTTTTTGTGAACACCCTACGTTATGCTTTAAAAAATGTGATACATGTAATGTGATCATCAAAGAACATGATTTAAAAAAAAAAAAAAACTTTTATTCTTATGCTTTTAAAGTATGTCAGATTATCTTAAAACACTTATTTGTATGTTATAATGTTTTTCTTACACCATGTGTAATTTTTATAGACACCTTATTCATTGTATCAATGTGTAATTATGTATCTTTGATAAATAAATAAAATATTTAATCTTGTATTTGTGTACTTTCTGGTGATTCAATAAAAAATTAGTCACATATCGCTCTGATAAACACAGATGGCTGAAAGAAATGTTTGATGGAACAAAGGAAACAAGTGTCTTGCTGCTAAACTTTTAAGTCACCATGGTTTAAATGAGAAAGTCTGTATGTAAAACATGAAAAACTCCATATCAGTGATATCTACAAAGGTGTACTCATTTCTTTGTAATGGTACTTTACTGTTCCAATGAAACAAAAAGAAAATCTCATTTTTAAAGTACATTTTTCGGCCATCCTGACCTATTTTCAGGGGCAAGAATGTTGATGTTAGACTGTGTTTTAAATCAGGTTGTGATCTTAAACTAACTATCACAGCACTGATTTCAGTTGTAATGTCAATTAGAATCCCAATTTGGCTTTTCTCCAGTCAGTGTTATGGTGAAATTTAACTTGTTCTTTTGTGTAATTGCACATGGCCCAGCAAAGGACCCCTTAGTAAACTGTACAGCATAAGTTTTCAATTCACTTTTGTCAGAAAACTTCACAGTATGAGAAGTTACAGCACAGTTTCTCCAAACGTGTGGTTCTTTTTCAGCCAGCGTGCTTTTAGAGCATCTACATTAGCTCATGTAGTAAAAGTACAATCAGTAAGTGTACTTTAACATTTGAGATTCCGAGTCACTCTTGCTTAGATCATGTGAACTATATCATGAACCTTTTTTTGTATAATGCATCAAACGTGTTCAAATCAGTTTATTTTCAATTTATTTTAACTAATCTAGAGACAAGCAACTCCTTTTTAGCTTCTGTTATGTATTTACCTCTCACACCTTAATCTAGATGTTAGTGTTCTCAGAGTTAACATGTCTCATGTTGCCATGTTGTATTTCTAATACCCAGCCTCAGTGTTCGCCCTGTTGACCCTCAAATCCAAACACCAATGATCTAGATATTCACAAAATTCATAAGGAGATTCTTAAGGTCTTAAGTTTTGTTGTTTTTATGTTTTACAAAAAAAAAAAAACTTCACATTTTTTATATTTTTAAACGAAAGTGACATGCAAGGATATTTTTCTTTAGTGATGTTGCTTCAGCAATCTCAAATACTAATTATTCTGGGAATTTTTATGGTCAAACTATGTGATTTTCCAAATGTGTGTGTGTGGAGTAAAATGACCTTGTTCTTATGATGTTGTCACCGTGAATCATTTAGGATTAACAACACAAATTGTATCGATAGCAGAAACAGTCTTATAACTTATAATTCTCACACGTTACCGCTAGTTTTACAAACGCAGTCTTCTTCAGCTCTGTTTATGTAGCTTTTATGAAACTGATTTTCCATAGTACAAGTAGAATTTAATTTTTCTTTGCTCTCCAGTATAAATGCAATAATTTGCAGGCTTTTTACTGAAACTCTCACAATGCAACACTCAATGCTCAGAGCTTCATATATCAACAGCTCTGAAAATATCTTCTTTTTTAAAGTAATGTAGGACAGGATCTCTCACTCTCTGTGTCTCAAAAAAACCCAACTAAACTGGCAATCACCACTAAACAAATGAAAGTAGTTTATGGCTTTTTTATCAGCTGCATTTTCTTTCATTTATGTATTGATCCCATTGTTTATTGGTAATGCTTTTAGGTCACTGTTTTAGCATGTCTGCCTCACACTCCATTTAAACAGTTTAACAGATAGTGGGGTCTGGTAAGGAAGTTGGGGGGAAGCAGACAACTCCACAGGAAGAGTCTTTTTGTCTTTTCTCCACTGTAAAAGATAGCAAGGCAGTGTGAAACTTTCTTTGCGGGAAAGACAAAACTGAGAGCCATGCTAGGCTCAGTGAGAGACTCTGCTCACCCTCTGCCCCAGCGATGGCAGTCCCTCACCAAGCTCGATTTCTGTTCTTTGTCTTGATTAAAGAATGGTAGCTACCGCTCATCGCTTGTCTGCAGGCTTTATTAAACGGAAAACTTCCACAACAACCTCTAAACAGTGGTTTATGGCTTTTTGTCACCTGCAACACCATGTAACACTTGGATGTTAGATTCTTTTACCAGTCAGTGTTGTTAGCCCCAACCCCCAGGCTCCAGCTGTCTGAGCTCTAACCCTGGCTGCCAAATGTCCCCCTGAGGCCTTTGTGCCTTTTACCACCAGACTAAGTTTGTAGTCCTATCTACTAATATTATTTAATTTTTTTATTATAGCACAAGGTTCAGTTAGGTTACTACTTTGACTTCCTCAATTTGAGCACATTTCTGACCCGATACTTTATCAAGCTTTTACTCGAGTGTTTTTGACACTAGCAGCTGTACTTCTACTTAAGTGAAAATTGCCTGCAATTTTGCCACCTCAGTTGCCACTTTTCTGGAGTTTGTACACTTTTTATATTGAAACGTTCAACGTTTTACGTGTTATCCTTGATCACAGTTCTAAACAAGTTAACTTTCTTCACTTCAAAGTAACCCAAAAAAGAAACTATATGTCCAGTTCTCTTTACTCCAAACCTGGTTTAAGGCTATGCTGTTGTTGTGATATGGCCATACAAATAATATTAAGTTTAATTAATCTTTTAAAAAAATGGCTGCTTCATGGCTACCTGTTCAGAGAATTTGCAGACTTTTATGGAAACTGTCACAATGTAACACTCTCACTGTCAAAACAGGGTTGATCCATGTTTCTATGAACACTGATTAATATATCAACAGCTCTGAAAATCCTTTTTTTTTTTAAGTAAAGCAGAACAGGATCTCTGTATCTCTAAAAATCCCAACAAAACTGGCAATCACCTCTAAACAAATGGAAGTAGTTTATGGATCTTTATCACCTGCAACACCATGTAACACCTAGATGTTAGACTCTTTTACCATCACATTTGCAAGGGTTTATGTGTTATCCTTGATCACAGTTCTAAATAAGTTAACTTTGCTTGACATAAAAGTAGCCCAAAGAAGACAAATATATGTCCAGTTCTTTTTTACTCCAAACCTACTGATCGGAAAACATTATGTGATGCTGGAAGTTTTCATCCTATCCATCTGCAAAACAAGTTTACCTGTAAGCCAACACATTAGACGTAAGCAAATTTGTGAAATTCCTGAACAATGTGCTTTGTGGAGTAGCAGTAGTACTAGAACTAGTACTAGTAGTCCTAGTATTCTGCAGCAACCAGGCTTCAAGAGTGATCACTCTTCTGGCTTTCAAATGGTGAAAACATGTCACAGTCTTAACCGCAAATCAGAAATGTTGGTAAATTTAAAAAGGAATTTAAACGTCAGCTTTGACATAGACACAGACTTTATTAATGCCACACTCAGGAAATTCACATGTTACACATGATTTAGCTCACCTGCTAAATCCCCAGAGCAATAACCCCATCAGCATCATTAGCCTGAGTGTTGATCCTCCAGGTGAGTGAGTGGAGTTGAGTGTGTGTGTGTGTGTGTGTGTGTGTGTGTGTGTGTGTGTGTGTGTGTGTGTGTGTGTGTGTGAGATCAGAGGTGAAGCTGCTTTCTGCAAAGTCTCATCAACAACCAGGAAGAGTCTAAAAGCACTAAATATGAAACAGACCATTTACCATACCCAACACTGAGCTCCTGCACAGTCAGATGGAGTGAAACATAATGTCCCAGTGGTGTTCTGTTGGATTTAGCAGGTGAGCGTTGTTGCCAGTCAAAACCTTTTTGGAAACTCTTTACAAGAATCAATGTAATTATTTGTTTTACTTGAATCAAATGTATTGGTTTATATACCTGAAATAAAACTTTTTTTTGGAAACCCGTTACATCAAATAAAACTTTCTTGGAAAAACTTTACAAGAATCAATGTAATTATTTGTTTTACTTGAATCAAATGTAATGGTTTATATACCTGAAATAAAACTTTTTTGGAAACCCTGTACATGAAGTAAAAGGTTTTTGATCTTGTAAGTTCTGGCTTTAATATTTTCAGCTGATAAAGTGAACTTCATAAAAGTCTTCATTCTCTGAACAGGTAGCCATGAAGCAGCCATTTTTTTAAAAGATTAATTAAACTTAATATTATTTGTATGGCCATATCACAACAACAGCATAGCCTTAAACCAGGTTTGGAGTAAAGAGAACTGGACATATAGTTTCTTTTTTGGGTTACTTTGAAGTGAAGAAAGTTAACTTGTTTAGAACTGTGATCAAGGATAACACGTAAAACGTTGAACGTTTCAATATAAAAAGTGTACAAACTCCAGAAAAGTGGCAACTGAGGTGGCAAAATTGCAGGCAATTTTCACTTAAGTAGAAGTACAGCTGCTAGTGTCAAAAACACTCGAGTAAAAGCTTGATAAAGTATCGGGTCAGAAATGTGCTCAAATTGAGGAAGTCAAAGTAGTAACCTAACTGAACCTTGTGCTATAATAAAAAAATTAAATAATATTAGTAGATAGGACTACAAACTTAGTCTGGTGGTAAAAGGCACAAAGGCCTCAGGGGGACATTTGGCAGCCAGGGTTAGAGCTCAGACAGCTGGAGCCTGGGGGTTGGGGCTAACAACACTGACTGGTAAAAGAATCTAACATCCAAGTGTTACATGGTGTTGCAGGTGACAAAAAGCCATAAACCACTGTTTAGAGGTTGTTGTGGAAGTTTTCCGTTTAATAAAGCCTGCAGACAAGCGATGAGCGGTAGCTACCATTCTTTAATCAAGACAAAGAACAGAAATCGAGCTTGGTGAGGGACTGCCATCGCTGGGGCAGAGGGTGAGCAGAGTCTCTCACTGAGCCTAGCATGGCTCTCAGTTTTGTCTTTCCCGCAAAGAAAGTTTCACACTGCCTTGCTATCTTTTACAGTGGAGAAAAGACAAAAAGACTCTTCCTGTGGAGTTGTCTGCTTCCCCCCAACTTCCTTACCAGACCCCACTATCTGTTAAACTGTTTAAATGGAGTGTGAGGCAGACATGCTAAAACAGTGACCTAAAAGCATTACCAATAAACAATGGGATCAATACATAAATGAAAGAAATGCAGCTGATAAAAAAGCCATAAACTACTTTCATTTGTTTAGTGGTGATTGCCAGTTTAGTTGGGTTTTTTTGAGACACAGAGAGTGAGAGATCCTGTCCTACATTACTTTAAAAAAGAAGATATTTTCAGAGCTGTTGATATATGAAGCTCTGAGCATTGAGTGTTGCATTGTGAGAGTTTCAGTAAAAAGCCTGCAAATTATTGCATTTATACTGGAGAGCAAAGAAAAATTAAATTCTACTTGTACTATGGAAAATCAGTTTCATAAAAGCTACATAAACAGAGCTGAAGAAGACTGCGTTTGTAAAACTAGCGGTAACGTGTGAGAATTATAAGTTATAAGACTGTTTCTGCTATCGATACAATTTGTGTTGTTAATCCTAAATGATTCACGGTGACAACATCATAAGAACAAGGTCATTTTACTCCACACACACACATTTGGAAAATCACATAGTTTGACCATAAAAATTCCCAGAATAATTAGTATTTGAGATTGCTGAAGCAACATCACTAAAGAAAAATATCCTTGCATGTCACTTTCGTTTAAAAATATAAAAAATGTGAAGTTTTTTTTTTTTTTGTAAAACATAAAAACAACAAAACTTAAGACCTTAAGAATCTCCTTATGAATTTTGTGAATATCTAGATCATTGGTGTTTGGATTTGAGGGTCAACAGGGCGAACACTGAGGCTGGGTATTAGAAATACAACATGGCAACATGAGACATGTTAACTCTGAGAACACTAACATCTAGATTAAGGTGTGAGAGGTAAATACATAACAGAAGCTAAAAAGGAGTTGCTTGTCTCTAGATTAGTTAAAATAAATTGAAAATAAACTGATTTGAACACGTTTGATGCATTATACAAAAAAAGGTTCATGATATAGTTCACATGATCTAAGCAAGAGTGACTCGGAATCTCAAATGTTAAAGTACACTTACTGATTGTACTTTTACTACATGAGCTAATGTAGATGCTCTAAAAGCACGCTGGCTGAAAAAGAACCACACGTTTGGAGAAACTGTGCTGTAACTTCTCATACTGTGAAGTTTTCTGACAAAAGTGAATTGAAAACTTATGCTGTACAGTTTACTAAGGGGTCCTTTGCTGGGCCATGTGCAATTACACAAAAGAACAAGTTAAATTTCACCATAACACTGACTGGAGAAAAGCCAAATTGGGATTCTAATTGACATTACAACTGAAATCAGTGCTGTGATAGTTAGTTTAAGATCACAACCTGATTTAAAACACAGTCTAACATCAACATTCTTGCCCCTGAAAATAGGTCAGGATGGCCGAAAAATGTACTTTAAAAATGAGATTTTCTTTTTGTTTCATTGGAACAGTAAAGTACCATTACAAAGAAATGAGTACACCTTTGTAGATATCACTGATATGGAGTTTTTCATGTTTTACATACAGACTTTCTCATTTAAACCATGGTGACTTAAAAGTTTAGCAGCAAGACACTTGTTTCCTTTGTTCCATCAAACATTTCTTTCAGCCATCTGTGTTTATCAGAGCGATATGTGACTAATTTTTTATTGAATCACCAGAAAGTACACAAATACAAGATTAAATATTTTATTTATTTATCAAAGATACATAATTACACATTGATACAATGAATAAGGTGTCTATAAAAATTACACATGGTGTAAGAAAAACATTATAACATACAAATAAGTGTTTTAAGATAATCTGACATACTTTAAAAGCATAAGAATAAAAGTTTTTTTTTTTTTTTAAATCATGTTCTTTGATGATCACATTACATGTATCACATTTTTTAAAGCATAACGTAGGGTGTTCACAAAAACAGTTTTATGATTACTTTTTCCACAGTGCTTGTATGCCTCTTGCAAAACTATGTACTTATCACCATATGACATAATAACTCACGATTATGCAAGACCAGCCATGAAATGTCCGTCGCTTCATTACAATCATTTGTCCCCGCTGCTGCCCTCAGACCCAGTCTTCTGTACTGTGGGGTAAAATTGCTTTTTTGGTGGTTCATAAAAAATATCTCAAAAAGCGATGTTAGTGAGGGGACCAGAAACACTGGGTTGCAGAGCAGTTGGTAAGGACTTGTATATTTCTGGAGAGTCTGCAAAAGCTGTCTTGCTCGTGCTCCTGATTGGATATGTGGAGCCCGGCTCTGATATCTCACTGGTGGCAGCTAAAGGTAGGCATGCCTTGGAGGCGGAGTTGGTCTCGGGCGCAATCTTTCAAACGAGCCTCACGGCATTTCAGGCAACCTCAGGCCGGAAACAACATCCGGTCACTCGCGGTCAAAATCCACGCAGAGCTGGTGTTTCGCAGGGATCAGGTTAACACATCTGGGTGTTGTTTAAGAAAAACAAAAAGAGTTTTAAAACACGCAAACTAGCAAAATATCAAAGGAGCATAACATAACAATAACAAGATGATATGAGATACCTGATGAGGCCATGATAGGTGATGTAGACATGTAATGTATAAACCTTTACGGGAGTTAAAAGTGGAGCTTATATATTTTTTAAAGTGTATTGTACGTGGGATAGGCTCCAGCGCACCGCGCAAGCCTGAGAAAAGGATAAGTGGAGGCAAATGGATGGATGGATGGTGTATTGTACCTGTTACAAACCATTGTGATATTTATTTATTTTTTTAAATGAAAGGATTGACAGAATGGTAAAAAGGAAAATGCAAAAATGTAGTTAGAGAGGAAGATTAACACTTACCGAATGATATGCGGATAAGGAAAGAGACGCAAGTTGCTGTTGAAATCGGCCGCTCCCTATGCGAACTCGCAAGCAGTCTGAGCGGCGCTAGTTGTTGATACGTCTGAAGTCAGATGTGTTCTGGGGGTTCGAAGATAGTCTTAACCTCAGCGGGAGATCGTAAAATCAGACCTGGAGCGGATTGGCTAACCGGGGTGCGAAGGGAGCGGTGCAAGGGTTATGTGATTGGCAGCGGGGCGCAGTGAGGCGGAGTTGGTCTAAGGGGGGAATTTTCAAACGAGGTAAGCAGCGCATTAGGGAGCAGAGCGGGGAGCGAACAAGCAGGAAAAAATTGTGCTCTGCAAGAAGTTGTGGATCGGAGATTAAGAGCGAGGTAGAACTTAGAGTGTGGGTTGAATTTTAGAGCTTGCTAGTAAGAGGGAAGTTTTTGAAGGAAAAAAGAATAAGGATTTTCCCTGTTATCGAATATAAGGTTTTTGGGAATAGAGGGGTAGCTAACAAGTTATTCTAGGGGTTTTGGAGAAATCGCGGAGAAATTTTTAAAAGGAGTTTTGGCTTTGTTTGGCTGAGCATGAAGGGAGCCGCGGGGCGCTGAATTTGAGAAAAAAGACTAAGGATTATTTCAGGATTTCCCCTGTTATGGAATATAAGGTTTTGGGAATAGAGGGGATACCCTAACAAGTTATTGTAGGGTTTTGGAGAAAACGCGGAGGGTTTTTTAAGGAGTTTTCCCTGCTTATGTATCTAAGGAGGGTTAGGGTTAGGGGATCGCGAGTTTTTTCTGAGTATGAGTTTTATTCTAAATCTACAAATGCATATAAATCGAAATAAAGTTTTCCCCCAAGGCATGCAGCATGTGTTTGTGGCCATACTGAACGTTACAAAAGCACAAGTTTAACTAAACAATTTTAATATGGTTTAATACATTTTTAAACACATGAGCACGGAGCCCGAGAGAGCACGGTCCGGAGACACGGGCGCGCCCCCGCGCGCCCAGACACACAGCCTCGGGCGCGCGCGGGCGCGCGCGCACACACACACTGACCCGCCACCAGATGGCGTTTTTTGAGCATAAAAAAATAAAAATAAAAATTTAATTGCTTAAAGAAATAAAAGAATGCTATTTTTTGATATATAAGAAACTATTTTTATGAATATCATATTTTTATGAATATCATATTTTTATTACTTAATTACTTCCTACTTCCGGAGCTCATGAATAATTTAATTACTTCCGGAGCTCATGAATAATTTATTAGGGGTCATAAATCAATTAGGGGGGTCATAAATCACTCAGTTTGACGAAAGGGGTATAATATCACTCTCTATGAAGTGCTTTTCATTAAAAATAAGAACACTCGACACTCCTCTTTAGCACTTGACTTGAATCCCAAAAGTCTAAAACAATCTAGCCAAGCAACCTAAGCCTCGACGGAGGTACAATTCTTGTGATGAATCAATATATTTAAAGATGGAGGACAGCAACAAGGTGAGTGCCAGTTATTAGGAACAAGAAATAAAAGTCTCCTTAAGTACCTCTGTATGCAACACCACTAAAGTGGTCCCTGAAGAAAGTTTATTTCATCAACTATTCTCTGCCTTATTTGACAGCTCGAGAGAGTTTTACTAATTGTCTTAATCATTAATATGTATATGTAGCTCACTAATTCATGGTTTGCATTCATTAGATAGAAACAACATCACCGCGTATAATTTGATTTGTGCTTTATAAAAATGACAGGTGAACAAGTTTTGGCTTCTTGGTTCTGGATCTGTTTTGGTTGCACAAAATGTACTGTCTTTAGTACACTGATGGTAATATAAAAGTATTCAAGTCAAGGTTTTTACTGGTAGAAAGACAAATTTGAATAAGCACCTTTGAAAATGTTCTTTCTTTTTCTCTTGTTTCATTGAATAAATGTTTTTTAATAGATAATTGTTCACGAAAAAACTCCTATTAGCACTGCTAGTCTGTACTTGTTCAAAGTGCAACGGCGCAATGGAAATTAGTCATGTCAAAGCAAGTGTTGGTGATAGATATGAAATAGGTGTTGCTTATTTCATTTCTAGGTGTCATATGAGTGAAATGGTATTGGCTTTCTGGTTATTTCTGTCATTAGTTGCACCCAAAAAAGGTTTCAGATTGTTCTCTGGCAACAATATTCCTCTTTATCCAACATGCAAAAAACAAAGGAGCACAATAATGATAGTTTTTGTGCTGAGAGTATAATATATGGAATTTTAAAAAAAAAAAACTTCTCTAATTAAATCTTTGTTCAATTTGATTAAACAAGTTTCTATTTAATATTTACTTGCCAAATATTGGAATGGATCAAGGTTGGCATAAACCACTTGCAAGTCATTAAACATGACCTTTTCTTCAAACTGAAATCAATCCTCTCAAAGTCACTGCCCTGCCTTATTGACACTTTAAACAAAGTATACCATCCACTACCAAGCAGTTTTCTATGGACCCCAGTTATTTAAGTAATGTTACTGTTGTTTATTGCTGTATTTAACATTAAAAAAAAAGTCAATGTGTGATCAGTGCGACTTCAGGAAATAATGCACACATAATTCACCACCACATATTACTGGGCTGTCTGTCAATAAATAGTAACCCAGGATTGTGTAAGGTAGGCGGGGGTACCCTGAGATACAACACACTAGATGGATTAGAAAACCACAAATCACAATGAAAGGCAGGACATACTTAAATGATGTTGATTAAGGTTGCAGATGATTACATGATGTGGGACCTAGACTTTGTAATCACAGCCAGGAAACATAAAGAACAGAAGGTAGACTCAATCTGGTATGTGTGATTTTGAAAGCAAAGTTATTAACCATGACTGTGTTCATCACAGCTCAGGCAATCATTGTATTTGGATTACATGTGCTTTTGACACCTTTCCATCAGTAAACAGAAAATTTGCAACGAAAATCAGAACCTATAATCCTGCCAGTCTTTTATAACTCACTGATCCTTAATGGAAGAGACCTTCGTGTGAACCTCGGAACGTTTTCCTTTCCTATTCATTTCACATGACTGCACTTCAGCCAGTAATATCCCTTGATATGGTAATTGACCGTTGGTAAACATTATTTATCATGCAGCTCCGCTGGGAAATTGCAATTTGAGAAAATCCTTCTCTTTAAAAATCTGTTTTCATTGTACAGATTTTAGCGGGCGAGAAATCACTGAGCTTCAAATGAAGTTAAAAACCCCTCTGCATTTAGAAAGTATGATGACAGAGACGACGTCTTTCCCTACTATTTCTTTTGGAAGTGTCAACTACTTGCAGCAAAGTTTTTTCTTTCTTTCCTGCCCTGTCTGACTTTAGGGGATCATCGTTTTCGTTTTTTCCTGAGGTGTTAAAGGGAAACTTAAACTAGAGTACTGATACAGGCTTTGTCATGGTTCCTGATTTTGGTCTGTGGATTTTGAGTTTGTTTATACTATTTGGGTTCATGTTAAGCATCCATCCACTTCCACTTATCCTTTTTCAGGGTCGCGGGGGACGCTGGAGCCTATCCCAGCTGTCTTAGGGCGAGAGGCGGGGGACACGCTGGACTGGACAGGTCGCCAGTTTATCGCAGGGCTAACACAAAGACAGAGACAACCAGCTGCACTCACACTCCCCCATTCACACCTATGGGGAATTTAGTGTTTCCAATTAACCTAACCCCACTAACTGCATGTCTTTGGACTGTGGGAGGAAGCCACGCAGACACGGGGGAGAACATGCAAACTCCACACAGAAAGACCCCTGCCTGATGGTGGAATTGAACTTAGGACCTTCTTCCTGTGAGGCAACAGTGCAGGAATTCAAATTTAAGCTTTTCTAATAGCACGTTTGAAGTATTTTATTCTTCTTTTTTTTTTCTTTTTTCTTTTTTCTTTTTTTAAACCTGATGAGTTTTCCAATAATTTTCTGGTTTGGGTTTTGTTTTCATCTTTTGCTAGTATATTGGCTTGAACCTTAGACCCCGCCACCCTCCTGTTCTGGAGCAGGTTAGGTTACTTTGGCAGTATACCCCAATTAAGAAGTGAACCACCTTAATAGTTCAGAAAATCCATCATTAACACTGAATGTTCCTGGATAAGCACAAAGCCTGCTTCGCAGTATAGGCCTCTGTTCTCGTTCTCAGCTTCACTAGCAGGAGGTGTTATTTCACAAGAATTAATAAGAACAAATATAGACAGACAGATAATATGATTGCTAAAATCTCTTATGTATATAACTACGATATACAGCATATAACATTCAAATAAATATTGATTAAAAAATCAATTGAACAAAAAAACAGCTGAATTTATTAAATTAACTATGCAAAGTATGAGTCAGAAGCAATCAAAGTTACAAATGGGCATTTGTTTTTTTGGAAATCTAATCTTGGAGTTTATTCACATTTATTCGTGTATGCCAGATCCATTGCTGTTCAAGTACAGTAGTTAGGAGTTTGAAGAAAGTGACTGGTCACATATTAAATCCCCAAAGCAGACATTTAGCAAGGAAATGGGAGGCAGGAAATTTGCAGTGAACCAATACTTACAGAAATCACCATGGTAGATTTCACATACTCACAGGATGTTTACACTGTACATGAAACATCCATTTTTTTCAGTCACTGATACTTCCTCCGTGTGATAGAACAAATTTCCTCCATTTCCACCAGGCAGCTGTCTATACCAGGTGTGTAATGACTTGCACTCAACTCAGTTTCTCAGTCTATTTGTCTTTCACTTACATTTGGCTCTCTATTTGAAATATCAGGAAAGTAAAGTATTGCAGTCAAAATATAGGCAGCTTACTTTTTCTTCCATGGACATCCTTGAAATGTTCTTTCAAAATTGACCGAGGGGATACACAATTTCTTGAAGAAAATAGTTCTTTTGTTGTGGGCTATAGAAACATGTTTCCTTCAGATCACTTCCACATAATGTTCCCTGACCAAGACTCATTGCCCTACAGTTATCCCAATGTCCAGCCAATGTGTGTGTATCTATCTGCCGTTGATTCCCGTCTCTCTTTCTCTCATCTGTTAAATCAAGTCAAATAAAAACATTAAAAGTTTTTAGTATTTGTAGTATCTTAGAAATGGAAGTGTTGTTAATCAATACACGTCCATGATTCCATGTTCCCTTGAGTCATAATGCATAGTAATGTATTCTTGGTATTGATGTGCTCAAAGCATTCCACATATAGCAGATACTGACAGCAGCAAGCTGTCTGTCTCTGTTGTGTCGAGCAGCTAAGTGATGCTGTCCTTGGTTACGCTATTATCTCAGGCACTGAAACCATATGTTCTGCACATGTTCTGTATCATTAACATGTTAAGAACAGACACATCATGACATGATGGATTCTTTTTTTAACAGTAGTTGTATCATGCACCAAGAGTAAAGCTTGAAAAATACAGTGTACCAAAATGACAATGTGACAGTGTGAAAGGGATTACTTGGAGTGTTGAGTCCACAGAGCTTTTTTTTTTTTTTTTCAGTTCAGTGCTTAGCTGTTTGGTCTACTACTTTGCTGTTCTGGTTATCTTTCTCTCACTATTGATGTTGGCTGCAGCAGATAGATGTTTTCAGTAAAAAAGTTCAGAACTTGAAATTTGCAGTGCAATTGATACATAACTAGTTGGTGACATACAGAGGTCAAGTAAAGATTTTTTTTTTTTTTAAGCTGTAAATAGGGCGGATAATTGAATGACGTTAGCCGTTAATAACAGCAACAAAATGAAAGAGATACAAGATTTGCTAGTAGGTTCACTGTATTAATTTAGAAGATATTGAAAATGCTTTGTTCATAAGTTGTTCACACCGCTTGGCCAAAATAAAATTAATTCAAGCGTTAAAAAAAAAAAAATGTGCTTTTTTCATATTTATAGAAAAGTATTTTCTACTTAATGTGAGCTTTACTCAAAAAGACAAAAATAAATATTTTATCCAAGGGAGCAATAAAGTGGCTCCCTCATTCACTTTTCTGGTCTAACCTCCCTGTGACCTTAATTACTCTGACTGTTGTGTCATTGTTTATGGAGCGATGAAGGGGAGAGGCAGAAGGAAAGACACAGAGAGAGAGCGAGTAAGAGAATTGGGTACTGCAAGTCTGTGGTTAGAGAGATCCCTCTACAGCTACAAAGAGCAATGACATGTTTGATTACATTTATGTTTGATTGAGTTTAGTGCTCCCTTAAGCTAGCTTGGAGAAAATGAGATTTCCCCTCCCAAAATATTACTCTGCATCCTTCTTCCAAGTTATCCATCAAGGTCCTATACAGTTTACCACTTTGCCAGTTTTTACAGATCCCACAGGGCGCTCTCTGCTTTACCTCTTACCTCTCCCACACATTGCACTCATCTAACCAAAATAAGGCACTAAGACATTCTAATGATTGTGTTTCAGTCAATGAAATCATTGGAGCAAGCTCATGCTGCGATACCAGCTTTCCACAGGTTCTCGAGCACTGCAACAAACACAGCTCTTTAATTATTTATATAGCAACATAAATTTTAGTAGTAACAAGACACTGTGCGCACGTACAGATCAGCAGAAATGCATTCTGCCGGCCCGCAGCAATACATTACATTACATTACAGTGTAGTAGCAATGTGATACAGTTTGAATAAGGCACCCTACTCACAACAAATAGCAAGAACCACCTCATACTGGCTATCTATCATTCAAATAAGCAAGGAAAATGGTCTTTTTCAGCTCATGTGGTGTATTTTTTTTTTATTTGCACTTTGTTTGGCTCTTGAACTGTGATGAGCAAAAGAAGAGACAGATATATTGCCTTTGATTGCATCAGACTATGTAAGTGTTCCCAATCTGTCAACTTTATTGTAAACATCCATCAGTGTCTAATGGCATGGATGCCAATTGGATGTTTCTTTATTTTATGTAGTAGTGCACATGCTGGGTAAGTACACTATATTTTACCTTGCTTAAGTGTTAATTGATTCTTCAGTTTTACAAATGTGTTTTTGTTACATCATTGTGTTAAACTGTACTCATCTGATGCTGACTCCAACAAGTAGCCATGAGTGCAAATTAACACCTGTTTTTGCATTCAAACACCAGAAATTGTCACTGGCGTGATAATCAGCACCCATTTGCTTCTGGCTTTGTCTCGCCTTAGCATTGTTCCCCCACATCAGAGGATAATTTATTCAACAGTACTGTTGCTTTTTATCAAACCACGTAATTGCATATATGCATATAGGACTGTGCAAAAGTCTTGAGCCACATCTCGTTTACTTATATATTTTTTTTATGATGACAGGAAATAGGTAGAGAGATTTATGGAGACACATACAAAAATACATGGAAATGCAGTATTTTGTATGACTGTCTTTAATCTTTAATGCAACCTGAACTCTCTTAGGCAAATTTTCTTGCAATTTCTTTAAACAGTCTTCAGGAATAGTTCTCCAGGCTTCCTGAAGTACACTCAAAGCTCCTCTTTAGAGGTTGGCTGCTTGTCTTCTGTTCTCTGTCAACATCATCCCACTCTGCTACAATAATTATACAGTCCTGACTGTGGGGAGGCCAATACAGGCATACATTGTGGGTTTTTCTTTCCAGATATGCTTTTGCTGCACTAGCAGTGAGTTTGGAATCCTTGTCATACTGAACAAAACACAATTGGATGGTATTGCAATGGTGGACAAACATCTTATGGTACTGCATTCATAATTCCATTAGTTTTGACAAGATCCTGAACACCATTGGCTGTAATTCATACAAAACCTCCAATATGTTGCCCTCCTGTGCACACACCGATTATAATTTGAACCAAAGATTTTAAACTGGGATGCATTGCTTTATAAGATCTGTTGCCACTGAGTTTCAGTCCGTAATGTGGCATACCTCAGTCTTTTCTCCCTGTTTCCCCCTCCTTTGTGACAGCCACCCTTCCACTGAGACCATTTCTTCTTTTACTACAGCATCTACTGTTTGACTTCAGCAAACAGTACATCGATCAACTGAAGGCCAGATGCATCTGTCAAGTCCAGTTTCAGGTCTTTGCTGGAATTTTCTTTATTTCTCAAGGATGTGCTTTTC
This sequence comes from Rhamphochromis longiceps, assembly GCF_057381845.1. Lineage (NCBI taxonomy): Eukaryota > Metazoa > Chordata > Actinopteri > Cichliformes > Cichlidae > Rhamphochromis > Rhamphochromis longiceps. The sequence continues at coordinate 23,497,630 of NC_140576.1, forward strand.
AGACACATCTGGTGTCATCTCCTTGGAAGCAAAATATAAAGGAATGAGAGTTGCCGCAAGACTTTTGCACATTAGTTTTTGCAAATATGTGATTGATCTCTTTACCTAGCAATGATTTATTGTCCCATATGTGTATGGCTGTTATGACGCAATGCTGACATTTTTGGCGTTTCCCAATAATCTGTTATTAAACAAAAGGAAATAAAAAGACAGGCACTAAAGAAAATCTAACATAACCACATTTTCTTTTTGATACTCATTTTGATACAAGTTAAAAAACCTTCTGGCCAAGTAAAATCAGTGGTGACAAAACAGGAAGAACTCTAATTGAAAAGGCTCAATGGCATGTTGGACTGATATCTAACATGAACTCTCAGTTGGATTGCCCGTCTCGGCTCTGTTCTTTCTAGCCCAGTGCGTCTCTCTCCACCCATAAAGCTGGATGCTGTTGGTTACCTTGACATGAAGGACGTACATAAAAAACACATTAGTCCGGGTTATTGGTGTCTGTTCTCTTTGCTACTGCAGGAAGTGTCATTCTGACATTAAGCCTCAAAAGATTTTCTTCACATGAATCAAATCTTTTTTTTTCTTTCTTTTTTTTCTTAAATGACATCAGAAACAGCAGTATGCGACATTACGTGATGGCAGAGCTTCAGTTCATCCTTTGTCATTTTTTTTTTTAATAAATAGGACAGGGGGAATGAATGAGAGAAAGAGGGGGAGAGAAAGAAAGAAAACCAAAGGGGAGAAGAGACGGTGAGAAGGGGGGGGAAGAGAGAGAGAAAAAAAAAAAAAGAACTCCTGGGTCACCTGTATGGAGAAAAAAAAAACAAAAAACAAAAAAAACAAACAGAGGAGACAGCAAACAACAAAGAGCAACATAATAATAGAGAAAACAAAGCACCATCACAATAAACTAGCTAGCCATAGATATCAATATTTACTAAATAATAAACGATATTGTGCAGCACGCAAGATAGACAGCGCACAGTGTGCTTTGAGGTAGCAGCCAAGAAACCTTTGGTCCGCGTCTGTGAATACCCATGTGTGCATACCTGTGTGGATCAGCATGCTTGCATTCCAAAGGTTTCTCCATGTAATGATCTGCTAGGGAGTGTGGGGGGGCCACAGCCCCGTCCTCCAGGGTGTGAAGCGGGTATGGAGGAGATCAAAACTCCAGATATCCAGAGGCCCCCAGAACACAAGAGACCATGGAAGACCAACAGAGGGGCAGCCGCGCCACTATTCCAGTAAGAGCTGAGGAGAGTCCCAGATGAGGGCTCGCCCAGCAGCCGCGGAGCAGAAGTCAGGGGGAGTTGCAGTGACGCGCCCGTGAGCTCCGCCGGCCCCCAGCTGCGCCTGAGTGACCGAGCCCCAGGCCGAGAGGCCGGGGGCACCCCACCTCCAAAGGGGGCCCGAGCGAGCCCCAGGCCCCAGGCCCCGACAAGCGGCCGCCAAGGAGTGAGCCGGTGTGTACCCGGACGCCCACCCCCAGACACAAAGAACCACCAACACACCGACACCTGAGGGAGTCCGCCACCGGCAGGGGAAGTGGTGGTGGGTGGAGATAGGCCTCCAAACCTTGGAGGGCCTGAGGTGTCCCCAGAGAGGTGGCGTCTGGTACCCAACCTGACATATAGACACAGACATACAGGCACACACAGACACAAACATCCATTCCCACCCTCATGCTCTCATATGCACTCACTCCACACTCAACCAACGTGGAGACAGACATAAAGAGACACACAATCACACTCCCCAAGCGTACTCTACAAACCGGGTCTAGGTACCCTTGCCCCTGGAGGGGGGAATTGCACCCAGACCCAGGTGGTGTTACCCTTTTCCCTGCGGTGGGGAGAGGCAGACCACCCCAACTCCGCAGCAGCAGGGAGGCCCCACACCCCAGACCGCAGTCGGACGGCCAACTCCTCCTACTAGCCCTCCCGCTCCAGCAGGCCGCAGAGAATGGGGGTGGGAGAAGACTCCAAACCTCCCTCCACCCGCTCATTGTAGTGTTGATGCATATGTGTTCTAAGGTGCAATTAAAACCCAGGAGGGCATGGAGCTACCTGCCATGGAGCAGCAGGTAAGCGCATAGTCCCTCCTGCTAGCCCTCAATGACTAAGTGTATTTAAAATTGAGAGGTGGGCAACGACGTCAGGGGTGAGGTATACACCCTGATGGTAAATTGGACTCCGTGATTGTGCCCACCCCCAAGATCCTATATGTATGTGTAATGAGAGTGTGAATAATGTGAATGTCTAAGTTGTGGGATAAAATTGAGGCAGAGGCAGCCAGAAGGGGACAGGGGGGTAGCCTCCTCTGCACCCTGGTGACATACCCCCACTCCAAGGCCCTGCATGTGTGGGTGGTTGTGGAGGAGCGGGAAGAGGGAGGCAGCTGGAGATGGGGAGGGAAGGAAGGGAGGGGCAGGTAACCCCTCCCTGGGGCCAGCTCCCCCGCTGACCCCAGTAGGCACTCCCACCCTCCGCGACCCGCCAGGGAAGGGGGGCCCAGGCCCATCAGACCGGGGCCCAGTGCAGTAGCGCCCTCCGGCTCCACAGAGCCCTGGACAGTCCACCCAACCCCACCACAGAGAAAACTGCACCCACCCCACCAACCACACATCTTCCAGACTACATAAGACGGTAAACGCCCAGGCTGAGATCTTCCTCCACCTCTCCTGTATCTCCCCCTCCCGCAGAGAGTTCCTGAAGAGAAGAAAGCTCCTGCAAGATGTGACCATCCCCCCCACCAGATGAAGAGCCCCCCAGGCGGCTCGACGCACCGGCGGCACCCTGCTCCAGGGCCGGGCCCCCATGCACCCACCCGCCCACAACCCCGGCAACACACCAACCAGGACCCAAGCCCCCGAGGCCCGGCCCGGGCCCCAGCCCAGAGACGGAGCGCCCCCAGAACCTCACGCCCATCCCGGACCCACCCAGGGGCAGCCAGGTTGCCAGGTCAGTAACCCACGCCCGTCAGCACAGACCCTCCCCTAGCCCCGCTGCACGCAGCTGCGAGGAAACAGTCACCTGAGAGCCAACAGAGCCCCCAACCGGACGTGACCGCTACCCCGGGTTGAGCCCCCCAAGGAAGATGCCTCCGGGGAACCCCCCGACGCCCTAAGCCTGTCCCTACCCCCTCACCAATCACAACAGTGAAGGCGGGACCAAACTATGACCCCCCACCCCCACTAGGTGATGGAGCTGATAAAAGGGGCCCAGAGCAATTGATCTAATGTGGTGGCAGAGGCTGTGTCAAGACTAATGTAATCTAATAGATAATTTCTATATTGGTTAGAATTAAGATTATTTTTATTTTTCCAGTTCATGAGGACTGTTTTCTTGGCTATGCATAGGGCAGTGAAGATCATATGGGCTATATTCTTTTCTGAAGTGACATTATCTAAGCTGCCCAGTAGACACACTAAGGGGGAAGTTGGAATGTTACATTTCAGACACTTTGATAAGTCTTCACATATCTCGCACCAAAACTTTTGCACTGGTGGACAGAACCAAAGAGCGTGGATGTAATTGTCTGGTGTATTGCCTTGACAGTGTGAGCAGTTGTTGGAAGATGTAAAGCCCATCTTGAACATCCGATGACCTGTATAGTGCACTCTATGAAGTATTTTGTATTGTATTAATTGCAGACTGGGATTTTTAATTAATTTGAAAGTTTTTAAGCAAATCTGAGACCAGAAGTTTTGGTCTAAGCTGACTGATAAATCTGCTTCCCACTTTGCAGTAGGAAGGGATATTGATTCATCTAATTTAGAAAGTGTTCTGTATATTTTAGATAATAATTTGGGGGATTTAAGAGTAAAAAAATGTGCCGCACTTAGTGGTGTTTGTAATTCAACTTGACTGAGGTTAAATTTCTTTTTTACTATGGATTTAATTTGTTGATATTCTAAAAACCTTGTCTTGTTGATCCCATATTGTTCAACTAGTCTGTCAAATGGAATAAATTCTGTTCCCTCTAATATATGTTCTAAGTATTTAATTCCTTTACAACTCCATTCTGGGAAATTAATCATATTATTGTTTTGTAATATGTCAGGGTTATTCCAGATAGGTGTACGTTTGCATGGGATTAATGAAGACTCCGTTATTTTTAGAAACTCCCACCATGCTGTTAGAGAAAAGCTGATGTTGATACTTTTAAAGCATTCATGTCTTTTGATGTTTGAGCTAATAAATGGTAGGTCTGAAATCTCTAGATCCTTGCATAGTGCCTGTTCAACATCTAGCCAGGGCTCAACTAAGAAGGTATGTTTTAACCATTCTGAGATGAACTGAAGCCTGTTGGCTAAGAAGTATTGGTGAAAATTAGGCAGATCTAATCCTCCTCTATCCTTGGTTCTTTGTAGCGTTTTTAAGCTAATACGCGGGGGTTTATCTTTCCAAAGGAATTTGGAAATATATGAATCCAGAGATCTGAACCAATCTTGTGATGGTTTGTTAGGGATCATCAAAAATAAGTAATTTATTTTTGGCAAGATCATCATTTTTATAGTGGCGACCCTTCCCATGAGTGATATGGGTAAAGATTTCCATCTAGTCAGATCGCCTTCTACTTTCTTTAGAAGTGGGATGTGGTTTAGTTTGAATCAAATCTAAAAAAAGTCTTACCTTTCGGTAATATAAAAAAGGACAGTAATTGTGCTCGGCAGTTATGGTACAAATTACTGGATAATAAGCAGACCTGACAGTGCCAGTAGTGGCGTCACGATCCTTTGTAAAAAATAACAAAACAAACTGACATCAGTTTTAAGTTGAAAACAAGAGCAGTCATTATGCAGTAAATCACTTTCTTGTTTTTTAGATAAAAACTACAAATTGGGTCTCTCATGGACCCCTCTTTTCATCCCTGGTGATTGGTGAGTTTGTTGTGGTGCAGCTCCCCTACCTCTTTACAGCAACCCATTTTGAATTCTTTTATCATGTTCTCAGCTGAGGCTCCTTGGCTTTTTGCTAGAGATGCTCACAGATTGCCATCATACTGTATACCAACTCCATCTGGACTACTTTGGCAGAGAAATTGATTATCTTATAATCTGTGTGAAAACTGCCATGCAAGTTGGTGTGATTATGCCACAGTGCAGCAACAGCCCTGGGTGACATTAGAGAGGAACGATCAGATGCAGCCCACATGCTACAGTATAATCTTTCCACTGCCACTAACATCTGATGTTTACAGTCAAGTCAAGACTTTTAATTAGCCTGTTTTTCTACAGAAATAACACTGACATTTATTTCCGAAAACCTATATGAGTTTGAGAAAGCAAAGCCCACACAAATTTTATTTCCTCAGAATCAGCTTTAACATTGTAAGTCGTCCTATTAATCATGTCCAATTCCCGTTCTGTTATTTTACACTTCTACAGAGGCGAAGTAGCACACACAAGACAGACTGGGTAAACAAATGACTGTAAATTATGCAATCTATCAATACAAGAGGGACCTGCAAATACCAAGCTGTCAGATCCAAATGAAAGCCATTAGTTTGCAGCGATCAGAGGCTTTGACTACTTCCAACACAGACAACCTGCTGTAGTGCAGTCAGCAGCTATTCTATTAATAACAGCGATGATGGCACCTGCCACAAAGAGACAAAATCAAGGTCGTGGAGCTTACAGGTGTTCGCTGTAATCTGTTATTCAGACTGTCTCTCAATTCCACACATATATTAATTCTCATTTATTGCTGAAACACTGGCAAAGTGGCAAAACTAAGTGTACTCAAATGTCCATATGCATACTGACATGGAGGCTGGAAAAAGACATATTTATGGATACCATCATTGAGAAACTCTTTAAACTTTGAAAAGAGCACACAGTTGATCTTTAAGCTATATCGCACAGCTTTTATGGTAAAATACAGAGCAATGAAAATAATTTAGAATGGCCGGTGGTCGATAGTCACTTAAGTTAAAGCCTGCAAAAACATGTAAAGTGCACTGAACATAAATTCAAAGCACATCCTAATTGAAATATCTACTCCTTTTAGCGAACCTCTTCATATGGCTAGCTTTGTTATCTATAATATCTAAAGCTTACATTGTTAAAACATCAAATATGATGCACATTGCACTACTGGAAATTTTTACCTAAAAATGTAAACCTATAAGTTTGGCAGTGGAAGCCATTGGATTCCACTGTGGATTTTGGGGTGGGGCTTCTGTAGATTGGGTTTGTGCTGGCAAATCCTGCAGTGTGTGTGTGTGTGTGTGTGTGTGTGTGTGTGTGTGTGTGTGTGTGTGTGTGTGTGTGTGTGTACCACGTTTACATATCTTTGTGGGGAGCAAAATTTTGGAATGTTACTATAATTGCGGGACCAACAGTCCTTATGGGGACAAAATTCCTGTCCCCACAAGTTTGAAGGCATGTTTGAGACTCAAATGTGTTTTTAGTGTCAGGGTTATAATTAGGTTATGGTTGGGTCTAGGCATTCATTTTTGATGGTTAGGGTAAGCAGCTAGGGAAAGCATTATGTCAATTGCATGTCCCCACTAAGATATGAAAACATGACTCTGTGTGTGTGTGTGCGTGTGTGTGTAAGGAAATGTGTATCTGGTCATTTATTTCTTTGTTGTTCTTGGCAATAAATCTTATACCGTTGGACTGGGTACATTTTTAATCTGCAATCACATTAGATTTTATTGGTAAGGCAATAATGTAAAATGTTACGATTCAATGTTGTCAGTGTTTTGTTTTAGGCGTGACTGTTATGTGTTTCCTGTTTTACTTTGAAGGTCTGTCTTATCTCAGTGTGTTCAATTTACGCTTCCTTGTCTCGTCAGTTCTGATTTGCCCCAGCTGTGTTTCCCTCCTGTTGTCCATTCCCTGATTGCTCCCTCTATGTATTTAAGCCCTGTGTTTCAGTTTGTCATGGGTCGTGATCATTGTGGTGTTGGTATCTTAGTTTTGTAAATAGCTGTAAATAGATTTGTAAAGTAGCAATTGAGTATTTTTTCCACCTTGTATATATTGTTCACTGCAGCAGCCAGGTAGGCGTGAGAAGCCATTTTTGTTGATTAAGTTTTCTCCTGTTTTTCATGTAAAAAGTTAGGTAAGAGAATTGTCTTTTGTTTGGTTTTCATTTTTTTGTAGGGAAGCGTAGGGACCGTTAGGGAGTTTTGTTTGTTATTTTTGGCACTGCTCACTGCTGAAGCAAATAAATGGCTGCTTAGCATTTTAAAAGATACTATTGTTTGGGTTCTTGTTTTGGGTGGAGTGTAGTGGGCCAATGTTTTGTTGCGTTCAAGACACGCCTAGACTAGAACGTAACATAAACTTTATGATATTCAGTAATTACATTACATTTACAATAATTAAGTGACTTACCTTACAAAGGTTCTTTAGTTATCTGCATGACTGGCAGATAGAAACAAAATACATGTTTGATGTTTTTTGTTTCTGCACATTTGCCTACAGTCAGTTTAGTACAGTCCATGTGCACGGAAAAGTAAAATAAGAGAGCAAGATGCAATGTTTAAGTAGTGGAATTACAGACAATACTTTTATACTACTTTTTAAGACCATGATGGGTAGTCCCAACTGTCCCCCAATCAGAAACAATTATACTACTAACACAACATCAGCTATTCAAGCTAATCAAGCATCTTTACAGAGAGCATACTAACACAAAACTAGCAAGAGCCAGAGTGATGTTTAACCTGAGTGCCTGCTGACCCCATGGCAGCAGCAAGACCCTGATCTTTAACAAGTAACAAAGGCGATGATGAGCCTCCATTTCTAGACATGCTTTTCTTTGAAGTCTCTTTGGGCTTGTTTTTAGATTTACTTTGTGTTGTCAACTGTTCATATTCCTCACTAGGATGGAGATTTGTACAGGTATGGGACTGTAGCCTGAGGTTTATCGTGTTAAATGTTAATTGTGTGACAATCCATTTGAAAACATGAAATGGAATTACATGAGTAGTGTAGTAGTGAATGAGTAGTGCAATGTACTACTTTCTCCAGGGAGCATTTAAGAAAGGCGTGACAAAGTCTCCCTGGGACACTGCTCTTGGAAAATAATGATGGTTCGCAGATTGTGCTGTATTGTTGTGGCTGATTAGGTGTATAAACTATGTATTATACAGAGATGAATTCGATTAATGTTATATTTAGGAAAATCTTTTTTTTGTTTGTGTAGATGTTCTATCTTTGAATTAAGAGGTTATGTGCCAATTGACCAGTACAAACGTTGATATTAGTATAAAGTTATCAAGTATTGATTTACAAATCAGCTATATATTGTATACTGATAATGATGAATGAAGGAGTTCCTGTAAAAACTGTTTGTTTTTCAAAACAACAACGGCAACCTGTTTTACTTGTCAGTGTTTGTTCATTATTTTTTGTCCTAAAATGTGAAATAGAAAAATGTATGATTTTATTTGAACTCATCTAAATAAGAGCACAAGTATTTTAGGAGATTAAGTAGAAGAATCAAGTGCGAAATGTTTATTTTTGTTAATTGAGTGTTAATTTGATAAAAATCTGTATTTCAAAGCAACTTTTAACTCCCCGCATAGTCTATAAAAATCTACCATCACCCAGATATCCTCCTAAGTGTGGATCTTAAATGTCTCCTGGGCTTTGCTGTTCAGTATCCAGTTCACCATTCTGAGCTTCTCATCTAACTGAGCTCCTATTTTCTTTCCACGTTGTTTGATTTAATTATGTTATCTATATTTGTCTTGTCTGGATTTTTGTGTGTGCGCTGCAGAAGATAGATTCTTTGTTAAACTAGGGCACCTCTCTCATTATATTCTCCCAGGGAAAAAAAAACTGCAAGAGAGTTTTGCACTTTATTATCATTCTTAACAACAAGAAAGTACTCTTCTTTTTTCCTAAATGATTAAAGGGGGTCCTCTCTGGCTCAGCGTATTTAACTGCACCACTTTCAGCTGGTTGTTGTGAAGCCATTACAAGAGGAGGAGAAAAAGTAAAGCTTACATTTAAACGAAAATGGTGCACACTTATAGCACCATGTTGCGTGTTTCACCATTGGTTTTCACATTTTTTTTTATGACTCTCACACTGCAGTCCCCCAATGCATTCCATTTAATAGAACAAACACAACTGACACGAGCTGTAATTACAGCACTTATGATTCCAATTTATTTCTCATTTAATGAGCAAACTGTTGGCATGAAAAAACAAGAAAAATAAAATCCCCTGTGAATGATTCCTCAATGCAAAGGGTTATGTTAAAAACACTGGTAGAGGATGGAGGGAGAATTTTAATTTCAGTGTGAGACTATTGGCTCTTGTTTCATGAAATCATCAAATTCATCCTCAAAGTCAACCACAGTTTGCTCTTTCTATGTGTCAGACCAAGACAAAAATAAAATACTGAACCAAATTCAAAATCATACTTCTGTGGCTCGTTAAAGAAAGAACTACTGTGGTAGGCAATTTTCATTTTTAACTAGTGCTGTCAATAGTCAAAAAAATAACAAATTAATCTCACAATTTTCTGTAATTAATCACGATTAATCGCAATTACTTGATCAATAGCCAGGCTGCAATTACACTTTTTCAACTTTATATTTAAGCTTGTAACAGACATTATGCAATATAAAGTAAATGGAGAATAAACACAAAGAATGTATGCTTAAATTCAAAGACAATTTGAATTGTTTTCTTCAATCTTTTAGCACAGGTTATCTCCTGTGAAATGCAACTTTTTTAAAAACCTGTATACTAATAGGTAAGTATACACTAATATACAGGGTGGACCATTTATATGGATACACTGTAATAACATGGGAATGGTTGGTGATATTAAAGTCCTGTTTGTGGCACATTAGTATATGTGAGGGGGCAAACTCCTCAAGATGGGTGGTGGCCATGGTGGTTATTTAGAAGTCGGCCATCTTGGATACAACTTTTGTTTTTTCAATAGGAAGAGTGCCATGTGACACATCAGACATAATGTCACAAGAAAAACAATGGTGTGCTTGGTTTCAACGTAACTTTATTCTTTCATGAGTTATTTACAAGTTTCTGACCACTCATAAAATGTGTTCAATGTGCTGCCAATTGTGTTGGATTGTCAGTGCAACCCTCTTCTCCCACTCTTCACACACTGATAGCAACACCGCAGCAGAAATGCCAGCACAGGCATCCAGTATCCGTAGTTTCAGGTGCTGCACATCTCGTATCTTCACACCATGGACAATTGCCTTCAGATGACCCCAAAGATAAAAGTCTAAGGGGGTCAGATCGGGAGACCTTGGGGGCCATTCTCATTATAATGTGTGATCTAGTGGATATTTATTGAGAGAATGACGAAGTTACAGAACTCAGCAGAACAGCAGTTTGAGCAGAACTTCAGCTTTCCCAATGGTATAACCCAAACAGGAAACAACCTAATTAACAGTAGAAGATGATAAATAAACTCTTGGTGAATAAAGCATGGTGTCTTCCGTAAGATTTGTGCTGTGTTTATTAATTATGACTGACATGAACACCAGTCTGAGAAACTAAAGCCAGTTTCTTATGAAGCGTCATCCTCGATGTCCTCTGAAGATTTCCTACTTTGCGTTGAGCAATGTTGAGCCAGAGGGCACACAGCGAAAAGTTACTGCAGCGAGGGCCTTATAGTAACTCTATGTGGAACTGATACTTCACACAGCAGCACCCAGGGCTACAGAGACTGGCTGCTGGATCAAAGCAACCCTGTCTCAAACTGCGCTCCAGGACATCCATCCCCTAAGCCACATATCCCAAGCATATCCAAGCTAATGGGACTTCCCAGACAGAATCATGTGAGTTTGAAAATCTCTAAATGATGGGAGAAGCAGGGCCACTGCACTGCCGTCTAAAAGGTTTAGATCTTGGCTCCAGCAGAGATTTAAATTCCAGCAATGGCAGCGTGCTGAGTCAAAGAAATGCCTGAGTAGCAGTTGCTGTTATCTGAACTTTGGTACGGTAATACCCTGTGACTGTGATTTAAAATGTATCTTCTGTATTTTTTTTCCACATTTCTTTCATCATACTGTGTGTATCATGAGGTCTTTTACTGCATATTTTTAGATAGGGATATCTCTGGGGCAGACAAAATGAAGAGCATACATTCATTTCCTTTTGATATGCTATCTCTGAGTCTATCTGAGTGACAGATCCTGTTGTGAGAGGGTAAGTACTGTGGCTAGGGGAAATGACACACAAAATATGCAATATATACTATACATTGCAGCGAATTTTCTATCTATGTAGTGCAACATGTTCTTACCCTTTTTTTTTTTTAGTTATTGGGCACTCCTTCCTGAGTACTAAACCAGAATCACTGAATTAAAAAAGAACTGGTACATAAAAAAACAACCATCATCTGCAGATTTAGGAAAGATTTAAGACTACATGTTTAGTTTACGTGTTTACTCTATTAGGAATAGCAGGACGGGCAAAAAGTATTCAGTTAACAGCCATCCAGTGTGCAAAAGTGCCTCATTATGTACAGGTCAGAGGAGAATGGCAAGACCTCTATTAAGGATTCAAGTAAGAGCACAGAGAGGCATTTAATCCCAAACACTGCTTGCAACTTTGGTATTCATGACTCATCAAATATGTTTTTGTTTTTTTTGTTTTTTACCATGTCCCACAGGGACCAAGACTCAGCATGCCCCAGGCCCAGCCATGTACACACAGACACCATTCACCATGCACACACATTGTCGTATGTGGATAGGCATTGGTTTAGAGTTGTGGAACTTCACCGACACACTATATTCATGTGCTTAATTGCAATCAAACAGCACCAACAAACTAACTGTAAAACTGGCATGCCACTGACAACCATCATATGATGCAATGCAGAACTCTGTGGTTAAATAACAGTGGAGATTCGTGTTGATGAGTTGGACCAAAGAGCAGCATATCACAAAAAGCAATGACAGGGTGGATGTTTGCCGTAAGGCAGTAGGTAGTGAGTATGAAAGTGGAACATGACCTTAAGTTTAGAAGTCCCATACAATAGCAAAATGTTGATAGCATATGAGAAAACTAACAGTGACATGCTATCAGCCACTTTTTGATTTCAAAGTATAGAAACACTGGAGCTAATCTCTTGACAGCAATAGTTCAAAAATTTTAAAGGGGTGCCTTCAGCAGGAAAACCTGCTCTGTCATGAGTAGCCCAGAGGTATTGCTTCTCGGTGCTTATTATAAGGTCAGCTCCTTTGTTGCACAGTGCTGTATACTGCAGTAAAAGGAACTAAGTGATTCTCAAGAGTGTATCTGTTGATAAATCAGTCTGAATTTAGAAAATAATCTGCTTTTATGTGAAAGTGTTGACCTAAAAGAAAATCACACTGAGCAAATGAAGATTTATAAGAATATTAATGCTGCTATTTTGTTTAGAAATTGAAATGCTGCAGATGGATGAAACGTTCAGTTACTTCTAGATGCTAGAGGATTTTATCATGGCTGACGCAGCCACCTCCCAGAAATCCTCAAAAGCCCTGCAATGTTTGTCACAAGGTTTGCTTGTTGTTGTGTGAAAAATGTATTTTAAATGTATTTTTAATACTGCATGATGCAATGGTTTTCAAGTGGTTTATAGTGATGTATGTGTCATTATGTATGTATTCTTTCCAAACTTTTCAGGCTAAACATAACCTCCTTGTCACAAGCAAAATCTCAATTGATCATATAATACTGTGTGTTTGTAGTTGTCAATGCTAGAAAAATGAAAGAAAAAATGAAGAACTGTTCTTCTTCAATGCATGTTTCAAACCAAAATGCACCGCATTTTAACCCCAGATTTATATTCAGCACACCCAAATAAGAAAAATATATTCTTGATTAAATTTTTATTCATCTCCATACACAGATTTTGTGTTTGAGGTTACAGAATTTAACCAAGGCTAAATCGTTTTTCAGTTGCATTTCTGTTTGAGTACCTCTGTATGACTATGAGGACTTTCTTCACTAAACTGTGTTTGTTATTTGATTAATTGATTTAGATAAAGAGATTTACTTCCTCCCAGCTGGTAAATAGTGCACCGGGGAGGGGAGGAAAACAAACGATAGCTCTGCTGATATTTCTGCTGAAGGGTAGAGAATATAAATCCCTTCTTTGGAATGCATGACTGCGCATTTATTTCAAATCATAACTCAGCGCTGTTTACATTTGTTGAACATTGCTATACGCTCATCAATAATGCTACAGGAAACATTCATTTATGAAAATGAGCTGATTATCTGTGAACGAGCAAGTCATTATTGTATTTTAGATTTGAACCTTCTGCAAACGCTGCAAATAGATTTTTCTCATTTATTTGCTGACAGGTATTGGGTTTTGTATTTGGTGCCTTTGGTATGTTACAGGTGCCTCAAAAGGTGATTTTCTTTTGCACTAAAGCTCCTACCCATCTGCCAATAATCAACATATTACTCAACGAGGAGTAAACAATATTGTCACAGTGTACTGAGTGTTTACCAGTCTCAGTTCAGCTGAAAACTGCCTCTCAAATAGTGGAAAAACAAATGTCTATCATTGTCACTGATTAAGCCCCACAGGGGTGGGAGGTCTGTTCATCAGTGCCATTGTAACTGCAACTTTTTTAGCATTTGTCCAAAACAAAAGCAAAATCACTGAATTAGCAACATAAACAAAACTGTGGAGTGGTGAGATTGCATTCATGTGGGCTACTTTCCTTTTTTTAATATCAAGACTTGGAATTCTCTAATATTCTGCATTTTTCCATTAGCCAGCTATAGATAGTATGTCTGCTGTGTTCTCCTTTCTAAATTTTAAATCTTTGCTGCGGGTATGTAAACAGTGATGAAGTCATGTCTTATTCGGTGAAATAGATTTTGTACCATGTTCCGTAGTGTTACACCCTTTGAAATACTAAGATCCCTATCTCGAGAGCCTGTTATGTCTGAAAGACACTTATATTAACTTTCTGATGTGAGAATCTTCAGCTCACTACTTGTTGTATGTGCTGATTTATGAAACTGAGTTTACATGTAGTACCTGCAGAAATGTGGGACAAAAAATATCTTTTGCTTCCACAGCTTAAATGTTGACTTCAAAGTGAAAGGAATAATTATTATAATTTTATCTTACTCTGTTGAACTATTGTCAAAACAGTACAAGAGGGTAAATTATAATTCTTCCAGTAGTTTTGGTTGTGAGTGCAGTGATTATTGCTGACGCTATCAGCATAAAAGGTGTATGTTGGAGCACGCCTGGAGCCTTTCTGTGTGGAGCTGCATGTTCCTGCAGGTGCTCCGATTACCTCCCACGGACCAAAGACATGATTGTTTAATTTAAGTTTAATTGGTGATTAGAAATTGGCTATGGGCACTGTTTGAGTGTGTGAATGTTTATCTGTCTCTTTTTGTTTGCCCTGTGATGAACTGGTCACCTGTCTGGGGTGTACCCTGCCATTTGTCCAAAGTCATCTGAAATAGCCTCCAGCCCCTGCAATCCTAGTAGAATAAGCAGTTAAGGGAATGAATGGGTGGACTTTTTACTTTGTGGCCATGTACATACCTGTAAAATTAATGAAAAACGGAATCGGCTGCATTTTCTGTGCAAAGCTTAACTGTTTGGCACACAAACTTTGAGCACAGCTATGCCCAAATCGCTTTGTTACTGCACCAGAGCATACAAAAGAGACATAGACAACAACAAAAAAGCGCAAACAAAAGCATAGCTGACAGCTTTCTTCATCAATGAAGCATGTTGAGCTGGTCTGCTGCTAACAATATTGCCTCTGCATCTGAGTGTAATGAGCCTTGAGTTAAGCAAACATCAGATCACAGCCCATGCAGTGCAACAGAGGTGTGTGTGCTGCCATGCCAACAGATGTCCGGAGCCAAAGCCAGGTACTTTTATAGTGATAATTATAAAGATGAGGATGATGATGAGCAGCTTCAAAACATGATAAATGGCATTGTATCTATTCATATTCATTGAAGAGTATCATTAGTTTTTCAAGTTGGATGAACGACTCCAGGGTTGATGCACAGCTGTTACTTTGTACCTTTGGTCCTTTTATTCAAACACAGCTCTGAACAAGTTTGAAGTTAACAACTTAAAATATTGCATTGGCAAAGGAGGCAGCTATAAAAAAGAGCTGTACATTATTAATCATGAAAAAAAAAACTGCTACAGGGCATTCAGCCCAGATGTTATTTGTAATGAAGACCATCTCCCACAAGCCTATCGCACTAACATGATGTCAGGCATACAGTTGACCTCCTCTACGTGCGTCCATGACCTTTTGAAAACTTCACACTAGCCATATCATTTGTTATGATAGAAGTTTTTAATATAAGGTATTATATAAAATATTACACTTGCTATCTCAGTGGAATCGCTATCTCAATGTGTCCTTTTAAATGTGTGTGCGTAGGAGTTGTGCACTGTAAAACAGAATAAAACATGAGACTTAGAAGAGATTGCAATTTTCTGTATATGCATATGAACACCTGTGAAAACACTTGTATAACATACTCTCTTGTGGAAGCAGCATCAACCCAGAAATTATATTTTTTAAAGATGAAGATGAAGATATGTCTCAAGTGAGACATTTTACAGATGACAAATAAATTAGTCAGTGTTGCCAGGTGAACAAAACTTAGTAATGCAGAAAATGTTCCTAGCTTCCCTTAAACCAACTTTGGCCTTTCTAAATTAGTTTTTAATTACTTACCAGCTGACATTTTTAAGCCTGCTTTTCATTGTAATTATAATAGGGAAATTCTATGATCTAGTGATCTGAGACATTGACCTAGGGTATAGACTAAAAGTCAGAATGAAATAACAAACTAAAAGTTTATTATTTTTTCCACTGGATCGCTAATCCAGCAATTTGCAGTCACGAAAAATAACTTGATTATTACATAAAATAATCGAGTCTTTATCAGGTTTTAAAATTAAGTAAATGAAACCTTAGATGAAGTACAAGACATGACATGTCATTCTTTAGTCAACAAAAATTAAGCCGACACGTAGAAGCAGTCTATAACTGTGACCACCTCTGTGAAAGTTTTAGCAGTTTGTTGATCTGGAGAGTTTAGGTATGTGTCAAAAACATCAGCATTAATCTTAAGAAAGCAATTGTTGCTGCCCATCTATCTGAGAAGGGTTTTAAGATCATTTCCAAACATTGTTTCCATCATTCTATAGTGAAAATGTTATTCACAAGTGGAAAACATTCAACAGAGTTGCCAAACAGACAAGCAAATTAATCAAAGGTAAGATCATGTAATTCTTAGAGAATTTTCTATGAATTAATAAATAAGGATAAATAAGAACTGTATCTCGGATTATAGGACCTCATCTAGCATGCTAAATGTTAAAGTTAAGGACAGTAAAAGAAGAAAAGAACTGAAAAAGTACGGTTTGTTTGAATGTTGCCAGGAGAAAGTATCTTCTCTCTAAAAAGAACATGGCAACGCAGTTTAGGTTTAAAATAGACATCTGAACAAACCTCAGGACTTCTGGAACAATGTCTTTTGGATAGGTGAGACCAAACACAAGAGGTTTGGCCATAATGCCCAATGCCATGTTGCATACCAGCAACACCTCACATGGTGGTAGAGCGCTGATGACTTCGGTTGTTTTGCAGACATAGGACATCAGCACCTTGTAGTCATTGAGTTGATCAAGAACTCCTCAGTATATCAAAATAACCATTTAAAACTCATGTTGCAATGGTCCAGTCAAAGCCCAGACAACAACCTGATTTGAATCCTGTTGCACACTACCCTCAGTGAGCTGAAGAACATTCTGAAGAAGAGGCCAAATTCCTCCACAGCATTGTGAGATGCTGATAAAGTCATACAGAAAATGATTTCTTGTGGTTACTTCAAGCATTAAGATAACTCTTTATAAGATAACTCTTTAATGTCATTGCACAGTCATACATAGTACACTAGTACAATGAAATTGGAAAACTGTCCTACGTCGGCACTACATATAACACAACACGACCCGATACGACACATCACAACGCAACACAAACAACTCAACACAGTATAATAACTAAGTAATAAAAAAGAAGAATAAGTGTATTTGTATTGCACACTGTTATTATTGTAATAATAATAATAATAATAATGGATTGCATTGATATAGCGCTTTTCGGGGCCCTCAAAGCGCTTTACAATTCCACTATTCATTCACTCTCACATTCATACACTGGTGGAGGCAGCTACAGTGGTAGCCACAGCTGCCCTGGGGCTCGAACGGGCAACCTTCCGGTTACAAGACGAACTACCAACTCTTTGAGCCACAATCGCCCCTATTATTGCACATTAATTGTTATTGCACCTTGTTATAAATATAAATATTATGGTTACTGTTTTTACCGTTGTTACCTCCAAAAAGTCCAGGTAGGTAGCCAGTCAGGTCAGCTATTTGCATTGATTAGGGCTTTTGCCCTGATGTAAAAGCTGTCCTTGAGTCTATTTGTTCGGGACCTCAGCAGCCTGAACCTCCTGCTAGACGGCAGCAGCTTAAACACCCAGTGTGTACCGTCCCGTAGGATGCTGCGTGCCCTCTTGAGACAGCGAGTGCTCTACAGGTCCTTCAGGGAGGAAAGAGGATGTCCAATGATTTTTTGGGCCATATTGATGACCCTTTGGAGTGCCTTTCTGTGTGCTGTGGTGCAGCTGGAGAACCACACACCGATGCAATATGTCAGCACACTTTCAATGGAGCAGCGGTAGACATCCGGACATGTTTGGCCAGCCAAACCTATTTTTAATATTAACTGGTTAATTTCAGTATGTCACTAAATTAAAAGATCATGGACAGGAACCATTCTGCTTACGAAGCATCAGCAGGTTATCTTTGTTGTCATGGACATTGTGTTATTCTCCTGCTCACATTTTTCTAAAGCACTGTGCCTCAGTACAGCCTCGCTGAGCTGCCAGCAGGGCAGGAGCCTCGTTGTATTGTTTTAATTTGTCACTTTTCAAAATTTATGAAAGGGAATAGTAAATCACGTCAGTACCCCTTTAATTAGGATTTGACCTCCTCTCTCGTTAGTTCATCCATCACATAACATAATGTCTGCCATAATTGTTATTTAATTCTGATGAAAGTTTTACAACCAGAAAATCAGCAAAGCCAAGTGTAAGCATTATATATCTTATTAATAGTAGCATTTAAGTATTAGATTCTTGGCTGTGCATTGCAGACAGTCTGTTTTATTAGTTTTTTCTGTATTTCATAAAGAAGCGCATCTACTGAATAAAGATTAGCATTTTGGAAACATGCACCCTGAAATGACTCTTTCCTGAATTTAAAACCATATATTCTGTTTACTAAGCATGAGAGAGATTGGAATTTATTATGCTTCCTCCGAGAATAAGCCCGTGCGATTCATCAGACAGGGTATCCCTTCCTTTTGATTATGTAAACTATCAACAGTGAGCAATCCACAGTCAGCCTCACTACAGTCGAATTCCTACTCACCTCGTCCCTGATACAGTTTTATCTAAAATAAAACCAAAAATCTTAGCATTAGAACACTTTGTTCTGAAACTCAGAAAACAAATTTGTGAATGCATAACTTCCTTAAATGTGCATCCGCTGATGAACTGAGAAGCACAAGGTTTATTATGAGGTTTTATTCATGAGGCAATAGTAGCATTTGCGTTCTGTCCATAACAGATGCAACATTGAAGACTATGCATATCCTAACAATGATCAAACCCTGTACCAGAATAATGTCATCCATCTGCTTATAGTATGAGTTTAAAACTACTGTATGTCTCCCACTTCCAGTTCCACATCTACTCTACTATATGTTGGCAAATACAACCTCAGATGAACTAAACTACTATATGCTGTAGTATTGTTGACAAGAACATCAGCGCTAATTAGCGGCAGAGGGCTGCTTAGGCCCCAGTGTTTACCTGCAGGTTAGCAGGATCTTTCAGGTTCCTTCACAACAAAGTATCCATATTTCTCCAGCTGTGAAGTTGCAGTGACTGAAGTGACTAAAATCTTCACAAAGAATTAATGAGAAGTACCAACCTCATCTGCCTATAATCTGTAGTATAAATATACCAATGTTCTTAGCGTTGAAATGTCAGGACCAAAGCTTGTCTCTTTGGGAAGCTAAAACTCTTCAAGCCTGCTTTTTTATGTAACTGGTGTCATGGGGTGAGAGGCCATGTACACCCTGCCAATCCATCACAGGCTCAACATAAAGGGATGATCTCACACTTTAACATTCCTATGGCAACAGTTATGCTAGTTGTTAGGTGTGTGGTGGAAACTCAAGCACACGTACAGGGTGATCGTACAGAAAGGCTGACCGTAATGTTTGAACCCACAACCTTCTTGCTATGAATAAAAAAGACCAACAGTGCTAACCACTGCACATAACCAAAGATTTTTCCTTTGTTTTGCTCAAAAAGACTGAATAAGTATGGCTTATTTGAAAGGGTTGGCAGATTGTAATAATAACATGGCAGCACAGCTCAAGTTTGCAGGACCAACACAATAGTGGTGGGATGATGATTTGACCTTGTTTTGCAATCACATGACCTGGACACCTTGCAGTCATTGAGTCGACCATGAACTCATCTATATACCAACATAATCTGGAGTCAAATGTGAGGCACTCTCTCAGACGGCTAAAGCTTGACCGAAATTTGGCCATGCAACAGGACAATAATCCTAAACATACTAGCAAATCTACAACAGATAGAAAGAATAAAAGAATCACGGTGCTGCGATGGCCTAGTCAAAGTTTAGACCTCAATCCAACAGAAATGCTGTAGCGGGACCTTGAGAGAGCTGTGTATAAATGAATGCCCACAAATTTCAATGAACTGAAGCAACATTATAAAGAAGAGTGGGCCAAAATTCCTTCACATCAATGTGAAAGACCAATCGAGCCATGCAGAAAATGATTACTTCAAGTAATTGCTACTAAAGGTGGTTCTACAAGCTACTGAATCATGGGGTGCACTTCGTTTTTCACAGTACTACACAGGGCGCTTTGAAAAACAGTACCTAAAATGAAACTGACTGTGAGATTATACACAGGGTTTTGTTAGTAGTGGTTTATTGGCTTGAAAGTCTAGCAAAGTGAGAAATTCTTCTGTCAGATTATGAGGACCACCTCAGTGACTTTTTTGAATATGATTGGTAAATGCAGGAGCTAATACTGATTGCCTGATGGAGAGCATGATTGCAATGTTCTGCCTGAACAAATCCAGTGCTCCATTTCACTCAGAAGCAGTTGAATTCTCTGCTCTCTGAGAGACTTTCTCAATGAATCCAAGCTTGTTTTTTGTGGATTATGTAGTGAGCACAATAGAAAGCACCAAACAAAACATTGTTCTGTCTCCTGAGTTCGCAAAGGTGCACACTAGACACAATCTCAACAACAGAGCCAATACCACAGCCCAGTGCTTTAGACTGGAACAAGTGTAGTCATTCTTGGATGCTTATGAATCTTTTCTCACTTAAAGTTCGAGCTCAGCAAACATACTGGACGCCCTCAGTGGTCGGGATTGCAGCAGTATAATTATTCAAGGGAGACTTTCTGAACAACTTTTGAGCTTAGTTGCCAGTTTGCAATTCAAGTGTTACACAGAATGTTAAGTGGTCTCAAGCATGATACCTGAAAGCCACTCTGTGTGACCACATGTTTCTGTCTTGTTCACTCTTTGCATTCTTTCTCAGTCGCAAGTGGGCTAAGTAGAGCTGAGAATGTACACAAAGCACATTAAGGACACATTAACATCACATTATACACAAATCTCTTTGGTCACATTACATTCCTGCATTGAAAAGAGGTTAGAAAAAGTTGTGTAATAAGGCAAGAAAAGTATAATTTTCTAAAAAGAACTAATAGCTTGTTTCTCCATTAGAAATCACAAATATAGTAGTATAGTGTAGACATTTAAATAACCAGCCTGTTTGCATTTTCATTAAACCTAAATTAACCACTGCCGGGACTTCCAACAACATATGCTTTCAATGTAATCATATCTGTCCAAATAACAAGACCACAGTGACCAGACAAATGCTTCATGTTGTTACATTTCTTTTTATGCCATTATTATATGAACCCTTAAAGTCATATTTACTCAGCAGACATTACTTACTGTATGCTAACGTCAAGGATGCATACAGCTCCTCCTCCCTCCCCCCACTTGGTAGGTCAGATCATAACCTGATTCACCTCACCCCCCGCTATGTGCCAATTGTGAGGAGGGAACCTGTGACCACCAGGACTGTTAGGAGGTGGTCAGAGGAGGCAATAGCGGAACTACAGGGCTGTTTCGAGGTGACCGACTGGGAAACACTCTGTGAGCCTCACGCCGAGGACATCAATGGGCTTACTGAGTGTATCACAGACTACATAACTTTCTGCACCGACTCCATTGTTCCAGCTCAGACTGTTCATTGTTACCCAAATAACAAGCCGTGGGTGACTAAGGACATCAAAGCCCTCCTCAACAACAAGAAGAGGGCTTTCAGAGGGGGCAACAAAGAGGAGGTGAGGAAGATCCAGGTGTTACTAAAGGACAAGATCAGAGAGGCTAAGGAAAATTACAGGAGGAAGCTGGAGTGGAAACTCCAGCAGAACAGCATGAGAGAGGTGTGGAGGGGCATGAAGACCATCACTGGATTCAGGCCAACCAACAGCAGGGGAGCTGAGGGAGGTGCGAATAGAGCCGACGAGTTGAATCTGTTTTTCAATAGATTCGACACCACAGTGTCTGCTCCCACCCCCACAACCTCACCTGCAGTCAGCCTGGAATCCAGAGCCACACCACTGTGCCAGCCTCTCTCTTCACATGTTGCCTCCTGTGAGATTCCTGACACCCCTCCCCCACCCATCACCTTCACTCAATACCAGGTTGAGATGCAAATGAGGAGACTTCACTCAGGCAAGTCTGCTGGACCAGACGGAGTGAGTCCCCTTGTCCTCAAGGCCTGTGCCCCCCAGCTGTGTGGAGTCTTTCATAAACTGTTTATGCTGAGTCTGAGTCTGCAGAGGGTCCCGGTGATGTGGAAGACATCATGCCTCGTCCCTGTACCAAAGACGCCTCGTCCCAGTGGCCCCCAGGATTACAGGCCCGTGGCACTGACCTCCCACATCATGAAGACCCTGGAAAGGCTCATCCTGGACCAGCTGCGACCCATAGTAAGACCACATCTGGATCCCCTTCAGTTCGCTTATCAGCCTCGTCTCGGAACAGAGGACGCCATCATCTACCTGCTCAATCGTGTCTACACCCATCTGGACCAGCCGGCGAGCACTGTGAGGGTCATGTTTTTTGACTTTTCCAGTGCTTTCAACACCATCAGGCCGACCCTCCTGGGTGATAAGTTAGCAGCGATGCAGGTGGATGCTTCACTGGTGTCCTGGATTGTTGATTACCTGACAGGAAGACCACAATATGTACGTCTCCCACAGTGTGTGTCTGACAAGGTGATTAGCAACACAGGGGCACCACAGGGGACTGTCCTCTCCCCCTTCCTCTTCACCCTCTACACCACAGACTTCAGCCACTGCACAGAGACCTGCCATCTTCAGAAGTTTTCTGATGACTCTGCGGTGGTTGGATGCATCAGCAGGGATGATGAGACAGAGTACCGGGCTGTGGTCGACTCCTTTGTCACATGGTGTGAGCAGAATCATCTGCAGCTCAACGTGGCAAAGACCAAGGAACTGATCGTGGACTTCAGGAAGACCAGGAAACACTTGACCCCTGTTTCAATCCAGGGGGTCAGTGTTGACATTGTGGAGGACTATAAATACCTTGGAGTACACATTGACAATAAACTGGACTGGGCTAAAAACACCACAGCACTTTACAGGAAGGGCCAGAGTCGTCTCTATTTTTTGAGGCGACTGAGGTCCTTCAACATCTGCCAGAAAATGCTGAGGATTTTCTATGAGTCTGTGGTGGCCAGTGCGATCCTCTATGCTGTTGCATGCTGGGGGAGCAGGCTGAGGGTCGCAGATGCCAACAGACTTAATAAACTGATCCGTAAGGCCAGCAATGTTGTGGGGATGGAGCTGGACTCCCTCAAGGTGGTGTCGGAGAGGCGGATGCTGTCCAAGATAAAGACAATGTTGGATAACACCTCCCACCCACTCCATGACATGTTGGTCAGTCACAGGAGCTCGTTCAGTGAGAGACTGAGATTACCGAAAAGCACCACTGAACGACACAGGAAATCATTCCTGCCTGTGGCCATCTCCCTGTACAACGCATCCACTTAACACACTGTTTGCTGCTACAACTACACATGTTTCTTTTCCAAATATTTATTTATAAGTGACTTATGTATGTATGTATGTATATATATGTATATATTGTACTATTCTTAGTTAGCGTATTGTCTGTCTTGTCTTAATGTTGGTTTAAAATGGAGCACTGTAACAAAAAATAATTTCCCCCAGGGATCAATAAAGTATTCTGATTCTGATTCTGATTATGACTGAACAAGGCCTTGATATAATGAAAGGTCACCGGCTTAAAGTAATCCAAGTGTGGACTCTTGGCTTCTTAGCCGGTGTCGCGACAGCCGCTGACAGCGACTTAATTAGTTACAGTGGCATGTAACAATGTAGTATTGAGAAGCAAAACTAGAAACAGCACGAGTGTCACAAGGCATCAGCGGGGTTAGTTTGTGCTCTCACATTTTAGAGATGTGAGATATTAAAAAATTGAGTTGGTGACTATCAGCGTCATCTGGCAGTGATCACATGCCTTCATTGTTTATCCCTCTGAGCTTCCAGGACCACAGAGGTGTTTTAAGTCAGCGTTAAAGCTGGCAGTGATTTCTGATGTCACTTCCTTCAATAAAGATCCCAGTGAGTTGCTGCCCTGCGTTGTTTACCAGAAGCTTTCTGTTTGATAAACTCCAATTCATACAAATGGACAAGCCTGTAATACAATATTCCACAAGGCTTCATCATGTCAACAAAGTCAGCATAAAACTGTCTGTTTTTATGTAATAGAGGAGTTTATTTTCAGGCATGTTTATATCTAGATGGTAATTATTAATAATTCTAATTGTAATTCTTATTTTTAAATCAGAATTCTTATTCAATATGTATGACATTGTTTGTTTCTTCTTTTAACTCCAGCAAAACAGCAACTTTTCTCCTGAAAGTTTGTCAAGGTGTCTTAGAAACAAATACTAGCTGGGGGATGATTTTACGGCATTGTCTTTGAGAAGCACTTTCACACTTTGAATCCTAGGTGTGCTGCTATTTCACATTTTAAAAAGACAAAACAAAGCTTGACACAGTATGACTGAAACCGTTTGTAAAATCCTGTCGTTTGTCAGTGGACTTAAAGCTCCATGAAAGTGTAATTTCACATTGTTAGTTTTATTATTTAACTGTGTCTTCAGTGGTGTGGTGGTCCCTTATAGTATCCATAGTAGTAACTGTCAGATAATTCTGGTATTTTAGCTTTGTTATGAAGAGCTCATTGAAGGAAGGAAACCAGTATGCCCACACATGTAGAACAAAATGATAATGGAAAATTTAGTAGGTTTTCTGTTTTATACAGCCAGGCACTTAAAAGTATGAAAATGCACAGTCTTTCCGAGCTACAGATAAATTTGTGACGGTTTTTCAGGTTGTCTTTTAGCTCTGTGTGGGCAGTGCTCAGCGTGGACTCGAGGACTTGAGATTTTTTTGTGACATAAATTTCCTTTTCAGCTCATTCACTGCATGCATGAATGTGAATTTTAAGTGATGTTCTGTGCTAACAATTGAAGCTGTGTTGTCAATATAATATTGATGGCATGCAATTTTTTTAGCAAAGCCACAGAACACAAGCTGACAACATCTCATATTAGATGATGCTCCGCTGGAGAAACAGTTATGTAGATTCAAAGAAGCATTAGTAAAGATAAAATGTCAATGAACAGCTTGATCTTTTTTATATTTTAATATCAGCTATCATTGAATACATTAGTAGCTGGCAGTGGAAAGCAATGGACACCCAGGAGTTTCTAGTGCACATTTCTATGTTTTTGTTTAAAAACAATCCATTGATGCATTTCTAAAAATGACGTATTACACTGTATGTATAATGATGCATTAAAAATATGTATACACAAGAGGTCCAATGTGGGCCAAGAAAATATAATCTACACCACTACACTACCAACATCAGCCTGAACCTGGACCCATGCTTTCATGTGTTTACACCAATTCTACCCCATTATCCAAATGTTGCTGCAGATATTGAGCTTCATCAGACAATTTTACAATCTGTTGTGTAATTTTAGTGAGTCGACATGGATTGTAGCCTTCGTCTCCTGTTCTCAGATGATAGGAGTGGCACCCAGTCTGGTCTTCTTTTGCTGCTGCCTATGTGCTTCAAAGGTGTTTAGAAATGCTCTTCTGCATACCGTGGCTGTAGCAAGTTAGTTACTGTTTACATCCTATCAGCTAGAAACACTGGCATTCTCCTCTAACTTTAGAGAGAATTGCCATTTATTGGATTTTTTGTCTTTTTCAGAACTTCAGCATGTTATCTTAACCATGCATACATGCACATTGTGAGTTGCTACCATGTGAATGAATGATTAGATATTCTCATTCTGAACTGGTCATATCTGATTCCATACCTTGTTCTGCCAGGGGTTTCTACCCGTAAAAAAGGAATGTTTCCCTCCATCTGTGATTAAATGCTAACTGATACGGGGATAACCTAAAGTGCCTTCAGGCCGCTGGTCTTGTGAGTTGGCACTATATAAAATTGAATTGAATATTTGGATTACAGGTGTACCTAATAAAGTGGCTGGTGAGTGTAGACGTAATTTGTTTCATTGGTATTCACAGATCAGCAGATATTGTTGTCCCACTTTCCTTCCATTACAACAAACATAAACTTTATTTCAAGCATCAAATGTTTTTCATACAGTTTTAACTGAAGTCATTACTGATATGCTGCCAGGAAGTATACAGTAACTGCCAATTTTTAATTAAAACTGGTACACCTGGCTGGATTTTGCATGCAAAAGTTCCCATACTCCTGTAGCCACAAACTAATGTTAAATCCTCTTTGGCCAGCTTGCTACCATTCTTTAACACCCTTGGGTTTGCCACTGTTGCTGCCCTAAATTATACTCACAGTGGACCACTATGCCAGGGGGCATATCAGTAACAGTCTAACTTGCAAGCGAAATATATAGGCCTCACATGAAGACAAAGAAACTAAAATATGCAGTTCCTTCTCAACCATGATATCACTGGCACCAGCACTCTAATCCATTACCCTAGACGCCTACACTGGAAGGGATCTGTGGATGCCTGATAAACAAAAACAGAAACAAAGCCTGAAGACTCTGCCCACATTTACTCTGTTTTTCTAGCCATTATCACTCAGTGGTTAGGAGGAGGTGAAATACATGACATTATATACACCCTCCTTTTCTTAGAAGAATTCGGGGTTATGTGACCCCGGGAAGCTATTTCACAGGCTGCTTAAGCTCGAGTTTTAAGGACTTGCAGGTGGCTCCATTGAGCATTTTGCCCTTTTCCCCCTGCACCACCGCAGCACATCCATCTCTTCAAAGTCATCCACTTTCTCTCCCCTTTTATTTGACTCGCCTGTTCTCTGACAAATAACTTCTCTAAGACGGCCTCAAGCAACAAACAATTGAGTCTCCCTTTCTCGCCTTTTCTGACACAACTAATTTTCCAACCACTTTATAATTGGTCAAGAGCCATTACAGATAGCTAATAAAAGTGGAAGTTGATAATTACTGTTCTGCCTCGGAGTGTCTGAAAATTAGGGACAGTTGTGGTTTGGAGATGGTAAAATGGAACATAAGATTCCTACTAAGGTTCAGAATAATTAGATGTGGTCTCCCGGAGCTCTAGCTGGCAGCTCTGAATGACCCATTCTTTTGGAATAAATAGGAAAAGGTGTTAACTTGAGTAGAACTGAGTGCATATCATATAGCTACAGTGGCATTCATATAGCAAATTTAGTTTATTTTTAAGGGGTTATTGTTACATGAATTAACTTATGTAACAATATGAAGTAGCTATAACCAGCTTTGAGGTAAACGCTAGAATCAAGAAAAAATGTGCAGCTGCAACCGACATCCTGTAAAAATAACAGAAGCTCTTGCCCAGTGCACTGCTCTTGATGACAAGCTGTAGATAATATGGTACTTTCCTGTACGCTGAGCAGATGACAAAGTATGAGCTGTCACCGTATCACAGAAACCATACTATCAAAGTCACACAATGTTGTAAAAAAAAAAAAAAAGCCCATGCGTATGTTTGCTGGGCATTTCAGCCATCAGCTTCACTATTGATGTTGTGACTAGCAGTGTCAGTATAATGTCTCTCATCAGTTTAACTGTGCAGTGGAGAAAGTCCTTCTACATGCAAAACACTTTTGGGGTTCGCGTGCAGGCCAAGCAAGGGGAGGCGTGTTTGATGATATCCTTCATGATCAACTGGGGATAGATTCCCTAGCCTGCTGAGTGTCGCTCAAACCTTCCAGCTTTTAACAAGGTTCTTAGAAATGTTGTAGATGAGATCAAAGTGAGACTCAAAATAGGTGGGCATTTTAAATGCTCCATCTTTGCCTTTTCACACCTGGAAGACATTCGGGTGCAGATCAACCAGCCTATTAAAAGACTGCTGCAACAAGACATTTCAACACACTGGAACAGCACTTACTGCATGCTACAGACCCTTATTGAGGACAGCACCATAAGTACTCATATTGGAGGTTGTTCATAAAAAGTACTCAGATATAAGTACTTGCACTTGGCCTAACAAAACATGGTAGCAGTACCTACTTACTCAAGGGTACACGGAGAGGTTTTGCCTTTCTTCATTCTTGAACACTTGCCCATTTACACCCTGCATTTCATTCACTGTGAAAGAGAGTTGGAGTTGCAGAGTGCAGAAAAGCTCACTTTCTTTACGGTTTAACTTGTAACAGGCATTCTTAATTGTAGGAAGAAATATGTAGTCTAGTCATTTTTCTATAAGCACATTTCAAAACAACATGGGTTGACTAAAGTGCCGCACAGCTAAGCAATAAAGTGTCAAGACTCAGTCAGGTTTAAATGCCAGTCCATGTTGACTAACCACAAAGTTCTGTTCCAACTGTTTTAATGCACATTTTCATGTTATGTATGAAGAAACTCAATTGTAAATCTGAGTGCATCGGAAACCCGGAGAATAAAACATGGCAATAAGGGCGCCGGGTCAGCTCACTGCATTGAGCAGCTGACCCAATCTGCCATGAAGCAAATGCAGAGGCTCGGGTTTGGGGCCATTCGCTAGGTGTCTTTCTCCCAGCTTTCTTGTGTTCTCGTCACTGTGGCATCACAAGAAAACCTAAAAAGCCCCCCAGTGAATGTGAAAAAAACATGATCTGAAGCATGTGGCTTAGAGGCTGCCCTTGAGGCTTACCATCCAATGGCAAGACATAAAAATAACAGCAGACGATAACCTTGCTTAAATTATTACACGAGTCAAACATAATTCTGTTATGTTTCCTACATTGTTTACTTCTGCGACTGCTGCTTCTCTTGTCATGTCATCTCCATTGCAACAGAACCCTAATATGTATTGTAATTTTGGGGACAGAAAGCTATGGTTTACAGTAACTACTACAGCTATATATAGAGTTTATGACTATCCCCTCTACAATGAATAACATAATCTGAACTGTCTCTTGGTTTTTGCATCTTATCTTATTTCAGAAGCAGAACATTCAGTTTTGTTTTTATTCCATTTGGCTTCTTTCAGATTCTTCTCGAAGATTTAAGCCAAATTCCTGTCTCTTTTGTTGCATTCTTTAGCTAAAATCTGCGTTCCTGGTACAACCTGCTTGTTATTAAAAAGGGAAAACGAACTGCTCATGACTGCAAATACACTTGCGATTATATTACATTCAATGTCAGAAACAGGAAACTTGGAGTCCCATATTCCATTAGCTAACAGCAGATTGGCCCTCAAGAGCAGAGAATCATTTAAAAAATTCATAATCAAACTGTGTACCTTATGGTCGATGAACATCAGTAAATAACTGAGGTGGATAATCTTATGTCTATAACTATGCAGAAAATAAAGATCAGTTGATCTTAACTGCATCATGAAGCACTGCTTGCTCCAGTCAATATACTTTCAAAAATAAAAGAGCACACTCGTATTTATTTCCAGCACTGGTTTTATACATAACGTCTGTCTGATTTCCTGTGTGGCATGATGACTGTCATTTATTATTTCTTTTTAAAACACTGACTCAACATGCAAAGCTTTGGTTATGGTATAGTACACTAAGGCTGGCATGTCATAACATTTCAGCTACCGTGCTTCATTTTTGGTTTGTGTGCTTTTCACACTTATAAATTCCTTGTTTTGAGCACATCTATAATCTATTATCTGCACAATTTACCTTCGCTTTTTCTCCAGATGCTGTATCCTTCTTATATGCCCCCTTTTGGCTATATCTTTTTCTTACACTTGTAATGTACAGTTTTCTCCACACTGCTCAGCCTCCATACACTAACTAATACAACCACTCACTTTTGGTTGTGGGGCAGAAAGCATGCCATCAAGTTAAAAGCAGGCGAGGCAGCTGACGGTCCACATTTTACACATTTTATTTTTCATTTCTAACACGGGCCTGACTTTCAGCAGCATTAGTGACATTCTCTGTGTGGCCTAGTAATAACACATTTGAGTCCTTATTTGTTAAAAACCCAAAGCACCTCAGGAAAATCAGTCTGCTCCCACATGCTTATCCTGCCATTTGCAGAAATCTGTCACGTCGACAGGAATCCTTGCTTTACGCTGCACTGTCATGACCTCGACAACATTCTCAACCTCATTCTAATGCAGACATGTGGAGCCTTGGACAGTGCAAAACCTATAATGTAGTGTGAGGACTGACAATAGGCTGCAACTTGGTAGACATTTTTTCTCCTCAATCGACCAGTTTATTTTATTTTTTTCTAAAAGTAGTGATTGTATGAGATTTTTGGGGGGTTACCTGTAATTGCCGCTTGATAATACATTGCACTGTAGCTGTACTGTATCTGCTCTATGATTCACTTTAAAGTAACACCTGGATTTATTCCTATTAATTTTTGTAATTCTAGGCAAAGAAATACAATCTCTCTGGAAAACATAACAGTTGCATTCATTGTGTGAAATGTGTCTTCATTTCAGTAGCCCAATGGCTGCAGAACCTTGTTAGCTAACATCCACTTTAAACACTTAACAGCTGATGAGTCCTGGGCCCATCTTGGTGTTTATTTGTGTGTCTTACTTATTCTTGTCATTAGGTTGCCAAACGTGTGAACTGATTGCTGTAATTGACCTGAATGCAGTTTAGCTACAGGCATTTTTTACATGTGGCAAGGCTTCCCCTTTGTCTGCCTGGGCAGTTAACACAATCCTCCCACGTGTTTCTAACTAGAATGAAATTGGCCTGGCATCTGTTTTTGTTTTCATTTGAATATGATGATGATTAGTTTGTCTGTTGCACTGGCAAACATTAAAAATTGTAGTATTGTCGACACCGTAGTGTTTATTTAAAACTGATTTTCTTTGAAATTATTCTTTTTAATAGGGGGACTCTATATTTAGCATATTTGTATTTATATTTGTCTTTTTTTGAGTGATAATACTGACAGATGAAAAGTTATGAGTAAAACATATCTGTCCAAGTACTTAACATCTGCTCTTTTGAATGTAACGATGTAAACAGTCCTGTCAGCGCAAAGCAGGCTGACAAATTCACCACACCACTGAATAATTCAAAACACTCAAAGATTCCATTCATCCTGCCAGCTTTTAAACCTTCTGACTTCACTATTGATCTGTGTACTTTAGCTGTACCCCATTGAATGCATACTGAATGACCCCAGGCAAATGAACAAGACTGTTGAGGGCAAAGGAAAAGTTTAATCTTTAATGCAACCTTATTAAAGACTCACTGTAGTCCGATTACAAGTTTCTCAGCTAAAACCTACGTAGGCCATGTGTTGTCATTCGGTATCTCTTAGCAGAATCTAGGGTAAGTTCATCTGTTCTTTTAATGTTATGGGATTGAGTCGCCTCTAAATATCCCTTAATGGCAAAATAAGGAACTTTAGGCGAACACATGTCGACACTGTTTCCACGTAGGATAGAGGACCGCAATGTACAGTAGTGAATGTAGTGGACATCCAAATAATGTCTTCTAATAATAATAATAATAATAATAATGGATTGCATCTTATATAGCGCTTTTCGGGGCCCTCAAAGCGCTTTACAATTCCACTATTCATTCACTCTCACATTCACACACTGGTGGAGGCAGCTACAGTTGTAGCCACAGCTGCCCTGAGGCAGACTGACAGAAGCGAGGCTGCCATATCGCGCCATCGGCCCCTCTGGCCATCACCAGTAGGCGGTAGGTGAAGTGTCTTAGCAAAGGACACAACGACTGAGACTGTCCGAGCCGGGACTCCAATCGGCGACCTTCCGGTTACGAGACGAACTCCCAACTCTTTGAGCCACGATTCTCCATATAGACAGACGAGTATGTGTTCAAAAACACTTTTTGTACATTTACATGTATTTCAGTTGTTGGACTGTGAACTTAACACATCAGATTCTTACAATTATCTCTGTCTGTGTTGTCAGTATAATAAACTCTGTTATTTATATATGAAGTCAGTTACCTCAGTAGGTTAAATGATGCCCCCCAAATGTAAAGTTGTGCGTTTGAGGCACCAGGGAGGTTTGTGTTTCTTTTTTAACTCTCATTCGTTTTCTTTTAAAATTGTGAACCAACATGGCTTTTCGACCGTAAATAGACTAGACATTAAGAAAAGACTGTCAGCCAATGGCTATTCAACATCGATATAAAATGCCTAATTATGGGGTCGTACCTTTATCTCCCATGGTAGACTGTGAGAAACTGTTTTACTGTACATTAAAGAAGGGAGTCTTTAAGTTGGTTTATGGATCAGATCTTTAATGTCACATCAATGTGAGCACTTGCAGTATGAACCAAATGAAATGGGAACGAATTACATTTCTTTATGGCTTCAAATGCTTTGAGAATTATGACCATTGTGTGTTCATGGTGTCTTGTATGGGCTCGTCTGCCAGCAAATAAGTGTTGAATTGCTCAAAAGTAATGCAAATTATATTCCATTTGCATATATTGCTTAATGAAATTAGAGCCCATCCCACAGTCTTGTTCAATAGAATTTTCTGGCAGCTTTATCTCAACAGCTGAAACAATAATGTAAACAAGTGGGTGATGGCCCACTCTCAGTGGCTCAGCTCGTGTTACCTCAGCCAGAATATATCATAAAAATCCTAATTAAGTCACACCGTGATTTGTTAGCATGAATTAAAACCAAGGTCAACCTACACTTAAATGTTTGACTTGTAGATAAGGAACAAACAGGCACTCCCCTTCAAACTCCAATAGTTGGATTGTAAATATTTCATTACTGCTTTTTTCCAGCTTAACTTGCAGAAAAGAGAAGTGGGGCAGTGAAAAGCATTGATAGCACATGCAGTGTGCAGCAGTTATGAGACAACAGAGTGGTTTGAGTGAGTGTGCCTGCAGTCTCTCCTGCTCAAAATCAAGCTGTGCCTAGCTAATGTCTGTAAGCAGTGCAGCCTGATTGCCTGAGTGTTTCAATCTAGTCGTTCCTGTGTGTACTTTGACATTGATGCCAACAGACAGCTAACTTCTCCATGTGTAAGCAAACCGGGTTTTTTTCCCGAGGCAGATCTTTGAAGTTTAGGACCTGCAAATGTAAATAAAAAGAAACATGGGGGTAATACTCGTGATGTGGCTTTTACAAAGACTGATGGCAACATGAAATATTTATAACAAAGCAAATTTGCTGAAAACCATAAAACCCCACAAACTCTCACAGGATTGTTTGAAAGTTTCAACTGATTAAGTATTTTAACAAAACTGTTCCAGTTCACAGTTTACTCCTGTTTGATAACTTTGCTTTTCATCGTAATAGTTGCAGTGATATAATACTCAGTAATAGTTATGCTAGTTATGCTTTCAGCACACTGCCGAATACACTAAGAGTACTTAATGGCAGACACAGCACTTAAAGAGACACTAGTGGGCTGCTGAAGGCCTCATTTAACATTGATATTCATTAAAGCTAAAGATAATGGACATCGCCCTAACTCCACTTCCCTTTTTAAAGCTCACATTGAGGCATATAAAACATTTTCCCTTTAGAAACAGTGACACACAGTACACAAAAAGTAGCCAATAAATTTTGTTTTCATTTGTGCTGCTCAATGCCAAAAAAAGTTCTGTTAAAAAATAAGGCATCTGAGCATGACAAATTAATTCCCCTTAGAGAAGGAAATAACTATAGATGGCTTCATTTCACATGCACATCATATAGTTTATTATGCAGCAATAACCAACCAGGTAACCAGAAGCATTTCCAAATAAAATGAGTCTGTTATATATAATACCAACTAAAAATGTTACTTTTAGACTATTCTAGGAACTATTTTTTCCAAGATTTTTCGCTGAAGACACGACATTAATATAATTTTGTCTGACCACAGTTGTCTTTTATGCTTTTAAAAAAATTAACAGTGAGGTAAAACAAAAAAAGCACTCCATTCTAGCTTCAAAATCACTTAAGGTCCGTGTCAGGATCTGACGCCTCCATTAACTCTGACTAGTTGATTAACGGCAGAACAGGAGACGGGCAGTTTACCGAGTCGACAGTTGTGGTTTTCACACAGTGTCACTCTGTGTACAGGTTATTCTGTTTACACATGCTGTTTGAAGATGAGTGACTGGATACATTTGCTTTTCTAGAGCAAAGTCTGCCTTTGCTGTTTAAATATTTTTCTCTTACAGTAAGTGACTCATATTGTAAAAAAAACAACAAAAAACAGATATAAACCATGTGATCCTCCTCATTCAGTCTATGACCTTTTTCCTGATGATTCAACAGTAAGAAAACGCACAGTGATTAAACTTAACGTTTCCTCAGGGTTTATCTGGGGGGGAAAAATCCATGCACCACTGAAACTAATTTCTGTTTGTGTAAAAGTAAGTTTCACACTCACATTGGGCATAATTACCTACTTTCTTTAATTTAATATAATTATCTGAAGCTTTCCCCCCTTGGCTGCCTAATTGCTTATCAAGAGGGATATTTTCAGTTATACCATAAGAGGTGTTACTCTTATTTATGAGAAACATGCTGAGGGAAAGGGGTTTTTTTGCTTTCTATATTCTGCTTTCAACAAAAGTCTGAATGTGAACTTAGAAATGTTCTAATACATAAATAAAGGGCAAACACAGGGAATAAATACGGAGTGTGTCTCTCTTTCTTCTAAGGTACTTAACAGATTGTTTGACACACTTTCTATGAACAACATTTGTATTCTACACATGTCAATGCCAGAATTGATAGAGAGTTTAATTTGTAATGCTCATTCACACATATTGATTTCTCTCACACAAATTGCACTATCATCCTATCATCTAATGGCACAACATCACTGAATGACTTTGGAACAAGTCCACCCACCCACTATATTCATCTCCATGTCAATACTCTTCAGGTTTTAAGTAATGGTGACACTCCAGCAGGGGTCAATGGGATATTGTGGATTTACCATCTGTACTCTTGACATTGCAATGTCATTGAGACAACGACTACAGTAAATCCAGGGTCAAACGAAAGACACCAAGTTGTATTATTAAATGTAGTAAATCCTCTTCCGCATTTGGAAAGGCATGTATGACAAAATAAGGAAAGTGACTTTGTTAATGGGATTAAACTGCTGCTCTGTTGACATTTCATTTACTACAAATCAGCACTGTTGTGAGCTTCCAGTGGCTCATAACAGAGGCCATGTCTCGTGCCTCAGTTTATGTCTTGAGTTTTATTGAGGAGTTCAGTGGGTTAGAGATCTCTGCCCTGAGATGATATCAAGGTATATGAAGGCACTAAAACCAGCTTGAGTTGTGTAGCTGCAGCATCCTTCACAATGACCCCAGTTGCCTCTGCAGTCAAATCTGTATAACCTGCAAAAGTCACGTGCAAACAGGCAGAAACTCAAAGTGAAATCAATTAAATGTTATGCAGTGACAGAATTATAATATGCAATGATAATTTTAACTACCAAAACTGTTTTGTATTTATGTAATATATAGGTGAACATGTTTGATAATACAAAAAAGCTTGCTTTTTGCATAATTGCAGTAAGTAACAGAAAAAAACACTGTTAGTTGTTTATCTTCAAATGGCAAACTAATTAACTAATTTCAATGTCATCATTTAATTTAAATTATTATGTCATTGTGTTTAAATTTAAATGAATATAAGCGTCAGTCACATAGGTTGAGAGACTGGTTAAAAGCCCCCTGGCAAACTCTGGTTGCTAGGGGAAAATGCGTATTCCCTGATTGGTTGGCGAGTGATTGCTGGAGGTTTCTACTTGTTGCATAGCAATAATGTCTTTCTGTACTGCAGAGAAGGCATCAACTTATCTGCCAATATTCTCTAACTAACCAAAAAACAGTAGTGAAACTTAAAAAAGGAGATATAGCTTCCAAAAAAAAAAAATGTATCACTTGAGTGAGTAGCTGGCAGATGTTTGCAGACAAGTCAAAATCTTCTGGGCAAACATGGCAATCTCCAAGTGAACTGCAAGGTTTTCAATGCAGCTGCATATACCTTGTTGCAATCAATCATTCAACCCAAATGCCATTTTTGCTGTAGAATAATGACACTTGATTACCTGTCGAAAGGTTTCCATACTTAATTTATTTTGCTATTTGGCAGTACTTTTTTAAAAATGTTTTATCTCATTTTACAGAAAAGCGTATTCTAAGTATTGTAACCACAAACAATGTCTAGTTATAGGAACAATTACCTATCTTAGATTGCAACTCATATCACTTAGGCACAGATAAAGCACTTACATATTTCAGAGTGAGCCATGAGTGCAAAACTGTCATCTATATCTGTAATGTAGTAAAACTAAGATTAGATAAGGTGACCTACAAGATATCTTGCATCATGGGGCAAACTGCATATTTAACTGCAACAAATGGTATAATATAAGACAGAAAAGCAGTGACTAACACAAAGCACCTGAGGATACAAAACAATGCTTTAACATGAAATGGAAAACACTGGTGCCTCAGAACCACATTTCATAAAGAATCTGTGGATGAAAAGCCTCATGAGAGATGACTGTTTTTCCTTCATATGAATATTCTTATTAGTGTTTCTGTCAGAACTGAAGAAACGCAACTATATGGGAAGAGCCTGCTTCCGTCACAGACAGATCATATAAGAACAGATCCAGTCGTACACTGAGCTATAGAATAAATGTTTTCTGGTGAACCGCTTCATAATAAAGCACACGGGTTAGGAAGCTGGCCTCAAGGGACAAAGATGTTTGTCATTGTTATGTAATTTAATAAAGACAGGGTGAGACAATAAGGTGTTATCATATTGAAAATGTGTTTTGCACAGTTATTAACATTGGGCTTGAAAATGTGACATAAGTTGACATAAGTTTAATATTAAAAAATATATATATACATTCTTATTCAAATTTAAAAAGAAATAACAGCAATCTGTTTCAATTTAGTACTGTCAGATAGTCCTGTGAGGTATCAGGACTATCTGGTCGTTACCACATCAGAAAACTTGGTAAATACAACCTGACAGCCACATATAACCAAAATACAGAAGCAGGGTATGAAAAAGTAAATATACCCTACTACTGTGGAACCTCCTTTTTCTCCATGGCAGCTTTTAGCCAAAGACGTACAAGATAAATATGTGAGTAAATGAGGCATGTTGTCACACCAGCTTGACAACAGTGGGTCAATATCCAGGTGCCGGATTGTAATGGAAGGCCATCAAATTTTGATAGCTTAATGACTGAAGGTTAAAGAAACAAGGTGATGATGGTGACAAACAGACAGCTAGTCTGTAAGGATTTATTCTGTTTTTACTGAGTGAGGAAGCTCTTGAGACGATAATTAGCCTGTAAATGAGAATTGATCCTCATGTGCCAGCTGGTAATCCGAATGTGTGTAAATATTTGGAGAGCGTCTATCTTTGGCTATATTTACAGCTACTTTGTACACTAATTTTAGATATCAGCTGATTTCATAAAATGAGAACCACTGTAAAATCATGTAAATAATGCATTTTTTCCTAGACGATAGCGATCCACCTTTGCACTGACAATATTTGAGGGTATCACAGTATAAGAGAAACATAATCAAATTCATGAGACTAGTGCGACCATCTGGTGTAAGAACATTAGACATGCATGCTAGAGCTTTAGAAACCAAGACCCAAGGAGTAAAACTGTTTTTAAACAGCTTTAAGAAGCTGAACAGATGAGTAGTGTACTGCCAGTATATTTTTCCCAATACTTTCGTTTATCCTTATTCCATTTTTGCCTGTTAGCATAAATAAATATCAGCTGTCACAGTCACTAAAAACATCTAAGTCGTGCTGTTCTGTGTCTGCTCGGTTTGCATCTATCACTATTTTGTCAGCAAAACAACCCCTTAATTGCTTCTCTTGGCATGGATCTGAAAAATGACCTCTCTTTCCCATAACAAATTTTCTGGAGCTAATCAATGCCAACTGATCACACTAGCCTGCTGTGTTGGGAAAAAAAGTCTCTGGATCAAGTAAAATTGTTGTAATAATTTACATTTTTTTTCTACATGTAATATAATGGAGATAATTGTACAAGTTCACAAGATGAGTATTTGTGTGTTAAGCCTAGCATGGCAAAATAAACTTGAGCTCTTGTTAAAGAAAAAGAAACAAACAAAGGCATTGGTAGAGCATGCTAATCACACTCAGAAAGGCCACCATGTTGGTTTTGCTTGTAAGGAAAACATGCATAGCTTTCTAATTAACTTTAATTACACACCATGTGAAGCTAAATATGTTCAGTGCACAGCTACTAAGGCAACCAGGCTCATACGCATACTTCCTATTTTCTCATAACAAATATGAGTGACAGCTTGTTTGATGGATTATAGTGAATATACAGGGAGTGCAGAATTATTAGGCAAGTTGTATTTTTGAGGAATAATTTTATTATTGAACAACAACCATGTTCTCAATGAACCCAAAAAACTCATTAATATCAAAGCTGAATGTTTTTGGAAGTAGTTTTTAGTTTGTTTTTAGTTTGAGCTATTTTAGGGGGATATCTGTGTGTGCAGGTGACTATTACTGTGCATAATTATTAGGCAACTTAACAAAAAACAAATATATACCCATTTCAATTATTTATTTTTACCAGTGAAACCAATATAACATCTCCACATTCACAAATATACATTTCTGACATTCAAAAACAAAACAAAAACAAATCAGCGACCAATATAGCCACCTTTCTTTGCAAGGACACTCAAAAGCCTGCCATCCATGGATTCTGTCAGTGTTTTGATCTGTTCACCATCAACATTGCGTGCAGCAGCAACCACAGCCTCCCAGACACTGTTCAGAGAGGTGTACTGTTTTCCCTCCTTGTAAATCTCACATTTGATGATGGACCACAGGTTCTCAATGGGGTTCAGATCAGGTGAACAAGGTGGCCATGTCATTAGTTTTTCTTCTTTTATACCCTTTCTTGCCAGCCACGCTGTGGAGTACTTGGACGTGTGTGATGGAGCATTGTCCTGCATGAAAATCATGTTTTTCTTGAAGGATGCAGACTTCTTCCTGTACCACTGCTTGAAGAAGGTGTCTTCCAGAAACTGGCAGTAGGACTGGGAGTTGAGCTTGACTCCATTCTCAACCCATTCCCAGGCCCCACAAGCTCATCTTTGATGATACCAGCCCAAACCAGTACTCCACCTCCACCTTGCTGGCGCCTGAGTCGGACTGGAGCTCTTTGCCCTTTACCAATCCAGCCACGGGCCCATCCATCTGGCCCATCAAGACTCACTCTCATTTCATCAGTCCATAAAACCTTAGAAAAACCAGTCTTGAGACATTTCTTGGCCCAGTCTTGACGTTTCAGCTTGTGTGTCTTGTTCAGTGGTGGTCGTCTTTCAGCCTTTCTTACCTTGGCCATGTCTCTGAGTATTGCACACCTTGTGCTTTTGGGCACTCCAGTGATGTTGCAGCTCTGAAATATGGCCAAACTGGTGGCAAGTGGCATCTTGGCAGCTGCACGCTTGACTTTTCTCAGTTCATGGGCAGTTATTTTGCACCTTGGTTTTTCCACAAGCTTCTTGCGACCCTGTTGACTATTTTAAATGAAATGCTTGATTGTTCGATGATCACGCTTCAATTTTGAGACTGCTGCATCCCTCTGCAAGATATCTCACTATTTTTGACTTTTCTGAGCCTGTCAAGTCCTTCTTTTGACCCATTTTGCCAAAGGAAAGGAAGTTGCCTAATAATTATGCACACCTGATATAGGGTGTTGATGCCATTAGACCACACCCCTTCTCATTACAGAGATGCACATCACCTAATATGCTTAATTGGTAGTAGGCTTTCGAGCCTATACAGCTTGGAGTAAGACAACATGCATGAAGAGGATGATGTGGACAAAATACTCATTTGCCTAATAATTCTGCACTCCCTGTATAAACCTTCATATCCACTATTACAACTATTACATGATTAATACGCTGAGAGTGTGGTGGTGTCTCCCAAGGCACCTGGTATTAAATACAGTCATAGAAGGGCACTGTTATAAAAGGGCTCGTGTGGTTCATGCTTAGCCAGCTACATCAATGGTCTCATCACACACGACAACAACATCTTAACATATGGGAAGAGGTTTCTCTAGAGAGAAATATATATTATGTTATATATGTTAATGATTTGTTTATATGACAGCATTTTCTAATTATAATGTTGTTGTAAATACCATAAATGGTCACATCATATTGTTCAAGGTGATACAACATAAAATGTGATTGTCACCAAAAGAAAGTTGGAAAAGAGTAGTGACATTCAGCACAGCACAAAGCTGATATAACCAAAAAGGCTTTCTTAGTTACTGCCTGGTGCCAACATACTACCAAAAGTGTAGTGGTACTGCATTCTGGAATTGGGTAGATTTTGTCAGTAAAGAGTTCTGCTGCTTTCAGATGGCTATGGGATTTAATGTAAGAGCTAAAACCTCTTCATGCAGCTGGGCACGGGTACCGTACTCAACTGGCTAGAGGGCAGTGAGTAATTTAAATGGCAAATTAAATTTTAGGTGTTATTGTGTTATTGCTTTTTATTTAGTTGGCTTTCGTTGACAAAGTGACTATATTGGGAGTAGAGTCGCCTTGTGCCAGAAAGACACGTGGTTTTGGGGTGCGTGTTCTCAGGGATTTCACCAAAATAATAGCAACTCATTTCGCACAGCTACATCTGCATGAACCACCAGCCTATTTGCTCATGTCAGTGACTCACCATGAAAAAACACAGGCCATGTTTTTTTTTTTTCTTTAATGCAAAATAATGATCGAACACACTATTTTGCAGAAAAAGTACAAATAGAAAAAAAAACATGTCTCAAGATTTTGATTCCTCACCTTGTCATTTGAGTATGACAGTGCTTGACACAAGGCAGAATCACAACTTTCCCTAGTCCTGTTTATTTCTCAATTATAGCTTGAATATACTCTTTTCATGGTAAATCCCAACTGCCCCTGAACAGAAAGCGAGTCCTTTTGTGTGACACAGCAGTGACTCACGAGGAGCTCCATGTTGTCTCATGTGTTAGAAGGCTGGATGATGTCCAAGCTGCTTAGCCTGAAGACGGCCAAACTTTTTCTTTCTATCCCTGCTGGAGGGTAGTCTGAGGATATCGCCTGGCATTAGGCTGACAGAACAATTCCTTTAAGAGCTCAGGCAACTTTACAGTGGCTCTATGAAAATTTTATTATATTGAC
Organism: Rhamphochromis longiceps; assembly: GCF_057381845.1. NCBI lineage: Eukaryota > Metazoa > Chordata > Actinopteri > Cichliformes > Cichlidae > Rhamphochromis > Rhamphochromis longiceps. The sequence goes on from NC_140576.1 coordinate 23,538,557, forward strand.
CTTTTCTTCCTCATATGTTTTATATTTATTAGTCCGTGGAAGCTGCTGTGCTGAAATTAATAAATAACTGAGCTCTCTGTTCAGTCATATCTCAGCAGCTGACAATGTCACTTTGCCTCCTCAAAATAAAATAATTAAAAAAAATTGCTCTCCCACAATCAATAAGGAAGCTGTCATGGTGCTATTGATTACTCTTCATTTAAAGCTGCTTGAGTTACTTAAGATTTTCTGTTTTCTCGTTTTTGTAGCTTTAAACCTTTGTTAAAGTCTGAGTAAATTTTAAGCAGCGCTGCCTCACACAGCAGGACAGTGATGGACTGGTGGGCTGATGGTGAGATTATGCAGGTGAGACAGCTCCGAGCCTTTTATCCCACGCTCTTTTCAAGAAAACTATTTGATGGCTGTGCTCTATTTGTGGTGCTCTGTGTGAAGATGTGAGGTTTTGTAAACTTTTATAGAAAAGCCAGAGCAGGGAACAGACACATAAAAAAGCTAGAAATCGGGATTTTGCAACCACTAAGGTATGGTGACAGTTCTAACACGGAGAACATAAGCAAACCCCGCTGGTATTTATATTGCGCTTTTCATTGTCAGTCTTGGCTTCTGGATTTTTTTTCAGCAGTGCTCAGCAGAATAAAATGATACATTTAAAAAAGAAACAGCATTTTTTTCCCTCCTCCTGCTGTTATTTCCTCAGTAGGTCTGCTGGTGCACACTAATTAAAGGAGAGTAATTAATTTGAGTGAAACCTAACATATCACCAAAAAAAAATGCACAAGAACAGACAGCCACACAGTAGCTTTTTTGTCACTGTGCTCTGTGATTACCAGCGGTGGTTCGTGTTTCCTGCAGAGGGATTTTCAAACAGCAGGAGGACGGGGATAAAATACTGCCAGGAATAAAACACAAGGTTCTGGGCAGCCTTCACTCATGAATGTCCTGGGAATTGACCGCTTGGGCTTGGGTGAACAAAGTGAGTTGAGTTGGAACTAATCCCGAACTAAAGGAGCTGCTCCTCTGTTGTTAGAGCATGGTGGATGGTGGACGTCTGCAATCTGGGGTCAAGAAAGACGGCTTCACAGATTTGATTTGCCCAGTTGTAAAAGCCAAGTTGAAGGGTGTGCAAAAAAAGAAAACATGGAAAGCTCACTGGTCTTTGAACACATTCAGAAACATTGCTTCCTGTTTGTTTTTAAGGCAATTCACCTTTCTTTTGGTTTGTGTTGGTTAGAGTTTACGGATGCATCGAATTAGTGCATGAGATTTGCTGGATGCGGATGTGTGGATTTCAAGGAAAAGGGCCGCGTGAATAAGCGAATATACTGTGTTGTGCACCAAATTACCCTCGGAGGTGCATGAGAGCGAGTTTAGTCAGAATGAGTTCTCGTGTTCAAAGCCTTCTCTTCTTAATCATCACCTAGTTCCAGGATGTTGAGCCTCAGGGAATTTGTCAAGGCACACCTGAGGCTGCCCGCGAAATAAAGCACTGACAAGTCAAAGTGTCACATGTAGCCATACCACTATTATTTTGTGGGATGACTTATTACACCAAGGTTCCCATTAATTTCAGGCATTTAAACCATTCTCATTATAAAACCATCAAGCGCTGAGAGAGTCATCTTGTCCATCAAGTTAGAGACATCCTATGTTTCCCTAATCATTGTGTTATTTGAGCAGTGGGTCAAATGGCTTTGGTAATGTGAAATGGGTAAGTTGTAGTGATAAACCCTCACAGAAAGGTCACCATGCTATAAAGGAAAACTTCATAACAGTCACATCTTGTCCTCCCAAGAAAAAAAATAGCAATTTTATGGAGCATTTACTAACTAAATAGCAAAATATGTCCAGTGGCAATGAAGCAGAATCAGGTGCTTCTCAACGCTATAGGTCAAACTGTCAAAGGAGGAAAGAAGGTGGAGTACACTGATTCAAACAGGCTGATGTTTCACAGTTACTCTCTCCTGGAGATTTATTATTATTAATACATTCAATTTCCTGTTTAACCAATTATACAATGATAACTGAACAGTACACCAGAAGGACGTCCTACAAAAAAGATGGATTAGTTATCAAGCTGTTGAACTTAAGTGAGAGTTTTCAGTGTGTCAAAAAGATGGCTCTCTTTTTACCTGGTGTGATCACCATAGTAACTAAGGCTGAACATGTAACCTGGTGGAGAACAGCTTATTATTAAATGTTTCACTTTAAGAGCTGCTAGAGGCGCCATATTTTTACTGAAGCTTTTATTTAGAATAGAATTTATCATATTCTTTTAGTGCAATATAGATTCTTTGCTGTACTAATATGTTGTGATGATCACATGATTCACATGATTTTCTGCAGCATTACCAATTTGTCTTATTTGTTGCACACTGGGGTTTTTTTTTTGGTTTTTTTTTTTTACTGTTTTCATAGATGAATATCACCTGTTCCTAATAATGTCTATGATTGGAGTAGGCAGTGCTCAGCTTGATTTTGGGCAGACAAAGAGTCAAATGACATGTAAAACGCTCTTTTATGTGAGCGCACACAGAGGCAAAAGCAGAAAGCCTGGGTTTATAACCACCACTGTGATACCAATTATCTTTCGATGGGGTCAACGTTTTTTATCAACCCAGCTGACACAAAGAAAGCCTGGCTTTGTTGAACTTGCTTTATACCCTTCAGGTATGGATTGTCACAAATGGTTTGCTATGGTCTCCAGTGTGACTGATGATGATATAGTGGTGTCTCAGCCTTTTTGCACAAATAAAGGCTTTAAATTTGTGTGCGCTCCTTTTCGTCTAAAATATGTGTAAATAATATTTTCACTTACAGCTCGTCTTAACATAACAGATTAATCCATTATTAACATACAATACCGATTTTTTTAATGCCATTTTTATTCAGGTCCGACAGTGACATTAATAAATAATATATACATTAATGTCTGGATGAATGGACGGGCCATTAACAAGAGAAAGTAAAAAGCACGTGCAGATTTTTGAGATCCTTTAAAGCTTTCAGCCTATCGTCACTGTGGGCTGATTGGGTAATCCAATAAGAGCCCTGTCTCAACAGTGAAATGCTGAGGAGGAGTAAGGCACTGTGCCTGAGGGGCTCTGCCTCTAATGAGGGAGGAGAGAGGCGGATGCAAGGTCTCTGCTTCACAGACAGCACAACAGGCAGCTGCAGAAGGATGACAAATTACAGGAAAAACCAACATAAAATATTTTAGTAGCAGCTTGAGTTTGCCTGGTACTGATTTTTGTCAAGTATGTCGACTGAACTCTGCTTAAGGAATGGACCACCATCCTTCCAAAAGATATTCTATCGTTTGATGTTTTGCTAATGATGGTGAAGAGTGCTTTCTAAGAAACTGGTGAAAAGCATTTCCCATCAGTAAACCATTTAGTGACACCTGTGCATTCTATGGATTGGGTCATAGTTATACTGACAAAGGTCACTCCCTTAATGATACTTCCCAATAACTCAACAAATAGCAATGATCCGTCGGTTTAAACTGATTTATGGTGATTCAAACTATTCAAGGAAAATGCCCCACACAATATAAAAATCATCAGATCCCCTCACTAAAAGGGTCAAGGATTCCGGTTATTCCTTTGATTTGTCACCTGTCAGTAGATAACCTTCTTCTTTGAGCTGCTTTCGCAGTATACACAGCTAACGCCTCTGCTCTCTTCCTTCCATCTGTCTCCACTGTTCCAAACTCACATCTCCACCATGGAAAGTACTCCAGACTGACTGTGCTTGCTTGTACCTAATTTAGAGAGCTTCCCCCTCTTTGTCTAAAAGCTTATGATTGTCTCAGCAAGTCAGCTTCTATACGTGAAACAAGGTGCATGCTCCTGCACTCTCTGACTGCAGCAACTATATTCCTCAAGCCAGTCAGTGGGGCTGTTTTCCATGATGTATAAGAGATACAATTAAAAGCCTGGGGCTTTAATTACACACAGTCTATCTTGAGTATCATAAGCAACCAACCACTAATTATTTCAAGTGCTGGTGCACTTTGCTCCTGCTTATAAAGACCCGAAAAATGAAAACACACCAAGAGCTAGACCCAGTGATGAGGGAATGAATAGAGAGAGCTTTCAACCCCAATCCCTGGGCGTAAATTACGTAACAATATAGTAAAATATTCATGGAGCACCATGGGGACGGAATCCTGGCTGCTCTGAAGTGCTGAGCAAACACTACACCCTCAGCCACTCCTCCACTAAGGAGGATAAGGAAAAACCCATAAGCAACGAGCTGAGAAACAATTGCAGTGATCAAGATTGCAAGCAGCACTGGTTCCAATATGTTGAGTTTGCATTCTTTCATTTGTGTGCCCTGTCAATCAAATTATTAGGAGAACGCAATGAAATAACTTGAGTTACACATAAAGCCGAAAGTAGCTTCTGAAATGATCACTCATACACCAATGTACGATGTACTGGAGGTCAAAGGGACTCATCAGCATCATCATTCAGCTTCAGCCCAACCTCTCAGGTGAACATAAAAGACATAAGCTGAAAGAAGCTACACCGAGTGTTTGTCAGCAGAAATGGTGATGTGGAACCTTCCTTACCACACAAAGGAGCCCCACTTGTGTTTTTATGTGACGTTAATGATGGAGAAAAACAGTCTGAATGTGACGAGCAGTGCTGTGCGAAAGTAATACGTTAGCTTTACTTACCAGTAGTCTATATCCTTAAAGGAAGAAAGAGAGTGGCTTCCGATGGACCTCAATAACTTTTACACCCTGATTTTCAACAGTTTAAAATGCAAATAGTATTTGTTCGAAAAAGCTATGATGAAAGTTTATAGTTGCAGGTTTTTAATAGAACAACCAGCCTATGGCATACATACATGTTGTTACATGTTACATACATACTGTTTCTGCACCTGTTTTTAACTACAATCCCACAAACTGATTTGTCCACATCTGCCTTAATTAATTATTGCCTGCATGTCCCACACAATGCCTTTGAACAACTTTCAGGCAATGAGATTATTTTTTAGGGGTTTTCTTTTCCACTGGCACTACGAGAACATGAAAACCAGTGTTTCTTAAATTGCTGTACTTTGCCTTAAAGCATGGTAGGGGCTCTAAACATTATAGGTTCTTTTTTCTTTTCTTTTTTTAGCCACAGTAGTAGTACCTTGGAGCAAGGTACACCTGTATTATTTACGCAGACAAATACACTAAAATTCAGATCAACTGTTTTATTATACTATAACTTGCTATATTTAGCTAAACATCAGTTAACAGAGGAATCAAGTAATATACTGCAGGGGAGTATTAAAGAGGATGGTGGATATGATGGAGCGAACCTAAGCAAAATAGGAACATCCTGCTAAAATCATTTAAGTATTAAACACAAACATTGAATCCTAAATAAATAAATAAATTAAAAAAAAATAATTATATATATATATATATATATATATATATATATATATATATCGAGAAAGAGAGAGAGAGACACATGAGTATATATGCAAAACCATTTTGTGATCTGGTGTAGTGTTAATATTTTTTCAAAATATTAAACCCTGTGTTATTTTTTTTCACCTGGGGCCACTTCTGGGCCCCCTACAAATCACATTTCCATGGCTTCCTGTTTCTCTATCAGTATGATTCATAAAAATTTGTTCCGCCTGTCAAGTACAAAATAGAAGATAAGTTGATTAAAGGCTTTTAAGTCTTCCCAGTTCTCAACAATATATATTTGAAATACTATACACAGGAATATATTTAACAAAAAACCTTAAGAAGCTTTGCCACTATTATTGAAACTAACTTTTCTTTTTTTTCTTTTTTGCAGCTCCTATAAAGCATTTGGTGGGGGGATAAGCATCATCAAAGACAGAAACACAACCCAAGGGGAAAACCATATTTACCTGTTGTGTCTGTTATATATATCTATATAGCTATATATAGATATATATATATATTTCTAATTCAGTCACACTGATCAGTGCCTATTTTCCAGACTGTCTTTCAGTGTGCTTAACTATCTGCCATATTTAAGGTGAATACAAAAATAATAATAATAGTAATAATTGTCCCTATAATTGATCAGAGATGATCCAACATGTAAAAGGATTACAAACAAATCAAATCAATCAATTCGTTACTTATCTGCACTCTGTTTCCTTTTCTATGAAGTAGCAGCCCTATGATCAGCCTGTTTACTTCCCATGGTTTTTTTTTTAAATAAAGCAGGAAATGCAGTGATAGAAGACCTCCTTGTTTTTTTTGCCTGTTAGTCGATGACTATTGAAGGCTGACGCATTCACATGTGTTCCATTACCTAAAAGCTTTCTCTCTTCCCATTTGGTTCTACTGCCATAACAGAGAGCTGCACTAGAGTAGGTCATGGTAATTCAGCGTCAGCACTGTGATATACATAACATGCTCAGCTGATAGCTGCTCCCAATACCTCACATTACATGCACCATGTCAAGGACAGACTGGAGATTCTAGGAATGCACATAAAAGTGGATTTGGCCATTCAGTGCTTGTGTGAGCATTTAAAGATAACTTCCTTGTGTAGGAAAATACAGTAAAATACAATATACAAACTCTGTAATATGTCCACTGCTCTGCTTCCAGCTGCCTTTGTTATAGACGTGTTTGTCTTTTTCAAATATCAAAGTGTATGTCTTATTATCTTTGCAATGATTTTTCTGTAAAAAGGTTGTTTTTATCAGCCATCTCTTGAAATATTGTATAGTGTTTGCTACTTGAAGTGCACTAGCAGCATTCTGTAGTGTTCTCCTCTGCCCCTTAGAGGGATTTGCCAAGTCATTCTCAAGGCCCTGTCAAGGAGGCTGTTCGAGCCCACTGGGCAGATACCTTTAAGGCCATTGTCCGTCAAAAAGGATTGCTGCTTATTCTGGCTTGAGCCTCTAGGGTAAATAATTTGTCCACCCCAGCCCATCCAAGACCTATCAAAAATATGAGTTGCACTACACTCAGAGGAAACTCTTTGCCCAAGAACACTGTGTTTTGGATGGTGCAGCTCTATGCCCTTTAGAGGAGGAAAAAAGGAAAAGGCAAAATAATTTATTCCCACAACAGGATTTGGCATGCAATTTGGAACACACAACATCTCACTGGCAAACTCCTGTCCAAACACAAGCTTGCCAATTAGCTGTGTGAAGATGTCTCACAAGCCTGTGAGTGGACAGGCCCTCCTCTGGCAGTTCGTGCGCCCTCCACAAGGAGTCCTGGCAGCCTTGTTTGGTGGGAAATTTGCTATTGGAGAGCTGTAGAGCAGCATGAGGTGCAGCAGTCATTGGAGGCTTTTTGGCCTCCCTGGATACACATCTTAGCTACGTCTTGAAAACTGCGTCTGGTGTCTTTGTGCTTGCCATCTTGCCCTCTGCATGAAGTTTAAAGGTGCATGTGTTGGTGTATTTCAGCTCTTGCTTTTCAGTGTTTGTGCTCTCTGCTAAGAAATGTCTCATAGTTGTTATGTTTTGGCTTGAGCAGAAAAGATGATGACGAGCGCTGTGGTAACATCTCATATCGACTCGTAAAAAATGGAGTCCTGTACAGGCTGAACTGATGTTGACACATGTCGTAGGCTGTTGGGGCTTTGTACTCACCAAGCTGTGTTGACTGCTTTCCTCTGCCTTGCTGTGCAGTAACACAGTTCCTGTGTGAGCTGTGTCACCAACTTCATATTGCTCAGTGGGTACAATAATTACAAGGTTTTGTGACAGATTTTAGCATGGCACCAGAAAAAGAAGAAGTCACTCCAGTACTTTGGAGAATTTGGAGTCTCATTCTTTGACACCAATCAGGCTTCTTTAGGATGGAATATTGTACTATGTACCTTTCTACTCTTTCTGTTGAGACATTCGTTGACCTTAGCGGCTGGCTGGTAGAACTTAAAAGAAGTTAAATCAGTGTCACAGCAGGTGTTACTGACCTGATCTTCTTTTAACAGATAAAGTCTGTGTAAATATCACAAAGGCTATCTAAAGTATTACCTATAATTTGAACAACAGTGGAAGCTCTAACTATCTTCTCTGCTCCTCAATAGTCTCTTAAAGCTTAAAGGATAAAAGGAAGAGGAAAAGTAAGCCCCTCATATAGTATATGTTCAGTCCTCAGACAGTTACATTCATACAGATTGACTTGCAAATTGTTAGTTAGTGAATTCATGAATAACTAATTAGAGATCCTCACTTGTCTTCATAGACTGAGGGTTTCAATGCATAACCACTGTTTTCTCACTGCTACCAAGTCTAAAACAAAGACACAGTCCTTATGCTCATTAGTTTGGATGTCGCCTGTAGTTTGGTTTGACAGCATTAAGCAGGTATTATATAAACTTTGTCAAATATTGTTTATGTTTTGTTCTCATTCGCACATTTCACATCTGTTAACCCAAAAAAATGCAGAGTCTCATTTTATACTCTATGTCCAATAGTAGTGCAGGGAGCTCACGATGCCATGCATGGCTTCCCTGAATTAATTAGAAGAGGGCTGACTGACGACCATTGGCAAATTAATGTCATCAGTGAGCAGAATTATGGTATAATGATTAACGCCTAATTTTCTGGACAGTAGGAAAATGTTTGAAACTGATGTCAGTTAGACTTGTGAAGAAAAGACATATAGGAAAGCAGGAGGAACATGGCCTCGGAGAGGTTGTGTTTACTTTTTTATACTATATTTACAGTGTGGTGATGCTGATGTGGTGTAATATTGGTTATACTGTTTTTCATTGAAAGTCTAGTGAATTTAAGTTTGCTGCACAGGATATGTTTTGAGGTGTTCCATGTAAAAAGCACTTTCCAAACATGATTAGAAAAAGGAAAATAGGAAGTATATACTGAAGAGCAAACTGACCTTGAAGAGACGCAAAATGTTGGCTACCATGATTGACACGGAGCTGGCAGATGCACCAATTACTCCCACCACTCTCTCGGGCTTAGTGATGATGGGCGGCCCTCCGCTGAGACATTTGACATCAGTTGAGTCTTTCTCAATCAGTGCCTGAACAAATGTCAGTGACTGTTCCAGAGCGTGGGTGTCCCGTGAGCAGGTGTCCAGTATGCGTGCCCCCAGAGTGATATTAGGCAGCAGCTCATTGTCATTATTGATACGATCCAGGGCAAATAACATGGCCTCCAGCCTATGGATTCCTTTCTCCTTCTTCAGCTCTCCACAAGCTTTGCCGTCATTTCCTCTCGCGTGCACCGGAAACAGCCCGCCTAGGGATATGTCCCCATCAATACGTATTGAGTTTAGGTGTGTATGGCCCGGCATTTTCGGTTTGGCAGCCAAGGAGATCAAGACATAACAAGCCAGCAGCAACACCCAGCAGCAGACACCTTTGTGGCAGCCAATCCATGCTCTCTCAAAGCCTCTTTGCAGAGTCATAATGAAAGGCTAAACCCGCATCCAAATACAAATTCAAGTCCTTTGAAAATGAAAGAGGTGTGCACACATATACCCGCACACACATACAAATGTCCTGAAGGTTTAGCCGCAATATTTTTCAGAGCACGGTTGTCTTCAGAAGTCTCTTCTCATGGTTTCTAGCTCTGCAACAAATTCGCTAATACTAATTATGCAGCTGTGCTCTCTTTATCTCTTACCCTTTCTTCTTTCCTCTTTGTGTTTCACTCACTTTTCCTGCACCTTAGAGTTGTGGATACATGCAGTAACTAAACAGTACAGAGTGTTCTGAGGTGGAGTCCACAGAGAGCAGCTCTCATAAGGCAAGAACAAAGGTGGGAAGCTTGCCTCTCTTCTCTGGTTCTCCAGAATCACTCAGGTGCATTTAGCTTTCCTCTTGGTGTGTCAAACAGGCAGAAAGTTACAAGGCCAGCCAGTGGGCTCCACAGTGGGTGCCTGCAAAGAGAGAGAAGAGGTGTCAGAGGCCCTGAAGAAAGGAGCAGGAAAAGCCACTTTTGGAAATAAAAGGAAATGAAAGATGGAATGGAATCTCAGTCATTAAATTTCAATAAAGATGGCTTTATGCAGGGTTTGGCCTTTTATTAGTGTCAGTCAATGTTAAGGTTTTCTCTTTGTAGAATCTCCTAGAAAAGGCACACTTTATGGTTAGTGTGTGTTAGAGAAGCTGCAATGTCACGCATGCTAATTGACATCATATTCAAAGGGGCACATAATGCTAGCTTTGGACAGCCAAAGCTCTAGTCTAGTTTGTCGATTCTTAGATTCAAGCAGAAATAATACCAGAACCCAGCACTATACACAGGAAATCTATTCTGTGTTGCACCCATGCCTCAACTGCTTTCAGAGTACTGCAATGAATTATTTCTATGTGCCTTGAGCATAACTGATTTGCTCCTGGTTGGCAGTGTTCCATAGGCTTTATAACGGCACACTGCTCTCTTCATGTAGATCATCTCCAGAGCGTTATACCAAAGGTTATGAAACACGCTAGCAAATTAAGAGCACATGATTCTGAAAATCAAAAACCACTTTCTTTGACTTGTGAACTTATTCACTCTTTGCACATCTTATCCCTCATAGCCTTTCCAATCCTTTGTATCAGCTGTACTCTATTTATATATGTGTGTATGTTTGTGTCTGTGTGTGTCCTTGTATATTCTTTCAAAGACAACTGGCTTCCTCCACAGCGCCAGACTAATAGAGCAATGGATCTGGACACAGTGGGAGAAGCCTGCAGTTGTCCCTCTCTCTCAATTGACCATCACACACACACACACACATATCTGTCAGACTTTCCTTCATGCTGGTTTTGTATGCTAACATACAGCCCCCTGCTGTGTTTCAGCCTGTAACAGAGGACACAAAGGGCAAAAATTCTCTTAGGATCACAAAGTTGCGCTACAATGCACCAGCTGTCAGACCATCACTTCCGATTGGTTATATCTGAAGTTATTTTAATGCAAATGGAAGTGTAGTGTAGTAATAGCTGTTTTTTATTTTAACATTTTTCTCTAATTTTGCAAAAAAAAACTTGGCTAGCTGTCTCAGAAGTGGAGGGGTCAAGAGATTTGCTGTGTATCGTGAATTATAGACAGCCTTGTTTGTGCTCGTCGCATGTTTGTGTTGCTTTCTTTTACTTTAGACTTCATATCAAATTATAAAGATACAGCGCTAACGCTGAACAGTGGCCTGTCTTGTTCTGCCTCTCCCATCCTGCTGGGAACCAAAAGGAGATATTTATATCATTCTGCACAGATTATCCTTCTAAAACATAGCATTCATAATGGATGAAAGCCTACCAGTCACTGCAAAACATCCCATTCTGGGGGAAAGCCTCGAAGAGAAGGCAGAGGGAAAGGTAGCTACATGGGTTTAAATATGAAAAGAGTTGAAAATAGACAAATGGGTGGAAAAGTAACCTGATGAATAGTTTAAAATGGGGGTAAGGATAATGATGATGGAGTAATGCCTGCTTTTTCACCACTATTAACATGCATTTTTTGCACATTTTTATCACCTTTTTATCAGCCATATCAATATATTAATATCAAGTTTTCTTCCACATTCTTTTATGTCTGTATTTTTGTCTACTATTCACAATTCATACAGTCTGCTTCGGCACACTGTGACAGAACGAGCTGACCATGTTGGACACAGACTTTCAAAATAAAACAGGAAACAGCATGGAACGACATAGACATGATAGCGCAAGCTTGACAACATGAACAAGAAGACAAGAAACATGACAGACTAACACAGAAGAGTGAAACATAGCTAGACTAAACTTAAGGCAACCAAATGATAATCCTATTACTCAACATATTTCAAGGAATAACTTAAGAACTCAAAATATAAACTGGAAACGCTGGGTCAGAGACCCATGATCGTGACAATTTTTAAAAGATTTTAAGCATTGGTGGCCCAAAATTCAACAACTGTATTTATCTTTGTTATATTGTAAAACAAAATTCCATGTACCACCCCGTAAAGTGGGGACAAAAGCTCCAGGCTGGGAACGTCTTATTTTAAATCAGCCCATCCAATTATCATTTTGATTACACACTAAGCAGCCACAATCAAGATAATTACAGTGCACCTCTCCACAAAACAACCAGATAAATGCCTTGAGAGCTGGACAATACTCTGGTAATTGAGTCACATTCTAAGAATAAGCCTTGACATGTGAAGATGAAGTCCTGCCTACCTCTCAAGATCTTTTTAGAAGAGGTGGACAGCAGTACCTTCACTGTCATCACTCTGGAACACGGCATACACAGTGGCAGCTTTACCAGATGTTTAGTCACAAGGCCCAGATGGGCAGAGCAGAAAAATATCAGCTGTCTGCTCAGAGTATGAGTTGGGGGTAAAATGCAGAATCCACATAGCGACTGTCTCCCCTCACTGCTATGAGGAGGAGCTGTGGTTTCCTCTGCACTCAACCAGAGTCCCCTGCTGCTGTAAGCATTACCACACTGACAGCTGACAGGGCTAAGGTTTTACTCCAGTAAAAGTTTCACTTAAATGGAATTACACATTTCTATAGACTAATTTGTAGACAGTATTTACTGAAGTGTGTCTCCAATTCAAAAGACAATGAAGCTTTGTGAAATGTGCAATGTACTGTGCAGAAGTCACCCCTCATTTCTTTATATTTTGCTAGGAAAATGGGAAATGGGTGCAGTGTTTTATTGAAATGTGCAAACATACCTGGAAATACAGGGTTTGTTCAATTCTAACAAGTTTGAAAGTTAGTACTTGGTATGATCACCTTTATTCTTCAGCACAGCCTGAAACCTCTTTGGCAGGCTTGTAATTTCTTCAGGAATAGTTCCCTAAGCTTCTTGAAGGACATTCAAAGCTCTTCTTTGAATGTTGGCTGCCTTTTGTTTCAATCTCTGTCAAGATGATCCCACGCTGTTTCAACAATGTTAAGGTTTGGACTCTGGGGAGGCCAGTCCATGACTGACAGTGTTACACTATTTGCTTTTCTATCCAGGTATGCTCTTACTGCACTGACAATGTGTTCAGGAATATTTTCATCCTGACAAATGAAGCTGTTGCCAGTCCGACACTTTCCACTGGTACTGCTTGACTGAAATCTAACTTTTCTGCACTCATAATTCCATCACTTCTGACATGATGCACAACACCACCAAATGAAATGCAGCCCCAAACCATGACAGTCGCCACTGTGTTTTACTCACTGCTGTACTCCTCTATACACACTTACAATGATCTGAAGAAAAAATGTAATTATTTTTAGTAATTTTAGTGCAATTGATGTTTTATATGGCTTACTTCAATTTAATCTGCCTGTTTCACTTCCTTAAGACTGGACTCTTGTTAGCCAGCGTTCCTCTGAGACCATTTCTGATGATAGATGGATCAACTGAAGAGCCAAATGCATCTCTCAGCTCATGTGGCAGGTCATTGCTGGATTTTCTTTTTCCTGATTCTTAAGAACATGACTGTCAGATACTGTTCATCTGTTGTAGATAGTTATTTTTTGGCCTACAACTTCTTTCTTTTCTCCTTCCCGTAGCTAGTTACCTCAAACCTTTTAAGAAGACAGTGCCCACCATGCGAAAATATGCCAAGCTTTTATCCAATAGCTCTTTAGGAATCATCTTGTTAGTGCAAAAATACTGTTTTTGCCATTTCAACAAAAGAAATGGAAATAGATTACAGGCTGCCAGTAAGATCAGGATCACTTTAATAATTAAAAGAAAGTCTGGTTCATAGAATCAAAGAATAATGAAATGAGGGGTAACTCAAGACTATTGCACATTATTATAAATAAAGCAATAATTTCAAAACAATTTAAACCCTAACTTCCAAAGTTTTATTGTTTTTAAATTGGCTTTAGGGTTAGTAAAGGTAATGGAAAGGGTTATCATTTTTTGTTTTCAAGTCGTTTCGTTTTCAAGTCATTACAAAATTATAGATTTTGGCTGGCATCAAATGACACTTAGGACTATTTGATGATGTCACATATTTATTTATTTATTTCGTTTTTAGTGGTTGAATTTTACTGACATTTGTTATGCAGCAAATGTCAGGGAACTGAGTTGCTCTTGATTTAAGTAATGAAGAGCTGCAAAAGGATTAAATACTAAAACGGAGGGACTCGTATACACCGTCTCAGAAATAGTTTGGAAAAGTACAAATGGCCAAACGATCAAAGATTGTCAACAGCAATTCAAAATTTTGAATCAGCCGTTGGCTACTTGCCAGCCACGACAAAGCCAGACTGACAAGCAAACTCCCACTGAGCCAGACTGTTTGAGGAAGTGCAGCCAAATCAGCAAATGCCTTGCTATAAAAAGATCTTTGTTTGTCTAATTTTTAAACCAAGTCTAGCATTAGCCGTAGTTTGAGTTTCACTTCGCACTTTATACAAGAAAAAGACATCACCAGGATTATAACAGCCACACACAGCCGCACCTTCCCACCCCGAAACCACATTCACAGTTAAAATGCAGCTTTCACATCGTGTGAATAACATTTCAGCTATTCATAATAGCTGAAAAACCACTGCCGCTGGTGAACTTGTCACATGTCTTGAGTTTGTGTTGCATGGCCTTTTTATTAAATAATGATCTCCAGTTTTACTATTGTTCAGCTTCTTTGATCCTATAAAGCTCAAAAGAAATGCAGCGAGACACAGGCTCAATTTTGCATTCAGTTGTAACTGCGAAGCCTCACAAAAACATGCAACCTGCTAATAGGTCTGTCAAAGCTGTACTGGGCACTGCCTGACAGTGATATCCTAATCCAACGTGGAACTTCTGTTTTGGCCGTTATGCTTCAGCAGAGGAGATACTTAGGCCCAAAAGACCAATATGATCACAGCCGAGAGTAGCGATAAAGTCCTCAGAATGGAGAACGTCACACTCTCTGCATGTCTGTGGGCTGGTTTGCTCAAAGTGTTTTTTTCGAGCCCTTTGTTTATACCTATTTACATCATCTCAACTGTGTTTTTTACAGTAATGTTTTTCAACTGTGCATATAAATGTGGCTGCTTGAGAAGGATTGTTTTCACATTTTCGCTGGTGACAAATGTTATCACTTGCTCGATTATTTTCAGAGGCAACATTTTTACACTAGAAGTGATTAAAGTCCTTCCTCTTTGAACCACAAATTATAAGGAGCTGGTTGGGATGGATGGAAGACATATAAAGCCCAAAGACTTTGAGAATCATGTCTATAAGTTGGCTCTAGAGTTACATCTGTGATTTTTTTTAGGCACTATTGTTAAGGTTACATCTACTATATTGAACTACACCACAATCTTATTCTACTCCTACCAAAGGGCTGCTAGTACCAAAGCGCAATTATAATTTCAAATAATGTTGGATATTAGACTGGACTATTTGACTCATACCTTTGGTACGAAACAATTTTTGCAACTTCCTAGGTACATATTCGAAAGCTTTCCTCTTTTACAAAACATAATCTGTTCCACCTTATGTTTCCTTCAAAACATGTAGGAATTTAGCTTCTTGCGACGAAGCGTTTGAAAGCTGTTTTTAGGTTTTTAATCGTCTTTTCAACAGGAGTCCATTAGAGGAGAGAATTTCTTTAGCTCTCTCTCTTCCTCACTCTTTTATGACACTAACATTTTCTACATTAGTTTCTGCTGAAAAACTGTACAAAATAAACATGAGCCTAATGATTATTGACGTCAGCCTCTAATACCTATTGTTTTTTGACAATAAAGGCACTGGCAGAAAAACAGCCTCTGCTTTTGCAGAGCAGAGTAAAAACTGATCTTCTAAAAACAAAATCTCATTAGTTATGGTTTTCATGATGAAACTAGTTTATTTACACCTCAATCTATGATAAGAGGCGCGTGTTAGAAAGGACTTGTTAAATAGTCTCATAAAAAAAAAGAAAATTGATTGTATTGTCTTGTGCTGAGTTTACTTCTTTGTGCCATTTTACTCTTGCACAAAAATACTCAGTATCCCCTTGTTAAAAGCTGCTGTACACAGTAAATAAAGTTGTTCTGTTCTTTTCTTTTCAGAACCTAAAAATACGTGTATCGTGTCCATGTGTTTCGATTTTATAAATTGTGACTCTGAGAAGGAGCCGACACTGACTCAAATTGTGGCCATTGGGCATTATGGGTTTTAATACCTTAATTGTCTTTCTTCTCACGCAGTATCCCCGCTTGACTCCCCACCCCCCTAACTCTGCTTCACAGTTTGAAAACCTCTGTGCAAGATGATGGGACAGATAGAGCATAACTAGTTTCCTAGTAAGAGTACAGAATAACCTTTGTGGAAAATGTTACACAAATCTCTACAGGTGCATCATAATTTGAATAAGTGTCACATTAATTCAGAGTGAAATTTTCCCTGGAAGATGAGTCATTGAAGGAAGAAGACAAAAACAAGGGTACAAGAGTGCAGGGCCATAGAAAGTGCTTGAAAGAACTAGAAAGCAGAGGGAAGCAAGCACGAAGCTTCATTACATGCATTGTAACTTTATATAGTAGGCTATCTGCATTCATTCCCTCTTTATAACAGACATCAGACACCCACCTCAAAGCTAATTCCCCTTTGCTCCACTACCTCCTTACCCCTCTCCAGGGTACTGTCCATTAGCTCACTCCAACAGAGCTGGAGATTCACCGATTCACGCTCGCTCATTAACACTTTCTCCATGCAATATGCAGATTGCATTAATAAACAGTCTATGTTGCTGTCCTGGGGTAAAAGGGAAGATGTGGAGATCTGTGGAGAACATCTAACAGGAAAAATGCAGAACGGGACACAACAATTCTTTAAAGAGGTCATAGTTGGATAATAATGAGGTTTAAGATTCACAGGTCTATTTCTTTCCTGTTTCTACTGCACTGATCTGGCAAAATAGCCTCTTTGTTATGAAAATGATCCCAAATGTGATTTATTTATTTATACATTTACACATCAGTGCAGACTGCATGTAGACACTCACACACAAAAAGCTCTGGTCTGGTCTGAAAAAAGTGAGTAATATCCTTCTCTCAGCTAGAACCTCTTTGCTGTCTCTGAAAATCAAGACGATCCCTAAAGAGGATCCCCGAATTAAACTGTTTGTCAGTTGTAGCACTGCAGTAGTTAAATACCCTTTATACTTAAATGGGTTACAAGATGCAATTTCTCGTACATGTCATTTTAAGCCATGTCATGTATGTAAAATCTGAATTATTCATGACCAAATTCTTCAAAGCTCAACACACACACACACATGAGCAATTAATCCTGGCGGGATTGTAGTCGTATAGAAATGATAAGACTTTGTCCTTGTGTTTCAGTTATATCTAATTCAAAACAGATTTTTCTTCAAGAGAAGGAAAGATAAGAAATGTGTGTATAAGAGCCAGCTGAGGCTTTGTGTGTGTCCCATTTTGCTTGAACTAATTTTTCATGACACGCTGCAGTTTACAACATCAACAGACAAAAAGCAGCCTTTGAGCTTTCCTGTTGAGGAGCTAAGCGTGGCATTTTGTAAGTGCTTGAGTCAGAATGTCCTTAATGTGCTAAACGAGACAGACAGAAGGACTGGACAGTATGAAGATTTAACTGCAGCTTAACTCGATTTACTCAAAACAAGGGTGCAGACACTCTCAAATAGCAACTCGCAAAGCAATCTATAAAATCACTGTGCTATAATGCATCCCACTTCAAAAGTGATCTTTAACCAAGTGAGAATGAGCACAAGTGATTGAACTTATAGATAAGGAAAGCTGTGACACTTGTGCTGCAGATCAATGCACTATTCATTCAGGGCGAGATGAATAAGAGACAGAAAAAAAGCTAAATTTGAAATATATTGTTCTCAGTAAGGACTCAGTCTAAGCCTTTTTGGTAGTTAGTACATTAACATTCTTTTTCCTGCCCAAAGTGGAAATTAGATGACAGTGAAAAAGCTAAAAACTAAGCTAACCGGCCAATTTCTTTTTGTCTTGATGACAAAATGAAACATTTCTTGTGTCTGCTACATAGTAATCAAATGAAGGAAGACTCTGGCAGCTGCCATGTTAAGCGCTGTCTGAATCCAATAAATCTCTCCCCAAGAGCAGCACCCTAATAGTCAAGTAATAGCTGGCTAACAGAGCTGAGCACATTTCAGAGTGTGCAGACGAGAGAGTTTTGTCACCAAAAGCAAATGCTCCAAATGTACCTCCTTCTGTGGCAACAATAGGAGGGCAAAGACGTATTTGTGAGGAATCACATATTTCAAATCACACATTGAGCTTCTAAGTATAGCCTGGGTTTATCTGCGCTCCCGGAGACAGAAGCTATGAATACTGCATCCCTCTGCTTGCTGCCACCCTGTCAAAGAGGGTTTCAATGTTGAGGCATGCTCGAATGGTTAAAGTGGAATTTTTATCATGAGAACACCAGTCACTTCTCCTGTGCATTTCTTTACATACAGGCGTGGGATGCAGAGGGGAGCTGACTGTTCCAGGGGGACTCAAAGGCAACATCATAGTTGAAAAAGATAAAGGATAAACAAAAGCATTTTAAGCTCTCCGAAATTTTTACAGCCAAAAGTTATGTATGATCCATCAGGTGAAAGTCACAGTTAAGATGAGGTTTCAGTGTTCAACGGGGGAATCAGGACAGGAGGCTGGTGGCTTACTGCTTTTTTCCTTCAGCTGTTAGAACCTTGTCATTTGTGCCGTATTCTTTAAACCAAGGTTGTCCTTATAATTCCTGGTTTAAAAAGACACAAGCAATCAGCGCTTCACCCATTCAACAAGGAACAGCTCTGCATCCCTGCCATGATTTCACTGTGGAACACCTGGACCCCATTTTCACTGGTGCTGCTGTGGTGGAAATAATCTTGCATCACTTTCTGATATATGATTTATTTGAGGAAATGTAGGATGAGCTCCAAACCTAACTGGCACAATTATGCTTCGTGCCAGATGGGTGTGGTTTCCACACCATTTACGTTTGGCTCTAAAAATGGCACAGGCTGCATGTGACAGGATGGAACATTGGCTTATGTGCTGCAACATATTCCATGTGAAGCAAACAATGGCAGACACTAAAATGTAGTAAATACATTTATTCCACTCCCTGAATATATGCCAACATTTGGAGACTGCATTATAAGACTTAAATACCTCATATTTATGATAGCAACCTAATACTTCATGCAACCTCTTTGCTTTAAGAAGTGCTCTCAGTGCTTTGGCCAAATAACCTGAGATTTTAATGATTTTTCTTGCTCAATGGCATTCAGTGTAATATCTGGCACTTGTAGTCTATGTAGCTCTCTAACTCTGTCACTGCACAGTGTGTGGGATGCTAGCAAGGCCAAATAGACTACACCCTGACTGATTTGAATAAGTGTCAGCAGGTCACAGTAGCACAACCGTAAAAACACATTTTCTCCAGTGTGCAGAACAACGTATTGATGCTCTGGTTTGATTTGTCCTCAGTGGAGGAACCTCGGCTGAACTGTCATGAATTTTAATTTCTGGCTTTGTACTGTGGTTTAAAGTTGTACTGTTTCCTTTTCACAAACAACTGGCTTTTATGGCTGTAATTGATTTTTTTAAGTGTTATAGTTTCATCTGAAATGCTTGCTGTGTTTTGTGACCTATGCAGTTTTGTCCTCGAATATTCTGTTTCCTGTTTGTTTTTGTTTACTTTTATTTTTTATAAAAAAACAAACAAAAAACAAGTAATGTGTTGAAGGTGTAAGTGGGCCATGCCATCATGAAATATGAACTCATTCATAGTAATATGTATTAACCTGCCTATTGGATTTAAATGCTTATAAACTGAGGATGCCAGAAAACCATTCAGGATAATTCCCGCCCACTTTAACACCTGAATACTTCCTTGTTAAACAGCAATTTTCAGTTTTGCATTTACATCATTATTACTATTATAATCATTCTATGAATTATAAAAACATGGGCTTTAGAGGGACTTCTATGCTGTTTTTGTTATGTTTGGAAAGACCCGGGTTAGCTGTTTCCCTCTCATGCTTATCTTTATGATAAAGCTAATAATTTAAATACAAAGATATAGCAGCTATACCAGCTCTGTCTATCACATCTCAGCAGTAAATAACCTCAAAAAAATTGTAAAAAGCTCCCTTAGCTACAGACAGCAACCCAAGCGCTCTTTCACTAACTTGGTTACCATTTGTGCTAAAGACAAAATTGGTTTCAGAAAGATATTTGGTGTATCACAGTAGCACAAAGCATTCACAAAATATCAGCCCCACATACCAATTACCATGAGCGCTTTCTCTACCTTAACTCTGCTACCTTAACTCCTTGACCGTTTCATTTTGGGCTGGAGAGAAAATTCCCTAGAAAAACTCTGGTATGCACGGCCCTGCCTTTTGTATGCCTACTATCCCACACATCCACCTTCAACTTCGAAGAGTCAGTAAGTGCTGGAACAAGAATACAATCCATGCAACACGGCTGTAATGAAAATAAAGAAGTTGTGTTTATATCACTGCGTATTTCTTCTAATATAATTTCCTTTAGTCAGGCTTCTGCAGACGTGATTCTTAGAGAATGCGCACGATTAGTTGCAGCACACTAACTCCACTGTGTGTTGGACAATCTTTGATGTTGGACTTTTGGCACATCAGGCTACATACTTGTTGGCACTCCTGAAGGGTCCCTATCATTAAAAACCATATACCCTCTTAGGTACACTCTCTTCCTCACGCTGTCATTTTTACTTTTTAGTGGCATTATTACTAAAAAAAAAAAGAAGAAAAGAAGAAGAAGAAGCAAAGCCCAGTTTGTTTAATGCTATTTGCCAACACTGAAATCTCTTCTATTTTGCCATTCATCTCTTCTTAGAGGGATCTATCCAGCTTCAAAGGGTATCCCGTCAGCCTTTGGTCTGATGACACGGATTTAATCCCCAGACTAAAGATTTTATAAAAGTGATTTTTTTTTACCCATCTCCTTGTCAGATGTGCATGCTGGGCAGCTGGAGTGTGGCTGAAAGAGCGTGTTATGACACTGCCAAGAGGAGCGGGATTGAGGATAGAATACAGGAACACAAACAGCGAATCAAAGGGTATTAGGTTGTAAGCTTTGCATCATTGGTAATTGGGTTGGCAGAGCAATTTATTAAAATCTGACACTTTTTCCCCTGTTCCAAGCAGTTTTCTGTGATATTTAACAGATGGTGTCTTGCAAACCAGTAACTAGGTATAGCCAAGCTCAGATACAGGCAAATGAATATTTCAGTAGCTTGAAGAAAGTATTTGTGTATCACCCAACAGAGACACAAACAAACTAACAAAGGACTAAGAGAAATTTTAACATTCTGTAATTGCTTAATCTGTGCTGGTATACCTATGACAATTTTCTCTTCCCTTTTTTAAATCTTAAGTGATTTGTTTGAAAGCAGTATTCAATGCTTCTAAAGGGGTATATATATATCTCAGTTTAAGCATTAAACTCTTGTTCTTGTACTATTTAAATTAGATACATTATTTCGAAATCAGTGCATTACATTTTTTTTGCAGTTACTGTAGAGAGATTCCCAATTTTCATGAAACAGGACTGGAGATTTGCCTTGACTTGCCTTAGCTGTGAACTCAAAACCTAAAATTTGACCTTACAGCTGCTTTTAAATTCAAGGAGAACTGAAGTCAGTCATAATGCATACATATATCTCTTAGAGCTGGTCTAACACATGGCTTTGTGACAGTTGCCCCAAGCTTTGCTACAGGGCCTGTCCACTGTGATCCTGCTGCCTTTAGAAGCCTCTGACCTGTTCTCCTACTGGGGCTGTTTGAGGACTGAAAAGTAGTGGCTCTGACTATTTGGGGGTGGGGACCTTCTTACAGTAAGCTAAGAATTAGTAGTGAGGTACAAGGACTGGATGTGTTAAACTCCAAATGAGATGATGATGGCCTGTCCAGCTGTCCATCAATCACACAAGTTCCAAGTGCTGAATACCAGTATTAATTAGTAGGCAGTGTGTGTTTCTTTTTGTTTTGCCATTTTCTGCCTTTTTTATGCTAATAGAGTGGACAAAGATATGAAATATGGTAAAAGAGAAGGGCAATGAAACGCAGCAAATGGTTTATCCAGCAACAAATCGAACATTAAATCCACACTTAGAGTAAACTAAGCCTTGCAGTTTTGCAGTGAGACTGCTGAATATAACACTAAAATGACTTAAGATGTATGACAACAAATATCTTAAGATAACAATTTTGATAAATTTTTACTGAAACAGAGCTTTTACCTGACATGATGAGTACTTTACAAGTATATGTACATTTTTCTTTGTAAAAAAAAACCCAAACTTTGCTGCACACTTTTTAGTGTAATGCTAAGAAGACAAAGAAACACACACACACACATATCATAATCTAATCATGGCAGCACAGGAACACAGAAAGAGGAACAAGCTCTGAGCACAAGATCCATAGAAGCTGGGATCTACCAAACCAGGCAAGACCCGAGATGTAAGCTGTGTAAAGAAGCCTCAGCACATAACAGCAAAGTGCAAGATGCTACCAGGTAGGACATACGTGGAACGCCATAACCAAGTGGTCCGGCATAGTATGCAGGAACATCTGTGCTGAATATGGCCTGGAAGTCCCCAGGTCAAAATGGGAGATGCCCCCTAGGCTGGTCCAGAATGATCGTGCTAAGATCCTGTAGGACTTCCAGATACAGACGGACAAACTGGTCATGGCTAACCAACGGAACATGGTAGTGGTGGACAAGCAGATGAAGATGGCTGTAGTGATAGACAAGCGATACGGAATGACAGCAACATCAGGAAGAAGGAACACGAGAAGTTGTGGAGGGTGAAGTGGTCCCAGAGGTAATCGGAGCGCTAGGTGCAGTGTCTCCCAAGCGAGGTGAGTGGCTCCAGCAGATCCCAGCAACAACATCCGAGATCTCTGTCTAGAAGAGCGCAGTCTTTGGAACAGCAAAGACACTGCGCAGGACCCTCAGGTGGAAGAACAGACCGACCGCAGGGGTGAAGAGGAATTTTTTATATCACTGTATACTAAATAGTAAATATATAATAAATAGTGATATAATTCAAATATAATGTATAATTAATGTATTTAAATGTAAAAATAATAATATGATCAACATAAATCTATGTTTTAAAACATGGCTTGGCAAAAATTGCCCACAGGGCAGGTGTTTGCCATTAATTATTAAATGGTAAATTTGAAATGTAAACATTTGCCCATATTTTAAGATTATAATAGCAAATTAAATGTTCAAGCAACAGTGAATCAAGAAATTATTTAACAGGTGCATAAGCAATGCAAATCACTATTTGTTGTTACTACTGTGCATATTTTAACATCTTACAAATAATTGTGGTTTTAGGCCAGTAGCTAAGTGTGCAGATCTCAGGATTTCACTTTTCTTTAAATTAAAAGTACAAGAAAGTCACTAACAAACATTCCAAGATGTTCTTTATGTGCCTGCTCTAGTTTGTCAGAGTCATTTTCCATAACAAAGCCTGAAATGAGATGACTCACTGTACTCCCCCACTGACTGCAATAGAATAATAAGTATGTCTTCCATGTCAATACACAGTACCACTACAGCACCCTAGGCACGGCCTTGTGCCTCCTCTGTAGCTTTCAGCAGGAAACATATTCTTCCTGTATAGTCTCGACACAGTTAAATCCACATGTCTGAACTTCAAGGTCTTTCTCTCACAAACATCATTTTCCCAAGGATAAAAGAAGCCACCTGAAAATTTGACAGACTTAAATTTTGAAATGCTGTGATTCTTCTTCCCCCCCAACCCCTCTCTCTCTCTATGCAGCATCTGTATTTACAGGCATCCTCTGTGCATCCTGGGGTTTTACAATTGAATACAAGTAATTAATAATTCACCCTTCCCTGTTCTGTCTTTACTCGTCTTTATCCCTCCCTTCAGTCTCTTTCGCTGAACTATCAGTAGATAGTTGGAGAATATGAACCGCTCTTTGTAGCAAAGCTTAGTACAAACCAAGCTCACTTTGTTTTAAGACCGTGCTTTAAGTGAAGCGTGGGACCTCATAATTGTTCTTTTCATGTGTCTTGTTATTTTTTTTAAACAAAGTAGTTGATCACTGATTGCGAACCAGAGTTGGGCAGGAGAGCAACCCCACATCACTGCCATCTCTGCTTGGAGATCAAAGCAAAATATTTTTTGCGATAGATGTTAACAGTCCCCAAAAAATCACCCTGCTGTGCACAAAAGCGCCAAAACACAGTTTCAACAAAAACCTGTGCAGGTTTCCAGGCCTCGTGTGCACCTCTGCAGTGATCTTACATAGCTGATTAAATTTTTTTTGTTCCAGTAACTGTGGTTAAAAATTAATGCAAGTTTTGAGAGCCGGTCTAGTGCTGGCATTCATCATGTTCTGACAGCTTCCACTGAAGATTGAGCATTCACCCTCAACGCCAGAGGAAAACAGGGAGATGCCCAGATGAGAAACGGTCATTAACTTTAGGCTCCTCAACGGAAATAGGTGTCTGATTGCGCAATTGGGATTTTCTCTGAAGAAACCTTTGAGATAGACTGTGATCCATAAAGTAATCATGCAAAAGATTTGTCTGAGTATCTCTGTGGAATATGGGACAGCTGAATACTGGATGTGAAACAGGAGTGACGATTAGCACGGGAGCACTATTTGTCTCCTTGTGATGCACTGATCTTTTGGCTCTTGATGAGGAAACAAAAGCTGATCACTAAACCCATCAGGTGCTGCCTAAGGGCTAATCTCAGGTGGTTTTAAATAGATTCATTACACAGCTGCTTATTGGTCTAATGTTGCAGTCGACTTATTCAGGAGATAAGCTGTTCGAGAGTGGAATGATGACACTTGAAACAAGTACTTTCATTTTTTCACATTGGAAGAGACGAGTATTCAAATTAATGCAGGATTTAAGAAGCACTTTTTCTGACTTTGCTCTCAAACATTTACCAAATCTTGTCCACGTTTTTTCATTAGGTCTTTTTAAAAGCTGTTTTTCTGAGTATCTCACCGAGGAACAATTAAAGTGTTCCTCTAATTAAATATGAAGAAGACAATAACAATTATGTTTTTATCCCTGTTGGATTATGAAGATGATTTGTATTCATAGTAATCACGTACCCTAAGTCGAGACTGAGGAAAGGGTGGCTTGGCTAAAATATCAAATTAAGTAGTGTACTGAGTTATGGATGTATTGCTTTATAAAGTTAAATAAACAAGTAGGTACTCCAGAAACCTAATCACAGTCTTAAAAGCTGAGCACAAATCTAACTTTACTTCACTTTCAGTCTGATGTGCTACACATTTGGACTTGAAGTCTATCAGCACCCACAGCATGTTTTTATAATGAAAAAAAGATCTCAGTATCACATTTTACTGCACATGTACCTCTATTTTCTCAGTTTGCAGGTTAGATGAGTATGTATGCTTTTTTTTTTTTTTTTTTTAGCTATGCTGCAGCACACTCTCACACTTGCACACAGTGACAGCTGGATTCTGCTCGGTACACTCAGAGTTTTATCTATTGGTCACCGGGCGGCCTCACTGGCACCGTAGCTCTTGCTCCTATTACATTTGAAAGTGAAATCTTGAAAGTAAAACAACTTAACACAGAAAATTCCATGTAGCTTTTTCACAGGGTTGCTGTTGTCATCGGGTATTTTGCAGAATGGCAAGATTTCTAACAAATGCAAACCTTATTGCATCTAAATGTAAAGCAGTCATTGCAATCACTTTTGGTTCTATACTAAGGTGCATTCTAGCATGCAGTAGGTATGGAGTTCAGTGGGCACTTGGACACAAACAGAGTGAGATTCAAACCTACAGGCAGCTTTGACTTTCCAGCTCACCTAATCTGCATGTCTTTGCGATGTCAGCATACAAAGGTAGCTTCAAAAACTAAAGCCGATGGCTTCATTTTTGATTAAGCTTATAGTTCCAGCTAAATGAGGTGACGCTGAACCAGACACTGAAGCTCCCAGGGGATATTAATGCATGTCATTAAGTGTTTACTTGTCTCCTGTAGTTGTTGGTTTTCTTTGTCTGTTATTCGTTTTCTCTCTCAATGCTTCTTTTCTATCTTCTCATTCTCCTCAACTTCAACAGGCCGGTCCTCCCTGAGCATGGTTCTGCCAGAGGTGTCTTCCTGTTAATAGGAATTCTACCTTCCCGCCTTGACTCAACCTCTTAAGAACCTCGCTCTTAAAGATCATCAGATTCTCTCTTTAATACCGTTGTCGCTTTGCAGTTGTTCCCTTAAATATAAATGCCTTGACATAATTGCTGTTGTGAACTGGTGCAATAAAACAACACCACAACAAGTCCATAGCTCATGAAAGGTAAATATAGGTTTACCCGACAGGATATTGATCACAGGGTGATGATGCACATCTTTGCCCAGGCAAGCTGTTAGAGCAATATACTTTATTTTTTTCTTGATTTCAGCGGTTAGTTCCTCAAATATGCAGTTGATGTACTGATGATAGTAGATAGATACACCAAAGGCAACAGCAAAACCTAGCCCTCCAGTTGCAGAAGGTAATTAAACACAAAACAGCCAAAGCTCATGGTAAATGTTTTAGAATTAGGAAATATATTCAGTGTATTTGTTGGACCTCTGGGGTATAATGTAAGCTTTTACTCTCAGGTTAGAAATATAACTAGAACTGCATTTTACAATTATAAATTTTGCTCACGTGTAACAATTGTTTTCTGAGGACAACACAGAAAGGCTTATTCATACTTTTAATGTTAGCAGACTTTATAACTGCACCGATGCATCATTAAAAAACTTCAGAGGATCCAAAATACAGCAACACATCTTCCCATGAAAGCTAAATTGAGAGAAGGAAAGATTTTGCTCGGGGTCCTGACTCTCTGTCTGATTGGCTGATATAGTACGCTCATTTTACATCACAAAAATCTGCTAAAATTAGTCTCTTAAAGCTTCCCTGTATAGAACTAAAACATATTGGCAAATGAGCATATGCTCTATTATTGGTCCTCATCTCTGTTATAGGCAAAAGGGATTAGTATCCAGTTCAACAGATCAATTTAAATAACACATCAAAACACATTTTTTAAGGCTTAAGTTATAAACTTTTTTTTTTATTCTTTGATATCACTTATTTTCTTAGTTATATGGCTTTTTATTAATATTATTTGGTAGTTTATATCATTTTTACTTTGTTCTCACACACTTTATTTACCAATGCTGTCTTGTCTTCATTATTATTATTAAGCACGTTGCAATAAAGCCAATACTATTATAATGTAATAATTTGCTTTTGATGAGGAGCAAATCACAACTCGTAGGAGTCTTTTAAATGTAGGCCACAATGTACAGAAAAGCATGTGTGTAATTCAGCAGAGAATTTTAACACACACGAGTTCACATTTTGAATAAATTAGCCCCATTTGTGAATGCTGAAAACCAGTCACAGAGTGTGGAAATGAGTTTGGCTGCACTCTGGCTTTGTCTCTTAATATACGGTACTGTATAAGTTTCATTGCTAATAAAAGTCCTGTCAAGCTCTATGTTTGCCAGGGGGCTGCTTTGCTGTGCCAGTGCATAATTGTACAGGTCTCCCTTGTCAACTCTCCAAAGCTCCCTGGGCTCAACATGAGGCATCACAGCAGGAGAACAAGGGTCACAACCACTCGACATATCATTAATCACACAATCTTGGGGTTTTAGCCTGGGATTATCCATCCCTTGGGGGACTGAGTCAGTTATGGAGTCGCCCATAGGTGCAGTAGCTACAGGGAAATGTCAGTCTAGTGATGCCTGATAGACTCTGCCCTGGTTGAGGCAATCTGCAGAGAGGATGAAAGGGCTGGAACATTGATTTCAGCTGAAGAAGCAGGTGAGAGGAAAGGGGAAGGGAGTGATTCTGAAGGCCTTTAAAATAGCAGCCTAACCCCAGTTGAGGGAAATACACAAAGTATGGCAATTCATGTGTGGGTTCGGGAAAAAAGACCTGCAGTTAAAATGATTTTAGTTCACTTACTTCTACCTCTTTTTTTCTTTCATTAACCTTGCAGTTTGAAGTCAGGGGGAGCAGCTGTAAAGCTGTTTTTAGTGTTGAATAATTTTGGTAGATTTGTAGAAAATGTTTGCTGTTTACAGGATACAGAAAGGATTTGGCTTCTACTGGAATCCTTATTTTCATGTGGGAGTATCAAAATCGAAATCATGCTGTAATAAGGGTTACAAAGCTATACATATTTAAAAAGA
The DNA here is from genome assembly GCF_057381845.1 of Rhamphochromis longiceps. Classification (NCBI taxonomy): domain Eukaryota; kingdom Metazoa; phylum Chordata; class Actinopteri; order Cichliformes; family Cichlidae; genus Rhamphochromis; species Rhamphochromis longiceps. Next base: position 23,566,714 of record NC_140576.1, read on the forward strand.
ATTAACTTTCAGACCCAGAGCTACTTTCATAAACACCTTTCTCTGCTTGCATGCAAGAGACCCCCTGCTTCCTCCTCCCACTTGGTAGTTAAAAGGTAAAAATGGACAGGAATTGTTGAGAGTTTAGAGAAAAAATATAAAACAGAATCATAATCTTCATACTTGACAGCGTTTTAATGCTCCAGGTGGATTCGATAAGTGCCTGGGACAAGAAGAACAAGTGACCGGTTTTCTGACCCCATCCCCTAAAGAGAGGGGGGATCAACTGCCCCCGAGGCTGTTGTCTTAACCTGTGTAATTAATGGTGCATTAACGAGATGGCAGGTCTTTGAGCACATCGTGGCTCTTGCATTGCCCCTGCATTATTAATGCCAGCACAAAGAGCCTGTTTAATGAGCCTGAACTCTCTCAGTGGATGTTGATTAGGCATGCGATTGGTGTAAAGGCTCAGGCTTCTGAATCTATGTACATTTTTAGGGGGAAACAAAAACTCAGCAGTTTAACTCTGCAGTTATAATAGATTATAGATATATAAATATACTCTATATATGCAGCATCTTTAGCTAGGTCACAGGATTTCCAATTAACTTTTGTCTCAGTGTAGCTAATGATTGTGTGGGCTTATAATATGCATTTTCATATGATAGTTAAGCTTGGTGTAATCAAGGCTGACTCAATTAGGTTTGTTTCACAACAGGAACATGTTTTATTTTGTCTGTACATATCATACAACTGGTTTTGGTCACAGTGTTTGAGTTAGTTTGGAGGTTTGGGATTCTTATCTTTTATTAAGTGTTCTCTGTGGTTTCACTGCCCTTCTGGTGAGTTTTTGAATATTGTTAGGCTTTAAATTCCCTTCTTTGATTTCATCATCATTTTTCTAGTATTCTGAGTAATACTCGAGTGTTTTGTATCAAGTCCTAGTTTTGGTCTCTTTTGTTCGTTTCAATCTTTGGGCTCTTTGGTCTTTATTTAGCTTCAGTTTCTATTCCGAGTTTGTTATTTTTATGTGTTTAGTTCCCTTAGTGTTTCACTATCTGCCTGCCCCATCCTCAGTCTCCTCTGTTTTTCCATCCTTTTGCTTTTTATCCTTTTGGTATTCCCCTGTCTCTGTCTTCATGTTCAGAGGACTTTTCTGATTTCTTAAATAATGGATCTTTTTTGAATGTGTCAAAAAATGGTTTTGATTATTTTCACCTGTGTCTCATTCACCTTCTGTTCAGTCAGCCTTCTCTGTATAATTGGTCCCATTATTTCTATTTATCCGGTCTGTTGTAACACCTGTTTTCTATACTGCAAGTTCCCTCTGAGGTGAGCTTTTGTACCCTTTGAATCCATTCCTTTATTAGACTTTTATTATCACTTTTAATGAAAGCTTGTCTTTTGTTTTACTCACATCTTCTATATTTGGGTCCATCTAAGAACTGAACCTTAACAAATATAGCTGGAAAGGCAAATATCTCTTTTTAATGGACTCCTAGAAAGTTGAGAACATCTTCCACACATTTATTTGACACTCAGTAAATATTAGTGATTTGTCGGCGTTAATAGAAAAAAACTGTGCGGTCCTTGTGTAATTTCCAAATCTGTAGCAATCCATTTTCCAATGATTAAAATAAGATCGATTTTTTTTCCTCTGCTGTCACTTAGTCTTTATATGATGATGTATTTGTAGTGATACAGCACGGCTGCATAGCTGGTTTATAATATTTTTCTGATGGTGCCAGACGATTGATTTAACTTGGTTGGCTTTGCTTCTGTAAGGTTAGTAAAACATGATTCCAGCAAGGCCAGATAATGTGTGCCATCTCATTATCTCTGAGGCTCTGACAGGAACGGCGTGGGAGGGAGACCCACAGGCATGGTAATCACTGTCATTGACCAGCAATATCAATTTCACAAGGCAAGATGCAGGTCGCTACTAGCTTTTCACAAGAAAGGCTTAAAGGTATACTTGGTAGTGAACAAATTGCATTCTGCTGCTATTTCTTCTGAAACCCAAAATCCATAGACTTCATGCAAATTACTCCTTCGCTTGAAATGATCAGAATTTCTTTCTGGAGAAGATTAGCATATTTTTTGTCACGCAACATAATTTGGCAGCATCTGTGCAACAATGCAAAAGCTTTGAGTGCAGAACAATGAGCAGTTTCTAGGGGGAACGTTCCAGTACAACTCAACAAATGAATTCATAAAGCAACAATTACTTTGACCGGCTGTTATTATCCTTTCAAACAGCAGCAATGTTTCAACAAAGGTAGCAATTAAGAAACATTCTCCTTAAAGACTAGGGTACATTTCTGAATAGCTCTAATTACCACAGAGAATGAACCTGTTCTATCTGTGGCGCTCCCATCGAAGGTACACACTGTCGTAACTGCTGTGAGGGCTAGAAAGGTTTTCACATCACAGTAATAACTTTAATTTCTGTTAATAATCAGCATAATCAGAGCTCTCTCTAGTTTTCATGTAACAAGGTTAGGGAGGAACAAGACCTCTCCCTGTGTCAAGTAATTCTTTGTTACTGACAATGTAATAATTACAATAGTTTTCTTTGATGAATACAGTCTGAGTTGTGTTAAAAATCTGAATTCAGCAACAAACTCACCCGGTATTGTTCTCTGGGGCTTTATTAATGGCCCACTGATGATGCTGAAAATCTGAACGAGGCGGGCACGGTGGCAAAAGTGACAAAAGAGCTCCAAGCGTCATTGTCCATCTCTTTGAAGTGAGGTTGTTAGCGATTCTCAGCTCTTAATGGGTTCTCTTGTCCTTAAGCATATGGGTCACTTTTCACTGGACACTTGAATCATACTGTCAGACTCAGTGATTACAGCAGATGGATCAACCAATCTGTGCCAGACACAATGAAAAACCAAAATGCTTCCCCAGTCAACTAGCAGACCTCAAATCTGTCAGCGTGTATGTGCCTGTGTATGCATTTGCTTGTGATATGTATCTCTGCCTTTTGGAAAAATCCATACACGCAGTATATGTAGCAGTGGGTACATATGCCTAATATAATGCTGTGCAACAGCAATACACACACAAATAAGGATTGTTTTTTTACCTTTTAATAATAAACAATTCACTCAGACAATGTTAATTTTTGGTGTTTTGTTTCGTTTTTTTACTTCGAACCTAAATTAGAAAATGACTGATAAATAAAGCTCGATGACAGGACAAAGTGTAAACTATCAGTGATAAAAGACACAACCGCATATATACATGATACTAAATTGTAATATTACCACAGATTAAGCAGTATGTTACATCATATTAACATGTTTCAATTTTGAAGCATAAATAGTTTGATTAGAATAAGCGATGGTCCTTGTGCAGCACAATGAGCACAACGAGTACTTTTTAGTTTATCAGCACAGATGTGGTATTTTCAGTAACACTCTAAATGTGCGTGCCAGTGGAAAAACTGCTGTTTTTCAGTGACAGTTTTGCCTTCAGCAGGGAAGTGCAACAATAAAGGCCTGTTGGAGGGATGCATTAACTGGTAATGTTAGTGTTACTTGTCTTGTGTTTATATCTTGCCTCTGGAAACAGAATCCATTAATAGTTAATTTTTATATCTTCCAAAATCTTCCACAGAATAACAACATAATAGACATTCTTATAGTGCCAGATTGCAACTACAGCAAAGAAATTGAAATGTACTAAATTGAGTGTTATCTGAGCACTGATATTCTTAATCATTTATCCAGCTTAGTAGGAGCTGAAGCCTACAACAGGTGACAGAGGGTGAAGTTTCCCAGCTGAGACGACATGATCTCACATCCACATCTACTACCAATATCATCTATTAACATAAAAAGCATGTACCTGGACTGTGGGGTTTAAACTTGCAAAGGGAACATGTAAAAACCGCTAAACAGGGTCAAACCTGAGAATCTTGAGCTGTGAGTGGACAGTGATAACCGCTGCACTGGCATGATATACAGTATATAGTATCAACTGGTAATATCTATAAACTTGAGGTGATGAAGTAAACTTTCCATTTATGTTATGTTTGAGGGTCAAAAATCACAGTGGATAAGTGGGAAAAGTTTCCTGTGTTGAAAATCAGCTGTCATGTTGCATCTCTGGTGAAAGGAGCCCCTGTTTTGAAGACCTCTAATGCAACGTACAATTTTCAGGCAGCCTTTTACACAGTTGTCCAGACAATTTATCTCAGGATGGGAGTGTTTCAGTGACTTGAAGCAGGTGTGTAATTAGAGAACGAAGTGAGCTAGGACAAGGGGAGCCGGGTACACACACTAACCAGCATGCACATGGTAAAAACACTGGAGATAAAGTTATTTGGAAAGATTCTTTTTTTTTTTTGCAAATGGATTTTTATTTTTAATTTCATATCTTTCTTGGGTTCTGTATTGCTATTGAATGAATAAATGTCTTTAGTCATTTTTCTGACTAAAGTATTTTGGATATTTTCAGTGAAAATAATCTTTACTCAAAAATAAAAGATCATTAAATCATACATCAGATCTTAATGAACAAAATATTCAAGCTGAAACCCTTTACTGCCTATTGGTTTTATGCATTCAAAATAACTTATGGGTATTCTCCTGATGAGATGGTTGATGTTGTCCTGGGGGATCTCCCCTAGATTTTGATCAGGGCATCAGTGTGCCACTGGTGAGTCCGTGACACTGTTTGGCAGAATGAGATGCACTGAAACAAAATGTTCCAGAGGTTTTTAATCGGATTCAGGTCCGGGGAACATGAGTGCCAGTAAGTGGCACCAGTGCCTTCATCATCAAGAAGTTGCCTAGACACTTTGGCCATATCAGGCCAAGCATTTTCCTGCACCAGGAAGAATCCAGTGCCCACTGTATCATAAATTTATGCAATAGGTTTGAGGACTTCCAGCACGATACCTTGCAGCGTTCATGTTCCTGTTGGCTTATACGTGGCGCTCTGTGTGACTCTCCAAGGATATGCCTCCCCATTCTATCACTGACTCGCTGCCAAATTGGTTATGCCGAATGATGTTGCAGGCAGCATAAGGTGCACCGCAGCATCTCCAGACTCTCTCATGCCTGTCACATGTACTCAGTGTGAACCTGCTCTCATCTGTGAAGAGAGTGCGGTGCCAGTGACAAAACTCCCAGTTCGAGTGTTCTCTGGCAAATGTCTGGCGATCTGCACAGCACTGGTCTGTGAGCACAGGTCCCACAGAGCGACGTTGGCCTTTGTGCCACCGTCATGAAGTCTGATTCTGATAGTTTGGTCAGAAACACGCACACGAGCAGCCGCTCTGGCAGCGCTTCTCCTGTCGCTCTTCGCACAAAGGAGCAGATAGCAGTTCAGGTGCTGGATTTACACCCTTCTGCAGCTCTCTCCAGGTCTCCTCATGTAAAGGCCAATCTCCTGGCTCCTCTTCAACACTCTTGAGACTGTGCTGGGAGAGACAGCATACCTTCTTACACAAATAGTTGTGCAGTTCTAAAAGAGCTGGACTACTTGTCTGGCCTGAAATGGTGCAGTTGCCCCCTTCTTTTGCTAGGAGCACCCCAAAAATTCCCTTCTGGGGTTGTCTTGTTGCTGTTTCTCCTTTGCGCCTGTAGTCACTTTCATTTGTGCCAAAGCAGATTGAAACTGGTTCAGAATCACTTATGTTTCTTAACTGCACAGATTGATATGCCGTAAGTTTAAATGACTATTGTGATGATCAAGTGCTCTCCTCTGGGTTTATAAATCTGTCAAAGTCATAACATCCTATCATTCAGACATGAGTCACTCTCACTTTAATGTTCCTTATGACTTCATTCAGACATTGCCATAGCATGGACAGCGTGAGCCACAGAACTTTATTCCTTAATATGCCTGCATGCTTTCATATTTTTGCTGTGTTGAAAAAGGGCTTAACGTTGGTGGGTCTAAGCTTTACTGTTATTCAAAAATGTTACTTTACTAATTAGCGTTGGATTAATTGCTTTCACTGTAGTCAGATTATCAAAAAAAAATTTCTCAAGACTATAAAGATTTCACATCAATGTACAAGTGCCCCTGTTACATCAAGGAATAACTGGGTCTATGGGTAAATACAATAATGCGGGATACAAATATAGGTAAAGCAATAAAATGTGACATGTATTCTCCCTATCCACAGAGGAACTGTATCTTCTAGTTTCAAAAATTACACACTTAGCGCTCGCGGGGTTTAAAAATGAGGTTCAAATCATGGATCATACATTTAGCATTAGCCCGCTCTCCACAGAGACTTGAAGCACTCGCTGAAACTTCAGCGTTTCATCAGATTCTATCTATCTTAGCATGTTCTGGGAGAAGCCACGCGCTCATGGGGATACTGCGGAGGACAGACGCGCTCTTAAAATACATCAATAAGTACCAGAAGCCTAGCTTGGCATGCTATAACATGGAGAATGTTATTTACACGGATTCCTGGTTATTAGCATACTGACATTTGACAGTAGTAGTGAGAAGAGCAGAGAGCTAATGTGCTCACAGTAACATTTCCCGGTGGACCTGTCAGATGAATTCTCCTATCCCCTTTAGCTTTTCTCATCTCTGAGAGTGCTGCTAAAGTGAGGGTCAGGTCACTTCTCTCCTTATCTGTCTCAGAGACACGGGATGATTGAAATAGGCAAACACAAAAACGATTCTCTGGGTCTTTGTGTTAGGGAGCTACTGTTTTACTGGACAGCTTTCAAAGGATTTGTGACTTCTGTCGAAGGGACAAAAATGTAGTGTTTTGTGCACAAAAACTGTCTCTATAGCAACAAAAAAAACACGATTTGATTAGGTAATTCTCAACAACTCATCTGCTATTTTTTGAGTTTTGCCAAGGAATCAGCAAGACTAGAAGCTTTTGACCCAGAAAATGAAATATCCACATCCCTGTAAGAGCACTGTCACTATCTTTGTGTGACCTCACAGTTCTCAACAGAGGTGACAAATCGTGTGCTCTGGAAGGCCAAGAGGGTGCTGACTTTACTTCCACCGCCACTGCACCATGGCTAGTATTCACACAGCATTGTGTGAGTAGTGAAATCCAGAGAAAAATCATCTTAAATGGAGATCAGCTCCTACTGAATATGAAAGTCCTATTGAGATAACAGTGCAGGCCTTAAGACTTCTTACAATGCAAGCAACTTTCAGGAGTCGTTAAGAGGACTTTTTTTAATCTGTAGATCTTTGTAAAGATAGGAGAAACTGGCTGACCACAGAAAACTGCATCAAACCCTGAGAAGCAAGTTTGAACTTCATCTCATTAGAGATGAGTTTGGATTTCTCACTCAATAAATCAATATCGTTACACCATTAACACTGTTCTAAAGCTTCAATTAATTTCATTACTAGACAATTTATCCATCTTGCAAGTGAATGAAGCTCCATTAATGGGTATAACAGACTTCTCAAGTGTTGCAAAAATCATTGATCGGATATACGTCTGCATCATTAGATGATGAACATATTTATAGTAGCTTGCCATTTACAGGCAATAAAACATTTAATACGGGTAAACTTTTGACCTTCTTTCTTACCTTCTTACATAAGAACTATAATTATATATCTATCAGAACCACAGAGACCATATCATACTGTGTGCGCTGCAGGTTTGAGATACTTGCAAAAGGGTCTTATGTGCAGTTTCTTTTTGTGAAGAAAATAATCTGGATTGATCATCTTGACAAACTAATAAAGTGACTACACAGCTTCACCTTTGTCTAACTGAATCAGCTTTTTGCAATGGAGCACACTCAATGGCAACTGAGCCTATGAAACATATATACTTCCTCGTTAAACACTTATCAGAATCCGTTAAGTTTGTTGTAAATAACAGGCTGTTGAGCTCTTCACCCAATGTCCAGAGCTCATAAAGGCTACCATTAGTACTGGAATGAACAGATTTGTACTAGCAACAAACTAGAGATACTATTCAACTAAAGAGTGTAGGTTTGTATTTTAAGCATTTAATATAATGTTTATTGTGTCTGAATAGAGAGGTTTTTGTTCATATTTTGTATAAAAAAATATTCATTATGCTTGCACTTTCCCTTGACCGTGTCACAGATCGCTTTTTTCATACAGCATCAGCCTTGGATGAGTAACTAAAGCAGTTTTCATTGACAAAGTAACTTGCTTACAACTACTGTTAAACAGAAACATAAAGATGTATTTGTGGACTACAAGTAAAGGCAATTTTTTATTTGGATGCATTTACAATTTTTGAATGTAAGGTTGCAATCCAGTGTAAATGGGGTCTTATATGAAAATTGGGTATATTTTTAAGTTAGTTATTCTTTTTGAATGCATGAATTTCCCAAGGTAAGCTGATTAAGGCTTGTTTGCTATTATGCAACTACACTGACGACGCTAACGGCGTCAATGCGTTAGCATGGTTAGGTCTTTGACGCAGTAGTGCGTCCAGCCCCACGGATGGGGTGATCCACGTTAATTCGCTAACAGAGATTTGAAGTGTTAATGTGGTTATGGCTGGTTAACGCTGACAGCACTAATATATATATATATATATATATATATATATATATATATATATAAACTAACTAAAATAAAAGTATAAAAGTTAATGTCCTAAATAATCTCTTAGCAGTGACTATTGGTAGAGTTTTTTATGCCAAGGTCTCTATGAAATTATTCCAATTGTTTGTGAATTCCCTTCCAAATGACTCATTCGTTGCTCCCTCCTCTCTCTTCATCCACTCATCCTTTCAGTACAATCACCAGGTATAATCTGAAAACTCCCTGCCCTTCATGGTACATTATGTGATATGTCTTGGACTCTGTAGTCTAGTTTTTTAGTCTGTTGTTGTTGTTTTTTTAGCTGCAGCAGTGTTCGCGTGGAAAGAAGAAGTGGAAAGAAGTTCTCCTGGGAAATGCTTTAGGAAGTCTGAGGCATTGTTACTTTGCATTTCCACATCACGCTATGCATTCTCATAGCATGCTATGATGTCTCAAAGTGTGTGCTGCGGAGGAGCTCTGTTAGTTTAATATTTGATATTTCCTATGGGGTCCACTGTGTGATAATCAAAGATGGAGACAACCTTGAAATGCCTCCCTCAATTTACACATGGAGCGTATCAGTGAGAGAAAGTAGGCTGAAACTGTGGAGGCAGAAAGAGATTATAGTAAAGACCGCCTGTATTAAAACTGAGAAAAAGGAGAGGCAGAAACTAGGGAAGAGAGTGAGTTGTGTCTAAAGAGTGGGGGGAGGATTCACAACCTCAGACCCCATACTGACAGCTAATTAAAGCTGTTAGGCCCATGATTATCACTTTTTGATTTTCACTATAAGGCTTTCAGCAAAATGTAGTCTTTTTCAATCCGGTTGGTCACGCTGATCATCCTTACTGAAACAAAAACACACTGCCTTTGACACATAAACTTAAGGACCCATGTAGAAGTTCTTCTGCCTTCTGCATGAGTGTTAGTTTGCGCATATTGATGGAATTTGAGCTATGACTTATTCATCCTGGTTCATCTCCTAAAAAACACACAGTAATAGAGTTCTATGACCCGCTAGTGTTTGCTGAAAAGTGCAAATTTCCAAATTAGCTGAAATTTGGCAGGGCTATTTATATAGGATGAGGGCTTTCAAAGCTATGAAAATAATTCAGTTAAATCGACAAAAGTATGTCTGAATGAAACTGGTTTTCCCATTGAAAAAGGTCTACTGATGATTGTTTGAATGAGGGGCACGGTGGCGCAGTGATTTGGACTGTCTCACAGCAATACATGAGTTAAAATCACTCGTCTTTTCTGTGAGGTGTCTGCATGTTCTCCCCCTTCTTCTGAAGTAGATAAAGTAATAAAGTAGGCCTTATTCAGACATGGAAAAATGCACATTACACATCTCTTAGTAAGGCTTGTTGATATGTAATCAAAGTTTTTTTATAAATATATAACATAATTTAAACATAACACCAGCCATTTCAAATAGTTCTCTGGGAGGATATTCATAATGTTGAACTGAGTTTTTGAGATGGAAATTGACAAAAACAGCTCAAACTCTGTTCCCTGTCTGCCCCCTTGCAGAGGCAGTACGTTGGTGTGAACTAGTGGGAGTGATTGTAACTAAAAGTAAAGGAATTATTGTGCCGCAGTCCTGAAGTTTTGAGAGAAGGTGATTCCGACGGTATTCAATCATCCAACAAGCAATTCTAAAGAAGTATACTAACTGCTTATAGGAGTTCCCGAGTATATATTAAAGGAACGACGTGCTCACACGGTGTTTGACATCTGGCAGGCAATTGTACAGAACAGCGGGGAGTAAAGAGTAGGATATTCTTACAAGTCCTCACACAGGTTGTATAACTGATGGATTTACAAGTTGAAAAATTACCATTGTGGGAATAAGGCACACACACCCACCTCTTATAGCAGCTTTTATATGTTTTTGCATCAGTTACCTCACTTCCTATAGAACACTGCTGCCTGTGTTTACAGTGCCCTAAGGACTGACAAGTGATGGATTCCAATTTGTTTTTTTACATATTCACTTTTTAATGCAGTTCACACGAATAAAAATGTAAATATGCAGTACTATGCCAAAGTCTTGAACCTTTTTATTTTATTTTATATCTATATATTAAGCCAAAATTTCTATTTATTTTAAAGTGGTCTCGAGCACTTTTTCAGACTATCTGAAGTTTTTTCTTTGGCTCCTTTTTCACTCATTTGCAGTCCAGTCCTTGTACTTTACCATTTCCATATGAAGCTTTTGTGTTTGTATTCAAGCATTTTTTTGTATCATTCAAGCAAGTTGTTCCAAAATCCAAAAATACCAAATATACAGTGGGGCAAAAAAGTATTTAGTCAGCCACCGATTGTGCAAGTTCCCCCACTTAAAATGATGACAGAGGTCAGTAATTTGCACCAGAGGTACACTTCAACTGTGAGAGACAGAATGTGAAAAAAAAATCCATGAATTCACATGGTAGGATTTGTAAGGAATTTATTCGTAAATCTGGGTGGAAAATAAGTATTTGGTCACCTCAAACAAGGAAAATCTCTGGCTCTCACAGGCCTGTAACGTCTTCTGTAAGAAGCTTTTCTGTCCCCCACTCGTTACCTGTATGAATGGCACCTGTTTGAACTCATCATCTGTATAAAATACACCTGTCCACAGCCTCAAACAGTCAGACTCCAAACTCCGCCATGGCCAAGACCAAAGAGCTTTCGAAGGACACCAGGAAAAGTATTGTAGACCTGCACCAGACTGGGAAGAGTGAATCTACAATAGGCAAGCAGCTTGGTGTGAAAAAATCAACTGTGGGAGCAATCATCAGAAAATGGAAGACATACAAGACCACTGATAATCTCCCTCGATCTGGGGCTCCACGCAAGATCTCATCCCGTGGGGTCAAAATGATCATGAGAACGGTGAGCAAAGATCCCAGAACCACACGGGGGGACCTGGTGAATGACCTGCAGAGAGCTGGGACCAAAGTAACAAAGGTCACCATCAGTAACACACTACAACAGCAGGGAATCAAATCCCGCAGTGCCAGACGTGTTCCGCTGCTGAAGCCAGTGCATGTCCAGGCCCGTCTGAAGTTTGCCACAGAGCACATGGATGATACAGCAGAGGATTGGGAGAATGTCATGTGGTCAGATGAAACCAAAGTAGAACTTTTTGGTATAAACTCAACTCGTCGTGTTTGGAGGACGAAGAATACTGAGTTGCATCCCAAGAACACCATACCTACTGTGAAGCATGGGGGTGGAAACATCATGCTATGGGGCTGTTTTTCTGCCAAGGGGACAGGACGACTGATCCGTGTTAAGGACAGAATGAATGGGGCCATGTATCGTGAGATTTTGAGCCAAAACCTCCTTCCATCAGTGAGAACTTTGAAGATGAAACGAGGCTGGGTCTTCCAACATGACAATGATCCAAAACACACCGCCCGGGCAACAAAGGAGTGGCTCTGTAAGAAGCATTTGAAAGTCCTGGAGTGGCCTAGCCAGTCTCCAGACCTCAACCCCATAGAAAATCTGTGGCGGGAGTTGAAAGTCCGTGTTGCTCGGCGACAGCCCCAAAACATCACTGCTCTCGAGAAGATCTGCATGGAGGAATGGGCCAAAATACCAGCTACTGTGTGTGCAAACCTGGTAAAGACCTATAGTAAACGTTTGACCTCTGTTATTGCCAACAAAGGTTATGTTACAAAGTATTGAGTTGTATTTTTGTTATTGACCAAATACTTATTTTCCACCCTGATTTACGAATAAATTCTTTACAAATCCTACCATGTGGATTCATGGATTTTTTTTTTCACATTCTGTCTCTCACAGTTGAAGTGTACCTCTGGTGCAAATTACTGACCTCTGTCATCATTTTAGGTGGGGGAACTTGCACAATCGGTGGCTGACTAAATACTTTTTTGCCCCACTGTAACAGGTTGACGGTCATAAATATATATTTTTTGTTTTATTATAGTAGCCACTTATAGGATTTTAAGTTCAGTTTTGTGTGTTCAGTTTAGTATTTATAAATGATAATGATCATTAATGATTATTCGTGATCATAAGGTGTTACCGAGACATTTGTTAACCTAGTCATGCAAACAACGCATGACCTTAATTTATCTACATTTTGCTCCAGTCTCTTTTATGTTAATCAGATTTGTTTGCCAGTACATTTATGCAATTAGTGCATGTCTAATAAGCGGCTCTGCCTTATTATGCTGCTGTGTCTATGCTATGATTTTTCTTAATTAATTATTTATTTTGTAGAGTTTAAAATTTGCATCACCGCTCTCCAACTAAAATATATCGATTACCTGGTAAGGAACTGAACTGACATTTTACTTCAGTCCTCTGAATGCCAAGTTCTGCAGAAGTGTGTGTGCCATGTGTAGTGAGATGTTTGACCTTCCTTAGAGAAAGAAAGCTTCCAGCTGTTTGCAGAATGAAGTAGGTGGGTCTCTGCTTTACACTCTGCACTCAAGAACATCTCATAAAGGTTTCATGCGGTTGTAGAGTTCACAAGAGCCGTTTCACTTCATCTTGGTGTTTGTGAAGGTACTGCAGAATTTGCTTTGTAGTGTGAATGGTGACATTTTCTTAGGCGACATGAACATTATGAGCAAAGAATGTGTCTAGGACTACTTCTGCTTGCTGTTGTAAAAATGCCTAATCATCTTTGGCTTGTACTATGTCACTAAGCTAAACAGCCAGTCTGACTAAACGGCTGCCCATCATAGATCCAGCGCTGTTTTTAACTTTCTGCATATTATGGTTTCAAATCATTTTTCTTCTTGTAACTCTAAACCCTGTGCAGTAGCTTTTTGTTCCTACTGTTAAATGATCCAGATGTTTCGTTTCATACACGCATTCACATTCAGTGATTGCAAAGCAGTTTTTAAATCGCTGCCATTTGGTTGGAACCAACTTTGAGTAACTCGTGTTTATAGTATGTTGCAATTTCTGTTCAGTTTTTGTTCATAGTGTAACAAACAGGTGCTGTTTAAATTCTGTGTTGTTTGGCGGACAGGTTATGGGCTGTCCTGCCATTTCTGCAATTTTTTAAACTAAATGTTATGACTCCTTTTAAGTTATTAAGTTTATTCATGTTTAACCCTTCATTTTCCTGATCAGCTGATGCAACCATGCCACAGTGTTAGTTTTATTTAGATCTGTAGATGTAGAGCTGCCCTTTAGACACACTTTATTAGAGTCAAAGTAGCTTGCAAAGAAAAGCGTCTGGACTTCTTTAAATTGCTTGAAGACGTTTCACCTCTCATCCGAGAAGCTTCTTCAGTTCTAAGGTCAAATGGTGGGGAGTCCCAGATTTAAACCTAGTGGGAGTATCCCCCCACAGAGGGACAAAAGGACCCCCTGATGATCCTCTAATCGCCTGAGCCAAGGTGTGAAACTGGGTGTGGGTCCCAATCAGCCAGGGTTTCGGGTGAGCTCATTGTGAAACCTGGCCCCACTTTATCATGCAAATTCCTGAGATCAGATGGCCCAGGATGTGAGTGGGCGTTAAGGCGTCTGGGGAGGGATCTCAAAACTGGATTATAGATGGCAGACAGTTGGTGTCGTAAACCACCGCCTCTGTTCAGTGACTGAGAGCCTTCACAGACACAATTTATTAGAGTTAAATCAATTGTTTCAGTGTGGATGGAGTGATATTTTGGAAATTTATCTGTTGCTGCCCATATAGTTCATCCTAACGCATGGTTCCAGTGAACAGGATGCCTCTTAAACCTGAATTAAAGTCAGATTATGTCAATACAGTAATTACTCCAAACTTGCAGGGTGTCATCTCCCAAGCCTTCATATTATTGCTGCACAATCACTGTCTTTATCAATATCTGTTAATTAAGAGATGAATCAAAAGTGTTGGTGGAAATGAGCAGTCAACTCAACAGGAAAACATACTTTGATCAAAATATATTCCACCTGCACAGTTGTGCGTTGGTTAGCACTGTGGTCTCACAGCAAGAAGGTGCTGAATTCAGATTTAAAGGCTGACTGGGACCCTTCTGTGGGGAGTTTGCATGTTCTCCCCCCGTCTATGCGGATTCTCCCTGGGTGCTTTAGCCTCCTTTACTCAAATATCCTCCACAGTCATCAGATCTGAATCCAATAGAGTGCCTTTGGGATGTGGTGAAGCAGGAGACTCACTACATGGATGTACAGGCAACAAATCTGCAGGCACCGTGTGATGGTGTTGTGTCAATATGGACTAAAATCTCTGAGGAATGTTTTCAGCACCAGAAACTGAAACAGCTGTTTCAACCACTCACCTTAAGATGGAAACACTTTCTTTTTTTACTTTCACTAATGATTTTCACTGGATCTGCACTTTCACTGTGCAGTTGTATCACCAGATATGAGATATCCCAGGAACATAAATACTTGTGATCTATGGCACAGCTGAAGTGCATTTGCTGCAGACACCAGAGCTCTTCAAACAAACAAGTAACGACTAAAAATGTTGAAAAGTTGCCTGCCGCCACTTTAATTGGACTCATCTGTAAGTCAGGGTAGAGGATTTATTTAGTTTAAAAGTCAAAACATTTCTCATCTGACGTTATTTCACCCTCCCTATTCTGCTGGCGACCAGATGCAGCATAATTAAATGTTAATCTCTCAAACACTTCTAATGCAATATGCTTTAATATAAGCCCTTTAGTTAGGAGAAACGATAGTGCTTTCACACAGTAAATATCCCTTGCTGAAACTTCTTATTGTATTAAAATGGAAATGCCTTTGAAAAGACAAAAATCCTTAAATCTAACATCAAATAAAAATAACATTTTGGAACAATAAGCGACTATATGCTGTGAATGGGGCTAACAAATGTAGGAGTGACAAATACAGTGTTTTCAAACTTTTTACTTGCTTGTTTCACAGTTCCACAGTGAATAAATGAATGTATCTGCCGACTATAAATGGAGCAAACAGATTATGGCAGAGTAGAGAGAGAGCAAGGCAGGCAATGTCTTTCGACTTTTAACCAGCGTAGCAAATAGCTCTGTCTCCGTGGCACCTCTGAAAAGCTAGACTCAATCCATTAAACTGGCAGTTTGGTGAACTCTGCACAGCCCTTCAGAGCTTCAAAGCAAAAGATATATCCTGATGCTCCCTCATGGCTCAGATCCCATGCCTGAAGTGAAGAGCTGGTGCTTATCCTTAAAGACTTCGAGTAAGTTGAAGACGCTGGATCCTCCAAATACAAATAATACGAGACTCACACTGTGCGCATTCAGGAAATCACTCCACTAATTTAATTAGAGTGTAAAACAATAAAGAGCACAAAGAATCAGTCCACAGAGAAGCTCTGTTATTACATGATAACGGCACAATCCGTCCCTTGGATAGGCATAATCGCTTCATTAGTGTCAGATCTCTCAGTGTTAATTTGCAACTCTGGCTGTTATGAAGACTGTGTGAGGGAGAGGAAGCAGCATTTTTTTTAAAAATTAAAAAAAAAAAAAAAATCGACATCTGCCTACAAGTGAACATGACATTATACCCTCAAGAGTGGTTCTGGTTGAGGGTTTAGCTGTCTTGCCATTTTTACTCACTGTAGGTGGCTGGGTAGAGAGAGGTGACAGACTACCATGGACTCAGGGTGCACTCTCACTGCTCCCGGCCAGCCATTCAAGATGACAAGTGTCACTGCGCCATACTGATCTCTTTTCCCCAAAAACAACAGCCTTGACCGCCTACAGGGAATATTGTCCAATTTGGTTATTTTATCAAGTTCTTTATTGTAAAGATGAGTAAAGACACAGAAGAGACTATCACACCTTCTTATCCCTTAAGTACCTCTTTGACCTGTGTTGCAGTATCCACAGTATTTCTGATTTCGCGCCATTACCCCGATTCATAGCGGAAGCCGGTTTTTTACTTCCGCTTGCGCTGTTGTTGACAGTTGCGGGGTTACACCTTCACTGTTGATAAAGATTTCTCTCACTGCAGTTTGTTTTACCTGGAGTAAATGGCAACACATCGAAGGTGGATACACAGTAAAGATGTTTTAAAAAGCAGCGAGGACAGTTCAGTTGCAGTGCCTCACCCGTCACTTCTCACGGAGTGGGTAGATGACATGAAACTATGGCCCGATGTTAGCTACATCGACATTATTAATTACCTTGTATTTTCCGAAGGCGTTGATGGCGAGGAATTACGTAATTACAAGAGCACCGAGGCGTATAATTACCTGCACAGCAACAAAATTGATAAAGTACTGCTCAACAAACAAGGCGACTTTATTTTTCTTAAAGCAGCTGTAGAGCCGAGCCAGAGTATTAATCAAGCGAAACACTTAGCATGGGCAATGCTAAGAGAAAGTGGAGTAGTGGAGACAGTCGGCTGTTCCTGTATCGCCGGATTAGGGAGATCATGTAGCCATGCGGCTGCTATTCTGTGGAAGGTATATCACTTATCTGGATATCACAATGTTTAAATCACTGAAACAGAAACACTGGACTGGTCAAAGGCTGTGATTAAGGAGTCACGCTACTGCCATCTAGCCAAGTATTACGTGGAGCACTGTTTACATGTGAAAGCCACTCGTTAACTTTGTGTGGGCTGTATGCTGTACAATCACATGAAGATAAAATATAAAAAAAATAAAAGACTGAACATTAAGGTCAAATTTACAAGACAAGAAAAACTATAGTTATAAGAAGTGACACAGAGTAGTATAATACATGTTTGTTTATATATATGTATATTAGTACACACACACTACTTTGAAAAAAATTAGACTGTGGATGTATATTTCTGCATCAAAAAGTAACTGACTATTAATATGAAATGGATAATATGGGTGACTTTGCCAGTGTTTATATCTGTTTTGGATATGATTCAGGTGTATTGACCCAGGGTCATATCTATAACATGCAGGACACCAACCGTGTACTGCTTTTGTTAGTGTAAACTTCCTCGTTATGTTAAATCTTGAGTATTGACAGTGAGAAAAAACTATTAATGTTTGTTACAGGTGCAGAATGCTGCGATCAGTGGAAAGACAGGGCTTGCGTGTACAGACGAGCAGCGCAGGTGGAATGCAGGGACAGCAAAGAACCTTGAACCTAAACGTCTAAGCCAGATAAACTTCAGACATCACAGGGCAGAGCAGCAGTACGATGTGAACTCCCGGACTGCAGTGACACAATCTCTCCCTAACACACCATATCACCTTACACATCAAGACTTTATTGACAGTGTTAGCAAAGCACCAGTGAAGCCACTTTTCCTCCTCAAGAACACATTAATTGGAAAGTGTTACAATGCCTCGCCATCTGCAGGTCCTCACCGCAACAGTAAAGTTGATGAGCAATTTTTTCAGCCACACCAAGCACACAGTTACAAACTAAGCTGTAATCCATGCAGGGCATTCTACCAGGCATACATTCAAGTTTCTGAAGAGCAAGCAGAACAATTACAAGAAGAAACAAAAGAGCAAAGTGCATCTGATTTGTGGCACAACTGCAGGAAAATCAGACTTACAGCAAGCTCTGCTAAAAAAGTTCCAGTACGTGCCACCACAAAAAATGACAAATTTTTATCTGAGCACATGTACCCTTCCTTTCGTGGGAATTATGAAACAAACTATGGTAAAGAAAATGAAGTTAAAGCTTGTCATCAGCTGAAAGAACAGGGTATGAACATCCTTCACATGGGTAGTGTTATCAGCATCCAGGAGCCATGGCTCTCTGCGAGTCCTGACGGGGTCATTGACTCAGATGTGCTTCTAGAAATAAAATGTCCTGTGCAGACTTATCCTTCACTCACGGAGCAGCTTACCCAGAAATGCAGCGATATCAAACTGGTAGATGGAGAACTGCAGCTGCAGAAAACTGGCAGCAGAGGCTATTACATGCAAGTGCAACTTACAATGTTTTGCACAGGGCTCAAGACTGCCACACTTGTGATCTGGACACCTACTGAGCATGTTTCATTTACAGTGCAATATGATGAAGCATTTGTAAAGGAACAAGTAAAACGCTTGAGAGGGTTTTACTTCTCATATTTCTTACCTCGACTTGTAGAGGAGTATGCAGCAGGACGGTTTCAGTTAAATGAGAGATACTTGAAGATAATGGGCAAGCTTTAATACATGTTACAACTATAAATGGGACAGTCAGACACCAACATGTCTGCAGAGTTTGGTCTCTGTCTTGTGAATGAAAGGAGACATTCAATATGAAATCTGTTAAATATTTCAATACAACTAAAATGTACGTAGTTGTAACATATGGTGGGAAATGAATGACAAACTGACAACATTAAATGTTGTGAATAGTTCTGTATTTCTGTAATCTTCCAACACAAAAAAATGTCAAGAATGCACAACTAATTATTGTAGATTTGAGAAAACATTTTTTTTTCATTTAAGAAATTTATCACATTGTGGTTGAATAAAAAAGTAATAATTGTTCAATTGATTGATTGCAATTGTTTTATATATACACATACATACATACATACATACATACGCACACACACACTGTATCACATAACCTTTCATCTAGAACACAAGATAAAAAAGTGAGACCTGGAATTATTTACTCTCTACATATATGTACATCAAATTTTAAAATAATTACATTACACTACGCAACTTTATGTCCTGAGTAACCATCTTAATATCCCCGAGTCCACAATTGTTCATAACATACACAATTATTGTGTATCACGAATGAGATCCTCTCTTAAGTTCACTAGAGCAGCACATATTCTCAGTATCTTGTCTACTTTAGGAGCCATGCTTATAGGAACAATTTGTGAAAGTATTTTGTAGACTTTCAAGCGTCTGATTGCTCTTTCAACATGGATTCTTACATTTGCAATCCGACGTGTGTATGTTACCTGTTCCTCAGTTAGCGGTCTACGTTTTTTTGTGAAAGCGGGTATTACTAATCTAACTTTTCTCTCAAAGAGTAAGTCTTTAATTGTAAAACCTCTATCTGCCATGACTTCATCACCAGGTTTTAGGTATGTTAATATTCCAGAGTCCATTGTGATAAATTTGTCACTACATCGGCCGCCATATGCCGCAGACACAAACATGATTAGTCCACATGGTGCAACAGCAACCAAATATTTGACTGTGTTGTGTGAATAATAATGGCTGTATGATTCCCCTCTTGAGCCCAGATTTCTGGGTTTCTGTAAAAGGGTCTCACTGCAGTCTATAATGCATGTACTATTTGGAAAGTTCTTCTTGAAGGCTTCAGGCATAGTTGCTTGAATAGTTTCTTTTGGCAGCCATGGAATTAATGGTCGGAGAACTTCCTCCAGCTTGTCTAACCAGTGTGAGATGATCTTGCTGGCCATGCTTTGTGATATATGAAACTGGCGGCTTAGGTCACCTATTACACGGTTACTCTTTAATTTCATAAGTGTCATGAGGACTTGATCTCGGACAGGCATGGTAAATTCATTGTTGTCATATCCTTCCAGTGTCGACACAAGTGTGTTAAATGTTTCTAAGGCTATCCCAGTGTACAGCAAAGCGTCTGCATCATTTTGAAGAATGAAATATGCAACTTCATCACACTGAGTCATCTTATCCTGCACATCTTTTCTGCGAGACCTGTTGCAGTATTGATGGTCTTGTTGCGAAGGATCCTCCCACTGTGTGTGGACTGAGTGCAGATGTGGCTCAGGGGGTTGTGTGGAGATGCTGGCCTGGTCTAATTCCACTGAACGTAACACTGTGGAGTCTGAATAAGACAAAAATATGATCAGATGTACAGTCAAACTGTTAGCATAAGAGAAACTGTAAAGTGTCACTTAGCTTATTATATTTGAGTGAAATTTCTCATTCTACATTTTTTCACACAAATGCAAAATCATAAATGTCAACATAAAATGTTCCTAAGTCCCCTAAAAATTTGTCACAATTTTATTCAATTAATGTGATTAGATTTTATTTTACATTCTAAAAAAAGTCACAACTGTTGGTATTTTTGCAAAGGTTGCCTTTAACTTTTTTACTTGAGTTTTCTCGACTTGAAAAAACATGTTCTTTATAAACACAAACCTAAGACTTTTACAGCCCTTGGAGCTAATCTTTTGGCATTATTATTATTATTATAAACTTTCGTTAAAATTTAGACTTTGCTGCTAATAACCAGCTAGTGCTGATACTAACGCCATTCACCATAGGCTATTATTTAGTAAAAGTAAAGAATTGCGTGTTTAAAATGCGAAACGGTGGCAAACCACATTTACACTTTCACTTACCGGGTACAGATTCTGTGTTTTTGTTCGTATTACTGGAAGCTGTCACACTCAAAGTGGTCCGAGTGAGCCTTCTTCTTTTCTTCGGTGGGGGTCGGTCATAGCCCAGATAAAGCTCCGGGTCGGGGTGTAGCTCTGTGGGCTTTTTATCGATAAAATGAAAGGAGCAAACATAAACTCTCTTTGGAGGGTGTTTGAGTCTTAAAGCTGCCAGCCACGCCAGTTTCCGATCCTCCTTCCGCGGCATAGAGTGCAGTGCGTAGGGCGGTGGGCACGGACAGCCCTTTCTAAGTTGTTGATGCTCAAGGCAAAATGTTTCTAATGCGTTTTTCAGTTTTCTTGAATTATTGTGGCAGCCGACGACAGCACACGTTGAACCCGAGCTCATCTTCGAACAGGTAAAGCCACTTATTACCGCACAAAGTAACTGATTTTGTTGTTAGCAACGACTGAACGCTGGGTCTCGCTTTGAGTAACCGGAAGTATAAAACCGGACAACGGAAGTAGTGGTCTGTCATGGCAGCCTACGTACGCTCTTACAGAAACCTGTGGATACTCTGGCTTTTTGTACAAAAGAGCTGCATCTGCAGCATCTCTTGCTTTTGTCAGACCGTTGTTTGCGATCCTGGTCATTAAATCTTGTGTAAGTGATTTTCATTCTAAGCCTTTTCCTTGTAACCCCAGGTTTTCTTTCTTGGCACTTACTCAGAGGAAGAGAGGAGGGTCTCTTGTGTTGGCCAAACCTCTGGTGACAAGCCTCATTACATAACCACTGGCAAAAAGTAAAATATGCAGCAATAGGAGAGAGGCAAATATGCTGCAGTGAAAATGGCCTTTGATATGTCAGACATGTGATATAATGTTTCTGTGATTTTGTGTATCATTGGATTCATATTAGATTTTGTAGTTGTGACATTATTTTTTTGATTAATGCTTTGATGTTGTTGTTTTCCTTTTTGTCTTGATCCTTTTTAAAGTCAGTTGAAATGTGTCTTTTAACTACATTCTCATCTATATCACATTGTTTATGGCTATTGAAGGTACAGACAGTTAGTTATACTAATGGCCTAAATAACTAAATGCCCACTTTAGCCTAATATTCTTCCTTTTGTTCAGTTTTCTCTGCACCATAGGCAGCTCAGTGATAGTACTATTGCAGCTAATGTCCTCACTTCAACCCACTGCATCAAGTTCATCCTTTCAGTCCTCCTCTTTTTGTTACGGTTGGAAGGAGGACTCAAGCGCAGGACTCCGGTACTGATGCTTACAAGAAGAGTTTATTTACAAGTCACCAGGTGTATATACAAGAATGTGCAGGGGGGTGTTATATACAGCTGAGTGGGGGAAGAAGGGGTCTCCAGGGAAGTCCAAGGGAAAGCATACGTTCTTCAGAATATCCACTCACACGATCACAGGTTCACACTCCAACACTGCCACACGGGAAACACACGGGGAAAAATCCAAGAGGTTCTGTAGACAGGGAGACAGGGTTAAGGACGATGCACAGAGGAAAACACTCTTCACTAAACTTGCTGTAGCTTTGACTTTACTAACGCGTGGTAGACAACGATCCAGCGACGAACAGCAGTCACCTCCTGGCTTAAATGCTGCTCCCCTTAATGAGACACCTGGGTCTCATCTCCCGAGGGCGTGGGCCAAGGGCATGAACCCACAGTGAGTTCCGCCCCGGCGAGAGAGAAGAGGAAGAGAAACAGAGAGGGCTGATCAGCGTGCAGCTGATCCGCCTGGCCGTGACAGTACCCCCCCCCTGACGGGAGCCTCCCGGCGACCCCCAGGCTTGTCAGGGTGAGCCGCATGGAACGCCCGCACCACACCCCGATCCAAGAGGGCCGCCCGCGGGATCCAAGAACGCTCCTCCATCCCGTAGCCCTCCCAATCCACGAGATACTGCAGACCGCGCCCCCGGCGCCGGACATCCATGATCCGCGAAACGGTGAAAGCCGGGTGGCCATCAATGACCCGGGCGGGTGGAGGGGGTCCGGAAGGAGGGCACAGAGGACTAGAGAGACACGGCTTCACTTGCGACACGTGGAAGGAGTTATGGATCCTCATATTCCGGGGCAGGCGAAGGCGGACAGAGACAGGGTTAATCACAGAGTCGACCTCAAAGGGACCGATGAAAGTGGGAGACAGTTTCTTGGACTCAGACCTGAGGGGGATGAATCTGGTAGACAGCCAAACCTTTTGTCCAGGTGTGTAGGTGGGAGCAGGGGTCCGGTGGCAATCCGCCAGGCGCTTATTGCGTTCCACCGTGCGGAGAAGGGAGGCCCGAGTCGCTCTCCAGGCGCGCCGACACCTCCGAAGATGCTGTTGGACAGAGGGAACAAAGTGCTCACCCTCGACGGCTGGGAAGAGTGGCGGTTGATAGCCCAAGGACGCCTCGAAAGGGGACACACCGGTGGCAGAGGAGGTAAGGCTGTTATGAGCATACTCAATCCATGACAGTTGCTCGCTCCAAGTTGACTGGTTAGTGGAGACCAGGCACCGGAGAGCAGCTTCGAGCTCCTGGTTGGCACGCTCCGTTTGGCCATTCGTCTGCGGGTGGAAACCAGAGGAGAGACTGACCTGAGCTCCGAGGGCACTGCAGAACTCCTTCCATACACGCGACGTGAACTGCGGTCCTCTGTCTGACACAATGTCCGTGGGGATGCCATGGAGGCGAAACACGTGGTCAGCTAGCAGCCGGGCGGTCTCTAGAGCAGTGGGGAGCTTAGGGAGGGCGACAAAATGAGCAGCTTTGGAGAAGCGGTCCACAATGGTGAGAATCACAGAGTTACCTGACGAGACGGGCAGACCAGTGATGAAGTCAACAGCGATGTGCGACCAAGGGCGGCTCGGAGTCGGCAGAGGGTAAAGGAGGCCAGAGGGTGGTTGATGGACACTCTTGTTTTGAGCGCAGGTCGAGCATGCGGAAATATACTCGCGGACGTCTTTGGCAAGGGAAGGCCACCAGGCGAAACGTTGGAGGAAGGTAATAGTGCGGTGGACCCCCGGGTGGCAGGTGAATCTGGCAGTATGAGCCCAATGTAACACTCGTGACCTTACTGAGGGGGGGACGAAGAGCAACCCTGGAGGGCCCGTTCCGGGGTCCGGTTCTGTCCGCTGAGCCTCTCGAATAGCCGACTCGATCTCCCAGGTCAGGGCCCCGACTACACAGGTGGGCGGTAGAATGGGAGAGTCCCGAGTTGCGTCTTCGGAGGCGGCGAATTGGCGTGAGAGGGCGTCTGGCTTGACATTACGGGAACCGGGTCTGTAAGTGATCATAAACTGGAATCTAGTGAAAAACAGAGCCCACCTGGCTTGCCTGGCGTTGAGGCGTTTTGCCGATCGAATGTACTCCAAGTTCTTGTGATCGGTCCAGATCACAAACGGCTGGGCAGCACCCTCTAACCAATGGCGCCACTCCTCCAGGGCTAGCTTGATGGCTAGTAGCTCTCGATCTCCCACATCATAGTTGCTCTCTGCAGAGGTGAGACGGCGTGAAAAGTAGGCACAGGGATGCAGCTTACCTCCTTGCTGCTGGGAAAGCACCGCCCCCACTCCAGCGTCCGAGGCATCCACCTCCACAACGAACTGCCGGTCGAGATCGGGTTGGACGAGAATGGGCGCCGAGGCAAAGCGGTCCTTCAGATGGGCAAACGCACGTTGAGCCAGCCCATCCCAGCAGAAGGGAACCTTGGGAGAAGTAAGACGGGTCAGAGGCAGGACCAGTTTACTATAGTTGCGAACAAAGCGCCGATAAAAGTTCGCGAACCCCAGAAAGCTTTGAAGCTGTTTACGGTTAGAGGGGGTCGGCCAGTCAACAACGGCTTGAACCTTTGCGGGATCAGTCTTGAGGTTACCCCGATCTATGACGTGGCCCAGGAAGGAAACAGTTGAGACATGAAACTCACACTTCTCCCCTTTAACAAAGAGACGATTTTCGAGGAGACGCTGAAGCACTTGCCTGACATGGCGTCGGTGGTCGGCGACAGACTGGGAGAAGATGAGGATGTCATCCAAGTAAATGAAAACGAAATGGTCGATGAAATCTCGGAGCACGTCATTCACGAGAGCCTGAAACACAGCTGGAGCATTGGTGAGACCAAAAGGCATCACAAGATATTCGAAATGGCCCAGGTGAGTATTGAAAGCCGTCTTCCACTCGTCTCCCTCCCTAATCCTCACCAGATGGTAGGCGTTGCGCAGGTCCAACTTTGTGAAGATGGTGGCACCCTGAAGCAGCTCGAACGCGGAACTCAGCAGAGGGAGGGGATACTTGTTTTTAACTGTGATGGCGTTGAGGCCGCGATAGTCAATACAGGGCCGTAAACTTTTATCTTTTTTGGTGACAAAAAAGAAACCAGCAGCAACAGGTGAGGACGAGGGGCGAATGAGACCAGCGGCAAGTGACTCATTGATGTAATTTTCCATGCTTTCCCGCTCCGGTCGAGACAGGCTATACAACCTACTGGTCGGAAGCGGCGCGCCTGGGAGGAGGTCAATCCCACAATCGTACGGCCGGTGAGGGGGAAGAGAGCGTGCCTTATCTTTACAAAACACTTGCGCCAGGTCGTGATAGTCAGACGGTATGGAGGACAGATCAGGCGGTTCTGAAATAGTTTTATTGAGTGGTAGGTTCATGGCGGGGGTGGCGGCTTTTAAACAGGACATGTGACACTCCTCCCCCCACCCCGAAATACTCTTTTTCCTCCAATCAATCACAGGGTTATGTTGACACAGCCAGGGATAGCCCAAGACTAGTGGAGTGAGTGGGGCCTTAAAGACGTACAACTGTATGGTTTCAACATGATTGCCGGAAAGAGACAGGGAAATCGGTTCTGTGACATGAGTAATGTCTGGAAGACGCTGGCCACTAAGGGCTGTGACTTGGAGTGAATGAGACAGAGGCTCCGTGCTAAAACCTAACTTCAGTGCCAGCGAGGCATCAATAAAATTCTGTTCTGCCCCGGAATCAATCAGAGCGTCGAGAGAATGAGTCCTGAGACAAACCGTTAGCTTAGCCGCAATCATGAGACGAGGAGGAGACTGAGAACATGAGACCTCGCCCACCCGTACACTCCTCACTACCGGCGGGCGCTGTCTTTTAGCCGCGCCTGGCAATCCATGGCAATATGGCCCTTGCGGCCACAATAATAGCACTCACCGGCCCTCCAGCGACGATACCGCTCCTCGGGCGACAGACTGGAGCGGCCCAGTTGCATGGGCTGTTCACTTTCTTCCGTGCTGTCCAACGAGTGACTGCCGCTAGGCGCGCCCCCACCTGACGTCTCCATGCGCCCCGGGGGCCTCTGGGAAATGTAGTTTCCGATTCCCCGACGCGCCCGTAGGTGCTCATCCAACTTCACACACAGCGTAATCACATCAGACAAGGTCTTAGGAACATCTCTCATCATCAGTTCTCTCTTTAACTCATCACAAACATTATTCAGGAGAGTACTTATCAATGCCGACTGCCCCCAGCCAGTCTCTTCGGCCAAGGTCCAGAATTCGACCGAAAAATCCACCATACTCCGCCTCCCCTGCTTCAAATTTAACAGTCTGTGGGCAGCCGCCTCCGCTCCGGTGCCTCTTTCAAAAACACTCTTAAATTTGGTGAGGAAGTCCTCATAAGAAATGTCCGGGGCTGTTCTCAAAACAGCTTGCGCCCAGTTTAATGCGTGCCCGCGTAATAGTTGAACCATAAAGGCGATTTTGGCCCCATCTGTCTCATATGTTCTTCGTAACTGACGGAATTGTAGTGTGATCTGAGTCAAAAATCCACCACATTTATCGAACTCACCCGAGAAAGGCTCCGGCGCTGGTAACGATCGCTCCGGTGGTTCTGTGGGGGCCGGCGTGGGGGAAACAGGCGGAGCGGCTGCAGAGGAACTGGGAGCCGATAGCTGAGGAGAAACAGACGGAGGGGGTGAGGGTGGGCTTACCGACGGTAGACGTTGAGCGAGGGCTTGAGTGAGTGCGGCCAGTTGTTGATTTATGTGCCGAAGCATGTGTTCGTGGCGTTCCAGAATTGCCTCCGGGGTGAGGACGGGTTGCTGGGTGGGGTTTGAGTCCGCTGAGTCCATGATGGCTGGATCGTTATTGTTACGGTTGGAAGGAGGACTCAAGCGCAGGACTCCGGTACTGATGCTTACAAGAAGAGTTTATTTACAAGTCACCAGGTGTATATACAAGAATGTGCAGGGGGGTGTTATATACAGCTGAGTGGGGGAAGAAGGGGTCTCCAGGGAAGTCCAAGGGAAAGCATACGTTCTTCAGAATATCCACTCACACGATCACAGGTTCACACTCCAACACTGCCACACGGGAAACACACGGGGAAAAATCCAAGAGGTTCTGTAGACAGGGAGACAGGGTTAAGGACGATGCACAGAGGAAAACACTCTTCACTAAACTTGCTGTAGCTTTGACTTTACTAACGCGTGGTAGACAACGATCCAGCGACGAACAGCAGTCACCTCCTGGCTTAAATGCTGCTCCCCTTAATGAGACACCTGGGTCTCATCTCCCGAGGGCGTGGGCCAAGGGCATGAACCCACAGTGAGTTCCGCCCCGGCGAGAGAGAAGAGGAAGAGAAACAGAGAGGGCTGATCAGCGTGCAGCTGATCCGCCTGGCCGTGACAGTTTTTCTTTTTCTTCTTCCTGCCCTTCTTTCTTTGGAATATTTTGATCTTTGTAAATCTAATTTGGATTTTATTTTAGGTCAACTTAAACTGAAATTTTAACAGTAATAGTAATATTTTTGAAGCAGAGACTTACCAAAACATTGCACTGCTGCAAGATCAGTGCTTACTTTAGAGATGACTAATGACATTTTCACTACTAAAAGCTGTTGTGAAATTTAAAGACTACACTCTATATGAAGCCAGTCCCCAAGAGTGATATGAATACAGTGCTTGAGTTGGTCCCCTCTGTCATTGTTTCTACTAACTGCTAATTAATCTCTTCTTTCCCTGAAAAAATGTAAAGCATAACCAGTTTGACAAAATCACATTTGACTGCATACGGGCATAAAAACAGCTTTTGTGCATCCAGTGATAATCCCTTAAATGTCTGAGTAATGCGAGTCAGCATCAGTTGAACCAAGCAGCAACTTGCAGAGTTAGAAAACTAAACCAGTGTGGAAATATCAAAACCTACAGTTCCTTGAATTTCTTCAAAAAGCCAACCCCAAGTGGCTTACATACCTTTGTTAAAAGGTCCAGCTATGCTGCAGATATACCGTGTTTACAGCCAAGCAGAAAACATAGTTTTGGTTTAAAGATTGCGCAAACCACCGGGTGACATGATGGTGGCTTGGTCCATTTTTTTATACACAGTCCACTTTAGCTCTGGCAGAAGACTACAAGTTTGTGCCTGCAGAAATCTGGGAGTGTGAATAAACTAAATTAAGCAAAACTCTGGGAAATAGCTGCATGCATGCAATACAAAAGCTGCTTTTATGTTACTAAACTAGCTACCAGCCATGTAAGTAAGCATACACATTCTTTGCAGGCACACTTATGTATTGCGTGCCAGATTTTTGCTTGCTTAAATATTGCAGGTAGTGAATAACTGAATCATGTTTTCCCATCCCCTTTAAGCCAGAAATGCAGAACAGACTCTCTGACGCTCTGAGGCATAAGGGTTTATCAGTTTTGTTACTGTACCAAAGTTAGGTGATAGATTCAGTACTTGTTATCTTGTCAGCCTGTGGATATAACTGCTGATTCCTGATTCATGCAGCCAGCAGACTTTAGAGAAATCCTCTGCTGGAGTTACACACTTTTTTTGTGCTGTTATTTGTACCTTTTTGCAGTTTGCTTAAATATTGAGTTCAATAAAAGAGTAATCGGATATATTAAATCTCTCGAGTAGCATTGATGATATGATGATATAGATGAAAAAAAATGCACAAAATACAACAACGAAGTTTGACCGCTGGTGCAGTTACAGCATTCAGACAACAGTCTTAGCTTTAGGCTATGATATGCACAATTAGCACCCTTTTGATTTGGTGGCAAGATCAAAATATTAGCTCCTTGTTTGTTAATTAGGACAGTTGCCTCAGAGGAACAGAGCTATTAAATCAAGATAATTATCAGACAGTGCCCCATGACGAAGAGGAATGACAAAGGAACTTGTGGCCAGTAACCTTGGCAATGGATGAAGCAGCCAGTTGTGGTCAACAGGCAGGTTTTTTTCCTTTAATGATGTCATACCTGTGTATTCGTCTTTAAATTCAGCATCCTGTCTGCAGAAGTGTAGCTCAAAAATGTATCTTGTGTGTAATTTAATAAGGTCAGGCGAAAGTAATGAGCCCTTCTTTCTTTTTGAAAAGCCATTGCTTTCCCCCAGAGAACCATTTTTAGCTGCAGATGAGTTAAAAAAAAAAAAAAAAAAAAACCACTTTATAGTGCAGGTGTGATAATGGCATATGACTAATTCAAATACTCTACACGGATGCCTGAAATGAACAGAAGAGTGTTTTTATGAGCGGTGCTGACTGGCTGATTCATAAGATTAATGTGACAAGGACAAAAAAGAGAAACGAGAAACAGATAAGAAAAACATAACAACGAGAATTTTCTTTCAGAGGGCTCATGACCTTTAAATTGAATATTCCACATGACAACATCGTGATATTTTGAACTTTTCAGTTCCATTATAACTCTAATTTACTGTCAGTGTTGGCAAGATACGCACATGGTCCTCCTGGGGTGCGTTCTAGTGCTATTATCTTTAAAAGAATATTAAGTGTTGTTACTGTTGCAGATGAGGTAAAAAAAAATGTAATGACCCAAATCTGGGGAAGACCTTTGATTGTAAAGAACAAAGGAAGGAAAAGGAGCAGAGAAGAGAGAAGCAGTGCAATCCTTCTCTGTTTTCAGCCAGGAACTCACAGAGGAAGTGTCAATCTGTCAGAGGCTGGATATAATCTTCTACATTGTGACGCATGGGGAGATCATGGTGCCCTGTCACCGGTAGTCCTTGTCATTGATTAAGGCTTTTCATCCTCCATTGGGCTAAGCTCTGGGCCGCGCGCACTTTGTCTTGTGACATGCGTAATTTCCTCCTCACAGTCTCCCCATCTTGATAGTGAGCTAATAGAAACTCTGTCCAGATCCACTTCTAATGAAGACAGATCCTCAGATGGCCAAGCAGTCTCATTTATATTACTAGTCTTTCAACTTGTTTTAAGTAGATTAGACATGTTCTATGCGACAACCAAAGAGAGAAGGGTGGGGGTGGGCGGTGGGGGGTGTAGGAAAAATAATTCATAAAGGGATTTCACAAGGCTTCATAATTTAAGCAACAACATAGCTTGGCTAAGAGTTTGCTTGATCGCTTTACAATTACGAGGGCTGTCATAAGAGATTGTAAATGTAATCAGAGAGTTGTAGATGTTCTTGGAGAAGTTCAGTTTAGTGTGGCTCAGTTGAGAGAATTGTAGAGGTGAAAAGTTACAATTATCATCATGACTGACGCCACATTAGCCTCACATTAAAATATCTAGCACATCTTTTTTGAGGGTAGAATGAGGAAGTGGGCAGCATATTCTTCTTCAACTTTGAATAAATTATTATTCTTATTTTTAAATAGGTGTCGATTAGTTTTCCTGGTGTCCTGCAAACACTTTCAGAACTGTTTTGGGTTTTTTTTTTTTTTTAAATAAGATGAGAAAATACTGAGATCAGTCATCTAATAACATTTCCTACGGACTGTATATTTTTGTGTAGGTGGTAGATAGAAAAACATATAACAGCACAAATATAGATAAAATCCTACACAAGTTATCTAAAGCTTGGCATGTTGTGCTTTAAGGTTGTATTTTTCCATTACTGCAGCAACTGACCTCAACCAGACTTACATTAGCCTCTAATGATCCTGTGCATCCCACTCGAGGCTCGGGGGAACGGGCAGCTCTCTTTCACAGACACTCTGGTTTAATGAGTTTGTTAACCAGTACTGCAAATAATAATTAAGTACAGCAGGTTTTTAGATAAATCTTTGTCTAACAAGTATCTTCACTGTAAAACAAACAAATTATACTAGATGACTAATCTGGTAGTCGTTAGTAATGTTGCAGTTTGTTTGTGATTTGTACTCAGCTTTGCAAATTTTTTGGCCATTCCATTGAATTGTATCCAGACATCTGGATGTTTAGACATTGTGCTGAGCCTATCACCTTGTCGCTGTTCCATTATGGGTGCTGTGATACCATAAGATCAAACGTTCTTGTTTAAAAATATCTAATAAAAATGTAAGTTTGTCTAAAATAATCTAAGTCTGTTTCCACAGACAACTGTATTTGTGTTGGCAGAATCTATTTTCGAAACAAATCTGATGGTGTGCTCAAAGTCCTCAAAAATTTGGACTCAAACAGTCCTGTAAAAATCATTATCAGATTGGTCTTACAATGTCAACGCTATCAGCCTCAGAGAAATCTGATGAAACAGATGTGATTTCTTCAGACTCTTAACCTGTGGATTAAAAGCTGTCACAAGACTACTCTGAAGTGTACTGCAAGAAAATTAAGAGTAAGACAGAAGTAAAACATACCCATTTACACCTTAAACATCAAAATGTGGAATCTGAGAAAATTAAGAGGAAATATATTTTTGGTTGAAGTGCCCTGAAAACCTGGACATCCAAAATATGACAAGGGACCCTTCTAAGGTGTTACAAGCCAGTAAGACCAGAATCCAAAATTTATAGATATATGCCCAGTTGTCGTATTTGTGTTTTTTCATATAAAACTTTTTGATCTGAAAAGAAATCTATAGAGGTGTTAAGTGCAGACTACCAGCATGGATTGGAATTAAAAAGAGATACTAAAGTAACCCAAAAGTTATACATACATGTAGTTTTGTATATGCTTTGGAGAAAAGTTGGTACTAATAAGGAGATTTACGGTTACTAAAATGTATTACTCATTAACTTGTATGTTGAGGTTTGCAAGCTAATATTTTTGGTTCTCCATGTTGTCACATTGGATGGCCCAAGTAGCTCTAAAGTTGCAATTTATGTTGTACCTTGTAGGCAAATACACTGGTCTAAATTCCAATAAACATCTAAGCTATTCCATTACATGCAGCACCACCAATCTGTCGGTGGAGATTATTCCAGAATTCAACCCTGTGGTCATTTATGAAGGGTGCAACTTTAGAGGAAATGTGTTGTGCATTGGACTGGTGGATGCTAAACCCTGCAAACACATTAACATCAAAGAAAACTAAACTCACCAATATATATGCATTAAACATTAGCCACTGATCTTTAGTTATCATTGCTGCTACAGAGAGAAGGCCACCAAACAAGGTGGTGAAATTACCCAGGAAAACATGCTGAACTCCATGGGGAAAAAAATCCATAAAATGGAAAATAATGAAATGACTTTCTGGTGAACTTTCAGCAGTAACCCCCTTCCTCCTCATAATTAAAACAATGCAGCAGGATAGCAGAAATCAGTGGCATATAATGTATACCAGAGCAATGAATGTATAAGGTGTAATAGATTGTGAAAGGAGCAGTCTGATGACAGAGATGGAGCATTTCATTAGAAAGGTCTGAATCAAGTCTGCACAGGTGGGTTTAGTGCAACGCTTTGATGGAAGACTGGAAGTTAAGAGTGCCTACACAGTACACCTGGAAGATGGCCTTTGGTTCACACAATTAGAGTTCCTTAGAGTCAGCACTATTTTGCATATTATTTAAATTTGGGGGGGAAAATAGCCAGACTTGTTCCTAGTGTTCAAAATTCTAATATAATCCATTGTTGTCTACTATTGTTCTTAGTATGCAGAGATATACAAAATACCAGTACAGCCATTCATTTAAATATCTAATTCAGTTCAGGTATGAGGAACTGACTGTGGACTCAAGTGGAGACACCAAGGAAAAGGCAGCTGAAGATCTGCAAGTGAAAACAGCACAAAACGGATTCATATAGGAACAGAAGTCATGTCACTTTGGCTAAAAGCATTTCTCTTCTGTACTGTGCAGGAACTTGGTTACTATTGATATGCAAGTAAAAGCCTAACTGACAATTATGAGAGCTGACCTTAGTGCATTATTGGTTCAGATTATATAAAATATGTTATAATGACTCCCCTACCTTCTTATACATGGGTTTTAGAAACTGAACATTTTAATTCAAAGAGAAGACTGGTTTCATGTGTGTTTGGGGGTTTTTTTTTTTGGTTACCAAAAAGCCATGAAACTGCAAAAACAATTTCTTGTTTCAATTTCTTTAATAAGTAATTTCTTTTCGAAATAGTTCTTGATGCTTTGTGAAGAAAAGGTTCTATATAAATTCTATCTAAGCGTGCTTTTACTCTACTGGCAGCATGTTATGCAGACGACTGTAGATACTCATACTCCTTCATACATATTGACATTATTTTGAACCAAACTTAAAATTCAATAAGACCTGTAGCCACTTTGTTGTTGTGTAATTTGGCACACCTCAGCCACCCGTCCACTCAAACCATTTCCGATGAGGCTTCGGCGAACAATAGCTGGATCAACTGAAGGGCCAGATGCATCTCCCAGGTCCTGTGTGAGGTCTTTACTTTGTTAGGCCTGACACTTTTGCTTTTGTCACCTACTTCTTTGGTTTCTCTAAAAATTTTAATGGCATGCCATTCCAAGATATGCCAAGGTTTTGGCTAACAGCTCTTTAGGAATCATCTTGTTGGTGCAAAAATCCTATTTTATGCCTGTCAAACTGTGTTATGTTTGGCATTTTTCATAGATCCAATGAACGAAATGAGAGCAAATTATATGTTTTTCCCAAAGGCTACTAAGAATAAAGTGTCTAAAGATACTGTTTAAATGGGTACTTTGCCAAGTTGTCTGTTATGTGTAGACACAACACTGATAACATCCCTGAGATGGGTGAAATTTTTATGCTTTAATGAAAGATCAGCATCAGTGGTTCAACAGATAAAAAGAAACATTCTTCTGAAAATGGTCAGGTACAAAGACTGGACTGAAAATTATGGACAAAGCAGCCAATGCTGAAAGAAATACTTTGAAAGACCTTCAAAACTAATGCTCAAGACTGCTTTAAAAATTACAAGTCTGTGTCTTTAGATGCAAATTATAAAGGAATAAAAAAGAAGAATTATAAAGAAAAAAAGGTGGCTCAAGACTTTTGCACAGTACCGTATGTCCTCCAAAACAAAACTAGAGCAACTTGTACAGAATTTGCCTTTTATGTGCCTTTTTATGCTTGTTTGTTTTTTCAGAAAGACGATGTATATTTTTATTCTTACAATCGAGTATGTTGGTGGAACCAGTAGTACTTAATCTAGCGGAACACCCAAATATATCAAATGCACTGCATGCCACGCACCGATATTTCTCTACATGGGTAAGACATCCAGAAAAGAAAAGCCTAAGGCATTCTAACAGTACCACTGAATGTGTGCGTGTGTTTCGAGTATTGCTCATATTATGGGGACCTAAATCTGTTTGCACAGTCAGATAATAGGAACAAGAAAGCAAGTAGTGTAGATAATTAAACTTTAATGTGAAGCCATGCCCACTGGGGTAATATTAGGCTAAGGTTACGTTAAGTTATCAGTAGTTAGGGCTAAAGTTAGACTAAGTCTCCATCATACATCAGTGCAATGTCTTAAGAGGTAAC
Source organism: Rhamphochromis longiceps (assembly GCF_057381845.1). Lineage (NCBI taxonomy): Eukaryota > Metazoa > Chordata > Actinopteri > Cichliformes > Cichlidae > Rhamphochromis > Rhamphochromis longiceps. The sequence continues at coordinate 23,601,077 of NC_140576.1, forward strand.
AAACACACAGCTGTGTACGTGCATTGTTCGGCTTCATGCTGCTGAGTTGTGAAGCAGCTGGGGTCTGGAATAGTGTTTGTATTGACTGAGGAGAGTCTACAGTGCCCCCATTAAAAAGTTGTAAACAAAGACAGGACACGGTGTGTAAGTCAGATGAATTTCAGGTATCTTGAATCATGAAACTGCCCACTGAAAATGCAACACACACCTGTGTACAAATCTGTAGACCTTCTTGTAGTAAGCAAGGAGTTTCCTAAAATAAACAGTAGATGGGCATCTTTTTAAAACATGTAAGCACTGTTATTACAGTGTAAGTAAACATGTCATATTTCCGTTATATTTACATGGGATGTTAGGCAATTAGGCATCTTAATTAAATGCTCGAACCAAGTAAAGTGGCTGCTTTTGACATAGAGAGCAGCTCTACTCCAAGGCCCTCTTGAATCACTGAACTCCTCACCATATCTCTAAGGGAGAGGCCAGCCACCCTTTGGAGAAAGATCATTTCTGCCGCTTGTATCTCCAAGCCGTTTTCTGCAATCACTACCCAGAGCTCGTGACCATAGGTAAGGGTAGGGACGTAGATTGACTGCTAAATCGACAGTTTGCTTTTGTGCTCAGCTCACTCTTCACCACAACTGACCAGTACAGTGTCTGCATCACTGCATCCGCAACCTCAATCCGTCTGTTAATATCTTGCTCCCCTAACTCATGAACAAGACCCAAGATACTTAAAGGACAAACAGACCAGAACCTCCGCCAGACGTTCCCAGCACACCTTCATTATAGGTTTGGGTGTGCCAGGTCTTTCCAGCATCCTTCCCCATCACCTGATCCAACTCACCACCAGGTGGTGATCAGTTAACAGCTCAGCTTCTCTCTCTCTTACTCAGTTGTCCAGAACGATTGGAAAATCAATCATTGACCCGCAATGTTGGGTGTCTTGGTCCCACGTGCACTTATGGAGATGCTTATGTTTGAACACAGTGTTTGGACGAACTGTGGTTTGTAGAGAAGTCCAATAACAATATACCATTCAGGTTCAGTGCCATTGATCACATGAGCATTGAAGTCTCCCAGTAGCATGATGGAGTCACTGAATGGAGCACACTCAAGCACACCATTTCTATGACCGCACAGACTTATTAGGGCAGCTAGTTAACAAAGGCACCAGCTGCACATGCTTCCTCCAAATGGACTAGGAAGTAGAGCAAAAGAAACAACTGGGCCTACCTGATGTTGAAGCTGTCCGCAAGGGAATACACTCCTGGCCTGAATCTCCAACCATCGTCTGTAGAAGACATGAATGAAATTACTTACTTATTCCTTTCTTCTTTTTCTTATTTTCAGGAGATAAAATCAGGAGGTCCAGTTCTTTGTGTGTGTTTTAAAAATTTATTTACCCAACACATAGATATTATACATGAAAGCTGGGACTAGTTGACATTGTATCCCTTGTGTTGCTTCTGCTTTAGTAATCAGGACTTGGTGTAGATACAGACATCTCATTACCAGTGAACTGAAGTGTCATATTCAGGAAGGGCAGGGGCAATGACAAGGATTCTCTGACTAATGGCTTCTAAAAGATCAAAACACCATTAACTTGACCTGCAGCACACATAGTAGCCCGACAGACCCATTATGAAGCAAAACACAACAAGTGAAACAACTAAAGCCTCTAATGGCAGCCTCCCTTTACAGTTTAATGTTGTTAAACACAGCTCCGTGGATGTTGTTGGAGAGTGCAATATGATTGCTGCGCTGAACTGTTGACAAAGAGTGCGGGAGACGTTGAATAAAACATCATCCAACATGTTTGTTTTTTTGATTGCTTGCATGTTTTACTTGAGCTCATTTGCACCAGCCAATCAACTGTGAGCTGAGGTAGCTTGCATGCACTTCTGCAAAGTCAATATGTTAATGCATTTTGCTCAGAAGCAATACTACTGTGCTGCCTCATACTTATCCTAAGCTTCCTGTCTTGCTTCGTTTATATTAGATTGTGGAGATTTGACTTAGGCAAAACAAGCAGAGTGGGGGATTGCAAATAAATCATTTCCACTGTCTGCTATCATTATACCTATGTTGGTCTTTGAAGGAGCGTAGGGTATAGGATGAGCGCTTCCTATGAGGCATTTTCAGGCTAATTAGAAAATTTGATCTAAATGGTGGATCTATAAGCATTCCCTGTAGAACAGAACAGGAGCAAAAGGAATTAGTGCTTGGTTTGAAATCTTTTTGCAAGATTCGCTATGACTTAACAACTTGTCACGTCATGAAAACTGGCCAAAATCAGAACTATTTTTAAAAATCTTTTTTGACATTAAATGAATTTAGAATTTTCTCAGTCGCTGCAAAAGGCTCATCCATCCCACCCCGCTAGGCACATAATTGAATATCTCCTTGTGGTTCTTTCTTTGGAGCCAGTCACTGTGGCACACAAATTGTAATCAAGGCCAGGAATAGTTCACATAGAGATGGGTGGCTGTTGACTGCAGGATTTAGGAACTCATCTGAGCCTTCCCACTGCTGCTGGCAAGAGATTTCTAGCTGGCGCTGGTGTGCAGAACAAGGACTAATCTGTAGTGGTCTGTTGCAGCTAAAAGGAACTGGCCCTGAAGTCATGTATTATGGAAAGAGTGGGGATCATTTTTCCCACTCATTTCTTCAATCATCTGCTGTAGACTTATTGTATCTAGAACATTTATACTGAATACATTTATGTTTGGATTTTATTAATTTTATTGTTTGGTTTAAGATTAGTTTGACTGTGCAAAAGAATTTAGTTTTTAAGGCTCATGGGGGAGTTTGTAGACTAAAAGTCTTTAGTCTAAAATATGCTCATACATATTCATGAGTAGTGGGCAGGCTTCGACAGACTAACAAAGAAAGCGGGAAAATTCCTCAACTCACGCATTGTGAATATCAATGAAAAATGCAGAAGCAGCCCTCCTTATTAAACACAAGCCTTGTGTGCCTTTTTAAGAGCATAAGAACAGGACACAGCAGAGGGTTAATGTCGTGAATGCAACAAAGATTATGAAACCATATAAGGAAAAAAGCCTTGTTATAATTGCCCTCGAAGCAGCATCACAACCTCTGGCCCCCATGTCAAAGTTTTACAGATTGTGAACTAGCCTCTTACCTCTATTATGCTTGCATGTTAGAATTAATACAATTAAATAGGGACTGTGGAAAAGGAAGCGGCATGTCCAGTGTTACAAAAACTCCTAACCAAAATACCATTAAAGCTGATATTTCTGCTCTAAGCAAATAAAATCAAGAAGATTCAAATGACCTGAAGACATCATACCAAACAACAGGTTAAGTGCTGACTAAGGCTACTAAAAGAAAAGATGAAATAATTCCCATGGACTCTGTGATTGAAATTAAAATTGAAAATTGAAAAACAGCGCAGCTTCACCGCACGCAGCTGAACAGGTAACCAATTAAAAGTTTGTTTAGTTCATGCTGACTGCTGGGAGAGCATGAATAAAAACATGGTTTGTCAATGTTACTCACACCAAACAACAAGCTGATTACTGACACTGTCCTTCCAAGAAAAACAACATTAGCACTCACTCAGCAAAATAACATTTGTTTAGATTCTAGTGACATAGTTTCCTGTTGCTCGTGTCTAAGGCAAGGACGATAATACTGGGTTATTTCTCTAAAGCCACAAAGGCTGCAGAGGAGGAAGTCGGATAGACAGGACAACAAAACGCTGAATTTAAGCACCCTAGATTATGTTTGTTTTCCTTTTTGCACTGACATTTGACATAGGTTTTTATGTAATCTTACCAAAGCTAAAAACAAGCATTTTATTACCCAGATGGCTAAGGTCCTAAATCTCCTCTCCTGGTACTGATTAAGTCCCTGAAAACTCATCTCTGTTCATCAGAAATACATATTTAGAAGGTTTTTTTATTTCAATCAAAATTATCCCTTGATGCTTTCAAATGGCTTAGATGCAATGCCACGCCTTTCCCTCTTTTAGTATGCACAGATCTATAAATATGCAAATTGGTCACTGCCTGCGAGCTCGAGTATACCTGTTTATCTTCCACTCCGCTCACACGTTAAGGGTACAAACACATAAATACGTTTTCCTTTTAAAACGTGTAGCTTTTACTACTTTTGTGACTGGTGCTCATTCCACGACCCCCAAAAACCCAGCTGACAACGTTTTGGTATTCAAACTACAGCAATAAGCTCCTGTGTAGTTGGACAGATTACAGAAGAGACTTTTGTAAATATCAATGCAAACATCCATGTTTTCTTACTGACGGGGTCTTATAAGTCACAAAACCTTTATAGCTAGGCTTACATAGCCAAACATGATTTTAACTGGGGGTACCACCCAGTTATATTAATGCCCCCTTAAGTATGAATATAAATCTTTTTTTTTTGTGATTGGTTTACTAGTGGACAATCCTCTCACTCTCACTATGAAGCTGACGCTTTCTTTCTCATATTTACCCTCCAACAAGCTCGATCGTTGTGGCACTCCAAAGAGTCTCTCACCCCTCGGTCAGAAGAATTCCAAATAAACCATCTTGGATGGCACTTGGTGACAGTAGGTCTGCTGCTTTAAAGATCTGATGTGAGCTGGAATACCATTTTAGCCGGAACCTGCACCTAGTGAAGAAGCAGCTCATCTGCTGCATCGAGTTTACTGGGGCTGCTGAACATAATTATTATCACCATGAACATAACTCTCTCCAACATGGGGGAGCAGGTGTCTAACCACGAGATAGGATACACTCAGAAGAGGTAGGTGATTAGTGCTTCATTGTTTATTTGTCACAAAGTAGAGCTACTTATATTTGCCAAGGAGTGGTTCATTATGTATGTGTGAAATCCTGCCTGTGTGAGGCATGTTACATTTCTACACTGTACCCTGCTTCGTGCACCATATCAGCAAGTCATGGGACTGACTCCAGCCCTTCCACGACTCTGACTCGAACAGCTAAGAAAATGTATGGATGAATAATAACAGCAGCTACACAAATAAAATGATGAAGACGAGACAAGATAGCCTTTAAGGTTAAACAAATGCAGGATCTGCACATCGTTTGTGCGCATCACACTGTCCCAATTATGTGTGTCAGTGCATGTAAACGCGAGACTGCAAATCTTTGTCAGAATGATTTCCATGTGCATGTGAGTTGGTGTCAGTTACTTAAACAGATTTATTTCTTTACAGTGAAGGGCCATTTCCTAAACAGTGAATTGTAAGGACAGGACAAATGATGTCCTGACGACACATCGGAACAGTTGCATGTTATAAGCGCTAACTGTAGATTGTGTGTGTGTGGCTAAAATGAGGAAATAGACATATTTATTTTTCGGTGTCAACAACCTGATTAATTATAGCATCCACCTAAATCTGTAGTCATAACAGCTAAATATGAGATGTTCTAGATGCTTGGTTAATTTAACGCTATCACTTACAGTTTGCCTAACAAGTGAAAGATGCCCAGTTCGATCCCAGGAGGAGACACCTCAGGAAGGGCATCCTGCAGAACACTCTGCCAAATCAAACATGCACAGCTACCTGCTGTAATGACCCCTCTTGAATAAGTGAGCAGCCAAAAGTAGCTTCTTTTTACTTTCAGTTTAGAGCGTGTCCTAATCTTTGTCTGTCCTTTATTTCTGTGATTTGGATTTAGGTGTTTGGAATATGCTGTGAAAAACTCAGCCAAATCTTCCCCCGTGAAATTACACTTTAATCCAACACTAATCAACAAATCTGTCAATTATACATCATAACCGATGCCCAAGGAAGAGCACCATGTCCTACTTGGAAAACATGAGTGTGACGAAACCATTTGCAGCCCTAGTTTCATAGAAGTTGCGTAAAATATAGGCTAAAAAGGAATACAAGGGAGGGAGAAAGAAAAATATGAGAGAGGAGTCCAAAAGTTTCGAGAAGTTAAAATCCCACTTTAAGCAAAAAAAAAACATTTTTGGTTTCAGAACTACAATAATTGGTCTCCACAGAGTCTTGGAAAAGAAGGTGATACCACGCAGAGGAAACACACCTCCGTTCCAACATTCATTAAATTCAAAGTGAGCAGTTATTTTTCAACTAAAAAACAAAACCAGCCATCATTGTTGAGAATTACTTATCAATTTATTAAAAGAGTGTTATTAAAACACATGTATTATACTATTAATTGTTATTCACAGTGTTCCACAAAGACATGAAAGGTACCGCTGTTTGTGTGTTTTTACGCTTTGTTCAGCAATAATGGTGACATAAGGATCACAACACATTTTCAGAATAATTAGTGCTGAATTGATGATCAGTCCAAAGAGTTTGTGAATGTTTTCTTGCAACTTTAATCAACTTAACTGAGTTTTTTTTTTTTTCTTTTTAAAGGCCTTGATGACTCTACGTTTAAGTTGGATCATGAGCAATTCTTCATCTTATGACTCTGAAGGCTAAATCGAAACCCTGTTGTCTGAGTCGTAACAAGTGCGTTGTGATATGGATCCATTATGCTCTTGACTTATTTGAATGAGTTCCTCCTGTCAAGGGGAACAAATTTAAGCATCAGTTTAAACTGCAGTTTGATGCCAGTTTTGCTGAGGCCAGCAAGTGGCATTACAACATTTGATAAGAACAAAGATTAATTCGACGCCTTGTCAAATACGTCTCCATTATGAACAACACGCTTGCTGGAATGGAAGAAAGATTATTTCCTTTATTGTTTGTGTTGTAAATCTTGTAAATTAACCAGAGTGTCAGTGGCTGTCATCTCTGATTAGTGTCAACAGGCTTCTAATGAAGATGTTCCAACTGTAGGCGGGTTATAGCTCTTACGCACACATTCTTTGATAAGACAGTTTACTTATAGCATGGTAGTTTTACACAAGAGCACCTGGACTATAAAATATCATCAAGAAAAGTACGCAAAGCTTGCGACAAAACTATTTTTTACCAGACAAGACACACGTGGAAGAAATGAGACGAAAACCAGAAAGCTTGTTAAAGGATCGTAGAGAAGAAGAAGCAGCAGTTTAGAAAATAGGAATGTGTGAGGAATGGCTCTGCTGTTGTTTTAGAGATCATCAGACTGTGGTCAGCACAGCGAGGCCACACAGACGGCCCCCCGATGAACAGATGGACAGCCAGGAGGAAAAGCAGAGGAGGTGATCCAGAATGTAGACACTCCGTGATCAAGAAGCAGTGATAAGGAAGTATTTTTTTTTAGTATTTATTTATTTATTGTCATTGTCAAGAACAATGAAATTGCGTTTGGGGCTTCCATACAACCCAAAAAAAAGAAGAAAATAATAAATACCCCTTAAAACCCAAGTGTACATATTTAACCCAGTGTGACTCCAATGCAATAAGACAATCCTTAGCAATAATGTTCGTAGAAATTCAAAGACCTGAGAAACATGACAAAATACAACAATGCAACCCATTCAATATTATTGTACTGTGAGATATGATATCAGATATGATAGTTATCTATTTAAGAAAGAGGGGGGGGGCAGGAGGGGGAAGAGAATAAAGATATGATGCACCAATGCAGACCAGTTCATTGCTATTAAGAAGTTGGATATGGTTATTGTCCGTGAGAGGGGGGCAGAGAGTTCAGGAGCCTCACAGCCTGTGGATACAGGCTGTTGGCCAGTCTGGATGTTCTGGCCTGTATAGACCTGTACCTTCTCCCTGAGGGCAGCAGATGGAAAAGGTGGCGCGCAGGGTGATGTTGGTCCCGCAGAATACTGTGCACCCTCCTCAGACAGCGAGTGGGGAAGATATTACTGATCTCTGGCAGACTTGTTCCAATAATTCTGCCAGCTTCTTTCACCACCCGCTGGAGTGCTTGCTGATCGGCCTTGGTGCAGCTGGGGAACCACACTAGAAATCCATACGTCAGAACGCTGCTGATGGCACAGTTGTAGAAGTTCAACATCAGAGATCTGGGAATGTGTGCGCTCCGCAGTCTCCTCAGGTAGTAGAGGCGCTGTTGGGCCTTCCGTACAACTGAGGTGATATGGTTGCCCCAGGACAGGTCCTCGGTCACAGTTACCCCCAAGAATTTAAAACTGCTCACCCTCTCCACCGCCTCACTGCCAATGAAGAGAGGCAGATGGTTGTTATGACCCCTCTTCCGGAACAACAGTGAAATGGATATCTAAAAGTCTTCCAACAGGCAGAGAGAAGCGTTGTCTGCCTGCCTCATCTTGTCTGTCGGTCTCTATGCACTGCTGGATGTGAATTTCAGCGCTGACGTATGCTCTTGCTTTCAGCACAGTGTTAAAAAGGAAGAGAAGCCAGTGAGGAAAATGATTTTCTCTGCCCCGTTCCTCTAATGTCATGCTAACTCCTAGCAGCATGAAAAATTAATTACATAAGATGAGGGAAATGACAGTAAACATGTCCTGGATGATTTTCTGGGTATAAAGGCAACATTATCCGATCTGAAACACTTAAAGTACAAGAAAGCCCATTTGGATGTAAAGTTTAAAACTAACAGGTTTTATATAAGCAGTGAGCTTTTTAGTCGAGTTTCTCTGGGATTTCGATCTAAATTAGAGGGGTTTCTGTGTGTTAATGAGTGGAAATACTGGATGTTGTCTCGCACCATTAAACATGTATACTCTGAAAGTGAAGTGTAAAAAAATATCGATGTTTTTAGATTTTTTTTTTTCTTTGGAAAGCAAGCTTTTTTAAACTGCCAAATGTGTGAAGGAATTGTTCTTTCGCTGGGGTTGGCTTCTGGCACGGCACGTCTTCGGTTGCATTAAAATTTCACATCTGATTGGTAACCCCTAACTTGAACAGTGAATTCTGAACTAATGTAAACCTTTAATCAGTAGGTCTTATTAGGGGTGCTGCACAGCTTCACAGGGTTCAGTTCAGGGTCAGTAAATGTCATCTTTACACATTCTGGGCTCGGGTCTTTGGGAAAATTATGAGACGTGTTTGAAGAAGTGCACTTTATTTAAATCCTATTATCTTTGTTATGATAAAGACAATTTGATATTATTGTCTTTAAAAATAGCAAAGCCAAATGGTAACTGCAACACAGTTGATAATACCGGTCAAACATTCAGAAAGCCAGGATGACTCTTTAATACTTTATGTTCTGATTAAGGCCACAAACACATGAAAACAAAAAGGGGAGGTCAAAAATCTTTGTCCCCACTTGTGGATCTTAGTGGGACTTGTTGGGATTTAAGATTAGCACATTAAAAACTCCTGTTGGGCAAATACTCTGGTGCGTTTGTCGGTAAGACTTGATCTTTCCCAAAAATTCACCATTTCTGTTTTTGTTTATACTATAATAAATCTAAAATTAAATTTTAAAAAAGGGAAAGAGTTGTTGCTGTTAATGGTTCTGATGGGTATTTAAAAGTGGTTGTTTGGGGATTTCAAAAGACCCATATGCCTTTAAAAAAAATATAAAAAATACATTAAATGCTTCAGTTTCAATTTTATTGGCTCGGTGGAACATGTCTGCATGTTTCCAGCCGATTCAAGAAGTGCTTAAGGAGCATCTAATTGGTCTTTAAAGACCCACCGTGTGCAAATACCAAGTCATTTTTATTGTTGTCATTTGCTACCACATGCCTTTCACATTTTGTGTGAGTTTTGAAGAGTATCAGCTCAAATTAAATCATTCTCACTAATTGAAATCCAGTGAGGCATTTGAAGTAGATGAGGAGGTTAGGCTCTGGAGAGATTTAGAGTGGAACCTAACAAACCTGCAAAAGCCAGACTGTCATAAAAATTAAAAAGAAAGTGGAAACAGAGCATATCCATTAAAACCTCTGTGTGGAACAAAAAAAAGGATAAAATAATACCCTTCATATCAGAACAGTGTTTAAGCAGATTTTCTTCTTATTTCTTTATAAATCTAGAGGGAAATTGCACTTCTTATCACTTAAATTTAAGAAAATCTTTAAGAAATCAGTGTATACTTTGTTTTGACATAATGAAACAACCATCATGTATAACCTGCGAGTAGCAGAAACGTGAGCTCTAATCAATGCATTCTCCAACAGAGGTGCATTAGCCTATCAGAGAGGCGTCACCATCACCCGCCAGAGCGTCAAGTCTCACTTGAAAATAATTAAATGCAAAGATGGATTGGCACCTATTCTTCCAGACAACCATGTAAAAGCTGGCATATTCGTCATTAGCAGCATCTTCATATCTATCTTAAATGAATACATTACTTTAGGATTACCGTGTGTGTTCACTGATTACTCCTATAGACTTCCCCGATTTGCTTCTGCAAGGATCTAGCCAAGTGGAGCGAAAAAAAAAAGAGAGGGGTTTGCAGCGGGAGCTCCTATAGATACAGCTGATGAAGGGCTTCATTGTACTGCCAAGCCCCCCCTCCAATCAGCTCCACGATTACCACCAGCTTCGTTCTTCCTCCAAAAGCCTTTCAGCAAATGTGATTCATCTGTTGAGTATGTGACCGGACAAAGACCACGGCCTCCCCAAAACAGGACTAAATCTTGCAATGCACGCATACACACCAGGAGATTTGTAAAGTCACTATTTGATATTGGGTTTAGTCAAAAGGCAATGAAACAAGATACGACTGCCTTAATTGTTGGTGTGTGTTCTTAATATAATGGACTACTGCTTCCAAAGCACACCAAGATGCCAATTAAGTAGCTTAATAGGTTAGACTGTTTGTGCAGCATACTCTCACAGGCAGAAACCACAACACAGCTGCGTAACTCTGGGATGCTTGGCTGTCATACCACTCCTAAAGCTCGCTGACGCCAGTATAAGAGTGTAAAAGAAAAGAATACCGGTTACCTTTAAATCTTCCTGATACAAGTGAGCCCAAAGTGGAGGAGAAGAACTTCTGCGAGCTGCGATGCCGTCCAGGTTTCTTTTTTCTTCCAGCGTCTTTGTTTGGCGGCACCAGCTCCAGTCAGTTCTGGACTCCCTCGCTGTTGAAACGCTGCTTGCCGCACAGATTCAATTCAAAAGAAGAGCATGACAGGTGTGGGAAGTGAACATACCAATGTGGATTGTAAGTCGTGAAGAAAATTAAGCGCCCCGTTTAAATTCAGTGTTACTCCCAGATTGGATGTTTGAACAAATCCCCTGTTTCTCGATCAACTCCGCCGCTCAGACGCTGTCCAGGAGCGAGCGGTGCTGAATGAGACTCCAGCGGTTGCAGAGATTTCCTACTTTTTTTTCCCCTCCTCTTCGTCTACTGATTCTTCTGTTTGACTGCACAAATCTTCCCTCCCACCGCGCACGACTGAAATTATCTCTCCTCTATCTTTTTTTAAGCGCTTCAACAAAACGTTGTCAAGCACTGACACTATTGGCAACGCAAAAAGCGACAGGGGGAAAGAAGTGGTGGGGGAGGGACAGGGACTGAGTGAGTGAGTGAGTGAAACCGTTGCTTGATCAATTGAACTGAAATCAGCTGCATTTAAAGAAAAACGGATCAATAAGTCAAACCCCCGAGGTGGACACTTAATTTGAGCAGAGAAAAGAGGAGGAGGATTTCAGGTTGAAAAGAGTCCTTGTGCGCTCGATTTAAGCAGCTGACAACTTATGTCAAGAGTTGTGCCGTTTCTCAAATGCACCTGGATGATGCATGAGCAGGTGATTTAAAAAGATCTGTCTCCATCCCTGCTGTCAGTCTCCTGTTGCAAAGATTTAGGCGTAAAACTGTAACTGCGCTCTCGTGTATTTGCATCACACTTTCCTCACTGGAAGCCCCGCTGGCTCTCCCTGCTGCTGGCGTCTGCTAGGGTGAGATTATTTACTGTAAGGCAGTGACGCATCTCATCCTCACACACACACACACACGCATACACACCATACAACAAAAATATGCGCGATGCTTGCAGCTGTGGAAGCATATTTGTGTGCGTTATCGCCATTTCAGACTCTCTGTGGACATGATTGTTGCTCGTGGATACACCACGTTAAGCAAACCCGTGCAGGGTGGGCTCCCTTCCAGGTTTAAGTCTCTCCGTCTTCCTCTGAGTGCACTGTTGCCTGAATTCACATGCAACACGCAGGCATTAAATTTCATTCTTAAGGCGCCGACTAGCGCATATTAAGCTCCACTGCCGTCGCTCCTTGGCGCTGTTCGTTTGTCTTTTTGAGCACTTGAGGAAGTTCTTAATCACAGTCTCCTTTTTTTTTTTTTATGCTGCCATCCCACCACACGCACAAGCACGCAATCTTGTGCACACACGCCATGTTCTGGACTTTTATGTTCAGCGATTACCTCGGACCCTCCCCTGGGAAGGATCATTTTTGCTTGTTGGAATCGCTTTTCTTTATAAGTTTTGTCATTACCGTGCAGTTATTGATTCATCAGTCTAATCAGCTGCACCGTTCTCTCTCTCTCATAAGTGAAAGAACAGAGCCGATCGAGCTGCTTCAGTCACAAACTGGACTTTCATTTTGGTTCGGTTTGTTGTGCCTGTCAGAGTATCCTTTTTAGGGGTCGTGAGCTTAAAAACATGAATTGCCCGCTTTGCACGAGTAAATATCCACGTGTACGTTAAGCTTAATATTCAATAATGAATCAATGAGGAAAATCCTGTTTCAAAACTTGAAATGGTCAGCTGGTCTGAATTTTTTAGTCTATACTGAAATGCACAGAAAGGCTAATAATAAGTGCGAGCCTATGAGGAGGGTTATTCAAGAATTTATTAATAATTGATAGTTTATTTTGACTACTAAATGACCTACTAACATTCACAGCAGTGTACTGGGTGGCTGATTGTTTCCATTCATTTAATGGACTTTTCAGTCATTAGCCCTAAAATCCATTTGTGAACTACTTGTTAATATTCACAAATGCAGGCTTGATAGATTAGTCTAAGAACCCTTTAGCTTAATAATTTAATAACATAACTGAAGACAAGTGACAGAAGGGAAGCTGTGGGCCATTATTAAAGCCGTAAATTACAGTGAAACCTTTCTTATTTCTTGTTCTTTAATTGTATTTATAATTTTTTAACTTTATATGATGAAACAACAGTCAGCATTTCACCTTTTACAAAGTGTCATCTTCACATGAAGTGTCAAACAGCTGTTGTCAAAGGTAGACAATGAATTTGGGCTTTAAGTAAACCTTTTCACATCTGAAGACTTTAATCTGCTTTATTATTTTTTATATCATTGCGTGTTTTCAAGTGTTGCTCTATTAGTTTTGGGAAGTGAGTAATGGGAAGACATTGCCTGAGGGTCTGTAAAAATACAACCAGCATTGATCACAACCTTCTAATATTTTACCAAACAACTGAATAATTGATGGAGAATCTCCTCCTCCTCCTCCTCCTTAACTTTTTTTTCTTTCAAAAATAATGATTAGCAGCATTCGTACACCTATACAAACTCTTTGCATGAGAGGATCTGAGCAGAAACAATCAAAGCACCTGTCAGGATTTTTGCACTTAGTAAATCTTTTATTGACCAAAATAGATCATCAAGTAAATGTGTTTTGTTTTTGTTTTGTTTTTACAATTTTAATAATTTAAGAACAATGAAGCTTTTGACTTTCATTCGTCCTTGGCCTAAGCATCTCGATAAATGAGCAGGCTGTTAAGGACACTAAAACCAAGAAAGCAGTCGTAACCATTGAAGTTAGAAAATCTATAAATGGAATTTAGTTCAGATGTCATGCAGCCCTGTTCAAGAAGCATTTGAGAGTTCTTCATAATATTTTGAAGAGCAAGCTGAACAAAAAAAGCAGCAGACTAGTGGAAGATTCTGCACAGCCTGGAAATCCAACGTTTTATTTTTATTTTGTTGTTTTTTTTATTACTGACTGAATCAAATAATTAGTCTATGAAAGGGCCCATCAACTGCACGCTATAAGCTCCTTCTTAGGTGTGGTTTATTAGAGAATGGCATCAAACTTACCTAAAGTCATTATTGGTGGTTATATGGATGCTTCACCCTCCATCCATCCTTTTTTTTTTTTTACCACTTATCCAATTTAGGGTCACGAGGGGCCTTGAGCCAGTCTCTGCTGTCATAGGGCGAGAGGAAGCGTACACCCTGCATAGGTCACTGCTGTATCACAGACCTATCACAGAGAGACAGGCAACCATTCACGCTCACATTCACACCTACAGTCAGTTTAGAATCAACAGCTAACCTAACTTGCATGTCTTTAGACTCTGAGAGGAACACAGAGAACCCAGAGTTATAAGACAGTTATAAAATACTGGTTGGAAGAAATGCACAGGGATTCTTTTCTTTATGTAAGCTTTTACATTTGAGCTCCAGCTATAGATCTTTCTCACCTCTTGACTACAACAGTTATAGACTAAATACATTTTCTTTCCCAAATAAGCGCATTCTCACTTTGAAAAATAGTGTCTAACACAATGACACATTAAGTCTGGAAGGCATAACAGTGTTCGCAGAAGTTTTATAAATTTTGAAGTGTAAAATGTAAAACTAACTATAGTGCTGCATAGTCTTAATTATTGAATTGATGAAGGCCAAGGCGGCATTAATAAATAATCATGGTTGCAATAAAAGTCTACTGATTTTCACCTTGGCCAGTCACTTGAGCTTGGGGGGTCCATGAATTATTCTGTTCTCCCCTAACTGTGATCCATCTCAATTGGGTGGGCACCAGGATTTGATTAGCTCTGCTTTTGCACCCCAGTGACAGACTTTGGGATTCAGAGAGTGATTCAGTCTGAGCAAAAGTAGAATCACACCTGGGCTTAAAAGCCAAATACGAAGTAAATCATAATGAACTGCATACCTTTAGAATAAGACTGGTAATTACTGGGTCCGGTGTTGCTTGCAGTTGAATGAAACCCTTACTTAGCAGATGACGGGTGCTGGTATGTGATATTTGGTATTCCTGCTCACATTTGCAACTATCTGTGCCCTGCCAGAGTTGTGATTCAGTGCAGGCTAAAGGAGAGGCCAGCAAGTCTTCTAATGAAAGCACAGAGAGAGCTGCAACTCAGCATAGCACAACAAACAGAGCATTTTAAGCTTCTTGAAAAAATTCATAGCATTTCATGGTTCTAGGAGAGAGAGAGAGCCTGACAGATGAAAACCTGAAACAGGTCGCATAACCTCATGAGTCAAAACGTACCGTTTCACATAAATTGTCACTGCTCATCATTGTTAGTTGTCCCAGTTTATTTAATCAGTGATCGTCTTTATTATCTTTAGACATGTTTTTACACATATTGTCAAAGCAGAGAAGGGTGAAAATTACACATTTAAGACAGCAAAAACCTTAAATCCAATTACTCACACTGTAAACACACATGGTGGTTGGGCAACGTTGTGCTACCAGCAGATGAAAGTATCCATCTGTGACTGCACCTTACTGTAGTCACAGATGGATCAGGAATGTGCGGCTCGTTACATAACCAAAACATCAACAGTCAATTAATGAGATGCCACGGCTATGAAACGTTAGAACAGCGACTGATTGTGTTGCAGTTTTTCTGTACCTTCGCCTCTCACTCACCCTCACACACCTTCAGTCATGTGTACTGTGGGAAGAGGGGATGGAGAGGTTACATTAGCAGCTAGACTGGGAGTTGCAGTTTGAGCCTTGGGACTCTGAGTAGCAGAGTTCTGGGCATCAGGCCATAGATCTGTCTGGCCCATTGTAATGCCTGGCAACACCACAGTTTTCCACAGATGTAAATGTAACTGTAGGTGCACTTCACAGCGTCGAGCATTGCTTAATAGCATGGTAACCCCTGTTTTCTTTGATGCAGACTTTTATTACTACTGGCGCGTGTGTTTGTCAGTTTCTGTGCTTCCTGCTACCACAAAGGTTTTTATATTGTTTATTGCTTCAGCATGAACTACTGACATTTTCTGTTATTATTACACTTTTATGCAGTATAAACAAAATTCAGTAATAATTTATGTGCAGAAAGCAGTTCAGCCTTCCCAGTAATATAGTCTCACCGTGACTGATTTCAGGTGTACATGGCCATGATTGATATGTAAAGCTGGCAGTAAACAGCACTCGAAGGATCAGTTTTGCAGTTTGCCAGGTTTGCCTTGAAACAATAGTCAGATGCCCATATGAACACTGAAAGAGTTTGTGAAAAAGGTTTTAATGCATGAGAATATGACTAAAAGAAAAAGAAAGACTATCCAGTCTGCAGTGGCATTAGTGTTTTAGAATAACAAAAAAAACTTCATGAATAAGCAGATGCCCCTTAATTTCCTTGTCATTTTAACTGCTTGACAGTTTATTCTGCCACCTGCTGGTGAGAAAAAGCACTGTGTACTTCAGTAATTGAAATATAATAACTTGGATTTTACATTAAGGCAATCTGAAATATATTTGTAAAACTTTGTTTTTCTTTTTTTATCAGGTGTCACATTTATTCTGGTCTTCAAAAACAGAGTAGTACAATGCCTAATTTAGAATTTTGGTGACTAAAAACTGGACATGGCTAATTTATTTATTTATTTTCATTTAAAAATATATGACCAAAAACCTTTAATCTGACTGCGCTTACAAAATAAACAAATAAAACATGACAAAGGATGGACAATGGAAAACAAGCATAACACCCATGCTAAAATTAAATGAATGGATAAATGAATGAATTTATTTATAGTGCACTTTCAACATCTGCATCTCTAATAGGACCACTTTAGTTTAAAAAATAGGCTTATTATACTATCATGGCTCTGTTCTGTCCTTTCCATGTTCAAATATGAAAAGCCTATACACTGTAAAAAAAAAAAAAAAAAGTAATATAAAAGTATTTTACTGTGTATTTTACAGTTTTGTACTGTTTTTCTAGAATATCATTAAATTTACATAAATAGACTGTGATTTTACATTTCAAATGTAAAATAACATAAAATCACTGTAAATGTAATAAAACATAATTTTCTTGTTTTTTAAATATATTTGTCTGTACATATGCATATTTAGATTGTTAAAATACATTCACAAATGTATCATAATTTCACAGATATTTGTCCGTTATTTGAAAGATTGAACTGTTAAATTCAAATGTAATACTATGGAAAAATATATAAAATGATTCTTATAAACTTTTTTTTACATCAATTAATATTATTTAGGGCGATCGTGGCTCAAGAGTTGACAGTTCGTCTTGTAATCAGAAGGTTGCCGGTCCGAGCCCTGCTCGAACACGCTCAGTCGTTGTGTCCTTGGGCAAGACACTTCCCCTACCACCTGCTGTCAGTCTGCCCCAGGGCAGCTGTGGCTACAACTGTAGCTTGCCTCCACCAGTGTGTGAATGTGAGAGTGAAAGAATAGTGGAATTGTAAAGCGCTTTGAGGGCCCCAAAAAGCGCTATATAAATGCAATCCATTATTATTTAAACCAACTGTTAACTGTATATTTCTGTACAAGTATTATTATTCATGCCGCATTCATTGAATTGTTTATAGGTAATTTCATCGTTTAATCACATTAAAATGTTCCTAATTTAAGCACTTGAAAGGGGTAAAATCCCATGTAAAATTAGGGCAACAAACTGTATTGTCATTTCTGAAAATAACCGTATTTTTATGAGAAAGTTATTTTCTGGTATTTTCTGGTATTATTTTGGCGCCCCAGCTGCCGGAATATTACTATTTTTTTAGGATTTTCTTTTACAGTGTAAAGGGAGGCTGAGAAGCAGCAGACCCCCTCACAGTTCAGAGCAGGCATCAATGACAACTAACGTGATGCTAATTAAGTGAGCATGAATAGCATGAGATGGAGGAGCTGAGTTGGAGGTGGGTTGTAAGTGTATGCAGGGTAAAGTAGATTAAATAGCATGCCAAAAGGATGCACAAAAGGGAATCAGCTGAGACATCAGCTGATGTGGACTGCCTTGAAATCTGCAGGGATTGCTGGTTTAGCTTGTCTCTGTAGCCTGCCAGAACGAATGCTATGCTCAGTTTCTGTTTGCCCTGTTTTCCCTGGTTATTACTGGCTTCGGTTTCTTCTCCTCTTTAGGGGGTTTTCAAGACCTGCAAAAGGCCAACGCTGTAACGACAATATGTTTGTTGTAGTATGCTTTGTCACACTGCTATTAACACTGCTGCTGTAAAGACAATGATGGCACTCTCTGACATTTCCCGAAATTTCTTATACCCAGTCTGACAGATTGGACACTACAACCAAACTCTTTTATTTGACCCATTGCACTCAGTCCATTTAAATACTTTGCCTTTCAATGATATATCAGTGCAGGAGCTCAGACAGTCCCAAATTATAGAAGGCTTCAAAAGATTTTTTTTGGACGAAGTCTGCAATATTTTGGCTTCCTGTTTTCTTCTACAACCAAAGAGGTAATCACTGGTTGTACAACTGTGAAAGAAAGTTTACGTACACTCATCAATTTGGGGCTTTTATAATGTTTTTCGTAACTGTTCTTTTTCCAATTATTGTGCAACATACATTTAATAACTTTGGGTGAACAAGTGTTATTTTGGATTTTTCTCTAATCCATATAGGGTCACAAGTATACACACAGGTTCAAATATATCCATACATACTCATCAAGATTTGGTTAAGTTGCACCTCAGATGCTTTTGGTAGCCATCAACAAGCTTCTGGCATAATTCTGGCTGGATATTTGACCACTCATCTTATTTCACCAGTCGTCTTGGCAGAATTGGTTGAGATACGCCAAACATGACACTGGCAAGAATGCAATCATCTAAATCTCAAACTAAACACCATCTTGTGTCAGTCTATAGACAGACGCCTTGATGCATTCTCAATCATCCAGGTAAGTAAATCTCCAAAGGTTGATTCTGTTCATCTGGACGTAGCGTTTTCAGTGGGCGAAACGTTTCGTCTCTCATCCAAGTGACTTCTTCAGTCTCAGCTGACTGCAAGTTTCCCCAATCTTAACAGTATCAATGATCAGTTGTCATGAGAATTTGTATAATCATGATGAAGGAACTGACCTCCCAGCCCATCGTCCCATCAGTGGGTTGGTTTCAGTCATTATGCAAATGTACTGTTTATAAGGCTGGGAAAACCACAGTCAGCTGAGACAGAAGAAGTCACTTGGATGAGTGACGAAACGTTTCTCCCACTGAAAACGCTACGTCCAGATGAACAGAATCAATCTTTGGAGATCTATAGACAGACACACACATGAACACCAGCCAAAGAAGTCAAATTCACAATTGTCACTTACCATGACTACATACACACACACCTACACACACACACACACACACACACACACACACACTTACAAGGTGAAAAAAAAATACCATCCACACTGCCATGGGTGGTAAATATCAAACTAGTTCTTTAGTTAATTCATTCTATACTCTGTTTTTAACATAAAATCATAAAGTGTGATTTCCTGAACTTTCCATTTTATGCTAAAATGAATTACTTCTGCCCTCGGAGATGTGCTTTTTCCATCCCCTCCTCTATCCATTGCCACAGTTTATCTAGGATGAGAATGTGGCCTACCATGTATTGTGAGAATGTAATCCAATTCAGAGAAATGTTTGCAGCTGCAGCCAAGAGTCATTGTTATACGTTGAGACACGTTATCTGGAAAAAGCCACCAAACAGCCTGTACAATCACAGTGTGCAGGATAAGTCATGTTTGTTTTTAATCCCCAGAAGCAGCTGCAGTCAGAGCACAAGTACAATGCATTTTATTGCAGATGAACCTATATTGTGTGGGAGTGGAATTGTTAAGATGAAGCCACAAAAATATGTACACGTGGAAATGATGTTTATTCAACAGGATTATCAATAGCCAGCTAGAGAAGAGAGAAAACAAGCCTTTGAGGTTATATTAGCAAAATACACGAAGATTTAGCTACTGTCGGAATGCAAATTTAAGTGCAGTAGCATTTGCGTGGACTATCCCGTAAAGACGGACCCTCGTGGTCACAAAGAAAAAAATTAAATGGAGTTATGGCTTGGTTTGAACACTCAAAAAGTACAGTGAGCGTTCCAGCTTATCTTAATTGCTTTTGCTACTGATTTGCCTCACCAGTCCATCAAAACTAAACCGCCTTTAGTGTTGCAGTGTTGAGGATAACTCAGTTTGTGTTGTTACCTCAGCAGCTTCTGTGAGGATTAAAACAGCTAGAAATGTGTTTGTGTACTGGAAATAAATCTTCAAACTGTGAGACCAAAGAGGTGCACCTGTAAGATATTTACACATGAAAATATTTATTCCTATGCATAACTAAAAGCCAGTATCAACAGAAAAGGAATCTGACTGCAGATCAACTATCATCTGAGATCAGGTGTGTGTCTTTCCAAGATGTATGAAATAGTGGAAGCACAAAAACTACTCTTTGAACATGTGCAAGTGCTTTTTATGTTGTTGTTGTTTCCATTTCCAATGTACTGCCATCTCAAACAGTCTTAAATACAGAATATAAAAATGTATCTATTAATTTTATAATAGCAAGGCAATGGTGATTGTGGTGTTCTTTATTCATGAAAATTAATTAGTAAAAGACTTGAATGTTAACGTATCTATTTGTTTACAATTTGGTCGCATTTAAAAATTAATTAATTTGTTAGGCCCCTTTTGTTTTTCTATAAAATGCTTCATAAGACTCTCAGATCAACATAAGCCTTGATATTTTTGATAAATTTTATTGATGGACTGTGTGTGTGTGTGTGTGTGTGTGTGTGTGTGTGTGTGTGTGTGTGTGTGTGTGTGTGTGTGTGTGTTTGTTTTTCAGGCAAGTGTGTGATTTCAAACGCTAATTAGTGCATCTGTTCTTTTGTGTGGTGGAAATACAAGCTGGGATACATTACAGTGTTCTCCAGTTTGTCTTCGGCAATAAAAGCAAACGCTAAAAAATAAATCCAGCTTCAGCACCATCCAGTTAATATGTATTCACAGCAGATTTCAATCGTGCATTCATGATATGTTTCAGTGTAGCTGGCTTTTAGCTGCTCAATATACTCTTTTCTTGAAACACTGAACAGAGTTTCTTACCATTTACAGTTTTTAAAACAAATCATCTACAACAAGTTAAAAATTCAGATAGCCAACAGACCGTTCTTTTATCAAAGTGCTCCACTCAGTATACTTTGAAAATAAATACATTGTTTGGGTTTGTCTAGATCCTGAACAGAACTACTAGTCTCTAAGATTTTGCTGCCACTATATTGTGCAGTTACATCCACACGTTTTTGGACAGTGACACAGTTTGGTAGTTTTTGCCTCTATTCGCCACCACAAAGTGCATATTTTCAGCTTTAATCCAGATGCTCTAATAAAAGTCTTACATTACTGGTTCAGGAATTACAGACATTTTTATACATAGCCCCCCATTTTTACAGGCTCAAAACTAATTGGACAATTGACTGATAAATGCTTTTAAAGCCAGGTGATGCTAGTTTTTTAATTATTTCATTATTCACTGCTGAACTTTAGCTGCTGAATACTGGGCTGCTGGGAGCAGCCACATGTTGATGTTGGAAATGGTTTTAGATGAGAGTGGTGAGAATGAACTGAAGAACTGCGTTTTAAATTGAAAAGAACGGGCTAAAAGAAGCTAAGGTGTGGCGCAGTTGCCAGTTTGTCATCACTAATGACAGCTTTAAGATATTTTGATCCACAGTTAATATAGAATACTAAGTTATTTATTCAATAACAGAACTTATTCAAACCCACATACAAATGCTGCATTTCTAATATACTCAGTAAGCAGAGATCTTGCATAAGTTTTCATTGAAACTGAATGTAACCTTTAAACAGACGTTGGCTGTAAATGTCAAGTCCATGTTTAACTTCTTTCTTTTGCTCTGCTGAAACAAGCCACGCACGCTGGAAATAGAAAGAGCGGGATGGTGTGTGCTTGTGCTGCAACATCAGCTTTGTTAAAAGTAAACAATGGCTGAGCGGTCTTTCTCCCATTGACCAAAGTCTCCTGCAATTACGTCCTTGTCTCGTCTTTCCTCTGTTTTCATTTGTTACATCCTCTGTGACCTTTCTGTTTGATGTGGCAGCAGTCAAACGTCAGCGTGTGAGCGGATCATTGATAGAAGGATCGAGGCCATTACCAGCAGTTGTCTTGGAGAAGGCTTTAATCCTCCAGAAAGCTATAACCAGAGCCATGCTACTGGACTTCTCTTAATTACTGACCAGGCCTAATTGGTTCCTTGTATGGGCTGTGATGCAAGCAGGATGTGACACTTAAGGCTAGACTTCTTCTGCTGTCTGCCCTTTGTGTCAGTCCCATTAACCTTTCTCTTCCACCTTCTTCTTTGACTTTTTATGTTAAATTAAAGGCACCATTTAAATGAGCTGAAGTAGTAAGAACTGGAGCTGTGTCATAAGCCATGTAAAAGGAACTAATGGCACCTTAAATTAGTATGCCAGAAAGCCTTGCCTTCTAACAGGGGAAAATGTTTGCTTGCTTGTTTGCTTGGCTTTGAAGCTGGTTTAAGATTACTGGAGTGGCTTCAGTTTTATGATTGTGTACATGTGTTTGCCTGTTTGTTTCCACTTTCAAAGGTACCAGATAGAGGCATAATTAGTTACTGTAGGTATGATAAAAAAAAAAAAACTTCCAATAATGTTAGTGTACATCCAAAGGGAGCAATGCTTCAAAGGCATGCTAAAATCTGCAAAGTAAAGCCATCTTCAGTGTTTGCCTTTTGGGATATTGTGAACTATGGTATGTATTGTCAGTACTGTGTAATTAATCATACCACCTAACTGCATTCACAGGGTCCCCTTTGGTTAATTGGACTGCAGCTGCAGAATGGCCTAAGCGATGATTTATTCAGCAGGCAGGTGGAACGACACCATGTCCCCTCCTCCCCCTTCTCGGTACCAAGGATAGATGGCTCACTCCTTTACCCAGCTACTCCCAGTGCTCCTCCATCCCTTAGGCCAATCGACTCTGAGGGCACATTCACAAGATGGACTTCAGGTTGACAAAATGAGAGGAGGAAAGGTACAGTGGAATCAATTTCTCCCTCTTTACTGCTATTCAAGACTTCTACCAGCTGGAGCAGGAAACAGATAAAGATATTGACCATCTGTAGAAAGTTTAACGAGTGAACTTCCTCCCAGTGCCTGTTTACAAGTAAAGACAAACACCAGAGGCAGCTAAAGGTGAAGTCATTTGGCCTCTCTGCTTCATGGGTCTTTCTTTCATTTACTGGCCGTGCTGTGTGGCAGACCAGTGGTAACTACATCATTTCAGGCTTGTTGTGATGCCAAGCAACTGTGCTAAGGTTGTTTTACACTATTTTGTCTGAGGTCCTTTAATGTCACAGGGCAAAGTGAGTGTGTGGCTAAGACAAAGCTGTCCTTACAAGTCGATTAATAAATAAAAACAGTGTGGATTAAATTTATTTTAACCCAATTTAGAATTTAAAGTTTGAACATTACCTTAGATGAACATTTAACCCTCTCAAGGCAGGCGTTGCAGATTTGCAACAGTTAAAAGCTAACAACCTGATTACCCCACATACATATTTTATGAGGTTTTTTTACTCAGAAGTACCTCTGTAGGTATTCTTTTGTGCATTAGCAACAAAAACTTAATTTGAGCCTGAGAGGGTTAATATACAATTACTTTTCTTATGGTATCAAGCGTATATTAACCAGACGTTCATTAAATGGCAGGCTATTGCTGTTTCATTCATATCGTCCCAATCTAGACTGCAGACTAGAGAATAGAGCACATAATAAAGAAGCAAGGGCTCATATATCAACATTAGAATTATACTTTCTCTCGCTATAGTTTGTTTCAGTGCTGTTGGCGTACCATTACCCTGAGATAACCACACTTTAATAGTTAATGCAGCTGTGGGGCCCCCTCTGCATTACAAATGGACCCATCCGTCTCGCCTAGACCCCTGCGGGTGGCAGCACCACAGTCCATCTTCAGCAAATCAAATCATTCATCAATAGGCAGCAATCTGACACCTGCTTACACAGGATACTGAACACTGTGATGTGGTCAGGGCCATAGACGGACATCCTGGTGTCAGTGAGGGGATCTGTCAACTGATATTACTCCAGACACCACTATGGGACTTCCCAGCTACAACAGCTGGATTGCAGGCTCCAAGCACAATCGGCTTACCTAGCCCGTCTTTTTTCTAACCTGTCTAGACACAGAGCAAGAACAAAGAAACTGATGTGTTATTTACCAAATGAATGCATCGTATAGTTAAAGGGGTATTTAAGACGTCAAAGTCTATTCACAGGTTTGGGGTGACTATTACTGGGTATGTGAAAATGTTTGTCTTTTGTGGGCGCTCCAGAGGATCACAGTTCAGACTGAAAGCTAAAGTTAGAGCGTGCGGCGTTGGAAAGATGTGAGTTTACCAGACCTTTGTAGCCTTCTTCTTATTTATGCTTGAGGCTAGAAGCTTGAGGGTTGGTGAGCTGCCACCAACACAATGGAATTACTGACCGGTGTTAGTAACTGGTCTGCGGGGCTTGTGGGCGTCAAGTTAATGTCAAAAAATGCTACACTGACATTTATTCTTTTTTAAAGAGTTCAACTTTGTTACAGGGGTGATATTTAAAGGAGGGCTTATTTTATACATGAAATTTGATTTATTTGTACGGTTTTATTCTGTGGTACTGGAAAAAAAAAATCAGCTCTAATGCTTTCATTAGTGAATGATGGAAAGTGTAGTGAGTTTTTGGAGTTTATCTCACTTCACTGCTGCCTTAATTTTGAGTTTTTGTTTCTTTTAAGTAATTGAAATGGAAAAAAAACGTAATATCTGGGCTACCAATCTTAATGTAATTATAGTGTGTAGACTGTGTTAAAAACAAGAAAAGTCTAAAAAATTCTTTTCCTCTAGATACGTTGGTGATATTTTTAAAATGTCACTGTCTGGCCAGTGTTTGCACATACTAATTCTGTTTAATCTACTTGACAGAAAAAATACCCACGTTCTAATTTACCTGCTGTGGGAATGTCAGTCAAAAAGCAATCAATAAGACAAATGTTAAAGTGACTCAGCTCTGCAGCTGAGCCTACCACCTGTTTTACAGAGGAGTTTGTAAACCTTTTATCCTCGACTGTAAAGCTTGGCGCTTATTTGTTGTTGCGGTCATCACATCAGCACTCTGCCAAGAGAATCTGCTCTCTTTTCCCTGTGGAAATAAAAAAAAAACAGCGATAAAACTCGGTACAGATCGCTTCTATAAGTAACCAGCAAAGATGTAGCCTGAGCCAGATGCTTTCTCTGGGGACTGCAGCTACCATGCAGGGATGTGACAGGCACGAAAATGGGCAGGCGGGCTCTTTTCCCTTTTGATCAATCAGGTAAGACAGAGAGGGGTAGCGTGAATTCTGAAAATCCAGATGCACCATCACCAAGGTGACTCTCATCTATTACTCCTTCCAACCTCTCTGAACATATGCTCATCTGTCAGAGTGACAGACCTCCTTTGCCTTCTCTACTCTAGTTGAATTTAAACCTGATGAGGGTCAGCTGAATTAAGCAGTAATCTCATTCTGCTGCACCTGATTGTCATGTCTAGAGGGCAGGCTTTGAACCACAATCCAAACCGTGGATTCATTATTTCACAAAACTTGATGAAGAAATGGGAGCAACCTGCAAAACTGCTTTAATATTGCCAGCCCCTTCAGTTTTCAGCAAATGTCTGCAGCTGCTGATGTGGAGGACAATCTAGGGAACATATTGTCTGAATAAATTCCAGACAGATGCAGGTTTGCTGCAGCTTGTTAATTCCTTAGTGGCAACAAACCTGCTACCTATTAGATTCAGGAGAGGAATCAATGAAGTCAAGGCTAAAGTATTTTTCAGGGTAAGACTACCCCCTGCTGGACATGATAACTAAAGTGCTCGGCTACCGGGAGACTTGTCATGAAAAGCAGAGTGTTTTATCACTGAGAAGTCTTGGGAGTGTATTAACAACACAGCAACACTCTCCTTCGTGGTGAATAGTTGTGGGGGGAAAAGGTGAAGGGGAGGAGGGGTTGGGCATTTTCTAATAAACATTTAATCTTACACAGTGAGACGCATTTTAAATAAAAAAAAAGTTTTAATATTGAACATAAAAGCGCACATAATGTATAAGTATCACCACAAGATGGTGGCAGTTCTCAAGGATGTCACACGTTGTTGCCTCAGTTTGTAAACCAAAAAAATCTGCCCCCTGTTGGCGACATATATTGGTGACTCATATTGCAGATGCTCAAAAACACTCATGTCTTTCATATGAGGGGACTCAATAACGAACTATGGAAGGGTGGTGCAGATATAGTCTAGATTTAAAAGCACTCACCTTATTATTATGTTTTAAAAAATCTCTCAGCACATAACTGCTGGTAGCTGTCAGGGGGCTGCTCTGAAGCTGACCCTGTCCTCTTGCCTCACTCTGGCTCCGGGAGATAAAAAAAAAAAAACTGCCTTTAGGGTTGAATACATTTTTAAGTTAAAATAATAAAACCCAGTTAATGCTTGCTTTGAGTGTTTTGTATGGTCCGCTTTAGGTATAGTATGTATTTATATGCTATGATTAGGTGGACTGGGTGTGAGTCAACCCACTTCAGGAACTTTAAAAAGAAAAACCGGGCGGATTTGCAGGTTTTTTCCAAGCTGTTGATTCCCATGGAATGACAAATAAAAAATAAATATACCGCATAAAAAAGTGACTTATAAACGTACCAAGGCTGCCAAAGGAAGTTTCAAATATGGCATTAAAAAATGTCAAACGTTTGAGTCACAGTATGACTGATCCGCCCGTGTCCATCTCAGGATGTGGAATTGAAACCATTTGAAAGAGAAAGTGGAGCGCTGAGTCAGTGACCAACTTAAGGAGTTGAAATAAGGTATTGTAAGAACTCCTATTATGATTTCCATATAGGAGTATCACATTAATACAGAGCTGTGTTCACTAAACAAGCAGCACGCACTACTTCCGTCTGTTTGTGTGAGTCAGATACTACTCATGAGCGGACTGAGCGGCCCCCGACCCTCCGCCCACTAACCTCCATCCGCTCCCTCGTAGAAACACACCCACACACATATTCTCCGCCCACCTAGCCTTTTCCTTTTCCCCTCCCGGTGGATTTTCTCTCTCCTGCCCTTTTTTTTTGCCCCCTTCATCTCTTCTTTGGGGAATGAGAGGGAGGATGTGAGTGGCGTGTGTGTATGTGTGTTAGTCATGTTCAGGCTCATCCAGGGCCAACAGCAGCACAAGCGGGGGAAACCCAGGCACAGGCAGGAATAGGATGTTTTGTCCACATCTGTTAGTTGGTTTGGCTGGATCACTTGTGGTTTACAAAGCGCCTAAAAATGGATTGCTAGAATGAGCTAGAGAGCGTGCCGAAGGGGAAGACAGATGAGCAAAAAGGGGGTGCGGGGGCAGGAGGACATGGGGTGGGGGCGGGGTGAGCATGCCAAAGTGGGCCAAGACCCCCAACCCCCACCCTCCAAGGGTCAATAGGATTCTGTCTACTCAAACTCTGCTGCAGAGTTCACAAGCAAGCAGACGTCTCTGAAGAGGGCGTCTGATGTGGAAGTGTTTGTCTCTTCCAAGATTCAATTAGTGCTGAAATTCAAGCTGGCTCCAAGTTTGTTTTGTGCTCTCCTTCTAGTCATTCTGGCTTCTGGGGATCATCAGATACACTTATGCTCCACGTTTATGCGATGTGCTGACACTGAAATATGGTTTAAACCTGTTTAATTCCTAAAAATACACAAGGAAACAAATTAGATTTGCTAAGATGATAGTTTTGTGGAAAGATGAATTCTTATTACAGCTTTGCCCTGACTATTTATTTATTCATCCAGGGAATCCCTGCATGCACGCAAATTTAAAAAAAATAAAAAAATAAAAAAAAAACCCCAAATAGATAGATAAAGTTGTATTAATGCCTGGAAATACTAGTTTTTAATGAATAAACACATTGGAGAAATTTTTACATGGTCTTTTTTTCAGATGCACATCATAACGTATTTAATTAATAGAAAATGTTATGCAAAGTCTTAAGTGCCCCTCATTTATTATATTTTTTGGGAAAATATTAAACACGTGCAGCACTTCATTTAAACATGCAAACGTAAATGGGAATACATCAGAATTTATTAGGCAAAAACGTAGTTTGTATGAGTGCGAGTGTCAATATTTGGTATGACCACTTTTATCATTCAATAGAGCCTGACAAGCCTTTTTGTAATTTCTTTAAGTAGTCTTCAGCCATAGTTCTCCCAGCTTCCTGAAGGACATTCAAAGCTCTTCTTTGGATGTTGCCTGCCTTTTGTTCTGTTCTCTGTCAAGATGATCCCAGACTGCTTCAGTAATTCAGGCCTCCGGGGAGGTCAGTCCATGGTAAATGGCCTGTATTTATATAACGCTTTACTAGTCCCTAAGGACCCCAAAGCGCTTTACATATCCAGTCATCCACCCATTCATACACACATTCACACACTGGTGATGGCCCTCTGACCACCACCAGTAGGCAACGGGTGAAGTGTCTTGCCCAAGGACACAACGACCGAGACTGTCCAAGCCGGGGCTCAAACCGGCAACCTTCCGATTACGAGGCCAACTCTTGAGCCACGATCGCCACATAACTGATAGGGTTCAGCTGTGTGTTTTTCTAGCTAGATATGCTTTTACTGCATTGACAGTGTGTTTGGGATCAATGTCATGCTGAAAAAGGAAGCTCTATTGGATGGTGGATGAAAGATATAATGACATTTTTCTACATTTATAATTCCACCAATTTTGACAAGATGTAAAACACCATAGGTTTAAGTGCAGCGCAAACCATGACAAAGCCTCTACCATGTTTTAAAAATCACTGTAAGCAGTCACTATTGTACATCTCTCCTGTCGTCCTCTCTAAATATTGATAATTATTTGAATCAGACTTTTCAAACTTAGGTTCATCGTGCCATGAGTCCTGTTACCGCTAATTTTTAGGCTGGTTGATTCCCATTTCCCTTCCTTAAGAATAACCTCTTGACAGCCATTCTGCAGGATTTATTTTCTTATTTCTTATGGAAATGACTTTTGGATACTGTTCATCTGCTGTAGACAGTTTTGTAGACCTGGTACTTGTTTTATCCTCTACTTGTGCAGTTTACTCAATTTCTTTGAGGTTTATGTTGCGAAACGTCAGGTGTTTATCTAGTAGCACCTTGTTGGTGTAAAAATGCTATTATTGGTATTTTTAACATGTTATTTTTAGCATTTGCAATAGGATGCTACAATAAAGTGTATGAAGATACAATTTAAAATTGGTTCATCCCTTGAGTTAGATGATGCTTTTATGCTTGAATGATTTATAGGTGAGCGTTAAGTGGCTTAACAAACAGATTTCCGATGGATGGATGGATGGATGGATGGATGGATGGATGGATGGATGGATAGATGTTTATGTTTAAGAGGGTTTAAATTATCATGAGACGGGTCAGTAAAGGTGCACCAAAGACATAGAGGATACCTGGCAGGTTGATGCTATCACACCCTTTTTAATTTTGTCTTTACAGGCAAAAGTAAAACCAAAGTTGCAAAGGCGCACATGCTTTGTTTTGTTTTTTTGTTTTGTTAGTCCCCCCCCCCCCCCCCCCCCGTTTTAAAATCCAACTATTTTACATCTCAGCTAAATATAAAGATAAAGCAATCATTTGCTTTTCACCATTACTAATCAGTCACAATATCCACTCCCTAAATCGGTCTCCAGGTGGTGCCAGTGGTGAGAGTGACAGCATTCTACACACACACACACACACACACACACACACACACACACACACACACACACACACTCTCTCTCTCTCACACACACACACACACACACACACACACACACACACACACACACACACACACACACACACGCAGAGAGAGAGGGAGAGAGAGAGAACCTGTCTCCATCCACATACTGAAGGGTGGGTATGCCAGAGATTTGTGGGGGATGGGCCTGAAGTAGATACGAAGGAAGTGAATAGACTGAGAAATTGAGAGGGAAGGGGGTGGCATGCAAGGCAAGCACATGCTGAGCAGAACATTGGACTCATTGAGAAAAGCGCTCTCCATTCATGCTCTATCCAGTGCCCTATTCACCAAACTCCCACTCTCCTTGTCATATATGTACAGTATATTGACATGCATGTGCTCTCCGCTGATAACAAAGCCTTTGGAGTCTGAGTCATTTGATATGTGCGTTTGCTGTAAGTTACTTGAGATCTGCCATGACCTAACAAACAGAGAGGTAGAATACACACAGAAGGCGGCGAAAGGTCCCCTTACCAGCACTTTAAGGTCCCACTGCATTTTCAGAAATCTGTTTTCAATTGGATAGTAGCAGACCCATCAACTCCACATGGGTAGCTCATTTACAGGAGAACCCCCTGTGCGAAAGTGGGCTACTGTTGCCTACTACCTACTGGAAGCCTAGGTTGTTTTATCCGCATTCTCCACACCCATGCAATCAACATCAGACGTTTGTCCATTTCACGGGAGCAACATGAAAGGTCGACATATTTAACTATAAGAATAAAAGAGCAGTAGCAGTAAGGGAGTTTTATGGCTCTTGCATGCGCTTACTCATGGAACTCCTCTATGGGTGGCATATTGTCAGGATGGGATAACTGAGTGGCCTTGAACTCAGATTAACGTTTTCTGAAATACAGCGACAGCTACTGCCTGTTCTCAACAGGTACAACGCAACGCTACAGTGATATCATTGGAAAAATGAGTGAATAACATAAAAGCAATATTTTGTGGGGGGGTTTTAAATGTGGCTAATATTATTTTTTATCATTAAGATAAAGCCATCAGTGAAATATTAAAAATAATATCCAAATGTTGGAATTTTTTTTTGAAAAAATAAAATACAAATAAACCCCAAATGCTTAATAAAATTAAAAGTCGTTTTAGTGGGGTGTTTTTTGTCATGGTAAATGGCACATAACACAACCCTATACTATATTATTAACCATTAAATATTTAAGATGAAGGAAAAAATTAAGACAAAGACATACTTTTATTTAAATTTAAAAATATGGAAATTAGCTAATAAAAAACTCAGCTCAACAAAGTAAAAACAGATAACAAGGGGAAATAGCTTGGAAAGACTAAAGAATGGACGCAGTTAAAAAGAAAATATAAAGAGATTAATAAATTTAAATATGATACAACAAAGAGAATATTTAAATTTTAATTTATTAATCTCTTTATTTTAACATAAAATGTTGTCTCAACAGATAGAGGCATTTCTGAAACATAAGAAACTGTACCGGGATCACAGCATCACATCCATGTTTTACAATGTTATTTGCACAGAGGTTTATGCAGGTGAACTATTTACATGCATCACATTGATATTACAAACCTTAAAACACATAGAAGATCAGCGTAGTACTGTACCTAAGATCTAAAACCAGAACTGAATTATTTTATATTATATTCTGCAATACAGAGACAATTTTGTACATTTTTTCCCACTATATTATGATGATATTCATTTTGTTGTTAAACAAACGCATTACTGTGTTATTCATTTAGTAAATATTTAACTTTTCATTTTAATGCATTACTGGAGTCGTGTTTTACCTGAGCAAAGGATGTAAATCATTCCCGAGCTCAAAGGCAGCTTGTGTTTACATTGGAGAAGGTCATAGTTCATTCACAATTTTATTGTGGAGACAGTGGTATGTGTTGGTTAAGTTAATGTAGTATGAGACAATATAAATACAGTTAGTAGTCATTCTTTCCTTGGTTCCTAAAAGTATATCCCGCCACTTAAAAATATGTTTTTATATTTTGTGATTGAACCTGGAGAATTAAAGGGATCCGTAAGTGGGTGGGGGGTTGGGCTGCTAGTAGTACTGTTGGTGGCCCACTTATATCTCCGCCCTCCAATGTTCCAGCTCCCATGAGGGCGGCTCTTTAAATTGCCCCAAAACTCCTCCTGGCTGGCGCCTTTTTCCTTTATCTGTAGGAGACAAGACGAGCACGTGCGCTATTTATAGGACGTCGTTGGAGTAAACTTCTCATCCTGCTGGTAATTTTTATTATTTTATTATTTAAAAATAAAAAAAAATTTTAAAAAAAAGTATATATATTGACCCGCTCTCATTTTAATTCATAACTGTTTTTAAAGCGGCATGAGCTGGGATTTTAAAGGGGCGGGCTGTGTGTTGTCTGACGAGTAAAAGCTGTAGCCTATAGATCAGAGCGAGGCTTTTTAACCGGGTACAACCAGCTAGGCTTAAAGGAAACATTTCGTCTTAAATAGAGCAGAGGTTGCTACCGAGCGATAAAGGTGAGTGCACAAGAAAAGGACGTCGAAAGGCAAGCTAAAGTTTGCAAGCTACAACCGCCTAAATGCATTTTTACAGAGAGGCATCTCTGGCGAGAGGACGCTGCATGCTTTAGATGTGAAGCCGTCTTTTGTTGCTCCGGCCCGGGCTCTGGTTCCCGCAAATGAGCTCTGCTTGCATTTTCTATAGCACTCAGAAAAATGGGTGCCGCCATGCAGGCTAGGGCTTTACCCTGCAAATCCAGACGAGCACACACTAGCCATTGTGTGTATGTGCATGTGTGTCGGCGGCGGAGGAGGAGGGGGGGGATATCTCTTCGTCGCCCCGGCGTGCAGACATGCTGCGAGTGTCATGCGCAGGCCCGATTGTTGGCTACAACAACTACAGCAAACGGGCCTCTAAACATGGTCGTGGAGGCAGGGGAGCGCCGGGTTCAGTAGTATTTTGCAGGTTTGCTCGGCCTCCGATCGCTTACTGAGTCCCGGCTGTACCCTGCAAGCCAGTTTGATCCCAATCCAGTGTTTGTGTGGCACCGTCGGCTGTGTAATGGAGCACGGTTGTGACAGAAATAGACCTGGAAATAAGCGCGGATTAATTGAGTTAAACGCGTTACCGGTGTGTGGGTAGGCCGCCCCCTTTTTTTTCTCCTTTTTTTTTTTTGTTTGCTGTTGCGGTCACTGAGTTTGATAGCCCGTGTATTTTTCTGTGTGTGAACTCGACGCCTCCCCTTGCTGCAAGAGTGACCGGTGTGATTTATGTCTTTAGGTCTGAAAAGCTACGCAAACATGAGCGACAAGGGGACAGTCTCACCGAAAGAGAAGGAAGCCACAGAGAAGAGAGGGCGTGGAAGACCCCGTAAGCAGCCGCAGGTAAAAACCTCTGACGTAAGTAGTCCCATTCTGTTCTTCTATTTATTGGAGAAAGTGTGCTGTTGTATTTTTTTATTATTATTGTATCCCAGAAATTACAATAAGGATGTATTTAATATTATTAAAAAGATGGGAGCAGATTTTTTTAAACCCTTTAACTCAGGTCTGCTGCAGCTGATGCTCAGGTAGATATTATTGCAGCTGAGCTTCTCATGCATATCCCTCAATGAAATTAAGACTCCTGAAATGGCTGCAGCATGCCCTTGTGACCATTTGCCCCTTCCTTATCAGTGTAAGGGAAGAACAACAAACTTGCCACATGTCTCACTGGTTTGTAAGCAACCTGTAACCTAAAGCCTTTAAACCAGATTTAACCCCCTACGACCCACCTCTGCTCCCCATGTAATGGATGACATAGCAGAGTCGAAGCGCACAGTGGCTCATATACCTGTCACTCAGCCTGCTGTGTTTTTACTATTGAATTGCTCTGTTGCTATGAGCTGCGGTTGTAAACACAGCAGAAATGCAACAGGAGGCGCGTCAGCCATGACGAAGCTTACAACCACACATGAATAAGATAACTCACCTCGAGCTGAATGTACCTTGCTTTTTTGCATGTGACGGTAATCCCCTAAGTGCTTACTGTTGCATATTTCCCTTAATGACACATCTGTTATTTGTGAACTTGTATCTGCTGGACCATGGCAACCTTTTTAGCATTTAATGCACATAAGTTGCACTGTCTTTACCTCAGAGAGCTTTGTTTTGTTTTTTTGTATGTCTATATTTTGATTTGAAAACCTTGATCTTGCAATATAAGCCAGATTTTTAAGAGCTTATGTTCCTAAAATATTGTCCAGATGTTTTATACTACCCTAACTTTGTCTTGATTGTGATTGCCAGGAACCAAGTGGGTCCCCTACTCCAAAGAGGCCCAGAGGACGGCCGAAGGGCAGCAAAAACAAGACAACCGGCAAGGGCAAAGTAAGTCAATGCAGTCTGCAGACGTGTTTTCACATAGTGACAGATAGTGAGTTCACCAGCAACGAGCACACATCCTGATCCGGAATAGCTGCAATTCCAAGATGGGCAGTCGGCGTTAGTGTGGCATTTGTTGTAAATTTGTTTCTTGCAAGTGCTTTGTCTTTTTCTCCAAACCCCGGATTCCTTTTGGTTGATGAACATTTTAACGGTAGCTAACCACCTCCTTGTAAAAGGATGTCCTGCTGTTACTTGAGATATATTTGTTGGCTGTAATCTGGCTGCTTCCCCCTCGTGGTGTCAGAAATAGCTTGGCTAGGGTTCCCCATTGTAAAGACCTTGGTTTACTGCCTCACACTTTCTTTTTCTTTTTTTCTTGTTGGTGATGCTCACCCTCTACTTCCTGTCCTCCAGCTTCCTGCAGCTTGTCATGCAAAGTGTGGTGCAGGTGCAGAGGCCGCAAGACTGTTTCCAAGCTGACACTAAGCACCCCTCCGCCCCCACCCAGCACACAGCCCTAGTTCTTCTCTGCCTGTCGTTACCATAGCAACAACTGATTTTTCTCCCCCGCCCCAACCCTCCGGTTCTCCCTGCGCTCGGTCTTCACTGCTATGTATGGGAAAGGGAAGGAGAGGAAGTCGCGCATACATGTTTTGATATAGGTTTAGCAGCGAGGGCCGAGCTGCAGAGGGTTTGTGTCTCCGCTCAGTTTCACCAGCTGTCTCTGAGCCTCAGACCAGGTGGCCAGCGAACTGGAGTGCCCTGTGTGCAGCTCCTGTCGGCCTTCCAGATAATAGCCAATGAACCCAATGCCCCCTTTCCATCTGTCTCATTTTAGAGGCCTTACCGCCATCTACAGGCAGCTAGATGCAGAGCTCTAGGAAATATTGTTTACACCATTGCTTTTTGTGCCCCCCCCAAAAAAAAAACAAAAACAAAAAAAAACTCAGAAGTTTTAGCAGATCAGCAGGTCAGTGACCTTGAGGATCACAACAAAATGTTAGAGCCCACTTGGAGCTCTCTTGACCTTTTTCCGTTTTCTCTCACAGAAGGCAACGGCAGCCCCATCTGCAGGGGGAAAACGCAGGGGAAGACCTAAGAAGGAGGTAAGATCCCATGGACAAACAAGTGTTCACATCAGTTAAGCTGTTCCTCTCCCAATTGAATTATGCTCGGTATGAGTGCCTGCAGGGTGAAATTGCATTTTCCTAATTCCCTTGCCTGCCTTGTTCCTTGGTCTTTTTTTTTTTTTTACTCATTGGCTATTTTGGGGTCTTGTGTTCATTCAGAGTTGCATGGTCAACCACTCTTTATTGAGTAGTTTTAAAATGGCAAATGTCTTTAAAGGTTTTCTGTTTTGTTTTTGTTTTTTAACCAGATGTTGACAGCAGGATATTTACTTTTAGGAGCTTCAAAATGAGTCGCCCAACTACATACAGCCGGTCAAAGCAGCATGTTTTAATCTAGGAGAAACTGCGGTCTTGTAGTAACATTGTGTCATGTGCATGAGTGGTTAGGGCGTACTCGTCTGAATTGCATTAGTCACAGAAAGGAATGACCCACAGTTACCCTCCTAACTAGGCTCCTCATTTTTATGAATGGACATCTTGGGCAGCAGTAAGTGTGAGCAGGAAAGGCAAGAGGGCAAAAAGCAGGATGCCTCATTGTGACTCACTGCTGTGTGTATGAATCATTTTTCACTACAGATGGCTCACTCTTCCCTTGGGTGTTCTTCATGCCACAGTGGTTTATCAGAGATTTTATAATAACATTTAGTCTCTTTCTTGTTGGTGCTTGGGGGTTATTAAAGTAAAAACAGTTGCGTTGAGGCATGAATCACAGGCAGCTATTGTCGTTGAACACTGATGGTGCTTTGGGCATTTTCCTTGTGGGTGTGGTCAAGGCATAACTTAACAGCCCCCCTTCCTTTTTTTTTTTTTTCCCTCCCCTGCAGGAAAAGGAAGAAAAAGCATCCCAGGAATCATCTGAGGAGGAAGAGGAGGAGGACCAGTAATTCACAACGCATGCTACCTCACTCAACATACTGACTTACTGTTAACCAGAACTGGGCTGTATCTCCAATGCCAGTGCCACCACATGACCACTGTTCACGACAAAGCCCCCTTTTGCCAAAGGAGGGTTAACACAGTACATATATCATGCAACAGCACTGGATAGAACGATGGACTTGCTCAAGCATAGATCTAAGAATTACATGAAAGGTAACAGCCCGTTTCTCTACATGTCATGTTATTACAAGTCTTTTATACTGGACAAAAAGGTGTTCTCCAAGGAGCCTGGACATTTCCTCCATTTTTCTCTTTTTTTTTATTTTTATTTTTTCCTCTCCCCTAAAGGTGGTTTGTAGGATGTTTTCTCTGCTTAATGTTACTTATTTGTTGTACCCGCATCTGAGATGGTAGGGCATATAGATTTTTCTCCGTGTTTTGTACTGGACAAAGGTGAATTTTACCTATACTTCTTTTTTTTTCTTTTCTTTTTTTTTTTTTTTTTTTCAAAAGTTTTTCTTTTTTGGTTTTGAGTGTTTGTGTGAAGTGGTTAACCTATCCTTTGCATTGTATTCTAGATGGAGTTGAGCTTCAGCATTTAGGATGAGAATAGGTAACTGATGGTAGAAGTATCTTTTCCTAATCTGCATAACTGACTTCACCCACCCGATTAGAGGAGAACCATCTTTTGCCCTCTTCCTGTAGGACAGTTTAGATTTTAGTGATGCTTCTCAGACTTCCTTCTCAGTTCACTGCGTATAGTGGAGAGATGTAAAAGTGTATCATTAGACTCGATCTGACTTACTGTTTTGTTTTTGTTCCTTTGGGTTACATACATTTTAAAACACGTGTGCTGCTTTTCATGTTATAATAAAACTCTTTCGTATGTGTTTTTTAAGGTTGGCAGAGTTCTAGGCTTAAAGTCATCAGTGTCGTTTCTTCAGGGAGCTTTTACAAATGCTGTTACATTGGCGTCTTTGTCCTCACATGGTCCTCAGTTTTCCAAGCCCTCACTCTCAATCACTTATAAGGCAAACTGCAATTGATCGGACAAGGAGTTTGATTGTAACACAGGATAGTTGGTGGCACTACTATCCAACAGGGCTGTATTATTATTTTATTTTTATTTTTTTTCCCTCATTCCATCTAGATCTCACTGCTTCGCCTAGCTTGGTCCTCCTCTCATCACTTAGTATGGTAATAATAAAAAGAAACTTTTTCCTTAGTCCTTTGAAGATGTGTTGTATGCCGTCTGATATGGTTAAAGAAAACTTTTGTGTATTTCTAAGTGTCAGGGAACCCACAGTCACAGTCCACTTAACTGGGTTTTTCCACACACCTAAGCTGCTACAACCTCAGTTACGAAACCCGGAAAACTGCAAACAGGCAAGACAATGCCTGGAATTTCATACCTCACTCAAACAGCTTATTTTACCATTTATTGCAACTGGGTTTTTTTTGTTTTGTTTTTTAAATGTAACCTCTGGCATGAGTTGACAATGTTTGTATATTTTATTTTATTTTTCCTCTCCTGACTGTAATGAGAGATCCAAGGGGTCGAGTATGTGATTGTGTGACAACACAAACACTTCTTGGCTCATTCATAACCGGAGCTGGCAGACAGGTTTTTGGTTTGTTTTTTTTGTAAATGTGTGAAGCAAGTCAGGGAGACCTGTCAGCTTGACGACTGTGTTCGCTGACTGTGGTAGATTAGCAAGTGTGTTTTTATCCTTTTAAGAAAAAAACTTCTGGTGCACTGAAATGTTAGTTCAGATTTTCATGGACAAATGTTTGTGATGGACCGGGCGCTTTTTCCATGTTCCGTTGGCCACCGTGTGTCTACCACTGCCACACGTAGCCATCCTCACCGTACTCGTACAACGGTCATTTCATGTCCTCTATCAACTTCCTAGTCTCGATATCATGTCATTTTACATAGTAACGTCAGTCATCCGTTGATTTATATACTGTAAACTCAATAGGATGGATCATTCTTTTTAATGTACACGTATATAAATGTACAATGTCTATATTTCTATGGTGCCCTACAACAATTTGTATCAGAAAATGGTCAATAAAGAGAATTTTCTTTGTCACTTGTTCATATTATTGCACTCTGCTGTGCAGCTCATGCAGGCTACAATGATGCATTGCAACTATGTACAAAAGTAAATTATATTTCCAGCGTTTCAACTACCTTACCAAGTCTCTTGAACCAATGGATGTACAGTCTGAAAAGAGAAAGATTGTAACAATGTTCCCAAAATTACATTTGCATCAGTCCATCTCCTCAAACATCACCTAAATGCACAGCCTTTCATGCAAAGTTTACCAGAGGGGTGTACTACATGTTAGGAATAAGCAATCGCACTGAGAGTGCACCACTGCTTGATAACGTCTAGAGCTGCTGGGCTCATAGGGACCAATCACATGATGAAACGCCTCTTATGTGAGCACTCGCAGAAGCTGAAGCAGAAAACCTGCCTGAACAGTTGAAAGACACCATTACCCATTTTATCTGACAGGGGGTTTAGGTTTTGTCAAGAAAGCGTTGCAATGTTGAACTTCATAGTTGAACCCCTCTGGTGTGTCACCTGTGCAAATCTCCTAAGTCAACAGTGGATACAATTTTAAAGATGAATGGCTCATTTCATAAAATTCTTCACAAAAGATGAAAAACTAGATAATGCATAGAATAGAAACACAATTAGGCTGATACTTAAGCACCTCTGGGTATAATAACTAGTTGGCCATCCCAAGTTTGCAGAGCTGGGTTCTCAAAGTTTAGGGAGCCAATGTAAGTGGACTACCCAGGAAAAATCCACACTTTAAAGTGCCTGTTCAGCAAATAGTGGTTCATGTTGGCATTTGCTTTATTGTGTGTGTGTGTGTGTTTTTCTGGGCTTTAACAATTACTGAGGTGTCTATTTGTCAGTGTTAATAAGATTCATTCATCTATGACAACTACAGCTAAATGTGTTGCAATTTAATAGAAATGCTCCCACATCTTTTTGTGCACCGCTATGACAGACCACCAAATGGTAAGCCAAACTTTGAGAACCACAGCTGTAGAGGGTCAGGGTGGGGCTGGAGCCCAACCCACAGGTAGGGCACTCCCTGGACAGGTGGAAGCAAGGACTAGCGCTGAGACAACCAGCAGCAGTCACACCCAGAGCCAGCCCTGGAGTGTGGATTTTCTTCTGACACTGTGGATAAAGCACAGTGGGAAAACAAATGCCACACAGAAAGGTTTAAACCCAGAACTTTCTTGCTTGTTATGCACCACCATGCCGCCCACACTTTTAGATGTCATAACTGATAACATGACATGTTTGAGCATTACATGCTCAGTACAATACATTAGCTGTTGGACTGAGTAATGCTTCCCCCATCTGAGGGCAGTTAAACAGTTCAATTGTTCTTAGTTTACATTCACAAATGCAAGGCAAAAAAGGAACGGGGGAGGTTATGACTTGTAAAGAAAAAAAGAGCAAGACTTCCTGAGTGCTTAAAACAGTCAGACTTATGGCATTCATCTGAACAGATTCTTCAGCTGGAGGCAAATTTGTTGGTGCCATGCCTTGTAGACAGGACATATTTTGAGAGCTAGTCAGAGCTCATTTTAGGGATGAGAGTTTGGTGTTATTTACTTCCACTATCTGGCTTTTCATGCCATTGATAAGAGTCACAGGATTTGGCTAAACCACAAAAAGACGTGAAGCTCCAGGCATGACTTAGATTCTTTAAGCAAAGTAAAACTAAAGCGAGCTGTTCAATCATTTCACTGAAAATGAAACTGAAATCAAATTTAGCAGCTTGATCTTAGCTGCTAATTTTATTTTTCAGCAATATGAGGTTTTCTGAGAGTTTTGCAACAATGTAACTGTTGAACGCTACACTAGTCATTTTATCAGAGGATGATTTGTTTTTCTAATGCATTGCACACAACTCGTTTAAAATCACCAGCGCAGGCAATGATCACAATTCCTCTCGCAGCAGGACTGCTGATTTTTAAAGGGTACAGCACATTCATGCCACGAAGAGCACAGCTAGTACGAATGCTCACTGCAACCCACAGGAACATAACAGCTTGCTACACGTCGCCCACAACAACATAGCAAATGTAAACAACAGATTAAAAATCTACAGGTAGCTGTACCTTTGAAACTTTGAGTCATGTCACTGAATTTTTCAATAAAAACAGGTTTAAATAAATAATTTCAAATAAATAATCTTAAGGTACTGAGACTGTTAGGCACACAGGATCGGCATCAGAAGTTCAACGTCAAAGTGTACATAAAAGAGAACAGGAAAATGCTCATCGTCACCGATGTGCTCAGAGACGACAGTAAAAGGAAGCAAATAAAAGCTAAGAAGTATTGTACACGATTGTTTGTACATCACGATAAAAATTACTGATCTCTGTGGTTGCAGGTTTGTCGTCACACCCCACAGTGCTCAATGTCAGGGTTTACCAACATCATGCATTGACGTCTTTGGTCAGAAGAGGGTGTTGCTGTTGATAACTTGACGCCCAACTTTGTACAATCTAAAGGAAAAAATAAAAAAAAGAGAGAGAAAAGCATACAGCTTAATAAAGTTATTTGAAAGAGCAAAAACATTTACTCAAGTGTGAAATCTCTTCTCATGAGAGGACCTGAAAACCTGCTTCGAACTAAACAATACTTTCGCACTCAAACCAAATTATACCAAGCTATGATGATTTGACAGTAGTCTCAGTTTCATATAACGAGATTATAAAATTCCTGCATGTCAAACTTCCACAGCAGAGGTAAACCAAGCTCGATTCATGCAGTAAAAGCCCGATGTCTTTCCGAAACCGCACAACCGTGGAATATCTTCCATAACAGGACTTTCAGGGTTAACTGAAATTTAATTTGCTCTCGCTGTATTGGATTAAAGACAACAAGGACACATTTATCACTAAAACGCAGGCAGACAAAACCTGAACTTTTTCCATGGCTACTTATCATTAGGAGTATGTGACTTTTTTTTTGGTAATTTGGGCAAACTGACCCATTAAGGGCTTTTTCAAGCACTGCTCACATTTGTCCCTTTCCCATCTATACAACCCCACCTTGACTTGACAAATAAGAAGTAAAACTTTTTGACAAACTTTTTGGACAAAGTGAACATCGCCATCTAGTGAGCCTCAGGATTCAGTGCACGACTCGGCTCAAAATAAAGTGCTTTTTACTGGCAGACTGAGAAAAATGAGAAGGATTGTCATTTTATTTTCTGAAAAATAAGCTGATGTTAAAATTCTGTGTTGGGAAAAGACATGCATACTTATCAAGGGAAAAAAAACACTATAAAATTATTTTTCAGATATTACTAAACCAGAAAGGCAGATTGTTTCATTTATATGGAGCAGATTTCAGGTCAGATATTAATAACTATGAGTCATTTGACGACCATATTCCCATAAAATTACAACTGGCTAAACTCGTTCTACTACTAATACTATCATCCTTTCTACTCTACTTCTATCTATAACTGAATGCAATAGAGGAACTGACCAATCAGTAGAGGAACTGGTGCACGCTAAAGAAAATTTCACAACCAATATAATTAGACAGTATACCAAACAGTATTAAGAGAATGTTTTCACTCTGCCTTTCTTAGAAAACGTGGTTGTGCAACTTTTAAACATGCTTGGCACAAGAATCCATGTTTTCCAATGGGAGCAATACTGAAAGAGTCACATAAAAACGACAAGCTTTACCACTTGCACTTCCAAGTAAAGAATCCAAAACTGTAAAAACTGATGTGCCTTACCCTTGTGTCCTCTTCTTTCCACAACATTTCTTGTTCGGCTTCATTAATCTCCTCTGAAGGATCGTACGTGTACACTGGTAATAGCTGATGACGCAGTCTGTCAACTCTGAGGGACCAAGAAAAAAAAACATTGATTCAGTGAAGGTATAAAGGTAAAAAAAAGAAAAAACAAGAAAAAAAAACTGTTCAATGATGTTGATGGATAAATTTTAATCCTACCTCCTTTTCCTGCGAATATACATTATCTGAAATGGACAAAATGAAAGATGTTACATCCGCTGTGTGTACGCTTGGATCTCAATTCACACTTGACTTTTAAGTTAGTAAGATGTAGGACTGCTTCATAACACAATGGCTCAACTTGACATAGATCATCCTATGCCATGTGTTCAAACCACTTACCACAGCGGCAATTATCCCAGCAAAGGTTATGAGGAAAAATGGCACCAGCACATAGCTGACAGCCACATTCCCATCTATGGTGGCAGGGGACTGAGTAGTACTGTTCATTGTAAATGTTAAGCGATAAGGGGACACAGGGGGCTGCTTGTGCAAGGCCTTTACGAGCAGCAGACACCCTCCCTGTTGCAGTCACTGTGCAGCGGATCACTCCTCAAGCTGCCCCCTTGTTGTTTCTGCCTCATCCTCGTCGCTCATGTGACTTCCACATGGTATCACTGACCTCCCTAATCAGCTACAAATCTGAGGACACGGGGAAAGAATTTGCACGGTTAGCCAAAGAAACTGTGAGTTCATACAATGGCAGATGAGTTACTTGGTTGGAAAAACAAAAAAAACATGCAGTAAACTCGTTGTGGTAAATGAAATAGACGTTTCAAACACTCAGTGGGCCAATTACACACAACATAAACACTGAATGTCTTGTTAGCAAGCCACTATTCCCCTGCTCAGTATTCTGTGCGTTTGCCAAAGTGCCAATTAACTAAGGCAGGCAGTGTTCCCTGTTCTAGTAAATCAGGCTAAAATATAATTTAACACTCGTTTAATTAACTTCCCGCTTCTATGGAGCTGTTAGAGACCCAGCCGAAGGTACCTACCGTTAGCTGCACCGTTACACTATAGGCTGTACAGCGATACAAACGAGACTAGGCTGATTTCTTACACGCCAAAGCTATATTTTTTAAAATTCTGACATAATCGAATAAACCGTACTCACTGTGTGTTGTGCATAGCCTCTCTTTTCAGTTAATGCTGTGTTGTGCTTAGCAGAAGCTTCACTTCCGCTAGCCGCAGCAGGTCCAGGCAGGCAGAATCCTTCACAATAAAAGCGTATTGATGACGTCAGAAATCACGTCTCAAAAATGTTCCTCATTATCAGCTTTTTTAAAATCCGTTTTTTGTTTTGTTTTTTAAAATTTATTTCGTTTTTTTTTCCTTCTTGGTAGAGTGTCAGCTAGTTGCTGGAAACATTCCTCATAGAGTTTGGTTCACATAGATGATATGAATCTCTGGTTCAACCACATCCCAAAGCTGCTCTATTGGATTGAGATCTGATGACTGTGGAGGCCATTTGAGTGCACTGAACTCACTGTCATGTTCAAGAAACCAGTTTAAGATAAAATTAGCCTTGTGCCATCATGTGTTTTCCTGCTGGAACTAGGCATCTGAAGTTGGGTACGCTGTCCACTTAAAAGGATGGACGTGTTAGGCAACAGTAGTCACTTATGCAGTATATCACCCACAAGACTGCTTTAATTCTTTTAAGTCATTTTACACAAAATTTAGATCCAACCACTTGAATGTCAAAGCTGATACTGAGACTCATCAGGACCAAACAACAATTGTTTTATTCTTCCAATTTTGTGAGCCTTGGTTTCCTTTTCTTAGCTGACAGAACTGGCACCTACTGTGGTCTTCTGTTCAGTTAGTCAGAGATGCTCTTTTGTATGCCCTGGCTGTAAAAAGCAGTTATTTGAGTGGTTCTCCTCTGACCTCTGGCATCAACAAGAAATTATTGCCTGTGCAAGATTGCTATTGTTTTGCCAGTGAGTACTGCAGGATGTAAGTGATTTTTGTTTTTTACTTTAAAGCTTGTAACCGTTTTAAAACTGTGCACTCATATGGACTCTCCTCATGAGCAAGAGGAGAGGCAAGATGGCTGTATTACTTCTATCCATCCATCCATTCTCTTCCACTTATCCTTATCAGGGTCATGGGGGGCAGGAACATATCCAAGCTACCACAGGACTAGAGTCAGGGTGCACCCTGGACAGATCGCCAGTCTGTTGCAACACAGTATTAGTATTAGCACTATATTACTTAATGAGCCATTATGCTCCACACATAATATATATGTGTGGCAGTAAGCTAATTATAAAACTATAGCTGCATAAAATGAGTGAAACCTTTCAAATTTAGTAGATGAAGTCTTATCATTCTTCATTCTAGACCACTAAAGCTGGTTTAAGAAATGGATTTATCTACATCAGTGTTACCTTACACTGATTACTAATGAGTGATATGATACATTTTGTGTGCAGGGATATTATATATTAGCTTTGTGTACTTTTGTGTAACATTTCATATTGCGTAACGGGAAGTGCCTTTTCTTTGACCCTCGCCTGTGGGATTAGTGGTAGTACCGCAGTAAATTATCTTATGCAATGATACTGCTCTGTTTGGTGGCTTCTCCTCTTTACATGTCCTTCTCAGCAGGCTGACACATTGTGAAGCCTTGGTGCATTTAAAGATGCATACGATTAAGCAGTGCCCTATAAATAATGTTGTTCAAATATACTCAGTGTTTCCCCTCAGAGTCAGAATGATGCACAAACAAGAAGGAAGGAAGCCCATAAAGCATCACTTACACTAGCAGCTGTAAGCCTTGGTGTCTGCACTGTGATTCGTCCTGTGCTCTGAGGCTGCAGTTTCATTGTTTACAGAGGATAAATATACACTTTCATGTTTACATTTAGACAACCATGACACATGACACAAGCCAGTGCAATACTGACTGCTGTCTGCCTATATTCCACGAAGGTCTGATATGC
Organism: Rhamphochromis longiceps; assembly: GCF_057381845.1. NCBI lineage: Eukaryota > Metazoa > Chordata > Actinopteri > Cichliformes > Cichlidae > Rhamphochromis > Rhamphochromis longiceps. The sequence goes on from NC_140576.1 coordinate 23,645,968, forward strand.
AGTCTTAAACATGTTACTCATACAGGCACGTTTGATTGTAGAATTGTTGATGGGCTTTATATGGCACCCTGTAATGAATGAACAGGCTAGGATTTCATTTGGGATAATCCTCTTCTTAAAGCATTTCCTTCATCAGCTTTTCACAGGCATTCCAATCAGCAGCCTCTGTGGAGCTTTCTTGATCAGCTTCATTTTGAGGAAAAAACAAGGATTCAAGTGACATCATTTAAAATAACAAGCACTAAGTAAGTAAGTAGCTTTCTGGCAAGCTAACATATTTGACAGCCTCTTGTTTTCTCTCCCTAATAGGGAAAAATGACAGTACCTCATCTATGGCTCAATACCTTTTTCACACTAGAACTCCATTGGTTTCTAAAAGAGAACAGAATCTACGGAGGTATCTGTTTATCAGATTTAATTCTGTAATATTTCGAATAACTTTGGATAAATGTTTGATTTGTGTTAATGCAGTAAAGTAAAAGAGATTGTGCTATGATGCGATATGATGAATATATCCTGTGTAATAAGGAGGTACTTTTGCGGTAATATGGTGAATCCCTGAATGTCCTTAAAAGCTTTAAATGTACCCTCATTCAGTCAAGGGTAAACACTGAGCACTTCCTAAATAAATTATGCATTTGATTTCAAAAGCACAACAATTCTAAATTGGGAATTTCATCTGTACCTCTATTTAACATTGCCATGTTTGCTGCTTTATTACCTGGAGAAACTTTGGACTGGTCTAAATCAAAATCCACAAACTTATCAGTGTTTTTAAAGATAATGTGCATCATATAGATTAACTATTATTTATCATTTAACAGTTTCTACAATTATTATTACAATTAAATAGAACCTCAAAATGAAAAACAACAAATAAATTTAACACATTACATCATGTCATTCTTTAGGCCAAAATGCAGAAGCTGTGTGGGGAAGAATTTTGGCCCATTCTTCTTTGAAACATTGCTTCATTTCATTGATGTTTTCAGGCATTTGTTTATGCACAGCTCTATTGAGATTCTGCCACAGCATTTCAGTCGGGTTGAGATCTGGACTTTGACTGGACCATTGCACCTTGACTCTTTTTTTCTTTTTCAGCAGATTTCCTTTTCAGCTTGGGATCATTGTCCTCTTACATGACCCATATGAGGCCAAACTTTAGCTATCAGACAGTTAGCTTCACATTTAACTCTAGAATATTTTGGTAAACATAGGAGTTCATGTTTTCTGAGTACAAAAACAGCCCAAATCATCACCCCTCCACTGCTGTGCTTGACAGTTGGTACAATATGTTGTTAATATTCAGCTTTTTGCCAATTATGGCACAATGCATTATGGCCAAACATCTCCACTTTGGCTTCGTCTGTTAAAAGGATGCTGTGCCAGAAGTCTTGTGGTTTGTTCAAATACAACAAAACGAAGCTGTGCTGACTTGAAACTGTTCAGTTTTTTCCTCTTGTTTCTCACTGTACAATGATGGACTTCAGATGTTTCCAAATGGCCTCATGACCCTGTCCAAACGGAAATGCATCAACAATTGTTTCTTTAAGAATATTGGTGTTATCTTTCCTCATTGGTGTTGTGTTGAAAACACCTGAACACTTCTTTTTTTCATAGGAATACTCACACATGCCGAGGATCAGTTAATCAAGTGCATCTGGTGTGACCTGGATGCTTTTTGACCTCTTAATTTCCATGGAAACAGTGAGAGTCTACGTAGCTTTTGTGTTATGCGTTATGTGTTATAGCTTTATAAATAAATAAATTATATCTCTATATATCTATATGCAGATAGATAGATAGATAGATAGATAGATAGATAGATAGATAGATAGATAGATAGATAGATAGATAGATAGATAGATAGATAGATAGATAGATAGATAGATAGATAGATAGATAGATAGATAGATAGATAGATAGATAGATAGATAGATAGATAGATAGATAGATAGATAGATAGATAGATAGATAGATAGATAGATAGATAGATAGATAGATAGATAGATAAAAGGCCTGGAGTTGATTTGAGGTGTGGTGCTGTCATTTGGTAAATTTTGCTGTGGATAGACAACATGTGGTCAAAGGAGCTCTCCGTGCAGGTGAAACAAACCATCTTTAAGTTCCGTAAACAGAAAAAAGTCAACCAAGAAATTGCTACAATATTTGGAGTGGCAAAATCTGCAGTTTGGTACATCCTGAGAAAGAAAGATAGTACTGGTGAAATCAGCAACACACAAAAAACCTGGACGTCCATGGAAGACAACAGTGGTGGATGATCACAGAATCATTTCCGTGGTGAAGAGAAACCCTTCACAACACCCAGCCAAGCAAACAACACTCTCCAGGAGGTACACGTATCGATTTCCAAGTCTACCATAAAAAGAAAACTGCATGAAAGTAAATACAGAGGGTTCATTGCAAGATCCAAGCCACTCATAGGCCTCAAGAATAGAAAAAAAAAAGCAAAAAAGCAAAACAACAACAACGAACATCTAAATAAAAAGCCAAGCACAGTTCTGAAAAAAACATTCTTTGAACAGACAAAAAACAAAATCAACCTCTACCAGAATAATGGAGAAGATATGGAACAGCTCATGATCCAAAGCATACCACATCATCTGTAAAACACGGTGGAGGCAGTGTGATGGCTTGTGTGCATGGCTTCCACTGGCACTGGGACACTGGTGTTTATTGATGATGTGACACAGGACAGAAGCAGCCTCTCACACTGTCCTTCAAGCATGTATATCATGTTGTTACAAATTTTGCACTGTCAGTAAATTGCCACTAGATGTCAGTAAGTAAATATGATTTAAGAAAATGGCGAATGGAGGGTGCACTGTTAATGTGTTGTGTAGGCTACGATTTAAGGTTTGGCATCAAACATTGCAGCTTTTGAGCCTTTTTATTTCACTGTTCAGACTCTGATCATTAAAACTAGGGCAGGAGCATGTGAGTGGAGTGATGAAATAGACAGTCTGTACTAGCTGCAATTTAATTACATCCTCAGTATGAAATCATTTCTCATTAGAGTCAGAACAAACAGCATCCGATTAATCTGCATGAAGGTGTTTGCTTCTCCGGCCACATCATCTCCATTGAAGCAAAGGGATTGTCTCTTCACCCTGTTTGGTTTTGGGTATCTTGAGGGAATTTTGCTACACCCAGCCTTGAAAAGAATAGTACGACAAACAAGCAAAGAAAAGAAAGTTAACAAATAGATCCTTGATTCAACAGAGATTTTTGCTGATATCTAATTGTTGTGTTTCCATTTGTTTCTGTAAGAAACTGGTCAGTTAGTTTCATCTGTTACACTCTTGTCCATAAGAGGCTGAAGGCAGCTGGTGCCGTGTCTCATGGAATCCATTAACTCAGAGTGCAGTTGTAATGGAAAGAGTCTGCACTGTGAGGATGTAATGGATTGTGAGAGAGTAATGGTTATATATACAGGACCTCAAATAATTAACAAAACAAAAACAAGGAAGTTCTTCAGGTAATGATTGATTGAAACTTTTTGTTTGTAATTTTTATTTGTGATTGTCACTAATGATGAACCAGCTTAAGTATTTTCCTAGTAGACTTCACCACATTCTCTAAAAAAGGTGTCCAATATTACCTGTCTGCGGATCAGTCACTGGTTTTCATTACTATATTTACTATGACTTTGGTCATTTTGTTATCATATGACGTCATTAAGGAAACAGTGTTTTGTTTTGGGAATTTTTTTTGTGTGTGTGTGCACTCATATAAATCAGCAGGTGAATAGATTTTTCTTGTGTACTTGAAACAGTGGATGAGTCAGTGGGCTTGTCAGGAAGCCAAAGCACAAAAACACTCCATCCCCCTCCCTTGCAGCGTAGTGCAACGTGGGCGTGGTTTAAATGGAAGGCGGTGATGCCATGTCATACCACGTGCTTTCCCTATTGGTTGGGAAATGGAAGTTACATTTGGGGGGGTCTCCTCATTTCTTAAAAGCTTATAATTTATAAATGTGATATTATGCGTATTAGAATAACTTACTACTGGCTAATAATTCCATAGGTAATGGTTTAATTCTGATTTTAAAAATGAAATAATAAAAATATATCAATAAAAATGATTCGAGGGTGTATATCTAGTGTAAATTCTCGTAAGCCCACGTGGCCAGTGTTGGGAGATGGAATTTAAAAGCCGTCTTTTCCATCTTACATTTTCTCATTCGTTTCCCTTCTGTCTATTCCTGTCGTCCATTGAAAGGAAAAGCTGGGCCATCCCCCTCCACGCATGCCTGTGCTGTGGAGCTCCCCCTTGCTGCGTGCATCGTGATCTCGTGGATGCAGCGTCTTGCAGAGAACGCAGGGTCACCTTCTGTCACTGCAAGGGGAAATACTGAATAACTTGCAGTAGAGGCTATCGGGCAGTAGTGCACCTCAGCGGCAGCAGCAGGAGCAGCATCTCTGGTAAGTCAGTTGGTGTGTTTTGCTCTCTGTTGATGCCACATTGCTGCACTCGAAAGAGAAGCTGAGCATCCTTTTCGCGAAGGGCGACGCAGAGATAAAGGAGTCTCGCACCCTCTCCTGTCATCTGGATTAACTCTGATCCCCCTTCTGCTGCGACACTTGCCAAGTATTACAGATTCAGTAACAAATTTTTAGCTATGCATGCGTCATGTTACACGATGTGCCGTTGTTTGGGAACACCAAGGGTGAAGATGACCATCTTGCATCACCTAGAATTACTATTGCACGCGTTACCCACAAGCGAAACTGTATCATAGAGTCGTATATTATGGTTTTGCACCGTCAAGCTAATGTGCACCATTCCCTTCAAATTAGAGGATGGTGCAGGCTGTTTTTTTCCACTCTGCAGCTCTTCCTATTGCCCCACTGGCGGGCTGAGCAAAATTGACCCCAGCGTGCCAATTGTATCAGCAATGCAATACGGTTTGCTTAAATATTCTACAAGACATTAATACGGTTTCCATGCCAAGTACACTATTGCGGATGAAGACAGTAGCCAAGACTAAGACAGGATTGCCATTTTATGTTTATTTTCCGTGCGCCAAATTGGTAAACAAGACCAGGAATCTAAACTGCGTCGATCAAAGAAGTCGTATAATTAAGTGTTCTATCTATATGAAGGGTGCTTTGATGTGTGCTTATAAGTTGCATAGTAATCAAAAATCGCCTCGTTCTGTATTTTATGGTTTCTTGGCGAAATGGACGCAAATGCTCATGAGAACACTCCGCTCTGGCGTTATGTAATTGGTTGTCACAGCACAGCGAGGAGCCATCTCTAGCGTCATTGTTTTTCTCTCACAAACCAACAGCACCACAGAGGAGGAGCATCCTGTTTTCTACATGGGATTAGGTGCATGTGGTCTTTTAATCATTCATCAAATCTGCTCCCGCTGAAATGCATCCAGGCTTACAGCTGACTAAAGCGTCTCATAGTTATGCGTTTAGCAAAAGGCATGTTATCTTGTGCTGAGATGTGCCGATGATGATGAGGAGGAGGAGGATGATGATATGTTGCAGGGACTGGTTAATGGAAGCTGGGGCATCACATTCCCAAATCGTGTAGCTCCTGTTCCCCCCTCTCTTCAACCAAAGCATCCATTCCTGCCTAAAACCATACAGCTAGCTTTTCTGTGAGACTGCATGATTGATTAAACGGCTAACTTGTGTTTTGTTGTTGTTGTTGTTTGTGGTGGTGGTGAGGGTGTTCATTTAAATGAAATCCTCTAGAGTTAAATTCTTACGGTGGAGTAGCAGATGACAGACAGGTCACTTGTGTCCCCTTGCCTGTTTTGGAGCTGTCCCTGGTGCTGAATTTATTGTTTGCTGGAGTGCATTTCTGTCAGCATCCAAGGTGCCCCCAAGAGAGCTCGACACTAGGCTGCAGAGACGAGATGATGATACTCTCAGGGGGGTTAATGCAATTGTACTGCAGAAAGGAGAGTTAAAGAGTACCTGCTATTTATTAGCAGACTCTTAAGCTTTCACTGTCAAGACAAGTTGAAAGTGTATTGCTTGGAACTCTTGTGTACTTCAGCAAACTATCTATCTATCTATCTATCTATCTATCTATCTATCTATCTATCTATCTATCTATCTATCTATCTATCTATCTATCTATCTATCTATCTATCTATCTATCTATCTATCTATCTATCAAACTCAGTTAACAAAGAATGATGGATGCTTTAAATCCATTTAAGGGCCTGTAAAATCCATATGTTTGCAGGTAAGAGACCTATAGTTTATCTATAGCATGTCATATATAAGGCACAAAATATTATTTTAAAACAGTCCAAATCATTTGAATGGTTTCACACATATTAAGGCTTGAATATGAGAGGAGAAAAAACATTTTCATTCAACTTTTAGCGAGATATTGCCCAGGTATGACGACATGCACCAAATGCAAATCAACTTAATTAGAAGGAAAAGTCTGCGTTAGAATGATATCCACAATTTGTGATGTGTGTGATGATGTTCTCTCCAATAGGAATTTTTGAAATACTCATATATATGTGTGGTAGACAATCTTGTTTGAACAGGCTCATTCTGTTGTTGTTTGCTGTGTATATTCAACACTGTACATTTTAGTTCTGAGAGTTAAATATTGACAAAATGATATGATGATGAAAATATGATGACACATTGCGAGCTATGATAAAAATAAATAAAAAGACAAGCTTACAAGCAGAGTAATTCCACTCTTTAAATCAAGCTGCTTTCTTTCTATATATGTGAGCTGTTAATTCAGAGATTATTCCGTGTCATGTTGAATTTCTAGAAATGTTTGCCCGCGCTCACTTCCCATAGTGTTTACAGTGTGTCTGCATTACTGTTCACCTTCTGTTTTCATGCTTGGCTTGTTTTGTTTTTGATTGTGGCAAACATCCTCCTGCTCAGGAACTATGTGTTTGAGTTTAATTATGATTTGCAATCATGTAATCAGTGGCTTGATGGGTGGTTTTCTTTAACCATTAACAGAATAGTTGTTATGTGAACATTTTATCAGGAATGCCCATGCAAGCTTAACTAACAGTTTTAGGAAGTTGTTTTTAGATTGTTTTTAATCCAACTTTTGGCCTTGTCTGCAATGACTGGGAAAGGATTAACACGAGCGTGGGATTTATGAGTTGCATTGCAGTTAAAGCTATTGTCATTTGATTGTTTGTTCCTCTGTTTAATGTGGAATATCTGACATATGGGCTCTACCGCTCCCAATGGAGGTTTGCTTTGCTAAATGGAAGGGGAGGATCAATACAGAGTACTGCTGAATGCATTCCATGCCAATTAAAGGGAATTCGTTTTACTTAGAACAAAGCAATTTGTTTTCAGATGAGCTTTTATTTCAGTCAGTTTGTTTTTGATCTTTTATTACAAAATCATGACAATTTGTAGGCTAATGCAGGAATGGGTGCCGAACACTGATGCATTCAAATAGTCTGAAACGCTGTTCTGTCGGATCTGTTTCTGTCTGTTTAAATGTCTCACAAAGAGATGTTGTTGGTGACCTTTTTGTTGTTGTTAGTCTCCGGTGTTTCTGGAACAACGTAGGTGTGGGAAACAGGACAACGTGTGAAATAGTGGGGCCTTCTCTAATGTGTTTGCTGATGAAAGGGTTAAGGGCTGTTGTTCCTCTGTGAAAAGAAGAGATAGTGCTGTCTGACAAGGTGTGAAAAAAGAGCCAATGTAAGAACAGAGAGTCTGAAGGGCAGCCGGAGTGTCTCATTTCTCTCCGTGCAGAGGAGGACACACACCGGGAAGACTCCTGTCCTTGGCACAAGACTTATGACATTAGAGATTATCAAAAACATCTGCGGTGCTTTTCACACCACACAAGGATTCTCATTTTGTTTTTCTGAAGCTCTTTCCATGACTATGATTTTTGCTCAAATCCAGAGATATTAAGAAAAGCGAGATGCCATCATAGTGGAGTTGATTTTAGTTAAAGAAAAATTAGGAGGAAACAATTTTATCACACGTGTACATGTGAACAGGATGAGAAACACTACGCACATATCACTAGGTAACATTATTCTTGTTTATCCTGTGGTGGACCCTAATGAATTACATCGATGTTACCCGGAGTTGTTCATGCAGCGTCATCACAACATGTCGGCGTTTGCCTCCTCTGAGTCATCATCTTGAAGCCGTGGCTCACCCTGAGGCAGAGCATAGGCCCCAGTTTGTGTCGTGATCTTTTGGGCATTTCAAAATGGAGTCCTGGTGTGCACCTCCAGCGCACGAATCCCTGGAGTTTTATCAGTTCTGGTATGAATGGTTTCTAGATCAGTGGGTCTGTTGATGTTTTGATTAATAAGTGCATGGATGCAGAAGGTCGGGTGAGAGGGCTGAACACTAGTGGGTGTCTTCCTCATAAACATAATCACACAGAGAGAGAGAATAGGAGAGCCACATGTTTTTCTGTTGGTCATCTTAACTTGATACTATGTTTTCCGAGAGCAGTTGCCTGTTTTACACTCACTAGCCACTTGGTTAGGTACACCTTTCTTATACTGGCCCATCCTTTGGCCTTGAGAACTGCTCTAACTCTTTAAGGCAAATATTCAACAAAGTGCTGGAAAGATTCCTCAGAGACTTTGGTCCATGTTGACATGATAGCATCACACGGTTGCTGTAGATTTGTCAGCTGCAAATCCATGATGAGTGTCCACCACATTCCATTGAGATCTGGTGACTGTGGAGACCAATTGTGTAGAGTTAACTCGCTGTTAACATGTTCAAGAAACTAGTTTGAGATAGTCAAAGTTTTGTAGCATGGTGTGTTGTCCTGCTGGAAGCTGCCATCAGAAGACAGGTACACTGTGGTCATAAAGGGAGGAACATTACCAATAGGGCATAAAGTGTGCCAATAATAATAATTTTTCAATTAGAAGACTTTGGAACTTGAGAAATATAAATACTCAGTTGAAAAGCACCAGTGGTCACAGTGAAGTGACCATGAATCAGCATTTTATAAGAATTTGAAGCATAACCAGCAGACTGCTTGCTGTTAGGCATCGAATAGAGCTGGCATTTCTCAGGCTGTTTCATTTGATGTGTGGGTTGCTTCATCACTTCTCTGCCTGAATTCAGTCGACCCGTCCATTACCTAAACTGCTTATCATGGTCATGGGATGCAGCAGCTCAGCTGAGCACACAGTGAGGGGTACACACAGAGAAAGATTCAAGCACACTGTGAAGCACAGATGATTTCCAAAAGCAATCACATTTTTGAAGAAAAGTAAAGCTGAATTGAACTACTTATAGCGTCATTGACATTGAGCATTGAATATTTTGGTATTAAAGACAAGGTGGCTGTACGATATAAGCACGATAGCATGATGCTGGAGCCAAGCTTACTGTTATTTTAATTACTAAATAATTAGATCTGTCAGCTATGGTGTTCAGACATTTCAAAAGGCTAAAGTCACATCCTCAAACTCTGTGATATTTCCTTACACCAGAATTTATTAAATGATTGAAAGCACCAAATTATCACATTTCAAGTTAGAACCGGTGGACTTTCAATATTTTGCTTGATAAATGGTCAAATGTTGTCCATTAATTTCCTCTCTGTGGAAATATTGACTGTGCCTGCATTAGCTGAAGCTTCACTTCTGTTTTTAATTATTAAGGTTTCACACTGGGTAGTAATTTGCTTTTTTTATATTTATACCTGGAAAAAAAAATACCGGCAAATGCCAAAGGAATAATTTGTGCATGGAATAAAATGATCTACTGAATGAAACATGTCAAAAATATGGTTGACCCTGATGAAGGCCACAAGCCGAAACGCGTTGGTCTATTATTAAAGATGTTCATCTTCCCTCAAGTGTTGCTGGAGTTCCTGCTTCGTGAAAAATATAGTTGAAAAAAGGTTTTAACACAATCTCGCTTACGTTATACATTGTTGTAACAGTAAACTTTGTTAACCTTTTTCTATAAAGTTAAACAGGCATACATGGAAAACAGCACTTTTTTAAGCTTGAAACTTAAATTTCAAAATAATATGAGTTAATTAGACACTGATGTAACCTGGGAAACCAACTCGGCTAAATTGGTGCTCAGCATTGTTTTTTTCTAAGACTCAGCATTATTGTTGAATTTTGTGTTCTGTGTGGGCCTGAGGCAGTCACACGTGTCAGTGACAGCAGAAAGACTTCAATCTGTAAAAAAAACAAAGCTGAACATATAAATTATCATTTGCATCAACCGATCCAAACCATATTGCAGATTTCACACCAAAATTAGTCATTTTTCCACACACCATTTTCATCACAGTTTACTATATTTGACTAGATTCTAATCATCCCAGCATTAATTATATTCAGCAGGTGGTGCATTAGTGGTTAAAGTGTACAAAAGAAACTGGTATTATTAAATATACCCCATTGCTCTATGCAGAGTTTTATAATCTCTCCATAACTGTGATAGTTTAAACTGAAACCCAGATAATTTCTTAATAACCTTCTGCCATAAAGATGACTTCTGTTTTGACACACCTGGGGTTGATTTTCATTTATATTCCAATTAGGTGAAGTAGCAGCACTTTAACCAGCTTCCTGTTAAAAAAGAAAAAGAAAAAAACTCATGCTTTGTTTTCCTGCAGGGGACCGACAACTATCTCTCTCTTAGGTTTATGGAAATCTGACCTCCCATTGGTGGAGAAGGTGAGTTGTTCGTGTTTGTGCCAATTGTCCTGTGTGCTGGAAGCTAAGTTTAATCTGAAGATGCGGATGGATGTCAAAGGGACGATGCCGAGCACAGACCCACAGATCTGAACAGTTTTTTTTTATGTATAATGCTAAATGCACCACTTGAGTTAATTAATAGCTCTTTGACACTGGTGTTAATATTTGATGAGACTGTCGCAGCCTTTTTATGGGCAAACTGAAGGTCAGGTCATCTTTGTTGCTTATTGGAGACTTTTAAATTGTATTATTCCGTAAGTGGTGCACTTTGTGTCGTGTACTGCATGATTAGATGTAGGATTACAATGCAATTAAAGGGTTGGATTTCCGTTTCCTAGCTACTCCAACAATCAAACTGACTGACTTGTACTCTCTATGGTAGCATTAATGTTTTGACTCAACATATTCTCGTGTTCTTTTCTTAGAAGAGATTATCTCAGATTTTATTTTTATTATCTCACTAGGAGTAGATTTCCCCGTCTCACAGGAAAGACTGATTACCCAGGAGGAGCTATTGATTTTCCTTGTTTGATCTCTTTGTTCTGTGGGCATTGGGACAGAATTTCACTGCGCCGGGGAGGTTAAGCATCTGTTTGATGAGCACAGTCTGGTGTTTGTATATGCAAGAAGGCTCATCGGAACATGATGGCCCAGCTCAGAAAGGCTTCTCCAGGGATGTTGTGCAGTTTGGACTAAGTCAAAGCTGGGTCAGAAGAACCTATATAGATTGTTTTTATTAGTAAACAAAGTATCCTGGAATATGTAGCACACATAGAAGATCATTGACACATTTTTTTCTCATTCTTTCATTATACCTGTTAGCTTTTCTACTTTTTCCCATTTAAACCACGCTCTCTTTTTCAGTGTTACTACCGTCAAGCTACATTTTTGCTTTGTGTCAATTCTTCTTATATGATTTCTATTTAATTAACTGCCTTAAATTAAAATGTCCCTATTTTGTTCAGTATTTCATAATCAGGAAGTGACCTACACCATAGAAGACTTTTATAAAACTCTATCCAGTCTGTATCCAGTCATTATTCTGTCTGTATGGGCAAAATGGATTCATGTTACTCACCTGCTGCTTCCTTATTCACAAGGGGTCACCACAGCAGGTACCTCCACATGTTTGATTTGGCAGATTTTTACACCAGATGCCCCTCCTGACACAACCCCAAAGGGATTTGTGTCTCCTCCTGATATCAAGGTGGGATCTTTTGCTTGTTAGGTGAATGTGTAAACCACTAGCATTAAAGCCCTAATCTTCTTTATTCATTGTATTGTCTGATCTCAGCCACACCCTTTAGCAATGCCTGTAAACCTCTCCTAATTTCAGATTTAAATTTACACTTGATCACTGTTTCCTGCTGGTGGCAGCTACCACCAGGATTCATATTTTTCTTTCTTCCACATTTAGCAACCACCAGTTTTGCCTTGGCTCATAATCAGACATAAACATGAAGCACTTTGTGAGCCAAACTGGCAATGCTTGTTGTCAATACTTTTGATAAACATTAACAGAAGACAGTGCTATGTGCCAACTTTAAGCAATCATATTTCAAACCACAGCTGCTGTTTGCCATGGTCTGAAATTGTGAAATCTGATCAATTAGTTAGATTAATTACATTTTCGTTTCACTTGACAAATCACATTTTTAAGTAGTCAAACAGGAAATGAGCTGACTCTGATCCAACAAGTCGTGGTCTAAATTTTTGCAACTCAGGTCTGGTTTGTGTATCAGATCTTCAGTCCCCAGCTCTCTGACTGGACACATGGGGAGATTTGTGAGTGTGTATAAATAGGAATGTAAAGTGATTACACAGTGGACAGTGACACATCTCTGGATAAACTAGTGTTGCTTATTTTCTCCTGTCAGTTTCCTGCTGATATGATTATAGGAAAGGTCGTTTCAGTTGCACTGTCTCTGACTACAGATGCATTTTAAAACTTTAAATTAAATTCAAAGTCTTTCGAGAAGCAAATCCTTTTACTCAGTTACCCGTAGTGAAACACATCTGTGCACTTTGGGGGCCAGAAACTGTTGTTTTCACCCTCCATACCTTCTCTAGCCCCTCTGTGAGCCCTTGGTTTTTCTCAAGCTTCTCATGTTCCTTCTTACTGATCTTGCTATCACTTGGTATAGCTATGTTATGTGCATATGTAGCTTGGTGTAGTATGCATCGTCCTGCATATTATTCCAGCCACTGGGTTCTGGGGTCCCATGTATGCCCTGCCTGCTAGTATATTACACCCTGCTGTTATGTGCTGGATTGTCTCAGGGGCATATTTGCACAGTCTGTACTTGGGGTTTTCCCTGGTGTGGTAGCCCCCAGTGTAGCATCCCTGGCTGAATGATGGTCTCTTATACTGATGCTTCACAGAGGTTTTATTGGAAAAGTTTTCATTGAAACGTTCAGTGAAGACACCGTAAGAGCTAGGAGCAAAACAAAACCAACAATATTACTACCATAACATCAAAATATCAAGGAAACAAATTTCTCCTGCTAACATATAGCATACACATCAAATTTACATCACTCAATTCAGGCAGTGCAAAGGTTAATCTAGTCTTGCAGTCTTGAGTGACTGCCCTATCTACTAGGAGCTGGGGTTTTGCACTTCTGGTGATTCTGTTCTGGTGTTCCTTTCTGGGCCCTGTTCATGTATTGAGCCATGTGCCTGTTCATCTTAGCTGGTATGATGTCTGACAGAAGCTTCCATGTTGTTCTGGGGCACGTTATTGGCCAGTAGTTGGATGGGACCAGTCCCTTCTGGAGATTCTATAGGGATTAGGACTGTCCAACCTTCAGTTAGCCATTCAGAGTGTGTCTCAGCCATTCAAATTGCTTTTTTTTGGTCCAGCTATCAACAGAGGGTCCAGGTTTCCAGCTTAGCCATGATCTTTTCTGTGAGGTTAGCTGCTTTCACATTCAACGCCTTAAATGCATGAGGATATCTCCCACTGATGTTCGGGCTCCTCCTTCCTTTAGCATTGTGTTGTACCTCGTCAACACACTATAAACACACACACACACACACACACACACACACACACACACACACACACACACACACACACACACACACACACAGTATTGTTGCTGTTCCTAGTGCTGTACTCTTCTTCTGGACAGAGGTCTCTGATGTTGTTCCTTGGATCTCATGGAGCCGCTCACCCAGTTGTAGGGGTCACTGCATCGAGTGCTCCGATTACCACGGGAACTGCCGTTGCCCTTGTCTTCCACACCATCTCTAGCTCCTCTCTCAGCCTTGAGTATTTTTCAAGGATCCCCATGTTCCTTCTTCTTAATGTTGGTATCATTTGGTATACATCTTCCTCTGTCTTCCTCTGCTTCTGCACCATCACTATGCCCCATTGTTTAGCCATCTACAGTATGCCCATCTGTATCTTTCTCTCTCTCTCTCTCTCTCTCTCACTATACATATATATAGATAGATATGGTTTATCAAACTTGAAGTATCGAATTTAAAATAATCTGCAGCACACTCACCCTCTCTGTAATAACTGCACCTCCCACTCCCTCTTCTCACAAATGCACATAGACACATACAGACATTGGTTTGAAAGGCAGCCCATCAGTATTCAGAGCAGCATCTGGCAACTAAATGATAAGAAGGCGGAAAGCTGGTAGGTTTAAAGAGCTACATTCCCAGATTGATTATTGCCATGCTTATTTATTCACTGCCTTCCTCTGTTTCTTCTAACTGCCTGGACATTAGCAGAAACTGGACTGGAACCAGAGGCCTTCATCCTCTCTAATGCAACATTCAGGCACTGCTGCATGTCTGCAGTTCATTTCTTCATCACACCCCATGACAACATGTCTGTCTCCCCCTCCTCGACTCTGTTCTGCTTCTCCTGTCCATCTCTCTTCGCCCTCCCCTTGTCGTTTTCCCTCTTATTCACCACTGTCACCAGGAGGCTTGTGGCAAGAGGCTTGATAGTTACATAACCACTGCAGCAGTGCTCCGGACACTGTGATAAATCACAATGCTTGTAGCAAATGTGTGCTTGTATTTGTGTGTATTTCTATATGGGCTGACGAGTGTGAAATGAATCCTTCTGCCAAAAAAGCATTTGAACACTGGAGACCTCTGGGAGACCTTCATTCAGTTGTCCCTTCCGATCTGCAGACGATGATGAATTAGAGAGAAAATAATGAATACTTGACCCCTACAGTGAGGAGATCCTCCAGTGGCTGTGTGCAGTTTGCGGTCATGGTTTGGGTCTGCTTAACCAGGAAGGGTTACTAAAAATAAATAAAGCTTTTCTCCATTCTATGGGAGTAGTCTCTATCAGGACAATGCCCCCCACTAGCACTCACTGAATGGCTTGCGGAGGATAAAAATGAATGAATCGTTGCTAAGGCCTCAGCAATCACTGGACCTCAACTCAATTGAGCATCTATGGTGGTTTTAGGATCAACTAGTTAGACAGTGATGTCGCAACACAGAGGAGAGGACTCGAATGCAGACACCAGGCACAAACCCAAGATCAAAATCCAACCAACTTGGAGAACCGTGAATAACCACTGCATCACCACGACAACTGTGGACATCTGACTGTCAGTGTTTAATCATTGTTTAGTATTTAAGTGCTTGGTTAGTGGTTGATTAATTCCCTTTTTGAAACAGATATTTTTCTTTGCTAAAAATATTGTTAATAGCTTTTGTTTCTTTTGTGCTTTGCAAATTAGTCTCACTGAGAGAGGCCATTACCTTCTCTCTGTGGTGATATTGAAACTACGTGCAAACGATTGAACCCGAATCCTGTTTTAAACTGTTTGAAACTGACACACAGTTGGCTGTCATATAACAGGCAGCATTGGTATGTCAGCATCTACCCCTCTCAGTCCCTAACAGCTCCATGTGACCTGTAGATGGCAATAACCTCTGCCCTCCCTGTGGGTGGGGGAAGAGAGAGAAAAATTCCATATAAAATCACTGTAAAATTGTAATAATTCTTTTGCATTAGTCACATTTCACTGCTTAGGAACTACTGTGTGAGCTTCTGTTCCGGTAGCTGAACAATAAAAAATCTGGCTGATTCACACTATTATGCACACAATAGATATTGATTTAAAATCATATAATCCATCCAGAAGTTATGCAGAAACTGTATTCTTGTGCAATAGCACAGAGCACATCAGATAGCTGAGTTATCCCGTGCATGTTTGATGACCCGTGCAGCTACTCTGCACAAGCAAAGGCCAGCAGGGACTTAGATTTTACTTCATAGTATGTAGCTTCTGGGATCAGATAAAGAAATCTGAAGCTGGTGATAAGTAACTGCTCTGCGGTTATGAACACAAATTAATTGGAAGAATATTTGATGAGTTTGATGCTGGTGACAGATTGAAAGCAGCATTCTGTTGCTTCAGGGTATAAGAGTCAGGTCTGCCCTCATCACAATAGGTTAGGATGAAGCAGATTCCTTCCTTCATTACTTTCTGGTAGTTATTTTGTCCCCAATAGACAAGAGATATTTTGCTTTCTGATTTTATACTTTCTGATGAAACTATGAATGAAACATTGCTGGTGTTTAGCCACAATAAGAACACGATAGGGTCGATATAACCTCAAAATTTTATTGGAGTAATTCAAGGACCTTTGCAATGATGATATTATGAAATACTATGAAATGTTTTATCTTTGACTGCAGCTCAAAGGCAGCAGCATTAATTAGTGCAAACAACATGAAGGGCATTTCTGTCCTTCTTTTCCAATTAGCGACTCTCATTGATGGCAGACTACCTCATTCGAAGTGTGAATCTATTGCCTCAAGGTGCCAGCAGCAGCATTATAGTGCAATAGTAATGACCAAGCATTATATACAGTGGCTCAGTATAAGTCAAATGTAAGTACAAAAGTAACCTAGGTGGTGTTTTTCAGTTGAAATGTGAAGTAGAAAAGAATTGTTTAGTTTCCTTTGTAACTCTTCAGGATCCTGAAAAATATTGTCATCTAATAAAATTAAAACCTGAAAAATATTTTCTACCTGGGATATTCTATCTTGGCTTGAGTGCTTTACCCGGTGGCTTAAAGCACTCCTTTACCACCATGTAACTTCATCCACTGTTTCTTCTTTATGTCACATGTAGTGCATTTAGCAAGTGTTCCAGCAATGCTCGGTGGAGTCATTGTTTACATTGGGGTTGTGCATCACTAGAATTGCCTCCTTAATAGCCCAGTTGTGCTTGAAGTAGAGAAGCAAGTTTGTTGGTACCAAGTGTAGCAGAAACAGTATTCTTGCATATTTTTTGCCAAATATTGGCTTTTGGTGAAGGTTGTTGAAGTAGCTCCTTTTTAGGTATTAAATAATCATTGGGGGGCATGCGTTGTTGTTGTGCCCGACAGGAAAGGTAAATGACATTGTGATTTGACACTGGCTAAGTTGGCTGGCTAAGACTATGTTTCTTCCAGGCTGAAAAATTGTTGTTTCTAGAAGAGTACTCCTAAAGAGTTTATCTTGTACCATAATAAAGTTGATACTTGTGCTTTATTTTATTTTGAAAAATATGCTGATAGCTGTTAATTCAATTGTAGTTCAAGTCTAGTCAGTTCAATTTGATTGGTTATGAGAATCAGAATCCTTTACTAATTGTGTGGTTAGAGTTGCTACAAGACAATAAGAACAGTAACAGACTGAACTAAATTAAACAATATATAAATATAATTAATTAAATAATATATTTACAAGGCTTACTAAACACTCGATTTGATTGCAGTTTTAGTTAGTTGTGTGAAATGAGAAGAATCGGTGCGATAAAGTTAGATCTCCGACTCGTGAATAATGCCCGTTATCCTTGTAAATGACAGAAAGTTAGCTCTAAAATTCCACAATGTAAATAAATAAGTAATTGTCTTTCTATAGCACATGTAAAACCAAAGTGCTTTACAATAAAACATAAAGGTGTTCTTAAAAAGTCATGCTAAATACACTTATACTATATACATTAAATAACACAATAACCTGTTCAACCACAGTTCCAGAGATTAGCAGCTTCCAAAAGCTTGACAAAATAGTACATAGTTTCACACGGTACACTAGGTTTACTAATACTAAATTCTGTTACAGTAAAAAAGTCAGTTTAGCAAAAAATAAACACCAGTAATTCCACATCACATCTGACTTTATTCCTGGAAAAATCTGCCACTTTAGCTATCTAGCATTGGCACTGTCAGTGACACATAGCTGAATCTTTTTCAGTGCTCTTTCCATTTATCATATAGCCCCAGGATGGATACACTATATAAGTATAGTGTGCCATTGCCAACATTTTGAGCACTGTGAGTACACAGCCCACGTATTCCAATGTACCTTCTAAGCCATACTTGTCAGTGTCTACATACTTAAGCTTAAGATATGCATTTTCAGACAAAGCTCCAGTTTTGCAAAGACATCAGCAATGCAGTAGCACAAGTCTGAGTGATGTTTACGTACATAAGAACAAGAATTTGTACATAAAAAAATGTTTGTGTAGCTCATCTCTGTCATAATTTTCCTCCTTTTCGTCAGAAGGAAAATTCTGTTAATATTTTGCAGTTTCAGCTGCTTTTTTTTCCAGTGGCCATGTTAGCCGTTAGCCAAAACAGTGGAACATGAAGGGTGTTTCATCCCCAAATACTGCTGCACACTCCCCATTTGGATCAACATGTCAGTTTACATTTGACTCTCCTATTCCATGCTTCAGCGAGCGCTGCTAGGGCTCACAGCATTTTATGTTCAGCTGATGAATACGAAATAAGACTCTCCTCACCTTCCATCCTCGCTGGTTTTTCCTCCCTTCCTGTTTGTCTTTCAGTCTATTGCTCTGCCTTGTTTTGCGTGCTGTTTCTTTAAGGTCTCTTCTCTCCATTTCAGTTCAGTGCACCACTGGTCTCCTCGAGTTACCCTCTTGTGTACACTGGCGCTAACACTCAGGGACTTCCTACAACTTGGCTATTGGATGGACAGCTGACAGAGCGTCACTGAACCAGCCTTCTTGCTTTTGTCTAAAGCATCGGTCACATGGCTGGCTTATAACGACAGCCTCGGCTGTTACGACGTGTGTGAAGTCTGCACTAGGCAGCTCTGTCTCCTGGCAACATCCACCAGCCTGCTTATGCTGTGCTGCACCGTGAGATGAATCACATCTTTGTACCGTCAGCTGCCGTTCTGGCTCCGTGGCTCTCTCTCTATTTCGCTCGAGAACAGCCTAGCTGCTTGACCAGCCCCTCACTTTGTCCTGACCATGCTGTACTTTCTCCCAGCCTTTGTCCCTCCTCATTTCTCCTAACACATCCCTCCCTATCTCCATCTGGAGCTCCATCTCCTCCTCTTCTCTTCTCCTCATTCTCAGTCCACGTCACTCTCTCTCTCAGTGAAAGGCCTCCCTTTCTTCTCATGCGTCCTCTTTTACTCAGTCAGTAGAAGGGGATGGCATGCTGAGCTCAATCAAACACAGTCAACAACCATAGTTTAACAAAAACCAACTGCATATGAAAACACAAGCTGCTGCTTTTATTAGTTTCTTCGATTTAAGATATTAGTCGTTTTTATTACTGTAGAGCGCGAAACTGTTACTGAATTCATTTCGGGTAACCAACTTTGCCTTTCTGAAATGCCATTGTCTATATTCAGAGTGGAAAGAGATGGCTTGGTAATGTGCTGGAGTAAAGTTAGTTCATCTCGCTGAAATCTTCTTACTGTAACAAGCTTACATGTTTGCTGTGGTTCCCATTCAGTGCTTTAAAAGGCTTGTCAACACTGGGCCTTCTGACTGCATTAAGAACATTTGTGACACTTGGATCAGCAGTTTTCTTTAATTCTCTTGGAAGCAGTTTCTGCTCATGAGGTACAGGCTGGTTTCACGTGTGTTATGTTACTGTAAACAGGAGTGCTGAGCCATGGTGTGTCAGCAATGCATTTGTAATGCTGGTAAAAGTTAACTCCTTGGGAAAAAACAAAACAAAACTGACAAATGTGGAGTCTCACAATAGCGCTGTCCTGTTGGTGTACGATATATGTTTCATCAACAATAAATTCCTCTTCACACTTCTCGTCTTTCTGTCTCACTTGTCCTACCCGCCTCTTTGCTCTTCTTGCTCGTGAACTCCCTCCCCCTCTAAAGCTATTCAAATGGCACACTGCGGGATTATCCCTCAGCCTCTGAGACACGCTGGTTTGGTCAGACTTATCGTCCTCTCTGGGTTTACTTTGGCCACAGAGGTCAAAGCTGCAGAAATAAAATTTGCAACATATCGTTTATTGTTTTAAGAGCTGATGTAAAGGACATATTTGGACTACAGTTTAAGGAGTTTGCTGTTTTAAGGAGCTGCGCTGTGTTTTCAAATTTGGATATTGGTTTTCTTTTTTCTTTTGCAGTGATGGAGTCAAACATGGTACGTGAATATGCAGAAGGCTGGATTGTAGCACTCAGTTATGTCCTTTTTTTGTCCACAATCAAAACAGGTTTCAAAAACATTAAGATTACAAAACGGATTGCTTTGTCAGCGGGTTTTTTTTGTTGTTTTTTTCAGTGTGTGGGTTGTTTGTGATTTTCAATTTGCAAGACACATTCAAATGGATTTGCACAAAACAGCTATTATTGTTGTCATATTTCTTTGTGTGTGTTGCTATGCTTTGGGTGTTAAGTTATTATACAAGCCTTCATTTAGCACCATCTGTACCAAGCTTACCATGATGCTACAGTTTAGTTTTTTTCTGTAACATTCCTCCCAGTTAAATCACAAGGGAATGAGAGGTGTGTTCACAGCCACTCAGGTGGATTAACCTCAATAACTGGAGTATAAGCCCCTCTGTCTCTTGGGACACAGAGCACTCTCACAGTGGACCAAAACTGTGAATTTTCTGTCATGTATTCTCTTTGTGCTGCTGGACCTTCTAAGTTTACGCTGATGACGTTTGAGTTCTTGGGCATAAAATGTTCACCAATATCATTTTATTACTTTCTTTATGTGTTTTGTTTAATAATTAAACTCACTTCAAAGTTCTTGCCTGTCATAAATACTAAAAACAATGCCTCAGACATTTTTGACTACAGCGACGCTCCTGGATGTCTGAAGGAATTTGTGAACATGCTTGTGGAATTACCTCTAATACTTTCTAATCATTAACATTGTGTAATATTGAATTAGTGTTCCATGTTTGGCTATGAGGTGGGACACTGGTATTGTGCCAGAGCTTAACTGGCTTTGATGTCACTAGGTATTGTAGTCACTGATGCCAAAGCTTATTGGGTGACTTGGCTGTGGGACAGGGTGCTGGACCAATGGCCTTTCTTGGCTGCTAGGATTAAGAACTGCTACTTTAGGGCTACTTAAATTTTGAGCTGCATGAGGTTGTCTTGCATCATAAAGTTGACTGTTTACAGTGTATGGATTTAACTTCATTAAACATAAATGCACGTTTGCATGTTGATTTAGAAAGTGAAGTCTGCCCTTTTGCTCTTCTTGTGTTCATATACAGTGCTATGGAAAAGGAATTTCCCTCTCACACGATTCAAATCATCAAAAAATGTTAGTAACAGACAGAGGTAACTTGAGTAAATACAAAATGCAGTTTTTAAATAATAATTCAATTTATCAACTCTGTCCAAACCTAACTTACCCTGTGTGAAAAAGTAACTGGCTGTCTCACCCTTGACAACAAGAATTGCAGTCAAGCATTTGCAATACCTTGCAAGTCTTTCACGTTGGTGTGGAGGAATTTTGACTCACTTTGCAGGATGTTGTAATTCAGCCATGCTGAAACGTTTTTGTGCATGAATGACCTGTTTACGTCATGCTATAGTATCTCAATCAGGTTTAAAATCTAGAATTTGACTAGGTCCCTTCAAAACCGTCATGTTGTTATTTCTCTGAGCCATTCAGAGGTGGAATTGTTGGTGTGTTTCGGATCATTGTCCTGCAGCATAACCTGAGTGTGCTTGAGCTTCACGACATGAAGTGACAGCTGGACATTGTCCTTCTGGATTTTTAGGTAGAAAACAGAATCGTTGATTCCATCAATTACAATAAGTCGGTCAGCTCTCGAAGCAGCAAAGCAGCCCCAGACCATCACAGTTCCACCACCATGTTTGACTGTTGTTATGGTGCTCTTTTAATGAAATGCTGTGTTGGGCTCTTTTGTGACCTCCTAGATGAGTCGTCAATGTTCTTTTGGAGTAATTTTGGTAGGCTGACCAATCCTAGGAAGATTCAGTTCTGTTTTAAGTTTTCTCTCTTTGTGGATAATGGCTTTCATCCTGGTTCACTTGATTCACAAAGACGTAAAAATGTCTTTATAACTCTTTCCAGACTGATAGATGTCAGTGACTCAGCTGTTTGAGATCTTGGTCTGATGTGCTGCTTTTTGAGACCTTTTAGCCTACTTAACTTTGTCAGACAGGTTCTATTTAAGTAATTTCTTGATTCAACAAGTCTAATAGTAATCAGATCGAGATGTGGAACTAAAAAAGTACACATAGGTCCAGGTAGGTTTGTATACCTTTTTCCCCGTAATCAGTGAAATTGTTCTTATGCATCCAGATTATCTTTGTCTAATATTAAAATTTGTCTGATCTAAAACATAAAAGTGTGAAAAATATGGAAAAAAAACTAACAAACAAGGAAGTGAACAAATGCCTTTTCACAGCACTGTATGCATGCATGCATAGCATGAAGATGGTTCGCTGAAAAGGACTAAAATGATTACATGTCAATTCTAAACTTGGAATTTAGCACATTTTTAAAAAGTTAAAAGTGTCAAGCCTTAGTTGAGCATTAAATGTGCTGATATCTGGAATTTGTTATCTAACAGTGAAGCTACCTCTTACCTAGCTGTTCTCAGTTAGGCCAACCCTCCCATTTACCATAAGCTAATGACAGTTAAGCTAAGGGCATGAGGTAATGGTTCATGTGCGGACATCAGAATATAATCAGTATTCTCACATGTCAACGAAAGTGCTCACAATTTCCAAACATAAAGAAAGGGGATCTTGTCAGAGATTGAGTTCCTTGTTTGTGACAAGGACAGAGGGGTAATTGGAGTCTTTTCGTTGTCATGGACAGCATTCAGTTATGCTGGGTGTGGCTGGCATCTATTGTAAAATACTAAAAGTCCTTGTATTTGTTGGGC
The DNA here is from genome assembly GCF_057381845.1 of Rhamphochromis longiceps. Lineage (NCBI taxonomy): Eukaryota > Metazoa > Chordata > Actinopteri > Cichliformes > Cichlidae > Rhamphochromis > Rhamphochromis longiceps. Next base: position 23,668,807 of record NC_140576.1, read on the forward strand.
AAGTGGTGAGCGTGGCTGACATATTTTCTCTGTGTCACATGGACTGACAGAAATGGAAGCTGTCCTCAGTTTTGAGAAGTGGGTTACTGTGGGTGTTCCCCTGCTGATCACACTTTTCACAGAAAGTACTGCAAGCTGTACAATATCACATAACATACTGCATATATGGGAAAATCGCTGGTGGAACTTTACACTCCTGTCTCATATTCCTCTACGGCACAGGTGTCGAACTCCAGGCCTCGAGGGCCGGTGTCCTGCAGGTTTTAGATGTGTCTTTGATCTAACACAGCTGATTTAAATGGCTAAATTACCTCTTCAACATGACTTAAAGTTCTCCAGAAGCCTAACTAATCATTTGATTCAGGTGTGTTAAAACAGGGTGAGATCTAAAACCTGCAGGACACCGGCCCTCGATGCCTGGAGTTCGACACCCCTGCTCTAAGGCATCTGTTTTCCCAACCAGTTTAAGTCATTAGCTGTAATAAAGCTGATTCATACTCAAAATGACAATCATGCTAATGTAATATTTTTCTTTCTTCAATATCTTTATTATGAGGGTGGTAAGTCAAGTCTTTGCATTTTTTACCATTCGTCTTCTACGTTTTGGCAAACACACTTTGCATGTCAATGCCTTAAAAGCTTTGTGTGTCTTATTTCACAAAGTTTATCCCCTATTTTAAGGAATACAAGCGGCACTGACTGAACAAACTTATTGGTGGTAGTGCTTAGGCAGTACTTTTTTTTTCTTGGCCTTGGATGGGAAAACATGAAGTATAATGTCATGTCTATCTTGAACCACTGCACAGGTTTAACAACATTCAGTAGTTCTGTAAGTATTTAAATTCATAAAACAACAACAAAAAAAAGCTCAGTATTCCTGTGTATATATATGTGCAGTTGTGAAATGTGTCACTCACTCAGAAAGAAGACATTGCACCTTTTTTTCCCCTGGAACTGTTCGCTGCATCTGAAAGGCTCAAGTTGTCTTCAATCCAGTCTGTGACAGTAAAATTGCTAACTCCTAGAATAGCTCTGTTGTTTTGCAACCAGCAGAGAGTGCACTCTTGATAATAGTCAATGAATGAAAGCCTTGACTGCAGAAGAGCCTCAAAGACTGGCGTAAGCCTGGTGATAGTAACCAAGGGCTTTGATGAATACAGCTTGGCTAAATCAGTTATCTGTCGTCTGTAGAAACACTGACTGAACTGGCAGCAGACTCAGTCACGCAGGGTGCAAATGTGTTGTTGAACTCCCTGATAATGTGTTCATGTCCAGACTTTCTGTGAAAAAAAAAGTTACTACTGACAATCCTTTCCTTGTATGACTTGATCTTGTGGTTTGAAGCCTATTATTCCTCTCACAGGGAAAATTACGTTGTTTATGTTGTTAATATAGAAAGTGAGGTCAGGCCAGTTCAAGTCGAGCCAAATACAGAAAGCTGTTTTTTATGACTCATTCCAAGGATGAAGGTTGTTGCAGGAATTAATTTGTTCTTGACAGCAGATGGAGGTTGAAGGATGAAGCATGAAGGGCTAGGCTACTGTTTGAACATAATACTCCTTGTGATGCAGCCAGCTGCAGAGCGCTGAGTCAGTTTATTCTCTGAAATGGCCACAACTCATCCTTCATCTGCTCTGACCTATAGTTAGCATACCTAACCATCCAACCCGATATCACAATAAAGCGTGTATCACGTGTACCACCATGTCCAATTCATGCTTTGCCTCTCTCAGGTTGGACTGTGCAGACTAAGAATCAATTAATCACACCCTTCCTTAATAATAATTTACAAAACTCTTTATCATTTTAATTAAAAGTGTTAGTAGTGTTAAAAGTTGTGTTTTGCTCTGTTGGGCCACATACAGAATTAGATAATAATTAAATCCACTGTAATTATAAAGACCCAAGAAACCGTGGCAGGGGAGGCTATAAATTTCATTGTCATACCGGCTGTTGCAGCGCTATGAAGAGCTCTCTGTCAAAGGAAAGACATTAGTCATGAGGACAAAATAGATTAGGTTTCAAACAGAGTTCAATACCAATATAATGGCCAGCAGTTTCTTCTGCTTGCACCTCTGTGGTAGGGTATTGAGTGAATGTCAAACAAATAAATATCAATCACCTTAAATACTTGAGGAACTGTGTTATGTACACCTTACTATGCAATCAGCAATCAAACAACTTAATTAAAGAATGCATTCAGATGTATAAATAGGAGTGTTGATCTTGTTTCCATTCTATTTTAGGGCGTTAATTACATGATTCTATATTTACACACAAGGTGCATTTCCAGGCAGCTAAACTGTGTAACTATGTGTAGTGTGTATGTGTGACAGCTAATTCTCAGATCTAATGTGTCAAAGGAATGGGGGTTTTCACTGTGGAAGAATCGAGGTGTGTGACGCTCCACTCACTGTGATGTCTTTTCTAGGACACACCAATCTAAGAACCCCCTTCTCATTCCTCAGGGCACAGTGCTGCATGCATGGCGGAGAAGACTATTTTTACCTCATTATTATAAACGTCTCAGATAGACACCCTACCTTGAAAGATTCTTTTGAGTTACCAGGAAAATAAATTGTCATAGTTTTGTTACACTAAGTCCAGCTCGGCCATGTTTTTAACTAAAGTTTTTGCTTTCTTGTGGTGTCGCTGTCTCTCATTATTGTTGTTCTCTTTTGCCTTCTTCAGTGCATGAGGAACCCAGCTCTTCTGCAGAGGACAGGTTTAGTCATTAGAGTGCTTCGCTTCATCCAGGAAAATGTCTGGCTCCTACGATGAATGTGCAGGTGGTGACGACACCATGGACAGCTTCTGGGAGGTAAAGCCACCGTCATATCTGTTCTCATGGATTTTCAAATTGTACCAAAACCTCTCACCCTCCATTTCTATTGATTTGGCTTCTGAAATCAAGCAATGCTATCAGTGAAATCATGAAACTGTTCTTAGAAGTAAATGCGTCACACACATCTTAATGAGGCTGTTTGATATCCATCCCCATTGAGTTTCTAGCCAGAGGGCCACTTGTGATGTCCATTTTAAAGAAGGGTTTGATGCTTTTTGCTTTAGTGCCAAAAGTTAAATTAGATTCTCTTATATCTACCCATTATATACGCTTCATCATCTTCGTATAGTGGAAAAATACTGATGACTTCAGTATGGACTTCAAACCCTGCAAAAGAGGGGTCATTTTGAGCAGTAGTTTGATGACTGCTTCAAAACGCCTTCGTCTAATATGATGGAAGTACAGCAGTCAGAGCGCTCAAAGTACTCAAAATAAATAAGCAAATTTATTACACACAAATTATGAAGTATGAGGAAAAGTAAGGCAGGTTTGTTTATGAACCTTTCACCAGCAAGGGAATTCAAACTGGCATGCTTAAGGCAAAACGTAATGCATTAAGACAAGCTGTAAACCAGAGAGCAAAGTAATATAGGAGGCTAATTTGCATTTTAGCACGGTGTGTTTCTTTTGCTCCAAAGGGCATCATAAAAGTTTCCTCTTTATGAACAGAAAAACATTTTTAAATAGCATTATCATAAGATCAAATTTTAATACTGAGGATAAAGTCAGTAGATAAATGTTAAGGACATTAGCATATTTCCTTGTGGCCAGTTTCATAATAACTATTTCTTTGCTGAAAATCTAAGAGTTTAATATAAATCTGGTAGAGACACTTCCTCAGCATTTTTTGTTTTGTTATTTCTCTATAATAGTGAATGCACTGTTAATCAAATTTGCTTTAGATCATACAAACTGTGTTAAGGGTTACAGTTAGCCAAGTAGTAATTTTGTCCCCTGGTGGAAACACAACTCTGTGTGTGTGTGTGTGTGTGTGTGTGTGTGTGTGTGTGTGTGTGTGTGTGTGTGTGTGTGTGTGTGTGTGTGTGTGTGTGTGTGTGTGTTTGCACTTTAACCCCCCCAACTTAGTGATAATGAATTCCCTCAGTACAGAGTCTTCTTTGTGTTGTGGCTCTTAGCCACAGAGACTCAGACAAAGAGCCTCAGTCATCAGCCTCTCTGAGGCAGCCTTTCACCACATGCACCTGCCTATATCGTCTCAATACTAGCAGCACAGCTAGAGTCAGTTTATGGTTTATCAATGCTATAAAAAATGCTGTATCCTCATGTTTTGTCATCAGGAAGGCTTGTGTTTTATCCACACAGAATGGTTTTGCGGCTCAAACAGAGGGGCTCAGGTGTGTTTTCATGTGTACAACCAGTACACCAACATGTTGTTGTTGGTGTGACTTGGCAAACTGTCACATAGGACAAAACTCATACCGTTAAACACCTGTCTCATGGCCTCCCTGCAGCTACCATCTCAAACAGTAACCAAACATGCGTGCTCACGTCAGGACCAATCAGAGTGCAGCTTTACAGCCAGCGAGCATATCAGAGACGCACTCCATGATCTGTGTTTGTATTATGCTGTATATGACTATGTATTTATACCTATTCCACACACAGTCTGTCATATTTCTGTCTTTACTTTGTCATCTATCCCTGAGTATCTGACTGCATTACGCCTCTCAAGAGGATTAAAGCAGCTACCCACACACATACACTCACTAAAACACATTCATCCACACACACAAACTCAAGCCCGTGTCATTGCATAACTACACATGCACAGGCACTGGTAAACCCCTCTCCCTTCATTATGCACCATGAGCACACCCCCCTGCAGGCACAAAAGAGGCGGAGCCGCTCAGCCTGGCACTGCTTTTTTAAGGTAGTCCAAGTTAAGGGGGTGGGATGTAAAAGAAAATGCAATAAAATAAACATCGAGGTAGCATAACAGCTTTGATATTTTTAATTAAATAATGAAGTTGGCCGGAGCTTTCTGCTTGGATGGAGTAGCATATTGTATAATGCAATAAATGAAACATACACTCAATTGTCAGTTTATTAGTGAAACTGTGTATTAAAGCATGTTTTCTTTTGAAGACTTTTTATCAACTCTCCAGATTAAAGGGCATCCCTAAATGCTGTTTGGATTTGCTGTAGTTTCTGTAATGCTGCTGACACATTTTGATGTATGTTGTGTTGAATGTGTAAACAGTACATAAAAGATGGATGTAGCTACTATGTCAACACTGATTGGTTGTACAAGCTAGAAGCGATCATCTATGGATAACAGGGTGTTACAGTGGTCAGGTTCAACAATGTGAATTAGTGCTATTTATACTAGCTGCCAGTTGTGAAATTATACAAACATAATAAGCTTTAATACAATTTAACCTGGCAAATATTACAAAATATTACAAAATTATGCACAGTTGACATAAAGACAATGTAATAGCGTTTATTTCTGCTGTAAAGTTGGGCACTTTACCTTTGAGTCCATTAGGATTTACATACTTTTTGGAGCTAGCTTACAGTGGCCATTTGAGGGACTGCATTTGCAACTCCTTTGCACCCCGAATGCTGCTGCTTGGTTTGGGTATTCAGTCATACTGCAGTCTCTCAAACTCTTTGTATTTTTCAGTAAATTTACAAGAGAGATATCAAACTGTCTTCACTTCAGTTATTCTCAGGGGGAAAAATGTCCGAGCTCTGTATATTTCTATGGTTGTTATATATGTACTGCATATTGGTTACAAGTCCTTTCATTTGTTGCTCTCTGTCCTCAGGTGGGGAACTACAAACGTGCTGTCAAGAGATTCGATGACGGCCATCGGCTCTGCAATGACCTTATGGGTTGCTTGCAGGAACGTGCCAAGATAGAGAAAGCCTATGGTGATCAGCTAACTGCCTGGTCCAAGAGATGGAGACAGCTCATTGAGAAAGGTCAGCTTTTGTTAAAGTGTCAACAAGATAAGAAGGTGCAAATGTACCGCGATCAATGTGTTTTTCACTATTCCACTGAGTAATATTACCCTGAAATTTTACTTGGAATCACAAAAAAATCCAACTCGCAGGTCCACAGTATGGCTCTGTGGAAAGGGCATGGCTGGCTGTGATGACAGAGGCGGAGAGAGTGAGTGAGCTGCACCAAGAGGTGAAGAACAACCTCGTTAACGAAGATGTTGAAAAAGTGAAGAACTGGCAGAAAGAAGCGTATCATAAGCAAATGATTGGAGGCTTCAAAGAGGCCAAGGAGGCAGAGGAAGGGTTCAAGAAGGCTCAGAAACCATGGGCCAAAAAGCTCAAGGAGGTGAGGAAGATGAGGGCAAATTATTTTTCTGTAAGGTTACAGGACCGTCTGCCCATCCATCACACTTTTATTAAACTTTAAATGGTAATCATAATGGGGATAGCAATACGGAAGCAAGACATTGCTAGCCATTGAAGCAGGATTTTATGACCATTTGCTATTGACTAAGTTATTATTTAACCCCTTTTCTATAAAATGGAACAGGATTACAGAAAGTAATAAATATATTCACAAAATATACATGACGATGATAAAAGATGAGTGAAAGAGATCACTTTAATCTAAAATAGCCTTAGCTATTAGTTTCAGCAGCTGATGTTGGAACATTATTATTCTAGTAGTTTGAATAAAGTTTTTTTTTAAATCAGTGAAAAGGCTCAAATAGCAGATAGAGCAAGTTAATAAATGCTGAACGCAGTAGAGCATTAGCGAGTTAAGGGCCAGATATTACCTTCAGAAATAGGTGGAGGCTAAAATGATCAAAGAGAGTGAATGCTGGACTTTTATCCACTGGTTAGCCAGACGCTGGTTGAAAGGTGTTAATGTGTTGTTGTGGTCACGGTAACCAAACGATATCTGTGAAGACCATGTCCTAGAGTTGCTTTATTAAATGGTGGCACACGACATATATATGGTAGTTATATTAGCACATTTCTTTCTTTAAATCTTCAACTACTGTGCATGACTTTCATTCCCATGCAGCATTTCAAGTAACCTCCTGGAACTGAGGGAAAAAACGTATCTTTTGGTTTAACCTTTCTATGATTTGTGTGTCCACTACAGAGGACATAAATGAATAGGCTGGGTCTCAGGAGGATAAACATTATGTGAGTTAATTAACTATGCGTCACTGGATGAAGTCTTGATTTCCTGCTTAGGGAGAAACTTTGTATACTGATATCAGTTCCTGGCACAAGTACCAGACCAACAACCTAAGGCGAGCTCCTAATCAATGAAGAAGAGCAAATAGTGGTCGTGCGTTCATGCTGGAGAAAATTGCACATATCATTCACTACTGATTTGAAGTGTCCTAAATAGAAGAATTAACCAAATACATTAAATTAGTTACCTATTTTATTTTATACTGTATAGTTTCTATTCTTGTGTTCCTTTAATCAAACCATCAGATCATGTTCTGTATCTGTGATACTAGCAATGTCCGTGTTTGAATCTACAGATGGAGGCAGCTAAGAAAACATACCACATGGCCTGCAAGGAGGAGAAGCTGGCTGCAGCCCGAGAGGCCAATGGCAAGACTGAAGCTTCTGTCACACCAGACCAGCAGAAGAAACTCCACGAGAAAGTGGACAAATGCAAACAGGATACGCAGAAGGTAATAACCTTAAAGTGGGCCTGTTGTGCTTTTCCTGATTTTTCTGACCAAAGGTTTCCAGTAATTAGGTCAACGAGTGTGCAAGTAATCCCTATGAGCCAGGCTTCAAACTGCTGTTTTAGACAGTTCGCTTCTATTCTTGGATCTGTCTGATGTCAAAAAGAGGGGAGTTCTGGCTCTGTGAGCAGCCCCATGCTACTGCTGTTCAAATGTTCTCTTTGCAAGGGGCAGTCTATCAGAAGGAAGTTACAGACAGGGCTGCTCCAAGGCCCAATATGAGATTATTCTCCACTGTTTATTGTCTGTAGATGACTCACCGTGTTTTCTTGTTTCTGTTCCAGGCTAAAGAAAAGTATGAGAAGTCTCTGGAGGAGCTAAGCAAGTGCACTCCTCAGTACATGGAGTGCATGGAGCAGGTGTTTGACCAATGCCAGCAGCATGAAGTCAAAAGGCTGACCTTCCTTAAGGAAGCCTTGCTGGATATCAAACGCCATCTTAACCTCACTGAGAACCAAAGGTTAGTCAGAATGAAGGTTGGGTTGCACATTAAGCACCTGTGCAGTTTGGCAGGAAATGTATACCATTGTATAGACTATCATTCTGTGTGGGCACATGTGAAGTAGGCTTAGAATATAGTTACTTAATTGTACTTTTAATCAAAAGTAGTCACACTGAATACAAATTAAAATTCGATTAGTCTGATTCGTCTTGTGTCACATTTGACACAGTTCACTGCAGTCTGATTAATTTCAACAGACACCCAAACCAGGCATGTGTTTCTCATTAGTTTTGAGACTCTCGGTGCTAATTAACCGATGATTCAGTCAGTGGCATTTCTGACAAACTGAATTTAGTCCAGAGTGAATGCTTGTCATATTCTAGATTTTCTTTTTTGTTGTTCTGCATTTAGCAAACAAAGCCACGAGCCACGGAAAAGTGATTTTCAGGTTTAATCGTTCACCTTTGATTTGATTTATTCTAACATTTTCACTCCTTTCCCAGCTGTAAAGCCGACTCCAGCTGTCGTTGGGTGAGAGACAGAGTACGCCCTACAGTCTATCACTGAGCAGTGTCTATTTAATTAAAATAAACCCAACTATTTCAGTGCTATAATGCTAAAAACAAAATCCCTCTCCAACTAAAGCAAGCTATTAGGAACTTTTTTACTTAAAAAAAAAATATTGCCATGTAATAGATATTATGACCATTACTTTGCAATGAAGTCATTCATTCAATTCCACTTGTTCTTATGAAAAAATGCCACACTGCACTGTTTTCACTTGCAATTTCCAGTAAGAACAACACAAAAAGTGTTATCAGTCTTGACAGTTAACAATAAGAAGAGGAGAAAGGAGCCAGGAAATGCTTGTGGATGAAGACAGCTTCCAAGAGACTTGTGGTTGTGTTCTCAGTGCTTCTCTCTAAATGCGTTTAATCGACTAGAAGAGGTCAAAAGTGACAACTCAAATTCAATATGAGCCCATGAGTTTCTCCAAACACTTTCAAATAGCAAGTTAAAGTCACTTTAAGGACAATGGGAAGCATTAGTTTCTCTGCAGGTGCGCTGTAAACCCTTTGCTCTGATTACAAGCCAGCAGTCGACCCTGATGGTGACAGAAGTGACAATTTGCCACTTCAGTCAACTCAGCAATCTGTAAACATTCAGTCTTCTCCATCTAACTGCTCAGATGGATACAGTCATGTTGGATGCAGCTGTACAGTGGCCAGCAGATACTTACACGTGTGAAGATGAAATGAACTGGAATTAAGAAGAGGAGTCAATCCTAATTACTGAAATCAGAAAGCAATAGTTAGAAATAAAACATAAGCTTACCTCAGATAGCTGATGAGGATAGCACAGAGGAAGAGTGGCTGTGCATGCACTCTCTGATCACCTTTACTATTATGGGTGATGTTTTGAGTTATGTTTGGTACATTGTCCTCTTTGTGTTAGGTTATGTTAGGGTCCAAGACCGGTCATGTCATAAGATAAGATAATATAGCCTTTATTAGTGAATTCTGACATAAACACAATGGTAGCCTACAAGTGAAAAGATTTATTTTAAAATTAAGACATCTACAATTTTTTTAACAGTAGGTTTAAATTGCTGATGTTAATAACCTATCATAATCTATAGGGTGTCATTTTAGCTGAGCGGGAAAGCAGGTGACCACGTGCCACATGGCTGGAGTGCAGTAGCCCTGGTTCGAGGCCTTTTCCTGCATGCCTTCTCCCTCTCTCTCCCCCTGCTTCCCTGTGTTTCTTCACTACTTTACTATGCATTAAAGACAAAAATGCCCAAAAAGATAGTAATAATATTATAAACTATGCATGTCTTCACAGTAGTTTTGTTATCCACAGGTGTTAAAATAGGACCCCAGACATACTGGTTTAGCCTGTAATTAGAGGAAGAAAACTGCAGGATCATTGTTCTCTTTTTAATCCATTACACATTGCCATGGTTTGGGTAAACAGTGGCAACATAAATACCAACATCGTGGTACAAAACAGGGCCATTCAGAGTAAATATGTCCACTGTTGAGAACCCCAGCTTTACCAGAAAATTCAGGGAGACACTTTAGTCCTGTCGTCACCCAACACTAGATCTCTTTCAACCTAGAATTTGAACTACACTGGTGATTCTGTTGCCAAATTGGCAGAACCCACAGGTCCCTTCTGGCACTTTTATTGTCACTATTTGTTTCATTTTCCTCTCTTCAGCTATGCCACAATATACAGAGAACTGGAGCGCACGATCTTGGCTGCAAACACGCAGGAGGATCTCAAGTGGTTCAGCAACAACCACGGCCCAGGAATGCACATGAACTGGCCCATATTTGAGGTGCAATGCCAAGCCATCACCAAAAAAACGTGTACGACACCTCTCCCCTTTATTTTCTACATTACTTTATGTGCTTCTCTTCTCTCTCCTCACCAGGAGTACAACCCAGACCAGGCTTCAGCTCCTCCAAAGAAAAAGAAACCAGACGGAGCCCCACCCACTCCTAGCACTGACCATGTGGCTCCACCTGGTGACCGTAGCAGGTTAGTTCAAGAGATCTGCTAGTGTATTTTACGGTCACATATTTTTGAGTCAAATCTAGCAATAAAATTACAAGATGACTAATAATTATTTTTATTCAGTTTAATTTTATTTTAAATGTTTATGTTTTGTGAACAAATCTCATTGGGGAAGCTAAAACCAGCCTGTTTCAAGATTTTTACATTTTTAGACTTCATAATCTTCCACTATAACACATATTAATTTTAATCTCACATGTTGATAAAGTATGTGTTTCAGTTTTCAGCCTAAAGTACCACAAAGATGTTTTGTGTACCTGTGGTTTAAGAGTCTGTCACTTTAAATCGTCCCACCTGAGCCTTTCAGGAAGAAGACTGTGTTTAAACTGTTTATACTGAAGTCCAAATTTAATTATACACAATATATTGTCACAGCGTTACTACAAAGTAAAGCCAGCAAAACTCTTTCATAGCGCATGCCATCATGGAGCTACAAGTGTCAGGTGTCATGTTTTAGCTTCTCTAGACTCCCCTGATGCATGTTCCCAGTGTTTTCTGTGAATGCACAATAACTCTTTTCATAACACCTTTCCTTAACACCAGAATAGTTTTTAGACAGTCACGAAGGTCTGTGGCAAGCAGCTCATTTCTGACACTGGCTAGCAGAATTAGTTTGTTAATGGTTTTGACCTGTTCAAAACCTTTAAATTTCAGTCTTTTGTTTTGGAAGCATCCTAATGTCAGCCTCCCTTTTCTCTCTCTTCCAGTGTGAGCAGCTATGAGAAGAACCAAGCTTATTCGACTGAGTGGTCTGATGATGAGCAGCCCGCTGCATACTCAGGCAATGAGAACGGTGGGAACGGCAATTCATTTGAAGATGATTCCAGCACTGGGAGAGGGGTAAGGGTGCGTGCTCTCTATGACTACGAAGGCCAGGAGCAGGATGAGCTCTCCTTTAAAGCAGGTACATGTGCATGACCGGGTGACATAGTTTGGGGATTTTGTCAATAATCATGCCATTCAGCTCAAGCGTACCAATAACTACAACAAAAATGCAGTTAAATTTTTATTTTATGTTATTGAGGCTGTAGATTTCAGATAAGATGACAAGCTGTAGCTTGATGCAGGTGTTCAAAAGCAGCTTGACTTAATATGTATTTTCAAGTTCCTTCCTCTGTAGAAAATAGCAATGATGAGTCAATAATAGCCACATGGACAACAAATTACAGGGACTTGCTAACACTTAACAGAAGCTCCAAAGCTAGTCCAAAACAGTGCTCTAGAGCCCTCACAGTGACATGACTAACAATTTAAAGGCAAACCATAAACAGAAGAATAGCTACTGAAGAAGCAACAGCTGTGTATCTTTGTCTTGTTCCTCCCTCTGCATCCATATTTTAACCACACTGTGAGTGAAGGTCTTTGTTCATCAAGTTGTCGCCTGATAAAGACATGAAACAAACAAAGCGACACCCCACCCCCTGCCCAAACTCTTCAGGCACAGAAACTTTCTTTGTGTTGTTCACCTGCAAGCTGTTGTATGTATTCTGTTTAAAAACCATTGAAAGCACCTCCTGTCGCTTCCTTAGAGGCAAACAAAATGAATCACACTTCTTCTTTGCTAGTATTTGTTTACCTGACATCAGTGAAATTCCTTACCTTTTAATGGTATGTTACTGCTTTTCTTTGCACTTTACTGCCAGAAAGAAAAACTGCCCTGGATAATTTTAAGATGTTTGACATTTGTTTGGGGATCAAACTGGATTGTGCGGCCCAAAGAGTGTTCACAGAAGTTGAACACTCTTTAGGCCTGAAAAAGGTTTCAGAGATGAGTGGTTGATGTCATGTTGTTCACAGAAGTTGAACAACATGACATCAACCACTCATCTTTGAAACCTTTTTCTGACTCCAGTCAGGCCCACTGGTTGGTTTTGGAAAATGTAGGCATAAATATCGGAATCTTAACTCCTTTTTTATTACTTTAACAGCTTTTCCTACTGATAAAGACCGTCCCTATGGTTACTCATACTACACCAATGAAATTAAGTAACAGACAAACAAATCACCATAGGGAACTACTATAGTAATTTATGCCTTGATTTAGTTTTAGTTTACTTTAGTTTGCTTGTTTTTACAGTGACTGAATAAACAAAACATTTCTCTTTTATTGTGACAGGACAGGGTGGGCAATCAGAATGTTTCCCTTTATTTTACACATTTATTTCTTACAAGTTAAGCCTAAAGAGACAGTTTTCTTGTATTTACAAGAGCAACATGTCTTTAATATGTAGAAAACCTGAGACACACAGTGAAACTGCATTTCCTTTTCTTATATTAAGAGATCTTAGTGATTAAATGTGTTGTTAAACTTTGTTACACTGAGAGAAAGGGAAGCTTCACTGATCCAGCCGACTTAAAATCAGGGTGAGCAGCATGTGGCCCACAATGTCAAATGAGTTTGACATCCTTGATCTAAAGGAGTACTTTATTCTCTGAGGATATACAAATAAAATGATGCTATAAATGCTGTAAATTCTGTGTAAGTTATTCTTGTACAAGAAAGTGAAAAACAGACAAGTTGTGGGTTTTTGACATATTATCTATCGGACAGTTTTGCTTTTTTCCCCTAACAACCTTAAAGCACAAATACACAACTAACCAGTGTTACCAACACAGCACACATTTGATGTCACTCTAGCTGTTTATTCATGTTTCTGGTGGTTGTGCTACGCTAAGTTAACCTGCTGCTGGCCTATTTAGTTTAATCTATTTTATAGTTTTGGTGGAAAGTTCAAAAGTCTCATTTATACAACATAATGTTATTTTACAAACTATGCTTACTGTAACTGCAAAAAAAAAAAAAAAAACTAGAATAAAGGAGCTTTTGGGTGGTTCTACCTTGCAACTGTATGTTTAGTAGAGTGAGGATTTTTTCTTTCTTTCCGGTGATTTATTATCAAAATACATAATAAAAGAGAAAATGTGGAAATATTCTGATGAATAGCTCTGCTTTAGATTTAAGTGAAACGTACGAGTGTGCTGATTAAGGAATCATTTGTCTTTTGCAGGCGATGAACTGACTAAGACTGAGGATGAAGACGAGCAAGGCTGGTGTAGAGGTCGTTTGGACAACGGCAGAGAGGGACTGTACCCAGCCAATTATGTCGAGCCAATCTAGTCACATTACTGGACAAGGATATGCCATTGGAGGCAGCTTGAACTGTCCCGTCCAATTGCACCGCACATAGCCAGAGACTTAAGAGCAACACATCCCTTGCCCAACAGATGCGCCAAGCAGTTTTGCCTAAATAAAACTTAGTAACCTAAAAGACAATATATCAGTATAATATATTTTATCCAGCATTTGGGGTGGGCGAACTTACACATTTAAAAACAGGAGCAGCAGTTATTCCAGTATATACACACTCAACTATAACATCAAGACAGTGCAGGAACACATTGCTTGTCTGTGTAGCTGTATTTAACAATATAATGCAGCTTATTTAAACTGCAGTGAGTTCACTTGTGAAAATGGGAAGATAATATAATCAGTTGTACCCATTTGACAAAGATGAGCTTCTCTAACCTGCATTGTGTATATACAGTGTGATGCCATTTTGTGTAGCATTTTTAATGCTGTGTACGGTCAGCCATCATTCTCACATCAGGAATGCTGTGTAGTTTTAAAAGTACCACTGACAGTATCCTCTTTTTGGTTTTTTGTTTGTTTGTTTGTTTGTTTTTTCTTTGTGATTTGGTCCAACCTCTTTTTCCAGTGTGTGCAGTGCTACGTGTGTTAACTGTTTCTGAACTTGCATAGCAGCATGTGCTATGCAACGACGTGCATTCCCTGAATCCTGCAGCCTTGTTTAGGCTCCAACCTGATGCAACACTTCAACTACAAATGCAGAGATTACTTCTTAGCATCACAAGCTTCTGGACATGCACATGCTTCTAATTTCACAAGAGAAAGCTTGTTGATGAACTGATTTTATGTTGGTTTGTTTTGCTTTCAACATCTGTTTTTCTTAGCGTCACAAATCCTTTGAGAAAACCATCTTCATGCAAATCATGGAAAGGATTTACAGTTTTTCACAGAAGCTCTCATCCTTGGTTCAGTAATTCCTTACTATATCCCGCTACTGATAACGAGAAAGACCTGCGATGCATTCCCTCAGAGTGAAGGCGGATCAAGTCATCATGAGGTTTCCACTGCAGTTTGAGAGGAGGGTTTTGAACAGTGCATATGCTGGGGACTTTTCTTCCAGAGTGAAGGGCCAGTGGAGGCATCTCAGTGTGTTACTGTGCTACAGACTGTTGTCTGAAGATTGAAGCCTCTCCAACAGGACATGAATGTACTAGTGTTTGGGCTTGAAAGAGGGCGTGTCATATAAGCATTGTTCTCCACTGTCATTTAAAGCCTTGCCTAGCAAAAAGCACTAGTTATGTGGCCCGTTTTAATGCTGAGCCAAAGAACGACCCAATACCATCAACTATCTGTTTTCACTCCGTGCAATAATTTACCATATCAGTGTGAAGCAGCTTCACTGAAGATCAACTTATAGTTGCTTCACAGTCCATCAAAATTCAGTTGTCAAAAAACCCAAACATGTTACAAAATACTGGGGATACATATGACAAGTACTGCACTGCATGCAGGATGACTTACAGGGTGCATTACATGGTTATTTTTGAAATCTTGCACCATTTAAATTAAAATCATAGCAGGAATTTCATTTATCAAAGGTGGATTAGTGAGTTATCTTGCTACCAGTTGCACCTAAATCTGATTAGATTGGAGATTGCTATTTATAACTTAGTTTAAATGTCACCAGACTAACAGCAGTCAGATGTGTTTAGCTTTGTGTCTGGAACAGGATTTGACAGGTTTTGGGTCTCACACATGAGGAGAAACACATCACCAGCTCACAAGTTGTGTCTTAGAGTAAAGCTGTCCAGCATAGCAAAAAGGACTCCTGTCATAAAAATGTCATACATCCTCGATGCACATGCGCACACACTTCCACACACGTGCAAACACACATGCATTAAGCAGGATATACATACACAATACACACAGGTTCAAATGCATAATCAACATTATCAGGTTAATATTCTGAGGGAAAACATCTCCATCACCCAGTGTGTATGAGTTGTGTAAATGTAACAAAAAAACCACAAAAAAAATGCAAGTGATTGACTATTAAGACAAAATGTAGTGTTATACATGTAAATGTGTTTCATTAAATAACAGCAATGGAAAACATATTAAGTAATAGGTACCATATTGTATGAATTTTATTGCAATGGAATTGTCAGTGTATAATAAAAGCGTGACGTTACCCCACGCTGTCAGATTTGTATATGATGATGTAATTTAAAGATTATATTCTATTGTAACTGTACAACTGTGTTGAGTTGAAAATGAGACCTAACCATGTTGAGGCAGTAAAAAGGTGTACATGTAAAATGCTTTTTTATGTTGATCTCTTCCTTATGCACACAGGGGACAGCAGCTCATGTTGTGGAAACCCTTTATTAGCGGTCTAGAAGATGTATGTTCATAGTTAGTGATGTACTTTTATCTCCTAACTGGTGTAGTGCCTGTTCATCTTGATGTAACAAGTTCATTTAAATATGCATAAAGATGATTATGATCACAGATAATGACGATAGTGATGAAAAACCCAAATCAAATTTGTTGTGATGGTGTCAATATTGCGATATTGGTTTGAAAGGGAAACAAGTTTGTTGACAAAAAAGTAGCCTCTGTGTGTTTTTTTTGTCTATAGACAGCATGATTTGGAGTTATTCGTTATTAAACCATTAATTTAATTTAGTGGCACTTTATAATAATGTCACGCTACAAGAAATTAGCAAGGTATTAGCAAGTTCTTAATTCATCATTTATCATTACTCCGCTTTATTATGCTATCTATAAATACATATATGTTTATCCATCTGTTACTGTTACATCATTTACAGCTACCACTGCTACGACATCACTGGTAGTAATAATCAGAATCATCGTCGTAGTCATAATATTATATCTGTCTTTATAAATGGCATACTAAGGAGGAGTAATGCTATATGATGATGAATGAAGCACTTGCTAATACCTTACTAATGCTTAATAGTGCAACATTATTATAACGTGCTACCAATTTATTTATTTTTATTGTAGAGCATGGGAATAAACCATGCCATATCACTGACACATAAAAAGTGCTATTTATCAAGACTGGTTTAATAATAAAACATTTCCTAACTTTGAATTAAATATACCTGGATGGGAATATTAGAAAATGCAATTCTAAAACTAGAGGGGCACTTGAAGAGCCAAGGCCAAAGAAAGAGCCACTGACTGGTTCTTTTTTTAGTCCACTAGGCACTTTTTACATCGAACCTTGGAAAAACAGAAAGCATCTACCTTCAAAGATCACTAAGTTCCACTTTTAATAAACTGAACTATTTATTTAGTTCATCTTTTCTAAAGGTCTTAAATTAAAGAATGATACATTATAAAGGAGATTAGTGTTATGTTTTAAAGACAAATGACTTCATTGCTGCATTCATCACCTTAATGGGGAACTTCCCGGAATGGAAGTTAGGGGAACGTTAGAGAGATCACCGGATCTACCTGAGACAGGTGTGCCATGCCCTGGTTATGCTATACATGAAAAGGAGACCTGATACTGCTACACTGAAGCTGAGCAGTAATGCCGCTCCGGGATCTGACTGTCCAACACTCAGGTGGATCTTTTGTGGATGTGTTATGCTGATTTTCAAGCACATCTTTTTAATTCTTGGACTCCAAACAAGCATTTTAAACTTTTCTCCTTTTCTTCTCATTGGTCCTTTATAAATAAACTCACTGCAGCAACTATTTTAACTTTAAAAGTGACAAATGTGTCTGATAAATACATTTCAGCTCTCCGAGCAATTCAGAGAATTTCTGAATGTCATCAGTAGTATCATCCAACCTATGTCACATGTGTTCACGAAACACCAAGACTTTAAAGAAAGTTATATTTATATATGCGTTATATATAAATATAGACTGTTATATAGGCTGAAGAATTTGCTGCCGTTTTCTTTTTTTTCAGTTAATAAGCAGCATTTAAAAATCTGTCACAGGTGGAAAAGCCCTTTTAAGATTAATGATGAAATCACCAAGTATTAGACACATTTTCGTTCCTTGTACATACGTTCACTAGTTACACCTTGCTAGCACTGGGTTGGACAAACTTTTGCCTTCAGAGCTGCCTTAATTTGTCATGTCATAGATTCAACAAGGTGCTGGAAATATTCCTGAGGGTTGTTTTTTTTTTTAATCTTTACACTTTCTCATAGTAAAACATACAGCCACCATCATAACAGCCATTATTTAAAGGTTTAATTTTCTTTCTTGGAATCTGCTAGTGAGTCGCTTCATAAAACCATGAAAAGCATGACCACACAGGCTTTCATTTTCACTGATAATTTAATCATACAAACATTCATCAAACATACCAGAAATAAGCTTTCATCTGTTTGCTTCTCACTCACCTAAATGTGCTGCTGTTTGAGTC
This sequence comes from Rhamphochromis longiceps, assembly GCF_057381845.1. Classification (NCBI taxonomy): domain Eukaryota; kingdom Metazoa; phylum Chordata; class Actinopteri; order Cichliformes; family Cichlidae; genus Rhamphochromis; species Rhamphochromis longiceps. The sequence goes on from NC_140576.1 coordinate 23,686,894, forward strand.
TAATGCCAACTGATTCATTCTGCAATTCATTTTGGCCAGTGGAAACTTTGCAATATTACATTAAATTGACAATAACTACCTCTGATAGCAAGATAAACATTAATCTCTCTCTTTATTAACAGGAAATGCACATTGTTCTAAGCAACATTTAGATCTCATGGATCCTCAAGTGTCAGCTGAACGGTGTTCTCACGTCAACTCTCATCAGGTTACAGGCCTCAACATAAAAGGATATGACAGGGATCTAACACACAGCATAAAAAAAACAACACACCTTCTTACCAAGGAGAAAAGGTACACTGAGGCCTTGCCATTGGGGTTCATTACTCAGTGCATAGATTAGCAAGTAAGTAAATGCTGAATAACATTACTTAAAAAAAGAAGAAGATATGAATCAGTTATTTGATTGGTGATAAAAAAATCAAAAAAAAATCAAGCGTGTGATTAAATGAGAAATATCAATGAGACCGTTTGTAGTCTTTTAAATGGAACTTCTCAAACATAAATTTAACGAGATGAAAACCAACAATAACATGAATAAAACTGACAGTTGAATGAAAATATCCCATTAAGAATCTTTGGGTAAATTTATATGTTTCCAAAAGAATTTTCCCCTTCTACATTCATCATTTACATTCAACTTAATATGTTAAAAACATTTCCAAGACAGCTTTAAGTTGAATTTGAAGCAGTAAACAAACAACCAAACGGATTCATAATGAGAAATTATGTCTTTACTTCTGTTTATATGACTTGAATTACGCATCTTATACTTTGCAGGAATCTAGTTTTTTAAAACTTTTTATGAATTAATGTATGAATTAATGACCCAACTATGAAGTCAGGAACATTTACCAATAATACAAAATAATTTATGTCAGAAAATATTTGTAATTAATGTACGAGACTTCTGTTTCTCTGATCTTAGCTTCAATTTGGCCGATTCCCTCTTGTTTAAATAAGCTGCACTGTTTCTAAACTTCCAGCTAACGGCTTATAAAATACTGGTCATACTGTATGTGGCATGAAAAACACAGTTTAGACTTATCTAACCTTCAAATAAGCTTTTGGAAAATATTGTTTCTTTAAAAATGCATAAATTATGTTTCAGGAATTTAGTAGTCTAGACAACAAAGAGTCCACAAACCTAATCAACATACCAATAAATCAGAGTAGAAACCGGAGAATCAGTTGGCAAAGTGAATGGCTTTTCCTCCAAATTCTCTTTTTTCATGTTGCACAATCCACACACAAATACACAAACATTCACACACTCCTGTCATCTGTTTAATGGGTACTCTGACTGCTAAAAAATTTTTTTTTTTTTGAAAAATAAAAGAAAAAAAGTTATCACTCAAAAGACTCATAGCACTCATTTTTAACTTAGCATTCACACGTGCATACAGTGGGTGCAGGATGTTGGTTGAGCTGCATGTCAGGAGCGTTGGCCTCCGGATATTCAGTCTAACTGGACTTTGCATAAAGTGTTTTTGAATCTCCACACTCTCCACTCTCTACTGACGAACCTCTTCTTTCTTTTGTTGGTGTGACAGACTCCAGAGGTATGATTTTAGTGCTGCTTCACTCCTTCACAAGTCCCATGATTTAAGAGTGCCCAAATGGATAGGGCTCCTGTATACCCTGCAACAAAGAGAAAGGATTAAAAAAAAAAAAAAGTAGTAGTAGTAGACCAACAACAGACAGAAAACATAGCTTCACAGTTTACAGTCACTGCAACTAATTCAGTGATTGTTAGCAACTTCCAGCACCCACTCAGCAAGGGCATCACCAACTAATCTCTACGCCTGTGTGACTAGGGGCGTAGGGTATTTCCTGTTTAGCAACTGCAAACATTAAAAGTAGATTTTAAAAGGTGCTGACATGAGCAGAAAAAGTCCAAACTATTGAACTTGCTAAACAGCAGCTTTACAGATTTTCGGTGTCTAAAGTCTATATTTTTCAGTATAGCTACATTAGTCTGTGCCATACCAACAACAGCATGGAGCTGTCCTGGCCAACACTGCAAAATTACATCTGGTAAACTTTGCATTTAGTTCTAATACGTGCTCTGAGCACACCACCACTCGGGATAATCTATTAAAGGCAAATGTTGACTTTTTAATTTTGTCCACAGAAGATTCAGTGTGATTCAACCCTCATTAACATGCACAGACAATGTTGTGGCTCTGTGATATGTCTCACCTGGTTGCAAGAGACTACTGATAGATTGCTTTGTAGACTGTTTGCTAATATATCCACAGAGTTTTGTGAAAGTCCATTCTGGTCTTGCTGCAGCTGGTTTGGGCTTCCCTCCCAATGTTCCTCTGCAACTCTATGGTTGCTGTCATCGTGAAGGCTGTTGTTGTTGCTGTTAGGGCACTTGTTTTTCTCTGGTGAGGCGAAGGGGTTATAATCTCCTTCCAGGTTACGATGAGGCTGGGTGTTGAACTCAGCTTGAAAAGAGGAAAGCTGCTGTGTGACACCAAGGAGGCCTCCAACCTCCACACTCAGGATCACCCAAATTACATCTGTAAATAGACAATGGTGTGCTTAAACATAATCATAGAGTTGATAACATGTAACTAAACCTGTGTCTATATGCAGGATATTACCCAATACCCATAAATCAAACGGTTACAAAATATTTACTGTATAATAATTAGGCTGGACTACACTTCACACCTTGTATCCTCAAAGACTTAATGTGATTCTGATCTGCAGCCCTCTTCTTACTCCTTAAGTCAGCATGAAACTATTTTAGGTGGGAAATAATTGTGATGAAATATTAAAGCCCGGTGTTTAAATTCAACATCCCTCTCCAGCTTAATTTGTAAGTAGAGAAGTCTTTAGAGACATCCTGATAGGACATAAATCAATTAATTTAATGATAAATAATTAATAGTTTTATTGCAGCACATCCATACAAAATGATCTAGCACTTCATCTTCATTAATGAAGATGAAGTGCTAATAATTCCCTGTTACTGCGGCACGGCACATTGTACAGTGTAGCAAAATTAATGGGTTAGCAATGTATGGTGATCCTAATGTCCGAGCTGTTAGCATCCCAACAGTGGGTCTCGCTTTACCTGCCTAGATCACCATGGTAACTAATGGTAAATGCATAGTCTAGTCTTGTCTGGAGTAGGTTATATACAGCGTTTCCATCAGCAAAAGGCCTGAGATAACAAAGAAAGCTGATAACCACTGTCGAAACACCATTATCTCTGACTATGGTTTTAGGTTTTGTAGAGTCAACACAAAGTAAGCCTGGACGACATGTATAATTCAGCGTCAGCAGCTTACGTAAGCCATGAATCACAAACAAAATGTGACTAATTTAATTAACTGTCTAATGACAGGGTTGTTGTGTGCCGTGTAAAGCCCCTTGAGGCAAAACTGTAATGTGATATCAAGGTATATAAATAAGATTTACTTGATTTGAACATTTTTTTCTGTGTATACATAACAAAGCCCAAAAACCCCAAACAAAGGCACTCTACAAATAGCTTGACTTATCTGTCTAAAAGTCCAAGACCAAATAAGATTCCAACAAAGCTCTGAAGAATAACCATCTGCGTAGCAGTGCTTCAACCACAGTGCTTCCACAATAGAATTTAAACCTTGAACAGTAAGTTAGCATGACAAAAAGATGACATTACTTCATTAGAGTCACTTTGTCTTTTTATTCAAGAAATTCCATTTATTGAAGATAACTTACTTGCACCTTAGGTAAGTTATCCCCCAGCTGTAGGTCTATTAATGTCTTCCTACACAATATTTCTAGTTTTCTCTCTTTTTTGTACCAGCTGATAGGGCTGTGCAATATGACCAAAATCTCATATCCCAATATAAGACATCTATCATCCTGATAACGATATAAATCACAAAAATTTAACATTTTCTGTAAATTCTGTGAATCTCGGGCAGCTCGTCTTGCGTGAAGTGTTTCCAGCTGGGCGTCATGTACCTGGAGTCGAGTGTTTTAACCGATGCATGAAACAATACATTTTTTGACATAAGTTGTAACGGCCGCCGTTTTCTTCGTGAGTATTTATTACACAGCGTGCTGCAGGGAAAAGCCTGTTCTAACGTTTGAGTCTAAGGTTTATTTTTTAGCACCTGACGGCTCTTTTTTGCTTCTCATCCGTAAATACTCTGCATACTCTTTCACGTGATTCAGTTTATTTTGAAAAGTCTCAACAGGATCTTGAGCTTTATTGTGAAAGGTTTATGTGGAAAATAAACAAGCGGACACGCGATCGTTGTTGGTAATGACAACGCATAAAAACAGGCGCTTGTCCATCCATAGTGTGGTTATGAGAAAGAGAGAACTTTAAGAAATTAATATAACCACTACAGTGACCATCAAAAAGATGAAAAAATATTGCCGTAAACAGTTTATTTTGCGACACCACGAAACAAACGATAGCGTAAAATGAAACGATAAATGTTTTTATATCGTCATCCGATATATATCGTTATATCGAACAGCCCTAGCAGCTGATATATTACTTATGGCTCCAACCCCTTGTTTAGCTCTGAAGGAAATCCCCATAATCCTATGCCATCAGAATCAACCAGGAAACACATTTTGGCTGTCTTATAGCAAAAACATTTAAAAAAACAAAACAAAAAAGAAGTTAATAAATAAATAAATAAATGGAGTTACTTATCATAAAAATTGAGTTACTTATCATCACGATAAGTAACTCCATTTAACATTTTTTAAGTAAAGTTGTAGTTCTCACCTCCATAGAAAAGTCCGGTAGCTGTGCACATTCTCCACTGGCCCTGGTACATACCCGGAGATACAGGACTATGCATCTGCACACTGACATCAGTCATTTCCTGCGGGTCTAGAGAACGCACCATCACCATGTTTATGTGGCCGAACTGATCTCCTCCAACATACTTCAGAGAAACTCCTGGAGGCCATGACTCTGCACCTGGAAGACAAACAGACAATTTTTCTTGTTACGAACTGTACTCATGTACGATATAGTGATTACTAACCAATGATCAGCTTCTATTTTAGATCAGTATTGAATGGCAGGCTGCTCAACCAACTACCTCATTCTTTTGGAATATTTTTATATAATGTGCCTTGGTTGGCTAGAGGCAGAGCTGCAGCATTTAAATAAACAAGTGATTTGCTGTTGCTTGAAAAGTTACATTTTTTTTCCTAACATTTTTGACACAAGAAAAGCGAATCAAAAGAGCCACAGTTCAGTTATGTAACACGTAATGCCACCTTATTTAAATAAAATGAGATTTGTTGAATACACAATAGGGCCTTTGCACAGGATGCCACGTGCACGGTGCTTGCAGTTGGATTCAATATGCTGTTTGTTGGGAGCGCTGAAGGACAGAGCAAAATAGGGACTTTTCAAAACTTCTTGTGCAATATCTGCATGTCTTTTCCTATGTACCTCCACAGGTTTAATACAGCTGTAAAGCTATTAGGAGGATGATATAAGAAATGTAAACTGGCCTTACACACAGGTCAGCCAACAAGAAGAAAGAATTTCAGGCAGTCATTACAGTGTTTTAGCCCAAGTTCATATCTGTTAAAATATGACCACAGTGTCTTTAAGCACTCCCAGGTTGAGTGCTGCGGTTTGTCCAGTGACAAATTGTTTTGCCAATGAAATCAATGGGTTTGAGAGCACAGCGGTGCATGCATTTTGCAGTCACTTATAATGACACTTTAGTATATCTGCGGTCAACAGACTTCAGTCTATGGCTGTCACTGTGTTTATGTGCATGTCTGAGTGATGCTGATGAAAACACAGTTATACTCCACTTGACAACAACTCTCTAGCCAACTAAAGGTAAAATAATAGCTCCCAACAAGTGCTACTCATCTAAAGCCAAAACTGGACAGACCAACATTAGTCTCCACTGCAGACAACCCATCCCATCAAAGCAGTCAACCATTGGGAAATACTGTTACTATTTTATTTTCCAACACAAGTGATATTCTTATTCTAGCTGACTTACCGGTGTTCTGTATCCTCCAGGTCTTTGTGAAAGGTGTGTCAGGTGGAACGGATTCACCCTCACCAATCGTCACATCCTTTACAAAGGACATGCAGGGTGCACTGATGTTGGGACTTTCGAAGTCATAATAGGCTCCAATGGCTGCCTGTAAATTCCTAAGAATGAAAAAACAGAAATTTGAGTAAATCTAAATATTCACTTATAATACAGTTGCAGAAGTAACGCCTCAGTTTTTACAGCTGGTTGATAAATGATTCTACAGGCTATAGCCGTTCCACACATGTGAAGGTTAAATTCAGCCATTTGGTTTGTTTGTTTTTTTGCTTTTTTTTCCATGCTTCATTTAAAGTTAGTAATTGTACACTGACAAAAATCATCCCCATCATCAGGCATCACAAGGAGACAGATCACGCTTCTGTATGACACATTGAGGATGGGTTCTTCCCGTGACACCAGGTCATCCATAAACCAGCAGTTTTTATTTTTAGAAACCCCGTTGCAGAGCAGCGAGATCACGTGATACTACAACAGCCCCACTCCCAGTGAACGCACTGCTGGAACAGTTGATCTTCCACAGACCCGCATTAGCTGGCTCAGCGCCGCATATGCGCAGAGAAATCTATTTTTGGGATGACTTCAAAATGGCCTTTCCCCTCAGCAGCACATTCATTTTCGCTTCCGTACACTGCAATGGCACCGCGAATTGTTTCACGGTTAAAACATGCCACCGGAAGTCACATTTTTCCTAAAAAACAAGACTTGTCAAGTACCCTCCGTACGTGAAAAAACTGAAATACATTCTGTCCGGCTAAGATTGATCTGGTTTGCGCAACCAGATATCTGAGCTTCAGTGATCTTTGAGCTCCGTCTCTGCAACTTCAATGTAGATGGGTTACGTAATAAAGTATAGACACAATGTACTGTAGTTGTATCGACAATAAAGGTAACGGGTATCTTAAAGGGTACTCATGTAACTCACTGAATAACAAGTTAAAAGACTGAAATAAATCCTAACTATCCGTTTAGTTCAGTTTAAGTTAGCTAGCTATCCTGTACGTCCTAGCTTTTCAGAATAAAAGTGGTGACTAACAACAGGCTAACACACGTGAACATGTTTTTTGTCAAATACAGCATCCGCTTCGGTGCTATGTTGTGCCTAAACGAAAAAGTATTTGTTTCAACGGAATTTTCCACCGGTATGCAAATCTTGCGACCCTTCACTGTGTCTGTTACAGGCAATCAAAAGTCGGAGTCACACTGACTCAGCTAGTTACGCTTCTTCAACGTCGTTAGCCGTCACTGAGCCGACGCTTCTATGGCCAACGTAAACGCTTTTGTTCTGCGAGGACAAAACTTTCAGAGATATTTTCTGTTTGTTTGTTTTTCAGGCAGACTATCTTTGTACAAAAAATGCTGCTACACAGAAAGCTAGCTGGTACACATTATATATTATCTAACATTAACCAAACAGCAGGCCATACGAGTCCCCGAGCTCACCAGTTGGTCATGTCCAGAAAGAAGGCGCATCCTGCGGGGTTTAGCTGAAACCCAAGAAGTCTCTGAAATTCTGATATGAGGATATCTTTGTCTGTTGTACCCATGCAGCTGAATTTCTGCATGAGCTCCTGGTCCAGGTCCATGCCCTCCATTACGGGATTCGCCCGGATAAACACGGGGGGTTGGCTCCTAATTTAGTCCGAGGCCTCGACTTATCATAACAAACTCGGTAACAGGGTCGAGTGCGCATGTCACCTGATTGCATCCTGAGCCTCCGTGACTGAAAAATGTGGACGCTAATTAAAACATCTTCTACGCGTATACAACAGTAATTAACTGGCAGATTAATTAAAATACCAATAATAATAATAATTCACAAATAAATAATAAATTATTCACTAATAATAATGATAAGAAGAAGAAGAAAAGAACAACCCAAGGAATATCACTTAAAGTATATATAACAATGTATCGTTTATTTATCCTAGAAAAGGTCATAGTTTTAAGCAAAACGATATTCTTGGTGATACTTGAAGTACTAGCAGTGGGACTATGCAGTTAGACTGTAAAATAAACACCTGTAGACAAAAACAAAAAAACCAAAACACCCCCCCGCCCCGCAAGCAAACAGCACACTGTAGATCGTATTTTGTACAAAGGAACAATGTCAATATTGAAATATAACCCAGCTCCAATTTCCATGTAAATAGTCTTTTACAAATATAACACAATTTTAAATGAGTGTTTCCCAAAGTTCCACTGGGGCTACTGTTGAACGCAAGGGGATGGATACATATCTGATGGTGCCGTGGGTGGTGCCATACAACTGTTTTAGAAGACAAGAGGACAAAGAAATGACTAAATTTAATTTGACAGTGAAATGAGGAAGTCGGGGACCAGTCCTCATATTACCTAACACCCAATGTGCCTTGTATTACTTTGCCTTATTTGTGCATATCAGTAAGCTGTCAGGAAAAACATTATGACATTTCCCAGTAGAAAAGCACTGTTATCACAGTGGTCTTGTTGAAAGGAAAGAGAGCCATTGTTTAGGTACAAGATAAAAATGCAATATCCACTGTAATAGTTGTACGAGGTCATATCCTTCAGTATTAACATTCTGCCTAGTTGAAGTTTTGTTTTAAAATATATATGCAGTTACTATAATGCCATATTTTTAAATGATTTTTTTAAACTTCAAAATCTGTGTTTAAAGGTTTTAAATATATATGAATACATATAAAATGTAAGCTTATGTGTTAACAAGTAACACATAACGTCAAAGCAATACCAGTCGCTCACTGTGATATTTATTTCTAGTTTAATTCAATATTTTGTGGGATCGTTCAGCCTCAGTTCAAAGCCACTTGTCTTCCCACTTCCCTTGAATATCCAGCAGAGGGCAGCATTGTGTCTTTGGCGCAGGTTGCGATTTCTCGTTAAAGTTGTTTTTAGTGCGCGTGCGTGTGAGAGAAAAGGAGGTTAGCTTCTGTGCGGTGTTTAGCGGCTAGCCTGTGCTGTGTCGTGCTGTGCCAGCAGCGGCTAAGAAGATGCACACAGCTAGTGCTGTGTACAATATAGAGGTGCCTGCGAGCTAACATATGTTTAAATATGTAGGAAAACTGCCGACACCTTTCGACACTAACGCTCGCAGAAATGGCTGGGATTATTAAAAAGCAAATCCTGAAACATTTGTCAAGGTAAGTGTCAGGTTCGGGTTAGTGTTAGCCAGTTAGCCCAGCTGTATTGTTGCAACGTTACTGCTCACAACCACAGCAAAGGTTAGTTGGCTGCGATTTATCATCTGCATGTAGTCAGAGTAATTTGATGTCCACGTTGGTTTAGTGCTCCACATTGAAGCAGCGACTTGCAAATAACGGTTAGAAAGTGTAAAGAGGCAGTGAACGACACAGGATGCCAATCTACTTTCCCAATCATGTGTATGTTATTTACAGGGTTATAGACTACATACTGCCTTGCTTTTTAAACGGTTATGTCCATGCTATAGCGTTCACTGGGGTGAAAATATAATGGTAACACAGATTTGACAAAATTCACTCGATCTACAGTTAATGAATGTCTGTATTTTATTCATACAGGGGTCAGGAATGAGGTTTTGACAGTTATTTAAAAGAAAAAAATTCATATTGAATGGGTTTATTGTCAGTGCATGAATAAATCTCATCTTCACGGCATAAAAAGCATGGGAAAGGGAAAGCAAAGCTCTAAATCGGCAATGTTATGGTGGAAGTACACGTCATTTTATCTATCTTTGTCCTGCAGACATATTTATCAGGATGATAAAAAGCATGTCTGTCCTAAGCCGTAATAAATGAATGAATTGTTGTTATCAGTCCATGTTTGCTATTAGAGTTGTCAGGAATATCCCTGTCTCAGACGTCACCTTATTTTCAGACTTAATAACAATGTATTCTTTACATCTGACCTGATTATACTTCCTCAGGAGACAGCCTCCGATTTTGTGATGCACAGTCAACTTTTTTTAGGTGGTGGTGTTGGAGAATGTGTTCTCAGCTATTGCTTAACAACTGCTTACAGTTGTTAAGAAATGAATTTGGGTGGGAGAGCAATGAAGAAATGTGTATAAAAGGTCTCAAAAGCTAAATGGGATAAAGAGTAAAGTTGATGAGCCTGGACAGTGGATGTCTGCTCAGTTAGAGGCTTTGCATTTGACTAACAGCTATTCTCCTTGTTGTTGTCTCTGTCACTAAACAATTAAAGCAAAATTTGCAGAAGAAAGAAGAGTGGACATCAAAGGTTGACATGCAAGCACATTCTCAGCTTGCCATAGCTTGTTCTATGATAGCAAATGATCCAATCATCTCTTCAATTTCATCTTTTCATCCTGCTGTTGATATAAATCACTTAAAACCTCAAAGTGCAGTCTGCTGGACAGTGGTGGCCCATGGGAACGTTATATGCTCCCTGCAATCACGAAAATAAGGCACTTCTGTACATTTCATCCATAGTCATCAGTTTCAGACTATTTTGTTGTAGCCATGAAAGCAGACTAAACCATCTGAATATTAACAAATACAGCTGGTGTCAAGAAGTGTAAAAGCCACTTAACTAATAATTAAAAAGCCATAAATGGGAAAAGGCAATTACTAACACAAACCACTATTTGCTAAATGTGTTTGCTTTGTGCATCTCTTAACTAACAGTTGTCAACACTTTGAAAACCCATGTTGTAAAGCATTTTCAATGTTTTTTTCTGTAGTTCACTAAGATTTTTAATTTTTCCTTGTGAGTATCTGACTCAGTAAAGCACTTATCCTGTAACATCGTGGTCATTTCATAAATGGTCAAATCATATTCTGCTTACTTTGCATTCAAGGTAATGACAAGAAGTTAAACATGCATAACAAGCATATAATTGATTAAACTTGACTTCCTCAGCCAGATTGAAGTTAACCATTTAGTTAACTGTGAACTACATTGTTTATTGTTTAACCAATTTAGTATTCTGTAACTGTACAGCTAAGCAGTTGGGCTTTTGGATAAGTATGAACAACCCTGAAGAACTTTGGACTGTCATTTCAAAGTTGTATTGTATTTTCAGCCATATGAAGTAGGTGTACGCCCCAGGCTTGACTCACTGATGTCTGTTGGGGTTAATGTGAAAAGCAGCAGAGCGGGTTTTTTCTGCAATAGATAATGAGCCATTATTTTGTTGCTTCATATAAAAAAGAAGCTGGAGCTCACTGGCTTCTCACGTTTATCAGGAAAAGCATGTTATCAGATGATGCTAAGTTTTATAGTTTAAAGAACATCCTGAACTGTGAGCTACAATCTGTAGCTCTAATCAAATGACACTTAATCCTCATTTTAAGCAATGTCTCACAGCTGATAATTGAAACGTCACACACATTTTTCAGAGTGGTGTTTCAGCCATGTAATGTAGGTGGAAAAAACCCAAAAACAAATCAATATTCCAGTTTTCTGCTATTTCTGCTACATTTACCCTGAGTTGGTTGAATTTTTATTCCTGGCTTTTGGAGCTTGCTACCTTAGACCCTTTGAAGAGGGTGCTCTAGATGGGAGTGCAGCTGGAGGATTTTATTAAGAATGCTGGTGCCTCTCAGGATGAGTCATCCAGTTGCACTACTTCAAAAGCATCTTGCCTCCATATTTGCATTATTCAATTTGAGGTATTTCTGTCTCACAGATCATCAGTGGCATATGCTGGTGTTTCCTAGATGTATCGTATTTAAACTTTTTCCAGTTTTATTCTGTATGTATTCACTCTGAAACATTATATTTGAACTGGTTTGTTTAGGTTTACGAAGAATCTGTCCCCGGACAAAATCAATCTGAGTACTCTAAAGGGGGAGGGGCAGTTGTCCAACCTCGAGCTTGATGAAGAGGTTCTGCAGAACATGCTTGACCTGCCTACATGGCTGGCTGTAACCCGGGTCTACTGCAACAAGGCTGCCATCAGGGTATGTTAATATTGATCCCTGTAAATGGTCTAACAGTTGATGTGCTTTTCAAAGAAGACTATAGAAGAACAAACCTGTCACACATCGGATACGTACATCATGTGTTTGTCTCATAGTTCTTTTTTTTTTTAATTCAACAAAAGTATATGGTGTTTATTAGTGTCTCAGAAATAGATTTTACCATTCATAGTCCACTGAATCTTAGAGGAAATGAGCAGTGGCAGAACCACAAAGATGAGCACTACTAGAGGCACTGCTGTGAATGTTGTGACCCTTCAAACCATTACTGTTTGTTGATAATAGACAGGCAAGCCATGATTCACAGGGACACCAAAGCCTGCAGGCTAGAGTGATCCTGAGATACAGTAGCTAGTGTATATTTAGCTCTCAGGATGTCGGATTTGTATTTCCAAAAAATCCAAACAACCTTCAAGTGGAATGGCAGTTTCTCTTGAAAAATCTTATCTTATCTGAAATATCTTAACACATATTTTAAAAAATTACTTATTGAATGCCTTTGCAAATAAATATTTACAATGAGCTCACCCAGCTGACTCTGGGTGATAACATCTCTTTTCCTCAGCTATTTGCTGACATTTACTTATTTAGTTTTATCAAATTGTCTTACTGTTTTCAAAAATGCACCAGACCCAACCTTGCAGCCCACACAAATATGAAGAATGTCTGCACCATTGAGCAAAGAATTATTATCAGGTTACTGTTTTTAATCAGCTTTGCTTTTGGTATGACTCTCTGGAATAACGGATGATTGATCTGTTAGTCACCTCTGTTAGTTACTAACTGCATTTGTTAGATGCCATAAATTGTTGTACAGACATTCATGGTCCCCAAAGGATGGACCTTGTTGCGTGTGGTGATTTCCTCAGTTCTTCTGTAGGGTCACTGTTAGGATCACTAACAGGTCAGCATGTTGCTTTGTTCAGTATGTCAGTATATGACCACATCTATTGACATTCCTATAAATATTGGCCTTCTTTATTTTGAGTGCTACTTACCAAATGTCAGCAGCAGCCTAACACACCATATGCTTGTCTGCTATCTGTTGCCTGTGACATGTAGCACTTCAGTTACCATGCTAGACAGAGATGATGCTTAGAACTATTTCTAGTACTACTGTTTCCCAGTTAATTTGTTGTGCAGAAATATTACAGCGTGTCAGTTTTGGTCACAGCTGCTGTGTCATAATGTGTGAGCTTGCTTCTCACTATGTGCTTGTGAATGACAAAAACACAGAATGCTGCGGCAAGTGCTTGTGACTGACACTGTTGACCCTGCTGTCCTGTCTTTTCAGATACAATGGACAAAGTTGAAAACAAGCCCCATCTGCCTGGTAAGAATTGTGTTATTTTGGTCCTTATTCAGAGCTCATGCACATTTCTGCAACATTTAGCTTCCTTCTCATATTTAATCCAAAATAACCTTACTCTAGGAAGACACTAGCAATATCCTGTTTTGCTATTGTACTGTTTATTTGACTGATAAGCATATAAAGATTATTATATTTATATGCTCAATTTTGGCTGCATCTCTAATTTGCTTGCTGAATTGTATTCTGACTGTTTGTGTCTCCTCTTATGTTTAGTTCTTAGACAAGGTCGAGGTAGAGATGAGGACATGTGAAGAACCTCGACCACCCAATGGCCCTTCTCCCATAGCTATAACAGCAGGCCAGAGGTAAGCTTTCACAAATTCTGTGCTAAAGAAACATTTTTGTTTTGTAATACTGTACTGCATCCCATGTCGTGTGTATTTACAGCGAGTATGGCTTTGCTGAAAAAGTAGTAGAGGGCATGTCTGTTAGGATCAACTCAATTACCATCAAGGTCCAGGCTAAGGCCTTCCACGCGTCCTTTGAGCTCTGGCAGCTACAAGGCAACAGCCTGAACCCCAAATGGCAACGTAGTGATCTTCGCTACACCCGGATCACTGATCCAAAGAGAGGAGAGGTACTTTATACACACAAACGCTTTCATTTTCCTCCCGACACAGCTTCAGCACGATCCATTTTAGTCGTGTAATGTATTACTGAAAATAATGATCCACCACAGAAATCGTGTTTGCTCATTAAGCCTGCTGTAAATGACTTCTGTGGTGTGTAATCAAGTCACATGGTCTGGTCTTTGGTAGCTGCAGACTATTTTGGGATAAACAGCCTTTTAGAATGAGTTTGTAATCCAGTTAAAAGCAAATGTCTGTTCCCTTTTCTCTTTGGTAACAATCATTCAAAATAACCATCACAACAAGTCTCGCATTGTTTATTTTATTTGGTTATAGTTTGATGGGTTTATATGTATATTTTCCCATTCAGGTGCTGACATTCAAAGAAATTAACTGGCAAACTCTACGTATTGAGGCAGATGCCATTGAGAGCGATGACCAAGACCTAAGTAGCACCCCTTTAAGGCTCATCACCAACCAGGGGCGCATTCGCATTGCTCTTAAACGCAGGGTAAGATTGTAGTTGAGCCTTCATCTGCTTTTCTCACAGAGAACTGGTTTCAGATCAGAAACATTAAACCATCAATTAAAAAAAATAATAAAAAAATAAAATGTCCTTATGTCGTCATTGTTCTGCCCAGATAAAGGACTGTAATGTGCTGGCGTCAAAGCTGCTTTTCATTCTGGACGACCTGTTGTGGGTGCTGACAGACACTCAGCTCAAAGCCATCATCCATTATGCCAAATCTCTCAGTGAAGCAATGGAGAAATCTACACAGCAGAGGAAAAGCATGGCTGCCGAATCCTTGCAGGTCTTTCCTTACTTTTTTTCTGCGTATAGTGTAAATCATTAAAAAATAATTCCAATTTTTAAATCTGTGGATATAGTAATTCAGCAAGTTATGTTACAACAACAACAGAAAAGAAACATTCACTGATATTTGATAAAACTTACTTTTGTAAGACATTTTTTCCCAGTTTTGTTAAATCATCATGTTGGTCATTTTAAATGTGTTGCCTCTTCTGTGGTTTAGACTGCCCCACCGTCTCCCAGCCTCCAGAGTCTGTGGACAGAACCCCAACCGGCTCCCACAGGCACCCCCAGCAACATCAGCCAATACTTTGATCTCTTTGATGTCAAAGAGTCTTCTTACCACACCTTCATCTCACGCTTGGACTTACACATATGCAATGACAGTTCTTCAATGGATGAAGGTTAGAAGGAAGTGTCTTACCATGTGCTGCTGTCTTGTAACTAAGTTTTTCTGTGTTGTCTGCACATGGTAATCACTTAAATATATGAAATTGTTCAGCATTTGAAGAGTAATTGCTGTCAGGCTGGTTTTAAAACTCTTGTCATGTGATATTACATAGATGAGCCTCCCCCACCAGGCTTGCAGGGTGCCATGCAGCTGACCTTCAGGAAGCTAGGTTTTGACTACTATCCCGTCCACAGACCTGGTGAGTGTGACTGATTCTTTGACTCATTTAGCTGCAGTTTACCCTGAGGCTCTGTGCTCCTCCCACTAAAGCCACAGCATTCATTTGGGACTAGCTCTTAGGAGGATTACTGTTCAAGCAGACTAATGGCATGGGAGACTGTTCTCAGTGCTGTTCCTCTGTGGAATTACTGAAATGTTGAATGTAGAACAGCAGTCACCCTTGGAGCTCATTATAGTAAATAAACCTCTTAAAAAGGATCTTAAAAAAGAAAATCTGTGTCATTAAGAATTATACCTGTTTGAAGTAAATATAAGAAGATATCAACATTAACACAGTGCATGATTATGAAAGATGAGCAGATGTGTGCACATAGTGTGTATTTATACTGTACAGCGTGTGAACACTGACTTTGAAAAGTATTGACTCCTTTACTTTTTGAATTGTAGATTTAAACCAAGTAAACATCTCTGTTGTGTTAGGATTCATTTAAACTGATACATTATGGAAAAATTGCAGTCTCTTAAAAAGTTGTGTTTAAGTCATAAATGCATAAATTTCAAATTTCCTTCACACTTTTTAGCCCCACTAACTGTGTAGCTCTGGCTGACGATAATTCAGCCCACCAGTTTAATATATACTGAAAGTACACTGAGCAGTGTTATTGTTTGCCTACTGGTGGTGGTCAGAGGGCCCGGTGGCACCAGTGTTCGGCAGCCTCGCCTCTGTCAGTGCGCCCCAGGGCAGCTGTGGCTACAATGTAGCTTACCATCGCCAGTGTGTGAATGTGTGTGTGAATGGGTGAATGACTGAATGTAGTGTGAAGCGCTTTGGGGTCCTTAGGGACTAGAAAAGCACTATACAAATGCAGGCCATTTATTTTAGCATAGGTTAGAAGGTCTTATAATGACTTTTCCACTGGAACCACAATTAGTTTTACATTTGTGGCTTTGGTTGTGTGTACTCTCCAAAGCTGTTTGATTATCACTGCAAGAAAGTGCAGTGACCGAATGAACCATAATGAGTTTTGGGCTACAAAAAACATAGAATGAAGCCCAGCTGTAAAATTACACCAGTGTTAGCTTGGCACTTACAAGCTTGGTGATGCAGAAAATATATAAATGTTTATGTCCTTGGTTCTAGTCTGCTGCTAAGTTTTTATCATCATCATCACTTGATAGCATCTCTTACTAAAGAAGGCAGCACTCAAAACTGGGTTTCACAGCTCGGTGTTGTAACCACTGCCGTGATAACAAATATCTTTGACTGGAGTTTTATGTTGTGTCACTCCAGCTGTCACAAAGAAACACTGGCACAGCAGCACCAACCACAGCCAAAATGAATGCATCTTATAAGACATCATTTTATCTGATTTGCTGAAGCCACATGTTCCTCCTCGCTCGCTCCGTTCAGCTGAGCAGCTGCTGCTGTCGGTCCCTAAGTCGCGGCTGAAATGCAGAGGAGACCGTGCCTTTTCAATTGCGGCTCCGATGCTCTGGAATAGGGATGGGTATCGTTTAGGTTTTATCCGATACCGGTGCCAAATCGGTACTTTTGAAACGGTGCCGGTGCTCAAACGGTGCTCAAACCGGTGCTTAAAGAATGGAGAACACAAAATTGATCCAAAAACCTCTCATGTTCAGCTGTTTTTTGTAAAAATATAACAATGTTAGCCTTTTCTGCAGCTATGGGGCATATATGGTATCACTCTTGGCTGGAAGCAGTGCTTAAACAATGGAAAAAACACAAACTTTGTCCTAAACCTCTCATGTTTAACTGTTTTCCACTTTTTCTTTGGTCATTTTAGTCTTTTTAGCCAGGGTGAAGGGAGCATCTGCCATCAAACAAGAGGACAGCCGCATGTAGCTATGATGATGTTTGCTAGTTCACCTTACATGCATTAATGTAATAACGTGGTTAGCCTACTCAACGTAAATTAGCTACTCACGCAGAGAAGAACGGCTGCTGCCACCATCATCCGTCATCATTTCTGCTACACTGGCAGGGCTAGGGGCCAGGACTCTCCTCTTCGTGTTTTTGGGGGATGTTGCATAACAGGCAACCCACCCGCAGTAGATGTGCTCGGTGTGAGGTCTCGCAGCAAGCTATCAAATACGGCGCATTTCTGGGCTTTTAAAAAAAACGCTATGCGTCACCAGGTGTTTCATCGGATTTGAGGTGTTACCTCCTTTGACAGTATCACAGTATCAGCTTAAAGCACTTGTTGCAGGCTGCTGAGTTTGCATATTTTGCTGTGAAGTACAGCCAGACTTTGACCGCTTCGCCTTGGACATTTTTAATCTGTAGCTCTGCTCTAAAAGAACGTACGTACCTGGGCCCGCCTACTATCCTCGGAAACGTAAAATGATTGGCTAGAATCTAAAGTGTATCACAGCTCAGGAAAAAAAAAGCACCGAAATAAAGCACCGAAATAAAGCACCGAAATGTGCGCTGCTTTTCGGTCTGGTTACTACCGTTTATGTCAGAACCGGTGCCATCATGGCACCGGACACCGGTACCCATCCCTACTCTGGAATAACCTTCCCCTCCAAATTAGACAAGCGTCATCAGTGCAGGTCTTTAAGTCCAGATTGAAAACCTATTTTTATTCCCTGGCTTTTAACTCTGTAGGAAACTGACTCCTTCTTATTTATTTTATTGTATGTAATGATTTTATGGTATTTTTAATTTGGTAGTTGTTTTGATCTGTGTTGTTCAGCACTTTGGTCTGCCTGGTGTGTTCTTAAAGTGCTATACAAATAAACGATGATGATGATGATGATGATGAAGACAAACAAAGTTTATTAAAAAGCAGTAAAATTAAATCCTCGTTTAAGTTGGGGTATTTGGTGGCCTATAATCAAAAAATCCAAAACCCTTCCCTTTGTTTAGAAGTCTTTTATCTGTCATGTGGTCAATCCCAAAGGTTTGTAATGTAGCTGGACTACTGTTATTGAAGTCAAGTCATTTAGTACTTGACTTCTAGAAAAGATCCAGTGTGTTCTTGAATGTTTAACGCCTCGATGAAGGCTTGTATGCAGAAACACAGCAGAGTTTTTATAGGTTAAACATGGCCATGCCATGAAAATAAAGGCATTTTAAATTTTATATAAAAAATAAGAGCCTTGGACCTCTTTGATTTCGATTGAGAGTCTTCTGACTTTCCATGTAATGCAACCAGAAGATCAAACTAAAAATAAATAAATAAAATACATTGATTGTATCTTATTTGTCTAATACATTCTTTTGTCATTATGTACTTACAGTATAAAACATGTGACATTCCCACCAGCTACTGCTGAACGTATCATATGTCTAGGGTTTTTTATCACTGTTGGAATGCTGATACGCCAGGGTGATGGCCATTATACCTGTTTAACATCATGATGTTTGTATTCACGTTGTGTCATTTCTGACGTTACCATTTCATCACTTTACAGCCTCACAGAGCAGGAACAGTTTACATGCAAAATATATCATTGAAATCTTTATGTAGTATAAATAATATCATGAAAACGTACATTAAAGGTTAAAATGTATATAAATACGTTACTTATTTTAGATTCTTAGATTTCAGCTTTAATGGTTTCTCTGGATTTTCTTTGCTTGTTTGTTTGTTTGTTTGTTTAAAAAAAAAGACCTTTATGGCATGCTGTATTGTTTTCTACACTCTACTATTGAAAATAATGACCTTGTCTTTTTTGTTGTTGTTGATCTATATTTTTTCTGATATGCATCATTGTTTTGTGTAGCTATTTACATAGTAAAACAAATTTTAATCTCTAAAACTAGTTTAACTGTAGCATGACTGCTGAATCACAACTGCCTCTTGTTGCTATTCTTGCACAGCTGATGGGTGTCGACACTGGGAACGTCACAGTGGAGCCATGGAGGCCCACGCACAGTGGGCCGGGAAACTACTGCAAGAGTATCAGAGAAGAGTTGAAGCTTCAGGGATCCCTGGACCACATACTGAAATTCCCCAGTCAGCCAAGGATTCCCCTGCAAAAACAGCACAAGGTATGAGTTATACTTGAGGTACTGCTTATCTTGGTAAAGTTCTTTAACTTTAGTTTAGATTGAGCTCTAAATAAAGATAAAAACTTTATAGATGGAGTGAAAAGTCAGTGCTGATGATATTAGCAACAGTCATCTTATAAAACAACTTCATGTCAAGGTTCACTTAATAGCTTTTAATAGATATATATATGACTGCGTAACATTATTCATGCACACCGGTAGATTAATTACTTGTTTACCTCCTTCATCACAACGGCCTACTATAAATTATTATTAAAAGATATTATGGTGACCATTCACCAAAAAAATAACACATTTTAGGTCACAAATTCTTATGGAGAACTCTATTTTAGCTTGCAACTGAGCATTTAGTCATATATTTCAGATGGACAGCCAAGTCCCAAGTTAAACTCGTCTGAAAAAGAGCAGGCAGCCAGCAAGACTTCAGCTGCTTCGGGATCATCACTGAAGAGGCTGCGATCTAGCTGCGTGGTGATCAGGATGGATGATGTTGACATTCACCAGGCAAGTTTTTATCATTGTCTCATTTGATTTACTTGCTCTAACAGAAGCCTTACTCTTCTTACTAATTCCCTAATCCTAAGTAGAAGCAGTCGGGCCTTGCAGTTGGTTCAAACCGCAAAAGGTTCTGGCCAGTTTGTAGTCTTGGAGTCACGTGCTTGGCAGGGCTTATAGAGGAACCAAATGTCTCTTTCACACCAGCCACATGACATGGTCAATCTAAAATATTGGTACGTCAGCTCAGGGCGTCAGGTTGCTTTCTTGAACTTTGGTAATAGATAAGATAGTGATATAATTGCAATGATGACTATTACTGCATCAATATGATCGTTAGTGTGATAGGCAAAACGATTAATGAAATGTGGGTAGAATACCTCAGCACCAACACAAAAATCCCATCACATACATGTGACTTCTTTTGTCAGCTGTAATGCCACTCATTTGGAACAGAGAAAACCCCTTGCCACTTTGAAATACTCAGTCATGCTTGTTCTGCATTTTCACTTCAGATATTCTACACTTTTCATCGTGAAAGAAAATATCCAGGGTTATTTTAGTTCAAGGCACTTGTAGTTCCTCATTTTTAGAGCAAGAGACACCCAGGGGAAACTGTGTAAATGTTTGGTGTTTAGTTTAAATTTGGGACAGGAAATCATTTGATGTTCAGACTCAGGTGGTTTAGTTCTGTTTTCTTAAACCTCCCTCTACATCTGGCTAGTAATTCAGAATCTTTTGCTTCTTAATATATTTCAAATAAGGCAATTTAGTCAAAATATAAATCCATCAATACTTCCAATAATACTTTTTTTTCTTAACATTTAGGTGTCTACAAGAGGCCGACAAAACAAAAAGACCCAGTCTTTGTTATCCTGTAACCGTAAAGCGCTGCATTTACCAGACAACATACCAGCAGTTCATCTGCAGTTTACTGAATACTACTTTCCTGACAATCCCAATCTACCAGGTATTTATTTATTTTTTTTTCATTAATATCACAGAAGGATTACTTCATTTTATGTGTATTGTATTCAATAATGCTGGTTTAATTTCTGTCTAATTCTGGATGTGTCTGGACTTCCCATATTTTCCTCCTTGCAGTGCCCACCTCAAACCTGTATGCCCAGTTAAACAGCCTCCAGCTTTGTGTTGACCCAGCTAGTGTGTTATGGATTAATTTGTTCACCAGGGGTCTCCTACACACCCTGGACCAGGTCAAAGCCTTCTACCATTTACAAGACAGTAACAAGTCTGATGAACACGTAGACATCCGCATGGATGCAGCTCAACTTAAGGTGAATACTCAACTGATTATAGTGTACTAATATTTTCTGGTTTTGGTCTTTTTTGTTACCAATCTTCGTTGTATTTTGTATAGAATTTTGAGCCAGTAATTTTCTGTTTATTTATATTTTTATAGCTGATAATACCCTTGGATTCATCCATACTGGACCATCCAGAACGTCCTCAGTCTCTTTCTGTCACTATACCCCAGATCATTCTCAGCAACACCCGCCACTGCCCTCATGGGTCTAATGTGGACCTCGATACTACATGTGAAAAGTTTGCCAGCTGCACCTTCTTCCAGTCCACACCACCTTGCCCTTACCCCAGAGACCTGAGTGCCTTCCACCCCATTCCTTCCATCTTCCTTCAGCATGCTCAAGAGATGGAGCCCCAGCCTCTGGACAGAAAGCAGCTGCGATCCCAGGACATGTGGTCTCTCAGTCTGTCCCATGTTACATTAGGCTTTGATGGAGCACGGCGATTCCCCAAAGGCAAAACTCAGCCTTTTGTTGAGCCCTTTGCCATGTCTGTGTGGATGTGTCAGCCATGTGCCTTTAAAAGCAGTTCATTGTCTTCCTCCTCCAGTCCCAGCAAAACCCATCAGCTTTCTTCAGAGCAGGAGCCTCATCAGCAAGAGGCTACGCTTGCTTCGGTCCATTTCCTGGCCCACACAATCACACCAGTGAAGATGTGGCTCAACCACTATCAGTACGTTGCACTGCTCAGGATGAAAGATGCAATGGCTCGCTTGGGAGCAGAGTTGGGCCGGGATATACGAGATGTTAAGCAGGCTCATGACCAGAAGACAAAAATGGCTACAGTTTGCCTTGCCCTTGTGGTGGACTCAGTGGAATTGGGTCTGCTTTTACCACCAGCCTGCACAGAGCCTGAAGAAGTCGTCCCCCACACTCCTGAAACAGACAGCCCCATAAGTGACTCTGACATCTCCCCATCTCATCACTCTGATGTTGTTCTTGAGGACAGTGGATTAGAAAATGGTATCTCCTCCATCAATACAGTTGGATTTGACCAGGATGAACAAGATGGAGGGGTGGAGGAGGCTTGTGAGGCTGTGGAGGAGGGTCCGGAGGCTCCTGTTCCCTCTCCTCCCCTCTCACCCGGACAGTCTGTAGTACTCTCCAGAGAACCGTCTACCTTCAGCCTTGAGGGAGAGCTGTCAAGCGCCATTAATGTCACCAAGGATGTGACCAAAGATGCCATTAGTGCCTCGCTGGACCTGACTAAAGGGGCATTTTCAATAACAAAAGATGCCTTTAGCATGTTGAGTCGTGGCTCGGGGATGAGCAAATTGTTCAGTCCACAGGCAAAGTAAGCGCTAGTACTCTCCTGCTTAATGCTGTTTTTTATGTCTGTGCACCTCATGTTTTTCATTGGATTTCCCTTAATCACAGATTGTGTCTGTATGTTCATAGGGAACAGGTTCAACGTTCAGAAGAGTCTCGTCAACAATCCATGAAGCCGTCTCCTTCCCAGCATTCCTTTGACAGTGCTATCTTGGATGGCAGCCTGCCTGATGAAAATCTTTCTGTGGATAGCGATATCAGTGACACTTTTGTTGTCCTCTTGGACTCAGGTGTTTAAATATTACCAAGATTCTACATACATTTCTCTGACATGCACAAGTGGCATCTACCATTACTTTGTTTCTTGTTCCAGAATCAGGAATGGAGTCCATGCGCCCTAACAGCACACCTGTTGGCAGTCGAGGCAGCCCAGCCCCAGGGACAGAGGGAGGCTCATCAGCTGATCTTAGCAGTTCCCTGTCCCAAAGTACAGAGGATGTCTCTCAGGACACGGTGGGTTATTGCGATCATATAACAAATTTCAGAAGTAGATTAAATTTGAATTTAATTTAGTTCAAATTTAACTTGTGATGTGCTGTTGTACAGTCCTCAGTGTTGTTGCTGATCCTGAGTGGAACATCTTGTACCATTGAGGTAAAGGGAGAAGACCAAGTTGTGGCTGTTGAAGCACAAACTCTTACCCCTGTACACATGGGTAATGTCAGACAGTCAGACGTGCTTGCTGGTGTCATTCAAAGTAAGCGATTATCTGTCATGCTGAAAAATAATTTTAGTCCCCTGTTCATCTATGCCATGGCCTCATTTAATGTTTACTCATGACATGCTTCTTTTCCTGTTTACTTGTTTGTGGGTTGATAATTATATTCAGAAAAAAACAAAATTATGTTTGATTCTTAGTGTGATTGGGCTTAAGAAAAATCAAAAATGAATAGGTTCTGTTTCTTTAATAGCTTTTTGGCTCATAAACAATCCTTCATAATGAACTCATAAAAACATACTTTATACAGGGACTGTATACAGTGCTGTGAAAAAGTGTTTGTCCCCTTCCGGATTTTTTTTTTAATATTAACCACATCAAACAATATATTAAACAAAGATAATCCAAGTAAATACAAAATGTTGTTTTGTATTTGATTTTTTAAAAAGTAAAATTACATTTTTAATTTAAATTTATTAATTACTCCAAGAATACTCAATTTTCATCCAGGAAGTCACAAAAGAACCCAGAACAGCTTAAGATCAATAAGAAAAAAACTGGCCCAAAATGGGATCTGTGGAAGATTTCCAAGGTCAAAGTCACTACTGAACAACAACAACAACAACAAAAAAACACAATGGCTTGTCTCACCTTTAGCAAAAAACATCTTGATGATGCCCAAAACCAAATACTCTGTGCATTGATGTTACAGACTGGATCTGGATGACTTGCCATAATTGATGGAAACATGAATTTTAAAAAAAAAGGTTTTAGAGTGGCCTAGTGCTTTGATATGACCTTAAATCTCCATTCATGCTCATAAATATTCCACTGTGGCTGTGAAAGACTCATTGTGAGTTATTGCAAATGTTTGATTACATTTCCCATTGTCAAGGGTGGCACAACCAGTTTTGTGGCACAAGGAGACAGTAAATTTTTCTCATAGGGCCAGGTGGATTTAGATACTTTTTCACTTAATACAGGAAATCCTCTTTTAAAAACTGCATTTTGTAGTTTCTCAGGTTTTCTCTAACATTAAAGGTTATTTATTCTGAAACGTGTATGACAAATATCCAGAAACCTAGAAGTTAGTAAGGAGGGTTTCACAGCACTGTATGCACATATTAGCTCAGCCTAAAATATTGAACTAGATTAGTTAATGTTGGGAGAGCATGCTGGAACCTGAGTTCTGTGTGCGTTCTCAGAATGGTTTACAAATGTACCTTTTTTTTTTTTTTCTTTTGTTATGCAGCACCAGTTTTGCCAGTCCAGAAGCAGAGTAGGGAGGGTAGCAGTGCCTCTCCAGCATTGTGCATGCGGGCGGAAATGGGTCCAGCTGCAGCTCGGCGCTCTGCTCTGGCTGAATCACTGGGCTTTCTGGATGTGAGAGTGCAAGACTGTCAGGCTGAGTTGTTAGCCTCAACAGTTACTAACATTGGTCCTTTCCTTGAAGACGAATTCAGCGTTGACGGTCAGCCAATGCAGTTGCACATGAGCAACGTCACCATCACGATGAAGGTAAGTGTCTTTCTGTCCTCGTGGCATGTGAAGTGTTTGCTTTGGATGTCGGTATCTGTTGAGTCACAAAAACTCCACTAAAATATTTTCAACGTTAACCTTTCAAAAGAACTTTTTTTTTAAATTAATTCATTAATTATTTTTTGTTTCAAGGATGATGGCCCCAGAATATACCCCACAGCCCCCCAACCTGTTCCAGCCACATTCATTGTAGATGAGCTGGTTCTCGAGCGTAGTGATGATGGCATCATGAGAGTCAGAGGTGAGCAAGAAAAGCACGCTTTTCAACGTGAATTTTGTTCACCATGATGAATTTTAGATTCTTGATCATGAACCTTGAAACCACAAAGACCCAGCTATAGAGTATCAGCTGTCACAGTTCGAAAGAAAGATGAACAGAAACTGATCATCACTATTTTCCTTTCTGGCTGCAGCTGGAGGCTCTAAAGCATTAGGAGATTTTCCAGAAACTGGTGGGGATAACCCTAACAACTCTTTCGCTGTTCAACAGCAGAGTGAGGTAATGTGTATATAATGATGTGTTGCTCTGTAATGTACTGCTTTCTGGGGCTCAAATTTGTGTGTGTGTGTGTGTATCTTTGACTTTTATTCATTTTTAGTGGGGTCAAGATATTTAAAACTCAGCTCAGTTAGATTAACTATTAATTTTTAAATACAGGTGTAAAACTAGTGCCCTCTTACTTACAGCGATGTCTTAAATGCACAGAGTTATGTAATGGTAGTGCTTTCAGAATCACGTATCAGCCCGCATGGTCTGTAGCTAACTAATCCATTAATCCTGTTGTTGCAGATACAACCACTGGAGTCACAGCTCTGTGAGGTACAGGCTGCACTTACTCAGGCTCTCAGAGAGAAAGAGCGCCTCCTGCTGGAAGTCAGGAAGTATGACCCCAAATTTACCCTCTGAACTTCATTGTGCTTGACTTCTGAATCTGTCGCTGCTGAAGAATGCTGATGGGATTGGTCAGGCTGAATGTTGGGAACCAGCATGACTCACTCATGTCTGGACATCAGACATGTCTCAAAAGAAGAGGAATCCAAGATGAGTGTTTGGATTACTTCCTTTGTTTTATTTATGAAATTACAAAAAAAAAAAGCCACTTATAACAATTACTGGATGGGGAAGTTGGTGAACTAACGGTCTAGATAATCCTCACTGCTGTAAACAGATCTTCTTCTGGTTATTTCTCATCCAAATAAGTGTGGACGGTAAACTTGTTGTGTGGTTTTAGTGTTTTGTCATGCAGCATGCAAAGGTACATATTATTAAGCTTTAATTCTCTCTAGTGAGTGCCAAAACCTCTTTTCACATGCACTGACACTGCCAGACAGCTGCTAGTTCATCTCAATACGTCACAAATGCATGCTGCCTGAACAGTGCTAATTTACATGTAGCTCATATACATACTGACAGTAAGAGAGCTAGACTTAGTAACGAAGATTACTTTTGTTAATTGTAAAGTAAACTTGTGGGGTTTTTTTCCCACTTGGTGGAAAATGTGTTTTGACAAGTAGGGAAAAAAGCACTTTAAAAGCAGGGGGGAAAAAAGCATACCTCCACTGCTTTCATGGCGAGCCTGATTCATTTCAAATTCCACCTGGTTATTTGATCAACAGGGGGGCATGGTTACGCATAGAGGCTGAATCATTCCCCAGTGTTATATGTATATATATATTTTTTTTAGTTGCAAAATGTTGATTATGCTTCTTTGGTACTGTGAAACGATGTGCTCTGTGGCTGAATGTCCAATGAAGGCAATGTGCCTTTCCCTTGACGGTAGAGAGGTTGCACACAAGGTTCAATTTATTGACCTGATTGGATTTGTCAGTCCAGTTCTCTGGCATAAAGACATCTGAGAATATACCAGCTAGCAATGGTATAATACCTGTGCTCTTTGTGTTTTGTAGCTTACCAGGAAACAACTCAGACTGATAGTGTTATTACTTCTGTACACTTGTATTGTGTGTAGTGATTTGACATCATAGACCTGACTTCATTTTGTGTGTTGTTTTACTGCCTGTGTTTTGTTTTTAAGCTTTGACTTATTACATTGTATTCAAGCCATATCAATCAAAGAAGGTGACATTTATAAGAACTATGGTACTGATAATGTAATGTATATTTGTCAGATTTACTACAACACTCATATTTAACTGTATTTAATCCTAATCTGCAGATATGATCTTTTCAGGCCAGTTGCAAGTTTAAATTTCTGTCCCTTCCCATTATCCACAAATCTGTTACATGGATTTGAAGCGATTGACTTGTTTATCCAAGACTGGTTGGGTAAACTTTTCATGAAGCTGTCAGTTATATTTTATCTAAAAGTGTCTTAATGTTAAATTAACGTTTTGTTATTTTGCCTTTTGGCAGGGGTTTAATGGTTGCACAGCTGTCACAGAAATCTTCCACTCACTTAAACTCATAACGGTCCTTCTGAGACCTCTGGTGGTGTTGACTTGCCAGCATACACTCCATTTAAAATGTTATTTATCATTTTAATTTTTTTAGAAAGTGCAAATTTACAATTTCAATTTGCACTTTAGCAAATTTACAGCCTGTGACCGACATTTTATGTTATTAAAGAGGAATGTTAGATGTCAAAGCAATAGACACTCAAGTTTATCCACAAACATGACAAAGAACCGTAACACTACACTTTTTTGATGTGGAGTTCTTTAGTTCACGGGGTGATCAATTACCTGTATAACTCAAAATATCCTCTATCTATACATGTAATAGAACATAGACTGCCTTTTAACCTCATTATCACTTAGAGATGTGATATTTCTCAGCTGTTGGTGTTTGCTTTTGCATGCCTGTAGTAGACGGATATATTGGTACGGAATTGAACGTGCCATGCTGGATGCATCATGTAGCTCTGAGGTTTACCCAGTTTCTTTCTCCTCAGTCAGGCTTCCATGTTTAGTAGCATTTTTGTTCCACAAAAAAAAAACAAACTGGTGCTTTAAGTTAAATCTGCTCATTACCTGTTACACCAGAGTTTATTTGCACTCCAGAGCAGGCCAGGGTTTCTATGTAAATCTAACTTTTTCCCAGTGTGCCATGCAGAAAGGAAGTGGACAAAGAGTGGTGTAAGATTCACTCCAGAGTGTGGTGTGCTCTCTCTAGATGCATGTGCTGAAGTGTTCTGTTGATTATACCTTGTGGATTACTTGCACCTGTGTGGTATAGTGGAGATTGCACTTGTTTTCATGTAAATCACTTCAAATGACTGGAGGAGTAATTGTGAAATCTTTCTAAGTGATGCAAATGTTTGGACACTTTTTTTGTGAGTTGTGTAGGATTAAATAGAATTTTATATTGTCTTCATCACTTAATTAAGACTAATTTTAAACTGGTTCTGTGAACCAAACGTAGTATGTAGAGATTAATTTAAGTAAAAAAATAAATAAATGATTAATTGCTAAACACATTTTGTCTTTATCTTTTTCAGCTGAATGCATGTTTGTATGTTACAATGTATCAGAGAATTTATGGCGCTGTCTGAGCAAAAAACTCAAAGTATCATTCTGCTCATTTTACTAGTATAATGCAAACTTGACTTTAATCTCAAAGTACAATATTTACAAATACAGTTTAAACAGAATTTATCTTCTTGTTTACAACCTGCACAAAAATATAAACTGAAGTAACAAATGTCAAGCACCCAGTTTTCCATCAAGTCTGTCTTGAGTTCAAACTATTTCCAATTCCAGTTCATGGTCAAACAACTAATACTATTGGCTACAGAGAAGAAGGGTCTTAAATGATTCGAAGGCTTTTAAATATGGAATCAAACTAAAAATGATGTTTGCATTTTCAGCTTGGTCCTAATCACATTAAAATGTTTCAGTCAAAAAGAAAAAAACATTGACTATTAAAATATAAAACCATCATTTCTCACTGTTTAGTTGCAACCAATTTAATGATGAGAAAAACGTTTACCCCGACTTTGAGGGGTGAATGACAACTCAGCTTTATTTAGCAGCTGCCTTGACTGCTCTTCAGGACTGCAGTCACTGCCTACTTGGCTGCAAGATGTGTTAAGTGGCTTCATGGTGAGTTTTCCATATGCTCTGCACCACTTATTAAATTACTGGCATTTATCCGTCATCCTCATACAATCTGCAGCTCAGGTGTGTCAGTGAAAGAGAATGTTCTTGTACTTTGTGTTGGGAATCTGATCTCTACTCTTCAGCCTCCTCACTGCTTCCCTCATGTGCTTGGGCTGAAGTGGTGGTGTGTCTCCCCACTTCTCACAAACATCCAGAGCTGTAAAGGCAAAGACACCTCATGAAACTATAATTCATACAACCTCGTAGTCTGGGTGACTTCGGTTTTCTTAAATCCTCCAACTAACCTTCCTCGACAATTTCCCCAGCAAAGACCTTTGCAATACCAGACATGGCAATAACAACATTCTGGGACACCGATGATCCTGTTATTGACTGGATGAGCTAGAATATTAAAATAAGAGACATCAAATCAATACAACATTTTCAGGGTTTTTTAATACTTCCTCTATTATTATTATTAAAAAAAACAAAACAAAAAAAAAACCTTACCCTTTTAATGGCAGCCTTCGGGAATGCAGAACGTCTGTACATTTCATAGCGATTCAGCTGCTCTTCAGAAAATGATGACACCAAAACTCTGAAAATGTTATGGAGTTATGGCGAATTTTCGCAAATTACATGATTTCAAGAATAAGAATGATGATCTGTGAGATTAAAAAGGTCATCTTACTGCATCTTCTGTATTTCATCTTCATCAACCTTGTGCCGCTTCTCCTTTTTCTTCTCAGGTTCCACTTTTAACCTTTTCAAAGGAGGCTGGCCAGAGGTTCCCTCTTCCTCATCTTCTCCCCCTGGTGTTTCCTATCCAGTGGAAGACAAAATTATTCAGAAATACTACAAAGACAGAGACACCACGGTGAAACCACATAACAAAAACACAAATGACAACCTAAAAATTCAAATCTGATCATTCAGGTTTTAGGATTTTTGTTGGTTTAAACTTTTTAGTATACATATGGTCAGTTAAATGATTTTTAATGTAACATTAATTTTACTGTAATACAATATTTATTTAAAATGGAACTGAAACAGTACATTTAAGTTTGTCAACCAACTGTCTAGGGTATTCTTGTTTTGGCTGCTCTCTTTAGGGGTTTCTTCAGTGGATCATCTGCCTGCATCTCATCCTGTTTTATTATACACCAAACTCGTATATGTCCTCCTTCACTACATTCATAAACCTCTCTGTGGTCTTCTTCTTTACCTTCTATCTGTCAGCTTCATCTTTAACATCCTTTGTCCAGTAAATCCACCATCCCTCCTCTGTAGGTATTAGAACCATCTCAGCCTTGATTCTCCAACTTTGTCTCCAAAATACTCAACCTGAGGTGACCCTCTGATATACTTATGTCTAGCCCTGTCCATACTGGTCACTCCCAAAGAAAATCTTAGCATCCTTAAACTCCACCCCCTGTCTTTTTGTTACCCCCACTGTCTCCAAACAACACATCATTGCAGGTCTCATTACCATCGTGTAACCCTTCCACCCTTGCTGCTATCATTCTGGCATAAATGACCCCTGACAAGCGTCTTCACTCGCTCCACCATGGCTGCATTCCCTTGTTCACTTCCGTTTTGCACGGTTCATTGCTTTGGATGGCTGAGCCCATATATTTATAGACACACTCAGTACCTCAGCTCCTTACATCTTCACTTTTAAGCCTATCCCCCTTTCATTCAAGTACATATATTCTGTTTGCTTCTACTGACTTTGATTCCTCTTCTCTCCAACCACCTCTCTTCTATCTGCTCCCTACTTCTCTGCCACTCCTGCTTTATCATGCTGTAACAGCAATCCTCCCTTGGCACCCAATCATTTCCTCTCTCTAGATCCACGGGTCATTTGTTACCATATTTCCATCTCTATCCTTAATCGCCCTAACCTTCTTCAAATACTTTCCATCTTGATTTCTCCATCTACCAGTCGATTCAAGTTCTTTTTCTCCTTCCTCACATACATCTCACTACAAGCCTATGCAGTGCGTCTAGCCTTCCAGTACTCCTGTTTACTTTCTTCATCGCCCTACTTATCCCACTTTTTCTTTTCTAACCTCTTTCTTGAATAACTTATGCAAATGACGCTCCGAAACTCACATGTTTATTTTCTTTAGGCTGATCTTGCGACGATGTCTCTAGGTTTTCATTTGCAGGTTTTTCTGTGGCTGAAGGATTTTCACTCTCCTCTGACTTCAGGTGCTCCTCGTCGGTAGGAGATGTCCTCTTAAGTGCATCATCACTCTTGATACGTGCAGGGTCTGCCATTTTACTAATTTCACTTTAGATTCTGCAAATATCAAAGAAGTTGATGAGATACTTACCCCAACTCTAAAAAGCTAGCTACAATTGGCTAAATTACTTAATTGTTTTAGCTAGCTAGCCCAGAAATTAGGTACATTAGTATTAATAGCAGTGTGTGGATAAAAACTTTACAAAAAACAAACAAACCAGTATGCACATACCCTGTACGCAGCTAGGCGTCAACAAAGCAGCGGCAACAGTCTGGCCGTCAATTTAAGCTAACGATAATTAGAAGCTAGCGGGGGCTAACACATGCCTGATTGATATAATATACCCCAGTACACAAAAGTATATTCTAATGAACGCAGTAGCTACGGATTATATAAATACGTAACCACCTACAGTAAGAGGTACGATGCATCAAATGGCTAATTTCCCTGGTAATGTTGCTAACACAGCATACGCATTTCCGTTTCCGTTTTGTACGAACTTTATTAACACCGCCTTCTGTGAAGCAACCAGCGAAGGACTATGGAAGTAACGTTCAGATGTTAGGAATAAACAGGTCATGTTCGTTCATTTGTTTGTTCGTTTCATTTTGCTTTGTCTTTTTGCCCCTTAATTACAGCGCAATATTCAGTGAATATTCAGGCTGCAAGTGGCTTCTGTCTGAAATAAATAAAGCATTATATATTCCTTGATTTTCTCTTGTTATTTCCCAGATTATCTACTTTCACTGGACAAAATGCTGTAAAACATTTATTAATTTGACCGGAATTAATACGATTAGAGTTGCCTAGCTGCTAATGTCAGGTAGTTCCATTGATAGTAAGAGTAATTCACAGTTATAGTTATTCATAAATATTTATTCTTAATTTGTGTTCTTCTTCTTCTTGTTATTATTATTGATATTATTACTAGTAGTATTATTTATACTTACAGCTACCAATCAGTAATTTATAAAGCGTTTAGTAAGTAATTAAGGGACTATATATGGACGTTTACTGTGGATACAAGAGGTCAGAGGCGAACAGATCTTAAAAGCACTGAATGGGTAAATCCTGCCTGTCTCTATTCAATGCGCCATCTTGCTTATATCCATCCACCTTCTGATTGAAGCAGTAAGGGCGGCGGTGATAGGGGGTATAAATGTGTGTGTGTGCGAATGCGTGTGCGTCTGAAGGGTTTCGGACTGGAGATGCATAAAGAAAGGGCAGTTTCGAGGAAGTGACGGACGACGCTCAGTGGTCTGGTCAGAGGAAGTTTGTTCGATGCGCCGTGCTGTTGAAAGAAACTTTTCACTCCAGTGAGCGCCAGAAGCACCCGTGGATCGGGTCGGACGGATCCGGCGGCGGAGGGAGCTTTTGTTTCCCCTTCACACTTAGCAGCACTGAGAAATAACTTGAGGTCGGGAGAAAGAGGGGCTCGCACAGGAATTTCACTCCCATAACCGACCCCCTCCCCTTTTTCCTTCTTTTCCCCGCGCCTCCTTTGATTTCTTTCTGGGATCCGCGATGGGAAAGGAGCAGGAGCTTCTTGAAGCGGCGCGCACGGGAAACCTGGCTGCCGTGGAGAAGCTTTTATCCGGGAAGCGACAGTCCGCTGGCGGATCGTCTGGGACCGGTGGAAGCGGCAACAGCGGTGGCCACGGCGCCTCCTCTCATCCGCTCTCCAGTCTGCTCAGGTAATCTTGGGGAAAGCCGAGGCGAGGTGGCTCTGACTACATGGGAGACAGACAGCAGCTTTGCCCCTGGCGAATATTACCCAATCCTTTATTGTTACTGCAAGAAACGATGTTTCATGTTTGCATGCTTCCCTGCATTGTCAAACAATCGCAAGCCAAACCAGTGCAGCGCCCAAGCAGTGGCATGCTTCTTTGTTAGCCTACACCTCCTGTGTTACTGCCATTTCTACTGTAATGTGCACAAACAGCCTGAGAGGAAATTATGCAATTTAACTAAAGAAATCTGTAACGAATCGGCCCACGATTACGTTTAAAGAAACGAATTGCAGATGTGTCAGTAATTATAATGCTTACATAGAGTCTGGACGTGAACACAGTCACAGGTCTGGAGATGGAAAGTCTTCTCACAATTGGATTCTCATTGTTTAGCAAAATTATCTTATTATAAGGAAATCTTTGTCGTATGAAACCTTATTGACTATCCTCAGACTTGTGTGAACCAGGAATATGACTTTCTCTTTTTAGTAGTCACTGGAGGAAGTCCTCAGTGAGGTAAACATTTGATGTGGTTTGTCACATCTATTAAAGACCTACTCTGTATGGTTAGAAAGAGTTAGCTCTCCTTCCTCCTGCTCTCTCTGTCAGCCTTCAGTATTTATGAGGTCACTATTAAAAACTGAAAAAACAGCCCAGAGTTATATAAAGTAGCTATCATACTTGTCCACATTGTATTGTCTGCAATTGATAGTGACTGTGGACATAATCAGATTCAATTACCCAAAATCACACACTGGGTAAAGCTAAAAGATGTACTAAAGGGACAAGCCCTTAGTAGAAGTATACGATCCCTGTAAGGTTGTGCAGATGTTGAGAACATTAAAAAAAATCAGATAAGGTATTTTTCATTTTGTGTTGTATGTTATCTGCATTATTGGCTCGCCACAGTTTGATTCTTGTTTTTCTCTCTGGTGACAGATCATGTTTGTTTGTTTTAATCATGAAGTTTCTGTGGTTTACACAGTGTGTTACACACAATATGAAAACCTGCAAAGAAAGAATTTAAAAGTCCTTTTGTTGAAAAAGAGTCGACTCTTTAAAAATATAAGGCTTATAGCTTTTCTAAATGCTGCCTCTCATACAACCTGCAGGTTGCCTGTCTGTGGTTAAGTGTATGTCAATCATATAAAATTGCTCCCTTGGGTTTCCCGGTAACAGCCGCCTTCCTCTGAGGGAGAAGTGTTAAGGCAAAGCTCGGGGTGATGCGCCACTGTGTTACTTCGTGGAGACTGCAAGATTTGCTTGAGATTATTACATTAAATTCTCCTAATTGGAAATCCAATTCAGAAATGTCATGCGGTGAAGGCTGACTCGTCTCATCCTCACTGCTCCGTGGGCGGACTGGCGAGTCCATTGTGTCATCTCATTTGTCTTGAGCAATCGGTGTTTGGCAATGGGATCTCTGGGAAATTATTGGCTAGGCTCGGGAGGAAATGAATAAATGAATAGGTGGTGTGTGGATCTAAAAAGCTTCTGGCTGGCGACACTTGAGAATACTGGACAGGCTCTTATAAGAATTTGCATGAGTGTTGACTATGACTGGCTGCTTTGGAGGGCTGTTTCTGTTCTGCATGACATTTGATTTAGTTTCCACAATGAAAATGTCAATACATCTAAGGGTATTACAGTGGATTGGTACAGTGGCACAGGCTGTGGGTTTGTATGTGCATGTTTTTTTCCAACCCCCTTTTATCAAAATCTCTTTGCAACCCATTCATCATCCATTGTTAGAAAGTGCAGGCCTTTAATCCCGTCAGAGGAGATTTGATCTCTGGCTAAGACAGCTTTCTTTGGCGAATTTTCGCCTGTTCTGGTTGTGTCAGCTTGTACCTCCGCTTGATTCCATGTTCACTTCTACTTGTGTAATAACACTTTTCCTCACTTCAAGTTGCTTTTCAGGCTCAGTTATATGAGATGACATATAATGACAGTTATTGCTGTTGTCAGTTGCTGTTTGTATTTGACCTTGTACATTCAATATAGTGGAAAAACCTACTCGTTTATCGCAGAAAGAAACCACAGGCGATGCAGATGAGTGAGCTAATCAACTTTTGTCCCATTCCTTGGTGTTTGTGTGCGCGTGTGTGTGGGTGTGTGTGTACTCTGGAATGGAACGCATGTTACGACTTGCAGTGTTTTTGTGCGCAGGCTGTTGTACAGCTCTACTCGGCTGAATGTCTGCTTTCCCAGGAGGCGGCATCCCAGCCGTTGCCATGGTACAGACACTGACCCCCGGCGTGTTTAACACCCCTGCCGCCCCAAACATTTGTTTCATGGTGCTCCATTAACACCGAAACGAGCTGGGAAGGGCTTCCTCAAGTAGTAAGATCACAGTGTAACCTTTTTAGTACTACAGCACAGCGGCGGCTACTCTATTTAAGTTACATTAATCTAATTTTAGGGCATATATTTACTTGTTTTTCCTCCATACTGTAGTTTTTACTAGAAGCCCTATGACCCTTTTTGAACCCAGAGGTATACAGGAAGAGACCAACACTAGTATTTCCTGGCCCAGGTCATCCAAACACAAGCAGCTGCAGCGGTTACACCGGAGGTAAGACAAGTCCCTGGCAGGGAAAGTGCTTGCCCACTGAGGGGAAATTAACGGAGGAATGCATGGAGTCCTGGACAGACGTTCTGAGAGCTTAGCCAGATGAGGGTTGGTCTCCCAGTTCCACAGCCGTGTCCTTTGTCCCACTGACAAAGCGTCAAATGGTGCTTTTCATATTCATTTCAGCCCAAAAAAGACCATTCTGGGGCTTTTCTATACTTTTTTTTTTTTTTTTTAGTTTTACAAAGAAAATTGAGCTGTCATTTGGACTGAACTGGACCACCTATTAAGAGTTCTTATTTAGCCGTATGCGTCTGAAAGATGTTGACTGAAAGAAGTGGGGCTTTTTCAGTGTTTGGAGATAAACATCGGCTTAAGATATTCACGAAGGTCTCTTGAAATATAGTTTTCCTAAGGGATGTTTTTCTGCTTTCTGAATGCTCGCTAGGATCATCAGCTTTGATACTTGGTTAGCATTTTAAGAGGCTTGGGCAAAACTCCAGATCTTTCCATCCCATTACATCCACAATTTCTGGCTCATCCCAAGCAGACCCATGCTGTCAGGCTGCTGTCAGCCGAGAGAATATATGCTGCAGGAGAACTTGCACCTACTGTCCTTTTGAAAACACCATTTCCTCTAGCTTCTCTTTGTATTGCGACCAGTGTGCAAGTATGTGTGAAGATGGGTTGCAGGGATGACGTGTGTACAAAATGACGGGCTCACAGCGGGGTTTGGACACCCACTGTCCTTAGCTGTGCTTCAGAAAAGCTGGACTTTCTTCACAAAATGTCATTTTGAGACATTTTGCATGAAAGTCTGTGTTAAGAAGGTAGCGTCTACTTTTTCACAACCACAAAGAGCCTCAAATCATTTCCCGGTAGAAATCTGGGCCAGCAGCAGGCATGGCAGTTACATTTCATCCTGTGTTGACCTCTGAACTGAAAGAATTTGTAGCTGCTTCAACCCAGGAGGGAGCAGTGGTAGCTGGGAAATCTAACACCACCATGTTAGCATTCCAAGAGCATCTGAGTTTGGGATGCTCTGCTCTATGCATTATGTTTCCGGCTCGTGTTTGTGTAGCCTGAGAAAGCAGGCTGAAAGGCACTCAGTAGTGATGAATTCCACATATGTGTGAGAGGCGGGAGCAGAAGCCGACAAATACAGCATCCTTCCCATGCAGTATGTAGCCCTCCATATTTTAAACTAGTGCTGGTTGGCTAAAAATAGATTTCATCCAAGTGGGTCAAGGGGTTCTTCATTAGCTTTGTGGGGAAAAGGCTGCTTTGAACCAGTCTGAAATTAAAATATAATTAAGGGGGCCAAACATCTAGATGTTCAGAGACTTCCAAAAGATTTATTTTACTTTGAATATCAAATCAATAGCCCCAATTTGGGGCTATGGTTCAGCTGACATTACAGAGATTTATGTACAGCCCAGTGGAGTAATGGAAAAACATGTGGTCCTGAAACTCGTCTGGTTTCTGAGATAAAATGCTGTCATTTACACTTTCTATCTGCTCTTCCTGCATTAAAGAAACAGAAGTTGATATGACAGCTACACACAGACACCTACACTGACTCTTATGGTCATGTGTTTATGTGAACCGTATTTAACACCAGCTACTAAAAAACGTTTAGTAGCAAATGG
Organism: Rhamphochromis longiceps; assembly: GCF_057381845.1. Taxonomy (NCBI): domain Eukaryota; kingdom Metazoa; phylum Chordata; class Actinopteri; order Cichliformes; family Cichlidae; genus Rhamphochromis; species Rhamphochromis longiceps. The sequence goes on from NC_140576.1 coordinate 23,723,901, forward strand.
ACAAATATAAACTAACGTTGATGAGCTTGCTATTTCTGTGTGTGTGTGCGTTTGTGTTTGTGTGTGCCCATTTTGACCAAATTTATAAGAAGAAACTTTCTTGTTGTGTGCAGGCCCACATGTGTTCACTGGCTACTTGCAGCCCCCCGCCCAGACCTTTTCATTTGCCTTGCCTTCTAGGCGGCGTCCTCTTTTATCTCACTCTCTGCTGCTCTCAGCAGACTCAGCGGCCCACCTGCTGGGCCCACACCAACCTCTACTCCACCTCAAACTTAAAACATGTTGTACTTGTAGCCAGATTAATGACAGTGCCCCCAGTGTGTTGACACAGGAAACAAATTTGCCTCAGTCTTTCTTTCTTTTCTTTTTTTAAATTCCCCTTTGCTTTGGTCTTCCTGCAAAATGTAAGAAAGAAACTGAACAAAGTTCTCTGGAATGATTTAACCTGTGACTAGGCAGATTCACACCAGACTGTACCTGTGAAACGCAGAAATGCATCTACTTTCATATTCACACCCACAGATCACCACAAAGAAGGGGAGATTAGTGTCAGAGTCATTTTAAAAGTCATTGTGTCAAATTTAAAGAATGACCGTGCTGGCGAATTTCTTCTCAGCAAAACTGAGAATCTTAAATAACTCTAACTGGATTCTACAGAAAATCAATTTCAAGAATTGGCTTGTGTGCATAACAGAAAATAACTGCCTATCAATCCAACAAGATTTGAGCTGAAACTGAACATGAGCTTGTTCTTTCAAGCAAAAGGCTCAGCGGATGCCAGGGCAAACATTCAGATGTGTTTCATGTGCAGGAGCATCAGCTGTGAATCTGCGATTAAAAGTATTCTTGTTCCATCTCATTTTTTTTACGTCTACCTACCTCACCTCCAGCACTTTCCATGCAAGTCATCTTGATTATGCTGCCTCGCACTGGACTGCTCTGATCATAGTGGGCATATGACATATATTCACACCTCCTGCTGTAACACAGTTGCACTGTGAAGTGCTCAGTGTGGTGTATTTGAGGCATGAAGTCTTAATCAGGCTTCATCAAGACTGTGTCGCCTGGTGAGCTGCTGCATGTCTGTCACACAGTTTGAAGCGTTTCAGACTCTGGTAGCACTAAAACAAGATCAATACTGTTCGCGAGCCTCGTTGAAATGTTTACGTCACAGTTAGGATTTCTGAAATGAATGAGACTGTTCATTTATTTAACTAATTTCAAAGACCTCTTGCCTCAAGAATTCTTTTTGAAGCACTTTAATCAAAGTGGGCGATCAGTGGGTCCTCCACTTTGATCCAAGCTAAAATATCTCAGCAGCAACTATGTGGCTTGCCTTGAAATTATGGTCAACCCTAGTCCCCAGAGGATACAACCACAATTGGAACCACAAGGCTTTCATTTGTGGTTCAGAGTAATGTCTGCTGACAACTATTGTAGCGATTGTTATGATATCTCGTAGAGACATTTGAGTCCCCCTCAGGATTCCCTGTAATAACTCAGGTGATCTCTTAACCTGTCGCATAACACTGTTCTCACTGGGATATTTCTGCTAGCTTGAGATGTATAATGTCTACGCCCTAATCACCAAAGCAGGGAGCATTGTGTATCTTCACTGATGAATTTTGCCATAGTCATTTAGCTAACAATAATGTACCTAAACACAGTGTCACACAGCTGTTGGGCATGAATAAAATTCTATTTGATACCTAATACAACATGAGCTCACTATGAGTTCTAGAAAAGCTTCTCCATAAATGGTCAAAACGATAAACCACATGACCAAGAAGTTCTCTTTATCAGTAGCTTTAAGACTTGTTAGTCACAGACTTGTTGAAGCCGTGCCATACTTGTGTCATGCATTTGAAATTTAGTTGCCTAATACGTTTCCCTGTGCCAACTAACTCGTTATACTGCTTTGTAGCTATAAACACGCTCTCCTGTAATTTCACCTGTAACAATGTGTATGATGAGCACGTACTGCTTAATTACAGTCATAGCTCTTCGGTCCTAACATCAATTAGATGTTTTCATCTTAACAGTCTTTTTTTCTTCTTTGTTTATCAAGTCAGTGAGTGTAGTACTCAGCAGGCATAGGGAACTCTGGCCAGTGCTTCAGCCTCTGCTGAGGAGAAGATGTTCGAGTAGACTATTTGGCAGCAGGGCATCTGGTTGTAGCACCTGGCAGCAGTATGCATAATTAAGCCCAATTTCCCTGACGGTGGGCGACATGTGCCAGTCACTGCTGGGCTCACTGCCCTGGCCTAGACTAATCCCTGGCAGTGTGGTTACACTGCTAATAGGCTGGAGGGCAAATCTGTTTATTTGACACTGGGTTCACACACACCTGGGTTCTTATTTGCTTAAACCTACTACTGCATTTTGCCTTGCTCTTTCCCGGGGCTCAATGAATAAACATTTACATGCACTGTATGTCATTTTTACCACCGATGCACTCTCAGTTTAAAAATTAGATATTTGATTATATTTTGCTGGATTATCGTGTTTGTTATGTTTAACTCCAAACTAATAAAAATCCTTAGAGTATCTGACATGACTCTGGCAGAAATCATGTTCACAGATGAAATAATGTGCTAAAACTGTCATTTACATCACACTGTTTGTTAATAATAAAAGAGCTACACGTAATGTTAGCTAATGTAGATGTGTGCAAACGAATGCAGCTTTACTGTAAATGACATGAGTTCACTGGCCCAAGATGATGTAAGCTTATGGGAATGTTGATCAAATAATGATAAAGTGCTGAGGTTTTTATTATACCTGCAGTGCCATGATTTTGCATTTTGCATATTTCTGATACTTAGACAAAGATAACCCGATAAATTAAGATTTTATTCATTAAAGGAACTTCCTTTTTCCTCATAGTCAACTAATTGCCCCCTAAACGTATTGCTTGTTGTACCAACTGTTGCACAAACTTACAGCCAGACATTTTCCTTCTGGATTTTCTGGCAGAGAGCAGAATTCATGGTTCCATCAATTACAGCAAGTTGTCCCAATTCTGAAGCAGCAAAGCAGTTCCAGACCATCACACTACCACCTCCACGTTTGACTGTTGGTATGACGTTCTCTTAATGAAATACTGTATTTTTCCTGATATGTAACAGTCAGACTTTTTCATCAGTCCACAGAATATTTTCCCAAAAGTCACGGGCATCATCAAAATGTGTTTTGGCAAATGTAATACAAGCCTTTGTGGGTTTTTTAGGGGGATTTTTTTTTGTTTTTTTTGGTCAGCAGTTGATTTCACCTTAGATGCCATTTGTGTCTCTTTCTTATTGTTGAATCATGACCTCTAACCTTAAGTGAGGCGAGTAAGGCCTGATTTTAGATTTAGATTTTATTCCAGCTTCTGTTCTGACTTCCTGGATGAGTTGTTGATGCACTCTTGGTAGGCTGACCACTCCTGGGAAGGTTTACCAGTATTCATATTTTCTCCATTTGTGCGTAATGGCTCTCAACGTGTTTCCTTGGAGTCCCAAACCTTTTCCAGACTGATATCAGTCACTTTGTTTCTCATTTGTTCCCAAGTTTCTTTTTCTCGTGGCATGATGTGTTGCCTTTAGTCTACTTGACTTCACAGGCTCTATTTAAGTGACTTCCTCCTTTAATGGGTCTGGCAGTAATCAGGTCTGGGTGTGGCTAATAAACTTGAACTCAGCTTTCCAAAAAAATGTAGTTGATCACACTTAATTCATGATTTAACCAGGAGGAGCAAAATAGTTTTCCACACAGGGCCAGGTAGGGTTGAATAGCTTTTTTCCTTTTAATATATGGAATTACCATTTAAAAGCTGAATTTTGTATTTACTTGGGTTCTCTTTGTTGAATATTAGAATTTGTTTATATAAAGTGTGACAAATATGCAGAAGAACTAAGAAATGAGAAAGGGGTGTGATCAGTCTGCTATTCATTGCTGACTAGCTTTAGATGAGTCAGCAACCCATACGGCCTTTGTACCCGACACCCACCATTAGGTAGCAAATTTAGTCATAGGGTTTCCCAGCCCATCTATCAGTGGCTAAAACAATTATATTCAGATACCTTGATTTTAATATTGTTTGAACATTTTGAGATGTTTGATGCTCTAGTCTCCGTTTTAATTTGTATACTGCCTGCTGTTTAAACATTTTAAGCAAGAAATATTGTAAACAGTGGGACTAAAATGGGATTTTACTTGCTTCTATTACTGGGTTTATTGAATATGGATAAAACTGCAATACAGACTTGATTTATTTTCCGTGTATTCAACATGATTTAATTTCAAGACTGAAAATCATACTTCAGTGAGATAAATTGGTCTAAATAAATAATACATCAGTGACTTTTGGACTTGAGGGAAAGAAAAGTTTATTATTAAGCCTAAATATTCAGTATATATGACTAATATAATATTGTTAAACCAATAAAATAAAGACGGTAAAAATAAAAGATGGAAAATGCTCTTATCCATCCTCATCTCTTCGTAGCCAGGCTTTGTACAAAACAGAATTACAGTCCTCCAGAATCTCTTTCAAACTTAGGCCTCATCCTGCTGATATTCCCTCAGGCAAATTAAGGATTAGCTCAGCCTTTCAAACAGGAATTCCTCAGTCAGTTCCCATGAATATGCCCCCTCCCAAACCAAATCAGCTCTGTTTTGACCATTGCACAGCTATGGGCCTAAGCCCCATCCCTCAGTTAGGTTGGTTGTGAGCCGTAGTAAGAGGATGAAGTGGATTGTCGAGCACCACTCTGACTCATGCCCTTGAGTACCACGCTGCCAAAATGCTCAGAGGACGTAACACTTGTACTGCGCTTAAAGCTGCTGCTGCAGGCACCTCTGTTAATAGCAAACTGAAATACTGTGACAGTGAGAAAATGTAATGAGCTGACATCTTCATTCCCTCTGCGTGGAGGTGATTTTGATAGGATTAATGCTATATCCCTGATTAAAAGTGAAATATTGCGGCAGTAGAATAATACGTGCTCCTGTTTGTTTGTTTGTTTGTTTTTGTTTTGTTTTTTTATGTTTGGGGTCATGAGGATGATGTGAAACACTGTTTGTTTCTGTGTGGTATTTTTAGATTTCCCCTCTTTTTCTAGTGGCAATAACACAACAGAGATTCATGACAGATGAGGAAGACCAATATGTAAACACAACCTAAAAATACAGACTTAAAGGTTATGACTTAAAATGTGAAAGGGAAATCTTGCAGTATGTCTTATGATACAGCTGACTTCTGTCTTCTTGCACAATGTTTCTTTCTGGAAGATTGTCAAAATTCTGGATGTGGATATACTACAGGATACATAAAAGTGCACAGTAAACTGTTGCCTTTACTTGTGTAAGACAATGGCTGCACCAAAATCAAAGGTGCATGGTCTTGCATCTCTCCTACTTTTTTTTTTTTTTTTTTTTTTTTTTTCTGCCCTGTGGCACATTTTGTTTAATTCTCCAGTTGTAGTCACTGCTCCGTTCATGTTTATGTTCATTTGTATATGGGATTTCTGCTTTAAGCAGTTATATAACTCTTTATCTAGGACAGCAACTAGCGGTCTGTTTCAGTCTCCCTTTTGATGTGTTCAGTGGACAAGCAAAGGACAGTGTTGCTGTTCTCTCTACTGCACATTTGGTTACTTTTAAAAGACAGGAAGTGTGTGTGTGTGTGTGTGTGTGTGTGTGTGCGCGTGAAAAGTTGACATAATCATAGCTCACATATTTTCCACTCTCTAACAGAATTTTATCTGTCCCTAACATTTCTTGCCACATGTTCCCACTAGTCTTTCCTCCTGGCACTGCTTTTGATATCCCACTTCACGCGTGCTGCCTGACTAGTTGGGATGACACCCAGAAAACCTGCTGCAAGAAATAAACGGCTTAGGCTGTTATGAGTTGTAGAGTGGCGCGTCTCTGCGCGTCCATGCTCTGTCAGGTCCATTGTTCTGCAGGCTACAGAGCCTTCCAAGACACTTATTTAATGAGACGGCTCTGACTGTGTAATTGCAGGCTGTTCTCAGAGCTATTATGGGAGATGTATTTTAAGGGGGCAAAACAGCCATTACTGCGGCAAAAACGAGCCGTGAATGTGGAGCAAAGTCACACTCTGTCAGTGGCGTTGATATAAGGGTGAGCATCCACTGCCACGCTGTCTACACACTGATTATGTTACAGATCAATCTTCAGTGTATCTTTAAATGTGTTTGACTCCCAGACCGTGTGTTTAAATGAGTTTTTACATTGTAAAGAGTTGGAAATGCACTGTGCTGCTGCTATTCTTTTGCCCGGTTCTCTCCAGGCTTCATTCATAGAAGTTACTTGCTTGCTAGCATCAAAATTCCTACCAGTAATAATTTATGAAGCTATCCAGCTGTCAAGGCAGTATTTTGCATTTCAGACATCTTTCCCAGAATATCTGAAAAACCAAATAAATTTTGAAAAATTCTCATCTCTTTTTAAACAAATCTTCTTAAATTTATGATTCTCTGTGAGGCCCAGCTGTTTTGCTCCAATTCTCTTTCAGTATGCCAGATGACTCTGGTCTCACATATTTGGTTCACTAGTGCTGGGATTTCCTAGTCACATGATTTATTTAGGATGTTTTAAGGTCTTTCAGAGAGCCTCACTATCCCGTCCTGGCACTCTATCTCTCTTTTAGCTCTTGAAATTACTCCCACTACTCAGTCTTTACCACCGCTCCTGTCATCATTCTCCTCCCTCCTCCCCACAGTGCTCTTTGCAAATTAAAAGAAACAAACCAATCTAAGCTGACAGCTGAGTTCAGCTCAAATAAATGAAAGGCCAGCAGTAGTTTAGCTCTCTGTCTTACACTTTACCCCATCGGTGCCTTTTGGCTCCATCCCAAAGCTTTGTTTATTGTTAGTTAGATTACATAACAAAAGCCTATTCTACATCAGGACCTCGGCCAGAATAATCAGGCTTTGGTTGCACAGACTTATTGTAGATGAGCTCATCTCAGTGGCTTCCTACTGCTGGCAGTACTTTTTATTTATTAATTTTTTTTCTCTTTTTCTGTATTCCTAGTTTGATGGGGCTTTTGGCCCAGTGCTTCCTCATTCCTGACATCTCCTATCTTTATAAAGAATAGGAGAGAACATGAAGGTTTGCCACCACCTTAAAGTAGATGTAGCCGTGAGAGACTGGAGCCGTGAGATAGCAATCAGAACAGCAACAGTCACACCTGTGGATAGACTTTACAGAGGGATGGGCAATGTTTGTTTGGTGTAGGGTATGGTATTCCTGTTGTGTATTGCCTGTTATGGAAAACTGACAATCCTTTCTGCTTTTCAGTATCTGGAGAGGCCCCAATGTGAATTGCGTGGACAGCACTGGATACACCCCTCTTCACCACGCAGCCCTTAATGGACACAGGTAGATTAGCGATCACCGTTTGGAATTCGGGAATACGTCTGTTTATGCTCTGAAATTTAATGCAGTCTGGCCTGGCAGACCATTGTACAACGGGGAAGCTGAATCTATTGATTGACTGTTTACTAAGGCTCTGAGTATTTATTAATGTCGTTTTTATTGTTGGCTTTTTCTGACCTATCTCTTTATTCGTCTACAGCGAGGTGGTGGAGGTGCTGCTAAGAAACGAGGCTCTGACTAACATCGCAGACAACAAGGGCTGCTATCCTCTCCATCTGGCTGCGTGGAAGGGAGACGAGCATATCGTAAAGCTTCTCATTCACCAAGGACCTTCACACCCCAAACTCAACGAGCAGGTCTGCTCGTGCACTTAGTCATCTATGTTAATGTGCATGTGTCAACGTTGGTCACTCTTACACTTCTGGTTTTGCTTGTACGTTCCCCATGCAGTACATGCAAGGGAAAACAGTATTGAAATGATGTCACTTTTCAATATGTGTGTCTGCAGCAGACCCATAAAGGCCTAATGGAAGCTTGCTAGCTCTCTTTTACGCTAATGATTCTTTCCTTTTCAGCACATTTGGTCTCTGGTAGTGTCAAGATGACCTTTCTGATGGTTTAAACATCAACTATACGACGTTTATCCTTTTCTAAATAGACTAAAGTGGACATTTTTGCAATAAGAGTCATATAGAGATAGTAAAAGTCTAGTGCAGCATGGCATGTATTTGAATAAGATGAACGTTAAAAAGACTGATGAGAGTACATGAACTCCAGTGCATCTTGAGCCTCAACTTCTCCTTTGATAATGTGATACTTGAAGTGCTTTGACAGCTTGCTAGAGTGAAAAGTGCTTGTTTCCTCTAACCATTTTAACTGTTTTAACTCCTACATTTGATATTTTATTTGGTTGCTTACTGCACAGATAGCTTCCAGACTGAAACCATCCCTGGCCTATCCTATTTGAGATGAGGAGAAATGACCCATAATGAGCTTTGCAAACCTAGTCAGAAACATTCGGTCAAACAAACATTCGTCTGTAACCACAAAGTCACTCAGAAATATCTTGGTTTCATTGTGTGTCATTTCTCCCTGCCTGTTCATGACATCTAAATGTTTTTCTTCTCCTTTTTATTTAGTTTGACTCATTTGTGACCATCACTCATTTGTTCATTGCTTGTCTGAACCAAAACCATCGACCTATCTTCTGTTCCTCCCTCCCAGAGCTCTGTAGACCATAAAGAGTTCAAACGCTGTGGGCCCTTTGACCCCTATATTAATGCCAAGGTGTGTACACAGTGCTGCCAAAACTTTTCCTTTAAACCTCCTTCTTTGCTTTAATGCTGTGTTGGCTTTCTGTGCTTGGGTGTGTTTGTCGCCGTTGCTTGTGGGGTCACTCTGCTGTAGAGATATGGGGAGGCTTTTAATTTCGCTGCTATCAGTCAATCTCTGCTCTCATGCTTTCTCCACATGTTGTGCTCTCCAGTTATATTGAGATGTTATGTTTACCACGGGGGATTCTGTTGTACTAGCCTCTTGATCATGATTGTGAATACATAAGGTGTTGTATTAAAATGCCCTTGAAAGTTTAGTAAATGACTGTCTTCCAGGGGACGCTGTAGGTCATTTGAGTCTTTTTCCAGTGGGTAAGAAAAACCTGATTTAAGTACCGTAAAGTTGTTGGCAACACAGAGTCAGCTGTAGAGGATTATACTGGAAGGATACGCACACCACACCATCAATTAAGCTATTATAATCATTACGGTATTACTCCAATCTTTCAAAGGCTGAAAGTTGTATGAGATAAAGAAGGTCTTCTGTGAAATCTTCCACTGGCTTTCGATGGATTAGCACAAATTACGGTTTTCATGGTTCCCAGACAATAAAGTACGATGACTTTTTTTCCTAAGGGGCCAACATGAGATTGAGATTTTTGTTGTCAGAGATAAATGTCTTAACAGATGGAAGATAGCAACACTGGTTACAGGGATTTTTATCTCCTTGAAGAGGAACAGAAACTTTGATCCCTGTGTGTTTTTTGTTTGCGTTTTTGTTTTTTAATCCATTGCCGCCGTGAAGCAATAATTTTCTGTTTCATTTTATGATCGGATAACGGAAAAACAAACTGCAGTATTTTGTGTGTAATGCTAATCAGCCGGAATTAGCATTATAGCATGCTGAATTAAATGCTTTTACATGACAGATGTGGAAAAAGTACATTGACTATATAAGAATGAATATAATCCATCCGTGTTGATGTATAAATTGACTGTTACTGAAATGAATTCACCTGGGAAGATTGAATCAAATCACTTGACATGTCAAAACTACAGTATATTTTAATCTGCTGTTAATACATTTCACGAAGGATAGACACATACTAGTCTTTTATGTACAGATCATAGGTAACAGAGATTCATGTGAAGTAACTACTTGCTGTAGTACCTGCTATATTCCACCAGGCGCAACCCTATAGCATTCAGCTACCCAGAGAAGCCCCAGTCACAGCCTTTCTATGTGTGTGCAGAGTGCTCAGCTGGCAGTGTCATCCTCACAGTTAGTGCAGTGTACAGGGTGAACATGCTGGTCGCTCCATGATTTGATTTTCTGCAGGCAGGCAGTAGATAAAGCTGCACACTATTTTAGTACATTGTCACGTTTCCCCTGGACTAATCTTCTTAGCATTTGGATGGGAAGGCTGGCTTTCTTTAGTGCTGATATACAGTACATCAGAGCATGTATTCTGTGCATTAGTTCTAATGCTTTTCCGTTTATTCTAATTCAAGGATTAAAAAAAAAAAATTAATACTAAATAGAGTGTTTTTGTTCTGCTGAGATGTCAAAAATGTCTCAGTGTAAACACTTCTGAGATAGTTTGTGCTCCACTCCTGGTCATGAAACTGAATAATTGATGCCTTGTTATTAATAAACCAGAAATCAGGATGCAGTGTGGGTGGTGCGACCCTGGTTGTGATCATGGTTGATGGCATCATGTGACTCAGTAGACGGTCTGTGCTCTGAATCCAGATTCATAACAATCTACATCGAGAGCTCAGTCGCAAGAGAATGGGAAAGATGGGAGGTTTTCAATGTAAAAGTCTCTTTGAATCAACGTACGTGTGTGTGTGTGTGTGTGTGTGTGTGTGTGTGTGTGTGTGTGTGTGTGTGTGTGTGTGTCCGTCCGTCCGTCCGTCCTCCTGCTCCCACATCCCAGTTTGTGCTTGCTCTGCTGAAGAGGGGAAGAGGTGAGACATTGTCATAGTAACAGTGTCACGGTTTATTGGTCCTGCGGTGGCAGTGAGAGACCCAGTGGAGAGATGCTGGCTTTGTGTAAGCTGGTGTGGTTGAGTAAGGTGTGCAGTGATGCTGTACAAAATGTCTTAGGGACTACAGCTTCAGAAGTAACTCACTCAAGAAATCATTCTGGATTGAGTCCAGTTTGCTGTCATCCTGGTCCAAGAAGTTAGCCAAACTAATGTTTATTCATCATACCACCATCCTGTCTCCTGCTGATACTAACCTCTGTGGGAAGGCCACTTTGATGATGTTTCAAAAGCCTCAGCAGGGGAGTATTGGCCACTAGCCACAGGATGTGCCCCCCACACCAGTTTGGTTAGGGATGTAGAGTATATTCTGTTCTTGAAATTTAGCTGAAGATTCTGGAGTTCAACAAAAAGTTAACAAGTAGCTATTTTCAGACTGAATCTAAAAACTAATCATTGTTTTCGTGATTATTTTCTTAAACATGTTTATTAGTTTTAGTTTTGTCTTGTACTTTTGAACTGCTAAAAACTGGTTGGGGGGAAAAGAAATCATGGAACTTTGTGGTTAAATAGTAATACACCAGTATATTGTACACTTGCAGACGTGACGTGTCATTGATGTACAGATGTCCAAGAGTGATATTTGCAGTCTATGCAGTGACTGTAAATGTTAATTTGATCTACAAGAACTGGAACCTGGGTGGGTACTTGTAGACGTGTTTATTTCATGATAAAGGAAAACAAATTTGCAATTAGTGAGAAGAAAATGATGAAACAGCGGAAAGAAAGCAAATAATAATGATAATCTCCTCTTACCGAAAAATGAATCAGTCGACGTTTCCCATGCAGGCAGGATCGTGTCATAGTTGGAATGTCGGCCTTATTGTTATGACCATATCTCATCCAACACCCAGTCCGGATGTTCAGCATTAATCAGCCTTTTAAAATATGTTGAAAATTTTAACCTGCAGTGCAAAGCTTAGTCGTCTCTGTTACAGCTGTTGCTTCCTCTTCAGTTCTGGTAAACCAATCACTGCTGGTGAATGTAAAATGCAGCCCTGCTGGTAGGACTGTCACCACAGAGATGAGAATCAAAACACAGGTATACTGCAAAATATAAAGAGGATTTATCTGGTACTCATCAGCTTAAGCTGGATTCATAGTCCTGCATTTGTGTCTATTTGTGCCGCTAAGCAGAGAGAATTCAGCCAATGTACAGGCTACAAACACTTACTTGGTATTTCCAGGAAGCTGGGGAAAAAACCCAGTAACCACAACAAGCACTGATCTGAAGTACAAACAGTGCCTCCAGTGGAGTGTGATCTGTTAGTTGCTTTTTGTCTGTTATCACTTGTTTATTCTAAGATACATAACCAACAAGAGCAGCCTACATTACTGGGTAATAGGCGGCTAAAACATGTAGATGTGTGTTTGCTAAGTAGCACCTACTAATGCACTATGCCACAGCGATGCTGCTAATGAGCGTTGTGTTCACTGATTTGGCAAGAGCTGGTTCATTTCTATGTAACGGACCTTCACTCAGGTGTTCCAGAAACCCTGCATGTGGTGCTCATTAGATCATTTTTATCACTGACCTCCTTTTCCCCCCCTTTTAATAAATTACCATATTTGACCATTATAAATCTTAGTTTGCCCAGACTTGTCATGCTACCTCTCATCCAGGCTTTCTTATATACGGTAGGTCACTTGTCTAATACGATATACAATAGGCTGGTGAATTCTGACCCAGCCTCAGATGTGCTTTACATGTCCCCACACACAAGCCACTTCAGAGCCATCTAAAATAAGTATCCAAGAATGGAACAATATTTAATGACGATAAATGGAAATGCTTTAGTTTGGTGCAGATTTAAGCCAAGCTCATGTGAGACTATATGCAGAAATGAAGCCGATCTTATGCCTTGCTCTCTTCGTGCGCAGTGGAAGTTGCTGATGGAAGCAGTAGATGCAATATTTCTGACTTGGGCACCTCATCAAGCCGAACAGAGTTTCCCTTCCTTCCTCTAGGCATAATGTTTGCAGTGTGACAGCACGCTCATTTATCCCCTCCGTCTGCCACTCTAGTGTCCAGCTCATGCCTCGTCAACACTTTGCACTCCCTTCTGCTCTCGGCTTGTCCTCCAAGACCTGTTCTCAACTCATTCATGCTAAGAAGTGCATGAAGTATGCTTGACATGCCCCTGAGGGAACAATGTTTTTTTTTTTGATTCCTTATTTTAAAAAGAGCAATCAGGGTTTCAACATTGTCATAAGTGTAAGGGTGTGTCTCCCATGTCAGTTTTGAGAAATTTGAGGAGGAGGGATTGGGGACAGAGCCGGGGTGTCTTATTTTGATAGTTTCCCATTTTTTTTTAATTTTTTTAAATATTTTTTTTAATATTCTGTAGCTGTATTTGAAAGGTGGTGTATTTTAACAAGTGCAATACGAAAATGAAAAAGGTAGAAAACACCCTGTGCAAAGAATTACATTCCATGGCTAGAAGCCATTTAGGCATCCATCTCATTACAAGACTCCAAAGCCTGTAATCCATTACTGTAGCCTGCCTTCATATTATTGGTGCTCTGTGTTATATGCAAAAACAAAGGGCTTTTGACTAATAAAGAAAAATACCAAAGCTGAAACAAATGGCTACTTTTTTGTGATTAACTGTTTTATTTATTTATTTGAGCAAAATATAGAACAGAAATCAGCATTTCTCATCAAAACTCTCCTTCTTCCTCAAACTCCCAAACAAGTCACCAGTGTTCTTTAATTATCCTTGGCTACAATTATACTTAATTTAAATTGTTCCATAACTCATAATAAACCTAAAAACATTAAAATTGAGTCCAGCTGCAAATGACTGCTTCATTTTTTTTAATAACTTCTTTTTTCAGTATAACAGCAGAAATATTGTTTAAATAATTTTATCAGAAGCACCCAGAAAACGACGCTTTAGTTCACGTGTGTGAGATCTGTGAGCTGTCTGAATGCACAGAAGCTAGCAGGAATTCAATCGGTGACACTGGCATGCACTGAGGATGGGCAGCCCTTTGGCGCACTAGCTGCAACAGCTGCTCAGCCCACCCCTCCACCACCATCACCCACCACTACTACTACTACCACTTCCAGAGGCCAGGCTGACGTAACCTCTGCTTCGCCCTGCTGCCAGTGAGCGTGTCACGTGACTGCGGTGGCTAGTCAAACCGTGTTACCGTCTCCCAGCTGCAGGTTGTGAGAACCATAACATCCTGCCCTTCTCTCTGTCACTTGGGGTCTTTCTCCCTCGTCTCAGAACATTCAGCAGCGTGATAACACAATGGGGTGTAATCTCCAGATGTTTTTGGTTAAACCACGATTTGTCAATCAGCAGCGTAATCTCTTCTTTGACGTGCTCTGTGGTCAAACTCAGGATGCAGCTCCACACACCGTAAAGACAGAAGACTGCCCAGGAAGTCTTAGCTTTGCTTTATGAATTCTAATCTTTCCCAGCGCGGCTGCAAGCCTTTGGTGTCATTTTGGGTAATAGCCTTCTGAGATCTATCTTGTTAGTGCGTGATTGTCTGACCGCTCATGTGGCCAGTGGTAGTGCAGAGGAGATAATGCTGATCCCAATCTTTATAAAGCTGAATTCAATGCTGAAAGTCCTTCTTATATAACAATATAAAAGTGTTTCATCAGAAATTGCAAATTAACTCTGTACAATAGCATTTTTGAATGGGATTTGTTTGCTACAGGGCAAGCAGTCTGCTGAAATTAGTTTCAAACTGGGCTCCATATTTCAGCTCTCCAACTGTCATGCCTTCACTCTTTCAATTTCTTTTGTCTCACATGCAGATTTTAATGCAAAAGCAAAGTAGACCGACTTTCAAATAGTTTTTTCTAGTTATGCTTTGTATATATGCGTGTTCCTCTGACGGCCTATGAATAAACGAGTTCGGCTGAACAATGTAACAAAATATTACACAAGACCCTGCAGTGTCTGCCCTGTAAATGCACTCCACATAAATCATAATGTTAATGAGAAATGGAGTCTGTAAGATTTGTGTGCATATTGCATTTGTGCAAATGGGGCGAGCAACAAGACACAGGTTCAATTCCCGATTGGCTGGCTCATTTTGCTGATATAAAATGCTTAAAAATAGCCATATAAATAAATTGTATACTCCTACTATACAACTAGTGGGATAAACTATAAGTGCTTCCGTTATAAGCTAAAACTGCAATACAAAGCAAAGCGGTCGAGGTGTTTGGGAGTAAGTGGATGTTTTAGTGGAAGGCCTCTGTGTGGATAACATGCACCAGTGCTGCCACTGAAGGAGCCAAGGGTCACTGTCCTATTGCTGTGTGTTTCCTAACAGTGAGTCAGACGGCTGGTCAGCCATGTTTAATGCGATCAGATGCTGGGTGAAACATTGCTACAGTGCCCTGACCACCACTTTGGCAAGGGAGACATTTGGTGTTAACATGCTCATAAGCACTGAAGTCATGGTATGTGTCCACTGTGCGAGTCATTTTTCAGCACTATTATTAAATATCATGAGAGAAGAGTAAAAAGGGTGTTTCGGTATTATCTAAAAGGTTCCTTTGCCTGATTTTACAGGCAGCTTTTGCATGGTTTGAGTTTAGAATTGTACCTAAGGGGCTTCCTTAAAAGTTAAGGCACCTTTATTGCATGTCACACCTCTGCCTCTTCCAGGAAGGAAAAGCCACATTGCCAAAAAAATATAAAAAAAAGTCCTTGTATGCCAGATTTACTTGGATTACTATGGAGGCAGCAGACCTGCATGTTTGAGGAAGTGAATCATGCTGATATTGTGTGTGTGTGTGTGTGTGTGTGTGTGTCCGTTGAAGTCATCGAAATGCTGAGAGTAAATCTGTTTAAAAAGCTGTGACAAATGCTCGATGGTGCGTCACAGATGAAAGACGTTCGGACCGTTTCTGTGTCAGTGTGCTTGTGTCGGTACACGTGCATTTGTTTGGAGCCAAAGACGAGCGCACAACTGTACAAACTGAAAATGATGAAACCACCCAGGCAGAGAAAACTGGGGTCGGTTTAATTTAGCTGCCAGAGAAAGGTTTGGTTTTGTTTTTTCTTAAGCCTCTTTTACATTTGTTTTGTTCAGCTCAGTTCATCCAAGAAAAGCCTTTTTTTGTTGTTGTTGTTAGCCTGCATTTGTGTCCCTTCTCTTGATAGGCAGGTGTCGTTTTGTTCCTCTAGACTCCACCGACTCTCTCCCTGCTCAAACCGTGACCTGCTTTGCCAGTGTAGTACAATACTCGCTCTCCCAACAAAGAAGGAGATACCTGCTGATCCCATCTGGCGTCAGGTTTTAGAGAAAGCAGTAAATAGGCAAGTCACACCCGTCTAAAACTGCCCTGTTGCCCTGCGTGACGGCCTGTCTTCGGTGGCACAGCTGGCGTCTTCCTCTGGGAGTCACCCAAACTGGCATCATGCATGTCCATGTGGGGACTTCTCATGCCAGCTGTCAGCCCTTTTGTAGGTGGCTCTGTTAGTCTGGAATGACTGACTCTCTGAATATGCGGTTCTGCAATAGCTGGCATTTTCTACCACACCCCATCTGTATCTAATATTTAAGAGAGCCACAGAGCTGCAGATAAATTGTCTTTCCATGTTTGCAGAAAATCACAAAATTGGAATTCTGCTAACACCCTATTGTGAAAGAAAGCACAGCAGGGTCTGCTCTGATTTACTATATGCATGTTGTCATTGTGTGTTTTGACTTGATCATGCAGGATTTCAGGGATTGCCCCCTGGTGGTTGCTCGTGGTAGAGATAACATGCTGGAAGCTCTCATGTCTATTGATTGCATTCCTGCTTTTGACTGGTTAGAATCAATTAGCACTAGTTACTGAGTTTATCTGGTCAATACTCCTGTTTCTTCTGTGTTTTATCTACTTATTTGTTAGCATGTTTCCTGCAGTACAAGCTCAGTCGTGTTTTTGTGCATGTCAATATAAAGGACATCATTCTAATACTGGCTAAACTTAAGGAGTCCTTCCAACATTAAAATATCATCACTGCATTTTTTTTATTTTTTTTTAGCGCCAGAACAGTTTGTCGATACATTGATCAGCTGATCAAAAGGAAAGTCATCAAAAAAATGCAATTTTGGGGTTTTATTTTCTTCTCTGAGGATTTGCTGCTTATATGTATATTTTCTGTGCAATAGAAGTATAGTTGAGTTTTCTGGACCCCGTTTTGGGGTTTTTGTCAAGCCGACCTGGACTTGTGGGGAGAAAAAGAATCTGATTGGCAGGGCAGACCAAATGTTATTGTTAATATCACAGTGATCCTTTGAGTGTATTTTTACTTTTCACTATGCAATGTGGGTTGTTGCTGTTTTGTGCTTTGGTGAGAAGCAACAACAAAGAAGCTTTATACATGCTTGACCCTTTGTAGCTCTTCAGTGTCGGTGCATTCTGACCTCTTGTCAAACCGGCCCATGTCTCCATGTCTCCCCACCCGCCTATGTATCCCTGCCCCTCTGTTAGCACCCTGCTGCCCCTGGCACTCAGTGCCACACAGACACCTGTCCTCATTAGTCCATGCATGCCTGCCAGTCCCCGCCCCCTCACCCCAATCAAGCCTCACTGTGTGCTTTTTTTTTTTTTTTTTTTTTTTTTTTTTTTCCAGGGTTGGTGGTTTTTCATGACCTTTCATGATTTGCCTGTACCCATCTGACTGGTTTACTCTCACAATGACTCAGTCGAGTCACAAATTCTGACTTATTGCAGACACGATTCAAGCATCTCTGTTCTATTCTTATCTCCTTAATTACACATTTTCACTTTACCTCAACTTAACTGTGCTGCCATTTTTTCCCAAGCTGCTTCTTACTTATTTATCCCCCCCACCACCACCGCCAACAGAACAATGACAACGAGACACCGCTGCACTGTGCCGCCCAGTACGGCCACTCTCGGGTGGTGCGGCTGCTGCTGGAGGAACTCACTGATCCCACCATGAGGAATAACAAGTTTGAGACTCCGCTGGACCTGGCAGCACTGTACGGCCGCCTGGAGGTTGTCAAACTGCTGCTCAGTGCCCATCCTAATCTGCTCAGCTGCAACACCAAGAAACACACACCACTACACCTGGCCTCTCGCAACGGACACCTACCCGTAGTGGAGGTGTTACTAGATGCTGGAATGGACATTAACTATGAGGTATGTGCATGTGTTGTTTTTGTTTTTTCTGATGTATAGTTACTTATATATTTCTTTTTACTGAAAAACTTCTGTTTGCAAGTGTTTCTTAACATACTTTCATGGCCCAAATCATGTTAGGCAACTTAATCTGTCCTTGCAGCACTTCCTCTTGCTACTTCCTACTAAAGCTATGAGATTAAATGTAAAATTCTTAAGCTCTCAGTTTGCAAAGGAACTGTTGTAGTAAGGCCAGCGCAAAGCAGAGCCGGCCTTGCTCCCCCTGGTGGGCCCTAGAGCTCTGGCTCTGTATCAAACTGTGCCACCCGTCTGTCTGGAGATCCTTTCTCTGTCCTTTTTTCCTCTGAATAAAAGATGTGGAGACTATTCAGCTTCCTTTAGGCTCTGCATCCGGCAGGACTTTAATTAGCATGGCCCTGTGAGCTGGAAAATGATCTGCTTTGATTTCTCAACCACATAATTGTCAGTTCAAGAAGTGGACCAAGTAGTGGGCATGAATCCACACAACATGCGCTACGTATTTTACTAAAGTGTTGGTGCTGGAACAGAACTGCTATATTCTGTAGTCTAATTTTTTGGTAATAACATAGGAAATATTAAGAACTTCTGTCTATTATGTTTCTCATAAATTCGTATGCTTTTTCATTTTCTTTCCTGCTCAGACAGAGAAAGGCAGTGCACTCCACGAAGCCGCTCTGTTTGGGAAGACTGATGTGGTGCAGAAGCTTCTCTGTGCAGGTCAGACCGTAGAGCCCTAAATCTACATAACTTCCATGTATTTAGGAAAGACACGTACTTAGCACATGACTGTTACTGTTGTCGTTTCCCAGGGATCGACGTGAACATTGTCGACCAGAAGGGCCTGACAGCGCTGGACATTGTCAAGGACATGCCCTCTAAGAAAAGCAAACAGATAGCTGCCCTGATCCTTGGTAAAGACCAAATGAGCACATACAGAGCTCCAGTGGGAATTATTCTCTTATTTATATCACATGAAACAGCTGCGATACAATCTCTCGTTTGTTCCAGGTCATATGACTGGAAAACCCCCTGATATTGACCTTCCCCCTCCACCAGTGCCTCCACCTCAGGAGAGCCCAAGCCCACGGAAAAAGGGTAAGATTTATCGGGAGTCTCCTGTGAGAGATAGTGGGTGATTTTTGCCTTCGCAGCAGCAAATCTTTAAGCAGAAGAAAAAAACCACTGTGCAGGAAAATATGACGATAGTTTACCTATTACTTTGACTTGAGAACTTGTTTTTGCTTCAATCTTTATCCATTTTGACTTGCAGGTGACCTGGAGAAAGTCTGTGAGCTAATCTCGGGGCTGGCCCTGGGGCCCGAGGAGGAGAGCCCTTATGAAGCTCTGTTTGAGGCCACTTCTTGCCACTCTTTAGACAGCCTCACCAGTGGGAAGTCCTCTGACAGAGACTCGGGAAGGCCTGATAGTGAAGCTGGAAAGGTCAGCAGTTTCTGATTTTTTTTTTTTTTTTTTTTTTTTTTTTTTTTAAGATGTTTTTAGTTGAAAAAACAATACATAAACTTATAAAACTTGTACATACCAAGACATAGAGTGAGGCACTGAAATGCTGAACTCCCACTAGAGGGAGATGGTGATCCTCTCTTCTTATGACAGTGCTACAAAAATCCACCAGTGTTACTTTTCTTGTGTTTCAGTGTAGGTTTGCATGTATCTTTTAATACTGATAATGAATTGATTACTTTTTATTACATCTTGTATTGCTGACGTACAGAAAGATCGCCTGGTTCTCTCGTCACATCCTGGACCTGGTAATGAAGAGGAGGTGAGCTCAGAGGTAAGGAAGTAAAGCTGTATTCACATGGTGATAGTGGTCTAGTGATAGCTGTGGACATCATCTATGATCTTAATCCCATGCAAATCAACCACTGAATCTGCTTTTTAAAGAAAAAAATGTACGTATGCAAATTTGGATAGTTTTTAAGGAGAATTTGGATAAATACACTACATGGATAACCATTCAAGAGATGAAATTGTTAGCTTGCATTGTACGAATTGGTAAGAAGCATTTTGCTATCTTTCATTAGGCTCACAATTATCTGGCAGGATATTAATAGTAGCATGATTACACAGACACGAGTAAATCACATCAAGTCCCCCTGGTAATACAAATCCTATGCGAATAGGTCAGAGGTCATACAGCCAGCAGAAACGGTTGCCATTTAACGCCACAGATGCTCACACGCGCACATGTAGCTGTTTGCAAATGGTCGTGACAGACTACTTTTAAAAGTTAATGCCACTGAAAAGTTAGACATGTTTTCTAACACTATGACACAGGGGCTGCTGGGAAAATAACAATCTGTCACTGAGGATGCCGGTTTCATCTTAGCTACCACCCTTTTCATTTCCTTCAGCGCTGCTACTCAGTTCAAATGGCTTCTTAAGAAATACTCAGCTGAGTGCAGAGTGGAGCACATGTAATAGGAAAGCGGAATTGGAAAAGAACCGTTCTGGTCTAAACCGTTGCTGATCATAGTGGGCATATTGTGGATGTTTCATGAAGGGTTTCCTATTGTAAACAAATATTTTCACACAACTGCCTCGTAATTTCTAACCCGCTACTTCTTTTTCACCTTTAATCCTTTGACTTTTCTGCAGGCCCTGTATACTAGCAGCAGTGCTGATGAGAAAAGGGAGCCAGCGGAGGAGGAGGATCACACATATGAGTTGTTGCTGACTGCAGAGACAAAAATCCCACCACCACCTAGCCATGAGCCCCACTCATATAAAGGTAATTGTGTTTATTCAGTACAAAAAACAACAAGTAACATTTCGAAAAGGCATATTTTTCCAGCAATTCTTTTTGTTTGTGCTTTACGAAGATATTTCTTGGTAAAATGCAGTCACTCTACCTTGTTATATCTGCATATAAATCAGGAGGTCCTTCGTTCCTGACGTGAATACGGGAGAGCTCTGTCTCTCAGGCTCTTTTGCTGCTGTTTGATCGCAACAGAGCCTCAGCAGACCCTCCTCAGTTGTGGCTGCTGAATGGCACTGCATGTAATTGGATTAAATGGGATTAAATTAGGAGGCAATTTTGATCCCTAGTTGTTGATGTAGATGTTTTAAAACCGTACCCTTGGGACCTTTCAGCTTAGTCAGCTTGACTATCATCCAAAGAAAACTGGGCTGAAGTGTTGGAGTCTAATCGTGGATGTCATCGGGCCTTCCAGATGGAAATGATGGTGTTATAAAAAAAAGAATAACTTACTGTGTTTTTTTTGGGGGGGGAGGGGGTTGTTGAATTGGACAGAAATGTTAAATGATTAGTTTTTCATCCGTTTTAAAACTGCTCTATCATGTCTCTGTACTCGGTGCTGTTTAAAAGGCAGGAAGATTAGTCTGAAGTCTGTCTGACGCTTAGACCGATAATGGCGGCATGCATAATACATGATTTTATTATCCATCACTTTGACATTCTCAGCGTAATGTCTCTTCTGAAAGTCAGAACCAACAATGGATTTTCTGTAACTCTTAGTTAACCAACGTTTGTTTTCTTGTCTCCTTAGATGACAATACCACTATACAGTCTTCCAACAGTGTCCTACCTCAGGTAAACTCTTTTGTTCATGTACTATAACTGCTTCAAAAATAGGTTGCTATTTGAATACTAAAATTATAGGATTGTACCCTAGTTGCTGCACTGTATGTGGAAGTATCCTACTATGAGTTGTGAAAAGTAATTCGGTCACTAGCCCAAGCATTGTAGACCATCATGCGCTTGTGGAAGTAAAAATGACAGAACTGCTGCAAAGCATCATATCAGCCCTGACGTTACTTCTGGTAGGCCGAAGATTCAAGCTGAGCCAGCAGCCCTGTATGACAGTCCGAGTCCCACATGCACAGACAGAGTTAACTGGTGGTTTTCAGTTGGTGATAGATGTGAGGTGGACAAAGCATACATGGAATTAAAATCTACATGAATGTAGTAGTAAAATATGACCAGTCTGGTCCATCCATTGATGCCTGTCTGATCTGTACGAGGGCTTAACATGTATACATGTGGAAAGGCACGAAACTTGCCATATATATGCAACTGCAGAGGAAATAACAATCCTACTTTGACTAAAGTGGTCCTGACAGAATGTTTGAGAAATTATACTGTATAAAAATGCATGATTACAGCTGTCTAATTTGTATATTAAGTAGTATCTGGAGGGGTTTTTTTTTTTTTTTTTTGGTTTGACAACAAGCTTCCTATATACTGGTTTGAAGAGTGAATGAGTGGATAATTTTTGACCCAACCCAAGTGATGATAGCAGGTTTTAAAATTAAGGTGACGGTCTCTTCAGAGTCAGAAACTGAGTCATATGTTAGCAGAAGGCAGAAGTCATCTTAAACGGCCCCTGATAATAGTGCGTCTTAATGTTGTAAATCTACCTACTTTATTTATTGCCATTGTCTTTTTTTTTATTGCCCTTTGATATCTATCATCCAGTTAGCAGCATTTTATTATTGCTGTCAACCACCTCTACAGCCCCTCTGCTGCACACAGTATATACTTGTGTCTTAATTTGCAAGCTCCTATTAAGTTGGCTGTGCTTCTGACCTGCCTGATGATGATGATGATGATGATGATAATAATCTTTTAGTAGTAATGCAGTTGATCAGGGAGGGTATGTCTTCAGGATAATAAGCAGGATAATTAGTCTGGCTTTTAGTTATTTGCTAACTGGGCTTCAGACGAGCTACTATGATTGTTTAGAATCACAGAAAATGTTTTTATCATCTGTTCTTTCTTGCTGTCCTACTTTAGCATAAACCTTCTGCCCCAAACGACCTTAGAGCCCCAAGTAAGACGAAAGACACCTTGCACCCTCCAGGAAGAGTGGGCCCAGGGGTGCCGGGAGGTGAGTACGGTCACTGTCCTCAGGTTTTAGATACCTAATAAGGTACAACAACTGCTG
The DNA here is from genome assembly GCF_057381845.1 of Rhamphochromis longiceps. NCBI lineage: Eukaryota > Metazoa > Chordata > Actinopteri > Cichliformes > Cichlidae > Rhamphochromis > Rhamphochromis longiceps. Next base: position 23,746,694 of record NC_140576.1, read on the forward strand.
CTGGTAAAGCTGCGTGAGGGTAAGGAAAGATGGACCTGACACATCAGACTTGGAAAATTACAAGCCAAGCATGTCAATGAAATAGGAGAAATGCATCTCAGTTTGATGCATTTGAGATAGGCTGGCTTGGATTAGCGCAGCCGGGGAAGTGCACGATTGGTATTCTCGGGCAGCAGAGGGGATTTGGCTCGTCAGGGGCAGGTTGACTGACATTCGTTGGCGAGTGGGTTAGACTCGTTTCATTGCCAATGTGAAACTGAATTCTTGATCAGATCGTGACATTCCTATCTTAGATCCACATCCCCGCCTAAAGCTGGATATGCCACTTCATCCAGTCAGGCACGGAGCAGAGATGAGGAGTATAGCTGCTGGGTTTTTGCTGATACATATACAGATGTCTTCATTGAATAAATTGAGTTTTGGCACGTGTTTGGAAACAACCTGCAAAAAGAAGCCAGTTAGGCTTCTCGAGTTGTTTTTATGTAATTTCACCACGTAAAAAATTATTGGCCAGCTGCAGTAACATTAGTCTGTCTGTTTGAGACTTCTCTGACTTAAAATAAACACAAATTGAAAAACGGAAAATAAGAGTGTGATCTTATTTGTTATAATTGCTTATATGAATTGGAAATACATTTTTAGCATCTTTATTCGCATATTCAGTGTTTCTGTCGTGTCACTGTTCCTCTTTGAGTTGATGTAAAAAACCACTGAACAGCTGGCCCCTCAGATGGTTACCGTAATGAGTTTAAACATTAAAATGTTATTAATTTTCTACAAGAGCAGTAATTCTTTTTTAACAAAGCTCAAGGATTAGCAACTTTAAAGTTTAAAACACACGGCAAAATGTTGTTCATTTCATTTTTTTGGTTCCTTTTTATATTTGGGAACTCTAAAGTTATTCTCTTCATTTCATTTGTCAAAACCACAAATTTGGTTTCTACTTAAATAACCCTGTCTCTGACCTGTTTCCTCTTTACTTTTTGAGGTTTTGCAGATCAGCCACTCAAACCTGGTTCCTATTTTATGTATTACATAAACCCAGGCAGTCGGCGGAGGCTAAATATTTAGCTTTGTTCATGTTGATGTGATCTTTCTTGTAACTTATGTGGTCTATGGACGGTCAGTGACCAAACCTCAGCAATCTCTGTGGCAGGTGGAGGACAGATGCCAAGTCAACGATATATGGTGTTTAATGTCTGTCTTCAAACACATTCCTCCTGCTCTCAGCAGCAATCCACATTTTCGCAACAGACCTACTGCTGCTGATGTATTATAGCGTTTCCAAAGCAGTACCTGTAAGATCAGAAGTTTCTCCACAGATGATAATAATAATAATAATAATAATAATAATAATAATAATAATAATAATAAATTTTAAAAACACCCATTTAACTTAAATATTACGCTGTTATGAGCAACGTTGGTGAGGAAATAAACCTCAAAGTATACATGCTGTTCCATTAGTTCACAACCAGAGTGCAGTGTCGTTTCTGTAGTTTTGATACTTAGCTAAAGTTGTTTGTGCTGCTTTTATGAACTGTAGCACATCAAAGGATAGATGTAAGGAAGTTAAGCACCTGTGTGTTTGTCACACTTCTTCTGCATCATTATATATGATGCTATGTGGAGCCCAACTGATCAGTGGGGCCGATTATATTGACTGATAAACAATAATTTAAAAGAACTAAAGAAGGGATGTAAGAAACAGCCTTGAACCATGTAATAGGTGTTGATGTTGTATAGTTTGTCCAGGGCTGGGCACTTTGCAGTGTATAAAATGATCTTTTATGGGGGAGGCTCAATGCGCTGCAGTGAGTTAAATATGATCAAATTATGTACTTTAATACAAATGTCCCCATGTCATAGGCTTAGTACCTTGTAGTTGTGCTGCAGTGCACTACCAAGAGTTTAAAATGTCTTTGAAACTCAAACAGAAACAGTGCAGGTTTTCCAGGGACATATGGATTGACTTTGGATTGTGTAGCTAGTGAAGTAACAACCAGCACTGATTCCACAGCATCTGCAATCCAAACATGACATCATCAGGGCGATATGGAGCTGTCGCTGCCAAATGAAATAAACACCCCACGTCTGTGGTGACTTCACCCAATATAAAAGAGTTGCAAAAACATCAGATTGCATGTGTGCGGGTTTTCCATCCTAGAACTGTATAGAAAGGGGCTCCGGTGGTCTTTGCAAGGGTTAACACCACGTGAGTTTGTTGGAAGCACATGGATGTGATCATAGGGCGTTCACGCTCCCTAGCTGCCAAGGAGAGGGTGGGTGTTTGGCTGTGATCTTGACATATGTGTGCAGTACACTCACTCACCCACACACAAAACACCCCCCAACGCACACACACTTTTCCCAAGCTTGTGAAAAGGGAGTTTAGGGTGTTGTTTGGCACACTCCCTCCCTGGAAATGATCCCTGAAATAGTACTGAGGTAGTTTGGTGTAGATAATTCTTTTCCTATACTGATAAAATGACTGCACTGGGCACATTTTTGGCAGGAAGCTGTTTTGTGAAGGACACACAAAGTGCTGCAACAGGTCACTACTTTTCTTGTGGTGTCTCTGCCCCAGATTCCCTGTCACCAAACACTCCTGACCCTTGTCACCCTGGCAGAGACCACACAAGCCCACACACTCCCGCACCATGTGTCACAGGACTAATTATCAGAAGTCTGGCTGCTGGAGGATAGGGTGATTCAAATTTCCATTCCTCGCCCTCCGTTAGGCGCTAGAATTAGAAGCTAGAAAACACAGAGGGCGCACACTTTAAACAACAAAACACGTCACTGCAGTTGAAGAAGACAGGCTCGGCACGAGTTAGTTTTTTTCTTTTTCCCTCAAAGCAACATATCGATTACAACAGGTACTATCAAGCTGTGGCTGATTTGATTGCGGAAAATAGGCTTAGGTGGCAGTAAGTCCTTGGGAGAGGGGAGGAGGAAAAAATCTCATTGTTCTTTGTTGCACTTGCCATTGAGTCTCATTAAGGAGTCGTTTTTTTGTTGGAGAAGACGGCAAACAGTAAGTTTCACTCCTCTTTGTGATATTTGTTGTGTTGTATTCATTTTTCTCTGGCATACACTCTTGGAATTTATGTGTAGGTTTGTTTGAAAGTTTAGTTTAGTCGGAAACTCTGGGACATTCTCAGTGTTATGTCATTTTAGGAAAACGGGCCTAACAGACAAGTAGGCCTCTGTGATGAGGGCTGTTCACAGAGATGACTTGCTTCAACTCCCTGTTGCAAAATACAGGCATTCAGGCACCAGCAGATAGCTGTCAGACGGCTACAAGCTGAGTTTGGAATTCAGGAGTCATTTCTCCAGCCAACATACGCCTTTTCTTTGCTCCATCTCTTCTCTCTCCCCCTTTTTCTCTTCGTCACTCCTGGTAGGAAACAATTACAGATCTGTTTCAGGGCTTGTGTGGGTGGTTTCTTATTAGCCACACTGTAAGGATCAGCCCCTCAGTTGGAAGTCTACTTTCCAGCCCTCACAGACTGCTTTCCTTCTTCACTGACTTTGTCTATTCCCTGTCTCTTTGTCTAGATAACTCACAGCTCAGCCAGGACCAGGAAGCAGGTGTACCAGAGCAGTTCACAGGCCTCCTACACGGATCTTCTCCTGTCTTTGAGAGCCGTGAGGAGTCCTTCCGGCTTCCAGGTGTTCTGCCACCCAATCAAGACCAGCCAGAAACAAAAAAGAGGGCCAAAGCTAAAGAGGGAGTAACGGCAGCTGCGCCGCCACCTAGCCGTCCTAGCATGGCCGCCATCCTGACAGACTGTGATCCAAAAGCAATTTATGCTACTGTGAACAAGGAACCCAGGGACTCTGTGGCTGGTGCTGTATCTGCTGTCAAGATGCGCCCTCCTGGGGACCTGAAGCTGGCACGCAGCCTGTCCAAGTCTGACTCAGACTTGCTCGTGTCGCCTCCTAATGAAGAGGAAGGAGGATTGGGAAACCGTAGCGAGTCTGTTTCTAACTGTAGCATGGCTAAGAAGAGACTTGAGAAATCTCCCTCTTTCACCTCAGAATGGGATGAGGTAAGTGTTTCCGCTTGAAATATTTAAGACACACACGGGGGGGGAGGCTTTAGTGTCTGTACTGTTTAGTGTTTATGCATGTACAACCAAATATTGTATAATGCAGGCCAGTAAATAATAATTACATGTTTCACAGATGTTTAACATGAATAAAGGTGACCTTTTTCACACTAATGTAACTGCAAGGTAGCAAAGTGACAGCAGGTGAAACCACAGACTGTATATTAAAGATGGATGTAGCCACCGTGACATCAGTCACCGGTTTCTGGACTCTGCATTTTGAAGCCTCGGTGTTAGTGTTTAGGCTGTTGCGATGTTATTGCCATAACCTGCACAGGTAAAAGGCACAGACACGTGTATGTGCTAGGTAACAGACTCATTCATTATTAGAAGAATTCCACTCGTCCCAATTGTAACGTGTAAAAACAAACCTAATCTGGAGATCTTTGTTTATAAAACATTTGTCATGAATCCCATTGGATGGAAAAGATTAATATTGTGTGCATAAGGTTAATATAGTTCAAAAATGTATTGACATTCACATTATTGGACACGGTTTTTAAGCAAGTACAAAAGTTGACTTGTTTTGTTTAACAAGGCCCGCCTGATGCCTCATCATGCAATTTAGGTCAAAACTTGTCTGGAACAAACTTTTTGGCAAAACAGTAAATGATGGAATATATCTTTGCACATATTTGCATTAGTACATTTCTTTTGTTAAAAAACTGCAGTGTATAAAAATATTTTCAGAATTCTGTGTTTAAAACTTTTTTTTTTTTCCCCCAAATTTGTCTCAATCCCACTATGTGTTAGTATCACAGAGCATATTCACATTTAAATATATTCCCCGTGCATGCAGCGCTTTAATGTTTTGTCTGGGATGTAGATAAAGAGCTGAGTAGAGACACAGCGGGAAGAGATTAGAGAAGACAAGAAGATGGGGATAAAACAACTGAGAGACTGGGAAAAAATAAGACAAGAGACAGAGATTTGGAAATTGAGATTCAGAGAAGACGTGGAAGCCGTAGATCCGTTTCTTCGGCTCTTGCCTCCTCCTGTTGTAAAGACGTGAAACTCCGACCTGAATCTCTATAGAGACTGACAACCCGTCAGAACACAGAAAAAACACACAGCTAAACAAATACAGTATAGAACCCTTCCTTTTCAGAGTTTGTTAGATTTTACTCTTTTAAGAAACACAAGTTACCAAGAAGGTATAAGTTTTATAAACCTTGGTTTTTAGTATTGCAGTCATTAAACAGCCACACAAGATACAGCTGGCATGGTTTCCTCATTGGCTCTTTTACCATTATCCTAAAACAATCATCTTATTGTTGGCAGAATTAAAGAAATCCTCTGTAAGCTTCTCAGTTAAGTTTTGCATAAGCTGTCCACTAGCCTCTCAGTAATTTTCCCTTGTTCTGTTTGTGTTCTGCTCCATTTCTGTTACTGATAACTGCACTGCTACACACAGTCCAGAAGTGACTTGTAGGTTTCATTTGTGATGCCTGTCCATCCTGAGCAAATCGCAGGCTCGGATAGCACTAATGCTTTCTCTTCCCACAGTGAGGAGCTCATGTTGCTGCCTAGTGTTCCTTTACATGACCCTCTCAGAACAACCACAGTGAGCTAATTGCAGATTTGAGGTCGATGTCTTGGCTACTGCGGGCCATGGTTTGCATGCAGGTGGTCAGTTTTTAGACGCTGCCAACTTATGCCACCGATACAGTAATTACACCTTGGTGTGCTGCGATTCTGAAGTTTTTAAGAATCTCTCTTTTTTTTTTTTTTCTTTTTTTTCTGTTCATGTGTGAGACTGCACACAAGCAATCTGGATTATGCGTCATTGTTGCAACCAGTGCAATTTATGTCCTCGTCATTAGATGCTGGTATGTGACTGTTGTCTGACAAAGTCATACATACTTATTTGGCAGTGTTGTGCTACCATAAAGTGCCAGATGTTGTGTTGATGTTGCTGCAGTTTATTGCTCACGATTAGATCATGATAAAAAATATGGCACCAGCCCACAGAGGGGATACTGTAGTTCAAAACATCTTTGATGTGCATTTATGGAAGGAACAGACACAATATTGGCTCTATATGGAAATACTGCTGTCAACACTTTCATCTTTAGCTGCTTTGGGAAGGATAGCGGCTCGAGGCCTTGTACATGTGCTTTATCAAAGTTCAACAGGCTTTTCTATCATGAGAAAGATCACAGCTGCCTTCCACTATGGTAATATGACTCATTCTGGGATAACCTTGCTGTTGAGCTTTTATGTATGGGAGCACTCCAAAGAGGGTTTGTTCTTGAGCTATTTCAGCATTTGCAGGCATTACTTTAGTTTATAGTTTTGTCAAAGGCTGCCAAGGAAACACTCGTGGAAAATGACTGACCTTTGGTATTCGTCTGTGTGCAGCCGAGTGAATGCCTCGCCTCGATTCAAGTGTACTAGACCATGTTTTCTCAGCTTTAGCCAGTAGGAACTGTTCTGTAATATCCTGAACACTAAGTGAACACTTACCTGCTCTCTTATTCACAAGGGGTCACCACAGTGGATGGATCCACAGACTTTAAATTATTGACGCAATCCTCAAGGATTTGTGCCTCCTGCTACTCTTAAACTGGTGATCCTTCGTGTGTTAGGCAAATGTGTTAACCACCACACTATGGTAATGCACTGATTTGATCAAGTATTGTTAGTGTATTACTATGTGACTTTAACTCAGTATTGCATTCAGGTTTGTGTATTAAACACAATTCATATGAGTTTCGTCTGGGTAGTGTGTATATATGTGGCAGTTAAAATCTTTCATAAATTCAAGCAAGATGTTTACCAGCCGCAGCCAGACATGGCATGAAGAAAAGGTGTTGGGGTGGGTTGCAAAGTGGCTTGCAAATGTATAGCGACTAATAGACTACATTAGAGGGCTGCTATTTATGTATCTTAATCAGATGCAAGGCCTTCAGCTGATCCATCAGGTGATTTCTGTGAGCATTATGGTCAGCTGATTGCAGCTGAGTTAGATTTTTGTGCCAGCCTCAGCTTGTCAATCTCACTAAATGTGGGTGTTTTCTAAAATTGGTGTGGTTCCAAAACCTCAGAAACCACATCTGCTACATAATATCTTGTAATTGGGTCACACCAGTCCCAGCATCACTAACTTTTAATAGTTTAAACCAGTTAAATGGTAACTAACCACTAAAGTTCAATTTAAAAGGATTATGATTTATTTAAAAAAGACTGGTTAGCAATATATAGGGGCCTATAGGGACTGGTTTGTTTCTTTGTTTGTTTTTACATAAGATGATTCCATAAACATTCACCAAAAGGGTCCCTTATCAAATGTACTAACTGTTTTAGTTTTAAAATCAACATGTCAATGCCCTCTGGTGGGCAAACTGTGCATTATTGTCTCTGATTGTATCATACCTGCCTGGCTGCCCAGTTCTTGCAATTTCTGGTTGCTGATTGGCCGACATATATGCACCACCAATTTATACCTGTCGTAACGTAGCATTACCATTTGGATCTAGTGGTATTTTTGTAATTCAGTCACAAACTATGACAAATACTAATGGAAATGTGCCATAGCCAAAAGTGTAATGATGACTATTTAAAAGTCAGACATCCAGAGGTTTTGCACATTGTCTTCCTTTTCCAGAATGTGGCGTAGTGGGTAATGAGCTCAATCAAGTATGTGCTTGGATCTTTTATTTCCCTTTAAAGTCTGGTCACTGGCAGGGCACTGTTCATTCTAATTATCTAGTTTAATGAACACCTCACCACCTCAGACTGCACCTGAGGGATGTGGCCCGTGAGAGAGTGACAGGATTAAGCCAGCTGTGACATTACTTGGCTATTGGAGCTTTCTGCTCTTCCTAGATATCATCAGCAGCTCACAATAATCCTGGAGCTCCCGAGTCCTGTTGTATTCTCCCCGGTGCTTAGAGAAAGATGAAGTAAACAGACTAAACGTGGCCTAAGAGGAGGAGCCAAAACAAACTGCATTTCTTTGGCAGGAGAATAGATGGTGATATTGGTTCCAAACTGAAAAAATAGCTCTGGTCTGCTAAAAGGAGATGAACTTGAAGCAGTGCCCCCATTTCCTGTATGCGCCATGTAAGTGTATTTTACCAAGGGAACTGGGCAGCTTTGAGTTCATCTGAATGTCTGGAAGCTTTTTAAAAAATCATTAAGTTGGCTGCTGGCAGAGAGCTGCCCTCTGTTAATTTCATTCTTCTCTTGGGAATAAATTTTATTTACTCTCCAGTCATACAGCCAGACACGTAATAAAATTGCTTTAGGGCTCTACTACCTAGACGGTGGACCTTAAAAATATAGATATATATTTTTCTTTCTCTTTTGCTATCAGTGGTGCTACGGAATAAAATGTGTTTGTACTCCCTAATATTGCTAATATCAGCCTCTGATGGAGCTCACACATGCACAGGTTCCTTGTCAGCACATGTACTTCGATGTAGAAAGTTAAAATTTAAAATACAAGCCCCAAAAACCAAAAAAAAATGAAAACAAATGATGCTTTGTAGAGTTAACCACTACCCTGCTTGCACAGTTTTCCATAACAATAACACCATGTTTTAGTACTTTTTGAAAGCATGCTGAATCGCATAGGAATTTTCAATTCGGTTGATCGTGACTAGATGTTTATTAGAGGCCTTGGTTGGCTGGTAAGCTTCTAAAAGCCTTTGAAAAATTCCAATTTTTGAGCCTTAAAGTTAATGAACCCGGAACGCTTTTTTTTTCTTTTCACATGAATAGTGATTTAGATGGCGGTGAGTTCTCTGCTCAAACCAAAGCGCAAGAGCTCATTTTTTTTCCTCTCTCTCTCTTTTTCCTTTCAGGGAATAAGCCTGCGTCTGCTTGAAATAGAAATATTCACACCAGCGATTTAAAGTGCATAGCAAATGAGAGGAGTGTGTGGGAAATGCAGTAAAAGTTTCATTGGGCGTATCCTTGCCTACACTTTCTTACTGATGTTGGGAGTGCCCCCTGAAAATTGAAAACTCCCTTTTCTTTTCACTTTCTCTCTCTCGCTGCATTCTCTTCAGCCCTTGTCTCTCCATCGGCAGTGTTTGCTTACTCTTGCTTTCTCTGATGTGCTGTGGCAGCCATCTTGCCGGTCACGACTGGCTGCTCTGGAGCACTCTACAGAGCTGCGTGACAGCATTTGGGGTCCCTGGACATTACCAAACCCACCCCCAAGTGCATGGACACACCTCTTCTAAAAACATCTTCTTTTTTTTTTTTTCTTCCTTTTTAATCTGGTTTGTAAAATATTCTGGTTCTCACACCCTCTTCCCCTTCCTTTCAGTATCGTTCCTAGTCATCACCCCTCTTTCTCAACAAGACAAACCCTTGGATGCACTGCCTCGGGTTTCAAGACAAGGAGATTTGACTTGCATGAGGTCTTGGCCTATGCATCTCTCCTTTTAAGGCGCTCTCAGTGTGTGTGCATGTGTGTAAAGCGCATGCTAATGTGGGTTGGTGTTGGTCCTTGCAATCAGACTGAAGATGACAATCCAGGGGGGCACATTGTGTGAGCCAGCACTCTGAGCTCCACAGATGGAAGGAGAGATAAGGAGACGGCGAGCTTTAGACAGAGACAGGAGAGGGCCGCTATCCACTTCCACACTTCACTTTTTAACTTCCTTTTCGATTCGCACCTCACAGATCCAATAGCCACTATGAAACCAGCTTTTGTGAGTATTGATTCCCTTACAGGCAGCAGCTCTGCTAGAGGCTCATTAATCTTGTCTACATGCTATGACTGAACAGAATGAGAAAATAATGAATGCTTTTTAGCATTTCTGTGGATATTATATTTCTTTTAAAGCCTTTCCGATTGGTATTCACTGATTGAAGCTGGTTGCTTTATTGATAAAGAAATAAAAGGGAGACAAAGTGAGGCGCACACCCAGATTATCCTGCCCTTTCTTCAAAAACCTTGTCCTCTCTGATGTTTTTAAGCCATGCATCATTTTCTTTGCTCTCTTTTTCTTTTTAATCCATGTTCATGGGATCATTAAGGGTTTGGCTATGCGTTGGTTTTGTGTCCTCATTGTTTGCTAAGCAGTTTCATGTGTTTGACTGGCTGAGATCAAACCAAACTGTGGGTGTGTGTCAGAGCTCCAGTGCAGCCAGCGAGGTAAATCTATTCTCTGATCCCCACCAGGGGGAGAACACAGGAGAGCCACGGGGGGCTGACGCATGCAGCCACTGCTTGGTATAACTCTTATAATTATTTGCAAAGGAATGCCCTTCCTGTTTTAAGTTTAACTGGGAATATTTATGTGTAATGCGGAATGAGTGGTCAAGGTTTCCCAGAGGGGACGTTGTTCATAAAAACATAAGCATGACATTGGGCTATTTCAGGAGGATGTTCATGGGGCTGCTGACAGTGTTTTGTCCCACTGTGGCATTGAGGTCTTGGCACCTGCTACAAACAGGGTTGTGTTTGTGTTCCCCTTGATGCTTTTCACTAGTCCGTAGTTTTCGTCCAACCCTTGTTTTGGTGCCAGCTTGCCAATTTGAGGCTGGTGGTCTGGGCACACGATCTCTGCTGCAGCCTTTTGTTTCACCCTCTACACACTGCCAGGCGTCCTTTAGCTCTGCCGCCACCCTTTCTCTCGGCTTTAGTTGGGCATTGTTCAAGGCTGTTAATGAAAAGACAGTTTGTGTCTTCACATCCCGGTAGGACAGCGGACCCGTTATTCTGCTAAGTCACCTCAGGGCAGCAGGCCTACTGTGAGGAGCATGATAAATGGCTTCATGCGCCTTTAATCTCACCCTGACCATTTCGCAACACTGCTGGCTCTTCAGCTGTTGACCTCCACCTCCTGGGTGACTTCTGACCCCTCTCATTGTACCCCTGTGCTCACAGTGAGGCTCTCTAACAATGGATGCCTCTCCATTTCAGTTCTCTGCATTGATTGAATCCTGCAGCACAAAAACACACCCATCTCTCCTCTCCTCTATTAATTCTCATGACACTGAGCATCCTAGTTCCTGACCATGAAATTCAGAAGCCTCTTCTTGCTGTGAATGTGATTTACTTTGAGGAAATCACTGGCTGGCATCCTCTGATAAGGATATATTTACCCAGCTCCAACACACCTACCTTTCTGGATAGCTGCCTTGAACTCTCATTGGACCAGCTAACATTCCCTTTTCCATTATGCTGGATAAGTGAGGCCAATACAGCAGGACTGAACATCGATGTGCTTTTTTTGTTGTGATTTGTGTGTACGTTCATGTGTGTACATTTCTTTAAATAGGAAAAAAACGTCTGTGCTTTATCTTAAGTGACATTTTAAATGCATCCAGTTTATTTTGTTTATCCACAGTAGTGAGTATATTTTAAATTCTCCTTCAGTGTTTAAAAGTACAATGGCCTGTCTTATCTCCTGAATGGTGGCGTAAAAAACTTGGGCAGCTGAACTGTGTGTCAAAGATGCGATTGATGGGAGCATTATCCTCCCTCGAGTACAGACCTTGGCCACTTTAATGAGGCAAAGAGCACTGCCTTGTCTTCATTAACTCAGGTGCTGCTACTGCTTATGCATGTGTGTGATTTTACAGATTAGACCCCCAGTCGAGGCCAGCGCTCATCAGGGGCTTTCTAATTGCTTTTGTCCTGCCGAGGCCTAATAATTTAGTTTATTATGAGAGCAACATAAACCTGTCAAGATCAGTTTGATATCATAACTTAAGGAAAATAAGCAGCCATCCCTAGGTGAACAGAAACTCTAATGAAGATGTAGTTGGTTTGTGTTTTTCTCTTTTATTTCACCACTAGAAGAAAATCTAAGGAATCCAAGAAGCAACAGCAACTACATGCTGTTCATGTTAGAGCTATTCTTATTTTTTTGGGGGGGGGGGGCATCTCTCCCCAGCATCATCCTTCTTTCCTAAAATGCTTCATACTAACTGAACCATCACCGTAGAAAAGTCTGAGCACACAATGTCTCACATGCTTTCAGTATGTGTGACATGCATCCAGAGACTCTCGTGTAAAGAGGAGGCAACTACTTTTGATCACTCATGTTTGCTCTTTGCTCAGCTAGAAGTTGTGTTCCCACTCCACCGTCAGCTTTCCTGTTTAACGACATAGAATGAACATGTGGACGGCAGTTATTTGTTGAGCTCGTGTGACTAATCTACCATCTGCCCAATATGCAGGACTCTAATCAAGAGTATGGTGACTTCACACTGGGCAGATGGATATCAAAAATAATGCCATTCTCTAACCGTCCTTTGTCTCACACCTCTTCTCGCCAAAACTTTGGCATTTTCCCTCTGCCGTATTGAGGACTGATGGTGAACATGAATGTTGAGAATGTGGACATGAGGAAGGAATTGTACTTTACACTGAGGCTGAGTGTGTGATCCTGAGCTTTTGTGTTTATATTTCTTCACTTCCTATGACTACACTGATTATTCATAGATCCAGTCATAACAGATACATTTGTTATGCACTAAACGTGTACGCTTTTCCATCTGGAATGGTGTTTCTTTCAATTTAGAATTTTTAAAATCTCCTGTCAAGAGTGTTTTTTGTGTGAAACAGGATGATTATAATAACACTGCCAGAGGATAGTTGGCACAGTGTGGATACACACTTTGAATGGGAAGAAGGCGAAACAAAACGATGAATTCTCTCTCAGCAGACACCGGCGACTTCTGACTCCCCAAAACAAAGAAGATCTAATTCCTCCGACAGCGTAAGATGTCAATCTTCTGGTCCTTTTGGGTTTTGGCTCTGTCCTCTACTGGGGCATTCTTTGTAGAGGTAGATGGGATCCTTTGAGGCTTTAGGAACCCTTTTGGAATAACCTTAACTCAGATTATTCATTTCTTTTTCTAAGTCCAGAAGCTTCAGTTTGTGACTGGGTTACCAGTCTGGCAGCAGCATACTAAAATAGATGCATCATTGTTCAACGTTAATATCTTTCTCTGCCCTTCTGACATTAATCTTCTAATTATGCACTATTTCACTGCTGAACATCCACCTGCTGATCGATGATGAAAAAAAACTGCTACTTTGGTTTTCCAGTGTCGCTTTATTATCTCATATATAATTATGCTAATGGGGTCATCAAATATGTCTGGGGGCTTTTTAAGGAGCGAGGACATTCAAATTCGGATAAAACTTCTCCAGCTGTAGTTTTATCTGTTCACTCTAGTTTATACAACATGGCCTCATACTCAAAGTAGTCAGAGTACCTGACAGGTGTGACAGCAGCACAGTCAGTCTCTCCGTTTGCATTGAATTCACTCCCAGTGTCCATGCATATTCAGCTGTGGGCCACTTTAAAGGGAACCACGATTCTGTGCTGTGGCAGATGTAATATTGCAGTTTCATGTCCCACTGCTGCTTCGCTTATGAATACATTTCTATGAAATGACAGTATTGTGTTTTTACAAGTCCATGAGCGGCATGTGCATGTGATGTGTGTATGTGCGTGACTTACTGTGATTGGAAACCAACTGCTGGTGATGTTCACATGCATTATGTCATGATGCATGAAATTACTGCAAGAAACGTCAGGTTTCTGGGCATCGTTTCAGCTGTAGCTTCTCACTCTCAGTCTTGCTGGGTTTCGAACCCTTTTTGTGTTTTGTCTACGACGCTTCAGTCGTCTTGAAACATTTGTTACAAGCATTGGTTTAAGCATCAAGACACAGTTAAACCTGCTCCAAAACTCTCTTCACTGAGAGCTTTATAAGTACATGGGAAGCTTAAACTACCAGACTTTGTTCTGTATTATTTTTCCAGACTTGTGCACGTTCTCTTTTAACTTGTTTATTACAATTATCCTTTTGTTTTTGACCTTATTAGAGTCAGACGGTAAGACCGGCATGCCAGTATAAAGCAGCATTTTTGTGCCTGTTGTCCCCTACGTGCAGTCAAGCCCTGGTTACTCATTTAATGTGGGACAATAGCAATGATTGTTTTAATGTGACCATAAATAGGATATAAAGGCACTCAACCGTCTCGGTCCTCAAGCTGTCCTTTAACATGTCTTTGCAAAATCACTGCAACCTAATTTTCTTCTTGCTGACGTACTCATCATTTGCTCTCACAGGGACAGTGTATTATTGCTTTAGGGGCTTTTCTCTGTATTTTTGCTGGTGAAAGGTGGTGGCCAAACTCTGATCACTCTTCCAAGCCCTTACATTTTGTTTTCTCCCCCCTCTGTTCCTGTCTTCAGATCGAGAAGATGATGACTATGATTGGTGCAGGCATTGATTTTTCCAGAGATCAGCAATACGCTACACCAGGTAGAGTATGAATACTAATATTGTTGCTTTTTCAAGCAAGTTAAAATGACTTAATTTATTTGTGAATTTGACACTTGTCAAGGAAACCTGAAGGAAAACAGGAAGAAATGAGTAGTTTTCCATTAGCTACTCATCTGTTTAATAAATGTGAGCAAAAGCACCTTGTATTAATTCATTATTTATCTTTTTGTGGGTGTGGATGTTAATGAAACGGCTGCCTTTATTGCCAAATAGTGGGCTTTGAGTGCTTGGAATTTGATTTATACTATAGTTATATTTATTAGATCCTCACCCTGAACCTTAAAAATATATTAAACAAGTGCATGGCAGTGATAGTAGAGAGGAGAGCTCTAAATACAGATTAGCGGGCGATCGTGGCTCAAGAGTTGGGAGGTCGCCTTGTAATTGGAAGGTTGCTGGTTCGAGCCCTGGCTTGGACAGTCTTGGTCATTGTGTCCTTGGGCAAGACACTTCACCCAATGCCTACTGGTGGTGGTCAGAGGTCCGGTGGCGCCAGTGTCCGGCAGCCTCGCCTCTGTCAGTGCGCCCCAGGGTGGCTGTGGCTACAATGTAGCTTGCCATCACCAGTGTGTGAATAAGATAACCTTTATTAGTCCCAATGTGTGCGTGAATGGGTGGATGACTGGATATGTAAAGCGCTTTGGGGTCCTTAGGGACGCTATACAAATACAGGCCATTTTAGTTACAAATGGAGGTTTGGGTACAAAAATACTATTTTAGAAATTACAGGTTTGTTTTTTATAGAACAAATGACAAAGAAAAGAGTCTAAAACGTTTCTTTTAGAAGGCGTGTGTCATCCTCCACTGAGATTTGACCCCTTGGTTTGTTTTGCGTCTCTGTTTTTCTGAGGCAGTAATTCAAGCTGTGGTGTCTGACATGAGCCAAGTACTAAATCTGCATCATAACGTACCAGGATCTTTATTTTTAAAACCAAAGTGCCTGAGAGAGAACCTGTATTACAAGCAGTGTAAGGACTGTAACCTGCTCTGCTGTTATTCTGCTTTTCAAAGCCTGTCATTAAGGTTTGATGGATGGCGTCCAAGGATTGTAGCAGCAACCCGAGCAATCAAATCTTTCCCTTCAGCTCTCCCTGTTGACATTCTTCAACATCCACTGTCAGTCACCGCCGTGCCTGAGCAATCTTTTTAATATATTTAAACAAAGCAGCACATCCTCTTTTCCTTCGCCAAACTCCATCGTCTTATTCTAGCCCTGTGGTTTGCTGTGCCCTGCGCTGGATTGAGCTGTTTAAATATTAACCACTTCTGTACGTATGTCAGGGGGTGAGCTCATTGTGCTTTGGAGGAAGCAGACTTTGTAGAAAGCTGACACTGCTGCAGTAAAGTAGTTAGCATCCCATCACAGGCACTTGGTGTGAAGTTTCCATGAGTCTGATTCCACTTCCATGCGTGTGTGAGCCTTAACCTTGTAGCTACCACGCTCACAGCTCCAGCTCAGTGGAGCAGACCATCGGGGGACTCGGTCAAGAGGAGGCTCTCTGTTTGATGTGATAAACCGCATCACTTTTTTCCCTCCCTCTACTCCTTCATTTGGTCCGGTGCTCGGCGGTGACGTGCCGAGTTGATTGGCTCTGTGCCTCCAGTCTGTATCTTCACTGATTTACCTTTAGAAAGAGAATGTGTAAAAACAATGGACTGAGGTATAGATGCTGCAGGAACTTGAGAGCAAATTAGGGGTGGGTGGGAGGGGGGTTGTAGCTGAAATGGTAGCTAGCTCTGATAAAGAGCAGCCACCTGCAGTGTTACAGAGGGAGAGAGAGGGAGTGGGGAAGTGTATGCATTGAAGGGGGGGTAGAGAGAGAGAGAGAGAGGAAGGGAGGAGAGAGGAATTGCAGGCAGCAGAATTGTGATCAGTCAGGACAATAGGAGGATGTAACTTCTGCAGGACTAGGTTATCTGCTCTTTAGCTAGGAGCAGCTAAAAAAATGTTTCTTTTAGACCTCGTCTGTTGCCGGACCGCATCTCTCAGATAATCTTAGCGCTCTCTTGTCTGCAGAGGAGTTAATCCTGGGAGTGAGCTATCACTGAAAGTGCGTTTTGAAGGAGCCGATCGGATTCTTGACTGGATTTTTTTTTTTTTTTTTCTCCTTGACAAATTTTCAAGCTTATGAGATGTCTGAACGGAACTTTTGACATGGGACCCTCATCTGGAACGTGACTGTTTATGCATCAGGTTTAAATGATAAGACAGCCGACAAGCAGAAAGGGAAACTTTCAAATCTGTGTTTTATAAAGAAATGTTATGTTTTCGAATTTAACGCTGTTTACTTTTCTAAGCTGCCAGATTTCACAAGGTAGAAAACGATTGACTCTGTTAGCCTCTGTGTTTGAGGGGTAGTTAATATATTGGGAGGTAGCTACCTGTGCAGTGATTGGTTTCTAGTGTGGAGTGTGTATTTGCTTTGAAAGAGAGTTAAAGAATTCCAGTAACATGTTCACTGGAGGAGAGGCACCAATCTGTCTTTGTATAGGTTAGACTGCTGACAGCTGTCACTATAGTGTTGCTCTGTTATCAATCTCCGTTCATTGCAGTCATGTCACAGGTTTCCTTTAGTCCCTCTGCGTTTTTTTTCTTGTCCTGCTGCTTCCGATGTGGACAGTGGCACATCACAGGTAGATTCCTGTTTGGATTGTCCGTGGGGGATTATATGTTAAACAGGTGGGATATGTGAGTCTGGGATCCAATTATTTACCAAATACCTGTCTTGGCTACAAGTCTGGATCACTTACACTTGGCTGCAACAAATGTACTACCCTGGAAGAACTTAAACTAAAGTTATACGCTCCAACCTGAGTGTTATTGTAAAGTTAAAGTGTAATTAAAACAGCCCTAATTTTTATTTTTTTTTTTATTTTTGGGCAGAAAAAGGTACCTCCTGAAATGGGACACTCTGACTTTTTTTCATAATCAGATATGAAATATTTAGTCATATTTGTGAGTTAGGTGAGGCACTGCGCTGTGTGCTAAACAGAAATGTATTTCAGCATTCTCCTGGCTCACTATCATAGCAAAAATATATTCTTTATTTTTTAGATATTATCCATTTTTTTGTGGATTTATCCCTTTTATCTTACCTTCACCCCCGACTCGGGGGTAGTTTAATCTATTTCGAGTGACTGTTGTTCAGCCCCCGCTGTCCTGCGGGAGCTGACGCCTTGTTCACAGAGGACACTGTCTCCCTCACGTTCCTGCTGCTGGTGCGCTCGGCTCTGCTGGCCGAGAATGATGTGGCAATGCCACGTCTCATCCTCGGAGTGCCGCTGCTACCGGCTGAAAGGTTTCTCACTCCTGAAGCGCTTTCCCCTGTCAGCAGGTGCTGCAGGCCGACTGCTGGACCAGCCCGTGGGAGACTGGCTGGAGCATGTGGGTCTGCCGCAGTACGAGAGCAAACTACTCCTGAATGGATTCGACGACCTTCACTACATGGTGAGTGCCTCACTTACTTCATTTTCATTACTGTCTTTGGTTCATATTTAATTCTCTCGCCTGTTTAGCCGTTTATTTTCAGTTTTTAAGTCTTTGAAGACTTTTTTTTACCTTTTCCCTGTACTCTAAAGTATCATATTTGCATCATAGGTATTTGCATTATTTAGTGCTTGGCTTAACTCAGTGTTTCAACTTTTCCATCTGTTCTGGTGACTCCACCTTTCAACTTAGCCGATGCAGTCTGAGCTCAGCTCCTGTCAGATAGTTTGTTTGATACTGTTACCTCTGGTTTAGTGTTGAATCAAGGCTGTCCTGGATCCTCACACTCTCAGACGGTTTGTCTCTGGCCTGGGAGGCGATTGTCGTGGCTTCTCGTTAACAGTCAGAGAGCCGGCTGCCAACAAAGCAGCTGATGCCCGACCAGAAGGGAGAAGAATCTTGATGAGTAATGGGGTGCTATTGCCAATCTGACAAGTTTATAGAGCCCAAAGTGTGCGATGCCTCTCTGAGTTGGCTCAGTTGCTTTTCTCAGTCCTGAAGTCTGATGAAGGGGCACAGCTGGCAGTCTGAACCGGTGGGAAAGTTGAGAGATAAGCATCCTATTTGTCAAGATAAGAACTCACATTTCTATCAGACTTATGAAAATCTGTTGTCCACAGTGTGTTTTATTTGTTACAGTGAAGGTTTTTATGTTTTTCAAACACTACTGTAGATTCACACATGAGTTATAAATGTACTCAAGATTCCCTCCATGTGGACTTACTACTTACCACAAAGTAAATGAAGCCAGATCCAGAGTGCTGCGTATAAACAGGAACACAGCAGCAACAACAAAACAGAACAAGTTCTCTTAGCGACTACAAAAATAATTCATAAATCACTGTGTTGGGTGCAAATTAAACTTTTCATTTCGGCTGAAAGAAAGGGTCTCGGGCACTTTTAATTTGAATTTGAATGAACTGTGCCTCAGATGAGTGCGACTATGAGAAGCTGACAAAGACTCCAAAGAATATGGTCTCTTAGACACTCAGGGTATTGTACGTAAGCATAACAGCTGTTTCCTTGTGCGAATCAGAAGATATACACCTCTGTTTGTAAGCTCCACAACACATGACAGCAGATGTAAACAGACGTACACGTTTCAACTTATAAGACCCTGAGATTATGTGATATAGCAGCAATATTAAAACCAGTACAGACATTTAAAGTTCAAAAACTACAAAACAAAACATCGATCTCTCTGAGGGAAACATTTACTACAATTTTAAAAAAAAACAAAAAAAAACATGAAGTGATGGGACAAAAATTAATGAATATATTTCTTTCTTTTCACACTTTTTTTTTCTTTGAGATTATCAAACCTTTTAAACAATTTTTATAAATAAACTTGAACTTTAAATTCTAAATCATTAACCTTGAGCTTTGCAAAACTGGATATAATAAAGACGATATATAGGCAACTTCATTTGGTATGCTAATGATGTATACTAATCTGGTGTTCAATCTAATTGGGTTTGTAGTAACGCGATGCATTTAGGCATGCAGACACTGTCAGGATGACCTTCTGAAGTTTGAATGGAGCGTCAGGATGGAAAAGAACAGTGATTTAAATGGCTGTTGGTGTCAGACAGCCTGGACTGAGGATTTTCCTACAAAATGATTTCTAGGGTTTTACAAAGAATGATCTGATAATGTGAAAATATCCACATCTCTGGGTGAAAATGTCTTGTTCATGCCTCGAGCTCACTGGAAGGCAACTTGGAAGTAACTCCAGTAACCACTTGTTACAACCAATGTATGCAGAAGAGCATCTCTGAACTGCAGAAGACCACACAAGGTGCCACTACTGTCAGCTAAAGACCGCAAACTGAAGCAATGATTAACACAACCTGACCAGAATTAGACAATAGAAAACTAGAAGATCACTGTCTGGTCTGACGCCAGATAAAGGTCATCACTGATTGTCAGTATCTGTATATTTATTTCTTTACCTCTGCATGTAAGGCTTGTTAATTAGACTTAAATATTATAAATATAATGTTTCTTTGGTTTATTAAGCTTCAGTTGTTTAATAAATAAAATGTGTGGTTGCTATCAAACTATATCTGTCTAATTTCAGTGCACTCTGATTCTCCCATAAACAACCTTTTACTCTACTTTACATAACCCGAGAATAGAGAATTCATCCACTTATCAGCCTCTCCGCTTGGAGAAAGCGTGATCCACACCCATGTTTAAGTACGTGTTGAAGCCTCTGAAGTTTCTCTCGGGGTTTAATCTTCCTACTGTCTTTTAGGCTTTCACACTCCTTTTTCTCAGGCTTGAGTCGTCTTTTTATTCCAAAGCGGCAAGCTGGCAACATTTCTATCTTTAAACATGGCTTACTAACCACCTGGCTTCCTAAAGTCGCTGCAGGGTTTAGAGAAAAAGCTGTTACCTCTGAACAAAACAACGTGTCCCTCCCACAGCAAATGTTGACCTTTTTTTTTTTTTTTTTTTTTATGAATCACAATTTAGTCTCAATTGGAAATTAGAATTACCCTCTGAGTCACCTTTGCTTTGCTAAACTTTTATAATTGCGTTTAATCTATGCATTAGTGAATAGAGCAGAAACGAGCCATATTTCGTTCTTGGCTGAGTTGCCAGTACTGTGTACAGATATGCCTGTCAGCCAATCCACTTTTATCTTCAAGAGACGGATCACCTTCTGTGTTCGACTTTCAAAACAACAATCTAAAAACACTTCAGACTCAGAAATAGATGCAGAGTCATGATGTTACTCTTATGCATTTCCTATGAGCTGCTAAAAGACGGGCAAGATGCCAGTATTTTAATTGAAATGTTCACACTTCATCATCAAATTTTAAACAATGGTAAGAAAATGGTCCTTCTCTGAGTTAGGTTGTTAGACATACTATTTATTTTTCCAAGTATGCTTATGTAGCAGCGAGATCACTAATTAAACAGTGTTTACTCTGCCACTCGGCCAACTGTGATGTGTGTCTCCCCTGCAGGCACGCTCTAGAAGCAGATCAATAACAGCAGTGAATGTATTGTGTTCAAGCAGCGTTGCAGAGACGAGCCTTTTTCTGAAACCAATTAGATGCTTTTTATCGACTCGTGGAGCAAATGTCCCGATGAAACAAGCGCTGCGCAATCATGCTGTTCTCCACCGCTCGTTGGTGCTGACAAGTAAAGCCTGTTGAAATGAAATGTCTCTTTTTCTCTGTGTTAGACTTCTGCGCTGTGACACAGTCGGCAAGTTCGTTTGTATTCAAAGCGACTGAGACTGACGGTCTTCTGGCGAGGGCGTCTGGATCTGACTTTTATGCGGTCAGCTGAGGGAGAACAAATTTACTTTGAGTTTCAAATCAGTGGAGGTGGCTGAGGATTTATAAGGAGAAAGACTTTTTTGTTTGTTTGGTTTGTTTTTTTGTTTTTTTAGAAAGAGTTGGTCAGATCTAAAAGTTGCACCAAGGTTAGGCAAACCTTTTCTACTTCTGAGCTGCATTCATATAATCTAAATTCATGATGTTTTCGTGACCCCCAACCCCCCTTTTTCTGCCTTTTAATAAATGCAAAGGGCTCATGCTGCAGCGAGGGACCAAACCCTGCGGAAAAATCCAGTAATGGCTTCCTGCATCCGAAGCTAAAGGACTGGGAATGGATTGATTGATTTCTTTTTTTTTTTTTCTTTTTTTTTTTTTTTTTTTTTTTTGGGCTTAGATTTGTTTGTTAATTTGAAAGAAACATTTTTTTTAATGTTCTGTCATCGTTTCATTTGCACTTTTCTTTTGAGGTCTGAGTGGTCTCATGGCAGCCAGTTTAGGAGGACAAACTGAGTCTTAGTGCTGTTAGGTAGCTGTCCTTTAGAGGGTCAGAATGAGTGATCCGTGCCCCTGAGCACCCAGCCTGAATTCAGAGTGCTTTTAAACCAGGGAGGCCACTGTGGCTGTTCTCTGGATAGGCCGAGGAGGAACAGAGCAGCATTTTAATGAGAGGACGGAGTAAAGCAGAGCTGGACAAGCTGCACAGGCACAAAACAGGCCCAGCTTACACTGCTGTAAATGTATTCTGTTTGCCAATGTTGTGCTGATATTAGCGTTCTCTCTACTAATGTACTCCTTGAAACCTGCCAACCCTGTGGAAGCACATTAGCCAGAAATTTCCCCACAGAGTTGTCACCACCACATCATGCTGTTTGTGTTTTCAGACTCTTTGCTATATCTGGATAAGCCATTTATCCTCATTCAGAGGTGAATGTAACACTTTACATGAAAGGAAATGAGAATTTTTATTAAACCAGGTGTGAACAAACATTCTTCACCTAACAGGTGTTCAGTTCACTCCAGTTTGGTTTGGTTTAGTGAGGTGTGTCCAGAAGCAAAATGTTGATTAGTGTTCAAAGTTATTTGCTTTATCAGTCAGGTTGTCATTCAACCATCAAGCCATTAATCATGGGACTGAACTGGGAGTCATTTATTTATGTCTAAGCTTACCCAGGTTAACTTCAACATGAAATCAAATTATCCAAGGACAAAAAAGATTGAAAGAAATGAACAAAAGAGCCCTGTGTCAGCTTGGCGACTTGTCCAGGGTGTACCCAGGGTCTCGCCGTATGATGGCTGGGATGGACTCCAGCACCCACACAATGCTGATGTTTCCTTGGCTTGCCTCAGTGATAGATGTCATAAAACAAATATTAAAGTCTGTAAAGCCCAATAAACGGGATGATTTCGAAGTGATGAGATAACATTTCTGCACATCTGCCAGAATTGGCAGAAGACACATGAGAAAATCAGAGTGGTAGGAAAATGAATAAATCAGGAAATGGGCAAAGAGTGTAAACCCAGTCTGTTACAGCTGTATTCCCCCGCATAGAGACATTTATCAGTTAATCTCCAGTGGGACAGTAATGCAATGATCCATGCGCTTTGAAGCATTATCATCCATTCAGCCCCACAAACCATATCAGTCCTCAGCTAGAGAGGCAGCAATCAGCATGTTGCTGCTCAGAGATAATGGGCTTTCAGTTGTCAGTTTCGTGTGAGGCAGTGTGAAGGCAAAAGAGATGATACATAATGTCCTGTGCTCAGTGTGGGCTGAAGCCAAGATCATAGTGAGTTCTGATCAATAAACTCACTCGGAGCATTCAGGTACTCATATTTCTGCTTTCCGTCTTCCTTCTCCGGATTTCCATCGACAGGCTGGATCGCAGCCTATTAGAAATTTCAGCATGAACAGGATGGCAGTGTAAAAGTTTATGTCAGTGTCTTAGCTGAATTGTGATTAGCATTGTGATTCCACAGGCAGCATTACAAAGATTGCTCTGCAGCATTTACTCTAACAGACGCACTCCTCCCCGCTCATCATGCTCTCCGCCCCTTGTTTGCATCAACGGCATCTGCATGAAAAACAGGCTGTCAAGTTTGACCTACAGACAGCATCTCTGCTATGCCATTAGTGGTGTGTGTATGTGTGCATGTGCACAGCGGTGAGCACCACAGGATTAACTTTAGGTTCATATTGAAGAGTCAGCCCTGAGGCGACGCCTTCTCTGGACCGTAGTGATACTGGCAGATGAGAGTTGGCTGCTGACTCCCCTGCAGAAGCACTACAGCTAGCATTCATGGTTTATATCCAACAGGCAGGACTTGTGACCCTTACCCACTTCTTATTGGTCAATCTGAGCATGGTTAAAAGTCAGTTTAATTCCATTTAACAGACGGCAATTCCTTCAACCTCTGCTAACTGGCTAGTCCCAGCCCTTGCCATCCTGTGGTTTTGATTACCAGTTCAATTGCTGGGTGGTTGTTGTTTTGGTCCTATCAGTTATTCAGCTGCTTCTTGGAGATATTCACGTTCTATTCCACCCTCCTGCAGTTGAAGACAGTAGTCTTTCTTCTCCTCTGCAAATGCTGAGACCTGAAAAGACTACTGTAACCAGGGTCTAACAGTGGGTAGGGAAATTGTTAATAAACAAGACCCACAATCAGCTGTAATCTTGGAGTTCTTTCATTCACCTCAGAGGCAGCTGATTATGTTGCTCAGTAAAGCTGCAACATTAAGTGTGAAAACCGCAGAAGCTTTATTATGAATCTGTTATCGTTTTAATCTAAATCTGTGGGAAACACTGTTTACTGTCTTGTGACTGTCTTATTTGGTCTGTTGTACCATAAAATTGTTTAATATGGAACTAAAATAAATGAATAAATGATGTTCGGTGTTCATATAAAGGCTTTCCTTTTACGTGTCAAGGTGTTTTGATTTCCCCCGCGGCTGTCGTCAGCTATCGATGCGCCTCCATCTCATAACGCTGCCCACTCTGCAACTCAGACATTGATTCATCCCTCCCTTCTCCATTATCTGTTTGTTGCCACTCAGTCTCCAAAGGTGATATCGTGTGTAACCAAAGACTGGTTTGAACATCAATCACCACATTCCTGTCAGTACCCCACACACACACACACACACACACACACACACACACACACACACACACACACACACACACACACACACACACACACACACACACACACTCTTAAGTCTCATTTAAGGGGTTATCGATGTGGCTCCTCTGGTGATAGTCACTAAGTTGAGTTCTAGGGAGGCTCTCAGTCAGGAGTAATTCACCTTTTTATGCAATGGTAGCATATTTGTGATCAATTCTCACGTTGCACTGAAGGCTTTTAGCTTGGAGGGTTCGTCTTAGATAGATATCTATCTATCTTTATCTTACATCAAAGCAGTCTGTGTTTTGGGATTTTCATAGATGACTTGAATAAACTACGTAAAATAACAAAAACTGTCTTTTACTAAATGGTAACTTAAATTACTTTATTCTGACACAGTTTAATGTACCTTGCTTTCTAATGACTTTCATGGGTCTTAGACTAGAAATGCCAGTAACAAAAATGCTTGTTTTGTATGTTGCTTTAAAGGGGAGCAATGTAATGGAGGACCAGGACTTGAGAGAGATTGGAATCGCAGATCCGAGCCACAGAAAGAAGATCCTGCACGCAGCACGTTCCTTTCCAAAGGTGATAAATCATTGATTCCTACTTTAGTACTTCTCAGACCCAATTCAGTGTTTTGCATTTGCTTTAATGTTAGATGATTAAGTAATATTCTCACCTTAGACCCAAGTATCTATTGCATTTATGAAAATTAACAAGTTAATTTGTGGGTTAGGCATACGGCTGAGCAGGAGCAATAGTGCTTAATAATGAAGTCGAATACGGTTTGGCGGTGGGCTTGCTTTATCTTATTGTATTGGGAGCTTTACTTTTGTTATAAAAATAAAATTAAACAAAAACACCTCTGCAGTATTCTCACTTTAATTTGTATTGCTTTAGCTCATTCTGCTTGTATACAAATATACATCTGTGGGGGTTATTGAAACCAGAACCCTTCAATTTCCTGCCAAGGAAAATTGGCTAAATTTGCAGCATATTGGTTCAGCCAACGCCCTGAATTCCTCAAAGTGTCTGTGAATGATTACGTTTTCTGCTGCAGGTGAAAGCGCTCGGCTGTGACGGCAGCAACTCCCTGTCCTCCTGGCTGGAGAATCTGGGCCTGCATGAGTACTTGCAAAACTTCCTGTCCAGCGGCTACCGCACTCTGGACTGCGTCAGAAACCTGTGGGAGCTGGAGATTGTCAATGTGAGTCACAGTGATGTACAAGGACAGTGGGGAGTATCAGAGGGTGAAATTAGTCTTCAGGTGTCTTGGGGAAAAAAAAAAATCAGGATAGGGAAACGAGTTTGACGGTTTACTTCAGGTTCCCCCCCCCCAAACTGAAGCAGGAGGCTAAAACTGAAGGTGAATGTGTATTTGTGTTGAATATTGGGAAATGGATTCTAAAGTCTCACTCAAAAAAAATTAATTGAGATTTTCACGTTTGAAAACAAGAACTGAAATTACTTGGTTAGAAGATGGCACGTCAGACTTCACTGGTCTGTGAGGAAATGTGCTGACTTTTGCTACTACTGGGAAGGGTCTCTGAAAGAAACATGTTTTCTTGTTCACTCCAAGATCAGTGCTGCATTCCTCCATTTCTGTGTGCAATACCATCACCTGTAGATCAGTGAAGTAATGTCAGACACTGTATCGCTGCATGAACGTGTGAACTTGTGCAATCCCGTATGTAGATTCAAGATTAACAGAAGAGAAGAGACTCGGAGGGGAAACAGCTTCACATGGAGAACTATTAAGGGAACCTCACAAATGAAATAGTGCCTGATGTGTTGTTTTCTGGCATTTCCTTTTGTGCTGCTCAGTATGATCACTTCATAATTTTCTTTTTTACAGGTGCTAAAAATTAGCCTACTTGGTCACAGGAAACGCATCATCGCTTCCTTAGCGGAGAGGCCTTATGAAGAGCCTCCTGTCAAACCTCCTCGTTTGTCTCAGATCAGGGTGAGGACCTACAAACTACTTTCCTGTCTAAAAGTGCTTCACAAAATGTTTCTTGTTTACTCTTCACTCACTTCGGAACCAGATCTGATGTTTGAATACTGTCCGACAAACTTAGGCGTACGTTTCAAATTCTTTATTTTTAGCCTGTAAATGTTGCAAAGTATATTGACAAAGATGAATGCCTGATGGCTAATGATAGAGAGTGCATCTGACATGAGATACCCAACTGTGTCATATTACATCTCTGCAGTGCCAAGACCTGCCTGGATCCCAGACTTCATCTCCCATGAGTCAGATGGAGCCCTACACAGGACGCTCAATGGACCCTCTGCTGCCTGCAGGCGAGCCAGGGAGGAAAAAAGCACAAGAAAACGACTATGACGTTACCCAAAGATATCGCAGCGAACGACACAGGCCTCCTGTATGTGGTATATCTACGAGTGTGTTAATGGTTATTGAGGGCCTCTGCCAGGCTTCTTTGATAGTTATGGTTATTTTTATAGGAGCGACATGAAGACTGGCAACGAGAGCCCCGCCTGACCTTGCGGCCACCTAGTCTAGCAGCACCGTACGCCCCGGTTCAGAACTGGCATCACCAACCAGAGAAACTCATCTTTGAATCCTGCGCTTATGAAGCTAGTGTACGTCTGCACCATTCTCCTTCCTACATGATTCCGCTTCGTTGATTAAACACATCAGCAGTAATGTCTTTTTCCCCTCCATTTCATTACAGTATCTTGGTTCCATGCTTATTAAGGAACTAAGGGGCACTGAGTCCACGCAGGATGCTTGTGCCAAAATGCGGGTATGACAAGTTTCTCCAATCCCTGAGGATAAACTCATAGATATTGTTTGTGTGAGTGGCAATTGACCTGTCCTTTTAATCTTCCCTCCAGAGGTCAACAGAGCAAATGAGAAAAGTCCCGACTATCGTCCTCTCAATCACATACAAGGGTGTGAAGTTTATCGACGCAGCCAACAAGGTTAGCGACTACACACATGCACACACACACACGTGCATACACATTTTCTCTTTGCGTCTTCTTAACCAGACGTGTTCTTTGAGGCGTGTGATACATCAAATTGAGGCCGGGGCAAATGACAGCATGTTTCCTTTTTTAATGTGTGCATGAAAGTGACGCAGTCAGACATCAAGCTTCCTCTCTTTCTGTGATTGTAAATATCATGCTTGCAAGTTTGTGTCAGATTAGTTTGTGCTTATATTTCCTTATAGGAAGCAAATCTGATTGACATTTAGTTGACATTAATAAAAAAAGGCTTTGAAATGTTGAAGCTCAACATGGTCTTGTTGTAGTTGCACTTGTGATGGCTGGCAGTCAGTGTCTCTCCTTTAACCGTTTAGTTTTTTTTATTTTGTAACATTTTCTAACAGCATTATTGTCTCAATGTTGATGGAATGAAATAAAAATTTTAAAAAATGAAAGAATGCACTGTGTACTCTCGTTACTAAACCTCACTCATGTTGCCCTTCTCGGTCCAGAACATCATTGCAGAGCACGAGATCCGTAACATTTCTTGTGCAGCCCAGGACCCAGAGGACTTGTGCACATTTGCCTACATCACTAAGGACCTGCAGACCAGCCACCATTACTGCCATGTCTTCAGCACAGTAGATGTGGTAAGGACACTTGTACTGGGCTCTATTGTGCTATAGATGGTAAAAAAGATGATTGTGTGATTGTGCTGTCACCCATCGCTCTTGAAGCTTTTATATGCTGGCGTTTTAGAGCCAGACGTCATCTTACAAAGATGGGAGGGTGGAGGGTTTACTTAGCAGCTAGCGCTTAGCAAGTTTCATTCATAAACAGCAGCTCATGGCATGCAAGCAGGCATGCAATATAGAGACACACATACAGGCTAATTAATGTAAGAAACAGATGGACATTAGAGCACAAACTTCTTGGATGGTCAGCACCACACAGAAATGAACAGTATTAGTCATGTAATCAATTAGAAATGTTCTAAAAGTCACCAGTAGTAGTAAGCACACGGTGAAGAGCTCCAGTTTAGTACTTCAGAATGAGTCCTCAGTTATTATGTTGTTATTAAATTGTTATGAAGGGGGAAACGATCCACAGAAGCCAAAATATTTTTTGTACCATACTGTAAAATGTGACATTTTAACATGGAAGTCTGTCATTTTTGGAGCCAGCTTCAAGCTTTGCACAGAGGAACTGCAGTTTTTGTACTTCTGGAGTTTCTCCCCCGTGTTCAAAACAAAGTACAGATTTATCTTCTAGTTATGTCAGCTTGCAGTTTGTCTGCTTATTCAGGGAACCAGTGGGCCTTGAACAGTAGTAGTAGCTCAGTGTGTATTTTACGTGTAGTTGTTTTTTTTTTTCCTGTGTAATAATATTCAACATTGCTATCAATACATTTTTCAAAAAATGCCTCTCTGTGCAAAATGGGTTCAAAAACAACTGTGGGATCCTGTTTGTCTGTGTCTGATATTATTTGTATCCCACTGTAACTTTACTGTATAAAGAGCTAACATCTCCAAAATGTCAGGAGTAGTTAGTCATTACAAGAAGTGTTTGTGAGCTAAAAATCAAGAATGTGGGATACTGTGTCTGTGATTTGGAGAGCCCAGCGCTGCTCCCGACGCAGGAAAAACCAATTCTGCAGTGGAGACCTACCTGGCACTTGTGCAGGTGAAGCCAAAGGGAAGATATGCTTCATCATATTTTCTAGTCTTTGACTTGGAAGGATGTTGGTTTGAAAACCTATTTGGCGATGCTTCATCTCCTGCTTTGCGTTTGTGTGGCAGCCCCGTCAGAAACCTGTCCGTTATGCTAGTAGTAGCTTGACAAGGGTTTTCAGCTGCAGACAGTAATGCTTTTGTATTTGATTGCGGGCTGTTGGTAGTCATTAAACACTGAAACGCTATGAGTCAAATAGTTACCACAGCTTTGCCGTGTCCCTTCTGCTACCGAAAGTGTCCATATGAATCTCCTTTATTTGGTTATTTTAAACTGCACTGACTATATGGCTGCTTTCAGGGTCCGCCTGGCACAATCGTCACTACACAAGAGATGTTTCTGCGTATTGGTGTACATGGAGTGCTTTATCTCAGGGCAGGTTACTACATCAAAGGATATAAAGAGGATTTCACAGCTCTGTGTTGTGTCTCTTCAAATGATGATTGTTGTTCCCACCATAGGATTACTTTTTCAGACTCCCAAGGCATAACGTATAAAGCATGAATCATCTGTCTTTAGTCTGCAGAGCTTGTTCGTACCTGGGAGCTGTCAGGGTAAAACAGAATAATCCAGCAGCTTTATTACTGAGCTACAGAGGATGGATCTAGTTTAGGAACAGGGGGTTGCTGCACAATACTCCTGAGATTACTGCCACTTCTTCAGGTTATGCAATTTTGTTTTGAAGAAGTTTTGGAGGAAAAAATCTTTCTTCTGTTACGTTTTGCTGTCTCGCTGCACACTGTGATGGTGGTGGTCCTTTGGCTAAAGGCTTGTAATGACTCCGTGATCCTCCTCTTTCTCCCTTTCTGTATAGAACCTGACCTATGAGATTATACTGACACTGGGCCAGGCGTTTGAGGTAGCATATCAGCTGGCTCTGCAGGCCCAGAGGACCAAACCGCACCAGAGCGTCCCAGCTGGATCTGGATCAGAGGTCATTGAGACCAAGTCCAGCAAACCTGTGCCCAAACCACGAGGCAGCATACGCAAAACAGCGGTGAGTTGGTTGTTAAAAAGTATTGTAGTAAAAACACCAAATAAAGCTGAAATATTGTTCAACGTGTTCTCGAGCAAATTTGGAATTTTAAATCCTTTTACTTCTCTGTGCCAGAAAAAAATCTTTTTGTGTTTTGTGATTACATTTGCAGCACACGCCTAATTTTTTGGAAGCAAAAACGATGTTAGATTGCTTGCGTCAGTCTACACCTCTCGACATCACTGTGGTTATGCTATGCTGATGTCCATCTGGGCATTAGCATTAAACCATTAAGAGGGAAGCTTGTGCTGAATATAAATGAGCCAAGTCCACCTCAGGGACAAGTCACACATTTCTAGCTGCAGCTTAATGATCACAATGATTTAACAATGTAATTCTGTTCAGTGTTTTCATCTGTGTGGCTTTTTTTTTTTTTTTCACATGTACATTTTTAAATGTGTTTAATCAGCACCTGAGCACACATGCACTTCATACTCAGTTACACACATCCACACCGATAAGCACACATAAGCTTCAAAATGCACCTGCACTGTCTTCTGTGTTGTGTGCGACCTGTCAGACTCCTCATGTGTCATGCCTGTTAAAATCTGTGTCCCTTTTCCTGCCCTTTAAGTTCTTTGACTCTGTCGCTGCTTCGTCCTGGTTCTTTGTGCACTTTCCCTTTTCTCTTCTAATCTCCGTCTCCGTCTCCGTCTGGCTCGCTTCTCTTCCTCCTGGTGGTGTTTATTCCTCCCAGGACTCTCCTCTTCCTCTCGACAGTCGTTGCTGTTACTGTTCCACCTGCACCAACCACCATCCCTCCTTCCTACCGCTGCACTCTGCCAGCCATGCTGCTCAGGTGCTGCCTCCTATCCCATCCCCATCCCTTCTCACCCACTCGTTGTTGTTATTTTTATTTCACTATCTTTTCTCTGCTATATGTTGAAAACTACAAATCATGATGTATACTGTTAACTCCAACGCCCTCTAGTGACACGCTTGTAGTAAGACAGACAAAGTTTATATACTGTACACAGAATTCTTTTTGGGTGTTTTTACTTAAACTTTATGATATACATAGAGAAAATGTTGTTATTATATTTTATCAATAAAAAGCCAGCAAAATTGTCTGCTTACTAATTGCTCCCAAAAGTGCTCAGCAAAATGAGAACCAGGAAAAGTTAAAATTGCAAAAATTGCAAATCTCATAGACCCATATTTTTATTGACATCTGAACACGCAAAACATTTTAACTGTTTACACTGAGAAAAACATAAGATCGATTTCTGGGAGATGAGGAAACCAGTTGCCGGACTTTCAGCAGAGAAATGTGTCCCATTCTTGTTTATTGTATTGTTTTTAGCTGCTCAGTAGTTCTCTGTCTTCTTTGTTGTATTTCATGGTGTGTCAACTGTTTTTAATTGTGAAAGGTCTGAACTGCAGTTCAGCACCGAAGCTATGCGGCTGTAACAGATGAAGTATGTGGTTTAGTTTAGTTTAGTTTAGTCGAACTATGCAAGGCCTTCCCTGAAAAAGACGTCATCTGGATGGAAGCACGTGTTGCTCTAAAACCTGTAGATACCTTTCGGCAATAATGTTTTGCCATGTGTGCAAGCTGCCTATTTCATGGGAACGATCCACCCACATACCATGAGAGATGCAGGCTTTTAAACTGAGCACTGACGGTCCCTCTCCTCCAGAGGACTTTTCATCTGTGTTTTCTAAAAAGAATTTTAAATTTGGATTTGTCTGACCACATGACAGTTTTCCAAGTTGCCTCAGAGCTTTGGCTCAGAGAAGATGGCAGTGCATCGCATAGTACTTCTGATCTTTTGAGCCCCAACTATTCTGAGAAATGTTGCTGCCATCAAATTCAAAATGACTTAATGTTTTTCATGAAATAGTGAAAAGTTAAAAACCTTTTTGTCTAATATAATAAATAAAATATGGGTTTATGAGATCTGCAAATCATTGCATCCTGTTTTCTTTACATTTTACGCAGCATTCCAACTTTTTTTGGGATCGGGGTTGTAATTTTATGATAATTGATGGATAGGTGTGATGCTGCATCGTTTATGGAATCTGTTTAAACACAAACATCAACACTTTCATGGGTAAATGTGGTTAAATTTCACCACAAACAATTACAGTTTGTTGGCACAATAATACTTCATTGCTGCATTTTGAATCTAAGCATTACAAAAAGTGTAATCAGCCTCGTATGTGAAGATTCAGATATTTCATTGCTGTCTGTTTGTACTCACAGGGGGACATCGTGGACCAGGAAGGCGATTCTCAGTCCCAGGGTAGTGCCACGTGGCTCATGGACCCCAAGGAATCCAAGCGCACTATCAGCACTAAGTACGAGACCACCATTTTCTGAGTGGACCTCTCTTCCTCCTGGGCTCAGCCTCACCCTCCTTCCTTCCCCTCCTTCTGTGTGCCTTTCACTGTGACGCTGCCTCTTTCTCCGCGCTGGACCTCTGCTCCTCCCCACCGCCATCACTTGTTTCCTCCTCCGACAACACCACAGTCTGTGGCAACTGACCAGCTGTTGCCCCTTCTTATGTTTAACTCCCAGCACCTTTACACTTTTTCTCAATTATTAATGCAACCCCTCCACCTCGCCCACCGTCTTCTAGCTGTCTAGTTGGTATCTCTTCTACTGTGAGCCTGCCACTCACTTTCCCTTTTATTCCTCCTTTCTGTTTACTTTATATGCTTCCTCCAACAATGCTTCCCCCTTTTTCTTTTTTCTTTTTTCTTTTTTTTTTTTTCTTCCCAACTGTCAACATCCCACTCTTTACTCTTGGTGATAAGCTCTCTCTTTTCTTAATGCTTTTCTTGCTCTGTTAGGAGACGGCCGCTCTGAGGCTTTTCACTCTGACGTTCCAACTCCTGACTTCACCGAGTGCTGAGAAAACTGATTTTTACCACAGCCAAGAGTGACCCACTGCACACATCCTGTACCTGGATGGACACGTTTCCTGAGGAAACTGTGAAACTGATCCTGTAATTCTATGCATCAGTCGGACTGTAGCATGTTTATGTTCGCAGGGATGCAGGTGTTATTGAGGTTAAATAAGATCAATTAAGGGCAAGGCTTTTTTTCTTCTTCTTCTTCTTCTTCTTCTTCTTACGGTCAGCTGCCTGCTTAAAGCCAAAAGAGGCCAAGATCCTAGCACTGTGATATGATCCTTTTGATGCTAATGAAGTAAGCATTTTGGGGTGGGGTTTCTAGAGAGCATCAGAGGGACAGAATAGGGCACAGAGGCAGACATGGATCTGCATGTTAGTGGTCCTTGCTCCAAAAAAACAGCTCAAAATAATTCAAAACTGGCATGCCGTCAACTATCAGTCAGGATTTAAACTCAATGCTTCGTCTAGAGTGAACTAACTACACCTAAGCACTTACATAAAATCCTCAAGTTTGAAAGAATAAGTGCATTTTCCTCTTTTTTTTCCTTTCACAACAAATGCCTTCAGTGTTCATCCTGTCAGCATTGCCTTTCCCCCCCAGTCATACCAGGTTAATGTTTCACAGATGCTTGGTGAAAAGAGTAAATCATTACGAAGGACTTAATCCATCACTATAGTGCTGTTTGTGTCCATCGGTTTTACTTTATTTTAACTCCACTGCTTTGTGTGCGTGTGTCTGTGTCCCTTCCCTGTAGCTGACACTGTGGCCTATCCCAGACAGTGAGAAAAGGACAGGAATGAGCCCTGTTGAGTGGTGGATAGGATGTTTTGCTGGATCATTGCCCCACTTCTCACCGAGCAGATCACATCAGCAGTCGGATTGTGCCCACAGTTACACACAGGCCTGGAGAATAAGACGGATGTAAACCTTTCGCCAACGCAACACGCTCCCCCGGTTCATCAGACTTCTCCAACTTCATCACCCTGCACGCACGCACGCACCCGCCTCCATTTAACTTCTCGATGCTTAGAAAAGTGATGGTTGTTCCGTGCGACATTAGAGACGGATGTGTTTGTTGTGTTGCGTGCATTTCCTCCGAAATGAACCATCACGTCCCTCACTGAGAGTTGGTGTTTATCGTTTCAGGAAATGTACCTGCCGTTTTCAAAGCAGAACTTGTAGTTAAAGGGGAAGTTGCTGCAGAGATGAGGAACATTCACTTTTTATTATGAAACAAACTGTCAGACGAGAGACCTCACACTGTAGGTACACACTTCTTCCTGGGTTGTTTGTCCTGTATCCAAACATTTTAGCTGCTTTCATCACCGTCAGCTTACATACATGTGTAACTGTGATAAAACAATGTAATCTTGCATGGGAGGAGCTCTCTTACCAAACTCAAGGGGCAAAGAAACTGACACTAAAAGACTGTTTTATATTGAAATAACGGGGGATGGCGTTTATTTTACTTTTTGCGTGTGTGTGTGTGTGCGCGCGCGCGCGCGTGTGTGTGTGTGTGTGTGTGTGTGGGTGTGTGTGGGTGTGTGGGCGTTTACTTTTTTTATAGGACTATGATTTGTCCTAATGCTGGAACTGGATCAGGTGTGGTTCTTTCTCTCCTTCCCTGCCCCTTTGTTCAGTTAATCTCGACAAGATTATTCACCAAACCTGCCATGCAGGCTGGTACGACTCTAGATTTATAGCTGCAGACAAGAACAATAGGGCACGGCATGTTTCTCTAGCTAACTCCTAATATGTTGACTGTTAATGGTACTGTTTGGTCCACCAATCTGTATATGGGTGCATAGTCGGCTCATTTTGATTTAACTCTTGTATATGTGGTACATTTTTATCCGGCCAGTACGATAACTCTATGGTACACTGTCTTCAGCGCGCTGGTGTCAGCACCTTTAGCCATCAGCCTGGTCCTGCTCTGCTTTTGCACATTGCTGAGGATCAGGAAAGATATTTTGGGACTAATCTGATGACAACAATGATGAGAATGATATTGTACATGAATCTAGCAGTCTGTATTTTGATACTTGAATGATTTTTGTTTTTATAGATATCTATATATATATATATGTATGTATATGTATGTATGTACGTATGTAATTTTTGACACTTGTCAAAAAAGAGAAAAGGACTATGTCTTATAAAGTTAAACATATCGTGAATAAATACCCTGTGATTTAAAAAAAAAAAAAAAAACATTAAAAAAAAGAAGGCTGAGAACATGACTCAGAAGAGGGACCTCACTTCAGAGAAAAAGATTGTAAATAATCTTGGGCTTCCAGTCTTTTTTTATGATTATTTTTCATAATTGTACAACTAATAAATGGTACAGTTAGAATCGTTGTCTCTGGATGTTTATTAGGACATTCTTTGTTCTTGTTTTAACGGCTCTTCCTCCAAATTTGGGTAAATTTCTGATGGATTTACAGTTCTGTTGCAGTCTTTAAGGGTAAGTGATGCATGAGTGTCGATGCATTCAGAGTATCTCGATTTGGCTCAGGGCAGCTGAGGTTAGTGGACGTCTTCCAATGAAATGTTTGCCCTCCACCCCATCTCCACATCATAAACTTCTCTGCAACAGCTCAGTGGATTTACAAAGGAAATCTGTATTACAGCTGCTTCTTCTGTCAGTCTATTAAAAAAAAAAAATGTTCATCAGAACAAAGAGAAACTTTTTATTTGAACTGAAGTTCACTTTTCAGCACAGGATTATAAACACAACACTTTTGCTTTTCTTTGCCCCTTTGACCTCGGTCCCTTCAGTTTTATTACTGCTGTCACCTTTTAAACCTTACATGACCCATATTGTGCTTTTGACTTTGTGTTCATGTTTAGCTTTATCTGCTCAAGTTAATTTAAATATTGCAAAGGTTTGAAATTGCCCCAACTTCTGGTTGTGCTTTGACAATTATTTTTTTATCTTTGTTATGAGGGAAATGAGTCAGAAGAAAATTGCTGCAGCTATAATTCGAATGCCAGCTGCGGTGAAATGTCAACAACAAGACGTTGATGTGTTTACTCAAAATAATTATTACATTTGTAAGTATAAAATGAAATAGACTTTTAATGTTGACTGAATATAAGTTCTAATGTTGGTTTTGGGGGAGAAAAGGCAAATCTCACTCAGTTTATTTAACAAAATATTTAAGCAAGTGATTGAAATACCTGATGTTTTCCGTGTATTACAAAGTATTTCCAATTAAACTTAAGTTGTTCATTGTTTTTAGCTGCAAATTCAACTGGCAAGAGTGAATTCAGTTTGTTCTGTAATCTAAGTAATGAGTACGTCTTTAAAAAATGTCAAACTATGGCTGCATCTTTGATGTGACTGCTTGCATGGAAAAAAAAAAAAAAAAAAAAAAAGTACTAGCAGCGGCCCAATGACAGATGAGATGATGGAGATGTTTACACATCTGTCACAGACATGCTGCTGTTCCTGGAAAACAGATGCTGACTGTGAGATCTGATCCACAGATGTTCTGCTTTGCTCACAGAAATCACACAGACTGTGTGTGGTATCTGGCCTGTAAAAATGGAAAATATTATTACTGAAATAAATGTTTGGTGGTAGTAATTTTACAATCAGATGCTGAGAATCTAGGTTACCTTGTATTCTCACAGAAGTTGTGTTGTAGTCATGTTGGTCAGGCAAGCTGAAATAGCTCCACATCTACTGGATGGGTTTCCCTTGCATTTCCCACAGATACAAATGTCCTAAAGCAACAGTCTTTAATGGCTCTGATTAACCGCTTAATTTTCTGAGGTTGACACACTCATGTTTTAGTATTAATTGCAGTGAAAATTGATGCAGATGTTCCTGTTCCCCTCAAGATAGTTCAATTTTGATTTGGCAACAGATCAAACTTTCTTTTTGTGCTGTAATTTCCTGCTTCTTCTGCTACTCAGTGATAAAAATCTTAGAAACGTGGTGTCAAGCCAGATACTTACTCTGGATGGCATTACATTGGCTTCCAGTAACACTGAGAGGAACCTTGGAGTCATTTCTGACCAGGATAGATCTTTCAGTGTTCATATTACACAAATATCTAGGACAGCATTGTTGCAATTGTGCAATATCTCAAAATTAGAAACGTGCCGTCTCAGAGTGTTGCTGAAAAATTAGTTCATATGTTATTACTTGTAGACGGCAATATTACAATTCATTATTTTTAAAACTCCCTGAAAAGCCTTCAGTTGAGCCGAAATGCTCCAGCAAGATAACTAACGGAGCACATTTCTCCCATACTGGCTTCTCTTCATTGGCTGCCTGTTAAATCCAGATATCCTGCTCCTCGCATACAAGGTTTTGAATAATGAGGCTCCATCTTATCTTAAACACCTCATAGAACTGTACCACCCCAACAGAGCACTTCGCTCTCAGACTCGCGGTTCCTAGAGTATTTAAAAGTAGAATGAGGGGCAGAATGTTCAGCTTTCAGGCCTCTTGTCTGTGAAAGCAGCTCCCAGTTTGGATTCGGGAGACAAACACCCTTTCAAATTTAAAGATAAATCTCTATTTGATGAAGCTTATAGTTAGGGCTGGATCAGGTGAGCCCGAATCCTCCCTTAGTTATGCTTCAATAGGCCAAATCTTCCAGGGGCTTCCCACGATTCAATTCAATTTTATTTATACAGCGACAAATCACAACAACAGTCGCCTCAAGGTGCTTTATATTGTAAGGTACAATAATACATTGTGAGAAAAACCCAACACTCATAAGACCCCCCCTATGAGCAAGCACTTTGGTGACAGTGGGAAGGAAAAACACTCTTTTAACAGGACGAAACCTCCAGCAGAACCAGACTCAGGGTGGGGCAGCCATCGGCCATGACCGGTTGGGGAGAGAGAAGGAAGACAGGATAAAGACATGCTGTGGAAGAGAGCCAGAGATGAATAACAAGTATGATTCAGTGCAGAGAGGTCTATTAACACATAATGAGTGAGAAAGGTGGCTGAAGAAGAAACACTCAATGCATCATGGGAAACCCCCAGCAGCCTACACCTATTGCAGCATAACTGATCCAGCCCTAACTATATGCTTTAACAAAAAGGAAAGTTTGAAGCCTAATCTTAAAAGTAGAGATGGTGTCTGTCTCACAAATCCAAACTGGAAGGTTTGGATGTACTGAGTATTTTTCACTCACTATGTGTTTATACACCGCTCTGCACTTATCATCACTTATTATTAAACCGTGGCTCTTTTCCACAGCTTGTCTCTAGCCCTGCCTCCCTCTCCTCATCCACAACAGGTGGCGACAATGGCCGCCCCTCCCTGAGCCTGATTCTGTTAAAAGGTTTTAAAAGGGAGTTTTTCCTTCCCACTTTTGCCAGGTGCTTGCTTATAGAGCCTCATCTGATTGTTGGGGTTTTGCTATTATTGTAAATTATATTGTATTATTCATGTTTTTTATATTATATTGTATTATTGTAGCGCTTTTACTTTACAAGTAAAGGGCTTTGAGACGACTGTTGTGATGTGGCGCTATGCAAATCCAATTGAATTACAGTACATTGGTTTAAATATGTTATTAACATGCGTATATATAGTGATATATAGTGTTATAATAACTTAATATAAGTGACAGTATTCCACACAGAAAAGTAAAAGGTGAAAAATCATTTGAGGTTTCGCTCGTTTTACTGCTGTTCTCCTATTGGCTCTTCCTTGGAAAAGTCTCAGTCGCCCAGTTCTCTGATTGGCCACAAACCAACCTGTGCGGAAGTTAATTGCCTCACCTGGCCGTAAGCCTCTCACACTTCTCCCGTCTGTCACTACCAGTCGCATAGTTTTACTTCCAGGAACAGCACTGTCGGGGGAGTGAGGTGCACCGCAGCTATGGACTGACAGCAGCGCAGTTTCACCGACCTTTCTCGCGCATATCTGGTAAGTTATCAGGAAACTGTCCTCTTAAAAGCGTAATGTGCTCGTTTAGGGTGAAATCATGGGTTACAATGGAGGCAACGACGAAATAAAGTTGTGTGAAAGCTCGTAAGTCTACTTTATGAAAATACAGTGATCATTTAGAGTGCTGCGTTTGTGTAAGTGTGTGCGCTCGATTTGTTCAGAGCAGATTTTACCATCAGGTGTAACATAATGTTTTTGTGTTTGTTTGTTTTTTTACTTAGTTTGTAAGTTTTGACCCTGGAGTGTCATTTTGTGTCTGTTCGGGTGGAGGAGAGTGCAGCAGGAATAGAGAGACGGGTAAGATATTCAGCAAAAGACTAACATCAGTATCAGAAATGCTCCGATATGCATTACTTATCAGTTTTTATGCTCTAAATTTGTTTTTAGAGATAACACAACTGACCATAGTGTTTAGACCCTGGTTATCTGAGTCAGGATTAATGCAAATATTTGCTCATAAATGTCACTAACAGTCATTTTAATGGAACAAGTGTGAACATTAAAGACATGTTTCTGTTCTCTCAAACAGGCTGTGAGTTGCACAACCCAATGTTAACCATGAATCTTTGTTTATTGTTAATCATTAAACCAGCTCTGGCTGGCTAACCTTGAATACATACTTAACATTTTTGAGTTTTTCAATAAGGCACTGTGATTTGTTATCAAAAGCTATCAATCATTATCCTGGGTTTTTAATAAGTCTAGCTCACAAACTGTGCAGCTGTTCTCACATTTAAGGCCTGGAGCTGATCCTCCCTTTTAATATTTTAAAGGTTTCATCCGCTCATGTGTTTGGCTTCATTTAAGAGTTGTGTCGAAGACATAGAAGCAGGCAAAGTGACATTCCTGTCACTATTAAATCCTGACTCAGCTGTGGGTGCAGTGTGCTTTGCCAGTGCTCCAGTTTGAGAGGTGTTGCCTGCTCAGGTTTGGACAAAGGGAGGGACAATAATTAGCTGCTTACTGTGGGAGGCCGGTGTGTGCTTTGTCAACTAGCTTTTGTTTCCAGAAAACATGTGGGAATGTGGGGGTTGATGATCAGGTTTTTCATCAGCTGCCTTTGCTAAGTTTTCATGTCATCAGGTCAAAAGTGCCATGTACAGAAGATGGAGCTGATAAGTTCAGTGAACAAAGGAAAAGTCTGTCACTGTCTTTGCATGACTCAAATCTTAAAAGTAATGAGGTGAAAAAGCTGACGGTAAAATTGAAAAATAGTTACATGTCCTCTAAAAATGTATTTCATTTTCTTCAATGTAGTGTTTAATGCTACTTTTAAAAAACATGCTTTTTAATTAGATGCAAGATTTCAAAACAAAAGTCATAGAAAATCCCCCACTTGTTACCCAATCTTACTGTTCAGTAATATTTCAAATATTTCACTTGCAGCAATAAAATTATGCTCTTTATGGGCCCACAGGAAGCTTTTTTTAAGTGTTGTTTTTATGAGAATGTTCGATGTACATTGTAATTCTTATTCTGACAGAGTTATGTATTGTTTTTTGCTGAATGAGCCTCTGAGTGTCTGAGTTTCTCTCACTTCTCGAACCACATTAATTTACTATTGCACAAATAAACTAAAGCTGTGACACACAGCATGTTATTTTGGGGGATAATTTGCATGCAGGCACAGCAGGGTATGAAAAGAAACTTTAATTCTGTTACTCTTGTATTTTTAATCAACATAATGGTGTTGCTTGTGCTTTCACAAACATACCTGAACTGGCTGCAGCACTATGTGGTAAAGAAGTTCTATACCAGGTCGTAAAATAGCTTTTTTAAGTAAAATTATCAATTTGTCTGACCCATTTAGCTTTATAGTTAATTAGCTAAAAAACTTTTGACGACCATTGTCGACAATTTTTCCTCTAGCCCTAAAAAACACCTACTTGAAGTTGCCTTTTCTTTACGCTCTCATTAAGAATCAACCTGTTGGTTTGGTTGATTTTTTTTTTTTTTTTTTTTTTTTTTTTTTTTTTTTTTTTTTTGCGACTAGCATACTTTCCTCATGCCTGACTTGCCAGTAGTGATACGCAAAAGATAGGGAGCGGAGGCACAAGCATGCTGTAACACAACATATCTGGATTCTTAGCACAAATTTGCCATGATGTGAGGTATACCGTGTGTATTTGCAAGTAAGAGCGTTTGATTGTTATATCATAATGGCTGAAATACTGATTATTAAGGGATGCTGACAGCACTGTCTGCTTGCGATGACGAGTTCATTTTCCTGATTTGTAGAAATATCTTAAAGACCAAACCAGTAATGAATTATAAATACATAAATACACTGTTACAGGTGGCAAAAAGAAGGAAAGCACAATTAAGCACAAGCAAAATTAATAAGTCTGAAGATGCCAAATTTCTGAGATATTTGGCATTTTTGCTAGAAACTGACTCAAAAATTTAATTTTTTTTTAAAAATATGCGAGAGGTCTCCATAAGAGGTCTTTTCTGTTGGCATACAGGTGAGTTTAATTATTAATAAATGAAACATTTAATCTGTTTCCTGTGAAAGACATCACTATGCATGACAGATATGCATAACTGAAAATATTCTCCATTTCACAGCTACTCTCCTTTAATGCGTGCCTCGATCCACGTTGTTTTTAAAAAAAGGCGAAAAGTTTTAGCTCAACCATTATTTTATTTAATGACTCAATTAGCATAACTAGATTTGCTTAATATATCATAGTGACCATGACAGCACATTTGAATCATGTTACAAAAATAAGACGGCCATTACATTATGAGGATCATTAAACTATCAGCTGTAATTTATGACCTTAATTTATCACAATAATTGTAAAGATGCTGTTTTGTTTACCAACTAATTCTCTAGCTATATTTAGCCTCAAACTAAGGCTTCATCAGTCAGTGGTCAAAGAAATGAACATTTTCCACTGTGGAGATAGTAGTGACTCACAAATTTCATCTGATTGTAGTTTCATGCTTTTGTCCTTGACATTTCAGATTTTTCCTGAGACAGACTTTCAGTGAGATTTACACAAACGAAACAGGGCCGCGAAGAGCATGTGATGCCCTCATCTTCCTTCATGTGCAAAGCCAAAGAGTGACACGTGGCCAGGTGGTGTTCCCGTAGCAACATGGACAGCGCAGGAAGCTCGGACAGCGTAATCAGCACGAACTCTGGCTATGTGAGTGCCGCTGTAGCGCTTTATCTCAGTCGTCTGTATTACTGACTCTCTCGTACAGAACAAACACAAACGCTTCTCTCCTCGACTGGAAGAGGATAAAGAAATAATTGAGATTTGTGAAGTCTGAGAGATGAGAGGAACTGAATTTATAATTGGTGAAAGGTTCTCATGTTTAGTCAGTGAGGAGCTTTCAAAGGGTTTCAGCACATGTTTTCATAAATGAAGTATAAACAATCTGAAGCCCTCAGACACCAGCAGCCACCTGAAATAATTTTTTTCCAACAGGCTAATATAGAATAAGAGAAAACTAGGAGATGGATGGGAGTTGCTCCTTTGGATCTGTTTGAACTACTGCATATTTAACACAGAGACTACCAGCTGGGTTCCCAAGAATTATTTACTGTAAGAAGAAATCACAATAGTAAACGTTATTTCTTCTTGGAGTATTGTTAGATATGGTAAAAAATGGCAAAGTTGCAATTAATTTGCATACTTTGTGCCTAATCTTACAGATTTAATCTACATTATTTCTTAAAAGCTTATTTATCATCCTTTGGTTCTGGTGCCAGTAAGTTTAATCATTATTTGTGGTGAATTTATATGATGAAACCAATTCAGTTTCATTTTGACTTCAATATAAAATAACTGAAATAAACACGCAAAAATCAGTTGGTATCCCTGAAATGTAATCCGTCCAGTTTGCTCTGGGTCTGCCCTAAAGCCTCCTCCCTCTAGGAGATGCCTGAAACACCTTGTCTAGGAGGTATCCTGGTCAAAGGCCAAACCACCTCAACTGGCTTCTTTTGAGGAAAAGGAGTAGTTGTACTCAATGCCCCTCCCAGATAAGCTCCCAACTCTATCTCTACAGGTGAGCATAGACACCCTTTGGAGGAGACTAGTGAGTCACTACACAGAATTTCCCCCTTTTCTGGCTGAGAACCACGGCCTTAGACTCGTAGGTCCTGATTCTCATTCTTCATGCTTCACACTCAGTTGTAAACCACTCCAGTACGAGCTGGAGGCCGCTGGCTGATGTAGCCAAGAGAACCACATCG
Source organism: Rhamphochromis longiceps (assembly GCF_057381845.1). Classification (NCBI taxonomy): domain Eukaryota; kingdom Metazoa; phylum Chordata; class Actinopteri; order Cichliformes; family Cichlidae; genus Rhamphochromis; species Rhamphochromis longiceps. The sequence goes on from NC_140576.1 coordinate 23,789,694, forward strand.
TCTGCAAAAAGCAGAAATGAGAACTTGAGACTACAGAATTCAACACCCTCTACCCCTTGACTGTCCTTAGAAATCATTGACAAAGGACAGCCCTGATGGAGTCCAGCACCCATCAGGAACAAGTCTGACTTTTTGCTGCCAATGCAAATTAAGCTGTCACTAGAAACAAGTCAAACTAATGAAGCTAAACACATAATACAGGCAATTATCACACCTAGTTTGCCTCATGCTATGCTCCGGGCATGCTGGTATGTGACTGGAGGAGTTTCTGCCCGCCTGTCTTTGTTTCGGGATTTTCCAGCTGAATGCTGGACATCAGCAGGTGGAGTTTTTCACGCTATGAGAAGGGTCATTGCTGCTGAGACTGGAGCTTGCAATATAGCTTTTTATTTGTGGCGTGATCAGAGCACAACTCAGCTGTTTCAGGTAGATCTCGTGACACTCTCATTTCTGATAACGTCCAGTCTGGGAGGTTCCCTATCCTGCTAATAAATGCAGTAGTGGAGTCTTTCTTCTTCTAACATGACTGACAGACTCCTCCCGCCCCACACACCAGCACTGTGTGGTAATTTAAATTAGAGCCTATGACAAACTGAATAAGATGTTATATTATTAAAACTGTATGGGGACAATTGGGTATTTTTAAAAAAGCGTTAAGAAATGCAAAACAGTTGTGTGATAATATGAGAATCAAATTGAGAAAGTCATGAAAAATACACATGATAGGAAAAAATATCTAATTTCATTTTTTGTGCAGAGTGAAGACAGCATGGACCACTTATCTGCAGAGGAGAGGGCGTGTCTCACGTATCTGGAAGAAACAATCGAAGCGCTGGAGACGCAGGAGGACAGCGGCGTATCGAATGATGAATCACATCATGAGAGTCTAACAGAAAAAGCAGATCAGATGAGAGTAAATGGTATGTGATGTGCTGTTGTGTATATTTTCTTGTGTACCTTTATTTGCATCGCAGATGCACGGTTTGTGCTGCAACACTAACTGTTGTAATTGTGTTTTTCTTAATTAGACATTTCCACTTTGATGCCTAATGGCTCCAAACGCGACCAGAAATCATTTCTAAGTGATGAAGTGCCCACAGCACCACCTGCATCCACAGCATTAGCCACAGAAGGAAAAACTCAGCTAAATCAAATCTCTGAACCACAAGTCAGTCCTCTAATCCCTGAATCTTCTACTGATACCAGAATCCACTCATCAGCTATACAGACTGAGATGTCACGCTCAGCCACAAATGAAGATGCTGATCCTGAGAGTGTCAAAAGTACAATTGTTTGTCCAGGACCATCTACTGACACCTCTGAGATTGATCTGAGTGTAATTCCACCTCCCTTAAACTTTAGGGATGAACCTGACTCTCCTTCACAGCCTGTGAACGTAAAAGACCTTACTCCATCTGTGGGAATTTCCAGGAAAAAGCCGGGAATAACCTTTGATTTGGAGCAGATTCGTCAGAGGGCCTCTGTCAAGAAAGATTTGACAAGCCCTGTGACCAAGGTGCCTCAAATCAAACCTCAGCCTGAGTCTCTCAGTCTGCTCACAAGTTCACAAATTGTTGCTCCAGCGTCTCCTGAAAGTGCAGAGCCCAAAAGTCCACCTGTTGTGGCCCCAAAGCCTAAAAAGCTGCCCCCCAACATTATTCTGAAATCTCACAAGATGACTAACTCTGATGGAAACTCAGCGCATCCAGTGCTCAACAGCAGTGAACAGCGGCCATTCTTGGATCCTCACAAAGTTCGCATGGAGGCTCTCAGAAAGCTCGGCCTGCTTAAAAGCAGTGAGGAGGAAGAATCGATCCCAAACCAGAGCTCTAAACTTCCTCTCAAAACCAGAGTGTCTTGGGCAGCTTCATCTTCTTCTTCTCCTCCAATCAGCCCTGCAGCTCCAAATGAACCACCATCATCACAGTCTTATAACCTTCCCCCTGCCTCTGTTACTGTCCAGCCTTTGAACCCTGGTGCTATATTACCATCAAACACTTCTACTGCTCTTACAGTTCTGGATCCTGATATTCTCCCAGCACCTGCTGATTTCAGTGACCCCACTGAGCTTTCTCCTTCAGAAAATCAACCATCTGCTGTCAAAGATGCCACTTCTCTTACCTATTCTGGCCTGGTCAAGCAGCTGACACCGCCAAAGGTCAAATCAGCCAGCCTCGGGCGCACTGAGGTGGGTATAAGCAGATATACAGCAGGTCAAGACTACGGTGAGGCCAGTCAGGGCACCAGCATTAATCAGAACCTCAACCAGCTGCGTAACCATCGACCGCGCCCCGCCTCTCTTGGGAGTAGGAAGGAGTTCTCAAGTGCTCAAGGAGAGGATTTGGAGGCAGAGCCTTCCATTACTAAAGAGCCAGCCTCACAGAAGGCCTTGCCTGCCCACACTGCCTTGCATCACTCCAGAGACACTCAGAAACTGCCTCGATCACAAGGTATCAGCGTGCTGATCTGCCCTCGTTCAGAAAATGAAGAGGACCGCCGTGGGGCCCTGAAGAAGCTCGGACTGCTAAGAGATTGAATATGCACCTCATTTATCTGTCAGACTACTTTAAGATGATGTATGTTAAGAGACATACCAGAGTTTTCTACGTGATTAATATGGACAGTTTAAAAAAAAAAAAAAAAAAAAGCTTTCAGGAAGCAGCTTAACCACATATTTATGCATTTTTATTTTACTGCATTGACAAAACTTGGAATTAAATGACTGTCAAGGACATTATTGAATGTACTTTTTACCTATATTGTACAACCTTATTTCCAATGTTTTTTCCCCCACAGCACTAGCTGTCAAGGATATTTTTAATATTCATTAACTGTCACTGTGATATATGTACTTTTGTAAAGTAAATGATGTTGCTTTTATGAGACAATAGCGAGTTATTTAGTCATTTCAGTTTATTTTGTGAAGTATGATTAGAAACCTTCTTAATGTCCCTCGCTGTGTGCTTTCAAAGGGTCTCTTTGTACTTCTCCTTTTAGGTACTTCCATGTGTTGCTGTTGTGTTATGTAATTTGATTTTCACTTCCTACAGTCTGTTAGACTTTTTGTCTGGTTTTGTTTCCTTTTACCAACCGCTGGCTAGTACTCAGATTTGTGCATTTACTGTGAACTGCGCTGAACCTATTTGCTTTGTAGAGTTTGTATCATAACTAGAAGATGTTGTTTTTCTTTTTAAATCAGTGGATATGGGGAAGGGATGTTCGGGAACATACCTTACCGTAACTCAAAGCACATAGTCGGTGAGCACTGGGTGAGAAGGATCTAAAAGGTTTTTTGCATGGCTGAATAATGATGCATAAGCTTGTTACATAGCAGCTACATGTCTGGAGTTAATGGGTCGACAAGGTGCAGGCATTTATTGCATCTTTTATTTAAACCATAAACTGACTGCTTTCTGAATGTCATTGTTTTGACTCCTTTTGGTCATTTTTTTTAAAATGCAGATGCGTCTGTCATATCGAATCGAAACTTGAGGCACCAGTTTTGTGGCTCAGCCTCAGCAACTTTATCTGATGTGATGATGAGTGAACTAGTACAACCTGTTTTTCACCTCGCGGTTCAGCCTTCATGGAACATCTTTGCTGCTCATGATGGCTCATTTACGAGCCGACGGTTTGTCTGAAAAACATTTTATTGCTGCTGCAGGCTTTTTAGACAAATAGAATTGCTCTTTCCTGTAATTTGCCAGTGAGGTCACCTACTTCTGTGAACGCAAGCTCAATTTGAAAAAGTGTTTTATCTGAGCGGCTGTTTACAGCAGGGTGCAGAACTACAGAGCTAATAAAGAACAAAGCAGGGACTGGATCAACACATTTGGCTATTTTTGGAACTAAACTTTCCAGACAGTACTGATGGAAAAAATGAGCAAAATTAAAATTTTCTTGGCGTGTCCAGGCGGATAACAATGACTCCTCTTTAATTGTCCAATTAGAAATTAGCAAGGTGAAGGTGCGCTGTCTCTGCATGGCTGGATCAGTGCCAATGGTACTGTGTCATTGTTGTAATTCTTTGAGCCCTGCCCTTGATACCAGCCCTTAACTCACAAATCGTTTTGTTCTGACCCTGATAACGCCTAGGACAGCTTTGCAGCATTTTTTTTTAAAAGTCCAGCCTCTAGTTTGCATTTTCTACACTCAGAATATTTCCATGCTTTTTTGTTTAAAGTCTAAAAATATTTTTATAAGAAAGTAAATCCTTGATGTCGATCTCCCAGTCGCAATTTTTTTATACGAGCCGAGTGGAAATTTGAATATTGTTTTTAATATTTTACATCAAGAGATGAAGCACATTTGTTTAATTCGGAGTTGAATAGTAATCACTGTTTTGTTCCAGACACCAAGAAGCTAGTATGTAAAGTATCAGTGGTTTATTTTTGTTTAGCTCAAAGTGAACATCCTCATTCCCTATAAACCCAAGAGAAGAGAAAGCAGCTACAGTAGGTGCCGTCAGACTGACACAGGCAGCTTTGTGCTGCACTGTGGCGTGTTGGTATGTGAGCTATTTTTCCTTTCCACCTGAGTGCAGCAGACCTGACTGACAAGGACTCAATGACAGCAACTGTCAGCTTTCACAGTTCTTCTCCTAGGATCCTGAAACAGCCACTATGAGAAACATACCATAAAATTTTCCCTACAGAGAAAATGAAAACTTTTAGTGATTGGTATGAAATGTGACAGAGGTGAACAAGAGTCTACAGAGCGAACACCTGTCCATCATACTACAGCAGTAATGTTCAAACTGTGGGGCACAGGAGAGTCGAAGGGGGCAGCGATACGTTTAGCACTTGCATGTGACACACAGCTCTATGCTGAAGTACCAAACTTCAGAATGTACAAGACTTCAGTTACCTATCACGATGTCCATGTGTGCTCTTTAAAAAATACCCACATAACAACTGGCTTGAGTATTGTACATTTGTGTTTTCTTCAGTGTAAAAACAATCCTGTGATATTTTTCTGAACATTCATGGGTGCACTGCAGTCAGGGATAATGTATTCTTTCAGTTTATATCAAATTATGCAAAGCATAGTTCTAAAATTTGGATGCAAAAAATAAAAAAAAGAATGATAATTATCCAAAATTTTCAATATATAATTTTAGAGTGTGTTTATATCACTGTAACACTGAGACAATCTTTGTTTTCTGAAATCCTGGAGGACGTTTTAGCTGTCATAGCAGGAGGAGCACAAGTTTGGTAGTGATTGTTGGATCCACTAAAGAGAGGATCTACTAGTGTGTGTACATGTGTGTACGCATACTAGGACATTTAATAAAACTGACTCTTCATTAATCATATTTATTCCTTCTGCTCTGACGAGTCAAAACCTCACGTTTGTATTACTTTCTCACTTTGAAACCTGCAGCCACTAGAGTGCAGTCTAGATTCATATGTGGGTAGAACCGCAACCGCTTACGCTGTATCCATAATGGCAGAGGGCCATATGTTGCTGTTGCACATTTGAATTTGTGCACAGATGCGATTGATTTTTTTCTCTCCTTTTATTTCTCAAATAAACTGCACACAGAAAAAGTGCTTAATTAAATATTTCGATTTAAAAAAATATGGAGTAAAGTGAAAACGGATCAGTTTCTCTGTGTACCATTCACTTTTGTAATAACGGTTGTCTTTTGTTTATTTGCTTTTTATATGTATCCTTGAAAAGCCCTCTAACTGCATTTATGGATGAGATTAGACTATCCCACCAGATAATCTGACATTATGGCACATCAGTGAGGATTAAAATGCATTTGCTGTAGGCCTAGACCAGGACAAAGTAAGTCTGCATCAAAGGGGGTTTCACTACCAAAAATGTGAACCAGAAAGTTCAAGTTTTAGTTTCAAGCTTAGTCATTAAAAGTGTGCGTGTGTGTTTGTGTACGTATGTGGGAGGAGGATTCAGTTTACCAATTAACTGAGCTATTCAATCTCACTAACAATGCTTTTCTGTGGAAAATTGGACCTGTTGCATCTTAGATGTTTTGTCTTTCTTCGGGGTAACATGGCGGTGCGGTGGTTAGCACTGTCTCTACCATTGCTTCTCGGTTTAGATTGCTTAGGCGCCTGAGGTCTTCTTGTGTAGAGCTGCCTGTTCCCTCTGTGCCTCATTTGATTGCTTTAACTGATTATTTGGCCATAAATATGGATGTGGTTAGATAAGAAAAACGATGGACTTTCTTTATAAACCCTTTTTTCTTTAAGGGGAACAAAAACACTTTTGGTGGCAGCTGTAACCATGGGTTTTATCTTTGCAACAACATCCCGTTATCTTTTCTTTTTTCTTCTAGACAAAATGATTCATTCGAAATGATTCATGTCAGAGTATTAGCAAATAGTGGGAGAAATGAATGGAGCTGATTTGCGGGAAGTTTTTACTCATCAACATTTCAGCCTGAAACAGTTTAAAGGAGAATTGAAGTTTGATATTTTACCAGTTATACATGGAGTAAAATCTCAAAGGTTTAGTTATATTTTTTATTTTATGATGCATAGATGAGCTAAATCTCCACAAAGCTCCTTGTAGACACTCCCTGGTGTAAGTGGTTGGAGCAGGTAGGCGTAGCTGTTGCACTATCTGGCTAGACAGTGAGCTCATGGGACTTCCCCACCACCCTGGACCTGTTCTGTACTTACCTTCTTTCATAGTGTCTGAAAGTTGTGGCCAAAATCCTCATCCCTTTCTCAGTATATGAGCAAACTATTGAGGATTAGTGAAGACAAAGTGGCAAAGAGCCACTGCTGAGTGTGCTTGGGTTTAAGCATGCCCAGCCCAGTTCTGTGTCATCAAAAGAGTTTACTTAAAATTCATGGTTATTATGGCTCCTCTGTTTGGGTGTGTGTGCTTTCAGATAGCCACTAAGCACAGTGATACAATTCAGTTGTATAATGATGGCTGATACTTTGAAAGATGCAGGCATAGAAAGGATTACATTTAGGACCATAACAGGACCAAATCTTCCACTCTGTCTCATTTGATCATGATGAGTCCACTTGATTATAGGTATTCACAGACACTCAGACGCAGGAGATACAGAACGAGCACCCTCTTGTATCTCCCCTAGTACCCGCACTATGCTCATGCAGCTAACAAGCTGTTTGTATCTTGCTTACCTCCCTGCTGCAACAACAATAAGACTCGGGCAATATCACTAGGACTCTCACTTGAAAGGTAACCAAGCCTTCATGACTTGGGGCCTGACAGCAAGGTGATGATAACTCTCATTAGTAGCTCATTTTCTGTGGTGTGTTGTTACAAATGCAACATAGCTTCGCCGATTACTCTTCTTCGAGGAGACGTGGTATTCGATAGGGACGAATAAGTCTTTCAGCTGGTCAGGGTGACTATGTGAAATCTGTGTTTGTTCTGACTCGATTAGTGTATTTCCTTCTTCACTCTCCCTCTCTTGCTCCCTGTTTTTGCCAGTGACTGAGGCTGTGGTCAGGAGGCATTCCTGGGGCAAGCCCACAGCATTCGCTGGGATGCCTGTACTAAAGTGTGGAACTCAGCAAGCCACTCGGCTCCCCTGTGGTGCTGGCATGGTGAGTACCAAGGCATCCTGCTGGGCCTGTGGTAGTGTTGGTAACCTAGCATAAGAAGGAGGTAAAAAAAAATATGAACAAAGCGGAAAAAGTTCTGCACTCCAAGCTGTGACATATTCACACGTAATTCTTTAAGACAATTGGGAGCATAAATGTCGAACTGGAAGAAAGTAAATGAGGTGATGTGCCCCTGTGTATGACCATCTGGAAGAACACATTAGGCTCTCTGCAGGGCCTCTAACTCCACAGTTCATTAGCATGCAGTATAGTAAAGGGGTGGCCCACAGTTGCCTCCCAACATGCATCCATGTCGCATTTATCTTACAGAAACAGCTGTTGGAATATTGTCTGACTTTGATATTTTGGAGCCAAAATGTAGGTTTTACCAACACTGTCTTAAAACAACTGGTTTCTGCATATTTTTTGCCCTCTAATTTCTGAGAAGTGGATATTTTGGAGTTGCAAGGTGAGAACAGCTTGAACAGCTGTTGTTAAATTGTGTTGATGTGTTGTGTCTCTGACAATCATGCATTTTTCATATAGTGCCAAACAGCAACTTGCCTCAGATCTTTCAAAGGACATTACAAAAAGATATTGCCTTCAGATTAAAAAAAAGAAAGATTCAGGGGGGGGAAATGGTGCTGCTCATTCACTGCAGAACAAGTCGGAGCAAGTTGTGGTCAGCCGCTCTGCAGCAAATCTCTTGAACATGTTGCATAAAGACCGTCTCAGTCTTGGTGAAACACAGCTCAATTGGTCTCATTATCTATGAAAGATCCTTACAGATCTCTTGACACCTTCTTCTTCTTCTTCTTCTTCTTCTTCTTCTTCTTCTTCTTCTTCTTCTTCTTCACCACCTTCTCCACTCTCCCACTTTTCTTTACCCAGTATGAAGCCAAAGTCCTTTTTGTGACAAGAATCATAAATTAAACATGGCCTGGGTTTCCCTTGTGTGTCTGTTGTTGTAAAAATAGCTCGGTCTGGTGCTGAGTGTAGTGCCTGTGCACAAACCTCTGCCTTTAATGAAGTGTTGCCATGAAAAGTGTACTGATCCACCAGTGTGACTTGTGCATGGGCTCTGTGGCAACCATGTGCTGACTTTCTCAAACTCCCTATGTGACTCTGAGCTCATTTGGTTATACAAGTGCTCACAATTACCCAGAGATTTGGACACGGGGACATGGGATATTTCCATATCCCTGACGGATGTTATTTTAATTACACTGAACTGCTTGACTTTGAGCTGTGGATTTACATGTTTTTTCTTCTTCTGTGGATGCAAAGAGGGATCCTCGGAAGGTTATTCTGTTGCACTGAATCTCTTAGTTATTGAGTCCCCTAGTCTCTGGTGAAATGTGGGGTAGCATGGGAATCCACACTAAAAGACATTGTTTATGAAATTTCTTGTCTCTGAATCCAAAATAATGAATATTTCACTGGTAATTTTTAAAATAGAGATAGACAGAGATAATGCACAGTATAATGAGTAATAATCCTCTCTCCTCCTTTCTGCCCTCAACCCCATCATAATGTGTGTGTCTGCATCATCTGAAGAAAGCAGAGTTGTTATCTGCAATCAGCCTCATTGTGATGCCCTAATTATATTTGATTGAGAAAAAAAAATTACACATGGGAGCAGGCGTGATGATTACAGTGTTGGATCTGCTCGCACAGCGAAATGCGAACATAAATGCATCGACACAGCTGGTTAATTTAAGTGATAATGCAGAAGGAGGTAGCAGGTGTGGGGATACAGATGTGTTTCCTTCGCTGCACACTTCCTGGAAACAAATGCTTCATATGTCATTGCTGGTGAAATGTGGAACAGTAGCTCAGTGGGTTGTGATAGCGATGATATGAAAAAGGCCTGTTCTGATTCATGTAACTCCTCAAGCCTCATTTCTCTTCAGGTCTTGGGGGTAATGGTGTGGACAGAGTGACTCATGATCTGCAGAAATGGCTGATGGCTGTTCATCTTCAACCCCCGAATTTAACTTCAAAAGTTTTAACATGCTGAAGCTGTCTCATCTTTATTTGGTTCAAGGAAATGCTGCCTTCTAATGTTTTTCCCTCTAACACATGCTTCACAAATACCTCAGTGAATCTCAGTATTACTGATTTCTGTCACTAGACAGGGCTCGCTTATTCAAAGCCGGGAGGGGGAAAAATCTCTGAGAGAAATGTGGCAGTTGAGCTAATCTCCTGCAGGAAAAGACAAACTGGTAATGTGGTGTTGGTTAAGGTTTTGGAACCAGATGACTCGAGATATAATTTCTATCCTGTTTTTCCCCAATATACCAGATGATTTTCATAAAGCTTTCACCAATTTTCCTGTAAACAAATACCAATTGTAAGCTATCATACCTGAGGAACTGTTTCATCTCGAACTGTATTTTTAACAGCTGGTGTAGCTTAATCGTTCAACATAATCATCTACGCGGTTTTATTAAAGTAATATTTTATGAGATTCACAGGTTCACTCGGAAGTTCTTCAAACAGGTCCAGCTCCAGCTTAAAAAAGGACATGAAATTGCTTAAGGCCCTCAATTGACCTTGGAATAAGGATGTTACTCAAGAAAGTCAATTGAAACTTGGAAAAAAAAAACCAATATTCAGTTTCCAATTTTCAAAGAAGTTTTGCAATTTTGTCTGTGATGTAGACCTTGAACTCAATTCAGTGCCGAGATGGGATAAAGAATATCAAATAATTTTGTTAAGAGTGCTGTAGAATATTCAGTGTTTTAGTCTCGATTGGACTATTTCTAAATGCCAACAAGTGCTCTCGGTAAAATCGTTAAACGACAACTATAATCTTTTATCAGCACAGCAGACGAGATCACGTCGATGCTGCACACATGATCCGTAAATAAGCGTTTATTGGTTTGTTTGAGAGACTAGATGGGCTGTACAGTCTGCTGGATAAGAACAAAAATGCAATCTCCGGTCTATTACTTTTTCCATCTGAGTCTTTTATAAATCCATCCGCCCTCTTGTCCCCCTTTAAGGCGATGATTTTACCACGCTGCCGTGACGGCAACTTTCTTTCTTTCCCCCCCTTTTTTTGCGCAGGTGGCAGCAGCCAGGTGACCTGTGAGCCCCACTCTTAGTGCACACGGCAAAACTTGTCCACCTTGAGCTCAGCCAACACCTGTGTGTAAATTCCTGCACAACAAAAAAAAAAAAAAAAGGAACGAAGCACTGAGAGCCAGTCAGGAAAGAGAAGGAGCAGCAAGAGGAGTCCGGAGCGCAGCACGGACGCTCCTTATTCTCTCCTCCCCCTTCAGACCCCGCCACTGCACTCCATCTCTCCATTTCTCCTTCATTCCCCCTCTCTCTCCCCCGCTCTCTCTCCCTCTCTCTCTCTCTCTCTCTCACCCTTTCTTAAATTGACATCGGTCTGGCTCGAAACATGATAACAGAAAAGCCTTCCTCCGCTCCGCGTTGTCGGGCTGTCTTCAACCCCGATCACTTGAAACTCAAATGAGCAGGCGTTAAAAGGGGAAAAAAGGATCGCATAGTGTCCTGTCAGGGGGTGCTCACAGGGAATAACAACAGCACACGCACACACACCCTCGTATGTGTTCTTGCGCATCGTAGATCTTAGAAAGTGCTTGTGTTAAACTACAGTGAAAGTTAACATGTATATGCACGCTTTGATACGCGCGAGCCTTGGATTTGTAGGTTTCTGCCTGGTCGCCTTTGTCCAACAGTCAGCTTCAGGAAGTAAAACCACTCAAGGTAAGTTTTTTGTGCCTTCTTTTCACCTCGAAATACCTCCTATTTTGAGTGAATTGGTTGAATGTCGGAGTGCCTAATTAATAGATTTATTGCATGCCTTTGGAAAGATCCAAACGTGTGCCTAAATAAATGCGTGTTAAAACAAAGTTTTAAGTTTTAAAGTAGAATACTTTGAAATTTAATGAGCAGAAGTGAAGTTTTTCTTTTTTTTCTCCAGACTTTGATCCATCTATTATTCTCTGTTTGATTCAAGCAGATGCCGTCTGTTGATTCAGCGGCTTATTTTGCAATCATTTGACTGCTTTTCTCTTGTGTCAGTGTGCTCAGTTGCATATATTTGCGTAGACCTGCCAAGACAAATAGTGGAAACATAATAAGGCTTAAATTAAGTTTCGCTGAACGCTCGCTGTTGTCAGAAAAACAGTTGCTTTTGATCTTCAAACAGCATTAGCAGTGCCAACAGTTATGTTTCATTTCTAATCTTGCAGGTAGTTGTGGTGAGGCTACTGGGAGGTATTTGTCACAGTCCAGACAAGTATTTGACACTGGCCTGTAACACACACACATACACATGGAGGAGTCTCTGTCAGACACTGCAGCTACAGTGTTGTCCTGCCCAGCCGGCTGCCCTCTTGCTCTCTTTTCTTGTGAGAATTTATTCACAGCAGACAGGAACAGTCTGAATCAAAAAGTCTGGCACCTTGCAGGAACAAGGCAGACATGGTGTTATACACTAAATTTCTGATCCACTCAGCCTTCTCCTCAAGGTTTTCATCACCTAATTTTCCCACAATGCAAATGCCAAGCCAGAGCTGCCAGAAGTATTTGCATGCAAAGACACATCATGGTTTCTGTGTGAGTGTTGATTGTGGTCGGAGATGTTTTGCACTCACAAAAAGACATCTCTCGGGCGGTCGACAAGGCAAAAAGAGAAAGGGGGTGGGTGACTATTTTGCATCCTGGGTGGTCTGCCCCCACTTGTGGGAAAACTCAATATTTACATTTTGCAATTAGAACTACTTTTTTCTCACTTTATTTTCCACAACATCGATTACACACTTCCTTGTGCTGTGGAATGCTGCTGTATGAGAGCTGGTCTGTAATGGCATGCACCTGTTTGTTGGTCATCGAGTGAAACGCAGTGACCACTTGATGGGTTTCTCCTCCAGTTCCTGTTTATCAGTGCAGCTCTGCAGTGACATATTATTTGCGTTTAGCTCTGTCGCTATTTGTGAGCATTTTTTGTGCTGAAGTGAAAATAAATATTGTGTTTGGTGTTGGTGGCAACTCTGTGGCACTGTTCAGTCTGCAAGCTGGGAACAATTTTGAAAAATGAAGAAACTGAGATGAACAATGATTGGGGGGGGAAGAGCATAATTTGTCAGCTCAATATTTATTCAAGACAGATGTTGTCTTTCATCAGTGTCAGTCTAATCATGGCACTGTGTTTTAGGCATCAGTCATTACTCTGGGGGGAAAAAAAGTGAAAGGGAAGATTTGAGGATGTGGTGGAGAGAATGACAACGAAGGGGGAAAAATGAGACCAGGGGAAACGGGAGAGATTAAATGTGCAGAGAGAAGACTGGGAGAGAGGAGGTTTCTTAGTGAGCGAGCAGCAACAAGCGAGAAAAAGAGAACGAAAAGTGGGGAGCCGTAGACGTCATGGCAAATCACTTTCCCTTGAACAGAGTCAGGAGCTCTTTGCTAATGCAGCGGCACCAAGGCAACGGTTGGTGTGGGGCTGACATGCTGCTGTTGCTGGCTGTGTTGGTGTAACCTCTGCTCCGGTGCCTGGGGGTCTAAAGACGCAGGGCTGCCCAAGCAGGGAGGAAGGCCACATGCAGGCCCTGACACACTGTGGGAACCGAGCAGCCTTGGCAATATGAGGCCCAAGTCATGGGGTGGCTTACCTAGAGGTGCTGCCTGAGTCTACACGATGAGCAAGATGGAAGGGTAGCAGAAATCCCCCAGCTCGCTCGCTTGCCCCTTTCCTTTTTCACACAACTCTTGCTTTGTTTGCTTTGTCCTCGCTTCCTTTCCTTTGCACTTAATGAAGTGGCTGTGCTTTTTCTCTGTCACCCAGAAGCAACGACTGCATTACACTGACCATATCAGAAAGCTCCCTGTCAGCCAGTGTGCTAATTATATTTTTGAAACAACAAAAAAAAAAGATGTGCACAGCTACCCTCTGCCCCCTTCGCCCCTTCCTCCCATCCTGTCCAGCCCACTTTTGTTACTTGATGGAAGGTTGAATGTGCTGCAGGTCTGGGTAAGCTTGCAAATGTCAGTGCATGTATATGCGCAACTGGGATGGAGACAGTATATGGGCTGTGTCAGTGCATGGTAATTTGTACAAGTCTTTGAAACTGTATGTGAAGCCACATGAAAGAACCATTTAAATGGAGCTTTTATTTCTGCCTACCCCTTTGGCCTTGAACTTCTCTTAGAGTTTGCTGTTTAGCAGAAAGGAAAAAGGGGGAGAAAAAGACAAGCGGACAGAGACTGTGGCGCTGTCTCCTATGAACGTGGCCAGTCATTTGGCTTCAGCGTTTTGACACCACGGTGGCATTTCTCTTTCATCATCTTCACTCTTATTTCTTAGGCTGCATGGTTTCTGTATTGCCCCAGAGTCCTTACGAGCTCCTGCAGTGGTATTTGTTGGGTGGTTACGCTTAGCCCCTCAGAGACTGGATGTGCCTTAAAACAAGTATGCACAAAAGTCCCTATTTGTGTGCCAAGGTGCTGAGCACAATTTTTGGCAAAGTAATTTTTAACAGCCTGCGACTAGACTATGTATTCAGGTCAACTACGAAGAAAATACTTTTTTTTTTCTGTTCTGACTGAGGTTCTTTGTGGTTTTTTTTTTTTTTTTTTTTTTAAATGAATAAAGGACATTGGAATATGAGTCACTTGCTGACTAATTTATCAATCGCTAATTTATCCTACCTGCTTATTAGCAAGCCCGGTGAAAGCAGACGAGCTTCTAAGCTTTAAACATCTTCCTTTTCCTAAGCAAAAATACTCTGGTGCCGAGCTTGTCTCAGTCTGTCTCCTCACTCTCTGCAACAGGCATGCAGTGTCAGATAGTTGTGTTCTCATTATGATCAGAGACTCTGAGGCAGGTTGAGCCTCGGGGTAGCCCTCGGTCATTCGCTGATGAGTGGGTGGAGGGGACCAATCCGGCTTCACTGTACCACTCAGCAGACACACTCGCAATGCATCTGCCTGACAAGTGGTGCTCCAATACCACTATACATGTTGTTACAGAGCAGCCGAGAGAGCAGAGAGATTATTATCTTGGCATTACTTGAGTGGTGAAAACTCCTGATAACAATTCTGTCCAAGAGCAATGCAGTATGAATAACAAAATTGACTTTGATCTGTGGGTGAATGTCTATGACTGCGATGAGTGATTTTTAGACTGGATATTAATGATTGCACTTAAAAGGCAAAAGTGCTTTCACTTACAAAAATGAGAATCCATTATAGCCGGGGAATCGCTTAAAAACTGGGAACAGATCAGCCTTTTATTGTGTCTAGTTTTTCTAATTCCCTGGTTTCTTTGTGGCCAAGATGTCGCTTGATACAAACATTTTGGGGGCAAGTTGGCTGCAGAGTGAGTGCCATATTTACAGACACACATAAAGTCAAAGCTGTCTGGCCCAAGCTGCGACCCGAGGTGATTCAGCGGGGCTTCATTCTGGACAGTTGCTCACTTTCATCCTGGCTGATGGAATATAAAAGCAAGACATTTTTCAGTCTGCAACAGAGTGTCAAAGATTCTCACCTTAAGAAATCGGACTTTCCCTCTCAAGGAGACTTTTTATGTGCTTTTAATCAGTCTGTTTCCCTTGGTAATTATTTTTTATAATGAACTGCATATTTGCCAGGGTGTGCTTCTTTGTTAAAATGGTGAAGAATATTTCCCTGTTAGCTGTGTTTCTGTTCAGAAAAAATAAGAAGTTAGCTGCTTCACATGTAGGATTCTAATTCACAATTAAAAGCTGGGGTATACTGGGAAGCACCCTTATTCCTTTTGGATAGTTGGATCCCATTTTCATACCTATATGTTAAATATAAGGCTACATCTGAATACTTGTTGCCTTTGCTTAGCACAACGTTGTAGCTCAGCTGTCAGATGATGATGATAATGACTTTTATTTCAGTCATTATTTATAGTTTTTCAACAACCAAAATGTCCATAAAAATAAGTGACATCAATGAAAAATTATATTCCATCTACCTTTTTATAATATATTTTTTTCTTCACAGAATATTCTAAACCTTAACACTTTCACCAATTTATATGAGACCAAAGCAAACAAAAGGCAATAATAATAATAATAATAATAATAATAATAATAATAATAATAATAATAATAATAATAATAAAAAAAAAAAAAACCTAAGAGAAAAACAAATGTTGGTAGTGACCACTCCTATACATACACTGATTGACCTTTCTCAGAGACATATAAGTGGGGTTGGGCATCGTTCACGCAGTGGTGCATTTTTCTTTGTCCTGTCTTCTCCTAGAAAATAAGTCCATACTTCTTAAATGAAAAATATTGTAATTTGTCACATTTTACAAACCATATCAGGTGCCCTGGTCTCTGTGTGACAGCGTCTGTTGACATCACTGTTGCAGTACTGTTTAATATTATAGTATGCAATGTTACGGTCTTATTGGTAGTGGTGGGCTGTCAATCTCACATGATGTATTTGTTTCCTGTAAATAGCATGCATGATAAGAAATGCAGTGCAAAAATGCCAACACAATGAAAACGAGCTCAGTTACTTTGACAAAACCTGCCCAACTACCTAATTATCTGAAGATGATGTCGATGAAGCTGCCGATGATGTACTAAAAGTTTCATCATCATCATCATCGTCCTTGGATTTACTGTTTCATAATATTTCATAATGTTAGCTCTGGGTCCTTTCAGGCTATAGGATATACTCTTCAGCTTGTAGATGTATATATTTTTTTAATATCTGACCAGGAGTTTCCTCAGAATTGATATGCTGACATGGCCAGCTTTGCATTTTGCAAAGTGAGTGTTGCAGAGAGCATTGCCAATGTCTCGGTCGAGTTTTGAAAAGCATAGCTGCACCAAAACCTATTTTCAGCCACTGCTGCCATTGCCCTGTGTATTTGGACTATATGATGAGACTATATGTTTCATCATATAGTCTCGCTCTCATTCCTTATCTGCTCTGGTAAAAAATTTGGCACTGACTGATTTGCCATTATAAGAAAAATGTAACAGAACACAATGAAGAAACAGACGTTTGCATCAACAGTTTATCCAGTGGATCTAACTTTATACTGTAATGTGAGGACTGACTGCAGCACAAACCAGATGTGGTGCGATGTGTGGTCAAGTGAAGTTGATATTTGGTGAAATAAGATGTGTGAAAATGAATAAAAAAATCATTATATACTTCCAAATGTAGGAGCGCGTAAAGACTCTGACAAAAATGGCTGCACAGATTAAGATCATGGCAAAAGTATGCTCATAATTTTTGCTTTTAATCAAGTTTGTACCCACTTATGTTTGTTAAACTGCCTTCTATCATCATTGAATTTACATGTATATTATGAATGGTTACTCTTTTTGTGGATGTTATAGGCAGTATGAATGTCAGGTCACAGAACCACAAAACCATAACCTGTAGACACTGCAGATTCTCTGTTGCTGCCCAGGGGAACCCATCAGCTACTGAAGCCCCTCTGTCAAAGCACCTTTTCTGCCTTCCTCGAGCAGAAAATCACTTTATCAGCAGCTGGTGAGGCCCTTGTGAGCACCATTTGTCCCCTAATTTCAAATGGTTGCAGGGCTGACAAAGCTATAGATTTCAGGTACAATAGAGGATGGGGAAAAATGTGGTTGAAATCTCCCAAACTTTTGAGGGTAATGGCTTTGTATGCCACACCAGTGTCCGCTGGTATAAAAGAAACATTCTAACCCTCACACTCAGGAGTACAGAGCGCTGTGCTTGTTTGAGGCTTGTTTATTTATCAAGGCTTTAATTTGAACAATATGTTCCAAATGAGCCCTGTGATGCTTCTCTCAACTGTGGCATTGTGGTTAAAATTAGAAAGCTCCCTCTCCTGCTCCCTATCTCTTCCCCTTGCTCCCTCTCACCCTGTCGCTGGCCTTTGTTCTCTGTGCTGACAACATCCCCGTTGGTTTCGGGGGAGGATTGAGTCAGCGCTGACGGTATTCTGACCCCCCGAGTCTTTGACTCACCTCTAGAGCCCCCTTCACAAGTGCTGATGGCTCACTGAGGAACCTCAGTATCGTCCCTGAGCCAGCTGCAGCGACTCTTATATCATTAATCCACTAACCTCCCAGAGCCCACATTTATTTTTCTGTTCCATTACTCACTGATTGGGGACTCGAGGATTCAGGAGAAGATATCAGAGGGCCTGTCATCTCTGTGTCTGTAACGCTACACTGTCCTTTCTCAGCTTTCACCCTCTTCTGGGTTCCCTCCTGCGACCCCTGAGCTCAATAATGGGGCTGCGTCTGTCTTTGAAAGTTTGGCGGGGTCAGGGAGGGACGTCATTAGGCTGGTCTGCGGTGGTCAGCGTTGTCGAGGGGGGTTGGGGGTTAGAGAGAGCCTTGTTTACAGACTGTGTGTGTTTACATTCCTGATGGTGAGCGCCAGCTTTAGAGACTGCTGGAAGTTAAAGGAAATGCTCTTATTCTGCTTAGTAATGGAAAAATCCAACCCAATACATCAAGGAATCCAAATGAAAAAAGGTTATTTATTTCTGGCCAGTGCATTCTGGGTAGAAAGGGGGATGACTTCACTGATGAATGTGAGACTTCCTAAATGAACAGAGGCATGGGAAAAACCATATGACCCACTGAAGTATTTAGTCACCTCCGGTGAACTCTAGATATAAATTTATTGCAGACCCTGATAGTGTATACTGTTCTTTGTGGCTTAATCACTGCACTATCAATCAAAGAGGCATCTAAGATTTTCACTGTCAGTTAATCTATCAGTTATCTCTTCTATTTATCATTCGGTCTATAAAATGTCAACAAATTGCAAAAAATGCAGAGGAGCTTAATTTGTGTAACCAGTAGTACAAACTCCAAAGACATAGAAGAGGAAGAAAGCAGGAACTGTAAATTCTTTACATTTAAAAGTTAAAATAAGTTGTTTCATTACTTTAGTTTGTTGTTGATTAACTTGCAATTACTCAACTAATCATTGGAGCTTTATAGTGCTTCAGTCCTTTTAGTGTAGTGTTCTTGCTGGTGCCACAACAAACCATTATTATAGCCCCAAGAATCTTGATTTGTATTTCCAATTAAATGAGGCCATAGCTGAATAATCACATGTATAATAATGACATGGGCAGGTTTTTGATGGGATTTTGCTGTAATTTTGTAGCGACTGAGTGTTAGATGGTAGAAATGTTGATTTATATTATGTTTTTCTAAAGTGATATTGCAGGAGTTGCCACACAAAGTGCAGTGCTTCACTGATCAGTAACTGTTATGATTATGATTTAATCTAAACCAAAAAAAAGAAAATAAAGTGAATATGCTTAAAAAAAAACAGGTATGCTCTCATCTATCATTTTGCAAGGCTGCAGTTGAGTAAATATGTGGTGGCTTTAATAAATAGTTGGTGGGTTTTAATGATTACATTTCAGTTGTTTTTTCTGTTTTTAAATTTTGTCTCACAAAGCAGAAATACCATCTTTTTGCAGAAATACCATCTTTTTACACGTGAGCATTTAGAGCTTATCGTGTTAATCTCACATTTGTGTTTGGACTATTGGCCTGATTTAAAAACTGTGGGTGTATTTGATTTTAAAAACTTTGTCTGACCTTTCATGACCAGAACAATGAGAAAAAGAGAAAATAACAATGTATCTAAGTAATAAGATGCAGACCCACCTGGAACGGAACAGTTATTAAGAAAATATCTTAATAGGCTTTGAAACTGGCTCCTTGCTGTAGTGGGTGAGACTTTCACTTGGCAAGTAAAAGCTTGACTTAGACCCCCTCTGGGGTTGCGTCAGGAAGGTCATCCAGCATGTCTCTCAGCCAAATCAAACATGCGACAAGGGAGCCGCCGAGAGTCGCTTTATCTTAATCGGTTTTGGGCTGAACACGGGTCGCCTTGTTTATTTTCTAATAATTTGATTCAAAAAGTTAATTGTCAGTTACTTTGCCAATCAATTATTCATTGAAATGTTAAAGACTTTCTTTTCCCATCTCCTTTAGCACTTTGAAAGTATAGTCATTACCCTGGTTACTCATTTTCTTTCTGTGGAAAACTTGGTCTTTTTTGTAATTATGTGACTGTAAAATCTGCCATCTGATTTGAGATACAGTAGGTGCTGTGACTCGGTGGCCCCTTAAACGCTTGATAGGAGCGCATGGTCAGGATTGAAATGAGGTATATATGTCCAGTGAGTTCCAGCCCACTAAAGTCCACATTTCTGAACTTTTAGCAGTTAATGCCCGCTTCATGGCTTACACAGAGAACCATTCACTTTATCCCTCAGTTTGACAGGAAACAACTAAAAATATCACACTTGTGCTGTAATTGCTATGTTACCATCTTTAAAGTTGGTACTGTATCTGGCATGAACCACCAATTGCTGTGTGCCGAGTGGAGAGTGTCATGTCAGTTAGCTCTGGCTGCATAAATATAAGGTATACAGCTGGACTAAGTGCCACCCTTCCCGCATATAAAATATCCTGCATGAGGCCAAGAAGTCATTAACAGTTGAGGACACATTCCAAGACGGTTGAAAAATCACTTGAAGAGAACAGATTAATTTCTTGTCAGTGGGCTCCTAATGAGATCTGTTACAAGCTCTGCTCATTTATTCAGAGGTGTATGTATGTATTAGACCTCTGACACTTAACAGAGTGTCATGTCAGTCTCTCTCTTTCTCTGTTCTCTCTTAGTATTACTCTATGATTCACTTAATTACTGTAATAAGTGTTTTCCTTCTGGAGGTGGTCCGGAGGTCTGTGAGTCATAGTCTATTAAGGCCACACATGCTAAAGTAAAGACACCAGATGCTTGGCCTATGAACAAAATCACAGAGAAAAGACATTATTTATTCACAAAGCCTGCGCTTGAGCTACCTTGAGATATGTTTTATAAATGACACGAGGTGAATCCACTTGCTCTTTACTCTGCAGTCTCCAGGCTCATCGCTGCGGTTGTCTTTATGTATGCTATGAGGCGCAGACACTCTGAAACGCTCATGAAGGAGCGAACAGATGGAAGAATTACACAGAAAGATTGTGTACGAGTTGGCTTGAGTAGTTGAAATGTTGTAATGAACCCCAAATACGTATCCATTATACATCGTTTCAGCTGTTGGCGTAATGGAGAAGCTCACCGTGTAGGAGGGTTGTCACGATACTAAAATTTCAAACTCTGTACCGATTGCCCAGAAAAATATCAGATTAGATTAGAACAATGCTGGTTTGTCCAAATGTATTCAGCTACAGCCCTGTGTATTTCCTGTGCTTCTGGTGACTTGGCACCATATTTTCGTTGCTGATCAAAAAGTTGGTAGATTGCCACTCTTGCTGTCTAATTTCCGGTAGACTGTTCTTTGCTTCAACATGTGACTAAAGGAAAAAAATAACACTTGTTAGTCACAAATAATTATCTGGTTAAACTAAAATGGGACTAATATAGTTCCCCCCCCCCCCCCCCCCCCAGCTCTCTCATTAACATTATCGTTTTATTATTAGCCATAGCCGCCAGCCGCTGCCTTAATGATAATTTAACAGTTGGGGGTGGGTAATTTGGATAATTGCTAATAGTTAAAAGGCTAATGTCAACATGTGCGCTCGCCAGGTTAACATTTATGATTAGTGTTTAATACGTCAGTGTAGGGCTGTGCGATATGACCAAAATCTCATATCCCGATATAAAACATCTATCGTCCGATAGCGATATAAATCACAAAAATTTAACATTTTCTGTAAATTCTGTGAATCTCGGGCAGCTCGACTTGCAGGAAGTGTTTCCAGCTGCGCGTCATGTAGCTGGAGTCGAGTGTTTTAACCGATGCATGAAGCTATACATTTTTAGACATAAGTTGTAACGGCCGCCGTTTTCTTTGTGAGTATTTATCACACGGCGTGCTGCGGGGAAAAGCCTGTTCTAACGTTTGAGTCTAAGCTTTATTTTTTAGCACCTGGCGGCTCTTTTTTACTTCTCATCCGTAAATAATCTACTCTTTCATGTGATTCAGTTTATTTTGAAAAGTCTCAACAGGATCTTGAGCTTTATTGTGAAAGGTGTATGTGGAACAGAAACAAGCGGACACGCGATGGTTTTACCGTTGTTGTTGCTAAGACAACCCATAGAAACAGGCGCTTGTCCGTCCGTAGTGTGGTTATATTAAATATAAGAGAAAGAGAGAAGTTTAAGAAATTAATATAGCCACTACAGTCACCATCAAAACGATACAAACATATTGCCGTAAACAGTTTATTTTGCGACACCACGAAACAAACGATAGCGTAAAATGAAACGATAGACGTTTTTATATCGTCATCCGATATTTATCGTTATATGAACAGTCCTACCCAGTAGAGCAGGGCGATATGGCCAAAAATATTTATCACGATATATATTTGAAAATTTGCGATAACGATATAACCGACGATATAATTGATGCGAAACAAAATACAACTCCACAACATTACTAGCGCAAAAAGACAACCTTCCATTTATTTTCACTTAAACAAGAAGCTGGTTTTTATGTACATTAAAGCTTTATAAAAATGTAACAGTGCAAATGCAAATTCCTTGCTGAAAGTTTAACCAAAAGGCATTTCCAGTAGAAATGGGCTGACATATCCTGAGCATAACCATGTATAATATCCACTGAAGTTAAAAAGAGGTGCTTTGCAACATTAAACTGCAGTGTGCAGTACGTATTTTTCGGACCATAAGGTGCACGGGATTATAAGGCACATTAAGCGAAACAAAGCAGTCAGATAAATCAAACTTTATTAAACTCATTCTTCTTGCTTCCTCCACTTCTGTACCATTGATTCATTAATGTTGAATTCTCTGGCAGCTGCTCTATTCCCATGTTGTTGCAGTATATTAATGACTAACCTCGTATTGTGGATGGATTATCTCAGTTGTTCTCCTGACTGAAGTTTGGTCCGTTTACAGCATCCTGCCATGCGATTGCATTTGTCTCTAACCATGAAGAACCTTCACGTTAACTTTTATAAGTGGAAAAGTGTTAGTGTTCGTCCTCCAGCTTCACTGTTTATGTTATGCTAACATAGCTGTGTCGCTAGCGATCACGTAGCACATCATTATATACCAGCTAGTCCAACTTCAGTAACCCTACAAACGTCACTGCTGTTTAGTTTCCTGTCTTCATTTATGTTGGAATTGATAGCAGAGCTGTACGTTTGATTTTTTTCAGAAATCTCTCCGTCAGAACATGCTATATCATGCTTAGGTAACTAGCGAAACTAGCGAGCTAACTTCCGCTAGCTTCCTGCTAACTTCTAACTCCGTTAAATGTAATAACTTTTGTTTTCATGGATGCCTGGAAGTTAAACTTTATAGTTACACCTGGTAAAGCAGCAATGCTGATCGTTTTATTAAAGATGAAAGAATTTAGACAGTTTTTAACTCTAAGTGATGCTGCAGTGTTGTTTGACCTGAAGAATACGGAGTTTTGGACCCAGATTACTCCCAGATTTAAGAGCATCTTAGTCCGACAAATAACGACGGCCGCTTGCATGTTCTGCAAAAAAATGTGCTTTGTTGTGTATCTGACGGACAAACACCAAACCAGTTCCACATCACTGAAGTTGCACCATTTTTACAAACCAATTCTGGTTCATCTGTTTCACTCAACAATCATGTGCGTATGAAAACAAAGGCACTGCGCATGCGCGTTTTACTCATATTCTATCGCGATATTTCATTTTCCTATCGTTTCCTAACATTATACCGGTATTACCGTGAACGGTATAATATGGCCCAGCCCTACGTCAGTGTTGTTGATGTTGAGAGCTTTACTGAAGTCATAAAATTGGTCATGAAGGCCATGGTGTGTCTTTAAGATCCTTTGCCTTGTTTGTTGTGCTGCTGTTCACCTGTTCAGCTGCTAGTGAAGGGGAGGGGCTGTGCTGTTTGAAGTTTTTGTCCGTATGACCAAGTGAAGTTGGTATCAATAAAGAAATGCAAATACATGCCTATCCCAATATGAATTTTTAATATCAACTAGTATCAGAGGATCATTTTTTCTTACCTATGGTAATAACAAGTAAAGAGCACATTAATTTGGATTAAGAGGGTGAAAAGAGATTGTTAAAGACTTAGAAAAGGAATTAGAATAATTCACATAATACAGGCACACATTAGATTAGATATCTTAAATAATCAGAGGATTACTCGCTCTTTACACTGTTGTACAAAATGCAGATGTGTTATTTTTTTGTGCTGTTGTTATAAAAAAAAGAAATGCAAGAAAAGATTTGTTCTTTTGCAAAGAACCAGACTTTAAAAAATTAACACCTTTAATATATATAACAACCTCTAACATTAGGCAGTGTAAAAAATGGTGTAGCACACCATTACGGGATACAGCAGCACTATAAGGGTCAGTCAGTCTACCCTTGTTGTGTTATTATGTGCTCCTAATAGACATAACAGATGGTGAGTGGCCCTGAGCAATAAGAAATGAAGTGTCTAGATGTCTAAATAAATTAAGGGTGTTGGACACAGTTCATGTCTTTCATGTTAACATGACTTGGGTGCTGAAACTTATCTTGTAGGTTCTTGTACGTTTTTACCCTCACATTAATCTGAGGCTTCATGATTGGTGGACATAAGCAGGGAGGGACCCGCAGGGTTTTGAAGTTGTGATCACAGTTTCTGAAAGCACAGGATCAGTCAGTGGTCATGATTCCTAAACATTAAGAGTGTGTGAAGGATGAGTGTAAATATCCCGAATGGAAGCAGTGGATATTTTTATTCACAACTTTTTAGAGGTTTGCTGGACAGCCAACACTGTGTCCCTTCATTAGCTGAAAGGAGATCTGGGCAAGAAGGGTGGCGAGATGCTAAATTTTGTGTTAATGTTGACGTCTGCATTTCATCAAAACGATTTCTTTTTTTTCGAGGTCTACTTTTTTGCTGCCCCAGCACAACTTCAGTAGCTACAGCTTTTCCAGAGTGCTGCGTTGGTGACTCCCAGGTTACAGGAAAGAATCACAAAGCCTTACATTAGTGTGGGAAATGTGCTGTATACAACATTAAATGTGCACGTTTTCCTTTGGTGTTTGGTCGGATAATGAGCTAAAGACTCTAGAGGCTGGATTAACACCTTGGGCTCTTTGTCGAGATTTTCCTGAGCATTTTGACATCCTCCAGTATATGTCGTAGTGACTAACATTTTTGTTTATTCTTTGGACATTTTGGAAGTAATTTGAAAGGTTGTGGTTCTGTGTGTAACAGTGTGATTCTTTTTTTTTTTTTTTTGCAAACAAAGCGCATCTGTTGCACAGACAGTGAGAGTGGACTGTAAAATGTTTCCAACTTCTAAAATGATTATTATTTACATAATTAGAGATTTTGTATTTTTCTCTGAGGTCAAGGGTGTTGATATAATTCTAATCATTTTTCACCCAAATAAGGAAGTAAATACACGGTTCTAGGGGAAAAGCGTATAAAACACACATTATTCAAATCGGAGTACTTTTTAAAAATATTTTAAAACATGCCCGGATCCTTTTATTAATACAGAAAATGCACATTTGTGTTTTACAAGCACAAATCAATGGAGAAGAAATGATTGCTGGTTTTTCCACACCAGTTGCTTTGCTTCACAACAAATAGTTGGCTTGTGAGTTAAACATCATATGGATCATTTACAACGGTGAAGATAAAAGAGGCGCTACAGCCATTCTGACAGCTGCTCTGTACCTAAAGTAATTATCCTGACCTTAACCCCATCCTGCTCAACCGCAACCCAAACTATAGTGTAAGTGTGGTTCTAAGATGGATAATTACAATACTTTTCTTTGTAATTATACACAGTATGACAAACACTGTGATCCCAAGAACACATTTTTATGGCATTGAACCCAGCACCCTTCCTCTTCTGTCGCAAAAGGCTCATGAAAATCAAGGAGTTCATCGGAAAATGGCTTTGTCAGGAGGAATGTTTTGTTTCTAATCCTTCACCACAAATGTTCAAATATTGCACCGAAATCATTCTGTCAGGAAAACACGGCCGAATATTTTATTACTTTCGCTTATTGAATGCATCTCTCGCTCCGTATTTGTGACGATTATTTCACAGTTGACTGCAGGCGGCACAAGTAAAGCTACACCTCTGGGTGTCCCAGCTCCAATCAGTCTATTTCTGTATTTGAAGGAAAGTTGATGGGTTTGAGGGGGCGGGCAGGTTTGGGGCAAAGCAAACAGCTAGGGTCTCAATACTCAAAGTCAACATTACCCTATGTTTGAACTACACACCTTCGGCCCTACAATTCTCCCACACACTCGCGCTCTCTCCCCTCTGAGTCTTATTCCTGCTAACACCCCCCTTGAGCTGGCCCAGCTAAATACACTGCTTATCCCAGGGCTTTCTAATAAATCAGGGAGGAAAAGCACCTCTGACAAAGTCTCACCTCCACAGCCAGCAGCATTAAGCTGGCTGCTTTGACTTAAATATGGAGCCTGCTTTTGGAGTAACTTTCTTAATCACCGCTTCTGAGGACAGGAGCGTGTTTTATCCAGCGAATTGAATACAATTACAGAAAATCCCATTTAATTTACCCCGCAACGTTCCATCATGCCAAAATAAAAAATTCCAAATTGTGCCTTTCTGAGTAAGGGCATGTCACAATCCATGCAGGGATTTAGAAGTCTGACGCATGGTGGGGGTTAGAGTTTTATTGAGCATGCCATGTAAGCAAGAAATGAAGTGGAATCAGGGAGAGAAAACATGCTTTATTATTGTATGACTTGGTTTCATCCAGAGTAGTCACTGGATTCAATATTCCACAAATGTCAGTGTGTTTGAACACAGACTTGAGCTATTTGTGGCTTTAATATGCTCAAGTGCTTAAACCAGAGGAGAGCTACAAGACAGCAATATTCCAACTGACACATTCCCCAGAGGAAACTGTTTAAACATCTGAGCATTGCCCAACATATCTCTCGTCTTTGGTTTTGTTGTTTTGACTTTGTTTATTCATCCTTGTCTCGAAGCGCCGGCTTCATTCTATGCTGCCTTAACTTGTTCCCAACAAATGTGATTCCTCAACACAAAAGAATGAAAGAACCTCTCAATGAAAAACACAATCTTTTTCATCTTAGGCATGAGTCAATTACCAGGGCGGCATTACTGAACGCCCTGTACATTTTTCTCAAGCCTTCAGAGGATCATCCCCTGGACTGAACCAAAGAGTGTATTGATTCTGACATGTTTATTTCCATGGCAAAGGCAGTGGGGTTTCCAGAGAGACCATCGCATTTAGCTTTTGTTGTCTATGTGTCTACTGGAAGGCTCCCAGTGACTTTTATGGGTGGGTTTTTAAACATTGCTTTGACAGACATGGGCTATTGTAGTTTGTGGGCCAGGATTTCTTAATTTTGATGTTTATTTCATTTTCTTTAGCTCACAACAAAGAGACAATGGGACTGTGAGAGAGTAAAACACATTTGTGTTGACTATTTTCCTGCTTTTCAGCTGAATTCCAACAGTTTGCTAGCTGTTAAGTTAGTTATCTGTTGTTCATTGTCATTGTTTCTCAAATGTTACTGGTATCACAACTCTGTCATGTCTAAAGATGACTAAATTTGTAAGTAATTTTGGCAAAAATATCCATTTCATTTTATTTTTCAACTCATAAATTGCCTGGAGGATTTCGAGTACTGTGCATGTGTTGTATAGTTAGTTTTACAGTTTCAGAAGTTAAGGCTGTTGTATTAAAACCCTAAACACACAGCAAGCTGCTGCCTGTCAGTGTCGGTAAAGACATTATATATCACAACATGGCAGTTATGTAACATTTGAGACACTTTTAGCCTAATATCTGCTTCTGCTCTCTCGCACCCAAGTGTAGCCTGGAGAAATAACTGCATCAATTTGAATGCAAATTTGACTTGAGACGAAAGTGTGAGTGTGCAAACCTGTACGCATGTGTGTCCCAAAGTATAAGCGTAAGAGTCGGCAGCATTGCGGACCGGAAAGATAAAGTGAACTGATTCTCCAGATGGGAACATTATATATATATATATATATATATATATATATATATATCTATATCTATATCTCTATCATATCATAGATCCAAACATTATATCTGAACGATTGATTGTTAATTGTTTTTTCAGAACACCAAAGCAGTTTGTCGGATTATGGTATCTCAAAACAAACTTTGTGATGGCCGGGAAGGCCGATCGATCTGGATGCATTTAGAAGTCCAATTGTAGAAAGTCTATGGGAAAATGGCCCTTTTTTTTTTTTTTTTTAAATTAATTAATTTTTATCATGGCCTCAAAATCTAGTTGAATACAGAATGATGTTCACCTTATACATTATGGTTTCCAGAAAGATGATAAAATGATTCATGATTTAGAGACTAACAAATGACTTTTTAAACTTATCAACTGGAAAAACACCAAAAAACAGATCTTCACAAACCAGTGGGTGACTTCATGGTGGCTAGATTAACTTTTTATATACAGACTATACCTGTAACTAGAGGAAAATATTGGAATACTGGATAGTTGGTTTTGGGAAGCTACAGATGGTTGAAACAGATTGTTGAGGGTAGGAGTTGCTAATGATGTATGATGATCCGACATGTCGCTCAGACAGCATAATCCAAGTCTGTGGACTAAACAACATTTTCTCTTGGGATCGGCAAGCAAATGTGCAACAAAAGCATAGCCTGAACCTTTGAATCACAACTCTTTCAATTTAAGTGAGAACAGAATCTCTGAATCTGTGAATACATTCACATAATTGCCTCTTGTTTTAGTCATCTCTGTCCTACAGTTATTGAATTGTGTATCCTCAGGATGCTCATTAAATTACTTTTCATGCTGTTCTGCGATGTTTAAGTAATGACGACCACGACTAAAATACTGAGCAAACCTTGTTTAAACTACTAAATTATTATGTGTTTTTTCTAAAGTTTACTGAATGCTGTCATTGTGGGTATTTAGCTCAAGGCATGTCTGATTCGGTTCATCATCACAGAATCTATAAAGTCTGAATGAGCCCATGAGAGCAGGTACTTGTCTGGAGACTGGCAAACGGACTGGTAATTTAAACAGTGCTTTTCTACTCTCTGTGAACACTCAGACTACAAACCACAATCACACAGCCTTTTAATGCTATATGCACACAGTTGATGGATGCATCAAGGACAATTTGGGGTTCGGTATCTTGCCCGTGGACACTTTGACATGCAAAGTGGAGCAGCCAGGAATCAAACCATTTGCCTTGCAATTGGTAGATGACCCGCCCTATCTCCTGAGCCACAACATCCCTAAATTTCTAGTTAATTTGTGTTTGTGAGTTTTTTGCCTTGTGTATGCTCTGCGCAGTTTGTGTGTACAGTCTTATTAAAGCTAAACTTCAGAAACTATATGCTTGCTTATAGTATGTGCATATGAGACTTTTGTTAGTGGTGGTATTATTGCTGTTAGTGATGTTTGCACGGTGACCATATTGCATTCTGTTTTCTTCTCCACATTTTCCATTCATCTTCCATTTCTGGGAATTCTGCAGTGTCACTGTCCTCCTTTCCAGTGCAGACTTCACATCCTCTAGTAATAGGCAGATATAGCTAAAATGCTAAGCTCAGGGGTTTGGGTTCCTGGTCATTTCCCAGTGGGATCAGCCAGCTCCTGCAGAGGGCTTGTGATAAGAGTGGATATTGGAAGCTATGTAAACCTTGTTAAGCTGCCCTCCCCCTGTGTGAAGGGGGGTAATCCTAAACACCTGGGCTAGTTAACTGGGATTTGGCTGGATTAGGGGCTCCGTGAAGGCCAAACTGATCTTCCTTCTGGTTAAATCCATTTCCATTCTTATCTTTTGCTTTTTCTTCTTTGTAATCCAAACTCTGTTTGGTTGCACAACAGTTAAAATTGCTCTGTACAAAACTATTATCAATGCCAAAAATCAGTTATTCATTCCTGAGCAACAAATAAGTGTAACTGGGTTTGGTTAAACTGGGCTTTGAAAGACTTGTTTAAGTACATCTGAAAACTTGCTTTTTAGCTTAGTAAAGGCTGCGGGTCAAAGCTAGGTGTTTGTGTTGTCTACTGACTTAATGATCCCTGATTTCTTCTTAGCATAATTCTGTCAATGACATTAAATGTTTTAATGGGAACTATTGTGGTTTTTCTTCTACTGTCAAAACAGTAAATGCTCAAAATAAATAATGAGGTCAGCATTATATGTATATAATCCCAAGGAGACCAGAATAATCTTCAGTCTGCTCTGAATGCTCAGTTTCTTACAATGTTTTTTTCTACTCTTGGATCTGAATGATGCCAGCAAGAGCAGATATTCTACAATCATGTCAGCTCTGCCTGTGAATGCAGAAGTGTTTGGAAGTGGCAACCAATCAGAAGAAAGTTTGCTTAAAGGGAGAGGAGCTAGCTTGGCTTGCTTCAGACAGTGAATGAACATGCACTTATGCCCAGCATAAGATGAATAAGAGTTATTTTGAGATGTAAGTCAGCAGCACTACTGTACTATATCTTTCTAAAAGCAATGTGATGCTCAAAAGCCTCAGTTCCACTTCCCTTTAGTACTAATTCACAAATGTTTACATGCTTATACATTAGCATACCTGCTCCTAATCTGTATATTTGCACTGTCTTAGCATGCTGATGTGCTTACATGCAGCCTCACAGAGCTGCTTTGTTGGCTGTCTGGGGATATTTGTGGTTCAGTTGCCAGTGCATCCCAGTTGTTTTCAGGCTCTGAGATGAAGTGTTCATTTAGAGGTTGCTTGAAGCACAAATAATGGTTATTGCCCTACCACATGGTTAAAAGTGTCCCCGCCTTTTTACTAAAGCTTGGTTTGTATTCATTTTAATTGTTTGTGTCTGAGCGCGGCCCATTACATTCAGAAATTGGGGATGTTTTTGTGTGGTATAAATGCAATGCTATCACCAAGAATGTTTTAGCTTCACCATATAATTGGTGTCTCTTATTTTTTTTTTTTTCTAGATGTGGACGAATGTGCAGAGGCACTTGATAACTGCAGCATTGACGCCATCTGCCAGAACACCCTGAAGTCATACAAATGTATCTGCAAGTCAGGCTATAAAGGGGATGGCAAACATTGTGAAGGTAAAAGTGTCATTGCATTAATATGCTTATTTTCAACTGTGACTTGGTGCTTGGGGAGGATTTGTACAATACACTGAAGTAAATGCAATGTTTCGAATGTTAATTTGCTTTACATCTCTGAATGCAAGTCCCTGAGCCAGTGACGGGCGTGATGAGAGCGTATGTCTCAGTTAATATAACTCATTAGTTTAAAGACTTCCTGAAAATGGAGGCAAGACAAGAGAGAGGGCTGCAAATGGAGGGAAGGTGAAAGCCAGGTGCAGAGTGCTCCTTTGTGACAAGATGAAATGAAGCAGTAAATTTCCTACACATGTTAGAGGAGAAAATTAAGATAGCGGCTGAAACGGCAGTCGAAGGCTCTGCCAAGCCGTAAGGGATATTTCCACAGCCGGAGGCAGGCCTTGTAGACTGTCAGACACAAGTCTGTTTTTCTAGCCCTTTTCAATGGGCCCAAAGCCTCCGGATCATTATATCCCACAATTTTTATTACTATTATTACAAAACCGTATTTCAAAGTGCCATTTTTTTTCTCTTACTGTTATTATTCTTTCATTTACTTGACCAAGTGCTTTTCATGGCTTTCTGTCTGTAGGTCATAAAAGTTTGCTTTTATTGAATTTATTGTAAAATATGTGCAAGGTTGGGTTTCCATTGAACTCAAGGTTGATAATACTTGTAAAACAAAATTCAAAAGCAGGAGTACAGTGACTTGTATTGCCGCCTCTTCAATACTTCTTTGCTGCCTGTTGAATGTCATAGTAATTTTTGAGTGCTGCACCAAGTTAACACCTACTTGTGTTGAAAAAGGGCACCAGAAAGCATAAAGACAAGAAAAGTGAAGTATTTTTGATGTTTATGTGGTGATCACACGTGCACATGGTGAGTGCAGAGGCCTCAATCCTACTCATATAAAATCTTGCAGTCAAAAGATCATGCAGGGACGAGTCCAGAATAAACGGAACAAGAGGATAATATCAGCCAAAAATGTATACAGGTTTATTATTTTTTTCCTTAAATTGAAAATTAATTAAATTAGTCTATCACAATAAAAGGCCACTAATTATAACCCCCCCCCCCCCCCCCCCCAACCTGGCAACTTGCCAGCACTGTAACAATCACCTGATAACTTGCTGTCACCAGCATGACACTTACACTGTATTTTATTTTTAATTTAATTTTTTATTTTAGCAATTCCCCAACCAATAAATACACTGCAATACAAATCCACAAGGACACTTATTACATGCACAATTGTTTCCCTAAGCAGTCAGTAGTACAGTTCCTTGGAATTGTTAGTCTGCCTGCCTCACACAAAAGGACGAGATAAATGGTAAAGTGGAAAACTGCACCCAGGACAGAAACAACTTCACTTCTTTCCAAGCATCTGCCAAGACAGCATGCTAACGCTAAGCTAGCCAAGATCCCAGAGTGAGTGGCGGCGCCAGCAGCCAGACCCTTAACTTCAACAGGTAACAACATATCAGGCACCCTCCCTTGCTACCAGTTCACCTTTCTACAGCAGAATCAATGTGGCAGTCACGTTTTTGTGCTGGTTTTCATCTGTACTTTGTGTGGTCAGCTTTGTATTCTACTAAGAAAAAGATTTTAGAAATGTGTGTCCTAATTAGGGATTTGTGTTGGTGTGCGGGGGGTTGTAGAATCAGCTATTTTACAGAGTTACCTGAAAGCAAAGTAACGACCAGTATAACAAATTACTTTTTCCTGGGCGACTGTGGCTCAGGTGGTAGAGCGAGTTGTCTCCTTATTGGAAGGTTGGTGCATTGATGACACTGACTCCTCTAGTGTGCATGCCAAAGTATCCTTGGGCAAGATACTGAACCTCTGAGTTGCTCTCATTGCATTGACCAGACTGTAAGTGTGTGAGCAAATCTTAGAAAGGCATACATTAAAAATTTTGCATGACTGTATGTGTGTGATTGTGTGACTGAGACTTGCAGTAGAAAGGTGCTTAACTAAGTTATGTAATTACAGAGCTCCAACATCAGTTCCTCTAATAATGTCTCTGATTGGAATAGGCGGTGCTCAATTGATCCAGTTTGTGCATAAAAGAGTCAAATCCTTTTATGTGAATGCCTGAGGCAAAATGCCTGAGTTAATGAAGAAAGTTGATAACCAACATGATACCTGTTATCTCTGACTGAAGATGTTTTTTGTTTGTTTTTTAAGGCCTCTAACACAAAGAGACCCTGACTGTGGTGAACTTGGCTTGTAGTATACCCTAATGGTTGTCGGGTGGTTTAAAATGCTATCAGCTACCTTTCAATTAAAAAAGAAAGAAAGTCTAAAGAAAACTTCATATTGGGCGAATTTTAGGTGTTTGGCTGATTGGTCGAGTACTCCTAGCATTTTATCTTAAAGAAGCTGAACTCAACAAAAGCTCTGAAAACATGTGCTTCCTTCTGATCTAACATTTTGGACTTTACAAATGACTTTGCAGCTAAATTCCATAAATTCCAATACTATTTTCCAGTGTTGACTTGCAGACCTAATTTAAATCACCATCAGCTTGACTTAAACACGCTTTATTTTTACTGCGGTTGTAGTGTTGCTTGTTGCTTCACACTCTGTGTTGTAGGTGTAGTTTTCATATGTTGGGCAGTTGTTCACATTTCACTTTAGCTCCTTTACAAAAATAGATTTGTTTTTATTATTATCTTTTTAGTTAGACTTTAGATGTCAGTGGAAGTTAACAATATTTCCTGCCCTCCCTTTTAATGGAAAAATCTATTTATTTAGCACAGCCGGGAGCTTCTGTAGTTTGGAGTCAGAGATCGTTAAGTTGTTCTTGTTACGGGGACTTTTTTCCCTAAGCTTTGTGGAGAAACCGCCACAGTTCCTCTGTGGATTTAAGCTGTCTGAGTCTCTCTCTTCTCGATGTAATCCCAGACTGACTCCGTGATGCTGAGATAACGGCTATGTGGGAATCATACCATCTGTCGCAGGACTCCATGTTCTTCTTGTCACTGAACATGGTTCTTTTGGGTGTCGATATCTCATGCCAATAATCTGATATTGACCTATTACTCTTGCATGATAAAGGCCTACACAGCACTGTGTAAACTTTCAGGTCTTTTAGATATGAATGAAGACAACTTTGGCGCTGACATGGTCAGATGTGCCCAGCTCTGAATAAAAGCTAGTTAGTCGAGGAGAGTCAGTGTTTCATCAACATGTGGTGGGTGTTTCTAGAACAGAGTGAAAAAGTGATGGGTGATCGTGTGCTACGATCGGAGAACGACGCAGACGTGTGGAAAGCGACTAAGCAGAGTGCAGGAGAGTCTCTGTTTTAGTTCCATCCCTCTGCTGTCAAGTCCAATTAAGCCCTGAGAGAGGCAGTCTGAAGCAGGAGCTGAACAACCAGAATCATTGGCCCTAAATGGGACAGTAAGTGCGAAATGGAAGTACTCTGTGTTCTCATCCACCTTGTCTGGGTCTCCTCAGTATGGGCCCCTCAGCCATCATCATAACCATAAAAGACAACTCCACTTAAACTGTCATAGCAGTCTGCAGTCTCTTTATCTTTCTGCCTCCGTCTCATTTCTGTGTCACATTTCTTTAGTTTTTAGCTACTTGAGCTGAAGTTAGGTTGGTTTTATTAGTCATAAGATCAATATTAGCATTTTTCTTTCCCAGTATCGACTAGCAGTGGGTCACTAAAATCAATGCCTTGTCTGATTTCATGAAGATATCTTCCTGGTGACAAAGCAGTTTAACTTGCTCTGATAACTTAATAGTTAGGTATGTGTTTTGTATAAATAGCTACATATTTTGCTGCTGACTTTATACTTTAGGTCATGGTAGAAAGGTTTTTAGTGTCTTGGACTGAACAAAAATGGTTTCTGATGCTTTAACATGTTGCCAGAAATAACATTCCATGAGTAAGAATCAATGTCTTGGCAACTGGAAACTGGCAAATTTTAGGATACTTTGTCATAAAAGCTTAGGCTGTTGGGTTTTAATAAAAGGAAAAATATTAGCAGTCTGTGGCAGATTCCCAGGTTATGTCAGTAGCAGGTGAATCATCCAATTACCACAGCTGATGTCTCTTCCATGTTTAGCTTGAAAGTGCACTTGTGAAAGCAGAGGTGGAACAAAACCAGATGATTTGGGCCCTCTAAAAGTTGACCTGATTGCTTAATTGTGTATGTGTTTATTTTAAGGGAATAATTAATCATTTTTGAACAAGCTTTGTCTAATCTGTGCCAAGAATGATAAAAACATAAAGGTTATACACATGATTGGTTTTGGCTTGACTTTATGTATTAGGCTTATTAGAGCTTTATTGTAAAGAGTGAGGTTGCTACCAGGAAGTCCTTGATCCAGCAGCAGGTGTGGATATTATTGTCTGTAAACCATTACAGGGAGGTTACAGGTTTAGAAAAATGGTGTGGATTTTATTAATTTGGATCTAGTTTGACCAAAAGTTTCCAATTTTCCAGGCTGTACGCTTAGCTCACCACTGCCTGGCTGTATGTTCACAGTGAATGCGCAAATATTAAAGTCATGTCACTCTGCTAAAGTAACCCTCAGCAAAAGAAGACATTTTCGTACTTCTGAAATGTTGAAACGTTTCTTTAATCGTGGTCATACTTTGAAAATCAACTGGTTTGTTATAGCTACATTTCTGAAGCACATTCATGTTGTCATCTTTCTGCAGATGTCGACGAGTGTGCAACTGAATACAATGGCGGCTGCGTCCACGAGTGCATCAACATCCCGGGAAATTACAGGTGCACGTGCTACGACGGCTTTCGCTTGGCGCATGATGGGCACAATTGTCTCGGTGAGTGTATATGTGTGAGTATTTGAAGTGATCTTGTGTGTTGCTTTTTCTCCTACGTGTCACACAATCATGTGGTCAAACACTGTTTCCATAACGGGCTTTTGTCAGAAGAACTTGTATATAATTAGCTACATGTGTCAAATTTCAAGCTAACCATAATTTAACCCGTGTAGTTGCAAAGATCCTTCACTCTGAATGTTTAATGTCCCAGTATGGATGGTATTATGTCTGTCTCAAGGCCAAACTTGGCTCTTATTAGACAGCTGCTTCAGATATTTTTGCCATTCCCTTGTTCACATAGCAGGTAGTTCCACATGTGCTTTCACAAAAGGAAAATGCAGCCCTTATTTATAATATCTCTGATGAAAAGGAGAGAATTTATGAAGAGTTCGACCGTGAGCTGCGAGCTCTGAGTGAGCTGTCAGCCGACATGTTTTCCCATGGTTTCATATTTCACCAAAGTGCCAGTCATGTTGGCCTCACTGAGAATGTATTACATTTAAAAGGTTATGAAATAAAGGAAAACATAGTTTTCTTTCTGCAGCTGGAGCTGCTAAACATAGACATCACACATCCACCTCCATTCCCTCCTTTCCTCTCGCTCCTTTTACCCCATCCACTCATCCTTCGCTCCTTTTGTTTTGATTTGAAATCCCAAAGTGAGACCTCGCTGCTCCTAAGAAATCATCTCCATCTTGGTTACAGCCTCAGCATGATGCATTTCACTTGATGCTGAAAGCCAGCTAGTCCTGTGAGCTGCTGTGATTTTGTTGTGGAGTAAAGTTAGATGTGACTATCACAGCAGAATTCACATTCAGATGAAGCGATGGCAGAAAAACTTATCAGCACCTAACGATTTGCTGTGAAAGAGACTCTGCATGCGGGCACGAAAGGCATCATGCTCGAATCAGCCCCACATTTACTTGATGAACTGCATGTAATGCTGGGATTAAGCTACAATGGAATGGAAAACACTCCCATCTTTAGATCGATAATTAACCTGTCCTGACTTGACGATGCCCTCCTCTTTCCTTCAGTCTTACCGTCTCTCTTTCTCTCTCGCTCTCTGCCTCTTTATCACCCGTGCGCTTGTATTTATCATGTAAAGCCGGGTTATTTTCCAAACCATTTAGTAATGGCATTCAGTTGTGCGTGGATCATTTGGTGTGCCTTGCGTGCAGGTGTGTAATTGCGACACATTGTTTGTGTGGCTGCTGCTGGCGCATCAAACGGAATTGCGTCCATCGATCCCTTTGATATAATTTGTCATAGTGAAACACACACGATCAAACACAGAGAGAGCTTTCAAGTTTCCTTTTTTTTATTATTCTGTTGCTTTATTCTGCTGCCATGTTTTATTTTTGTTTTTTCTCGCAAGTGACCCGTTTGAAAGTGGGCAAAGACTTCTTTGAAAAGCTTGAGATTTGTATCAGAAATTCTCTTGCATTTCTTTGAACGATCTATCAATTATTAAATGAATAAATATATTTTTTTGATCTCAACATAGCCAAGAGGGTTTGAAGACGGACTGAATTGTGTATATGCAGCTGTCAATTGCAAATCTCGGCTCTTGTCTTGAGACCTTAAAGTGCTCTAGAGACTGCTTTTTCTGGAGAATTTAATTCATTCTAATACCCGTGCTCTGCTCTGCTAAGGGAATAATCCTCAGCACAAACAGAGAGAGGAGAGGAAGAGGAATAGCGGAGGTTTCATCTTAAGGCCCCCAGCTTCCTCTTCCAGGTTTAAGCTCCTTTTTGGCCCCTGAGAAAAGATTAGTCCCCTTGGCCCTGGAATGGAGAGCCTAAGCAGCTGGTTCCCAGACGAGGTCAGAGCCTCAGAGCCCTTATAGACCAGATGTGCCCGAGGCCACAGTGGAGGAGACACTCACCTGATCCTCAAAAGTTCACCGTGAGTTTAGAGTCTGAGATCTTTAAGGTGCTCCCTTTGGATTTACCTCATGCTATTCCTCCACAAAGCTCCAGCGATTTGATTTGATGTTTTTGTTTTTCTTCCCATGGTTACAGTGCACTTTAAACTCCCACAGGAGATTTCAGGTCTCTAAGGTTCTTCTGCAGTCAGTAGGCAATGGTGTGTGTGTGTGAGTGTTTGTGCGAGTGTCACCTCAGGGACACCGGTTAGGCAAGCGCACATGCATCCCTGTCAGCGTCTTCTTTGTTTGCTCTCTGGCGCACGTGCCACAGAGCTCCTTGTAATTGGATGTGTTGGCAGCATAATGACATTGGGCGGTGGCAGAAGGCAGCGGAGCATGAAGCAGAACACTGCCTTGTGTGCCTCACTGGGGACGCTCTGGTTTCTGAGGTCTCCCTCGTCTGCCCTAACCCCACAAAGATGTCAGAAAGTCAGCAAGGTGGAAGCGATGCGATATCACAGCGTACTGCTCCTGTCTATCCTGAGTGAGATGCCACTCTTGTATAATTTACCTCAGAGGGAGCTATTGTACCTTCTCAAAAATCACAGGGAGAGTAAGTGAAGCATATAAGAACTCGATTACATCTTTTATAACTGTCACGGCTATTATCTCGCAGAGGTGAGGGAGGGGTGCTTTTTAATCACTGCACCTCTTTCATGGCAAGGCTGTAAAGGATTTCTTGAGTCTGAGGAAAAACAGAGGAATCGGTGTCAATTTAATCCAAAACACACATCCTCTTTACAATGAAAACCAGATGGAGGACCGCTATTAGTTCCCCACTGTAGCACCAGCGTCCCCACATTTATGACTTATGTGTTTTGGTTAAGGTCCTACAGAAACCAAAATGCACTCTTATCTTTGCTAGTTCATTAAACTCTCTCGAGAAGCATAATGCCATGTGTATCAGCATAAATACCCCTTCCTTAAAACCACAAATGATAACGTTTCACTTCTCTCCGGAGCTAATACACCCAAATAATGATATTTCTATTGCTCCCAAGAGTAGGCATGCCACAGTCACATGCATCCCGAGTGTGACTCACTGGGAGAAACAAAGGCAGGCTTGAAATA
Source organism: Rhamphochromis longiceps (assembly GCF_057381845.1). Classification (NCBI taxonomy): domain Eukaryota; kingdom Metazoa; phylum Chordata; class Actinopteri; order Cichliformes; family Cichlidae; genus Rhamphochromis; species Rhamphochromis longiceps. Next base: position 23,828,162 of record NC_140576.1, read on the forward strand.
GACATTACAAATGTTTGACAGAGCACCATCAAACTGCAAAGGATAAGTGTTTGTCATCGTGTTATTTGCTTTTACTCATCATCCTGTTCCATCAGTCCAGAACATGTCCATCCTTCTTTCTGTAGAATTGATTTTTTTTTTTTGTCCAGCTCCACATACTCCCCACACACAGCTTAGCATGCTATGTTCCTTTGATTTTTATTGACCAACACTGATTTGATTTGTATTGATTTGGCAGAGCTCAATTCCTCGGGCAATCTGTAGGGAAATGAATTCCCTTTTACTTTAACCTTCCCCAAAGACGTAGCTTGAACTGTAACACAAAAGCAATGTCATTACAGCCTTGAAAAGAGCTTTTGAAGGACCCTTTTGAAGTAGCAACTGAGGAAAGGTCATGTCATTTAACACTGTTTAGTGTTTTGCTAAAGGCTGTAATTGTGTAGCGATGTTGTTTTCTCCTGCTTTCATAGATGACAGGAAGCATTTCCATCAAACAAAAGTGTCTGAGTCGTCTCCTGGCTGAACCACATCCCCATCTATGTAATCCTTTGGGATCATGCTGCAAGGAAAGCTAATGAAACGGGAGGTTTCAGACTGATGTATTATTGACCAGGTTCTGATGGAAAAAGGTGGTCATCAAAGACCTTCACGCAGATTTGCATTGCAGCCTATTAAATGCTTTCCTTAAGTGCATTGACCACTCTTCCAGTGCAGTGAGGATAACCTCCAAACCCCTGACACTGACATAAAATACTCGACACTAGCTTGGGTTTACTACCACTTTTAACTCCTGAATGTGTAGAAATGAGTCAGGGCAATGATTATCCGTTTAACCCCTCAGTCATGAAACCCAGGGGGCGTTCAGGACCATACGGATACTTCTTGTGCTTAGCACTAACCCTTCTTGACTTCTTGCTGCAGATGCAAATATCCAGCTTTCTCCCCAGCGAGAAGTCACTTTGCTTTTGTTGTGAAACAGACAGATAAGGGCTGGGACGAGAGAGTCTCTCCATAGCTCAGAGGAGCTGGAGTGATGAGCTAAAGGATAGATGTGAGATTGGTGAATTAGCTCTCTCTCTCTCTCTCTCTCTCTCTCTCTCTCTCTCTCTCTCTCTCTCTCTCTCTCTCTCTCTCTCTCTCTCTCTCTCTCTCTCTCTCCATTCTCAGGATTGTTCAGTCCCATCCACCATGAAATGAACAATTCCAGCTGAGCCCACTGGCAGGGCTCTGGGGGGAAACTCAAGCCTGTGATTGGTCTTAGGGATGTAAGCATGCAGCAGACTGGGAGCCATCATGGCAGGGCCTCTTGTCTCCTTGACATAGCAGTGTCCATCCAAACATTTATCCTGAGGTTTTCTTTTTAAAATACTTCCAGACTTGTTTTGGAGGAGCAGACGAACACTGTTAAGCATGAGCTTAGCTCATAGATTTTCATTTAGGAAATAGCTCGGCGGGTGATTGGATCTGAAATCTAAGTCTGTGCTTTGTTTGCAACAATGGTTACCTGGGAGACGGGTGAAGTCAAAACGTTTCTGAATTTAATCATTGCTTTATTAGCGTTGTTTATGTAATGGCATAAAAAAATCAAACCTTGCTGCTGATTTAAGAATGAAATGCTATAGTTAACGGAATTAATTCATGTTTGCTTAGCAGATGTGAATCAGTTAGCTGTATTGAAACAGTGCGTCGGGAGGACAGGAAGAGCTGGAACTAATAAATTGCTCTGCGCTATAAGCGTTTAAGGCTTCCACCCTGTCATGGTCAAACACATTTCTGGTGATTTAAGAGATTGTGTGCTCTGCAGATGAAAGATCAGGACTTCCTGCATTATATCAATTTAGAAAAACTCAGCTGACAGGTGCTGGAGTACTGCTGAATGTGTGCAGCTTCAGCATCTGCGCCTTCAGTTTGTCCTCTCAGACTATGTTCAATACTGGCGTCATGGTCACTGCTAAGTCAAGTGGGTTTATGAATGCGCTGTGCCACTGAAGTCCAGAAGCAACATAGAAAAATAGGAAATCCTGTAATCCTGTTTGAAATGAGAAGGGATCTTGTTTTAATTGAAGCTGGCTGTGGATGTGCCACTCCTTCCCCACTGATGCTCAGTCAAGCCAAGCTGATTTCTGCTCATCTATGAGAGCAGCAAAGTCTGCTCCTGTAGCCCACCAGCTGTTGCTGCCCATCGCTGCACATGGCCCTGTTTTGCTGCCTTTTTAAAAGAGCGCAAGCCAACTCGACTCCTGTGAATGAATTGTGCAAAGAGGCCAATGTCTGTCCATTCATCTCCTTGTCTCTGGTCTTCCTAGACTACAGAGCCAGCTCTGTTTGATTCAGATAGAGGCCAAGGACTGGGATGGATACATGGACAGCCTCACAGATAGCATTTTTTTTTTCCACACTCCTCGCTAGAATAAAAAAAAAAAAGTCTTTGTCAGCAATAATGTTCCAAAAGACACTGAACCTTTAGAAAACGGAGAAGGAAAAGCGTATTTCTTCAAAAAAGGGGGTTCAGGGGTTTCTGTAAAGCAGCCAACATTAGTGATGGGTCGTTCGCGAACGAAATGGCTCTTAGAGCCGGCTCTTTGACGTGAACGACGCGAGCCGGCTCCTTATCGCGAGCCGTCACGTGGGTTTTTTTTTTTTTTTCTTTCTCTCAGCCTCTCTCTCGCACTTTTTTTCCGCTTCACTCTGCACGCGAGCCTTGTGCTTTACGCTGGGCAGAGGGGGGAGGGGCGGTAGTTACACTCAGTAGCACAGGAACAGAGCCAGAGAGAGAGAAAGAGAGGCAGGGACAACAACATTAGAAAGGTATAGTAATCATCCACAACTATTTTCGGTTGCAGATGATAAAGGATTGAGAAAGTTTATTCATGCAGGTCCATATGACAGAGAATATGCATGTTCTTTTAGTTTTCATATTATAATTTATATTTAATTGTGTTGTGGTTTGCAGTGTTGTGTTCTTTTCACTTTAAATTTGTGAAAGGAAAAAGCTGAAAATTTAAATAGTTAAAACTTGAAATGTGAATAGTTGATTTTTGTATTATATGATTTATTTATTACATTTTATGTGGAGTGAATAAATAAAAGTATATTTACGGTGGCCCCTAGAGACAAAGCACATACAAACTTCAAATCACGTACGAACTCTGAAGCATGTACAAACTCCAAAACACGTAAAAACACGTACAAACTCCAAAACACGTAAAAACTCCAAAACACGTAAAAACACGTACAAACTCCGAAGCACGTAAAAACTCAGAAGCATTTAAAAACTCAAAACACGTACAAAAGACAACAGAAGTGCTCCAGGATGCTGGGCGCAGTGTTGAGCCTTTGTTATCTTGTGGCTACACAAGCCAGCAAGTACCAACGACCGGATTTGGTGTGTGGTAATAACAGGTAAATGAACTTTTTTTTAAATTATTTGAATATATATACGAGTGCCTGTGTATAAATACACAAACAATACACACATGCTTTCAATTGTGTAATTTAAGTGATCTAGTAGCTCTGCTTTGGAAGTTCAGTTCATGCTAGAAATGTGTTTTGGAGTTTGTACGTGTTTTGTCTCTAGGGGCCACCGCATATATTTATATATAAACATATATAAATAAAACCACTTGTTTTTACGTTAGTAATTCCTTTTGTGCATAATTTTATATTATTGTTAATAATAAATTAATTAAAGCAACAAAACAACCTGAAGAGCCGGTTCGGAGCCGAAAGAGCCGGCTCTTTTTAGTGAGCCGAACCTAAAGAGCCGGATCTCTAAAAAGAGCCGGAAATCCCATCACTAGCCAACATGTTTACACGACTTTAAAGCTCTGTGCAAGGCCAAATGTTATATATACAGGCAGAGCTATCTGAGAAACCAACGGACATGGCCTCCGCAAACACAACCAATCTCTTAATCTCTCTCAGTTTGAGCCCTCCTTTCTCCTTCGTCTCCTAAAGTGAAGGAGGGATGGAGCGGAGACATGTCTCATTTTTCAGAAGGAAGGCAGCCCTTTTAACTTGATTAAGACTTTTTTTTTCCTGCCCTCTCTAGAGAATTTTTAAAAAATGTTTTAAGTCCAAATAACATGAGCACTTCGCCTGGCCATGCCAGAACCCCTTTCCGCTTGGAAATATTTGCTTTGGACGCCAGCCTTGCCCAGCACACAACACAGGCAATTATGGGAGCTATTTAAACAGGAGAGATCTACCTACAGACGACGCCTCATTTGGAAGGATGAAGGAATCAGGAAATTAAACCTTCATTGATGCGCTGATGGTATGGAAGGAGAATTCCCACAGGTCCTCGGAGACTGGTTGCATATCTCATGGGCATTTTGCTCATGCATCCAGGACTGTTGTGTTTATGTAGCCTTTATATTTCCGAATTTTTGGTAGGTGTGTGTGTGTGTGTTGAAGGAAGAGAGGAAAGGGAAAGAAACAGAAAAAGAGACTTTTGCATATGTTTGGACAAATTTCTCTGTGAGTTGTGAAAGTTTTTTTTTGCTACGTGCTAACAGTTTATCTGCAAAGGCGCAGCTGTAGGTTGCCGGCTGCTTTCGTCAGCTCAAAGGTCTTCCCTCTGTCGCTGCCACTTTCATGATGAAGAGATGAGACCACGAGGTCAACACCAAGCAGCCACACAGTTGAATGAAAGCCTCGCCAAGCTTTTCATAAATTCTCCGTCTTTTACTCTTGAGTTTAAGCCTAAATGTGAACTTTCTTGTAAAGTTTGTTTTTCAGATAACGATGCTTCACCTGGTTGCAGAGTAATGTTTTTACCATCAGTCTTAACTGGTGTGACACATTTGTTTTTTTGTTTTTTTTTGTTTTAGCGGAAAGAGACATTTTTGCTCATGGAATGTGAGGACAGGACAGCACACTTGGCAAGCTGACAAGGTTTATAAGTGCTACCTGCCACTGACCTACTTATAAACCCCAGAAGTTTCCATCTAGTCAGGTGCCACTTTGTTTTTGTACACCAGTGAATCCAAGTCTGTGAGTGGAAATAAAGGAAAAAAGAAAAGTACGTTTAATTTCTAGCTCTTCCCGTACTGAGAATTCCCCAGAAAGGAAACTTAATCCAGAGGCCTTCTCAGACTGGACAAATAGACAGTAAATTAGTTTCGCATGACGGTTTATTAAAAAAAAGGCTTGTATATACAGCAGATTTTTAATGGATTGAGCAGAGGACTGGATAAGGTTCCAGCATGGTCAGTAAAAAGGGACCAGGACCCCATATCTGAGGGAAAGGAAGAATATGGAGTGTCATCTCTACAACTACACCTCAGACACACAGAGGGCGACAGGAGCAAAGCTCTGCTGCACTCCAGGCAAAAATAAGCAGCAAAACATGACACACAAGCACCGTCATTTCATTTGTGTTACTTTTCATTTGTGTTACTTTTCATTTGTTTCTTTTGTCAAGAAGAACAATGAGCCTGGATGGGAGTTGTATATTCAGAAAGAACAGCTGGAAGAGCACAATTTATTACCAATGAAAATAAAGTCAGTAACTCCTGCTTGTGGTCAGTTTCCCTTTCTTTTTGTGAAAAGAAAGGGAAACTGACACCTTTGTAAATGCTTTGCTTTCATATACCCTTGTGGTGCAGCTCCTCCTCACCTCCCCCAATGCAAAACCCCCCCTGCTCTCTACTCTTTCCATCTCTTCTTTTCCTCACCATCCTCCCCCCACCTCATTCCTCCCTTTCTCTGCATTCCTCCCGTCACGGGGCTGACAGACACTCGTCATCAGCAGGTACTCTGGCCCAGGTGGATCAGGTTTCCCAGTTGCCAAGGGATTGTGCTGCATGTGCATTTTTACGGCTTAGTGCCGCACAGTTGGAGGTTTTTAGTGCAAGTCTGCTGTGGTTCCAATGTCAGATAACCATTATGACAGATTCAAACTCCTCAGCTTAAGACAAACTCTTGTATGACATTTGCACTTAAATGATAACCTCAGGTTTTTTGAGAGGATGAAGATGTTTTAATTAAAAATTATATATTTTTAAATTAATTCTTAGATAAAATATGATATATTGTTTAAGCCCTGCTAGTGCTGCATCTGTAGAGATCATTAAAACTGGTACAATCTTCACAATCCCAGTATATCTCAATGTATTGCTTAACTTTTTTCTTTCTCTACATATGACTTTTGAGGCGAATTAAATGTTGTGCTTGTGTTTTTGTCCTCCTCGCCCTTATCATCTGGTGAAAATTGAGATTTGTCTAATACTTTGATTACCACGTACCTACAAACTTTTATTCTAACACAGTAAACAAAGGCAGGGAACATGGTAGATATAAAATGCTAACTATCACCATTCTTACATTGTTACTTTTGACAATTTACTAAAAGCATTTCTGTGGTTCAGTTACAGCCACAGAAAGAGAGCTTCAAGTATGGCAAGAGACACTAGTTGGATAATTACTAAAGCTATATTTGTGAACCGTTTTCCACTGAATGACTATTATGATAAGCCAGAGCTAGTTACAGGGTGACAGTATTACTTCAATCCCTGGAGATAAATGAAAATGTGGGACAGATGAGGCGCATGGCTGTAGACTCTTCATCAGTAAAAAAAATACAGTTAAAATCTGAAATTTCTGTAAAATGTGTTTAGAAGCCTTTCATTTGCACTCTTAAATAGATAATAGTTGTTCACATACATATCATCCATGTTCGAGTTTGTTTATTAAATGGGTAATGATTTTCCCAGATGACTTGAGACAGTTGTTAATCATTGTAATTTTTGGTCTGTCTCAAAGCACTCTTGTTAATTTTGCTTTGTGTCTCCGGGCAGATGTGGATGAGTGCTCTGAAGGCAACGGCGGATGTCAGCAGATATGCGTCAACATGATGGGCAGCTATGAGTGCCGCTGCAGAGAGGGCTTTCTCCTGAGTGACAACCAGCATACCTGTATCCAAAGGCCAAAAGGTTACACACACACGCATGCGCGCATGCACAAACATGTTGTTCAATAGTGAAACGTTGTATATTACCATATGTGGTGACACCTCATGTTAAATGCAAATTTAAAGTTATTTTTGGATGTTGTTAAGCCTCTTTGTGACACGCGATGATGGTGAATTTGAGGCATTTTTAATCATGAGAAAGGAATCAGTCCTGACAGGTCTCAGTGAAAAAGGGTAAGTCAAAGTCTGAAGGGGGAAGAAGAAGAAGGGATAAATCACTTTTTGCTTTTTACACACCCTTTCAAATTGAGCCAATCTAGTGCTTCGCAGCTTTTTAAGGTATCTGTGGCATGAGTGGCTTACGGGGGGGACTGTGAGCACAGAAAACAATTAAAGGTATAGCCTGGGGCTGACACACCTCTTGTTTATAGAGTGTTCATTCCTGTGGGATGGAGACATGACAGAAGAAGATGAGCCAACCAGCTCTGAGGCTTAGTTACCAAACTCAGGGGCACTGCGGACATACATACATTTATAACACCATAGCTCTGTATCAAACAAAGTAATCCAAATGCTAACAGACTTCGTGCAGTTATAGTAAAACTCACAGCAGTGAGTGTTTTTTTGACCTCCAGACTTTATCTTTGGATAGATTAACACAGGGAGTGCTCACACATTGATTTAGCTGTCAGCCCAACAGCTGGTTTGGATACTGTCGGCTTGGGTCTGCTACCAAAGTAGAGAACTAACTCAACTTGAATATAATCTGTGTTGAGCACCCTGCCCCTGTAAAGGGTGACGCACAATTCGGCTGCATGTAGTTACACAAAACGCATACCTGTATTCCAGGGGTATTTATCCAGCTGTCTGAGAGATTCCTTAGTTCTGCCAAACTGGGCTGGGTCTGTGTTGGATCTTTTCTCTCGTTTCCTATGGTTTGCAACAGCACCTTTTATCCAGAAGGTGCAGACAACACGTCCAGCAGGGTCGGTGACCTCCTCGTCCCTCTTCTGTCTCTTGTGAGACGCCTGCCTTTGCTGGGAGTCATTAGATTGTGCTGTTCCTAATTTCCCCGGATGGTGAAATGAGGATCTTGGAAGTCTGGTTTATGAGCTTAGTCTGGCCTAGTGAACTGTCAGTGTTTACATTTCATAAACGTAGTGTTTTTTGAGTGAGGTGAAAAGCCGGATCATGTGTTTCAAAGGCCTACTACTATATAGATGCAGAAACAGACGTGTGAGCAAGTCCGTTCTTGCCCAGCTCTCTTTTCTTTTGTGCTTATTCTTTCTTTCTTTTGTAAATGCACCTCGTTTCTGTCGATCTCCCCTGTTAATATTAATATAGTCTTTATTGCTTACAGATGAGACCCGTTTGGATCTAGAGATTAAAGCTGCCATAAATCTACAAACTTCCGATAGTGATCAGATAGACGCCTAGTCATTGTTTCATTACTTTTGGAAGACAAAGAGACAGAGCAGCTACTCATCTGCTTATTATTACTGCTCTTATTACAACAGTATGTGTCTGTATGAAAATGCAATTGGTGAGGAAGTGACTTTGCCTTGTTACAGAACAAGAACCCCACAGAATTTCAGCAAATTTCACCGTGCTCGTTTACAGAAAAATTACACACGTTGCTCAGGGGGGAAAAAAATGATTGAGAAAATGAAAGCTGATTTAATCACCCAGCCAAGCCAGTTTAAATGCAACCCTCCATCCATTCAGCCAGCCCTTCTCTTAAAGAGCAAAGCCTGGGGTGCAGTTTGCTCATGAGCTTTATTGTTCTCATTAAAAAGACATCAGCTTTCCATTTCTTCCATTAATGGGTCAGGTGTTCCCTGGGTAACTTCTACCAGTTTTTCCAAGGACAGCACAGACCTGGACACTGCAGTGCCTTTTGCTACCGGTCTGTTTCCCCTGCTGGTAGCGAGCCCTTGTTAGCAGTGAGCCTGTGCCAATTAGGCAGCAGGGGTCTGCCAGCCTCTCAGCTAATGACAAGGCTGCTGCTGGTCTGTCTCTTATTAGACCTGCCCCTGCCCCCTCAGCAGGAATAACTATGACCAAGTGAAGGCTCCATCGTCTAGCTGTAACAGTTCATTTATTCTCTCCAAACATTTCTTCCAGTCAAGAAATAAAGCTTTTCAAAGGCCAGCCAAGGTGCTTAGTGGTTGATAGGAATGCCATTTAGGTCAAGAGGGCTCCACTGCTCTGCGTTTGATTTATTATCTCTTTTATATAGGAGGATGACAGGGACGTATGTGCGTGAGATGGGATCCAGCACATTGGAATTCAGGAATCTCAGTCTCAGTCAACCCACTAGGGCTGAACGATTATGGAAAATAATCTAATTGCGATTTTTTTGCCCCAATATTGCGATGCGATATGCGATTATTTTTTAAGGTCTTTGTCTTCTGTATTATTAAACAAAGACAAGCAATACATCATATAGTATGGCCAATACTATATTACATTAATTTTAAACTGTTCTTTCCTGGAAGACAGACCTCTGTTATGATGACATGAGGTGATGCATGAATTGATGACTGACATTTTTATTTAACTTCTTCAATCACAACAGTATATTTGAACATACACAATAGTTTATTTTTAGCTTACAAACATCTGAGCATAAAGTGCTGACAAGGAACCCTGGTGTAAACATTAAAATGAAAGTCAGTGCAATGTGCAGATTGCAGAAATATACATAAAAAAAATCAGTGGCTTTACCACACTCAGTTTTTCGACATCTGTGAACTACTAGACAGTCATTCAATTAAAAAATAATATTAAATAAATAAAACTAATAAATAAAAAATACACACATCTTACTGATCTCTGCAGTCAGTAACATTACACATAAAGTGCAAACATAATAGCAATTGTATAAACACACACACAAACACGCCTTTAAAGTTTAAAGGCGTGAAATTGGACGGTCTAGCCTTCTGATTAGCGTCACCGCTGTCTCGGTGGAGTTTAATAAACTCGGCCGTCTGCTTCTTGCTATCTAAAATATAACCAGACACTGGTGTAAATTCTCGACTGTCTCATACTTCTGTTTAATAAGTTTTCTGTTTGACGTTTAGTCAGCTGTGTGAAAACCAAGGAGGAACCCACCCGGGGGATTAATAAAGTTTTATTTTATCTAATCTAATAACTTTAATCTCAGCCAAACCGATTTACTCACGAACAAACAAAACACTGAAAAAAGCCCAACAATAACATTTTTAGGTTGTCTAAGTGACTTATATATTACGTTTAACCCGAGCAGCGAAACTCCGCGGTGATCTGAAAATGATGTGCCGGGAGTTGTGCCGTTCTCGGCCGCATCAGTAACCCTCGAGCTCCCGGCTAGCTGTCGAGCTGGTGGGTAGCAGACGCCTCTGAAAACGTCGAAGCACTTTTGCAAATATGGGATATCTTGATAAACCGAGCAGATATTTGATGTTTACACAACTACTTTCTCGCCTGAAAATATGTTAAAAGTTTATTTTGTGACCCAGAAAGATTAGTATGAGTAATTTTAAAACTTAGTAGCGGCCGCCATTGCTGGAAACTGGAGTTTGGCTGGGCCGCGCTATGAATTCTGGGATATGGTAGTAATTTGGACAGCCTTCGGCACGTCGCTGTGACGTAATCGGTCTACAAATGCGGCCTCAGGAGGATGCAGCCCATGAATTTGGACATGTCCAGAGTATAATCGCAGCCTTTGCGGTTAGAAAATTGCACTTGATCATGTCGCGATATTATCGCAAATGCGATATATCGTTCAGCCCTACAACCCACACATCCATAATTTCAGCCTCATACATTTCTGAATATCCGGTATGGCAATTACCTTAAGTGCACACTGATGGTTGGTTATGCAAGTCATGTATAGTGCTTTGAGTATTCAGTATATTTATCTTTAGTTCTGAATACAAAAAACAGGATACACGGGATGTGAAAGTTGACTCATCCACTGGTAGGAAATGATTTAGAAACGGTGCAGCACAAGAAGCAAGTTGAACCGACACAAGTTAGCAGGGTGATGTAACTTTGAAAGAGAAAATGAGCCTTCTGAATCCAACGTCTTGTCACTGCCAATCAGTGTGATGACATAAATGTGGTTGACTATGCCATGAAAGCTGCAGAGCGGCAACATGGAGTTTGAAAGTTCTCAGTAGTCTGATGATTAGGTTCCAGAGTGTCTAAAGCTCATTGCGCCGAAAAATTTGATTACATGAGCCCCGAGGCTTTACTGTCACCTTTCACTGCTGAAGGAGACTGTAATAGACTGTTGCACTTAAGTCTTCAAAGTGTTAAATCAGAAACAGATGAACATGCATTACCTCCAAGCAGAGTTTGCACTCAAGAAGAAAATGTATCATCCAAAAATTATCTTGTAATGGAAAAGCGATCATTTAAAAAAAAGAAAAAAGAAATATGGGCCACGTTTACACATTCCATTTCATGTTCCAACATGATTATCAAATCGGCATTTTCCTATATCCTATTAGAAAGAATAACTGAGCAATTTTTTCTAAAAATGTATCTCACAGTCACCTGATTGGTGATGTTTTTTTGTCTACAGTAGAGCTTTTCTGTCCATGAAATGTTTACTTTGCCAGTGGAAACCTCTTCCTATGTTTACAGCTTCCATTAGCTTCCCGGTTTGGCTTTTTCCCTTTGCGCAGCTAATCTCTCTCTCTCTCACGTTTTCTTTCTCAGATTCAAATAGTTACACAATAATCGTCACACACACATACAGACTTGCATGCACAGGAAGGCAGGTTAATAATTTCCAGTTTTATTCCGATAGAGGCACATCCTGGCATGTCCTTTTTTAACATTTAGATGCAGATTGTGGCATGTTGACTTTAGAAGCACTTATGTGCAGGCTAAAACTGCAACACAATAAGGAGTTTTCTGATAAATTAGCTCACGTTCGTAATATTTATATTATATTCTCAGTTAGTGTTCCTCCAGTTTGAAACGAGGCACAGAGTCCTTGAACCCTGTTTTATTGCTTTTGTGTTTACATAAATGGATAAAATAACCCAAGTTCCTGGACTGTAATATCCATTTATCAGGCTGTTTCACATTTTAATTTCATGAAGTAATGCGCTGATAAAGGGCCAGTTTCCATTGTTCCTGTGATGCGATGCTTCTTATTTAAGATTGCAAAGAGAAATTCTTTATGCATCCATTTGTTTTTGTAAAAGGAAAGTTTGTATGCTTTTAATATATGTTTATGTAACAGTGGTTGTCCCATTGTGCAGAAGCCGACACGGTTCTTTCATCATTGCTCTCGTGGATCTCAGTGGGTCTGCCCGCCTGTCTGTGCATTGGCCGCAGAACTGTTTTTACAAGTGCAAAAGTCGCTGCTTCATTGCTCTGCAGCCCAACTGTATAACCAGGCTCTTTTCCTATTCTAGGGAAGTAGAGCAGAGACTTCGAGCTGCACAGATGAAGACATACGGACACTTGTGTGTGTGTGTGTGTGTCTTTCTTTCTGTTCCTTCCCTGTTCGTTCCTTTCTCTTCCTCTGCCTCTTTCCTATATTATCTTCCCACATCTTAGCTATTTGTCCAGACTTTCACAGGACCCATGCCCTTCCTCCCTTCCATCCCCACCCTTTAACAAATATACATCAGTGGCTTGAGCTTCAGCAAATGTTGGCTGCCTTGCCACCGAATTCTTTGAACCTCATTTGAGACGGGCATCCTTTTTCCTCGTGGGTTTGTTGAAGGCCATCTCTAAGCTGGCCAGCCCAGCTCGCTGGTGCGGACTGCCAGAGTGCCAGTGGGGTTTTTCCACTAACATTTGGCTATCATGGGCTTAACCAGAGGGCCAGACTAGGCTCTGCAGAGACAGATGCCTTCTGCAGTTGCCTCTTGGTTTGATTTTGGAGAGAATTGGGCTTTGTAATAACATACTGTATCTCATGCCTTTTGTATCTCCGTATCGAAGAAAACCTGCAGCCTGGATGTGCTCTGCTGTGTTGTCTGTTCTGCTGGGAGGGCGCCTGGCTCCTTTGGGACTGCACAGTGAGGTGACCTTGATAGAATGGGGGAGGAGTGAAGGGGAGAGTGGCACATCCACAGCAGGTGCTGCACAACTGTGTGTGACACAGATGAGCCGACACTCTCAAATGTGTGTGCCACATGCATACATTATGCAAATACACCTGTGTGTCAATGCATCCACATACCTTAATAGACGTACGCTTACAGGCTCGCACGCACACGCGGTTTCCTCAATATGTTTTTTCTACAGTAGAAATCGAGATTCTCAAGAGCTTTAATCATATCTAGCACATTCTTGTCTATTTTAGTCTTCTAAAGTCTATAAATGTAACTGTTTTAGGTTATGTTTCTCCTCTTATTTTTTTGTTTTTCATCATGGTAGCTCTCCACGCTTTGTTTTACTCTAGAAACACAATATATTAAGATGTACAACAAGCGCTCAAGCAGTGAGGTATATCAGTCCAGATGTCTGCTATCTTTTTCCATTTTCTGCTTGTTTATGACTTTAGTGGCTCCTCTCTGGAAAAAAGGGAGTGAAATAAGAAGCCTCAACAAGGCCTCTGAGAGCTGCAGAAAATCAGAAAACCCAAACAGTAGCACTTGGATGGACTCGCTGCTCTTAGAGTCAGTGGGGAAGAGTTACTTCCTTGACCGGCTCACTGGCCTGTTGCTCTGTCTGACCATTCTGCGTTGCGGCTCAGCCCAACCCAGTCCGACTCTTTTCCCATTCTCCTTTCCATGCGCTGACATTTTTATCCTCCTATTAAAACTTTTAAGGGCCCATTATCTAAGAGGAAGGAATGTTGCTTTAATAGTGTGGTGGCTCCATCGCTAGGCCCCTTCTTTTCAGTTTGTATCCACCCAACGCTAGCTTGTTGCTTAACATTCTCCCCAAAAGAGGGGGACCGACTCCCCTCTGATATGTATGACAGCAGCTCAGCACGGACCACGAGCCCTATTTTCACTGCCCTGGGGCACTAAGAGCAGACCATAAACCCTTGGCATGCTTTCCACTACTTCATCTCCATTGTTTCAGTCTCCCCACTACATGGTTCTCAGGTTTAAGAGGGTTTGCAGCGCTGTGGTGAAGAACTTGCGGCCTCCTTCAATCTTTTGTTTGAAGTTCATAGAAGTTGGCACTTTAGTTGGATTTGTTAAGTGTTATTTTTTTCTTCTTCTTTTTTTGGCTTAGTTTCTCATGTTGTGTTAAAACTCATATCCTGCTGTCAATAGTTTATGGTTATTTTCTTCATAGGCTGGTTTTATCTCAAAGGAGCTGCAGGCTCCTACAGAGTCCCTAGCTCCGTTGTGTAACATACAGTCCAGTAAAATTGTTTCTGGCAAGATAGAGATGTTTTAAAAAAATGGTACATAAGTCAAGTTTTGCAATTTATTAAAGAGCCAGTCTGGGTTATAAGAGGGCAACAGAAATAGCTTGTTCATTTGTAGCTCGCAAGATGTGGAGTTAACTGCACTGTCTAAGCCAGCAAGCCCCAGGCTTAGAAAATGATTTGAGTGCCAGTCAGTCTCTCCACACAGCTATCCATTTAGACTGACCTGTCCAGTGGAGTTTCTATCATCAGTAAATCCTTAGGTACCTTCACTACTCATTGTCCTGAACTGATGGTTTTCAGAAAGGTATCTTTTGGATGTGACCTGCACCTAAAGCTGTGTCCTGCAGGCACTGTGGCTGATCTCACATATTAAGCTGAAGTTCCTCTTATTGACAAACACACAAAACGAGTGAGACTTTATCCTGGAGGATCATGCGGTTTCTGTTCATTTACTTTAGTGTAAGAATACTGGCAATTAACCTCCTAAGACCTGAACTCTTCCATGGGATTCATTTTTAATTTCTCTTTGATATTTGGAACGATGGGACCTGATGAATGTAAAAACATTTTTTTTACTTTTTCTTTATCGGCTTCCTGGAATGAGTGATGAGATTAGGACTGGGATTAGAGCTGTAATGGTTCTATAAAACTGTGTTATAGTCAATATTTAGTATTTAGTATTTATTTATTTATTGTCATTGTCAGAGAACAATGAAATTGCATTTGGGGCTTCCGTACAACCCGTAAATAAAATAATGAAGAAAATAATAAATACCCCTTAAAACCCAAGTGTAAATATTTAACCCAGTGTGACTCCAGTGCAATAAGACAATCCTTAGCAACAACATGAGAACATGACAAGTAAACATGAGAACCTGACAAGTAAGTTCAGTGCTATTAAGAAGTTGGATATGGTTATTGTCCGTGAGAGGGGGGCAGAGAGTTCAGGAGCCTCACAGCCTGTGGATACAGGCTGTTGGCCAGTCTGGATGTTCTGGCCTGTATAGACCTGTACCTTCTCCCTGAGGGCAGCAGGTGGAAAAGGTGGCGCGCAGGGTGATGTTGGTCCCGCAGAATACTGTGCACCCGTCTCAGACAGCGAGTGGGGAAGATATTACTAATCTCTGGCAGACTTATTCCAATAATTCTGCCAGCTTCTTTCACCACCCGCTGGAGTGCTTGCTGATCGGCCTTGGTGCAGCTGGGGAACCACACTAGAAATCCATACGTCAGAACGCTGCTGATGGCACAGTTGTAGAAGTTCAACATCAGAGATCTGGGAATGTGTGCGCTCCGCAGTCTCCTCAGGTAGTAGAGGCGCTGTTGGGCTTTCCGTGCAACTGAGGTGATATGGTTGCCCCAGGACAGGTCCTCGGTCACAGTTACCCCCAATATATACTTTTTTTATGGCCATGGTTAGAGCCTTAATTTATATATATATTTATGTATTTTCTTAACTTTGATTGTAGCTCACTCATATGAATAAAATAAACCTCAGAAGTTTGATTGAATTCCAGTTAAACAATTTTTAAGCATGGCAGCTTTCACCAGACATGAACAACTGACTACTCCAGGTAGATTATAATACCATATATATCTTCTAAAGCTATATTTACAAATGTGCATTCAGTGATTGTTTTAGAGCTATCCCACCCCTGAATATGATCCGACATAATGCCATTATTATTATTATTATTATTATTATTATTATTATTATTATTATTATTATTATATTCTGCTAATCATAGATCAGAATAAGTTCACATGTTCAGAAAAAAAGGGGATGTCACAGGGGAAAAAAGGCTCTCTTTGTACACAAGCAACCTTGTGGCAACGGTGGCACGGTGGTTAGCACTGTTGCCGCACAGCAAGAAGGTCCTGAGTTCAATTCCACCATCAGGCCGGGGTCTTTCTGTGTGGAGTTTGCATGTTCTCCGTGTGTTTGCGTGGGTTCCCTCCTGGTACTCCGGCTTCCTCCCACCGTCCAAAGAAATGAATTAATAATTAGATGTTGGATATGCCTTCTTTTTATAGAGAGTATATTTCCTCTAAATCCCTCGCTATCCCTTCAACATCTGCTGTTGCTCCTAATGCGTTATTTCTAGTAATGAACTAAACCAGTGGTCCCCAACCCCCGGGCCTCGGACTGGTACCGGTCCGTGAGTCGTTTGGTACTGGGCCGCGAGAGTTGATGCTCAGGTGTGAAATGTATAGTTTTCAGGGTTTTTATCGGTTTTCAGCGTTATTTAGTTATTGTTTTTATCGTTTACTCGGTTTTCCTTGGTCTTTTCACGTGTGTTATGAATAAATTTTCTTTTTTTCGGTACCGGTACTAGTTTTATTTTGTTGTATTTATCCGCGACACCTTAAAGGCCGATCCATGAAAATATTGTCGGGCATAAACCGGTCCGTGGCGCAAAAAAGGTTGGGGACCGCTGAACTAAACGTTTGGTATTGAGGTCACAAATTGTTGTAATAGAAAAAACTAGGGTTATTTCATTTTCTTTAATTTCTGTGTTTTCTTTTCTTGCACAAAGGGAAGAAAATACCTATCCTGAAATATTTCCTTTTTGAAAATGCCTATCCTGTTTGAGCTTGGGTGAAAAACCATCACATCTTGAGTGTCTCCTGCTCTGTTCCAAGACTTTAGACTCTATTTCCTGTCCAGTTTTCTGCCTATAAAGTGTCCTGTGATAGTTTTTATTACTTTCTACATATAGAGTAATGTTTTATGGCTCAGCACATTGTGTTAGTGGATGATGGCATGTGTGTTTCTTTTTTTTTAAGTCGTATTATTTCTCTTCTTTGCTTTCCTGTCCAACTCCATATAAAAGCATGTTTTTCTTTCTGCTTCCCATCATTTAGTAATGATAAAAACTGGAGGCTTTTGGCAGCAAGTTAGAAGAAAGTGCACATGGTGGATGATAGGTGAGACTAGCCTGGAGAAAAGGGCCATTGTGTCAACACTTTGCCTTTTATTGGTCCTCAGAGAGTCGAAGGCCTAGGTTCTGGCCCCAACCTGACATGTTATTGATGGATGGGTCTGTAGCATTGGGGTAGAGGGGCTGCATAAAAATGAAGGGAGAGTGAAGTGAGGTTTGGGATTCATAATACAACCTTAGTAAATAATCTTTGGTCCATTTGGGAGTAGCTGGAAATTCAATCCTTTGTTAAGTTCAGAGCGGTATGTTTCTTGCTCTGGCCTCAGATAGACGCAGTCAAGAAAGGGGACCATTGAATTCCATATCCTACTTAAATATCCACATGACTCACGGGGAAATTTGCAGTGCTTTAAAGCAGCTGCTCTATTGATGCTCATTCATGTTCACTTCGCTCAGCCGTGCCCTTTTTCCTTTTGGCTCAGTGTTTGTTTAGCGCCGAGTCTTTGTGCTCCCGGGAAAGCTGTTGTTGCAGTTGGTGTCTAATAGTTCACCCTGTCTGCCAGAACATCAACAGCTCAGACAGGAAAGTCTGAGAGGATTGCATGACCTTGTGACACTTGTTGACAGACTTAAAGTGATGGACAGTATTTAACAAGGGGGTCAGAATTGTCTATCACATTCACGTTGTCAGCTCCTTGAAGCAAAGAGAGACTCGGAATGGATTCCTGACAACAGCCATGAGTGGAAATGTATAAAATAAGAGGGTACTTCTTTTTGGCAAAACATCTGGAAAACAAAAGGGCATAATCAGGGGAGGTTATTGTGGCAGACAAATGGGTAGTTAGGGACAGAATAATGTAAAAACTTGTTCTGTCAAACTGAGATTGCCTTCTCTTTATAACCCCTGAGGCAGGAACAAGGAGTTTACTATATGACAGCATATAGCTGGCAAGACAACTGAGCCTCTACATTTCCAGTGTTCAGGAAGAGTGCACAAGGTTATATGTTCTTTACTAGCTGTTGACACTTACATGCACATATGCAAATGCATCAATATATAGCAAAAAGTTGGCTAATTAAAAAAGTTAGACCTCCAAACACCCTTCAGCGTGACAGCAGATTTAATGAGACATTAATGGAGATGTCTTTTGCTCACTTCCTCCCTGTACCCCAGGAAAGGAAAGGGAAAGGAAAGGAAAGGATGGAGATCTGTTTGGTTTTTAATGAGCCTGAGAGCTGAGGTTTGTCACTGCATCTGTAGTGGAGGAAAGGTTTCACAACGAATAAGTCGAATATCAGTCGTATTCTGCAAAGATGTCAGCTTTATGCAGAGAGCACTGCACCATTTGTGTTATAATTTATGACACGAGGGATGGAAATGTATGCTGGGTGTCTGTTGTGCCCGTTCATCAACCATTTATACATCACACTGAAATGACGCATCATTGTGTGTCATGTTAAGTAAAGCTTTAAATGATGAAAGGCACTTTTTTTCAGTGTCTTTTATTTTGTGTTGTATGTGGGGTTTTGTCGTGCTCTTACTGAAGTGCTTCAACCTTGATGACTCATGAAAATGTGCACTGACACCCCTCCTTTAGCGCAATCCCTTTTGATCTCAGTCTCAACAGGGAGAATTTAACCAAGAAGGGTTTTTCATTGTGTTCTTTTCTTTATGGGGGATTACCTCAATTAAAATTACAGGTCTACGGGATCAGCTCCTGCTGGGAGTTTTATCCTTTCTGCAGGCAGCCTCCTTTTTATAGCCTGCATGTTCCAACAAGGGCCTGAGTCTTTGTAAAGGGGTAACTGGGCATATCAGTAACCACCAGTAGGCACATGAGGCACTGAAGGGTAGAATGTGTGCAAGGCATCTGAGCAAGGCTTTTCCACCCCACTTATGTCTTCTGTGTTTTCTAATTAAAAGTCAAATTCTTAGTTTAGTCAGTGATCTCTGGCTTTAGAAAAATTGTCTGTTGGGCAGTTGTGATTAAAATTCTGTCTAAAACTTCCTTCGTAGTGCAACCAGATGGCACAAAAAACGAGGGACCCACCTGTATGGACAAGAATCATGGGTGTGCACACATCTGCAGGGAAACGCAGAAGGGTGGCATCTCCTGCGAGTGTCGACCGGGATTCCAGCTCACACGTAACATGAAGGACTGCAAGCGTAAGTCGTCTCAACCTGAAGCATTTTTAGTTACTCCCTCTATTAAAGACACACACACACACACACACACACACACACACACACACACACACACACACAGGGAAACACGTCAGAAGGATGGTTTATAGGTTCCTCATGAAAAGGTGATTGGGTTGGAAACTAGCCGATTATGGATAATTGCACTCATTCCACAAATGCCTTCCATCACATTTGAAGTTGGCAACTGACATTTATGTTGCATTACCAAGCCGTGACTAATCTTCGGAATAGTCCTTGTAAAGAAAAACATGTTTATCAGATGAGTAGCAATCATTTACACAACCGGGGCAAGCATGTGGAGGTTACTCGAAGGGGACTGCTCTGACGGACAGTGCACACTTCCTGTTGCTGTGCAACCGAGATCATCCTGTCAGAGCTGGGGCCAGGGCTGATGGGGGATTTGTCTGTGTTTGGATAAGGATTGGAGAAGTGTTATTCTATAGTTTTTCTGTGACAGCCCAGGAAAAGGGCAAAAGGCGCAGGGATGGTAGGGTGCAGACAGGATGGCGGTAGAAGCCTAGGCTCGCTCGTGCTCTTTTTCACTCTGTCATCACAGGTGTGTTAAAAGTGCCAAACTTAACGCTCCCCTCGCCTGAACGCAGAAACTTGGACCGGAAATTTTACTTAGTACTTATGAAATGTCATTACGTGTATAGTGTTTTAATGACTTTAAAGCTTTTGCATATTTTGTAGAATGAATGAAAAGGATTAAAGCTCAGCTGCTTGCTCGTTGAGTGTTGGTGAGTTTAAAAACGTGACCTCTCCAACTCCAACCTTCAGTGTAGTCAGGAGGATAAAAAGATTAAGTGGGAGATATAAATTAATTAACCAAGAGGAGTTTATTTAATTAACATGGATTCAGAACCTGAGGTGGGGAATATGGAAATCCATACACGCTCTACCTAGTATTATGCTGCACAGATTTTGACCTTAATCTAAGTCCAGGTGTAAATAGCACTGAATAAACAAAGACGATGCTGTTGGATGTCTAGAGGTTGCATTAGTTTTCAGAGCTCTTATTGCGCTGTTAGCGTCTTATTGTACAATTTCTGAGGTTAAACGATAATCATGGTAGCTCCAAGCGCCATTCTTGCCTCTGTAATCATTTCAGTTTTCAGCTCACCTCGAGAAACTCCATCGGAAACATTACTCTGTGCACATTTTAAAGAGGGCTAAACTGAGCCTGCAGTGTTTACGTCACAGAGCATATGGCCCAGAGAAAGAGTGTGTGTTAGATTGTCCCATCTAAATGTGCATATTTTGTTTTCGTGTCATGCCATCTCTCCCCCTCTGTTTCCTCTCTTCTCTCCACACTGACTTTCAAATGAATAACTTAGACTGTGCGTAATCCTCAAAGTACCATTTGTGTTAACTACGTGTCCTTTCCCAGTGACGTGCAACTACGGTAATGGGGGTTGCCAGCACATCTGTGAGGAGACTGACCAGGGCCCCAAGTGTTCTTGCCACATGAAGTTTGTCCTGCACAGCGATGGAAAGACTTGTGTAGGTGAGTCATCTCACCCCAATGCAGCTACCAAGGGGAAGAAATAATAGTTTTTGAATGAGAAAATGTGAAATTACAAATGATTAGCTTGGCACCCAATTTCCCACAGCAAATTTAATTAACGTTTGAAATGAGTTTTATGTGATAAAATGCAAGTTGAGAAACAGGCCTCGTTAAAATAACTGTATCCCTGAGCCTTTCTCTTGATCTGTGACATGCAAGGACAAAAGGCTACCACCCACTGTGCTTTTCCCTCTCCTACTGCTGCTCCAGTAACCTCTCAGCCCCTGCATCTGCCTTGGCTTCTCCTCTTCCTTTTTACTGGACACTGTGCCTTTTCCTCTGTTTTTCTCAGCCATGTCAGACACACACCTTCTATTAGCCCTTGGGTCATTTCCTCCACTGCTTCCCATTGGGGATTAACTCAAACGCCTGACCTAACCTTCCACTGGCATTTATCAGTGTTTGCCTCAGTTGACTTATGTTGAGTAAAAATCATTCAGCTACTCAGGCATATTGAGCTGTTGTGAAGGGCAGTTTTAAATCAGATGGGAGCTGTGAGTTGCAGAAGAGTCGAAGCGCAGGTCTATGTAAACATGTATCTAGCCTAGCCATGCAGAAATGCACAGATTTTTCATCAGCAACCATGGAACATTAAAAACTTGTTCAGGTGTAAATCTGAGACTGACTGCTGCTGCAGAGAGACCTTTTATTTTATCCACCTATTTAACCAGAGTGTCATTAATAGTTTCTGTTTACACTACAAACCCATTTAGGACAAATTTTTGTAATTGGAGCCTAAGTAATTTGGATGAGGCGTATTCCTATGAAGAAAAGCATGTTTAGGTTCGCCTGCAGAGCAGACTGGTGAGGCGATTGCTCGGTTTCGGTGGCTGCTAAGTCTGAGAGCCTGGTTTGGGTAGTGGCTGATCATTTCAGTGTTTCTGGATCTCCTTTAATACCGCAGCCCTGATGAGAGCCAGACCTGTGTCAAGGTCTGGTCAGCCAACCTGTCATTATTGCTGTACTGTCCTAGGCCAAGAGGATGCCACAAAGTCGTCCGCAACAAAATTATACGTCTTTACCAGTCTTATTCAAGGCAGAAAGAAATTTACATTTGGTTTGCCAGATTAGGAAGCAGTCAGCCAGTTAAAATCTCTGATTTCCCCCCACAGACTCTGGAGTTACAGTGGTGGAGAGAGGGCACAGGGGCGCTTCTTTTGACAAACTCCATAATAGAGAATAAAACCTCAATAAAACAAACACTCTGCATCGTGAACCACAGGCGAGAGAGTGATTGACAAGAAGGTTGGAAGCTATTCAATAAGGCACTGCTGCTATGCACTATAAGTAACTCTGTGGGGGTTTCTAAGACAATGAAAGATTCATAAATAAATTGAATAATACAATAACTTTATCCCTCCAGTGAAAACAAAACGCAATAAATACAGCTCTGCTTTTAAACAGAATTTTCAAAAAAAAAATTTTTTTCAGTGTATAAAAGCAAAAAATCTGCCTTTGAGCCAGTGGATCAATTTAAATTCTAAATTAATATTACAATATTGTATTGTTTTTAACATCATTGTTCTTAAAGTCAGAAAAAAGGGCGCACTGGGTTTATTGTGTTTTTCCATGTCTGCATGACATGCAGCGATAATACCCTTTCAGCCAACGCATTCAGCAATAGTAAATGATTTATAGACAGTAGAGGGTATCCATAGAAACAGCACAACGTGAAAATACACGCCTGTTTAGCCTCACTATTGATTGATTTAGTCTCCTCATACTTCATCCAAAAGCAACAGCAAAGTAAATTATTGCAAAGCAGCTTTTGCCTTGTCAGTGGCTTTGTTGTTAGGCAGGTGGGCTCTTTCAGTATGCTTTACCTTCACTCTTTAGTCTATTTTCCCGGGTGTTTCATACGAGTTCTGCACATTTTCATTCATTTTTGTGATGAATCTCCCTCCCTGTGCTTAGTGATGCATTTTGTAATAATGCACCATATGCCTTTCTATTTGGAAGTGTTTGTTCTTTATCCCTCTGTTCTCACCTCTGATGATGCTCTAGCTGAAAATGTTTGTATCAGGAAGGCTGACGGGTGGCACACATCCCCTCTCACTCACACATACACTAACACACGCTCCTTAAAGTCAGATTTTTCACAACAGTTCTAGAAAACCCGTTTTCTTCACGGTCTTTGTATCAAGTGAAGTCCAGGTATCGGAAAGGAGCGGCCATCATGTGGAAGCATTCATGATGTTAGCACAGCAAATCATAAACATCCACAAATCGCAGTCAGATGCAGACATGCTCAGGAGTTCAATCATCTGAAGAGTTGTCCACACTACGTAAGACACACGCACGCACACAAAGAGAGTTGAGAGATGCATTTTATAATACAAAGTGAAAGCTATACAAACAACCACACAAACATACAGTACATATCCTGCATGCATGCATCACATGCATGTAAACACATGCAGTATTCAGGCACATGCCCATAACATAAACACATTGCTCTCATTTCGGGTGGTCTGCGGTGTATTCAGACGTGTCTCGCTGTGCCCTGTCCTCTGTGCGCTGAGAATTACTGTTTCTGGATGCTGCATGTTGGGATTGGGACACATTGGTGGAACCATGGCTCTAGGTGTGAAGTCTGCATGCTTTACAGTGTTACAGTTTGACTTGTGCATCTAACATCTTCTTCTTCATCTGGCACCTTAAAAGGGCTGTGGACTCTAGAGTGACCAATTCAGAGAATACCTGCTTTAATTACAGGGGTGTGCGTGAGTGATTTAAAATAATTCATGCAGGGATAAGAGTCAAAAATCTTCCTGCAATTTTAGTCTCAGACAGCCATTTTCTATTCGGCAATGTGCACCCAGTCCTCCACCCTAGCTATATCATGGGTGAGTGTGCATGGACTGCATACTAAAATGTGTGCCTGTAGTTGAGTGTGAAGTTGAAGCTAAATATACACTCAGACGACTGTAGAAATGGCATTCGCTGAGCAAGTTTTGCTGGAGCAGTTTGTTGAAGTAAAAGCCAGTCAATTAAAAGTCATAATTTGACATAAATTACAGAGGAGATGAAAACAAAAGGACAGTAATGCTTTCTGAAATTATTTTTATTGGCACCACATAAATTAAATGGCTAGGCCACTGACAGTGTTTAGAGACTTGACTTAACAGCCTAACAACATTAATTCTGAAATGATCTGACCATAAAAGACCCTATAAAGTGCAGAAATGAATCTGGCTGTCCCTGACTTTCAGCTTGCGGCACTAACCACCACTCGCTGTCTGTCTGTCAAGGCTCACAGTGCTCATACTAACTAGCAAAAGCCTCATCTCACACACAAACGATCCTGCTGCCTTTTCTTTGCGCTATGTGGAATATGTATTTGCATGAGTGCATGTTGCAAGGTAACACTTTTGCCTTGAAATGTCACCCTTTAATTTAGAGCAAGAACTTTCATTATCAGTTTGTTGACAGGATTTGGAAATGATTAATCTGTTTGTTCATTTGTTACCAGCGAGCGCCTGTTTTCTTTTGCAACAGCATAATGTCATTCTCTAATGTCATTATCACCTTCCAGCATAAATGAACATTAATGATTTGTTTAATGCAAGAGAGGCAGTCCCTTATCATCCATGCAATCCACCTTATTCCCTACTCCATGATGCTTTTCATTAATTCTCGTTATTCATTTCACTGAACTGGTTTCTGTATGAGTTGGTGAGTGTTCTGAAGCCTTCTGGAAATATATAACGTGTGAGCACAACCTGTCACTCGGTAAATGGGATAATGTGAACATACCTCAGCCTCCTACTACCCAGCGATAGTTGGATGACCTGAAAAAGTGGCCTTGTAGCATTTTTCTGACATGCTGCGGAGATCAGAAACAAGTTGTGCCGTTTGTGGCTGTGCCAACTATCAGGCTAAGCTCAATGTGTGCTGAGGCAACAGTGTGTCAAACCTGAAAAATGAAAAGCATTTATTCAGTAATGGTTTTCATGACCTACGTTTAAAAAAATAAAAATAAAAAAAATAAAAAAATAAATACCAAAACATCCAGCTCTCAGTTGACTTTTCCACTGTGTCTGCTTTCAAATACACAAGATTGTGTTCCATGCCATTAATAAAATATGCCCATCTTTATCAAGGTAAAAACAATCCCCTCCATTAACTGTGCAGCAGGAGAATGGTGGTAAAGGCCATGTCTTCAGGGTGTTCCCCTCCCCCATCCCTCTGTAAAAGAAGAAATAAAGAAAGAAACAAACACATTTCCCATTAAAGGTGTTAGGCTGTCTTCACACAGTATTTATTTTCCAGTAAGAATGGATTGGGAAACAGAGTTACCATGATGCTGGGAATAAGGTGCAGAGCATCAAATTAGTTCTCATTTTGCATAGCCAGCTCACTGCTGCTGGCAACTCATCAAATAATGATGATTTTTCAGGACCCATTTTGGTCACATTTTAAAGGGCATAAATTGAAGCCAGTGACAAAGTGCCATAAGTCTACTGTTTCTAATCACCAGCAGGGGGCGACTCATTTGATTGCAGAAATGTCCAAATAAATAAACATCATCCTTGTCAAAATTCATTTATGACCTGAGTAGAGTTTTTCCTGATGAGTTTATGGTGATGGAGACTGAAATGCCCAAGCGGAGTCTTCCAAAGCAGAACGGATACTTCAGTCTGGATACATCCATCATTTATGTACAGTCTATGGGCCATTTTGTTTTTTTTAAATAAATTTGTTATAATTTGATTTGATTTATTTTCCCCCTGTAGCTTCTTGGCAATGATAGGGCAATAAACTTGGCTTATGGGTTAGGGTTAACTAACCAAGGTTAGGAAAAGATGATGGTTGGTGATTAAAGGTTAAAATACAGTGTTTTGCAAAATTGCCAAAAGTTCAAAGGCAAACTTTTCCTGTCTGCAAAAAGCATCTCTGCTTCTTGGTTACATCAGTTTTTCATTCTGCGACAGTAACAATGCCAACAGAGCACATTTGCCTACAGTTTAATGGCGTCTACTTCAGACCAGTTTCAGACAAGACAGTGTTTTTGTCTGGCCACTCATCAGATTTTGCAATTATAGTCATAAAATATATATTTTTTTGTGTGACTGAGAGACACAACAGACTAGGTACTGTTCCGTGATCAGTCATGCTTGCAGTTTTTCCACAACATTTGTGATGTCATTAGGGAGCAGGGCATATGCTTGCTATTTTGGGGGAAGGAATGTAAAAAAATAAAAAGTGACGTTAATGACACTGGCTTGTCTATGGTGTTACACCATTTGGCAGTTCCACTTTGCTACACCACCAACCTAATTCCTCTTTTGCTTCATTATATTTAGTTTTTCAATGACTGGTGTAGATTTGTGCTCATATTACAGAAATAACTCAACAGTCATAGAGATTTAAGACACATTTTTCAGGATAAAATGATCTTCTGTACAGTTTGGGCCATAATACAGTTGATACGATGTAGCCTAAACCAGACATAAGAAGGTGAGGAACCTATCGAAATCTTTCAGATTACCCTCTGTATTAAAAAATGACAGAATGACACTCGGTGCATTAAAATGTGACATTAATGGGTCTTAACAAAGTGTCAGTATGTGACGAGTCAGGAGTGAGAACTGCTTGGTGTAAGACACAAATCCTTTGTGGTTTAAATGTACATAGAACTAAAGTGGTGTTTTAACTGTGTGTGTGTGTGCATGCGTGTGTGTACGTGCATGCAGGGGAGAGGAGTGTCCAGTCCCAGGCAGCCCCACAGCTGTTCCCTAATGGTAAATATGTGCTCCTCTGACTCCTCTCTCTCTGGGGGTATGTAGGTGTGGTGAATAGTGGAGGCTAACCTAGAAGACACTGATCAGGCCCTTCCCCTTACCACATCGTCCCTTTGACCCTTGACCTAATCACCTTCCTCTCCTTTCTGTGAATGCCCTCTCAATAACACCCACTGCCTGTGTCAAACCACTCCTTTTCAAAACACAGCTGCAAACAGGGAGCCACTGACCAGCAGTACGAGCAAGATACAAAATTATAGAGATACAGAAAGGTGGTTAATATTTGCCACCTTCGTAGCTTTTGCTCTGCTATATTTATCTGATGCTTCCAACAACTGATATGCTTATAAATTATGAGGCGCTACAATCGGGAAATTTCCCCTCGGTAATTCTCAAATGGTTTCATTAAGAAGTTAATAACCGGCAGATTTTCTATTTCCTTTTTATGCCAAAATGAAAACCCATATAATGCTGCTTTTGGGTGAAGCAAAACATTCTCCATGAAGCAGCATTCTCGATGAAATGTTAACCATCTAATTATATCTAACCTAATTATATAGTATATGATGATAAATCACACATGGGGACAATTTTTTTTCCATATAATCAGTAACTTAAAGTCTAGAGTACAGAGTTTGGGGAATTCTAACAAGCCTGAAAGGCAATATTTGGTATGATCACATTTATTCTCTGAAGCAAGCCATCTTTAATTTCTTTAAGTAGTCTTTAAGGATAATTTTCCAGGCTTCGTTAAAGATGTTCAAAGCGTTTCTATGGATGTTGGCTGCCTTTTGCTCAGTTTTCTGTGAAGATGATCCCATAATGTTGAGGTCCGGCCTCTAGAGAGGCCAATCCATAATTGATTGTATTCACCTGTGGGTTTCCCCCCCCCCCCCCTCTCCCAGTATCCTTTTACTGCACTGGCAGTGTGTTTGGGATCAATGACAGGCTGAAAAATTAAGACAGATGACAATGTTGCAAGGTAACACAGCTGCAACCACCCTGTTTTAAAGATGGCTGCAACGCGCTGTTGTATCTCTTTCTGGGGGGGTGGCAAAAATACTATTTGTGTACCTATTTGTACACAAATACTATTTGTGTACCATTTGTGTACCAGGGATAGCTCAGTAGGTAAAGTGGTCGCCCCATGATCGGAAGGTCGGCGGTTCGAATCCACTTAACGGCTACCCTGAGGTACCCCTGAGCAAGGTACCGTCCCTACACACTGCTCCCCGGGCGCCTGCTTAGTGGGCTGCCCACTGCTTCACTGAGTGAATGGGTCAAATGCAGAGAAAAACAAGTAATTTCCCCATGGGGATCAATAAAGTATCCATTATTATTATTATTATTATTATTATTATTATTATTATTAATTGGACATACAGTCAGCCTTTCTCCCTTTTTGCCTTCCTTACGAATGGCTTCTTGACAGTTAGCCTTCCACTGAAACCATTTTTGATGAGACGTCAGTGAACAGTAGAAGGATCAGCTGAAGTGCCAACTGCATCTTGGGTATAGGTGTTTGATAATCCCCCCGTTGGTGCAAAAATACTATTTTACACCTGTCAAACTAAGTTATCTGTGGCATTTTAAAAAAAAATAGCAAATTGTATGTTTTTGTGACAGGCTGCTAGGAATAATAAGCAATAGCAGCCTAATAATAAATGAAAATACAATGTAAAATTGTGTCTTCGCTAATTTTTCTGTGATGTGTAGACACAACACTGGTTTATTCCTTTGATCGCTTGCCTTTTTATTCTTGAATAATTCATAGGTCGGTGTTTAAGTGGCCTAACAAACAGCCAAAAATAAAAATAAAAATTCCTCTGAAAATGGTTAGGTACAAGAACTGGAGTGAGTATGAGTTCAAAAGCAGTCAATCTCCAAAGGCAAACTTTGAAAGGCCTTCAGAAAGAGTGAACTATTTATTCGTTCACAGTACTGTACCAGCACAAATGCAAGTAGTCTTTTTTTAAAACTCCAAAACATCAAGAGCACAGACCAAAGACTTTGTCTTTATTTGTATTTTAATGTGAGTGAAATTAAGCTTGCAATTTTTCCAAACACTCAGCTTTGGTGTTCCCGAACTCCATCACCACGGCCTATTAGGGAGCCAATAACGTGTCCGTGATTCAGCACTGCTTCATACAAAAGATAAAACACAGAACACTCCCCAACTTGATTTTTCATACACATGTAAACTTGTGTCTAAAATTGCTGAAAATGATCAATTGCAGTGTTTCTTTTTCTACGTTGTGGCCAAAAGTAATTTGTTCCACTACATTTGCTGTAAAATGAACAATGGAACACGTGTCGAGGGGAAAGCAGGCAATCGGTATTGTACCTTGATAATATCACTAATGCAATTCATCCCAATTTTCGGGACGAGCTGTGTTTTAATACAAATGCAGGCAAGGATGCCAGGAAAAATAAACTCATAAATCTGTGAAGACATATCAAACCTTGATACATCAAAGAGATTTACAATTTAATTACACCATGTAAGAAACTGAGGGAGAAGGCTTGTTCTCAGAGGAGTAGGAGCCCGTTCAAGGTAAGAAGCAAACCGGGAGTGTTTTAAGTTACTAGTTGTTGCTGTTGTATGTACACGAACACAGAGTTCCTCACACTCTCCAGTATAACAGTCTGACCTATATTAAGATATTTGTGTCCCAGTTTCAGGGTTCTTTCTTTTCTTGAAATGGAGACATACGCAGCCAGAAACATATTTTTGCATGCTGCTTAAAAGGTTTGTCTCCTAATTTTCTCTGTTACTGTACCACTTTGTGGTTGCAAATCCAGAACTTTCTCGAGACGCCAGAACTTTTACAGCCTTAGTTTTATTTTCTTATTGTGGGCTTTATTTTACTGAGAGAGCGCTCCCCTAATGTGAGAAACCCTGTACCATGTGAGTAACTTTCCTCTGGCTGCATGGTTTTCTGCTTGTTCGTCCACCTGACAATCAGCGATCAACACCAAAGCGGGCTTCGCCTTGTGCGTTTTGCTAAATTCTATCCCCTCATCCTTTGATGTCTTTTGTTTGCAGTCGTCATAAATGTCTGATGACAAGCTGATGTAACTGAAGACGTGCTACAGCTAAAATCATGTGGCTTCTGTTAAAAGCTTGTGTACACTGGCTGAAGCTCTCTGTATGAGATATAATACAGAGGCCCAGCATCAGAGCAAACACCCTGCAGATTATAATGAAGGATATTTAGAAAAGTCAGCCCACTGTTACTGTAATTGCCTCTCCCAGCCCAGCGCACTGTAGATGTGGCTGGTGTGCATCCAAATCACACAAACCGACAAACATACCAGAGTGCGCGTCTCTCCCCTCTCTTCACAAAAACCATAATGTCAAAAATATTTCTTTGCTCTCTTAACACATGATCATTACAGTTTGGTGAAATGGCCGCCTGACTAAGCGTTTTGGAGGCATGTCCTGACAGCGTCTTGTCGTCTCGTCTGCCAACCGTCTCTGCTCGCACTTTGCAATTATGCGAACCCACAGTGTTACACGCGCAAGTCTGGGTTGTGACTGGGGTATCGTATCGTGAGCCATCATTCTCCTGCAGAGGATCAGAGGCAGCATCGCTCTGATTTACTGACTACAAAGAGAAGACATAGTAATGGAAACGCATTCAAAAAGAAATTCCACCTCAGTCTTATTTAAGAAAAATAAATTGTTATAAAGATTTATAAGAATTCTTTCATTTCGTTCTTAGGTTCAGGTTCACGTTGCCTCATTTGTAGTCCTAAGTAGATCTGGCCTGCAGTAAGTGAGTCATCCATCCTCGAATGAATAAATATATATATATATATATATATATATATATATATATATATATATATATAATAAAAACTAAGATGATGGGCAACAGATAAGCGTAACTCAACATAAAGAGAGAGAGATGAAGAAATGATAATGGAGAATTTACACAGCATCAGGTAGATGGCAAAACCATTTTTTTTTTCTTCTTCTTCTCTGAATGATGGCTAATTAGAAACTGAAACTCTATATAAAGGGTGCAAGTCATCAAGTAAAATCAAACCAGCCAGCTGCTGTAATCTATCCATACCAGGGTTGCTGGGTTCAGCTGTGGCTCACCAATAAGCCTGTTAGACCATTTAACAGTTTTACTGAGTGAGTTTCTGTTCTTTAAAGATAAATATCCAAACCACGAGACCAAGAAAAGATGGTTTGGTCTCAGTGAAAGCATGATAACATGAAATGGTTGTTGTTTTGTCAAAAGTTTATCGAAGTTTCTTCAAACATGACGGATGCTGGTGCCCGTTTTAACACATAACTCCACAGTTTGCTTCAAAGTTCAGTCTTTATAAGACTGAATGCATTCTCCAGTCTGTTTCTAAATGGACCTGATCTCTTTTGTACGTACATTTTCTTAAATCAGTGATCATTTCTTTTGATTTAAATACGTCTAATTGAAGGTAGGATTTGTCTGACCCTTTAACAAACTCATCATGGCTGCTCTCATTATCCTGGGGCGGACTAAAGATAACAGAGCCATCTGCATACTTTAAAATGGTTCTGTTTTCAGACAAGATAAATGATAAAGGTGAAAGCGCACATCCCAGCGGGGAGCCAGTCGAGGAGCAGACCTGATTGGCTACGCTCGGCTCTGCTCTTCCAGGATAAACTATTGAGACAAGTGGAATAGTCAAGAAGTCAAAAATCCAACCCATGAGACTGAAAACTGTTTTATAAGCCTTTTGATTAAAATATGAGGCTGAATCTTGTCGACAGAAGTACCTTTCCCTCTAAATGTTTTAGCAGTTAAGTTCAACAGGTTTACCGTGGCATCTTCTATTCCTCTATATGGCTTCTAAGCGAACAGGGGATCCAGGCACATGCTTGGTCTTCTTTAAAATCTCTGACTTGCCAGAGAGTGATTGGCAAAGCAATCTTCAAGTCCTTCTAAATGATGGAGAGAATTTGGATGAAAAAGCCTAATCGGTTTTTTTATTACCGCTCACGTGAAAGTAAACAATTACACCACAATGTTGGAGACGATGCAGGCAAAGGGATTTTTATTTTTTATTTTTTGGTCATGCATAAAACTACAGCTGTTCTGGGATAACATTCTTCTCATTTTTGAGCATGTATTTGTATATTCTTAATAATCCCAGAGTAATGTTTTTGTTTCTGACCGATACTTGCTATGATCGAAGGAAGGGTATACCTCTCCTCAAAGTTTTGACTGTTGCATGTAAAAGGGCCGTAACAGGAAACTGGCAAAAATGTGATGCTCCGAGGACAGATCAGTGGCTGGAAACAGTAGAAGAAATGCATTCCACTGGAAAAACTGACTAAAGAAGGAAACCCATAGGACGATGTAATAATGGACAAAATGGTATGTCAATAAGTCAAAATCTGCCAAAGGGCTAATTTTTTATAAAAGTCTAACCCTATTAGACCTCAGTACTACTGTATAAACATTTATTTACCTTGGCAGATGGCTTCTTTTTCCTGGTCTCACCAAGTGCTTGCTGAATGGTTAATGTGTAAAATATTGAAAGATTTCTTGTAAAGTGATCTGAGATGACTAATGTTAGGATTTGGTGCTCTATAAATTGAATTAAATTAAATCTTAAATGTGATTCAGTAATGTCATTTACATAGGAAAAGCAAATACTAATCAAAGTTTGGTATTTTTAGCAGACGTTATTATGTTGCAGAATGTACTGAAGTGAGCAGTGGTGAGTTTTATTGGTTACATTTTCATCTTTTACACGACTCCGCTCCAAAAACTATGACAAAAACACATGTAGGGTTTTGTATTGGGTAGAGGGCTTACTTGACAAGGATTATAGCAAAATTATTTGTCATCCAAGAAACCCTGTAGCAGACTTCATGTCAGCATACAGTACAGCAACAGGCAGATGTTGAAGCCAGCAAGCAGGCTGAAGAATAGACTATATATAGTCAGGTTTATATAATGAGTCACAAGTATAGCTAAATGTCAACCATCCTTTATAATGGTGTTTAGCATTTAGACCTAGTCATTTCAATGTCAAAATTCTTTTTTTTTTTTTAAACCTTGTTTTTATGGCTTCATCTGAACTGACATTTATTCCAAGCTTGTCCTAGTATATTGATACAGCGTGTCTAGCCTTGAGCGATGGCATTCACTTGTGTGTTGTGTGTTTTTTCCAAGAAACGGCTGTAAAACACTAAATTACATCACTTTTAGCACCTGTTTTGCTTTGATGCATCATTCTAGTCTCTAACTGAGATTTTAATTTGAGAGAAGTTTGATTATGGCTGTTGCAGTTTATATTGAGGGAGTTTTTTAATTTTAGAACTGACAAGGGTAAGTGTTTCCCAAAGGGTTGCTTGTTCTTCATTTAACAAAATAAGAAATAACAGCTACATTCCCTTTTTAGTGGCGTGTGTTAGCTGCCATCGTCTTACCAGCGTGAAGTCCTAGACTATTCCAGCTGTGCTGGGCTGCCAGCCAACATCCCACTGCCCATTAAAAAGAAGTGATGAGATGTGTACATGACTGGTTTCTTTACAGAAAGTTAAAGTGATAGCTGTTGTTTTATTATTTTTTTGTTGTTGTTCTGAAGTGTGTGAGCCCATCTATAAGGATGCCAAAAGTAGTAGGCATCCACTGATCTTGGATGTTAGAGCGACTCTGTCTTGTACGGTTACTTAAAATTAAAGTCTGTGTGAAATTTGTCACTGTCTAGAGAAAAGACCTCAGCTATCCTGTCCTTACTGACTACCTGCCTTTTTCAAATCAGCCTAGCCAACATAGGGACCGGGGAGCTGAAATTGCTTTTTTATCCCCAAAATGCCTGGAAGGTTTTGTCAAAACCAGGAAGGAACTGGTGGTTTCGTCCACATGTGTCTGCAAATGAAAATTCTCCCTTTATAATGGAGGGGAGACATTTCCTACAGTACAAAAGGATTTTTGGAGGTCATAATTTGCTTTTACCAAAGAGAAACAAACCTTCTCACATACCTCACACATGCACAGACAGACACAACAAGTGAAGTTCCCATGTTTGGCTGTGTTAGCTATATTTCCTAATGACTTGTCTCCTTTCATTATTGACAAACTCTTTGTTTCTCTGACTGGTAATCTCTTTCATTGGCTGCATTCATTACTGTTTCTATCTTTACTCTCTTTTTTTCCTCTCTACCACTCAACACTTGATCAGCATGCTGCTCTTGGCCTGTTCACAAAAGTAATGGTGTATATAATGGTGTTTCTTGTAGTTTTTGCAGTTGCACCAGTATGCATGTCTGCTGTTTCAATTGGAAGAAATAAGTAGGTCACAACTGAATCTACTTTGTATTTTCTGTGGGGTTTATCTAACTGAATGCGTGTTTCCCTGCAGAGACCTGTGCAGTGAACAATGGCGGCTGTGATAGCACATGTCATGATTCAGTGACAGGAGTCCGCTGCAGCTGTCCTGTTGGCTTCACTCTGCAGCCAGACCGCAAGACTTGCAAAGGTATTCCCACCCATCGCCTATGGATGCAGGCAGCATTCAAGCTGCACCTGTCCAGCTCTCACTAAATTATTCTCCTGCTTGTCATTTTTCCAGCTTCTCTCTCCACATGCAGCCAACAGGAATGATTAAATAGTTATTCACTCCTACCCAAGTTAGAACCCCTTGTAACTTGCCAGTTAGATTTTCTGCAGAAACCACATTTTTTTTTGCAACTACAAGTTATTTTGTCTGTATCCATACAGGTGTCACAGATCTATCACTACCTTCTGCTTTTCAACAACATATTTTAAGAAATATTTTGTCATGGCACCAGCTTTCCCGACAGTTTTCTTCTGCACTGCCATCTTTGTGAGTGTTGGCAGAGCATCCTCAACTCAAGCAACCTGCATAATTTTGCTGTTTTTTTTTTTTTTTTGTTTTTTTTTGTGTGTGTGTGTGGTTTTTTTCTTCGTGCAATCTCTAATCCTCTCCGAATGTTATGTGGAATTATCGAGACTTGGGGAAAACAAACATTGGATGTAGGTGAACAAAAGCAGGATAGCAGTGTGTCAGTGTGCTTACAGTGTTAGACTAACAACTCTAATAAAAATACATTGGCTTGTATTCGTTTAGTTTGAGAGGAAACAAGAGGAAAATGAACACAGGCAGCACTGGCACAAGAAGACAGACGCTCGCTTCGGGCCAGGCACTTCTGAGGAGTTGAGACAAAGATGAAGCAAGGATGGGATTATTTAATTCCATCTCTCATGCATTTATTTTAACCAGATGATGAAGACTCCCTCAAGAGACAGATGCCTCATTTGTGATGATGATTCAGAATTAATCAGAGCTGGTGCCAAACTTGCCAAGGCAGAGCACCATGAAAAGCAGGGATCAGCACATGACATATCGATTCAGTATTGGCTACAGAAATAAAGAGCAGAATAATCGGAAGGAGATGGACAATGATGATTTAGAGGCCTTACTGCTTCGGGGCTTTACTGTGTGAGAGCTGCACTCCATTAAAGTCACACGCAAGCTGATTTTTAGCCTATCCGAGGACCAGCAAGGAAACCCCTGAAGCTTATTTCCACAGAAATGACTGTCCTGTTTTGCACTGTTAGTCCAAGCTGCCTCATTTACATACATCTCCAACATACTATTCAGATTTAAGAACTTTTTTAAAGCCGTTCGTGTGTGTGTGTATTTTCTTATAAGCCCAGAAAACTGATAAATGATGATGTTTCTATTTGTCTGCTGAGTGTGTAAATAGGCCACTCTGTGCTAACGCATCTTCAGGTTTTTCCTACTTCCAAGTGACAAAAAAATTGCATGCTGTAGGTTTAAGTTCAGCGCTCTCTCATTTGCAGCTGCGATGAGTGATTTGATGTATCCGCTCCTCGTTATGGTTTTCTGTTCACAGACATTGACGAGTGCCGTCTGAACAATGGGGGGTGTGATCATGTGTGTCGAAACACAGTGGGTAGCTTTGAGTGCAGCTGCAAGAAAGGCTACAAGCTGCTAACCAATGAGAGAACTTGCCAAGGTACGTAGCCCGTTTCGTTGCCATTTGCCACTTAAATAAACAAACTGTCTCTACTTACTCCTACTCCAAAGCTTCTGCTAAACACTCTTTGTCTCATAGACTGAGATTTTTTGCATTAAATGACAACTACGACAAAGAGCAGTTGCCTCCCGATGCCACAAAAATATGCGCTCGGAGATTTCTGTCCTTCAGAGAAGCCAAACCAGGCCTCTCTGGCATGTTTGTCCCTTATATTTAGTGGTAGCTGCTGCTCAGCAGGACCTGGGAGAACTAGTACAGAACAAATAAGAATTTGCAATGGCTGAACACAGGTGTAGGAAATTAGGGGCTCCAACTCTTAAATCTCTGGTTCTTGGATGAATAAAGCCACCACAGAAAAATACGCTGAAAAAAGACAGACAGCTTGCAACAATGGAGCCAAATCCAGCCTCTCTCCAAGTGAAAAACAGATGACATGCTATTTTTCCTTTCTTTGTATTTATTGATGTGGTCAATCAATATTCAGCCTGGTACACATCAACGTCATGCAATTGGTTCAGAATTGCTGCACTGAATCACACCACTCTAACACGGTACACAAGCATCGTGTGCGTTTGATGAAAACGTACTCTCTGTCGCCGTTCTTTGCAGCCACTCTCTTCTCTCTTTAAATCTATTTTCGGTGGATGCCTTTCTTTCATTATTTGTCGCCAAACAATGCAAAGTTTATTTTGCCAGAATAACACAGATAACTGAGAAAATGCGGTCTGTGCATGTCGGAATGTAAATCACAGCTTGTTTTATGTGGCACCATGCCTTAACCTACTCAGCCGTGTGCTGTTTTGGGCCAGGGAGTCAACTTTGGAACAGGGTTGTTCTTGTTTAGCGCTGTGTGTTTTGTCTGGTGAGAAGGGCTGTGATAAAGCTTGCCTGCTGTTGAGTGAGGTATTGCCATGCTTGCATACTCCACACTATTGAGTCACTTGCCTGCTACTCGTCTTGTCATTCCTATCGTGTTTTCTCATTTTTGGAAGGGGATCGGGGCAAAATAAAAGCTGAGTGCCTCTTAGTAAAGGTTAAAGTTGATCTTCTTTATTTGCCCTTTTGTTCATGTAGCTCCTTTGTGCTTGTCTTAGTTTTTTTTTTTTTTACCCTTCATGTTGGAATGTAGATGTGTGGTTAAAGGGGCATACTGCTTATTTAGTATTACTTCCAGACTCTTGTTTGTCTCGCAAGAGACCTATTTGGGAAAAAAAGAGTGATTAAAATCAAAACAGCTGAGGTCCACAGATCTGTAATTTTAGTCTTTCATGTGGGGTGTGCTCCAAAAGCAAAAAAAAATCCATCCTACATTTCCCATAATGCAGTAATGCATTTACAAGGGTCATAAGGTTCATATTGTCAGTTGTAAAGGTTAATATGACTTCTCTAGCTCTGTAGAAGACGTTGTGCTGTTTTCATCACCTTTGTGTGCGAGATGTGGAGTAGGTCTCTAAATTTTTTGGACATAGCTTGGGGTCTAACAGGTATTACTTTGACTAAACAGCCAGGAGTAATCCTATCATCGAGCTCACTAAAGTGCATATAGAGTATAAATCCTGAAGTGAAAGACTAAGAAGATTAGGTGCACCTGCAGTAAATTTACAGCCATCCTTCTCCTGGTTTTGCTAATAGTTGCTGGTGCTTCGTTGCGTGTCACTGTGTTCTCTGGTATCAGTTACTCTTAGACATTTGCAGTCACCGTGAGGTGTTGAGATGTGTAAACTGAACTCTTGGTTTATCTTGGTTTAAACAGTCGTGGTGTTTCCCTGCTTTCAGTGGACCATGGTCCCTAAGTCAGGATGGGGCATGTCTGCTGAGCCCCTGTCAGCATTCCACCACCCACAACACCCTCCAGAATCTCCTCCTCCTCCTCCTCCTCCTCCTCCTCCTCCTCCTCTTCTCACTCGTGATCCACATGAGGGCACTCAGATGTTCATCAGACCTTGTGTTTTCTCCAGAGGGAACATCAGTGATGCAGGCCTTATCTGTCCTGGATAAACAATAGTTGCCAGTGTTTTCATTGCAGTCGATCTCATTTGCCGTTTTATTTTGAGTAAGGTTCAAGGTTAAAGTGATGTGAGACTGCATAAAGGAAGTTAGTGACAGGAGCTCTGAGTTGCGATTCTCATCTGCATTCAGTGTGACTGCTATCCCCCTGCACGTACATCACCTCATGATGTCGTCTTTGCCCTCCCACTGCATACTTCACCTTAACTGTCTTGTAAATAAGGGTTGTGGGAGTCCCAGATGTCTTAACACTTATGCTCTGTAGCATGATATCACACAAAACGGTGTAATGATAAGTTGCAGATTGACTTCTGGCGTCACTGGTTGCAGCATATTTTAAGGATAAACTCAGTCACCACGCCTAACTCCTAGAGGGTTTTAGACTTTTTATTTAAAAGTGCGCTTGAGTCGAGTTTATCCTTAACACTCCAAAAACAATCACTTTTGCAATGCCTCTTCCAGCGTGTGCCAACCCACGCTTCACTCATCTATCATTGCTTTTATGAATCTCCAGAGGCCTCCGCAGGAGACAAATGGCAAGAACTGTATGAGCTTGTTGTCTTTTTTTTTTTTAATACTTGGTTTGTGGTAAAAAAAAATTATGTTCTAGAAGACTTATTTTGTAAAAGATAAGCTGCACCAATTATACATTTTGGTGTTTTTCCAGCTTTAAAACATCAGCTTGTACGTTTCCTTCAAAGCTTGTGTACAGCTTTGTAAACTGATATCTTAATAAGCTATTAATCTCAGAACATTTTTATCTTTTGGTTGCTCTTACAACATGCCTGCCAAATATTAACCTCAGTGATCCTCATATGGTTTATCTGTCTAGTTTGGATTATGCCCAGTGCGCAAATGTCAATGTTTTATTTTTATTTTTTCAAAAACCATGCAAGATTTGAGCAGATATTTATCAGTCTGTCTTCCTGCGTTCTTTAAGCCAGCATATCATTTAACCAAACATACTTAATTGCTGTGAAATACCTGTGACCTCCGTTTAATGGCAGCGTGTGCTTCCTCATAACCCAGAGGAGGTTCAGATGTAGCTGATGAAAGCATGATATTCCTGGGAAAGTCCTGAGAAACCTTTGTTTTATTTGCCAAGTTGATCCAGCAAAGTTGTAGCACATCCCCATTTTCCACCAGCATTTGCTGTCTGGGCTTGACAGAGATCATTACTGACATTAAGGGGAGCCTTGATCACAATAAAACCAAATGTCATCAGTCTCCTGTAGCTTCATGTGTCTGTCCTTATGGTCTTTGAGCCCATGACATTTAAGCAACTTATCAGGATCCATGTGTAAGAGAGACAGAGACAGGCAGGAAGGAGCTGATTTGATGTAGATTTGCAAGTTAAGCTGACAAGGTGAGAAAACCAGAGAAACTGAAAATCCACGTCTTCTTATCTGCACTCGTACTGTGACATGTATATCTACGTGCTATAGCAAAAAATGTGGATGTTTAAACGCACATTTACGTGTTGTCCAAGTAACAGACTGACAAGTCAAATTCTAGGACTTGTACCGACTCTGGCTCATTTAGCATGCTTAAGATGAAAGAGAAGGAAAGTGTTCCCAAGGTCCAACGTTAGCGTGGAAAAACCAACCCAAAGGCTCCTATTATCAGGTAAAGAGTGGGCTTTCTTTTGTCTCCTGCTGTGGCCACTTGTTATTTCAAAACAACTTGGACAATTTCATTTCAGTGCATCGAAATGGAAAACTGCATGACTGCAGGAGGTCAAGCGCTATACCATGCACCAAACAGAAGACACCTTTCTTGGAAAATACTTTTTTTTGTGACATATTTTCTGACCCATTGCAATTCTTGACAACCAAGAAATACAATACAGAAGATGAAACGAGGACAGATCCCATTATTATTGGAGGCTTTTTGTGTGTAATTTGTTGAACTGTTTGAAAAGTTTATAACAGCATGTCTTTCTATCTACACAGATATTGACGAATGCTCTTTTGACCGTGCCTGTGACCACTTTTGTGTCAACTCTGCCGGAAGTTTCCAATGTCATTGTCATAAGGGCTACGTCCTTTACGGACTGGCACACTGTGGAGGTGAGCCAGCATGTCTGTTTCTTCTTTGCCTTGTCTCCGGGTGTAAATCTCCTGTCTGTCACTCTTCCTCTAGAGCCAGCACTTCTGTGCTAACCTTTCATTTACTGCTCTTATGTTTGGCAGGGAAAAAAAACACTAGAAATACTAAAAATGTTATTAATTTTAACATGCCTACTGACAGCTTTAATAAAGCACTGCTGAGAGATTTTATAGATTTTACATGACTAATTTACAAAGTGTTTTATTTCTGCAGTAACTGTTATAAGACTTGCAGGAAGTTTAGCCATAGGCATTACAGTGACTGAAATGTCTGCGCAGCTTTTAGAAGAGCTGGCAAGACATTTTTACAGACACCCATTGTCCCCTGATGATGCATCCTAACAACCTTTGTGATCCTCTGACTTTCCAAGTAATGTCACAGTTTGTGGGTCTGAATGAAATGTTTCAAAATCGTTTTGTGCATTATATTTATATCCCCCTTAGGATGAATTATAATGACTTTGGATTTCATTTTGCTTTTCCTCTCATGCTACCATCAGCTACGTTTGTCCATTACTTGAACAAATGCCTTTAAACCATATTGTATTCTGACCACTTTCTAGGCTGGACTCTTATGATTTATTATTATCAGGTTGTCAGATCATCAGGACTGGAAAGAGATCATCTCCTTGGTAAAAACAGAATTGAATTTAAAATTCATCTCCTCGCATACAAAGTCTTGAATGATCATGCCCTCTCATATCTTGAAGACCTCAGATGTCTTTGTTCAAAGACTGAAGGCTTATTTGTGGTTTCTAGAGTGTTTGAAAGTAGAATGGGTGGTAGAGCCTTCAGATATTAGGCCTCTCTACTGTAGAAACAGCTCCAGTTTGGATTCGACAGACAGTCCCTCCAGTTTTAAGTTTAGACTCATAACTTTCCTTTTAGATAAAGTTTGTAGTTTGGGCTACATCAGGTGACCCTGAACCATCCCTTAGCTATGCTGCTATAGGCTTAGACTGCTGTGGGACATCTTTTCTTTTCTTTTCTTTTCTTTTAAGGCACAAACTAAACTTTTTTTAAGTGTCAATGTATAGTTACTGTTGGTGTTTACACAAGCTAAGCTCATTAATCTGGAGACAACATCCTTAAAAAATAGAAAAACAAAAAAACGTCCCTACATGCAGCTGCATTCTTGGGTAAAACTGAAGTGTATTTAAATGCTCACTCTGATGGATTACCTTTCACAAGCCAGGTTTAGACCTCTACAAGTCGATTTTCAAATGGACTGAAATGAGCTGAAACAGGTGGCTGCCTGGAAGGCAAGAACTCAATCTAAGAACTTACGCTACACTTGGCAGTCATATAAAGTGCAGACAATTTGTGCTGTACTTAATGTACTAAAACATGAAATAATATCATGGAGGTTATGGTTCTTCAAGGTGGAGTATGTCCATCAAAAATGGGCAGGTAGTTACTGTACTCTGGTGTAGAACAGATAGGAGAAACGGCCTTTGGTGTCAGAAGGTGGTGTGTGAGGGCACGTCAGATCTGCCAAGAGGCCCGCCAGAGCACATCAGGGTGTTGCCGCGATCCTTTGATGGAGCGTGTATCACCAGTTAGAATCTGCTGCTGTCTCCTGCACCTCGGGGCCTCACAGTAGTTTTGGGAGAGACATAGAGAGACGGCATATGCACTTGAAATACATAGCTTTGAAGTGACTCGTTATGTGTTTTTGTCTGTAGTTTGACAGGTCGACTGATCGGGAATGTTGCAACAGAATTGACTATACTGAGACTAGAGAGTGGTAACTTGTAGATGTTTGTGATCAGGAGGTGCAGTTAGTCAAAAACTGCATAGGAGTAACAGTTTTACATTTTTTGTGAACCACCTACTCTTTCTTTGTTTTTTTTTAATGCTTACTTTCAATGGAGTCAGAGATGTGGTGGCAGTGCTGCTGGGTTGCAATACATTGTAAGGGGTTACTTTTATTTTTATCCACCCACTGTATGTAATTCTGGAATTACATAGTCTGCTGTATTTCAGAAGAGTTTAATAGGTTCACGGGATCCATTCCACACATGGGTAGCTGTATTAGCTGTCAGCTCAGGGAATAAATGTGCCAGGATTGGATTTGTAAGGCTTTTACTCACATGATGGACTGTGATCAGGCTGCACTGAGCTGCTAAAAGGAAAGAAGATGGTCAGGCGTAAATGACTCTCTATACCATTGTATAGAGCGCAAGTGATGAATGATTTCCCCTCTTTCTTCCCCCCCCCTCTTTTTACCACCACCGCTGTCGGAACTGTTAGATAACCCCAGAGATTTATGGTGATCGCTGCTGTACTTTCTTCGTCCCCAGCCACAACAGTATGAGGTTATGTTATCCCCTCTGTGGTTTATCAGCGGACATTATGGCTGCCAAACAATTCAGAAATCTGGTGTTAAACAATAGACTCACCCTAAACAAACCCAATTAGGTCAGTGACCTGCTGTTAAGCATTGTGCCGAGGCATGTCAACATTCCTCCCAAGTGAGAGTATATCCAGCCATTCTCCCTCTCGGCTAGCAAAACAATCTGCTCATTTTGCTTATATGCTTTAAAAAATAGACTCAAACTGCTCGTGACTAAATACTTTTAAAGTATTTTTGAATTTACCTAATTTGATCCAGTCAGCATTTACCGTGGCAGAAAGGCATTTTTATCCTACGAAAAACATGTTTGTACATAGATCTATGAAAAAGATCTCTAAACATCAAAAAGGGTTCCAGTTGATACCTAAATACTTAAAGGGGGCTTATTAGGCTTATTTCTAGCTCCTTAATTGTATTCCTGGGCTGTAATAGAGCAGCTTTCAATAATTAGAAGTTTAAAACAATCTTGTACTAGAACTTGGTTTAGCCCCTTAGTTCATCCACCCCTCTAAACCAAGCCAGTTTACCCTCTTTTACTAGTCAGCTTCTCTC
Source organism: Rhamphochromis longiceps (assembly GCF_057381845.1). NCBI lineage: Eukaryota > Metazoa > Chordata > Actinopteri > Cichliformes > Cichlidae > Rhamphochromis > Rhamphochromis longiceps. Next base: position 23,870,870 of record NC_140576.1, read on the forward strand.
TAAACCAGTTTTTCTTTTGCAAACCTCCAAAAAGCAGGTTGTTTACCATATGCAGATCAATATTAGGCAAAAGAGTCATAAACTAAGCATTTATGGTGCTCTGTACGTATGTTAACCTTATGAATTGTATTTGAAATATATGAAATATATTACTTGGACACTAAATACCCTGCAAATATTTGTTTTTGTTGAAGTTTTATAAACTTCCATGTACTCTTTGGGTGGTTTAATCTGACCTGAAAAAACATTTGAGGGAGTAAATGTAAAATTCCAAATGCTTTCAATCTTGGAAAGAAAATGTGGGACACATAATACAAAGGGTTGACATCAATACATGTAATGAATGCAATCCTAGTATATAAATAATGCGAACAGAAAAAAACGATCATTCAATTCACAAATTCCTTGCAAACTGTAATCTTGTTGGTTACAATAACCTGCCTGTTGAAGGCTGGATTCCAGTTAAATTCCACTTAAATTCATTCGATTATGGCCGAATGTTGCTGTGTCAGGAAAAATGATTGATTGAACAGGTTAAAGCTCAAAAGGTAGTCACACTTTCGAAGCGGTGAAATTTGCTCTTTAAAAAATAAATCATTACTCATCCTGAATGTGCTACATGAATACAAATTCCTTTATTGTAGCTTTGAGGGTTGATTGTTGCATAATGCAGAATAAAATGCCTCTCGTAGTTTCTGTTGCTTACAATAAGATACTCATCTAAGCTACAGAATGTTTTTTTTTTTTTTTTAAGCTATAAAGAACAGTGTTGCTGATGTAATGTAGGATCATGCACCGTAAGTGCCTTTTTATTCCAAGGACAACTCTGGAATCACCAAATGGTCATTAAAAAATCGTGCAAATTACTCATATTATATTCATGCAGCTGCAAAGTGAGAGGTATGTACTGCACAATAAATATGTCTTCAATTTTAACATTTACATTTTTTTTTTTAAACAATTAGTCCTATTTTTTGTTATTTTTGAAATTGCATATTTTCACTTTGGTGTCATGTTTATAGGATGTAGCTGAAATATTTGTAGTGCTTACAATCTTAAAAAATGTGGGGGTTTTGCTGTTTTTCCTTTGTTACAAATGATGAAAAAAAAAAATACTATGAAACAAAACTCTTAATGTCCAAAACTAACTGTAACCTAAACTAAAATCAATTTTAATGTAAAAGTAAATCTAAAAATTGCTCTGAGTTGACATATGATCACCCCTCGACTCCAGTATTTGGATTTATCCGTTGCATGGCTGCTCGCCAAACCACAAAGAAAGGACAAATTAAAGTGGAACTTTCTTCTTCTTCTTTTTTTGTTTTAAAGAAAATAAAAGGAGGGGGTTGGTGATTTATAAATATTTGTCCAATGCAGAAAACACTGCCCAGATTGCGCTTGGGGAAAAATTCTTCTTAAAAGCAACATGGGCCAGTTGGCGATTAAGCTCACAAAACTGATTACAGTTAAAAGATTTTGACATTTTTATGAACCCTAAATTTCTGCTACATGATACAAAGCAGTTGCAGAGTCTAAATGTCAGATCGTCTTTTTGTTCTGCCCTTTCCTTTCTTGGCTCGTCTCTACATCGGCTCTGTTAGAGCATGCAAAGCAAAAAAAAAAAAGATTAAAGCGATCTGGAGAAATGTTAGAATAAGTCTATTTGGTCACATTTCAAATTTGGGAAGAACAAAGAAGTCAAAACAACAGTTGCTGGCAGATGAGCTCTGCTTCCATCAGATTTTCATTAGAGCTCTTTGTCCTTTAAATGAAGTGCTTTGATGCAGAGGATAAGCAGCACATCCCTCACAACATTTTCAAGCAGTTCTGGCTTCAGAACAGCAGAGCGCTACTGATGAAGTCATCATCTTCTTCGGGGAGTGCAGTGGCACGCAGACTGTTTGTATTCAGAGTGAATAATTGAATGAGACAAGAAAGAGCATTTCATATCAGCAAGCAAGATCATCAATCACTGCCATTATCTCCGTTTCTTTCCCAGTGCCACTTGTCCGTAGCCTGCCGAATCCTCAGCTCCACTCACTAAACTAATTTTCTGTCTGGCATCGACGGCAGCCAGACTGCATCTGGATCCCGGATGCTGTTAGTGGTTTTAGCTCAGCATGTGTTTGAAAAGTTGATTATAATTTACTGCTTGCCACAAGTCTTTCTCCTTGAAGAGCAGAGAAATTTTGACCATGAAATTGAATGTGGGTGACATCAAAACGAGAAATCACTTCTGTTTACACGCAAACGCATTAATCTTTCCAGAGCGTGAGGATGAATGGAACTGAGCTTACAGGAACTCGTCATTCATAGCTGTGCTGTTTTATAAGAGGCCTGCTTGTCTTTCATGTAAATCAGCAGAATTGACTCCAGATTGTTTTGGACTAATCACATTGTTTTGTTTTGTTATTATATTTCTGTTGCCGTATTTGTCAATAAAAATCCTTTTCCCTTTGATATTTTTTGATCTTCTCCAGGCATGTTCAGATGTCCGCAGGACATTTGTACTTATGTTAACACCTCTCTTCACAGATATCGACGAGTGCAGTATAAATCGTGGAGGTTGTAAATACGGTTGCGTCAACACACTGGGGAGTTATGAGTGTACCTGTCCACCGGGGTACAAGCTGCACTGGAATAAGAAAGACTGTATTGGTATGTAGCAGCACTGCCCCCAAGTGGTTGATTCACTGACATACACTCGAAGCGGGCCTTTTCCACATACTGCTTGTGCAGTCTTTCTCTCTACGCCAGCTTATTGGTGTTAACATTATGTGATACATTGTAGATTGTGTTTTCTCTCAGAGCCTGTGAAATGTCCTCCTGGGCTTGTAGCACCAAAGGCTACACTGACCTGCAGCAAGACTGGCAAGAAAGAGAGCTGCTCTCTTACATGTGCTTCTAAGGCTCACTATCTGGCAGGTATGTCACCGCAATTCAGAGTCGAGTCACAAATTATCTCAGATCCAAAAGATTAGTTTATGGACTTATTTTTGTGTGAACCTTTACAGAATCTGATAACAGCTACTCTGTCAGTTGTGGTATCCCCATCCTCAGAGGGAAGTCCCCCACTAGGCTGAACTCCAACAGCAGTCAGAGCTGCATAGGTTTGTCACTCTCAATATTCATATGGTCGCAGAGTTTTCGAGGACCCAACATGTCAATCACAACAGCACAGACAGCTGTCTTTGCAGGGATGGCAGTGTGATGTTTCAGTGTCCTCCTACCCACTGGGCTGTGTTTGTCTGTAGAGGCTCTGGCCCCTCCAGTAAAGCAGACGGCTTCTTTCAAGATCAAAAACGCCAAATGTCACCTGCATCCTAAGCTGCCTGGCCGAACTGAGGACAGAGGACGGACACTGGGACAAGGTCAGTCCTTAACTGGATATGTTCCTTTACAGATGTGTTGTTTATTTATTTATTTTAATATTTAAAGGTTGACTGCTCTATAACAGATCCAAGCAATGTATGCCGGTGCTGCCTTAAAGATATTATATGATATTGTGTGTCCACAGGAGGAGGGCAGCCCTGCAGCAACTGCCTTGTAACATTTGTCAACCTTAAATGTGACTCCTCCAAGAAAGCTAAAGGGCGACGTGCTCGCAACCCCTCCAACAAAGAAGTAACACGCATTACATTAGAGCTGGAAGCTGAGGTCAAACCTACAGATGCTACAGGTTGGACTTTTCTTTTTCCATCCCAAAGGAAAACCTTGATCAACTTAGTTGGTGCTTAAGACATAATTATTTAAAATTTTATTTACATTTTTTATGGACTCCAATCCAGGGAGTTGTAATCTCAGCTGCCTGAGACAACGGATGGAGAAGCAGGTTAAAACCTATATCAAGGCTCTGAAGAAGTCCATCAACCAGGAGCGCTTCCTCATCAGAGTTGCTGGTTTGGAATATGAGGTGGCCCAAAAACTTCCCCAGGCTGCTCCTATTCAGGAAAACTGTGGTCCAGGCTGGGAGAGGGACAGTGGCCGATGTGGTAAGACCAGAGAGCAGAAATGGTAGTCTTGGATAAGCTAATTTTGCTGCAAGGATGTATTTAGAAACTTAGGATGTACTCACAGCAGCCAATAAATACCACACATGAGCACGTCTGAGCTCCAAAGTTCAGTTAATTTGACTAACGGGAGCACTGGGTCATACCTGAGCGTCAAGTCTGGTTAACTCTGTCCTGGGCTGCTTGAACAGGTGGGCCCAGGCGGAGATTGGTTGGACTGTTGGTTATATTACAGAGCAATTGTGCCCAGTGTTAGTACACCCTAAATGTCAGAATATAACCTTACGAAATGTCACATTGTGCATCATTGTTTCATAGAAGGTGTGTCTTTAGCTAGTCTTCAGGTGAGGTCTCTACACAATAAAACTAATCAGTCATCACCCAATCAGACCCAGCCACAACCCTAGGAGATCAGCTGATTTAAGTGTCATCCAGTATCATGTGATGGCTCTACTATAATCCAGCTCTGCATCCAATTAGCAAATGTAATAAAGGACATGCAAGTTAAGCTGTTTTAGCCAATTGCTTCTGCCCCTGCAAGCTACTTTGGAACCCACTATCACCTGGGGTGCCAATAACAATAAAACAAAAAAAAACAAACTGTGTTCATCTGCTCTGGTTTGCTCTCCTCATGTGTTACAAAGATTAACCACCAGAATTAATAGAAATGATCCCAGATACAAATAACAAATGCATATTTTATCCATCCACGTTACACATTTAGTTAATGAGGAGTTATAGCTAAGTGTGTCCTAATCTCTAACTGAAGCCATTGTGGATGTTCTCTCAGTCAGATGTTTGCCAGGCTCTTACTACCACGGTGAGCAGGAACGCTGTGTCCAGTGTCCACCCGGCACTTTCCAGGAGAAAGAGGGGCAGCTGGCCTGTGACCTCTGTCCTGGAAGCGATGGCCATGGGCCTGTGGGCGCACGGAACATCTCCTCCTGTGCAGGTAGCCTTGTTTAAAGTCTCACGGACTATGTTAAACATCCATTTCTGACTCATTAAAAAGCCTGATCCCTGTGTTGTTCACATCAAATCCAGGCCAGTGTCCAACAGGGTACTACTCCAGCAGTGGATTCAAACCTTGCCTGCCATGTCCTCAGGGCAATTACCAACCAGATTTGGGACGGACCCTGTGCTTTCCCTGTGGGGGAGGTCTCAGCACCAAGCGGGAAGGGGCCAGCTCCTTCCACGACTGTGAAGTCAAAGGTCAACTTTTTATCTTTGCTGGGGGGAAGAAATCCAAACTTCTTCGCTTAATATTTTTACTTTTTCCCTGCAGTTGATTGTTCTCCAGGTCATTACTACAACACCACAGTACACCGCTGTATCCGCTGCCCTGTGGGGACCTATCAGACAGAGTTTAAACAAAACTACTGCATCTCCTGTCCTGGAAATACCACCACTGATTTTGATGGTGCCACAAGTGTCTCGCAGTGCAAGAGTGAGTATGAAAATGATTGTTTTGTGTTGTTCATTTTTCTCAGACATGGGCTTGAATTTAATTTGATATGTTTGTGTGCGTCTAGACAGGCAATGTGGCGGGGAGATGGGCGAGTTTATGGGTTATATTGAGTCACCTAACTATCCTGGTAATTACCCTGCAAATGTGGAGTGCATTTGGAACATCAACCCACCCAGCAAGCGCAAGATCCTAATTGTTGTGCCGGAGATTTTCTTGCCTTCAGAGGATGAATGTGGAGATGTGCTGGTTATGAGGAAGAACTGTAAGTGGCCCTCTTTCATTAGCTTTCATTGAAATGTAGTAATTTAATCACACTATAAACCTGGTCATTTTTCTTCTTTAATACAAGGGTCAGCTACGTCCATCACCACCTACGAGACATGTCAGACATATGAGCGGCCCATCGCCTTCACAGCTCGGTCCAGACGTCTCTGGATTAACTTCAAGTCTAATGAGGCTAACAGCGCCAGAGGCTTTCAGATCCCCTATGTTACTTATGATGGTATGAAACATTATCACTTTTCTCACCAGATGGCTTAGATTGTGAACTGTTATGTGTCTAAAATTTTTCTGACCTTAAAGGGTTGTTTTATAAAATAAATCTTATATAGTATTATTTTTAATAAACGTGGCAGGTGACAGTCTTTTTATTTTTGTCAGTGTAGCTGTGTAAAAACAACACATATTTATCACAACATTTAATTTGAATGATTGGCTAATTATTGTACATGGAAACTAGTGCTGTCAGCGTTATTCTCGTTAAAATGACATTAACGCCATAACCGCATTAATGCGGCAAATCTCCGTTAGCTATTTAGCGCGGGTCGCCCCGTGCGTGGGGCTGCACAACGGAGATTTGCGGCGTAACTGGAGATTTGCCGGTTTAACGCGGTTATGGCGTTAATGTCATTTTAATGAGAATAACGCTTGCAGCACAAAAAACATATCTGCCGTCATGACTAAAATGTTACATATTTTGCACCAAAAACAGAGTGCAACTGTGGTGGACATGCAATTAACTGTTACTATTATATATTTGTCATCTGCTTTTAAATGATCGATTATTCAGAAAAACCAAAAGTTGTAAAATAGAGGAAAATATAATTTTTTATGGCTAACAGTCCAAAGTACAAAGGAAAGGAATGTTACAGAGAGGCTGGAAAACGTGACTGTCTGACAGATTAATCAGTTTCTCTGCCACCCTGATGGCTTAGGTGTGTACCAAACACACACCTGCCTATGAATCACCTTTAATGTTACACTGTAGTTTCCCTTTACAAAAAGGTGACATTAAGTTGAGTCAAAGGGAGTTTTCCAGTATATGAATGAGTTTTTTTTGCCATGTTTGTGTTTATTTTTTCACCACCTAACTTGTTTTGCATGACCTGTTTTCAGCATGCTATGAGAAAGCAAGCAGTGATTATATTATGCGTTGTTGTTTTTATGAATTCAGAGGACTACGAACAGCTCGTAGAGGACATAGTGCGAGACGGAAGGCTCTACGCCTCTGAAAACCATCAAGAAATCCTCAAGGTTAGCCCAGCCCCCTTTTCTTTTTCCTTTTCCTGCTAACTGTATGCATCATTGGCATCATTCATTGTTGCGAAGGTGATTCATTGAAGAGGAAAGGTGTCGTAAGAATAAACAAAGCTGTTGTTGTGAGTCAGGCGGTGCGTTAATATTGACGAGATTAATGTTCTCTTACAGCTGCAATTTTTTTTCCAGTATTTAGCAACACCTTCAAATGTGATTAAGGCAGTAACTGAGAACTAAAGTGTGTTTCATTAAAGACTTTATACCTGTTGATTTTTCCTCACAGGATAAAAAACTGATAAAGACTCTCTTTGATGTGCTGGCTCACCCACACAACTACTTTAAGTACACCACTCGGGAGTCCAACGAGTTGCTTCCCCGCTCCTTCATCCGTCTCATAAGCAGCAAAGTCTCTGCTTTTCTGCGACCATACAAGTAAAAGCCACACAGCTGCCGACACGCCGGATCGCGACCCTCCCCCCCGATATCCCCCTCCATCTTATAGGCCACATCGCGCAACTCTCACAGGACTTAAAAACACGAGACATACTCTTACGTTTACCCTCTTATTTTTTTGTAGGCTTTGACAATAAACACTATGCAGACCTGAGAAATTTTCCAACACCATTTTTGTTTTGTTTTTTCTTTTTTGGTCAGTTACCATTCAGCACAGGTCTGCATTCCTGAGCTCAAACATTTAGTGGGGATATAGAGTATTGTGAGTGGGTTTGGTTTCTATTGTGTTGTGCAATGAAACCACACACACACACACACAAAAAGAAAACAAACAATAGAAACGCCTATTTCAGACAGTAGGAGTGATGTTTTGTGCGTGCTGTCTGAGCTTGTTATTGTATTTGCTTAAATGAGCTCAACTCCTACCAATAAGTATGACTGTAAGTGTTGTGCAAGTGTTGTGTAACTCTGGTTCCATCTTCAGTGTCTGTGTGCTGTCCTCGAGGAGGAGCAGTTGTAAAATTCATGTCGCAGCTGCGGTCCAGCTCATTCAAAGCCCGACTATATTTGAGCTCTTAGAGCAGTTTCCAAGGGTTTTACTGTTAAAACAGTTATTCTCTGTCTGTTTAGACTGTACCAGCATTTTCCAACCTTCAGATTATTTCTGTTGCTCTTTTCCAAGCCAACTTAAAGCAAATACAAAAAAAAGGGTGGTTAGCTATTTTAGGAACGTGGTGGATATTATGAAAAAAGTTGTTGGGAGCCACAGAAATGAGATAATGTGATGCTTAGTGGAACATGTCTCAGAGAGAAAGAAATGTCTTTGAGGGACATTATGTTTGCTGCTTCTTTTAAAAGGTCACTTTAATTCTTCAGTCTCATTGTCTTTCTGATGTACGCTACACATTTATAATCTATAGGTTTAAAAACAAAGGGAAGCTCCGAATCTGATACACTATAGTTTCTACACCCAGGAAATTGATATTCCACCAGTTTTATAATTTGTTTTTATTATTTTTATTATTTTTTTTAGTCTTGTAAATAATGAAAATAAATTAGACGAGGGTTGAATTCTGTAATTACAATTTTCTTACACAGGGCCCCCAAAATAAATTTTTGCCCCTCATGTCCGACCCGCCAAAGTCCAAAGACACCCAAGACTGCTCAAATTTTATTCTGTCCTAAAGAAGACAGATCTTCCAAAGACCTCCCAAGAGAAGGCATGTGTAGTTGTCTTGGGCTCTAGATTTGCAGTCAGTCATTTCCCTTTATTTTAATACAGAGTGCAATGATTGAAAATGAATTCTTGGTTAAAGCCAAGTGTGACACAAAAACTTGTGAAATGTGTTTTGGGTTGTTTTCTTGTTGCGACTCCTTGTATTAAATGTAAGTCATTGTGAAGATATTTAACTTCTAAAATGTAACTACTTTTAGAAAAATGCATTATGTGTGGTGAAATGTAACAAAGGGGTGGCATCTTGGTGAAGTGGTTGGCACTGTCACCCCATGTATTTTAAGACTCAGACTTTAGGAGGACAAAGAAATTGAACATATTGGACTCAAATGCGATGTTGGGCCAAGTAACACAACTCGTCAGCTATAAAATCCTCACTTTATTATCAGCTTCAGTCATTGATTTATATCTTAAAATCCAATATGCAACTTCTCCATGCGCTCACTTGGCCCACGTTGCCAAAAACTGACCCATCCCACCTAAATCAGCTTGTTTCTTTTTTCCCTTTTTGCAACCTGATTTACTCCCCCCCCTTTTAATTGTTGCCTTTTAAAATAAGAGTTTGCTATGATGTATCGGAGTTGATAATGATATTTGCACTTGAATTGTTATTGCTCATGTAAAGAAATGTCTGGATTTTGTATTGTCTTTTTAAAATGAATGGAATTGGTGTTCTTGTTTTCTTGTAGCTTGTTTGTTCATGAAATGCTCACTCACCGTTTAGTCTAGAGATGATACACATAACATTATCAACTGTAAGGAATAAAAAGAAAAAAACCCAACCTATGTACAGATGTGAATGAAAAGTTTGTACCTGTTCTTGCCCAAACGCGTATCAAAATAAACAAACTGTACTTCAGCTTCATTTAAAACATGTTTTAATGTCTGTATAGTAATGTATAATACATTTTTAGGTTATTAGGTATCCCAAATGGCTTAGGTTGATTTTAAATAAGTTGCATTTTGGTAAGAATGCAATGTTAGCTTAACTGTTTTCATCCATTGAATGCTGTTAAATAGTTTTGACAGATAGCGCTGAATATGGAAGGTTAAGGTTTGAGAGCTGGGGAATTAGCCCCACTGGTTGACAAAACCTGGGGAGGGAAAAAAAGGCAATCATAGTTTTAGTGTTGGAACAGTACTTCAGGTTACTCATACCAGGAAAAAGTACTGATTACTTACGTCTGCGTTGACATTTGGGAAGCTCAGGTAACCATCGGCCATCACGTTCACAGTACACTGTACCTGGCCCACTCATGACATAACCCATGTTACACTGAATATATATAGTGGCCCTGTACTGAAACTTCTGATTGGGGTTTCCTGTCCAGTAAGCATTAGGCACATTTGGTGAAGGACATGTTATTTCTGTGGGGGAAAAAAAAGAAAAGAATTCAACTTTAATGATTATTCATAAACACAATAAAAACTACAATCTGCTCTGTCAGAATATGACCTTTGCATTCTGGTGCAGGTGCACTCCATGTCCCATGTTTAGTACACCAAATCTCCCTTTCTCCAACAAGAGTTCCTGCACGACACGAATAGCGAATAACACTCTTGTATGTGTAAGGTTCATATTGAAGGCCGGTTATTTCTGCGTTGCTCACTTCAGGAGGGTCCTCACACACCGCAGCTGCAAGAAATACAATAATTTTAGGATGCTGAGATTCAGGAAAACCAACTGACATCTAAAAGCTGTGGTGTGCTTGTGCGATAGGCAACCTAACCTTCACAAACAGGGTTGCGTCCGCTCCAGCCGTTATTCATGCAGTGTCTGGTTGCACGTCCCACAAGCATGAACCTAAATGTCAGGAAATGGGTCGCAGAGTTCATTTAAAGACCACATCTTCGAAATGATTTCTAAAATTCCACTTCTACATTGGACACAGTGAGTAACTCGATTGTATGTTATGTTACACAATTGTAGAATAACAATTGTGACTCGAGTACAGAAAACATTTTGCGAGTAATAAATGCAGAAGTTCTGATAACTCCAAAAGGCTGAAACCCCTTTTGTTTCAAAGTTGCATTCACTGAGAATGCAGGAGGTTTAAAAATTCTTACCCCTCATCACAGACGGCTGTAGCGGTATCTCCAAATTCTACTCCAGTATATACAAACTGTCCACTCTGAATATCTCCAGCTGAGCCACAAAGCTTTCCTTTACAGCCAAAGAACAGAAATAATTTAACATGACAGTACTGCATTTCAAGAATTTTTATTGTAATGAGGAGGCAAGACAAACTATCATCATCATGTGGTGCTGTCGTTTTGGATAACACATTCATTCATCTCACCATGGATAAGTTCAATTGAGCCTCAAGACTTAGTCAAATGAGATAATGCAGTAATCCTGTCCAATTCAAGGTTACTCTCAGTGGTAACCCAGCCTAGACTACAGGGTTTGTTTTTTTTAAGTATTTAATAGAAATGCAATGTTTTAAGCACTCCCCACAGGGGTGATACCATGGTAAAATGTAAATGCGTGGAAAAAAAAAAAGTAAAGCAAAGAGGCTTAAAAATCCATATTATATGATCTAAATCATTCCACTGTAAGAAAAGTCAACTCCAGGTGCACTCAAAAAAATGAATGAGGTGGATTGTTCAGTGTATATTAATTATTTATTTTCATTTTACTTAAAATATATGTTTTTGTTAAGTTAACATATGTTTTTCTAATCAAGTCTACGTAATTGTGTCTATTATTCAACGTACATAATACTAATGTGTTACTTGATCGCATAACATTTAAGTCAATTAGGATCGATATACCTTGTATATCCACAAGGTGGCAGTAATGCAAAAACAGTTGTAATGAAACCGCGCAGAACAAGAAGGTTTCACGGCTTGTGCCTGCTCATGCGCAAGACTTCAAATTTAACTGAAAAAGGCTGTTTTGGCGCCAAGCTGCTGTTTCTTTGAGAGGTAAGACCACTTTTTTTCTTTGACTATGTTGTGTAGTATCTATATGTCCAGCATGGTTATATTTTGCGTTTGTCTTACAAGACATGTTATATCGTTTGCGTGTGCTTGTTTTACATTAGTTTTACTGGGTCCTGGACATGCTTATTTTGTGGACTGTGTAAGAAACATTTTTATTGTTTTTTGTTTTATTAAGGGATTAGCTACAGGGGTTCATGGGGTTATTCTTTCAAGGGGTTATTTTTCCATTTGCTTTCTTGGGATTCCTTTTCTGTAATCCGAGAGTCGGAAATATCGAATAGGATAGCAAGGATAGCATAAAGTGACATTTAAAATCCAAAAAGTCAAGGGCGAAAGCCACTGTGACACCATTGTTCTGCTCTATCAGTAATCTGTATTATGTAAAAATGGTCTGTAAATACAGCATGTTTCCTAGCGGAGTTATACATATCAATGTAGTTATAAATTACAGTTTGTGAAAGTACACACTTAATTTTTTTAATAAAATTATTCAAGACATATGAGTGGACAGACAATGGAGGTCGACAGACCTGGTGATAATTGCTTCTATAGAAAGTTAGCACATGGCAGTGTCAATCTCTTGCTTTTCTTCTGAGTAGTATTTTATTTAGTTGTAATTCAAACAATAATTTGCTTCTTGAAATTAAGGAATTAATTATTTTTTTTCTTTATAAATCTCAGATCCTGCCTTTACCTGCTCCCTCCTATACTGATGTGGTGTATGTGGTATTGCTGAGCTTGTATGTGGTATGTGAACTGTTATACTTTTAAAAACAAAACTGTTTTATAAGTTAAGTTTTCTTTTGTGACCCATCCCATGCCCCTGTTATTTCTTCTCCACATCTGAACCATGGTAAAGGTTGCAGTTCAAGGGCCTGAGGCATGAAATTCTTTTCAGATCAGCTGTGATCAATATTTTTTGGAACTTGATAAATAACAATAAAAGCTGTAATGGCTCCATTAGCATTTTGTGTAAATGTTTGTGTTAAAATTATAGCTTTAATGAGGTCTTACTACATTAGTTTTAGTTTGTATATGTGTACATATAGTATGTATATTTACAGTACAGTATGTTGTGTTTGTTGACATATTTTCAGGTGGAAGCAGAATATGTGAGGATTACTACTGCTGCACATGTTCCAAGGCTTTTTACACAACTTGACCAATACACTGACCAGCTCATAAAAGTCTTCAAGAAAAAAGGAGGCGTTGCAGGGAAGAAAATTAGACAAACTTTGGCCCCAGCCACACAGGTGCGTTATTCTGTTGGTAGCAAAATATTATGGCTAATAAGATCATTTTCAAATTTAAACAGCTAGTGTATGGTAGCTGCACAGTGCACTTACATTTATATTAAGCAAGACAAAGTTTGGTACTCAAAACGTTGGAAAATTTAAATTACCTAAACATATGTAAAATCTGATCCCTTGATTTAGGTTAAACCAGAAGTGAATGTTTTTATGTTATGTTTTGAATGCAAAAAAGATGATGTATTAGTTTATCTTTACCTCCATTATGGACATATATAATGTGGTGGAAACCCTGCCCAACAGGTTAACTATTCATGTCCATGTGATGATTAGTTGGTCTTGTGTACATGTCTATCTGTGCAGTGGATATGTCATTCATTTTGCGTATAATGTGAGTTTCTGTCATCCTAAAGTATTTCTGTTTTCTCTTCCTGTATCTCTGCCACTCTCTACAGAAGGAAACCATTGAAAAGGGGAGGGAGTGTGTCCTCAGGGCACTACCTTTTTACCTGAATGAAGACCCAAGCATCCTCTTCAAAGAATAATTGGTTGGTAATTTTAGTTTAGTTTTTTTATCTGTATTAAACCAAATTTTGAATAACTAATGTTGTTGCATGTTGTAATGTTGTTGTTGTTGTAATTTGCATGGAACCTGTTTAAATGTTTTGGGAAATCTTCTTGTATACCCAAACTATTTATATTTATCGTTGAATCTGTAGTCTAAAATAGTGGCGCACTGGGGTGCATGTTCCTAATATTGTGTTTACGTCATTAAAGGGTAGCTTTGGCCCTTTTTCTTTCTTTTTTTAAAACTGGATGCCATTTTTCTATGTTTTTGTGTCTAAGCTACAGCTGTTCAGAGGGAGCTGGAACAAATTACCCTTGCTATCTTTACCATCGAAAGAGCTGATGCCAGCACTCCTCCAGCCGATGTGGGTGTAAGCGCCAGACGTCTGCTTTATATTTTTATTTACGATTGAGTTCATGTTTGTTTTATAATTCATAGATTCATTACATAAGTCATCTTTTCAGGATTAATAAATGTGAAAATATATGTGTTTACATAAAGTAATTTTAAGTCACTGTTTTGGGATTGGAACCTAAAAGGGGGTACCTCTCACTTTAATTATGTAAGTGCAATAGTAGCATGAAACCCTGTGTGAGAGGGAAGGGGAGGAGCATGGACAGAGAGGTTAGGAGTCTCACGGTTTTCTGACCGTGTGCACAGCTAGTTCTGGATAACTGCTATTTTTTGGAACTTTCATGCTTTTTAGGAAGGAGTTCATTGTTACATCTTCCGTTTGTAATAAATAAACAGTCTTCAAATCATAATGCAACTGGAAGCATTTCTTTTGGAAACCAGGAACACGCGTCAGCCATAGACTCTTCTTTTTTGAACTTGGTTTATTGGAAATTACCCTACAGTGGGTATAACCATCTAGTGTGTCCTGCATGACCTGGAAGACCTGGCCTCTGCATGTGCACTCTTAATGGGTGGGATATATGCACTGAATCTCAGTTAACCTCAAGACTGAAAGCTAAGAGACAATCAAAAGTATTGAGATTTAAAGGATTTAATTGAGAGATGATACTGCACCAGAAATGTTGAAGGGTGGTGTGTATATTAGCGTTCAAGGCATATTGTTATGAGGTGGAAATATGTTCATATTCAGTTTGTGTTACGTTGTGTGCATTGTAAAGGTAATTGCAATACATACTAAAATTAAGGGTAAGTTAGGAGGTTGATCTGATATCCTCGTGTTGGTGTTGTTCCCAGATCATCATACTAAATGTTGTTCCAGGATCAACATTGCAAGTGACCAATCAGAATGTTGTGACGTCATACTTTTGCGACTTCGGGAAAAACCGGCGTAAAACAAAAAACTGTACTTAAGCTGCGTGAAACCGCCTCTGTCCGCCGATCAACTGACCCTAACCCTAACCGTAACCCTTTAATAAACAGTAAGCAGAATTGATATTGTCCTTGCAACATTGGAATTTCATAAATGCACGAATGGCTTGGAATAGAATAACGTCACAACAATGTGATTGGTCACTTGCAATGTTGAACCTGGAACAACATTTTCATGATGGTCTGGGAACAACACCAACACGAGGATATCAGATCATCCAAGTTGGGAATGCAGGATGAATGTATATTTTGTGGACTTTTAAAGACGAACAATTGTTTCCATGTTAAAATGTTTCCATCTGAAGTTTTTTGCCCAAACACTGGTAAAATAAATGTTGACAGTGGCGAGTGTTAAATGGTTACTGCTGTGCTGTTGCAAAAAAACTGAACGCTGACAAGCTGTTTTATTGTTAGACCATAATGTTGGCATGTTTTGTTAAAGTTTTATTTGGGATGGTGATGTAATTTTCTTTGATTGCTAATATCAGTGGACTATTTATTATTATTGTTGTTGTTGTTGTTGTTGTTGTTGTTGTTGTTACTTTTTTTTTTTTTTTTTTTTTTTTTTTTTTTTAAATTGTGGCTGTTGAGGTGGACACTTCACTTTGCATTGTTAAAGGAAAGCACTTCATTGGCATTGTGTTACTGGACTGACCCTAAGCAATCATTGCAAATAGCAACTTTGCTATCCATTTTAGACACTAAAAGAAAAAAACACTCACAGACCTTACTAGCATCACATGTGCATAACTCAAGTGTCATCTTATCAATGTGTTATGTGATCTTCAATGCGTTTTTTTTTTCTTCTATTTCTGGTAGATACAGACATTTAATTTAAAGTCTTGATGTTGCATCTGTCTACATACTGTTAATTACTAACCCTAATGAGCTGTTGTGTTTTATTTTGGACTGGGTTTACACAAATGCTCACTGAATGTGTTGGCAATAAAATAAATTTAAAAAAATAAGTTGGATGTACTTAATTCATTTGTGTGGAACCTGTTGACAAAATAGATTTATGTAAAACTAATTAATAAAGCACAAGGTGGCTGAAAATATAATATTTGAATTAATCTAACTTAAATTTAACATTTTACTGCCACAAATAAGAAATGTGTTGAAGTAACTAATCTAAACTATCTAACCTGAAAATATATCATCTATGTTCATACAACATAACTTGATTTAGTTAGTCTTAAATATGTCTTGTTAATCTTAAGTAGTTTTTTTAAATTAGATGAACTAAAGATTTTTGCTTTAAACTAACATAATTCAATTTCGTGGAACCTGTTGACAAAATAATTTTAATTAAAGTCAACGTTTCATTTTTTTGAGTGTGGTAGAGGTTTGTCCAGGACTCACTGTTTAGTGTTTCCGGGAGGATATTTGAAAACAGATATGGAGTGAATTATTTCTGATTTCTGAAGGGCCACTAAAATCCTCTGATGGACAAGGGTGCAACTTACAATTTAATTGAAGAGTGTTACATTAATAAATGCTATTCTAAAATATATTTTTTTATGTCAACAATAATCCTATCCTGGTCATGGGATAAAATGTGGAAAAACTAGGTTTTATAAAAAGACTTGATCAAAAAGAAATATCAAATATACTTACGCTCACACTTAAGCTTCAGTGGTGTCCATTTCCCATTAATACAGAGGCGAGACTTTCTGCCGCCTGCTGCAACGTATCCAACATCACAGTTGTAATAGACCTTTTGCCCAGAAAAGAAAGATGTCTTTGTAATGAACCTGTCAGCAAGGTGGACATTGGAGTTGCTGACAGCTGGTGGCACATCACAGCTACCTGCTGAAAACATTTTCCACAGGGGAAGATATCACTTTAGTTTTAGCAAACTCAGATGAAGGCCATTTTTCATAGTGCTAATGCAGCGTAAGTGGCGTATCAGGTAAAAATATGAACCCTTTACCAGGTGATGGTTGAATTTTATCATCAGGTATGGGAACACATTGAGGAGGTTGAGGCTTCCACTGGCCACTGGAGTCACATGTGGTCTGCTGAGCTCCATTCAGCTGGAAACCCTCACTGCAGATGAAGGTCAGGTTCTCTCCCACCTGGTATGCAGAAACACCTCCAGTTCTCTGCACAGAGTTGGCTACTTCTGGGGTTGGGCAGGTGATGCCTCCCTCTGATAGTAAAAATAAGAAAAATTTATTTCATGTCTTAAGTACAAGTGAACAAAGGTTAGAATTTAATAAATCTAAATACTTATTTTAGAAAAACTGGCTATACACTCACTGGCCACTTCAGTAGATATACCTTACTAGTACTGCGCTGAAACCATTAGCCTTCAGAACTGCTCTAATTCTCTTTTTCATAGATTAAATAAGTTAAATGAAAAAAATTTTTCTTAGATTTTGGTCCATGCTGACATGATAAGTGTCCCATAGTTACATAACCATGATGTGAATCTCTTGTTCCATAAAATCCCACAGGAGCTCTGTTTGAGATCTGGTGACCATGAAGGCCATTTAATCACAGTGAACTCATTGCCAAAGCCAACAGAATATGGACCACTGTCGTCATAAAGGGATAGACATGGTCAGAAACAATACTACAATAGGCTGTGGTGTTTAAACAATGCCCAAATAGTACTAAGAGGCCCAAAGTGTGTCAACAACATATCTCCCACACCATTACATTAACTACAGTCTGAACTGCTGTCACAAGGCAGGTTGGATCCGTGCTTTGATGTAGTTTACACCAAAATTCTGACCCTGCTATCCGCCCTAATCAGTCTGTCAATCTCTTGCTCCTTTTCCCCCTCACTTGTGAACAAGGACCCAAGATACTTAAACTCCTCCAGTTGGGGGAGCAACTCTTCCCTGATCCAGATTAGCTGGAACCTCATCATCTGCAAAAAGCAGAGGAGATCCTGTGGCCACCAAAGTGAAAGCCTTCCACCAACTGGCTCCACCTAGAAATTGTACACAGTTGTACACAGACTGAATAACTCAGCAGCAGGCCAGCACCCGATACTCCTGAAGCATCCCCCACAGGATACTGTGAGGTATGCGAATAAATAGCTTCTCCAAGTCCACAAAAGTACACTGGTTAGACAAACTCCCATGCACCCTTAAATACTGTTGAGAGGATAAAGATCCACTGTTCCACAACCAGGACAAAAACCACATTCTTTCCTCCTGCATTTGAGGTTTGACTAATGGATGAACTCTCCTCTCCAGCTCCCTGGCATTGATATTCCTGGGGAGGCTGAGCGGTGTGATCCCCCTGTAGTTGGAACACAGTCTCCGGTCCTGTTTCGTAAAGATTGGAACCACCGCTCCAAGGTCAGTCCAGGGCCACCGTCCAAGATTTCCACATGTTGATGCTGAGGCATGTCAAACAAGACAGCCCTACAACATCCAGATTATTTAGAAACTCCGGTGAACCTCATCTAATGCAGGGGCCTGGACACCAAGGAGTTGTTTAACTGCCTCAGTCACCTCACCTCTGGTGATAGGCAAGTTGTCCCCATCATACCCAGAATCTGTTTCCTCTACAGAAGACATGCCAATGGGAGGAGGTCCTCTAAGTAAATCAGAAGAGTCTGTTCAGTGACAGGTTGCTTCTCCCCAAGACAAGAACTAACAGACTTAAAAACTCCTTTGTCCCACACGCCATCAGACTGTTTAACTCCTCTCTGGAGGGGAGAGGGAGGGGAAACAGGAGGACAAAGGAGGGGGGAACAACTAAGCTGTAGTGCCTCTTCACCTCACTGTACAATACCTTGTGCAATACTTTTTGTAAATAGTCAACAGTGCAATAGACTCAATACTTGAAATGTGCAATTCACTTGTATTTTTATTTTTTATTCCTATTTATTCTATTTATCCCCTTTGTATATTTTATTTATATTTGTCTCTGTATTTATATATGTGTGTGTGTGTGTGTGTGTGTGTGTGTGTGTATGTGTATATATATATATATATATAACAATTCTGTAACTGTAACTTCGGTCGTTGCTGTGCTTTTTTTGGAAGTCGAATTTCCCAGAGGAACCCACCCGAGGGATTAATAAAGTCCTATCTTATCTTATTATCTTATCTTAAGTATTCCTTCTACTGCCCGACTATGCCCTCAGTTGAAGTCAAAAACACCCCACTCACTCTATACACCATGTGAGTAGAGGGAGTGGGGAGCTCCAATGCTTTCCCCTGCTGAATCACATGATAGGTTTTCCAGAGTTGCTTCGACACCAACAGCAATTGTTTCACTGAACTCCTCCCACACCTGAGATTTTTGCTTTAGCTACTGCCTGAGCTGCTTTCCACTTAGCCTGCTCCTGTACACCCACCACCTACAGGGGGAACCTTGCTATCGAGTCTGGCTATTGGGACATAGATTGTCACCTCTCTGGCAGGGAAAGTGCGTTGTATGAAGTTGAGAGATATCGGTTAGATATATTTGGGTTCATACGTCACATACGTCAGGCTCTGGAAACAGTTTCGTGGAAAGGAGCTGGATTGTTCCAGGACTGTGCCTGGACTTGCCCTGAGGCAGTGGGACTGTACATTGGGGGTTTTGCCGGTGGATGACAGGGTTGTTTTCTTGGACCTTCGGGTCGGGGAACGGGTTCTGACTGTTGTTTGTTCTTATGCTCCCATTGACAGTTCAGACTACCCAGCCTTCTTGAATTTACTGGGTGGAGGGCTGGAGTGTGCTCTTCAATTATCCTTCTGGGAGTCTTTAATGCTCACACACGCAATGACAGTGAGACCTGGAGGAGCATGATTGGGAGGAACAGCCTGCCTGATCTGAACCTGAGTGGACTTCTGTGCAAATAACAATTTGTCCAAAACAAACATGGGAAATTTGCTTCAACTGAGTTAAGAGATTAAACTCCCAATTTACATAACATTCAGGGATTAGTTACGCATTAACACTACCACTTAAAGCCACCCCTTACAGTTTCACAACTATTGGGTTTCCATTTACAAGCTAGTTCGAGTACTTCAATGTACCACATCACTATACCTTCACATGATGGGAATTCACCAGCCCATCCAGACCTTTTGCATATCATGTAGTTCAGCCCTTTCAGAGTGTATCTGTAGATAAGAGATGCAGTCAAACACCACTTGAAAGTCTTATTCTGATGTTTTAGGAGTTCTTCAAAGTAAAACTTACCCCTCATTGCACACAGCAAAAACCTTCTCCCCGATGTATGAATTCCCTTCATACTGGAACTCTCCATTGGGTAGATCACCAGCATTGCCACATGATATCTCTGTTAAATGCAAGATAGTAAGCGTGTAAATGACACATTACAGTTTAATTTCTAGATGGAAATATAAAAGCCCACAACCAAGGCTGATTTCGCTGGAATGTTTTATGGAGGTCTAGAAAAAAAACCGGAACATGTGAAGAAACTGATACTGTAGAGGACTTGTCATTTGATGCTTGTCTGAGGTTAAGAAGCCCAGAACTGGTCTTGATACCAGCAATATAAAAGAATTTTAAATCATGAAATGATCATTTATGGTTAAAGAGGCTGCAGAGATCAACTGTAAAACACAGTTTATCCTTCAAGCCAAAATATGTGGTGAACTACAAGCCTATTTATGGGGAAAATGACTCAAAAAGAGCAGAGTGATGAATCATGTAAGTTACATTCATTTTTCTTCAAAGAATTTTCACCCTCAGTTGATAATCTGACAAAACGTATTTCTTTAGTTTCCTTTTGCTCTGTTAGCACCATCTTGCATCTTGTAGTTTGGCAATGATTAAAATCAGTTCCATTTTTAAAAAGGCCATTGATTATGAAGACAGAACTGCATTAATCAGTTTGGTTGTAAAACAGAGGCAATTACATTACTAGTACACTATCTCTTATAATCTAGTTAAAAATTAGTTTGCAGTATGGTTATTTAGACCGGCACGTGACTCTCAAACCAAAGAAAGCCAAAGAGATCATGCCCCACATTTTTTCTAATTCACAAAGTTTTTGTTTCCTTAACTGGGTAACTTAGCATGCATCTAGACATTTATTTTTCTTAATTATTTAGTAAGGGAAAAAAGTTATTCAAAGTAAATTAAATGACTCTATTCAACTGATTTAGACTTGAAAAATGTGAATCGACCTTTAAGGCTGTAAGAAATGTTGTTGTCAGTAAATTTCCCAAACCAAATTTATGTTGTTTGGAAACCAAAAGAAAAACATCGAAGTAGAAATATGTGTGGACAATGTATATTTAGAAAGAGTAAATGAAATAAAATTTCTTGGGGTGATCATTGACCACAAGCTCTGTTGGAAGCCACACATTACTTATGTTCGGGGGAAATTGGCACGGGGCATTGCCGTCCTGGGGAAAGCAAAGCATATGTTGGATCAGAAAGCACTGCACATTTTATACTGTGCTTTACTACTGCCATATATGAGCTACTGTGTAGAGGTCTGGGGAAACACATACAAAAGTAACACACAAACAATAACTATAATACAGAAAAGGGCCATTAGATTAATAAATAATGTAGGGTACAGGGACCATACAAATGCACTCTTTGTCAAAATGCAAGCTATTAAATTCCAAGACTTGGTGAAGCTTAAAACAGCGCAAATAATGTATAAAGTCAGAAATAAATTGCTTCCCAAAGAAATCTGTAAATTGTTCATAGAAAGAGAAGGTGGGTATAACTTAAGAGGGAAATGGAATTTAAAAATACAAAGTGCTAGAACAACTTTAAGAACTATGTCAATCTCAATTGCAGGAGTTAAATTATGGAACAGTCTAACAGAAGAAATAAAAGACAGTCAAAACATAAAACAGTTTAAAGTAAAATATAAAAACCTAATTTTAAATAAGTATAAGAATGAAGAAAACGGGGTTAACCCAGGACGGTAATGTTGCTGGTAATGGTGTTGCGGTTCTTTTTTGTTTTTTTGTTTTTTTGTTTTTCCATAACTTGTGTATCTGCAAATATACACATTCTGTATTTTTCATATGCAAGAAACTATACTGTGGTGGGGCTTGCTAATTTCTTGTTTTTGATTTATGTATGTTATGTTTTGTTTTACTTCATATGTTTCATATGTTGTTTGTTTAATTTAAGACAAAAAAAATTAAATGAATGAGAGGTAAAACTTGAGGGGGTAGGGACAAATAAGTAAATACTTCAGCCTACTCCTTTTCAAACAAATAATGGAATGATATTTTGTAATGATTGTGAAGGCACATGTTTGAAATGTTTGAAATAAAAATGAACTGAACTGAACTGAAACTGTGTGTATTCTGACTTCTTTTTATGAACGACTTTTTTCTTGATAAATTTTTTTTACTTGTATATCTATTAAACACCTTCCCCAGTAGGGGGTGTTAGCGGGCTTCTGCGCTGCTTTAAATCCATCTAAGTAAATTACAGGTCTAAGAATATCTCAGTAAACAGGCTGCTGAGTGAAACAACACGCAAGCGACTCTTTTTTTTTTCCGCCCTTGAAAACAAATAAATGGTCAAATTCTTACTTTCGCATTTTAAAGTCAGTTTGGTCCATTGTCCATCAACACACTGCACAACCCTGCTGCCTCTGAAAGCAGTGAAGTCGTCGTCACAGCTGTAGTAAACTTTCTCGCTGTGGCTGAATTTCTGTCTCCTGGCATATTTCGTCTCCAGTTTGGTGTTCGGGTATTTATCTGGTGCTGAACAATCCTGTGATACTTGACCTGTATTTTTGGGAAATCATACCATCAGTTTTATAAATAAATACATCATTTACATGATATACGAAAATAATAAATGAACAAATCACTATTTACCTGAAGCCGGTGAGGCTAACATGAAAACCAAAATACTCCAACCGACAGTCCTCATGTTGTCTTGCTTGTAGGCTGTCCTTAGAGGCAGATGCCAACAGGAGGATCAAGTGAAGCAATTTATAGAGGAAGACTGGGACAGCCCATCAGGGAATGGGCATGAAAACATAAAGCTGTACGATAAAAAAAAAAAAAAAAGTCCTATAATCTTCATTTTAGTATCTATGATTTAATCCCTGAACAGCCCAAATACAGCTCACGCGTAACAGTAATATCTATACATTTTAAGCAGGAGCACAGGTTTATTTTTAGTGAGTAGGTGGTTATTTGCTTATTCATCGTGTAAGATTAAAAAGAGATGAAGGTTCTACGAGGCTTTAGAAACAGAATAAATTTATAATGGGCTTTCATAGCAAAAAAGGATTATTCCAGTATAAGAATGCTATTTAAACTGGTTTAGTTAATTTGGTCCTCTAATATGACCTGCACCATATCCTGCCTTTACAATATTAATATACAGACGCTATTTTTTTGGAATTGAATTTAACTGTATGACCATTTTAATCCTGCAGATGAAGCTGACATTGTGTTTCAGCTGTTTGTCGTGTTACAGACTTGACCTTCTTTTATTCTGTGTAATCCATTTCAATGCCGAGGTGATCCAGTCGTGATTTAAGACTTCCAGCAAATGGCAGTTCACAGACGTGATAAAAGACGTAACAAAGTATTTTTATGTAAGCACAGACACCCATAATAACAGGGGAGCCATGACGTAAAGTGTGTAAGAAGAGTGTGGGTGAGCGAAGGAAAATCCGGCAAAGTCATTTTAACTGCCATAAATGTAAATTATGTCAGTTTGTTTAATTTATTGTGTTCATTTATGTTATTTATTTTCTTTATTTATTGTTCCTTTTGGGGTAGGAACTAAGGTTCATTCTGTGTTGCACACAGGCTTTTTTAAGTGACGTAAAGGGAAGTAAAAAGCATGTGCAAGAAGCTAAGTTAATAAGTTAACTAAGGCAGAAGAAGGAATAAATAAGCAGTTTAAAGTAAAAGAAAGCTGCAAAGAAGAAGAAATTGGGAATTATTTTTGTTAAGTTTTGTTCCTGAAGCGGACTCATTCCCTCACGGTTACGTGCAGCCAGCGAGGTACGTTAACTGTGTTTGTTTATCGCGTATTTGTTAACTTGGGTTTAAATGTTTATTTGTAATATTTATGTTGGTCATTCTGTACTTTTATGTAATAACAGTTTGACGGTGGATTTTATGGTGTTTCTGAGGAGAAGTGTGACAGAAGAATAAATCCATCTGTGAATGAAGAACCGTGGTGTCGTGTATTAACTGGAGGGAGTGACAGTCAAACTCGGACCTGCCCAGACTCGCCCTATCAGCGCAAATTCGACAGCTCATCAAGACGGGAACACAGATAAGCCACTGTTTAGGACACACAGGTTCATAAGGTTTTCATGAAGAAGTCTATAAGCCAGACTCTAAAGTTTTTGGTCTGAAAAGTAACACAAGAGTTGGAAACTAAAAGGAACTGTGTATAGCCTGGCAGCCACGCTGTTTCACGTATATGAATGTGCATTTACGTAAGAGATGTAAATTCATGTTCAGCTGAATAATTATAGTTGGCTCTGAAAGGGCAGAAGTAAACTTTGTACATTTTGACAGAAATTCAGTTTGTATTTATGGTTCAGTGTCTTTTAAGAACTCTGTTAAGTGTACTTACTCTGTAATATTCTACATGTATGGGCTAATTTGAATGAGAGTGACTTCATTTAGTTAAGCTCATTCTTTCAGTATTCACAAATGTTGTTGCAGCTTGCTCTTCTATGCTGCCTGTGTATATCTGTGTCTAAATAATCAAAATGTCACATACAAGTAAAGAAGCTCAGGGTGCAGTAGCTGCTCCGGAAGAAGAGACTGAGTTAGAACAGACAGGTGAATCAAATATCGGGCAAAATATAGCACCACCTGAAGAGCCTCGTAGAAGTGAAAGAGCCCGAACATTAACAGAAAAAGGAAAAGAGTTTCAGAAAGAGCAAATCAAAGGGCTATTGCTTCGCTTTGACAGCAAATATGAACGATGGAAAGCTCTGATTAAGGTAGCTAAAAGATCTGTATTAAAACAGGATCCTAGTGACATCCTACAAGAACACATCACCAGTATTCAAAGGGAATTATCTGAGTTGAACATTGCTTATGATGATTACAGAAGAATTGATCAACCAGCCCATGACATGCGTCGCAAGATGGATAACTGCATCTCGATCACAAAGACTGTAGTACAAAATGCTCAATCTGAAATGCAGGGAACAGCGGAGGAGTTGATTTGGCCAGATAATAGTTCTGTATTCTCATCGTCAGCCTCCAGTGTTTCACTTCCTGCCTCTAATGGTTCTAAAGCTTCTTCTATTCACTCAAACGTATCTTCACTTAGAAGACAAG
This sequence comes from Rhamphochromis longiceps, assembly GCF_057381845.1. Taxonomy (NCBI): domain Eukaryota; kingdom Metazoa; phylum Chordata; class Actinopteri; order Cichliformes; family Cichlidae; genus Rhamphochromis; species Rhamphochromis longiceps. The sequence continues at coordinate 23,895,905 of NC_140576.1, forward strand.
AAGCTGCTGCCGAGTATGCAGCTACACAGGCTGTACTGCAGATTATGGCTGAACAAGAGGGCCACGAAGAGAAACTGCAAAACCTTGAAGCTGAAGAGAGGTTGATCATTGCAGACCAAGAAGCAGCAGCATTAGCTCGTCGTCTTGAAGGAGAAAGGGAAGAAACTGAACGTAGGCTAGAAAGAGAGAAACAAGAGGCTGCTCTCTTAAAGAAACAGCAAGAAGAGAATGCTGCAAGAAGAAGGTCTGTAGAAAACCTAAAGAGAGAACTTGAGCGTTTGGAAAATTTGAAAAGGCTGAATGCAGCCAAAGCAAGGCTTCAAGTATATGATGAGAGTGAGCTCAGTCCAGCCCAAGGGAATGCTGCACAGAGCCTGGATCTACATAAGGTTATGCAGCCACTCAATCAGGTGAAGACTGAGGACCAGCACTCACAACCACCAAAGGATGCAGTGCTAACACATGTGCTCCACGATAGCACAGGAGAGCTCGTGAAGGTCTTAGCTGAGGCTATATCAGCAAATAGGCTACCCATTCCAGAGCCCACAGTTTTTAGTGGTGATCCACTCAAGTTTAATCATTGGAAGTCATCCTTCCAAACTCTTATTGAAAAGAAAAACATTCCAAGCTCGGAGAAAATATTCTTCCTCCAGAAATATGTTGGAGGAGCAGCTAGAGAGGCATTAGAAGGTTATTTTCTGATTGGTTCAGATACTGCATATGTTGCTGCATGGGAACTCCTCAATGAGCGATACGGCCAGCCTTTTATGATTGCCAAAGCCTGCCGAGACAAATTACATGCCTGGCCAAAGATAGCATCAAGAGAGAGCGCTGACTTAAGGAAATTTGTGGACTTTTTACGCAGTTGTGAATGTGCCATGGCTCACAATGAGAGTCTGCGTATTCTTGATGATGGCATTGAAAACCAAAAACTGACAGCCAAGTTGCCTGATTGGTTAAGCAGCAGATGGAACCGAAAAGCCACACAGTATCAGCTGGAGCATGGAAGGTTCCCAGATTTCAAGTATTTCGTAATTTTCCTGACTTTGGAGGCTAGTATTGCTTGTAACCCTGTTACATCTTACTATGCTTTGCGGCAAGGGGAGCCAGAAAGGACAAGATCTAAACCTCAGAATGTAGTGACCTCTAAGAACCAAGCAGCAAATGCAAGGATTTTTACAACTAACACCACTGAGAAGAGCATAAGCACATGTATGTTTTGTAAGAAAACAGGGCATGTCTTGCACAAGTGCCGTAGACTAACTGCAAGGCCAGTTGCTGACAGAGTGAAGTTCATACAAGGTGAGAAACTGTGCTTTGGCTGTTTGAGTTCTGGCCATCAATCCAAGCATTGCAGCAACCGGATGGTCTGCGACACCTGCTCAAAGCGCCACCCCACATGCTTACATGAGGGTCGCTCAAAGCAAAAGGAAAATGACGAGACAAGTTGCAGTAAAGAAAGAAAGCCACAATCGCCGCAAGACACCACTCACGAAACCACATCCAATAGAGTTGTGCATGATGGTAACAGTGCTCAGACTTCAGCAATAGTTCCTGTTTATGCATCAATGCCAAGTGATTCAAACAAAGAAGTCCTTGTCTATGCTCTGTTAGATTCACAAAGTGATTCTTCATTCATTCTTGAAGAAGTGGTAGATGCTCTTGATGTTAATGCAGAGCCAGTCAAGTTGAAGCTGTCTACAATGTCTTCCAAGGAGACAATTGTACCATGCAAAAGACTCAAAGGTCTACAAATAAGAGGGTTATCTTCTTCTAAGAAGATCACAGTGCCAACGGTCTACACTCGTGAATTCATACCTGCCAATCGTACACACATTCCAACACCAGAGACTGCAAAGGCATGGCCTCATTTAGAGCATCTTGCGGAACACATTGCCCCGCCGAAGAAATGTGAAATCAGTCTTCTTATCGGGTATAACTGTCCACAAGCACTAATGCCTAGAGAAGTTGTATATGTGGTGAGGACAACCAGCCCTTCGCACAGAAAACTGACGTAGGCTGGAGCATAGTGAGCTATGGTGATCCAGGTGAACACTACAGTGATGCAATAGGAGTAAGTCACCGCATCATTGTAAAGCAAGTGACCCCTGAACCCAAAGTAACAAGTAAGTTGAAGAGCGAAGTTCATTATGTTTGCAAAACAAGAATTAAGGAGATGACTGCTCCAGAAGACATACTTAAGGTGCTGGAATCTGACTTCAGTGAAAGGCTTGGAGAAGAGACAAATCTCTCGCAAGAAGATCTCCGGTTTTTGACTAAAATGAAAGAAGAAATTAAGCACAAAGAAGACGGACATCTTGAAATGCCTCTGCCTTTTAAACAGAGCAGGCCAGAGCTACCAAATAACAAGCCAAGTGCTGTTCAACGCCTCATGTGCTTGGAAAAGAAGCTCAAGAGAGACCAGAAATATCGGAGAGACTACATGAACTTCATGGAAGACATTATCAGTCGTGGTGAAGCAGAAAAGGTCCCAGAAAAAGAGCTTGATAAACGATCAGCTTGGTATATTCCCCACCATGGCGTATACCACCCTCAAAAGCCAGAGAAACTGCGAGTGGTCTTTGATTGCTCGGCAAGATTTCAAGACATGTCATTGAATGACTACCTTCTTACAGGGCCAGAGCTCACAAACACCTTGGTGGGAGTTCTTTGTAGATTTCGAAAGGGCCCAGTCGCTATTATGTGTGATGTGGAACGAATGTTTCATCAATTCCATGTAAAGCCTGAAGACCAAGACTACTTGAGGTTCTTATGGTGGGAGAATGGTGATCTTGAGTCTCCGCCATCAGTTTTTCGGATGAAAGTCCATTTGTTTGGAGCAGCTTCCTCACCTGGCTGTGCCAATTTTGGACTTAAACATCTAGCCACAGAAGGTCAAGATCGATTTAACCAAAGCACTGTCAAGTTCATCCGAAGAAATTTTTATGTTGATGATGGACTGGTGAGTGTAAGGCCTGATGCTGAGGCAATCAAGCTGATCAAGGAAGCAAGAGAGCTTTGCAGCACAGGCAAGCTTAGACTACACAAGTTCATTTCTAACAGCAAGAAGGTATTGGAGTCAATACCAAAGGAAGAGTGTGCAGACAGTGTCAAAGAACTGGACATAGATTTAGGGGAGCCACTCCTAGAAAGAGCACTGGGCGTGCAATGGTGCGTATCCTCTGATGACTTTCAGTTCAGAGTAACTGTCAAGAAACACCCAATGACGAGAAGGGGAGTGCTATCCACAGTAGCTTCCATCTACGATCCTTTGGGTTTCGTAGCACCGTTTGTTTTGCGTGGGAAGTTGATCTTGCAACAGTTGAGTCGAGAGAAAGCTAGTTGGGATGAACCACTTTCAGAGGAGTGCAGATCACAGTGGCAGTCATGGTTACAAGATCTCCATAACTTGTGTCAAGTAAAGATTAAGAGGTGCTACATACCAGCAAGCTTCATAGATGTCAAGCAGTACGAGTTACATCACTTCTCAGATGCTAGCTTCACAGGTTATGGGGAGTGCACTTATCTAAGAGCAGTGGACTCTAATGGCAGCGTACACTGCTCACTTGTCATGGGGAAAGCACGTGTTGCCCCCACTAAGGTCACAACAGTTCCAAGGCTTGAGTTGTCTGCAGCAGTGGTTGCTGCGAAGATGGGTGCCATCTTAAAACATGAGCTCGAAATAGACAACCTTAAGGAATATTATTGGACTGATTCAAAGGTTGTTCTCGGGTACATTAATAATGATGCCAGACGCTTTCATGTTTTCGTGGCAAATAGGATCCAGAGAATCAAAGCCACCACAGATGTCAACCAGTGGTATCATGTGCAGTCCGAAGACAATCCGGCGGACCATGCTTCGAGAGGGTTATCGGCAGATCGGCTCGTTGCTTCAAATTGGTTCACTGGCCCAGACTTTCTGTGGGAAAGGGAGCTACCCACAAGAGATGCTAAGGTGGGAGAGGTTAGTGATACTGATCCAGAACTTCGAAGGGCTCAGGTGCTCAACACCAGCGCAAGGATAAATAGAACATTGTTGGACCGCCTGACTAAGTTTTCTGACTGGAAAAGAGTTGTTAAGGCTATTGCTTGTCTTAAACGTCATGCTAAGCAAGTTAAGGGTCTTAGTCCCAAACTCAATGGAAGTACAAGTGCTGAGGAAAGACAACAAGCTGAACTTTTCCTAATCAGATTGGTCCAAACAGAAGTATTCAGCAGTGAAATCAAGAATTTACAGCAATCCAAGGACGTAAAATCCAAAGACAAAGCAAACAAGCTATGCAAATTAAGTCCATTTTTGGATGAGCAGGGTGTGCTGAGAGTAGGCGGACGCTTAACAAGAAGTGATCTTCATACACATGTTAAACATCCTGCTATTCTGCCAAAAACAAGTCACGTGTCTTCTTTATTGATCAAGCATTATCATGAGAAAGTACAGCATCAAGGAAGAGGTATGACTGTAAATGAGTTGCGATCTAATGGGATATGGGTCATTGGATGCAGCAGTGCAGTTGCCTCACATATCTTTAAGTGCGTCACATGCAGAAAGTATAGAAGGAACATACAAGATCCAAAAATGGCAGACTTGCCAGAGGACAGAATGGAAATGACCCCTCCATTCACATATTGTGGCATGGATTGCTTTGGACCATTCTATGTGAGGGATGCAAGAAAGGAACTGAAGAAGTATGGTCTTCTCTTCACTTGTATGTGTTGCAGAGCTGTACATATCGAAATGCTTGATGACCTCAGTTCAGATGCCTTCATCAATGCATTGCGCGTATTCATTGCAATACGTGGGAATGTAAGGCAGTTGAGATGTGATCAAGGTACCAACTTTGTGGGTGCAAAAAGAGAGTTCATGGACTCAATGAAGAACTGGGATCATGAGCAGGTGAAGGAATATGGCTGTGAGTTTGTAATGAATCCCCCATCATCAAGCCATATGGGAGGAATTTGGGAGAGGCAAATAAGGACAATCAGAAGTGTTCTAACAGCAATTCTTGATCAGTCTGCTAAAAGACTTGACACCGCCTCACTTAGGACTTTTTTGTATGAAGTGATGGCTATTATAAATAGCAGACCGCTGACAACAGAGCACCTGAATGATCCAACAAGTCTTGAACCGCTCACACCAAATCACATTCTTCTGATGAAGTCTAACATCATATTGCCACCTCCGGGTCAGTTCGTGAGTCAAGATTTATACCTGCGTAAGAGATGGCGTCAGGTGCAGTTCTTGGCGAATGAGTTTTGGACAAGGTGGAGGAGGGAGTACCTTCTTAATCTCCAGCAAAGACGGATATGGCATGGGGATAAAAGGAACACCAATGTCAATGACATTGTTATTCTTCAAGAGGACAGTGCTCCGCGAAATCACTGGAGACTAGCAAGAGTCACGGAGGTGTACCCCAGCTCTGATGGAAGGGTCAGAAAGGTAAAGCTGTTGGTTAGTGACTCAACTTTGGACAAACAGGGAAAACGCACAACTAGGCCAGTTTATCTTGAAAGGCCAGTGCAAAAAATAGTACTACTTGTTGAAGCAGAATAAGCATGTGTTAAACTAAATGCTTATAACTTGAAGATGCAAATCTGTGAAGAAATCTCAAGTTGAGATTTGGTGGGAGTTTAACTGCCATAAATGTAAATTATGTCAGTTTGTTTAATTTATTGTGTTCATTTAATGTTATTTATTTTCTTTATTTATTGTTCCTTTTGGGGTAGGAACTAAGGTTCATTCTGTGTTGCACACAGGCTTTTTTAAGTGACGTAAAGGGAAGTAAAAAGCATGTGCAAGAAGCTAAGTTAATAAGTTAACTAAGGCAGAAGAAGGAATAAATAAGCAGTTTAAAGTAAAAGAAAGCTGCAAAGAAGAAGAAATTGGGAATTATTTTTGTTAAGTTTTGTTCCTGAAGCGGACTCATTCCCTCACGGTTACGTGCAGCCAGCGAGGTACGTTAACTGTGTTTGTTTATCGCGTATTTGTTAACTTGGGTTTAAATGTTTATTTGTAATATTTATGTTGGTCATTCTGTACTTTTATGTAATAACAGTTTGACGGTGGATTTTATGGTGTTTCTGAGGAGAAGTGTGACAGAAGAATAAATCCATCTGTGAATGAAGAACCGTGGTGTCGTGTATTAATTGGAGGGAGTGATAGTCATTATTGTAGCAGCAACAACAGATTCCTCTGAAAGCCACAAGCAGCCTCTCCCTTTCCAGGTGCAGCAGAGGTTGTCCTCATAATCCAAAGCAGTTCAACACCAACCAAAACACCACCTTTACAAAATGATCGTATAATGTGTCAACAACAGTTTTCCTAAATGTCCTGGAGATCATCATGATGATTGATGTTTTTTTCTTTTTTTGGAAAATGTGAGGTGAACACTTGTGTGTTTTTTGTTTGTTTTTGGTCAGCTGTGGCTTTCACCTTGGAACCTTACCATTTTTGCCCAGTCTCTTTGTTAGCACCCCATTATGAACTCTGACCTTAACTGAGACAAGTGACATTTTCATTCCCTAGTTTTTTTGTTTTTGTTTTGTTTGTTTTTTAGCTCCTGGATGAGTCATTGATGAATTAATAAATGCAATTGTTAATAATAACAGTTAATAAAATCAATTGCCATTTAAAAACTGCATTTTTATTTACTTTATCTAGTCTCATCTGAAATGAAAAGACTTTGTGCGATGATTTGAAACATGTAAGTGTGACAATATACAAAAAAGGGGAAAATGTTTTCTCAGAGAACTGTATACAATGGCTAAATTTATAGAAGGAGAGTAAAATTTATATTTGAAAATCTGCTAGTTTGGAACATGTTTTAATTATTCCCTCCTGCATAGGGAACCAAAATTAAAAATTTCAGCAACTCTAATAATGGTTATGAAACTCAGGACATGCTGCTGGTGGTGGTAGAGTTAGAGGTCTGAGCATAGCTGGACTGGCCATCGGGCATACCGGGCATTTGCCCGGTGGGCCGCTGGCGATTTTTTGTTTTTATGGGCCGATCGATTTTATTTTTTTTTTGGAAGGGTATAAATAATGAAAGGTGTTGGATTGGCCAGTTGGTCATGATTGACTCTGGGCTGGACCAATTACAGCCGAGGAGGTCGGATGCACCCTCCCCCTTGTTTAGCAATCTTATAGACGAACTAAAGAAAATGGAGAACAAAAAAAGGAAAGAAGGTGCAGAAAAAATTAGGACCAAAAAGAAACGAGCCCTTCAGGCAGACGCTGCCAAATGTGTAAAAATAACTGAATTGTTTGGCGGTAGCTATGGCATAGCTTCCACAGATTTAGCAACATCAGCAAGTGGTGGAGGCCAGCAGGTGGATAAGGGAAAGGGGAGGCAAGAGGAGGAGAGACCGAGGCGGCCGCCGGTCATAGTGGCAGAGGAACTGAACTTCAGGCAAGAAGTTATGACCTGCTGTCTGTGTCAGATATAAATCAAGTTTAGTTGTAGTTTGTTTTCGTTGTGCTGACTTTTTACAGGCGCTTAGAATAACTGGTACTGCGTACTAGCTAGCATGATGGAGTTTATATACTGCTGGGCGGGTGCTATGAAGTTACTGATAGTAAATTTTATTTTATGCTTCAGGTTAGTTTCTCAAACTCCTCAAAATCTTAACAAATTGTGCCAATCCTTACATGTTGCACCAGGCTGATTTATCATCTAAAGTGGAGAAGTCTGTGACAGAGGAGACAGAAGAGCAGCAGAGAGAGATGGAGAGATGACTTCATGTCATCCATGAGGGATGCATTTGACATATGTTTCACATATTATAGCCCAACAAGTTACTCATAGCAATTTAAATACCAGCAATCAGTTTTTGGCAGACTTTTTGGCACAACACCGGCTATTGCAGTTAATAATACAACAGCTTCTTGCCATTTTTTGTGTTTCTTTTTATCGCTGTGTAACTGAGCTCAATTGAAAGCCTGCATGCGCTAGTACCTCTTGCCACAAGTTCCCAGAATCCTTTGCGGTTTTACCCCTGAATGACGTCACATTTTTGGTGGGCCGGTCTCTAGTCAAAATGCCCGGGCCGATTTTTTGTCCCAGTCCAGCCCTGGGTCTGAGTCACTATAACTGACTGTGTATCAGTTATAGTCAGTCAGTTTTGGTATTTAAAATTGCAACCTTTGCAGCAGCTACAATATGATTCTGTGGAAAAGTCACTCCATATTTCTTCATATTTTGATTCCAAGAAGCCAAACCTTGTAATTTTCTCTTTTCTTTCAGTCCAGTCCTTGTACCGAATTATTTTCAGAGGAATGATTTTTTAACACTTGAACAATTTAAGCATACAAAAAACTAATGATGAACTAATGTTGTGCGTCTATCTTTAGAGGCTTGCTCTCCCACTCTAGCACACAGACACACACACTCATCATATTTAGTTGTTCAGTTGTTTCAAACTCCTCAGAATGGCATTTTTCTCCTGCTCCAGGTCCTTGATAACCAAACTGCTTCCCCAATATAACATTTAAAATAAGTTACGAATTCACTTTATCTGTTTAACCATTATTTTGACATCAATATATTTTAAAGAACAGTAATTGTGCACTACAAGTTGCGTCCCACAGTGTATTTGCTAATGCTAATGCTATCACTGATTTGCAACCACGTTACCATGCATAATATATGTTTGTAATGTTTTGGGGGTTTGTTTTTTTTTTAATTTACACCAAAAATGTGATTCCCAGAAGAGCTATTAGGACTATTAGAGCTATTAGCCAGATACTTAGCATATCTCAGTATGTCATAAAAAAAAAATCAGGGAAACAGGACAAGTGAAAGACAAAATGAGAAATAACAGACCTTAAAAATGAAAATAAGAACAGTAACTGAAACCCACGTCCTTAAGAAATGAGGAGAAAAATCTAGCTATGATTTTACACAGGACCTGAGAGATGCTTTTGGCCCTTCAGTTGATCAGTCTTCTTTGTCGAAGCCTCGTCAGGGATGGAAGAGAGGCGGTGAGAAAAGGTTGAGGTAGGCCAAATTACAAGAGCTAAGAACTGCACTGAAAATCAGTGGCAACGGGCCTGATGGAGTGATGAATTCTGGGTTCAAATCATCGTCATGTACGACTGAAGTCATGAGAGAGATGCAACAGTGACCCACCATGCAAAAACCACTTAAAATCTTTTTACCAAGAAAACAAAAGTTGGTGTACATTCCTAGTTTTCAAATACCCGTTGGAATATTTTGTTCTGTAATCAGTTGTTGAGTTTTCCAGGGCTTTTTTTTTATCTCATTCCAGTCATTCAAGGCCTTATTTAGGCGTCAAAGCAATGTGAGGGTCATTTCTCAGCAGTGCTGCTTTTACTTTCTTTTTTCTTCATGCATTTCCCTGATTTCCTGGTAGTAATCACAAAAAATACAAATCAGTATCTTAAATCATGAATCAAATAAGTTGGGATTTATTTATTTAAAATAAGAACAAAAACAATTCACAATTCAGAGCTGAATGTGCTGCACAGAGCTCCTTTTTCTTTAGAACTCTGACACAAAACTGCTGGATTTACATATTAGAAAACATCATTACAGTAGAAGCAGAACAGACCACGCAGTGAAAAGCTGTGTCACAAAAGCAACATATCAGATTTGTATCATCCAACTGTTACATTTCAATCTAAATGTATCTCATTCCCAGATTTAGATTTGTCCTTAGATTGCTCCCTCATTCAACTCTGTTGATGCATGTCTCTGGAGTTTAGCAAACAGGAAGGTTACTCCCACTGAGATTGCACAGATTTCTTTACTGGAATAAAGACTTTATTTCCAACAAATGACAGTCTGTGTAAAAACAGTGTAACTGTGGTAAAATGTGTGCAGCTACATTAGCTACAAGTTCATTTTAAGACATTCAAATGTGTCGTCAATTCCATTTCCTTCCATTCAAGGAAACAATTTTGCATATCATATCTTTGATTACCTGGGTCAAAGCCTATATTCCTGTAAATAAAGGTACTTTCCTAAATGACCCTTTTTCAATCTTGTCGTTCCATATGGACAGTAAAGGTAGAACTACAAAGGCCCTGATTTGTTTTTCCCCGTGACGAAATCTAAAGCATTACAAACCAACATAACATCCAATACTGCTGTACAAGTAACCTCTGTGTTTAGAAAATCTGCATTAATTTTATGCAGTTCAAAGGTGAGCAGCTTTACATGATCACAGTGCCATGATTCTATATCAAAGCTGTTATTTATACGGAAGACAAAATAAAAGAAGAAGTACACATCTCAAGAGAGAAGATTAACTAACTGTCACAGATTAAAGTCGACACACAGTAGATCCTGCACTTTTTATAGGGCTGGACGAAACATGTCATTAATGTTTACAGCTTATGGCTTCCCCCTGAAAACTAAATCGCACTTCTGCATACCTAAATTGCACCTCACAATACATTTATTGCTACATGTTGTCAGAGGGAGAATGCACATAACTAAGTGACCTTAAAATTAAAAGTGAAACAATCTAAGCACAAAATAAGGCTGCACATGGCTTCCTTCAAGACAGAAATTCTCTTATACTACACTGAAGAAAAAAGGTTGAGGTATAAATTTCACAATCAGCATATTCGACATCTAATAAAGCACACCATGACTGTAATCTGCAATATTATATGGAGTGTGCCAGCAACTAATGGATGGTGTTGAGAGTGTCTTTGGTACAAGTGTTTGATTTGTATATTTGAATGGATCACACATTCGCTGACTTCATTTATGTACACACATGCTCTAACTTGCAAGTCCATGCTTAAAATCATAATGACCGAAGCTTTTTGGGTTTCTTTCTGCTGGTCCTTGCTGGTCAGTACTGGACTTGTCGAGAAAAGCCTGGGATAAAAGACAAAAATGAAGCAATGAGACAACTGTAATACAGTTCACTCACCAGCCACCTTGTTAGGTATACCTCGGCAACTGCTAGTTAATGCAAGTAATCTTTGCTTTGAGGCATGAAAACAAGAGCAAGACAACCTGCTGAAGTTCAAACTAAGCAAAAGAAAGGGAAAGAATGGTAATTTAAGTTACTTTGAATGTGGCAGAGTTATTGGTGACAGATGGGCTATTTCAAGTATTTCAGAAACTGCTGATCTCCTGGGTTTTCCCCACACAATGATTTCTAGGCTTTACAGATAATGATTATAAAAAGAAAAAACACAAAATACCCAGTGAGCGTCAGTCAGCAAAAGTAATGTTGCCTATAAGAAATTGGATTTCCATTAGTTTTCAACTATTAACTGGGAGGGTAATAGTTGAAAGGGCACTTTAATGTCCTCTCATTAAAACACAAGTTAAAAAATCTCTGACACAAATTGTAAAATTGACAAATTTCTGTGGTCAACCACAGTTTCGAACACTCTCAAGAAAAAAAAAGAGAGAGATCAAATTACTCCAGTGCTACCAGCCTTGGTAGCACTTGGTCTTAATGAACTAGTCATTTGATTCAGGTGTGTTGATCCAGGGGGCCTGGAGTTGCCGACCCCTGCTGTAGAATGACTCCTGAGTGACCATCAACTGTGAGTGAATGCCTCTAAATTAAAGTTGAAGACATACTTTTATTGTTAAGCTTTTGGAAAGAGCTGATCTCTGGAACTGTGGTTTGAGAACAGATTGTTGCTATGTTATTTTATGCAGCTAAATAACCACTTGCTACCATCAAGGTATGCCGAAGAGCATTTCTAAATGCACCATCAGCTAAGAACAGCAAACTGAGGCTATAATTTGCACAGAGTCAACAAAGTTGGACAAACATCTGCTGTGACATCTGGATGGTAGGGTCAGAACTTGGTGTTAACAACATGAAAGCACCTTTAGGATGTGAAATGGAAGATTTGCATCACAGATGTGCAGTTGACAAATCTGTAGAAACTGTTTGATGCTATCAAGTGAATATAGACCAAAATCTTTGATGTGTCCATGAATCAAGGCAGTCCTGAAGGCAAAAGGGATCCAAACAAGTACTAATAAGGTGTAACTAATAAGGTCACCAGTGAGTGTATAGTATTGTAAAGTACAGTACAGAGTATAAAGTATACTGATATATGTATAATGTTCTGTGTAACAGATAAGAGGAAGGTTATGAATACCTTTTTATGTACTTCTGTTTTTAAACTCCACACAGTCATCTGTGTCTGCACCAGTGAAACCATTTAGAGAGTTCTGCAAGAAGGAAAAGCAAGGGAGAGAAAGTAGACTGCTTTAACCCAAACAGGAATGAGCTATTTGTTTTGACTGGCGCCGACTGAACTTGAACTAATACTAAAATCTGAGGTCACAGCTCAGAGTGAGACACTGATTTTCTGTCCTACTACAGCTAAAAGGTCACTTTTTGGGTAACAACACAAGCAAAAACATTGGAGAAAAAAAGTTATATTCATGTATACACATCCAACATCCTTATGAAGGAACATTGCTTGTTGTAAACATCCATGAACATGAAAAACAAACCATCCTGGGTTTGCTTATGCTGGCCTCTGCCAGCCCAAAACCTTAACACTTAAAGTACATTTGTACATACAGAATACTTTTATTTAAACCTTGAATCAATTATTTAAATAAAAAGATAAATAATCCTCCCTCATGCTGTATGGTATGAGAAAAGATAGGCATATGTGTACATGCAGAGCAGTGATTGTCCAGACGGTGCATTGCACCTGTGATAAACACGTTAGAACAAACTAAAGAACAATCTTGATAGCACTTGATAACATTGTTCCGTTATATTCCAGTAATAACTGATTACCAAAGGTTCTGTTTGTCTAACACTTTTCATAATAAAAAATAATGATAAGACTGGTTTAGTTGCTTTGAGTTTTTTTCAGTCATCATATTTCACTGTATGCTGCTGTTAACCTTTCAACTTTTAACTTTTTCCTATATTAATCATGTCTACAGTATTAGTTTCAAATGTTAGTTCAGTTTTCATTTTGCTAATTTTTCACAGCCAGTTGTGTCATGTGTCTTCACTGTTACAAGACAAGCAAGGATGGCCTCCAAATTTGTGCCTACTGAGACTTTTTGTTATCTCCATTTTTCACATGAACCTTTGTGGCTACAAGCAAGGCAACGTTGGTACTGTTAGTGTCCCACGCAATTCAGTGTCAGAGTAAATGGTGGATAAAATAACACAGTTTTTTTACACCGTCACACTGCTTTTTAATTATCATTATTAGCCAAGCCGACTTTGAAGCTAAATTGTTACAAAAAGCCAGTGCATGTCCACATGGACATCTCCTCATCCATTGTGTGAGCAACAATAGTAAATGTTGGTTGAATCACTTTATTTATTCTGATACATTCTGACTCATCTAACATAATTTGCTGATTGTTTAGTCTGTTTCAGATATTTATATGAATATATAATATTTATCTGTATATTCAGCCATACCAGCTGACCTATAACCACAGTATCTTGTGTGAGAAAGGCACTGACCTCACTTTGTACCGTTTCTGACCCTTCAGATGCCTCAGAGAATTGCATGCTGGGTAAAGTAGGGGCCTGGGACATACGAGTATGTGAAGGGTTCCCCACACTGTAAAGACGAGGTCGTTTAATCTGGTCTTGGCTGGACAGCGGTGTGAAGCTGTTTCTTCGAAGGAAAGCTGGTATGGCATCTGTTTGGCCTTTATTCTGCTCAGCAAAGAACAAAAAGAGAAAGTGGACTAACTTTTATGTTACAATGACTAAACCTCTCCTTGGTCTAAAATCAGTGCGTTCCATGTTTGGGAAAGACAGCCACTGACACAAACAACCATAAATAGAAGAGCCATTGTCATGTTAGTCTGAGGGGACAGGATATTTCTCACCACAGTTAACAAGAGGTTTCTCAGTAAACGTGTTTATGTGTTAACACCCACTTTGTCTCAGGACTCAGACTTTAAATACTTGTAACTAATCAGCATGAGCTCCACGGGCAGAGAGCAGACATGGACCTCACTGATGAGTGCTACAAGGGGATGTCCTGATACATTTCTTAAAATTCAGAACATTTAAGGGAACTCCTTAAATAGAATTTCCCAAAAGCGATAAAGGTGTTTGAGTACATAAACAAGTTTGGATGTATTTCCCCACACAACAGGTGTTTATAAAAGCAGAAACAGAGTTAATAATATACCTCACACATAACTTACCACAGACTTTCCTGTAGTTTTTATTGCTTGCTGACATTAGTAGAAGAAACACTAAACCAACTACCTGCTGAACAAGTAAAGAGAAGGCACTGAGGATGATGGGCCACGTGCTTTTTAAAGTAGCACTAGCAGATATACCCTTTAAAGGAATCTCTGAGGGAAACAAAGGAAAGGCCAACTAAGAAACACTAAAAAGGAGTCACCAAAGAGCTCCCCTCCACCTGGAGCCAACAACAGATGGACAAGGAGAGGTGGAAAACTTTTTTGCACTGACCTATCTCCCACCAGAGACAATGGCCGTACCCGCACAGTGAGGACAAAACTCCAGGATTCATTGCACCTGATCAAGAAATAGTCCCACACATTACATTAGAAAAACTGGGACAAAGATTTACACTCACTGGCCACTTTATTAGGTACACCTGTAAACTGCTCGTTAACACAAATATCTAATCAGCAAATCACATGGCAGCACTGCTATTCATTGATTTGATCAAGACAGCCTGCTGAAGTCCAAACAGAGCATCGGAATGGGGAGGAAAGGCGATTTAAGGTGGCATGGTTAGTAGAGCAGGTCTGAGTATTTCCGAAACTTGAATACAAATACAGAAAATTCTCAAAAAAAAAAAAAAAAAGGAGCAAATATTCAGTAAGTAGCAGTTTGCTGGGTGAAAGCAGCTAACTGATTTGAGCTGAGAGGAAGAGAACTGTAACTGCAATAACTGCTAGTTACAACCAAGATATGCAGAGGAGTATCTCTGTACGCTTAAGACGTGGAACCGAGAAACAAATGTACAAATACAGCAGCAGAACACCACACTGGGTGCTAGTACTGTTAGGATAGAGCAGGAAAACAAGGCTACCATTTGTACAGGCTCACCAAAACTGGACAACACAATATTGCCTTATCTGATGAGTCAGCTTTCCTACTGTAACATTCAGATGGTAGCAACAGTTCAGGCTGTTGGTGGTGTAAAGGTGGGAGGGATACTTTCCTTACTTATTATCAGTCGAGCATTGATTAAACACCATAGTCTAGCTCATTATTGTTGCTGACCATGTTTTGTGGGATGTGGTGGAGCAGTAGACTGAGACCATGCTGATAAATGTGCAGCCACTATGTGTGGCTATCATGCCAATATAGTCCGAAATCTCTGAGGAATCTTTTCAGTGCCTTGTTGAATTTATGCCACAAAGAATTAAGACAGGTTTTAAGGCTAAAGTGGATCCAACCCGATCCTAGAATGGTATACTAGCAACCAAACAAAGTGGCTTGTGACTGTAAATAACTTAAACACAGGCTAGCTGTTGTTTCCACTGCTTCCTTTCTAGATATAGTCAGATATGACTGGAATGATTGGTATAAATCTTCTTATCTAACTGTTGGATCGAAATTACAAGTGCAATTCTGAAAGGCTTTTCGAGAATGAGGAACAATTATTCCAAAGAATAACTCTTAACATGGCGCTGGTTAACACAGATGACTGATGTTTCAGACTCCATACTATGGACAAACACGTGACAAAGAATAGGATGAACGGTTCTACAGAAAACTGACCACATGTTTGCGATACGAAACACTAGAAAACAGGCAGAAGCTTACTAATGGTCTATCCCTGTGAGTGTTGACAGCCTCCACCCCCAGGTCAAATACATCCACTTTACAACCTAGGAGAAGGAACCAAAATACATTACAACAAGGCAACAAAAACAAGTGAGGATGTTTAGTTGACTTAACAACAAAGTAGGGACTTACCATAAGCCACAGGGGTGAGTTTTAGGACAGTGTGTAGGGGGCACTTCAAGAAGGGCAGGTCATCTGTGCCAACATGAATAAAAGTGGCCAGTGAGATTACTGTGGTTTCACCCAGTCATGCTTTTCATATTCTCCTACATGTTTGTGGAGTTTACTGTCA
The DNA here is from genome assembly GCF_057381845.1 of Rhamphochromis longiceps. Classification (NCBI taxonomy): domain Eukaryota; kingdom Metazoa; phylum Chordata; class Actinopteri; order Cichliformes; family Cichlidae; genus Rhamphochromis; species Rhamphochromis longiceps. Next base: position 23,911,968 of record NC_140576.1, read on the forward strand.
TGTCTGAAGTGGCAGGCCAGCTGTAAAACTTATGCTGCGCTTTATGGAGGTACAGTGCATGTTGCTGTTAACTCTGCTGTATGTCTCATGGGTGGGCAGTGCAGTGGGACATGAAGCCAGTCAAAGCAGCACCCACACTTTGGTTTTTGCAGTCAGACTGTGGTTGAGCTTTTAAACCGATCCAGGAGCACTGACCACTTCCTCTGCTGACTGACAGAACCACTTCTGCCCACGCCATATTATGGTAGTGAGTGAACTAATTATTTTCCAAAAGTAATGCTCACGTCACATGATCAAGTACATAAAGAAGCTTTCAGCACATAATGATCTAATCTGTCCCTTTCCAAGTTTCTGATTGCCAATGGCGTTCACATATACGACATTCTTACCTTGTTTGTGCCCAATAATAACAACATCAGTCTTTCCTGTCCTGTGTTTTTGTTATTTTATTTTCACTCTCATTTATTTTTTCTAACCCTTCTAGACAACATTTTCGTTATGTCATAATATTTACCTTCATAAATGAAAATATAGAGGGACACTAAAAACACATTTCTATATCACGGGGAGTCCTAATTGTATAGCTTGAACTCTTGCTACTGCTGTTGATGGCGTCTTTCTGATCTGTTTATTTTCCAAACACTGGAGAAGACAGCGGCAATCAGGAAGTACATCATTACAGACGTCACTTATTTACATCACTTTTTACAGACATACCTGAATATCTAAATCTCTGGAGATATAACTCAGTGCATTATCAGGCACATGGTGCTACTTTAAAACCAATCATCTCCTACATGTCTTAAAAACAGAGTAGTCTGCAAAGAGTGGTGCTCTCTTCACTGCGTCATGTTTAGCAGATGTTCCTTATGTTAAATTTTGATTAATCTGGAAACAGTCGGCATTTTTATGTGGCTGTTTCCCCCTATATTCATTAAAAAATATACATGCAGAAAAAGTTGATCTGAAAGGTTGTGACTTAGACTCCCCCATGTGGTGGCATTAAAAAGACAATCACAGAATGAAAGTCTAACTAAATGATTGATTGTTTCATTACCATCCACTGTCTAATGTGGTCAAAATATTTATATCAGTGATTCTGCTCTGCCAAATAACATCCACCCTGTTTACTGCACTGGGACACAGCTTAATACACAGTATACTGCAGTTAAAGCTGTACTATTCTTAGAGGTTCTTCGCTGGAACTTAGAGCTCATGGCACAGAAAACATGGTGGGTGGACACAACATCCATCTAAGCCTGTGCCTAATTCTGTTATATGAATTAGAGATGCACGTACTAACAGCGCACAGTTGGCTGATGTCTATAAAAGTATGAATTGCACTTTGAGCACTAAAGAGTGTGTGACGCAATAGTCTGGCGCCATTTGTAGATGAGATTGATTAATTATTAATCAATTAATAATTAATTAATTAGATTGTGATTGGTTGAAAGTGTGCAGCACTTAAAAAGGCTTAAAATAAATTTACTATTCATTCTTCAGAAAACACCTCCCGGCAGTTATGTGCGGTTCTCACTGCTCAGCCTGCGATTGCCGTGCCCACAGCCGCACAACAGCTGAAATGACCCTTTTGCAATATTCAGCCACACTACTCTCAACACATAAACCAGATTTATGGTTTCACAAACTCCCACATCATTACATCATTACCATATTTTTGTTGCAGTCACTGGAGTTGCATTGTACACACCTAGCTTGTTTAGCTTGTGTTTCTTTTTTCCACACGTTTTATTACATTAGACTGTAGTCTAAAATTCTAAATGATGGTTGCTTTAATTACTTTTTCTGCTTTATGAGGTACCTGGCTTAGTCCTTTCTGGTTAGACCAAAGAGGGGGTTGAGGGTGCGGCTGGCTGAAATACAGAGACCTAATGAGTGAAATGAAACCATCTGTTGTGAGAGCATGGAGGAATGGGGCTTATTTGTTTTGAATTAGTTACTGTCCCTCCGGTTTCTCCCTTCATAATGGTTTCATCCACGAATATATAGGTAGCTGTCTCTCACTTTTTTAAGCAGTAAATTAGAAAAAGGTTCTGTTTAGATTACCTCTTTTACAGGCCCACTTATTCCTTAAAAATCACTTATTTTCATTTTGCTGAAATGAAATAGTTTTTTTAGGATATATTGGTGAAAAGTAAAACCAGCTTTTTAAAAAGTAAACCTGCACACTGGTGGCCTTTGGCACTGCTATGCAGCCATTCACACAATGCCAAGTGCATAATCTACAATAAGGAAACAACTGGTAATGTGGAAATGCACATTTCAAAGTCATGACAATATCTAAATTTAGTGCCCCATGTGATATTTCTCCAAATATAAAGAAACAAAAATAGTAAGTGCTTTGGAAACTGCTTCTCATCCATTAAAGTTGCACGTGCATGAGTCATTTAGTGTATTTCTGTTAACTTTGTATTTCTGCTGACTGTATTACAACTGTTGTTGTAATTTGGCACTATTTAAATACAACTAAATTGCATTGAATTAACTTGTATGAATGAGTGCTTATTTATCTGGGCAAATTAGTTGTGGTAATGACAATGCTGGCTGAAATGGATCACTCAGCACTGTAAACCTGTAATCTGAGAAGGTGCTTTAGCATGTTTAGCATATCCTATTTCTGAGCATGTCACCTGCGCCTTTGTCCAGAAAATATGCGAGCAAGCAGCGCATGACAGCCTGATGACAGATGACCAGAACATTAGCCTGTCGCTCCAGCTCCATGATCACTGGCTCCAGCCGCTGAACCAGGTCCTGATAGGACTATGGAGAGAGTCAAATGAAAGAGGTCCATTCAGTTTCACATTTTTCAGTTTGTTACATCAAAAAATCTTTGACTAACTACTGCAAGATCTAATTTTGTCATGTGCTTACTGTTATTTTAATTTTCCCTTTTCTTTATTAGTCAGTGTTAGTTATGATGAACAGCAGCAATATAGCTGACGTGTCTTTATTCTATGCTCCTCTGCAATATGAGCTCATAGTATTTCTATTTATCTCAGCATAAAATCTTCTGTTCTGTTACATATAATGATGCATTTGTAGTTAAAAAAGAAGCTATTCTTGCAGCTGACAAAATTTTTAACTTTTGTTTTTCTGACTGATGATTCATCCGCAGCCCTCTGGCATTCACACTATGGTAAAAGAATAATGAGAAATAAAAAGTAAAAAATAAACTTGAAATTTAAAGCCTGTTGCATAAACTTGACAAACTCACAGTGGTAATATATGGCAGGTCAAACAACACTCCAGGAGAAAATTAAACCTTTTACCTCTCCTCCAGGGTAGCGGTAATGATACTTGTCCTGGTCTCGCATAGCATACTCCTCTGGGTATTTTTCCTCAATCATCTTATAGGTCATTTCTTCACACACTCCCTAAAATACAAAGTAATAAGATCGAGACTTATCATGTTTTCACTGTGTCTGTTCCAATATATGCAGGAAAATACAGTTTCACACATGAAAATGACACATTTATTGTAGTTTTTCCTCTGTAGACATCACAGTTGCACACAACAATCAAGGAGTCATTAAAGTGCAGACTTTAAGCTGTATTTCAAGAAGTTTAACAAAAGTTTGTATATATAAAACTTAAGTAATACCTACAGCATCTATTTCATTGAGAATCTTCCACTGTTCATAGGGAATACTCAGCTCCTCTGCTGTCTGAATGGTGCGTCTTAGCTGGCTGGTCCAAACTTTCAGGTCTGACAATTTATGCTCTTTCACAAACCTCTTCAGTGCAGCTGCAAACTGTCAAACGTAGCATATGAAAACACAAATATGTTTAAGAACTGACTATAAAGTCATTCTTCCCACGTTCAGTTGAACTGTATTTTACAGGTTCAAGGAGCAGGACCATAAGAATCAAAAACCTAACCTGATTTAAAATGTTTAGGCTGCTTTTAGATCACTCTCTGTAAGTTCCATTCTGACAACTTACATGTGTTCTTTAATTTCACAACGATGCCCCTCCTTAAATTCTTCAATTGCCACCTTGTTGTGATGGACAGGTTTGTGCACCAAACAAGAAAGGCTAGAAACTAGAGGCTAGAAAAGCTGAGTATAAGTGGACCATGTTAAGCAGCTCTATTGCCGAAGCTGAGAGCTACAGCGCTGTGGCTACAAAGTGCACGGCGGTAACCCCTGAACCAGATGATGAACACCAGAGGTGAAGAAAGAGTCAGACTAGTAAGTGCTTCGTTTGGATTGCATGCAGTAAGTCAGACTGTGTGAGACTTGGACTCCACCATGGCTGCCCTTCATCAATGATTCTGTTCACATTTCTGCTTTTCACAGATGATGTGGTCAGGCAGTGACCTCCAGTGTGCAGCAAGGTGGTTTGCAATGGTTGAAATGTGAACTGCAGTCTAAAGTGAACGAAGCTAATTATTTACCAGTCGATTGACATTCTTAGCCTCACCTATTGCCACAAGCTCTTGGTAGTGACTGAAATCATGAGTTGCTGGATACCAGTGAGGGTGGTATCTAACAAGCATATCTCCTGGATGGCTTCTAGGTAAGCTGGTTCGCACACTGTCCTACCAGCAAGAGCCCAAGTACATGCTGGAGAGATTATGTGTCTCAGCTGGCTTGGGATCAGATGGAGGGGGTGGTTGGGGAAAGTGAGGTCTGGGCATCTACTTAGATTGCTGTCCTCATAAATCAAATCCAGATAAATGGCAGAAAATGGATGTATAGATGACTTCACAACGGTCTTCACATTTATTTAGAAAACACCCCTTCCTGTCTTCAAATTTTTGTATCCCATATCATTATGTGGTGAGAGCTGTATAAATGCATAGTGAAATCTTTTATTTTTTTGCTTACAATGTGGCCAGATTTGTCACCACATCACATAAATAAAAATCAAGGTAAAAGTGTTGTTGATAAACTGGAGAAACGTCTAAGTTTTGAGTTAGACGTCCTTCTCCCAGAACTTTTTGATCACACCTCCTTTTAAAGCTTATTGTTTTGAAGGTGATATTAGCCAGAGCCAAATCACCCATTACCCTCTATTTATCTGTTTATGCTAAAATAGCCTGTTGGTGTTAATATTAAATTTAAAACATAAATATGGGCATTGTTACCAATCTCATCTAACTCTTTACAAGAAAAAAAACTAAAGCACCTCTTTTCCTCTCTCTGACAATTCAGAGTCTCCCCCTATACGTCCTTCCACATTGTGATGGCTCTCTCCATGTCGGCAGAGGTAGATGGAGTGGGAGTGGACGTGGATGTTCATGAGGTAGTAGACTATCTTACTTTGAATGTAATCCTGCACCCTGTTGACCAAGAAACTACGGCCAACGTTGATGACCTGGATGAAGGACAGGTTCCTGTAAGGCAGAGGAAAAATAACAATAAGTGAATCACATAAATCTCAGGCCAATAAAACTTAAGGGTAAAGAAGACATATCTTGTACTTGTGGTATAGTGTAAATACACTGGAAAATTCTCTCTCAGTAGCTTGTTAACAAGGTCATAAGAAGTGAGAAGCAGTAAAAGGATCCACAACTACTCTTGCTTATTACAGTTAAAATAACACTGTATTATCTCAGTGAGATCAATAAAAATCTAAATATATTATCAGTGTAATTATCAAAGACTTTAAATAAACCACTAAGCTTCCAAATTTAAAACTAAGTTAGTAGGAGTTCAGGAAGTAATGACCTCTGAATCACTGCTTTGCACTATAAATGAGCTTCTGTTTCCATCTTCTGGACAACTTCTGCAGGTACATGCTCTTTTACATAAAATATCTCCTTGACTTTAAACTCCCATGAAAAAAATATTTCCATTTTAAATTAGAGTTAGATTATTAGATTAGAACAATACAACTAGTAGGGGTATTCTTACTTGTCGTGTTCGTCTGGATCTAAAGGTTGGTAGGTCACTTTATAACACTCGATTCTCTTCAGAAAATCCCCCATGACGCTTTCTCTGTCCCTCTCAGGATAATCTGGGCTGGACACCTTCACGTCCTATGTGAACGAGACATTTACGGTATATCATGAGCTTTGTTACTTCAGGGATACAAGCTTGCTGATACATGAAGACAAAAAGCAAGTAAATGTATGATTTACCATAATGTTTTCAGCGATGACATCTGGATCGTCACATACTGATTCAACAAAAAACACCTGAAAAAAATAGAAGTGCATAATTAGGGGGGAAAGGTGTCATTTTACATTTTTAAATGACTGCAACACAAATTAACTACTGTCTGTTATACAGTTTGAAAAAGGCACTGAAACCAAAACAATGTTCAGAAAGGAATGTTCAGCCTGTCCAGTCATGAAGATTTGGTAACCTCTGGGTGTCTTAAATATCTGAGATATGCTTCTTGGAAACTGGCTGTAAATGGGATTTTTTCCAAGAAAAGACTTGCCAAGAAGAGCCATCGCATGCTCCATTATATTACTGTGATCTGACAACAAAAGGTTGGTGATCAGAAACTGTTTCATTATTCAGTTATAAGTGCAGTTCTAACCTTATATGCATTATCTTTTGCAAAATTAAGGATGAGTTCTCTCCTCTCTCTGGTAGTGTTGGTGGCGTCGAAAACCTGAGAGACAACATGGAGCATTCAGCATAAATCAAACCCTGCTTTAAATGTATTACGTAATACAAATAATGTTCAGGGTTTTTTATGGTGTCCTTACAGCAATCTGCCCTCCCTCCTCACTCAGATAGGTCTTCACATCCGCAAGTGCCACTATGGCAAACTTTCTGTGGAAAAATAAGCAGGAAATCAAAGCAGTAGCTCATTAATGTTATCATCATCGCGTGATGTGCTGTAATAACTATGCCGCCATTTTGTTAGGCAAACACAACACGGCTCAACAAAGGAATTTGCATGACTGTCCTACATGGAAAGTAGCCAGGTGCATTTAGTGACAAGAACTACTTTATGAAAGTACGTTCATATATGAATAGGATTTAATTTACTCACTTTCTAATTTCCATTGCTTCTTTATTGTCATGTCTGAAGAAGTCATAGGACTTGTACGACTTCACTGCATTTCTCCTATACACTCCAAGATTAAAAACTGCAAGGGAACAAACAAACAAACAGTCAGAGAACGACAATAAAACTAAGTGACAAGGATTGCCTCTGCCTAACCAGCTGTATCTGTCAAACCAGTTCTGCTGCATTACGTGTACATTGAAACATAGGTGAACAACAACAAATAGAGCCATGTGTTGAGAGATGTTGACATATACAACTACAAATTAAATAATTTGCCTGAAGATCAAGATTTTTATTAGATGGATATTTTTGCAGTCTTGATGATCATAGACTCCATCATAACCACCCTAACTTTGACTGATCTACAGTTTTATTTTTTTAACCTACATATCCGGTTTTACTAGCTTGATTTCCTGCGAAAAGGTGTCTGACTTTTTGAAACAGGCATTGCCTGATTACTGACCCTTTGTTGGTACTCCAATCCAGTTGAGGTAGCGTGTGAGCTTCTTGGACATATAGGTTTTCCCCCTAGCGGGCAATCCGATCATCACGATCATAGTTGGAGAATTGGTCATGTAGGAAGCCCAAGCTGCAGTTTGCATAAGTACAAAAAAACAAACCAAAACAGATACACATAACTATAAACTTTATTAATCATTCAAGGACATTTCAAAACCAGCCCCCTCTAAAATCTACCCTTCAAAATAAAAGGGCAGGTATGCCTACTGTATACAGTGACAGCAAAGAGTGGGAGTGTTCTGTAATAATAAAATGTCACCTCTGCAAAGTTCACTAACTAGTTAACCTTTATTTTACGTAACAATGTCGTCATCTCTTTGCTGCAGGTTAATGTTTCTATATCACAGCGTAACCTTGTCTGCTCGAGCATGAAATGGAAACATTTCCCCCTTGCTTTTCCATCACTGTTTGTGGAAGGCCATTCTCTGGCAAGAACAGACATGACTGGAATTTGTCACAGCACATCCCATTAACACTGTGTAGTTAAAGAGATCTGCTGAATTCCTACGTTAGGCCCTGTCCCACATTCCAGATTGAAGATAACCAGATTAAAGCCTGAAAGTTCAACAACATAATAATTCGTTAATAGAGGGTAAATTACACCTCTCATTTTCATATTGCATCTAAAGAACACAGACAGAAAGGCAACCACTCACAGCACTTCTTCTCATTGGTCCTCGCTGAGCTGTCTGAAGCAGCCACAGGTCTCTGGTGCCTGGCAGCCATGAGGCGTCTGATGTCTGCCCTGCTGTCCTGGCACAACTGGTCTTGGTCAGGGAGCACTGGTCACTAGTGAAACATGTCAGACACCAGCTGATAAAGAGGATCCAAACAGTGTGCATATATGTATAAGGTGACACAGATGACTGAGTGAAAAAAATATTTTATTTTGGAAAACCATTTAAACCAAAACATACAAGTGAATTATTTTTTTCCCCCTTGATTCATTTGTTGATTATTTTGTGGTCCTGTCAGGAAAAAATAGTAGGTATGTTCTAATGTCTTGTTTTGTCCTACATTGAACCGAACTTCAAAACTAATAATAGCTAAATTTCATTTAATACTAAGAGAACAAGCACATACACATATTAGAGAAGCTGGAAATATTATAATAGTTGGATTTTTTTTCATTAATTCAAAAAGACGAATGATTTTCTGCTAAGAATATCTATTCATCAACTACTTAATGTAGTAAGTAACGAACTCAATTGTACTTAAATTCATGCAATACAAGATACATTCTTCTTCTGCCAAATATCCAGATATATGATTAGTGAAGCTTATACGCTAAAAATCTCAAGCTAGTTAGATTTAATTCAAAACTGCAGACTGATACTAAGCTTTTCTGATATTATCACAGGAGAATTTTGCGGATACAGGATATGCAAAACAGTGAGAGCAGAAGCTTGTATCAGTGTCATCCTGCCAAACAGGTACAGCTCTGGTTGCCCTTGGCCTATAAAGTTCATCACTTCTGCTTTCACTTCAATATTATGTCGTTTAATAAGAAAAAACTGGTTGCAGAAAAGCCGCGATAAAGCGAACAAATGTATAAACTTACCAAAAACAAAGCGCAAGGATTTGTTTCGTTTTATTTTCTTTCTCACAGGGCTGTCATCAGTTGACGTTCAACGACACAGGAGACGGTTCCTGTTTCTTCACGGACGTTTTAGCTCCTCCTCCTCGGTTTCTGATACCGGAAGTTCAGTGTTAGTGTCAAGGAAGATTCTTTTCCGGTTATGATTTCCAAAATAAAATATTTTAGGGCCTCTAGTTTCCAAAAAAGACGTTAACTATTAAATGACCAATAACTTCCGTGTGTGTCAATCTTTGTTTAAAGGTGATGGCTTAAAAAGTTTTGAATGAATTCTAATAACTTTGTAGAGGTGTAGAGGGGAGTCATGGTAACAATACATCAAAATTTGGTCTTCCAGGTCAACTTACTGATTTATTGGTGGAAAAAACTTGAAGTGTGCATTGTCAACATATAAATGGATTGGTTCTTATGTAGAACGTTTCTATTCTACATGAGCACTCAAAGCGCTTCGGTCACATTGCGTTCCTTCAGGTTCAATAGATTGATCTGAAACTCAAAGGAATAATAATAATGCAATATAGAGTTATTTAAAACTATGTTTCTAACTCTCCGTGTTTTTTACTGACAACATGTAGGTGGACACGGAATTATAGACCAGAATTCTAAATTTCATGTTACTTTGGACCTCTGACCTTTTATTCAAGGTCAAACATTCCTAAAATCTATTTTATCTTTAAAACCATTTTTATAATTCTAATACATTTGTTTGTATTGGCAACATTTATGAAATTATACTAGTATATAGGGATTCTAAATGTCACATTATAGTTTGCATCCAAATATCATGTCACATTTGATCTTTGAGCTGACTTTTACATTTCATCTTTGCTTCTTTCAAGTGGACACCAAAATGTGTTGTCTCTTTAAAGAAAATAAGAAGAGACAGCTCTCAAGAAGAAGAAGAATATTTTTAAAAATAAAAGAAAGAGAATTAGCTGCCCAGTAAGGTAAACATTTACTGCAGTATAACAAGCTCAAGTTATATTCATGTCCAATCATTTACATATCGTTACTTATTATCCATTACCTAGCCCTGCATAATGATTATGTAATCAAAGTAAACATTTGTCATGCTGCTCTTTCTGATTTTTCCTGCACCACAAACATCTCCAAGTATGCTTAAAAAGAACAAGAAAAAAAAATAAATAAATAAAATATAAATATATATATATATATATATATATATATATATATATATATATATATATATATATATATATATATAAATACTGTTAACTCCTAAAAGTAAATAGTGCCTCAAATGTGGGCTGCTTTAGCGGAGGATTATGCTCTAAGTGCTTCCTGTTAAATTTAGTTTTGAAAGTGCTTCATGCCATAATATGCTATGCAAAAAGGATAAAGCTTCAACTTACTCAGTGATCTCCTAATCTTGACTTAACTGAGTGCTTTGCTGTAATTTGTTTACTTTTCACTGTAGAAAAAAAGCTGTTGATAATAACTTATATAAAAGCCTTATTGTTATATTGAAGGAAAGCAATGATAAGCCACTGAGCAGATTATTGTGAGAATAGAAAATATTAAGGAGAAAACAAGTGCATAAATATAGATATTATTTACTACAATGTAAAAAATAATGCACCGCACTGCATAGGATTAAAAATGCATTTACACTCCATTATGGTAACAGGTCCATAATTGGCTAGGCAAGGACACAATATTTGAAGTTTTGCCTCTGTGCACCACCACAGTGGATTTACCGGTAAATAAAAAAAGTAATAATCAACATGTGATTAAAGTGCAGACTTTCAGCTTTAATTCATGAGATTTTACAAAAAATACATTTCATACATAGTTCCTGAATTTAAGAGGTTCAAAAATAACTGGACATTTAAACTGAAAAGGTGTTTCACGATCACATGAGGCCTGTCCCCATGTTATTTCATGACAACTGAAGCAGGCATAATATATGAAATTGTTTCCAAGTGTTGAATTTGCATTGTATAGCTTTTAATTAGGTAGGCCATCAGACTAAAAGTAGCTAAGTTTATGAGCAGCTAATGCAACAGTCGGGTGTATTAATTAAAAGAAAGCCAATTTTGTAACACCAAAAGGCCTGAAAAACCACAGAAGACAACTAAAATGCACGATGACAGAATTATTTCCTTGGTTAAGAAAAGCAGCTTCATAGCATCTAACTAAGTCAAAAACACCGTCAAGGACGTAGATGTATCATCATGTCAAGGTCTACAATCAAGACCTTACACTCAGAAACATCTAAAAGAGCCTGCACAGGTATAAATAAAAAAAATATCTTTGGACAGATGAAATCAAGGTTAACTTGTACTAGATTAGCAGGAAGAGAAACATATGGAGCTCGTGCTCGGAGCTCATGATTTGAAACATACTGCGTTATCTGTTCAACATGGTGAAAGGCGATGTTATAGCGTGGGTACGTAGGTCACTGATGTTTATTGATGATGTGACTGCTGACAGAAGTGTACAGGGCTATGCTCTCTGCTCAGACTCAGACAAATGCTTCAAAACCGATCCGACAGATGTCAATGCAAATCACTAATGAGTCAAAAAATACTGCAAAAGCAACCCAGGAGTTTCTTAAGGCAAAAAAACCCCATCAAGATAAAACTTAATGCAGAGAGACCTCCAAAAAAAAGAGAGAAAAAAGCAGCACTTTAAGGCAGCTGCTGTTCTTACAAGTTCTAAAAACAATCCTCAAAATTGTGTCTGTCCAGTTAATTTTGAGCTTCTGAAAATAGCTTTATTTATTAAACATTTTTATTATTATTATTATTTATTAAACATTTAAACATCTTTAATCCACCTAAGAAAAGAAAGTCTGCACTTCAATCACATATTGATGTTTTGATTCAAAATCCACTGAGGCGTTTACTTTGTCCAGCAAATTATGGACCTAACTGTATAATCTCAAAAGTGGAGCCACATACTAATATTATACTAATAAATACTGACCTATTAGTGTCATGTTGGCCCTTTTGCTGGCCTTGTTAACTGCTATTGCCCTGATGCCAGATAAAATGGCATTTTACCTATGCAGTGGCTGACCTTTAGCTGTTGTGATTTTGGCTGCATAGACTATCATTATAGTTGTTATGGAGTTGAAAGGCTTTAAAATAGTTCAGTTATTTTGTATAGGAGGTGTAAATGACAGCAAAAATAAAATAAACACACAAAAATATAATGACAGCAACTATCAGCTCATTAAACATTTTTATCATCCCAGAATTTCACGTTTAAAGTGCCTAAGAAGATATCTATTGTACTTGCTGTCTTGGTAGTGATTCAATTCAATTCAATTCAATTCAATTCAATTCAATTCAATTTTATTTATATAGCGCCAAATCACAACAAAAGTCGCCTCAAGGCGACTTTTGCTTTAAGCATCCACACTATTGAGTTCCTGTTTCTCTTTATTCTTTATTATTGTGTGGATGCTTTAAGCATCCACACTATTGAGTTCCTGTTTCTCTTTATTCTTTATAGTGTGGATGCTTTAAGCATCTACACTATTGAGTTCCTGTTTCTCTTTATTCTTTATTGTGTGGATGCTTTAAGCATCCACACTATTGAGTTCCTCTTGGGACTTCCGTACACTTTTTGGCACTTAACTACTTCCACAATTTTCAGCCGATTTTCACCGTTCAAATTTTAAAATATTCTGCTATTTCTGCTAATTCCTGCTATGTCTTTTGGTATTTTTCACTATTATACTTTTTAAAATATTAAGCTTAATTTGTCCCATTGAAATGAATGGGAAATTTCTGCAATTCTGCTAAAATTTGCTTGTTTCTGAAACTTAACTACTTCCTCATATTTTCACGTAGAACAACCATTCAAACTTTAAAATGTTCTCAAATTATTGGGCTATTCAGGTATGATTCAGCTTTTTCAAATCTTTTACCGTTTTACCTTTATGCCTCTTAAAGTTTTCAGTTGCAAAATTGTGATTTTTCACAAAATACATGCGTTGTTATGGTTGCTATGCACTTGGCTTCCAGTCTGCCACTGAAGGTTTTGCAGTCTTCTCTTCATGTCCGAACAACTTCTTGCTACTTGCTCAATCTTCACTCAACTTCCACAAATTATACATCAAAACGTAGGTATTTTTGCTGGGTTTCCGAAAATGTCACTATCATTGTTGTGGGATTTATAGAATTTTGGCAAATCTCCTCAGACCAACACAAAGTCGCAAAACTCTCCATAGAAAGTCAATGGAGAGCTTGTTCAAAATCACCGCTTGATTTCTGTAATGAGAGGCATATTCGAATCGTCATATCTCCTTAACGAAGCAAAGTTAAGACATAAGGCTTGTCCCAGTATATCTTCAGACACTCCTGACGCTCACAATTCAAGAATTATTTTTTCACCTATTACCGTTCTGAAATGAGTTAGACTTGTTTGAGGGTAGGAAATTCGTCCTTCGCTCAGATTTCTTCAGATTTCAAACTCTGGAAATGAACCACTTTTTTCTCTCGTCATATCTTTTTAATGGATTTCCACAGAGACCTGAAAATTTCCATGATTGTTCACCAAAGCCTGCTGTCTCTTACGGTGAAAGAATGATATTGATACTCCAAATAGATTTAGAGTTAGAAAGCGTTGTTTGAGGGCAAGTCAAGGCAGTTTTTGCTTTGCTCTACTCAGTTATGGTGCATTAGAAGTCAATTATCTTTAATAATTCATATTTTAATGATAAATTGTCAACACTTTAAGATTCCCTCATCTCTTCTGAACAAAACGGTGTAAGAATGACCGTTCTAGCCCCTACGGTTAGGAAATTATGGTCATTTGTTTGAGGGGAGTCGTCATTATGAGAAATAGACTGCAAAAATCCTGTGTCTCTCTGTGCTGCATGCACCTGTTTTGGCGGGAAAAAGTGCACAGGCTCTCTGATTGGTGGATTCAAATTCAGCAGCTCCAAGGCTGCTTGACTGAGCTAGAAACTTACTTCTGTGTGTGTGTGTGTGTGTGTGTGTGTGTGTGTGTGTGTGTGTGTGTGTGTGTGTGTGTGTGTGTGAGAGAGAGAGAGAGAGAGAGAGAGAGGAAGCCTTTTTATGGGATGATCTCATTGTAAGATTCAAATTCAATATATTTAGACTGGTTGACTGAATTGGATCTTGTGTGTGTCTCTCTCTGTGCATGTGTGTTTCCATATGTGTCCATATTTGTGATTGTGTGGCTGTTATATTTTTTTTGCCAATTTTTTTCATTTAACAAGTATATTTGAGGGACCCTTAGCATGTTCAGCATTTTTTCAGCTGTCCATTTTGCTTTTCCAATTTTTCTGTTTAAGTTATTACTATTGTGCTAAATCATACTATTTCTGCTATTTTATAAGATTTGTGCTAAATATAGTATTTCTGTCAAATTATAGTATTTGTGCTAAAACATAGTATTGATTTAAAATTACAATATTCATAGTTCATCACAGTGTCTCTGGTAAATCACAGTATTTCTGCTCTGTTGTACTATTTTTCTAAATCATAGTGTTTCTGTAATGCTTAAGTATTTTTGGCTAAATATATTCTTTCTGTTATCTTATACTATTTCTCCTAAATTCTTGTATTTTTGAGAAGTTATCATGTTTCTGGTAAGTTACAATATTTCTGCTAAGTTCTGCTATGCTATTGTATTTCTGCCAAGTATTATGTTTCCTCTAAGATATTGCAGTTCTGCTAAGTTATTCCATTTTAGCAAAGTTCCTTTGCTTCTGCAAAGTTTTTACAATTTCTGCAACTTTTCAGCTTTTTCAGCTAGTTTTTGCATACAGCTTCAGCTTTAAAGCATCCACACTGCATTTTCGCAGGAAATGCAAATCTTTCTAGTTATTATTGTGTGGATGCTTTAAGCATCCACACTATTGAGTTCCTTCTTGGTGTTTCCGTACACTTTTCGCCGTGGATCTACTTCCACAATTTTTGTGTTATTTTCACCGTTCAAATTTTAAACTATTCTGCTATTTCTGTTAATGATGGCTATATCTTTTGGTATTTTTCACTATTATACTTTTTAAAATATTAAGCTTTTTTCCTTTAATTTGAAATGAATGGGAAACTTCTGCAATTCTGCTAAAATTTGCTTGTTTTTGAAACTTAACTACTTCCTCATATTTTCACGTAGAACAACCATTCAAACTTTAAAATGTTCTCAAATTATTGGGCTATTCAGGTATAAATCAGCTTTTTCAAAGCTTTTACCGTTTTACTTTTATTCCTCTTAAAGTTTTGAGTTGCCAAATTGTGATTTTTCACAAAATACATGCGTTGTTATGGTTGCTATACTCTTGGCTTCCAGTGTGCCACTGAAGGTTTTGCAGTTTTCTCTTCATGTCCGAACAACTTCTTGCTACTTGCTCAATTTTCACTCAACTTCCACAAATTATACATCAAAATGTAGGTATTTTTGCTGGCTTTCAGGAAATGTCACTATCATTGTTGTGGGACTTATAGGATCTTTGCAAATCTCCTCAGACCAACACAAAGTCGGAAAACTCTCCATAGAAAGTCAATGGAGAGTTTGTTCAAAATCACCGCTTGATTTCTGTAATGAGAGGCATATTCGAATCGTCATATCTCCTTAACGAAACAAAGTTAAGACATGAGGCTTGTCCCAGTATATCTTCAGACACTCCTGACGCTCACAATTCAAGAATTTCTTTCTCACCTATTACCGTTCTGAAATGAGTTAGACTTGTTTGAGGGTAGGAAATTTGTCCTTCGCTCAGATTTCAAACTCTGGAAATGAACCACTTTTTTCTCTTGTCATAACTTTTTGTTGGATTTCCACAGAGACCTGAAAATTTCCATGACTGTTCACCAAAGCCTGCTGTCTCTTACGGTGAAAGAATGATATTGATACTCCAAATAGATTTAGAGTTAGAAAGCGTTGTTTGAGGGCAAGTCAAGGCAGTTTTTGCTTCGCCTCTACTCAGTTATGGTGCATTACAAGTCAAATATCTTTAATAATTCAGATTTTAATGATAAATTGTCAACACTGGAAGATTCCCCCATCTCTTCTGAACAAAATGGTCTAAGAATGACCGTTCTAGCCTCTACGGTTAGGAAATTACGGCCATTTGTTTGAGGGGAGTCCGCACTACGAGAAATAGACTGCAAAAATCAGCTGTCCATTTTGCTTTTCCAATTTTTCTGTTTAAGTTATTACTAGTTCTGCTATTTTATAAGATTTGTGCTAAATATAGTATTTCTGCCAAATATAGTATTTCTGATTAATTATAGTTTTTCTACCAAATCATAGTACAGTATTTTTGCTTTTTAAAGGATTTTTATGGGATATTTATATTGCTTAATATAGTATTTGTGCTTTTTATAAGATTTGTGCTTAATATAGTATTTGTGCTTTTTATAGGATTTGTGCTTAATATAGTATTTCTTCTTTTTATAATATTTGTGCTAAAACATAGTATTTCTACTAAATGTAGTATTTATGCTTAATCATACTATTTGTGCTTTTTATAGGATTTGTGCTTAATATAGTATTTCTGCTTTTTATAAGATTTGTGCTTAATATAGTATTTCTACTAAATGTAGTATTTATGCTTAATCATAGTATTTCTGCTTTTTATAGGATTTGTGCTTAATATAGTATTTCTGCTTTTTATAAGAATTGTGCTTAATATAGTATTTCTGCTAAATGTAGTATTTATGCTTAATCATACTATTTCTGCTTTTCATAGGATTTGTGCTTAATATAGTATTTCTGCTAAATTTAGTATTTCTGATTAATTATAGTTTTTCTACTAAATCATAGTACAGTATTTCTGCTTTTTATGGGATTTGTGCTAAAACAAAGTATTTCTACTAAATGTAGTATTTATGCTTAATCATACCATTTCTGCTTTTTATAGGATTTGTGCTTAATATAGTAATTCTGCTAAATTATAGTATTTCTGCCAAATTATAATATTTTTGCTAAAACATAGTCTTAATTTAAAATTACAATATTCATAGTTCATCACAGTGTCTCTGGTAAATCACAATATTTCTGCTCTGTTGTACTATTTTTCTAAATCATAGTGTTTCTGTAATGTTTAAGTATTTTTGGCTAAATATATTCTTTCTGTTATCTTATACTATTTCTCCTAAATTCTTGTATTTTTGAGAAGTTATCATGTTTCTGGTAAGTTACAATATTTCTGCTAAATTCTGCTATGCTATTGTATTTCTGCCAAGTATTATGTTTCCTCTAAGATATTGCAGTTCTGCTAAGTTATTCCATTTTAGCAAACTTCTTTTGCTTCTGCAAAGTTTTTACAATTTCTGCAACTTTTCAGCTTTTTCAGCTACTTTTTGCATACAGCTTCAGCTTTAAGCATCCACACTGCATTTTCGCAGGAAATGCAAATTTTTCTAGTTTTAACTAAAAGACCAAAAATAAAAGACAAAGCAAAAAAGCAGACAAAAGTGACAAATAAAGTAAGAAAAACCCAACGCTTGAACTGAAAAAAACTGACGACATACAAAGTACTCCACTGGCACTCTTCTGGAAGATATTCCCTTAAATTGTGTTTTGATGATCACTATTCAGTGACTCTTTGTGTCCCATATATGGAGGCATCGTCAGTGTGGAAGAGGCCACTCCCATTAATATAGAAATGTTTCATCATAGATTAAAGGTAATCTTAGCTATTGTATTGTTTTGCAGTGTGTTTGCATTCAAGTACACAAGTGGAACAGAACCTTCCTGCCATCAAAAAGCCCCCAGCAGGATGGATACCTCTGAATATCTTACAAGAAGGGTTAAGGGTTTGTTTCTCTACATGTCCTTTGTCATTGTTAGTGTTACCAGGACAACATGCCTAGATGGACTAAAAAGCTGCAAGAACAACCAAGATAGAATTGTGGTATCTTTTTAAAAACATATTTCCAAGGAAAAAAAACATACAGTGAACTTCAAATATGAGTGGCATTCCCATTTAATTCTACATTTAATTAACACAGAAAAAGTGCCAACTCATAAGTCATGGGAATCACAATTCTTTATTCTCTTAAAAGAAACTAGCCTCACAGTGTCTAACTAATACACCATAACATTAAACAACCCTTTGTCTGCAAGATATGTGCTTATTTTGTAAAATAATGTTTGTCAGTAGGAGATAATCTGGAACTACATAGTTTTTGCTCATTTTCCTGGCTGGTCTCTGAGAGGACAGATATGTGGCCACAAGGGTGAGCACTGAAGTCAGAATGGGCTTTCTGTCCATTAAGCACAACCAATGACCCAATTTTTACCCAAAAGATTACCCAAAATGTCTGTGTCTTCAAAAACTTCTAGAAACGTCTTAGCCGAAGAATATTGCCTCGTCCACATGGTGGCTGAATAGCAAATCCACATAACCTGCCTCTAGAGTTGCACCTTCTGGTCATCATGTGTCCATTTTGTAGCCCTTTGAAACTCAGGAAGTACTGGTAAACAAACTGTCTGAAGATCCCTGATCAGGTCTTGCTCTCTTAAAAGTTCAGTACACAGGCAAATAAAGGGATCCAGCTCTCAAATGATAGAAGATAAAAAGTAAAGGACTTTCCACCATTTGTCACAGTAATAAACACTTACGTACAGTGCATACCCTGAATGCCTTACACAGATTTAATAGCTTCAGATAATTTGTAAGACCCATGATATGGAATACTGAAAATTCACTGGCAAGGATCTTTGTATATTTTATATGTAAGAAGGCCATGCTTTTAGAGATTACACGGTAACAATAAAAGATCTACTCTAATGCTTGTGATTTATCTGTGTAATATTAACTTCGCAGCTAATATTACTACCGTTTCATGAATGAGTGCAATAAAAAAAGACAGCAAGAATGATGACAGGACATGTAGCAAAGGGATGTTTAATGATTTCTTTGGACAATGAAATGCACATGTCCATTGTTGATGTAATACAAATAAGAGAATAAGAAATTTGACAACGCAGTGTTGTGTCAGCATTCCCAGTTCAATTTCGTGTCTTTTTGGACGTCAACTAAAAATTCAAAATGGAGCAGAACAAAATGTCTGGAGTGTCATGCAAAAAACTGACCAGTAGGGGGAGAGCCAGCTCTTGCAACAAAAAAGAAAAAGAAAAAGTGAGTCAACCTACACTGCCTACACTTTAGCATGAGTATGTGCTATGCCCTGTTCCACTCATATACCCTTGGCACTTGAGTTTCCATTTAAGAAACTGGAAACACGGAAACTATTCCAGTCCCATAGCCAAAGTGTCATGAGCTTATACAGAGATGAGGCATAGCATATCTGGAGTGAGCGGATGCAAACACAAACTTTTCTGAGAATGCACACACAGGCAACTGAATTCATGAGCAGATTAAATAATAATAACATTAAATAAAATCCTAATAAGATGAAACTAAAAGGTTGATGATCATTGCCACGTTGGCACAATATCAAATCCCTCGCAGCACCATTTATTATTGTAAATTACAGACGTCCACGCATGTTTAGATTGATCTCATTTTGGATGAATGTCACAAAAATGTGTCAAATGGCATAAAAAACAAACAAACAAAAACCCCCCAAAACAAACATTGTACCACAGTTCTTCATTTTCAAAAGGGGTGGGAGTTCTAGCTGCTAGAAAGGGTCGTAAAGGAATGGTGATTTCAGAGGAGTCAAACTGACCCCTTTCGTTACATCACCGAACCTTACTAAAAAGTCCTTTTCCTTATAGAAGAACACCATGTAGGCCTGGAGTCCTATGGAATATTTGGCAAAGGATCCAAGATTTTGGCCCAGAGGCTGTATAATAAATATTCCATCCATAGTGGTTTTCACTGTTGAGCTTAAGTGTTCAACCTGAGATTCTTGTTATTTTAAGGAAAGTTTGTTCATAGAAGAACAAAGAAAACCCCAAAACATTCATCCTTCATGCTAATAAAGTCCTACTTGAAATGTTGATTAAATAACTTAAGACTGGGTACCTACTGCATTGCTTGTTCTAATAGGATTTTATTATTGCTATGCTATTCCATTTTCTTTCCAGAAGCAAGGAAACCCCCACCCTCACACACAAGTCTGGTTGAATGGGAATGCCATATCAAGTGGTGAATGTCTTGGTCCCCCTACATCGCATGAGGATGTAGTGAAGGTCAGAATGATTAGGATAACAAAAGGTGGGCAAACTTGATCTGAGGTGAATGGAAAGTGCAGTGATCAAGTCAACATGAGCTGCAAACGCATACATTTCATACATTCCACTTTTTCCTCACTGGCTGGGCGATCCTTCCTCATATCCCTTACCAAAAACTAACCAAAGTAAGACTTTAAGAATGGGTATCCACAGACTGTGTAATGTGCACTGGTGAAAAGAAGAGGAAGATAAATGGGGAGTGAATGATTGCATCAAGTGCTAATATATCATGACAGTAAATGTACTCGATCTATAAAAAACTACCTTGGTACTGAACACTGACCTCTTTCTAACAAATAATCTGGTATACAACATTTACAAAATGAACATTGTAATAGTGTGATATTTATAATATATATGCTACTGCCTTCCTCTGGTTCTCTGCATTTTAAACCTCTGAGTACACTAACGCCATCTTATAATTCTTACACAGTAAAGCGTACACACCACACCCAACGAGTGGCAGCCAAATACAAAGAGAGAGAACAGGAAGACTCTGTGGACAGTGAGTACACCTGCATGTGTGTCCTGAGTGTGTGTGGATGGTCGCTCAGCTCGTAAACCTGGCAGCCGCAACTTGCCGGTAGACTCAGCAGTGAAGGGAGTTTTTAAGAGAGTAAACTTCTGGGATACCAAGATTCTTCAGCTCACAAGGTACAGGATGTCCTTATCGAAGATACTTGCACATTTAAGACAGTCTTGAAATACTTTAGGAGATAATAATAATTATTATAATATCAATAATAACAATAGTATTTAACATCTGTCAAGGTTACTTCTGTCCCATGGCAGCAGGTTGGTGATCTGCATTTTTCTTGATTATTTGTGATCCCCACATATCTCCTGTGCAGCTATGAGGGATTGGCCTCTGTGCTGTGCATCCAATATATATATATTTTGTGTGTGTCTCAGATTTGTGTTGTGTCAATGAATGTCTGAAGTGCGTTAGCAATTTTTTGATCGGTGCTGGTTTGCTCTCAGAGGCGGGTCTGGGCCTCGGGGACGTAGATTTCGATGCTGTCAGCACTTTCTGTGGCGGAGTTCTGTCGTACTGATGCCGCACGCTTTGCTGCCATCAACCTTTTTCTGGCTTCTTGCCGCTGCTTGTCTGCAGCAGAGTCCACGCTCTTGTCCTTCTCTGCTGACAGCCGCGGCTTACTCTGCTTCTTTGGCACAGATGATGGAAGCTGCTTGTTTTCATCCTGAGGAAATTATGTCAAGAGGGGAAAAGAGTGAGATATGGTGTGGCACTAGCAAAACACACTTCCAGTAGTGATGATTAAGTGTCATATGTAGTCCATTAAGCACTTAGGAAATAATTTAAAATCCTCCAGGCTTGCATTTACAACTGAAATTAACACTCATTATTGATCAAGCTGTCAATTAAATTAAAATGTCAGAAAATTCTGAAATATCTTCAACTTCATTTGGCTTAATGAGCCAACTATCCAAAAAAAACAATGGTGTCCAATTTCTAGCCATTTAAAACAGAAAAATTCACACTGCTAAGGAGCTGGCACCAGAGAACATTTAGCAGTTTTACTTGAAAAACTACCAAAGAAATATTATGCTGATTAACTTTTTGCTGAATGACTAATTATGACAACTCTACCCATGGCACCAATCTAAAAATCTCAAGTGAAACAAAAATGTAAGGTACCCAACATCACCTTCTTCTCAGGAAGCTGCCAGTTGTTGGCTTTAAGTTGGTAGAGCTCATCAAACTTCATACTGATGTCTTCTATCGAGAGCTGTAGCAGATCCCAGAACCCTGCAAGGTCCTGCGATGTTGGTCGTGGGTTGGCATTTATATTCTAGGGAAAGGAAAGTGAGACAGATGAATAGATTTGGACCAAACAGAGAAAATTAGTCACATCCTTACCCACACAAATACTTCCCGGGCAGCCTGCCTTTAAGCAAATAGATGAAAATAAAATACATTTGACGCCAATCAACAATTAGAATATTGCAGTAGGACAAGTGAACAATCGTGTAAGATCGGTGTGAAGTTTGCATTTCTGCTTGAAACTTTCCTAATTAACATAAAATAATGAGATCTCACTTTACGTAGGTCAAATAATGGAAAACAAATGATCTTTTACAATTGGGCAACAAAAGAAGGACAGCAAACACACACACACTCAACAGGACATAATGAAGCCACTCACCAAGTTCTCATTACAGAGCCCTCTGAACTGCTCAAACTTCTGTGATATGAGGAGCTGAGCACTCCCTACTGCACTGCGGATCGTCCCCAAAACTACAAAGACACAAATATGACAAACCCTTAACAAGCAAACAAACATTTCCAGTTAGAATAAAAAGACACATTAGAAACAAACTTTGAGTTTTAGAGTTAATACACGAGTCTTTTTGCATGTCTGAGTTCAAGTACATAAAGGGTCAAGACGTGAAGATGTGTGATGCAATGTGTTTACTAACAATTACCATTTAACCTTGCTTGACAGTAAATAATTTTCTTACAAGTATTTTATAAACTCTTTTATAGCGTTGACAACAAAAGATTCTTTCAGTCATGTATTTGCATGTAAATGGAAATTCATAATTCAGGTCCACAGAGAGTAGGAGGAATGATTATCTGAAGGAGCCTACACTGCTCATCTGCTTCTTGCTCATTCATATTTAAGGCATTGCAGAGATTGATCTACTTAAGAGCCTGAGTGGTATTTTGGGACATGAATAAGTGAAATGAGTCTGCAGTGGCTCTGTTATAGCTAAACTAATGCTTACCCTGCCCCCGTCCTCTCTAATAAGCTGTAGTACTGTGAATCAATGGCAGTAATGACTGTCATGCTTTGTCTCTGTGTCCTTAATCAAGGTCAGGATGAGACCTGACCTAGTGTCCTGTCGGTGAACTTCACTAACAAGCACAGCAACTCAATTCTTCTTGGCAATTAACTGATAGCAGATTTCTTTCAATTTTTATACAACTGTGGCTCTTTTAAAAAAAAATAAACATCTTTCTTTGTAGCACATTAACATCTAACGTTGAAAGATACTCTTGAAATCAACCTAATATGCTTAGTTTTTTAATAATTTCATTTCAATTTTTCATTACTAGTTGAGGATTCAAGCCAAATGTTCAAAATGTAAAAAAACAAGTACCAAGTAAATACTGTGCGTAAACACAGCACTTTCTTACATGTGTAAACTGACATTAATCTCACATGCTGTGGGATTTATCTGGCCCTTGATCTGTTTTGCACTTGAATGACAACAGAGATAGTGCTGATCTGCATGGGTGAGTGAGAGGGAGTAAGAGCGACAGAAGCGATAACACCAGTCTGGAAAAGGCCCAACCCTGATTTGCATGTTGCGTGGGAAAATTAAGACAGATTGCAAAGGGATTTGTGATCTGGCCAACAGACAGGCATACAGCATATGTGGCAAAGGGCAAATGAGATTATTATATCTTATCTGAAAACAGGACACATGACAAAAGTAAAATGGGGCCTATGTAAATGTGCTGATAGCCACCTTATCCATTTCTGTCACCTACCCTCCTCTGAGAGCTTGTTGTCTTTGGTCTCCTGCTCCATCTGCTGACACCATCCCTCCATGCGGCCTGTTTCAGCCTGCAGTAGCTTCAGAAACCAGTTGCCGTCTCTGAGACATGCTGGCGTGGTAGGCTGAACAGCATCTCCCTGGCTGCTGCAGTTTCCAGACTCGAGGCTGGGATCTGGAGGCGGCAACGAGGAGGGGTCTAAAGCTGGGTCGAGAGTCTCTGGGGGTGAGATGGATATCCTGGATGGTGCTGAGTTGTGTTTAAGTGGCTGCTGCTCCATGGCTTTGTCCCGTCCGTTCGGCGCAGTATTCACCGTCTGACTGTTGGCGCAGTTGGTTGTGTTGTTTTCTATGGGTGCGGCATCCTTAGGCTCCTGAGGCTCAGTCTCTGTATTTTGTCTGGAGGCCATGCTGCTGTCCCGGCTGAGACTGCAGACACATGCATAAATATCAGCTTCTGACAAACTTCAACAAAAAAGACAATTAAGTGATGGGGCAAACATGTTCCACAGTAACAGATCTAGGTCAGTGCATTTGACTGACAAGACTGTGGCAGCTGATTGTGCATTATCATTTACTGCAAAGACTCGGAAAGATAGCATTGAGGATGTGACAGTACAGATATTAGCAACAAATCAGGTATACAACATGAAAGCTTATCAGACAACTGGCTTCACAGATAATGAGCAGGAGAAAAAGAGTGGACTGTCAAACAAATGTGATTACGGGAAATTACAGTGTTCTGCAAAAGTTTAAATGGCCTCTTTCTCACTATGTTCAGCTCACTACAGTCAAAACAAGAGTAAAAATCCATCAATCAGAGCGCTATGCTGCTGCCAGGCTGACTGCTGAATGACCTTAGCCACTCACTGCTGTATAGGCTGCAGATGCACGAGCAACAGAGATGAAATAATGAGATAGTAAGTGCATGCAGTTAGGAAGGGAAAAGTACAAGAGCTACAGCACATTAAAACCAGGCCTGACAGTAGAGTTAAAAAAAACAAACACCACCACCAGAATACCATTGTTTTAAAGCCAATAATATAACTATAGCACATCTATAGTGCCTATTTAACATTATCCAACCCTCCCCATCTTGTACTGCAAAAACAGGTGTGACCCATCTGGGCATATAAAATGGACCTCTGCAGGAAGCTGATCAATGAAACTCAAATCAAACCACTAATGACAAAAATTAGAAGATGTAAAAATTAACATCTTCTGTCACAAAAATCTATTTTCTTTCTTTATTGTGTTTTACAATTATAATTATACTTCTACATCAGATCTACCTAGTAACTTCAGGTTCCAGTGTAGGAATGAAAGCAATTTCCAGTTACCTCATAAATTAGGACATAAATTTACCACAGAACTCTACATCAGGCTTAAGCCTGGAAACATGAGTGTATACTTACGGCCTGCCGTTTTCAACTTGAACTCCGATTGACTGAAACTTAAGAGGTTTAGCCAGCAGCAGGGGTTCTTCTCTTGGAACTGGCAGAAGACAATCAACCTGAAAAATGAACAACACAATATATCAGTGAAATGCAACTCTGTTTGTCTGTCTGTCTCTGCTTGATTATATCTCCAGCAACAACAACAACAAAAAAAAGAAACTTACTTGAATTCCAATAGAGGAAAGTTTCCTCTTGGGTGCAGTCGGGGGCTGCTCTAGAGTGGTACCACTGCTTAGGGTGTCATTTTGGGACTGAGTATATGTGGAAGTGGTACTTGTAGCAACAGTAGTGGTTGTGGTGGTGGTAGTTGGGAGGTCACGGGGGGCTGGAACAGGAGGTATGGAGCCTGCAGATGGTGCTGGGGTTGCAGCAGGGACAGGCGCTGGTGGAGGCTGGGTCCCCTTAGCCAGGCTACCCGTGCGTATGCTACAGAGGCTGTCAGAGGAGTTGCTCCGTCCTGACTGGCTGTTGACCTCACTGCCACGGTCCTGCTGGTCAAGGTATGTGTCTTGGGCTGACTCGGTGCTGCTCTGTAATGTCACTGAGATGAGGGGCTTGGAGGTGGTACGGGGAGGGACTGGAGGTGGAGCTTTCCTATTGCTGACTGCTGACAAAAAAAGAACAGAAAAAAAAAGAAAACAAAAAGAATGAAAACACAAGGCTTAGAAAGGGAATCCTGCACTTTGTCACATAAGACTACTGAAACAAAGCACGACTAAGCCAGCCCTAAGCCAGCTGGTGTGTACCAAATGCCAAAACATAAAACTATTAACATGGCTATCTGAAAAACAAACGTGTACCTTGCCCTTATTGCTGTCTCTATTGGGCCGTACTAAAAGCTACCTCTATGCTTACAGTAATGTACTTCTGTTGGTGGCTGTGTTCCATTGACGTCAGCCTGTCTCTGGAGATCTTCCTTTATATGCCACACCTTCACAGGCCTTTTGCTCTGGGGACTGTCAGGCAGACAACTCTGCCTTCTCTAGTGATATTCAGCTCAACAGTTCTAGGTCTTATGGATCCAGGAACTGAGGGTAGCAGTCTATTTTTGAGCTTTTGTTTGTGTTTTCATCCCATTTGAAGTACAGATTAGTCATATAAATAAAGTTATCCTGTTGCATTTTGCATTTTTTCCCCAGTCATGCTTGACATGTTTCAGTAAATGTATGAATAGGAAAGGAAGCAGGAAAACATTCAAAACTTGACTGGCTATCTGTGTGTGTGATGTTTTTCTTTTGTTTCCACAGCATAACAAAAAGGAATCAAACAATTGTATTTTATTCCCCTCCTCCACTTGCTCTGTTCTTTCAACTACCATTGAGCCTCCCTCTTTCATTTGTTCTCAATACATTCAGCTTTGTTAGACCAATCAGCGACAACTGGCCTTGTAAACACTATATCGGCAGCAACATGCATAGATACGTAGAATTTGGTCCTTATCATCATTTCCTCCTATGGATTTTTGGCTACTAGTTCTTAATTTTTCAAATCAAACAGGATAGAATGGATCAGAGAGAAACTCCACCGACGACTAGTGTTTTCAATAATGACTAGGGATGGGTACCGGTGTCCGGTGCCATCATGGCACCGGTTCTGACATAAACGGTAGTAACCAGACCGAAAAGCAGCGCACATTTCGGTGCTTTATTTCGGTGATTTTTTTCCTGAGCTGTGATACACTTTAGATTCTAGCCAATCATTTTACGTTTCCGAGGATAGTAGGCGGGGCCAGGTACGTACGTTCTGTTAGAGCAGAGCTACAGATTAAAAATGTCCAAGGCGAAGCGGTCAAAAGTCGGGCTGTACTTCATAGCAAAATATGCAAACTCAGCAGCCTGCAACAAGTGCTTTAAGCTGATACTGTGATACTGTCAAAGGAGGTAACACCTCAAATCCGATGAAACACCTGGTGACGCATAGCGTTTTTTTTAAAAGCCCAGAAATGCGCCGTATTTGATAGCTTGCTGCGAGACCTCACACCGAGCGCATCTACTGCGGGTGGGTTGCCTGTTATGCAACATCCCCCAAAAACACGAAGAGGAGAGTCCTGGCCCCTAGCCCTGCCAGTGTAGCAGAAATGATGACGGATGATGGTGGCAGCAGCCGTTCTTCTCTGCATGAGTAGCTAATTTACGTTGAGTAGGCTAACCACGTTATTACATTAATGCATGTAAGGTGAACTAGCAAACATCATCATAGCTACATGCGGCTGTCTTCTTGTTTGATGGCAGATACTCCCTTCACCCTGGCTAAAAAGGCTAAAATGACCAAAGAAAAAGTGGAAAACAGTTAAACATGAGAGGTTTAGGACAAAGTTTGTGTTTTTTTCCATTGTTTAAGCACTGCTTCCAGCCAAGAGTGATACCATATATGCCCCATAGCTGCAGAAAAGGCTAACATTGTTATATTTTTACAAAAAACAGCTGAACATGAGAGGTTTTTGGACCAATTTTGTGTTCTCCATTCTTTAAGCACCGGTTTGAGCACCGTTTGAGCACCGGCACCGTTTCAAAAGTACCGATTTGGCACCGGTATCGGATAAAACCTAAACGATACCCATCCCTAATAATGACTTTTTCATTTTACAAACTCAAATCCAATACTCAACAATTACTATTTTATAATTAAGTATTTAGTAAGTAAAAACTAGAGACGGCACGATACCACTTTTTTATGTCCGATACCGATATCATAAATTTGGATATCTGCCGATACCGATATGAATCAGATAGTGTATTTTTTAATCAATAAAACTGTTTTTCAAGTTCAAACTCAAGTTTAAAAACAAAAACACTAAAGCTATTCTGTTATACCCGTATGCAAAAAATACACTGCACCCAAAATATTTCATAGTTCAGCAATACTGATCAATCTAATAAACTTAAACCTACACATTCCTCCCTATTATGGTATTTTAAAGAGTACTTGGCAAAAATATTAAGCAACCTAACTAACAGGGTTAGGTTGATTACATCGATGCTTAATCGACGTAATCAACTTTAATTTAATGCACATGCAAAAAAAATAAAATAAAATGCACAGAAATCAATTATTTTTCCACAATAATTAAATAGATTCAACATCTTTCTTCAACAGAAAGACTGTGCAGACTGCACAGATGGTACTTTCCTGAAGGAAAAAGTACTATAGCTTACTAGGGCATATTAGACTTAATAGTTACTATATACAGTAATGGACTTCTATACATCTTATATCAGATTAAAACTTTGGGTGTAAGATTCAGATAATTATTTGTTAAAAGCTAGACATTTTAAATGAGAATAAGAAAGAAAAGTATGTCTTTGTGCCCCCTTTTCCCTGTTAATGCCCTACCTGCCCCCCTGGCTAAACTTTGCTAGACCCGCCCCTGCACAGTTACCAGCTGTCAGCTATGTAGAAAAGGATCCTGGTGTAGAAAGTAATATTAAATACATTCTAACAACAGCTTATCAAGCTTAAACGTGCTGCTGTTGTTCAGCCGCTAGTTTCCTCTTTCTGGTGCAAAGTGGGCCAAAAACAAACAAGAGAACAGAAAAGCCGATCAGCCGATCATTGATCAGCTTCATGACTAAAGCAGCAACAGGAGAGGGTGGGAGAGAGAAGAGGCAGTTGCTCCTTATTCAGTATCAGTTGTTAAGCTTAACGTGGGAATGCTTTACAAACATTCAGAGATGAACTTACACACTTGCTTTACTTCTCTCTGGGATAACTTTCTCGGAGATGAAATGCCGGTTTGGTAGCGAGGCTCCAACTGCTCAACCAGACCACCGACAGGTCTCGCATGCCACAGCTGCTCTATCACGTGACACATACTGCTCCGACGTGCTAAGGTTATGAGCTGAGTTACGCCATGTTACAAGTTTTGTGAGGTGCTTTCGTGATATTTAATGGATCGGATTACATTTTTTATTTCTCTCCGATATCCGATCCACTAATTTAGGTCAGTATTGGACCGATACACTGTTTGCCTTTAGCAGAGCACTTCTTTACATAAAGCTTCATATTCTGGCACTCCGAAACCCATGAACTATGCGCTTACAAATTCTTTCAAGGGAAACTGAAATGAGGCCTGAAAGTGGATTACCACTGAACTAAGACAATCTGACTCAGGGTGAAGGAATAGGAACGGTACCTCTTTTTCTGTCATCAGTCTGAATGCAGGGTTTTGGTGCATGATATAGAATGTACTACAATATGAAAAAAAAGGGGAAAAAAGCAAGGAACCAGGAAAAACCACAGGCTTTCTACAAGAAATAAGGGGAAGCATGCTATTTAAACAGTGCGATAATCAGCAACATATGCCTCAAAGAGTTGCAAAATACACAGTAGCAAATGCTTCTACCCACATACAGCATTTACTGACACACATGATGGATGAAATATTTCTTTAAAATTAGCTGACCAAGTAATTTAAAGCTCACCACTTTGAATCAATAATAAAAATGCAGTATTTATTCTACTGGGTAGTGGTTTCAATTTAAATAGCAACCTATCACCCTGTAATTCTGTAGGCACTGCACTCCCATCATCAGCCTGTGACTCACAGAACCAGTAAAGCCCTTATTAAATCCCACAAACATACACAAACATGTCTGTGGATTGGAATCCACCCTATGTGTCACTCATGCAGCCCTGGCGAGCAGTGTCAAACTTAGAAACCATGCCTTCGTAGGAGCAAAACAGAACATTTATTATTTCCAAAGAAAGGCACTTCTTGTAGTACTCATAGCTTAGATGCATGAAATTCCCAAAGTTAATTGTGTCGTACTACATACAGAGTCACAGCATATGCCTCAGTTGCATTTGCTGGGTGACTGCACTGGGTCTTAACTGCACACTGCAATAAAATTGATCATAAGCCAAATATCTGTCAACACTTAACCACACATGTGCACTTTTCATTCAATTCAACAATAGCCCAATTTATAAGTAACAACAACAAATAAGTTAATAGGCCTTTACAAACATTCACTCACAGTGAAGGGGGCTGACTGCAGATTGTTTACACCTCTTGCAAGTGGCATAACCTATTTTGCTATCCTTTGTCAGTATGTAGGGCTGCCACAAACGATTATTTTGATAGTCGACTAGTCACCGATTATTTTTGCGATTAGTCGACTAATCAGATCATCATCCACTGGACGTAAAACTACAGCTTATATAACTATCATTAGCTTACAGCTTTAAGCTTTTAAGGTGCTAACTAAAAATAAAGACAAGATGATAGTTTATTCAATTTTAATGAAATTTGCAGATTGTTTCGGTAAAGTTTAATAAACTCCTTGCTATCTAAAATATAACAGGACACCAGGGTATATTCTCCAGCATCTCACACTTCTGATAATCAGCTGTCTGCTTGACGTTTATTCAGCTGTGTAAAAACTATAACTTTAATCTCAGCCAAACCGATTTACTCAGGAACAAATAAAATACAAAAAAAAAAAAAAAAAAAAAAGCCAAACAACAACATTTTTAATTTATCTAAGTGACTCATATATATTTAACCTGAGTCGCGAAAGACGGCGGTGGGTTTGAAAACAATTTGCCGGGAGTCCGGTGTTCTCACGGCGCTAGTGACCTAGCCCCCAGCTAGCTATCGAGCTAGTGGGTAACAGACGTCTCCGAAAACGTCGGAGCGCTTTTGAAAATATGTGGTGGTGTCCTGATAAACTGAGCCGATATTTGAGGTTTACACAGCTACATTCTCGCCTGAAAATATGTTAAACGTTTATTTTGTGACCCAGAAAGAATAATAAGAGTAATATTAAAACTAACTAGCTACCGCCATTGTTGGAAACTAAGCTGGGCCGCGCTATGAATTCTGGGACACAGCTACTTCTTCTTCTTCGGGGTTTAACGGCAGCTGGAATCCTTGTACATGCAGTGCTGCCATCTTCTGTTTCAGTCCGTTATTACACTCTTAAATCCTGCTATTATTCCTGCGTCTTTTGCGATCTTACAAAGCTTCAAACGACACGTCGACTATTAAATCAGTCGTCGACGATTTTGATAGTCGACGTAATCGTGACTAGTCGACAAATCGTGGCAGCCCTATCAGTATGTGATATGACAGTTGCCCTCATGTGGGGTAGTGCAGAGAAGCGATGGACGAGGTCTGCGATGCCTGAAACATTGGGTCAAGATCAGCTGATAGCCTGATGATGGTTTATCTTTGCTTCCAGAACTTCAGCCAATGTATGACAAACCAAGAGCACCTCCAAGTCTAAAAAGCCCTGCTGTGCCTATTTGCTGTTTTACACATGTAAAAAACAAAACAAAAAGCTAAAGTAGAAGTATAAAGAATGCTATAGACTATTACTTTTTTTTTTTTTTCAAACTAGAAGTTGGACGTAAACTCATAATGGCCTCCCAAATATCTCAAACTTTGGAGCGTGTGCACCTATGAAAAAAACAAAAAGTAAGCACGAAGCTCTGTGTGGCCAAACTTAGTGCTGTGAGTGCGCCGACAGGGAACCAAAACAATAAAACCGCTGGATGGTTAGCTAAACAATGAATTGAAACTCTTAAGTATCATAAAAACTAGGGGAGTTACACATTTTACTTACATTTCTCTGTAGATTCATCAACACAAGAAATATATTTCAAGTTGTTTCCAATATTTAATCAAATACACTGTTATTACTGTAATCATTGTTATAGTAAAACAAATTTTTCATTTAATAGTAGTTTCAATGTACCCACTTTGAACGGCTTAAAAGCTCAAACATTTCATCTACTCTCTTACTTTTTACATTTTCTATTTTTAGTATAGCTATTTGAGACATTAAAAGCCACTAAGCTAACAGAACTCAGAAAGCCCATTGCCAGTCTGAAAGGTTATATGGACAGCAGGAGTCTTCAAATCACTTATTTGAGGTGCTCTCTCTTACTCAGAAAACAATTTAGATAAATTCCAATGCTGTCAACACCACTATGATCATCAAACAATTCTTAAATTGCTTCCCTTATGAGAGCTATGCAGTCTCTGACCCATAATATGCTCTGGCTCCATCAGCAGGTCTGTCTGAGTGCTATCAGATGACCACTAATGCGACCTGAACACCAGCCTAAAACATCCATGTATATGACTGACTATTCTCATAGCTGTGTACTGATGCCATTAGAACTGTTTATTTATTTTTTTGATTTACTTTCTTATTTTAATTTAAGATATCTGGTGTGCCAGTTTGGGATTTAAGTTGTGATCACAGCTGATCTCATTTTGAGTTCTGACTTACAGTCTGATGTGTTAATTAGGCTGCTGCAGAGTGAACTTCAAGGGGAGAAACTGTGCTTTAACATTAGTTTCTACTGAAGCACCAAGTTCGGTGTACATAAAAGCAAAGCACACACCAACCCTCACAAACAATATTGTAGCCTATTGTGAATAAACCTTTCGGGACATGAGCCAAGTATCATGAAAAGAGATGGAAGCTCTGTCCAAGATTAGCCAGTGTTACTGCACAACAGACAGACAGACTGTGGGAGTCACAGACTGAAAGATTAGAGCAGGACACACGCTGAGCATGACTTCTGACGAAAAAACAAACAAACACTGTTCACATGTACAGGAAGGCATTCAGAGATTCAAAAAAATGAATTAAATCAAATTAAATAACCATTAAATGCAAAATGGAGCATCTGATCAAAACCAATTACATGTAAGCTGGAAATTAGTTTGAGTTTTATAACACATTTGAATTAGGCATGGGGTATCTGTTGAAATTATGGATATATTTACACAAGGGATTCTGCATCAAAAGGATCTTAGACGTCACAAAATAGGAGGATATTTGAGTTTGAGTGTGTCTAGGCTTAAACCTGTTATTGTTTGAGGTACTCTTTGGAGGCGTGTCAGAGTTTTTAGTTAAACATTACCATAGCAGGATAACAAAGGAATTTCAAATGTTATTTAGAAAGAGAAAGCCTTGAACTTCTTAGACTTTTAAGGTTACAGCAGGTTAGTATAACGTTCATGAAAACCAACACTTGGAGTGAAGCCAGTCACCAACAGTTGATCTTTTCCTGCACAGTAGAGCTTAATACAGCCTACTGTAAGGTTTTCATGCAAATTTTAGTTTTTGTATATATTTAAATGACAGGTTGGTTTGCACTGTAATTTTGCTGGTTTCTACAGCTCCATTATGTGGCATGTATTAATTTTGTTACCACAGTTTCAAGAATCGGGTATGGATTACATAGTGCTTTTCCACAACTCTTTAAGAAACAAGGGCAACAGGCTTAAAGGTGTCAGTGAAGACACAGTAAATCACTGGGTAGGGCAGGCAGACTTCATGGGAGAAAACCATCTATTGAGAAGGAAAGGCAGCCAGCCATTAAACAGACAAAGCTTACATACTGATAGGAAAAGCAAAAGCGCTTACACAAAACACAGATCAACAGACTGCAACATCAAACCAAAAGTACATTATGAAAACAAACAGCTATGGGTTCATTAATACTACAGT
This sequence comes from Rhamphochromis longiceps, assembly GCF_057381845.1. Lineage (NCBI taxonomy): Eukaryota > Metazoa > Chordata > Actinopteri > Cichliformes > Cichlidae > Rhamphochromis > Rhamphochromis longiceps. The sequence continues at coordinate 23,945,678 of NC_140576.1, forward strand.
TACAGGTTATTCATTATTCTGTCTAGTATTATAAGATTAAATGTTCCATATAATTGTCTACAGACAAAAACATGTCCAACTGTCCTACTACTGGAGATCATTTTCTACTGAAATGTCTGACATCTTTAAGGCCATCTGTGGTTCTACATCTGACCTATTGGAGTACGTCAACAGTCTGGGTTGGAAGCTAATCAGTTAAATCAAGGACGCATGCCACAAGTCTCTGAGATTAGCTCTTTCACAACTCCATAATTTTCACTGCAAAATACAGCACTCTCTTTCAAACTAATAATGACCAATTAAAAACACTAAGCTCTACATGAGTGAAGTGTGCCCCTTAGAAATATAACTGAAATAAATTAAACAACCTGAGGTTGATTTGTTTTTTTACACAGAAACACATACATGATTGTTAGTGTCAGTAAACATGTTATGTCTGATGTCTAGACTAAACACAACTAAAATGTGTCTCAGTGTAATACACAAAATGTATATTACACTGAGACACATTGTTGTATTCAGCACGCAAAATACAACATAAAGTTAAAAATCAACTGTATTTTTTAGGAGCTGGCGATTTTGGATTGAACAAAAGTATTTCAACCAATGCGAAAGCAGTTCTCAGATAAAGGCATTCCATTAGAGCAGGAAATGGGACTGGCCTTTACTGTAATGTCCAACTGTGTTAACAAATAGCTCCACATTCATCATTAGAAAGCCCGTCTGCTGCTGACCTTATTGAGAAGCTACACTTGCTTTGCCATTCAGTCAAGAGATTACCTCATCAATGAGTGTGAGAGGAAGAGTGTGTAATACTGTGGAGAATGACTCATAGTCTGTCCATGATAAAACACAGCCACACCAAGTCTTGTTTAATGTAGTTCTGGATACAGTGAACACACCTTTTTTTTCTGAAGCTTCAAAGCCACCTAGTTTGATTACACCTGGTCACATGTTAAGCAGGATTTAAGTTTTTACTTTCTAACTTTACAATGGTAGTCAATTTAAACACTAAGTACGGTTACTGTGTTTCGCTCTAATGTTACAGTGCTGTATGTGCACATCCTAGTTGTTTCAGGGGTCCTTAAAAAGCCTAAGCAGAAGTGTCCGAAATGCGAAGCACTACTGAGTGCAGGAAGCTGATAAATTATTGACTGTGCCACAGGTCTTGAATGAATAAAGATGGCCCTTTGGACCAAATATAGCCACTTGTGCCAGGTGAGATAAAATCATTTCAAGAAGCTGGATTGTCCAGACAATTACTTGTTCCTTTCACACCACAGGACGTCTAGAAAATAAATATACCGGTACCATTACAAGTGGAGTCGACTTAAAAATTACCTAGTTTCTGTCAACAAAACAACACTATGAGCTTTAGTACAGCACTCACTTTCTGACCTATAGGGAAGCATTTTATAGTAGACCAATATGATTGTACATGTGGGTTCAGATAAACGTGAATCATAGCTTTCTTCGTGCCTCTGGACACACATCACTGTCACATACCCGGGATAAGAGAGAGCCGTTACCTCATCTAACGTTAATCCAAAAGACCACCGGGGAGATAAATTAAATACCCAATGAGCTCAATTTAAAGCACACTGAGCCGCTGAGCTTCTTTATCGTTTTAATTAACGATCTGTGGCAGTGGATTACGACTTACAACAGTCTCTAATAAAAACTTATTTGGAAATATAAGATCACTCACCCACACAACCCACTAGCCACGGTTAGCTAATAAACGGGCTGGTTAGCCAAACTAAGCCCGCGCCGGGATGTCCCTAACGGGCTGGTGACGGCTCCGCTACCGTTAGCCTTTGCTGCTAGCCAGTCCAGGGCTTGCCGCGGCGTGCTATCACACAGGGTATTTAACGTTGAGTAATGCTACCCGGAGGCGCTGTATAGTTGATATCAGCGGGGCAACAAAGAGATGGCTTTTCACTCTAAAAACAGGCAGCCAACATTGCTGCTCCTCGCCTTGCTCAAACAGCTTGTATCAGGGTTTCATCCTCTTTCTTCATCTACGTTAGCTAGCTAGTTAACCTACCACACCATTAGCTTACGTTAGCTCGCTGTTGCTAGCGTAGCAAACAGCAGCTGGCTGTCAGAACCATAACGCTCAACCGGGAAAAAGGTGACAAAGACCTTACTGTTAGTGGTGGACTCGGAGAAATCCTTATTTTCTGTTCATTCATGAACGGCGGACGAGATGGACACGGGTGTAGTGCCTGGGAGACACACAACGAACACTGTGAAGAAAAGATTTGTAGTACACGCCCTTGACGACGAGGATTGGAGTCCACGTTTTCTCCGTAACCGATTTCTCTAAACGATTGGACAGAGCCGGACCTCAAACTAATCGAACACGAAGGTGATTGGTTTATGTCTGGGTATTACGTTGTTTATGAATGTGTTCACGGTAGGTGCGCTTCAGTTTGTCTGCGGCGCCGCGGGAACGGACTTAAGTCTAGACATAAAAAAATAAGCACATATCCAGCATGTGGTGATCTATTGTTACCCCAACAAAGGAGTGAACTGAGCTATTTCCTCCTATGTCCCCCCTACTTTATATATATATTATAATTATTATTATATAGCCTTATTCTCCTATTACAATCATGCTATAATGCTGTGATTTTAATTAAAAAAAAAAACCCTGCAAGAAACCAGAAAAAATAGTCTTTGAGGCAAGAGTACAATATAAATATAGGGTTTTCATATATAAGATTTTAATAGAATTAGGTACATGAAGCAATGAGACATGTGAATTGCAGTATATCAAATAGATACCCTAGACAGAAAACATTTCTAAATTGCTGGGTGGCACGTAGAGCTCAACCAACATTATCAGCTTATATTCATCTTTCACAGATATATATTGTATCGCTACACAGGTAAAAGTATTTGAAAAGTATTTCCCGAGTTCTTATTTTTTGTATGATTGTCACAATTTTATGTTTCAGATCGTCCGACAAACCAATATTAGACATAGATAACACAAGTAATCATAAAATACAGTTTTTTAATTTATTAAGGGAAAAGAGTTATCCAAACCTACCTGACCTTTCATGAAAAAAGGGCCCCAATAAACTGTAAAACTGGTTGTGCCACCTTTGGAAGCAGTCAGGCGTTCGCAGTGACTAACAATGAGTCTTTCACATTGCTGTGGAAGAATTTTGGCCCACTTTTCTTTTTAGACTTGTTTTCTTCTTTTTTGTGCCATTGATGGTTGAACTTGTTGGTGTTGGTTCTCTTTCAGCATTTTCTGGTAGAGATCAGAATTAATGATTCCATCCTAAAGCAGCAAAGCAGCCCCAGACCATTACACTACCACTGCCATGTTTGACTGTTGGTATGATGTTCTTTTTATGTACTGATACTGTGTTACTTTTACCCTAAACAAACCTTCCAACAAATTCAACTTTTGTCTCAAAACTCCACGGAATATTTTCCCAAAAAATCTTGGGGATGATCAAGATGTTTTTTTCTTGGCAAATGAGAGAAAGAGCCTTTGTGTTCTTTTGGGTTAGCTGTGGGTTTTTTGTATCTCTCTGATGGATACCATTTTTGCCCAGTCTCTTTCTTATTGTTGAATCATGAACTCTGAACGTAAGTGGGACAAGTGAGGCCTGCAGTTCCTTAATTGACGTTCTGGGTTCTTTTGTGGCCTGGATGAGTTGCCAATGTGCTCTTGGAGTAATTTTGGTAGGCTGGCCACTCCTGGGAAGGTTCACCATTATTCCAAGCTTGCTCCGATTGTGGATGATGGCTCTCACTGTGTTTGACTGGAGTCCCAAACCCTTAGAAATGGCAATACCATTGTAACCCTTTCTAGTCTGAGGGATGTCAATGACTTTGTTTCTCGTCTGTTCCTGAGTTTCTTTATACTGTAATAATAATAACTGTGGAATGGTGTGTAGTTTTTAAGGTCTTATAAGATACTTCACTTTGTCATACAGGTTTTATATAAGTGGTGTCTTGGTTCAACAGGTCTGCCAGTAATCAGGCCTTGGTATAGGTAATGAAATTGATGTTAGCTCAAAAAATGTGGTTAATCACAGTTAATTAATGACTTAACAAGACGGGCAATAACTTTTTCACATAGGACCAGGTAGGTTTGGATAGCTCTTTTGCCTTAACAAATGAAATCATAATTTAAATATTGCATTTTATATTTTCTCAGGTTATCGTTGTCTAATATTACATTTTGCTTGATGATTGGAAACTTCCAGTGGAACAAGTATATAAAAAAATAAGAAATAAGAAATGGGGCAAATACCTTGTCCTGACACTGCTGAGATGAAAACCTTTTCTTTACAGAACATAAAGAAGAAGAAAAAAAGATGTTTGTGGTCATTTAGAAAAAAAAAAGTCACATAGTTTGTTCAGCAGAATAGCTCCAGCGTCATTATTCAAGATCTTCATTATTTAAGATTAGATCTCTCTGCAGTACATGTAGCAGAGTAGACAGCTGAGCAGTGGTGATACAGAGTCAAGTTCTGTTCTTACATTAGCTTGTTAACTATTTTTTAAAATACATTGAGTCCATATAGAGTCCAGCTTTTTCCCATTCGCATATGTACAGAAGCAAAAGTCAAATCAGATAAAAATTTAAAACATTAATAATCAGAAATTTTAGTCCCTAAAACTTTGATTCACTATTGACCTAAGAAAAATCCACCTGCCTCTATGTTGTAGTAGTTAACAAATTTGCCTTACATGTGAAAGATCCCTGTCTTGAGATCGCAAAGGGAAATAAAACCAGCCTCAGGAGATCAGAGGCTTGTGTGTCCCTCATGCTGGCCCAGATAAATCGGAGGGTGGCATCAGGGAGGGTGTAAAACTGCCAAATCAAACATGCAGATCTTTGTGGTGAATAGCTAAAAGTACCTCTAAAAGTATCTCGGACTATAATTAAAATTTTTAAAAAAAATACTCATAAGTATGAATTTATGATTTAACATCAAAGTCATATAGAACTCTTTAGAAGAAAAATACTAACCACACATCACAAGTCTGACACTTTTAAGCTACAGGGCAATTTGTTCAATAATAATAATAATACACAAATATATACACACATGCACCATAAAAACAGAAGTGAAGCTTGATTTACCGCATGAATTTACTATAGACACAGTAGATGTTTTTATGAAATGTTCAGATTTTTTCTTCTTTACTGCAACAATGCTTGAACTGAATTGTAGGCGAAAAAATAGATAGTTTTCTTTGCTTAGCTGCAAATCTCTCTATCTCTCTAAAACAGCATCTCTACCCTTCACCCTGTCAGCCTGGAGGAGTCATTATTGCGCACTTTTCCCTGAAAACATAACAATAATGTTACACATAAATGTAAAAAGATACAGAAAAAATGTGCCAAGCAAAATGTTCTTGAGTTTAGTTTTCCATCTAATAATGACTATGTGAAAGGTGCTGTACATCTTCCATCCATTTTCTCAGCGATAAAGAAGAGAGCAGCTTGCAATATCCAGCTGCAGACTGAATATGCTGCAAACTCTTATTGTTAAAGCATAAGTACCTTAATAACAAAAGCCCGTACTCTGGTAGATATGTGTTTATCTATTGCAATAAAACAAGAGGAATACTCTACATAGATCTTTAAAAGGATCTGCCTTCCGTATTTCTAAACCACAGTCATTTAAGTTTAACCCTTGTGTGGTGTTCGTATTTTTGTTACTCAGCCAGTGTTCATGGGTCTGGTGGACCCGCTAGAGTTTTGGCTTTCCAAATTAACACTATCAAACAATTTTATGTTAAATTACTCAACAGATGTTTACTTCATCCCAATTACAAGACATATGAACAGCAAACATGGTTAATTTTTTCCCTTTACCTTTGTTAGATCACATTTATGAATTAATGTGCTTCTCGTTTTTCTTTTATATAAAATGTTATAAATAAATCAGTTATAATCAAGTGGAGTGAGTGGAAAGACACAACACATTTACACGTGAAAAAATAATTAATTGTTTAATTTTTCTTTTGAAAAAAACTGAACACGGGTCTCACAGACCCGAACACCATACAAGGGTTAACACTTAAACCCCATAGGTAAAAAGGTAACACATACACACAAAAAATTATTATAAATTTTACAAAATGGCTGGGATTTTTTTGCATGTGCTACCTTTTTACTTTACGTTTTTAACAATGGAAAGTAACCTACTATTTATTTGAATTATACCTATAATAGTTAAGGTGTACAGTATTGTCAAGACTATTATAATAGCAGCGCATGTGGTGTCTTTTGCATACACTAAATATACACAGTGAAATTGTTACTCGGTGTACTTTTCAAAAACAGTAAAACAAGTTGGATTTCAGGAAAGTGGCCTCTTCCTTTAAGGGGCAATTTTCCAGACAATACTTATTTTTGCTATTATGAAGCGGAGTAAATACAGCAGAAATCATCTGACCCTGAACCATGCTTGCTTTAGGCTCATACTTGCCATGATGCACTTTCTTCTACGCTCCTCTTTTATACTCCTGATACAATTACCTTTGTCCTCTCTCCCATAGTTTGTCTTTCTTCTTCTCTATGCTCTTTCTCTCTTCTCATCTCCCAAGCCAGTGACCCTAGATGACTGCCCCTCCTTTAGGCTGGTTTGCTTGCTCACAGGGGATCGTCTGATTGTTGAGGTTTTTTCTCTAATATTGTAGGGTCTTTTCCTTATAGTGTAAAGCACCTTTAGGCCACTGTTTTTGTGAATTGGTGCTATATAAATGAATTCAAAAGGAATTGAATGACTCGAAGGTAATTTCAAATCTTTGTAATCTTATTGCAATCATATAAGACCACCTTCTTCTCTCAGGTACTCACTGGTGTTGGAGCTGTAGCTATAGCCTGGAGTAGTGGGTGGTGGTGACTCTGAATCCACAGAAGCTGTATCTTCATCCTGGGAGCAGCCTGCTTGGATGGCCCGCAGGTAGCTATGGCTGCGCGACCGGAAGCATGTAGGCGCAGGCAGATCCAGAGCCTCCACAGCCTGCGATTCCCCCTCACAGTATGGTACAGAGTGCCCACAGCCCTGCCCGCATACCTGAAAGAACGTGTGCAGACTCACACGCTAAGGGCAGAGGGCAGACTGATAAACATGCATTAAACAGACCTATGCTTATGATGGAAAAACTGCTCAGATATAAAAATCTTACTAAAGTAAAACCAAAGCATCAACAGCAAATGAAGCCAAAAGAGATGTGGTAAAAATGTCCCTGTGGTCGTGTGAGGAGTTTCCTAAAACTGCTTTATACATTCAAGTATTTTATGCAGTGGTTTTAAAACTGGGTCTTGGGTGTCATCCAAAGACTAACAAAACAAATCTGTGGGGTTGTGAGATGAGTGATGGGGTTGGAAATAAAAATGTGGAAATTTGAAGTGTGTGGGCAGTCTAAAAGTCTATACTAAGTAATAAAGCTGTAGGATACTTTAAAGAGATATGGCATTTTTAACATCTGTGTTCAGTGGTATAAAAATTGAACACACCTAAAACCTAGAACCAGGTTAATCGTTTTGTGCTTGCCTCAGGGTCAGTATGAAAGTAAATCACAATGCATTGTCTGAGTTGCCTAAAATAGCTTTCATTGTTGCATGGATTTGTGTTGTCACTGCACGATGGGAAAAAGCATTGACATCCGGCAGCAACTGAAATGTTTGATCAAGCGACATAAAAAGAAGCAGAAACAAGCATCAGCAGTTATTTTTATATTTGGCATTTCAGGACCAAATACGAAAGTGTTGTGGGTGGCATATAAACAAGAAAAATTAGGCCTGCTCATTCCAAAAGCTGTGCATGAGTACCAAGAAATCCTTTAGGTCCGACTGACTTTACCTCTGGCCTAAATCGAGTCTCTCTATCATTAATATTAAACATTTCATTTCCAAAGATAGTGATGCCATTCCTTCTCTATGAAAGGTATTTTTACCTCCAATCCTGCTGATGAAGATGTACAACAAGCTCCCTCAGGTTTTTACTGAGTCATATCTTCCACTCTGAAATTCTGCAAACACTCTGAGGCATCATTTTGATTCGTCAAGTTTATTCCCGACTGGTTTATTCATAAACCATCTCTGCAGTCTTATAGACATTCATTTAAATATTCTCTCACAGTAGCTTCAAAATGTAAAGGTTGTGGCAGTCTATTTTATATACACGGGTTCTTGAAGTCAATCAAATTTATGCAATTTTAGAAATTTTAGAAGGTATGTATGCTTTAAATATTGTTGCATTAAATCCAGCTTTAAATCTTTCCTTCATTAAATTAATATTTTAACTGTTTTCAAAAGACGATTGTTGGGTTTTTTCGATTATTTTGTACACTGCTCACTTAAATAAAACTACTTCTCTGTGGGAACTTATTAATAAAAGACCCAATTCAAACAGACTGATTAAAATTATCTTTGTCAATTATAACAACAATAAATAATAAAGAGATCATAGACATACCTGAGTGCCCGAGCCTCTGCCCAGTGTGCCAGAGCATTGGCTGAAATCATTGTTCCTGTGGCGTGGAGGGGCCTCTAAAGGACTCACCAGGCAGTCTAAGTTATCAAGGCTCCGATTAGTGGACAGCTCTTTCAGGGACGGCAGGGTGCTGTGGAAGTGAACGTAATAATCAGCCTCTCAGAAGTCAGAGCCTGGAATAAGTAAGGGGCTGTGTTTAATTGATGATATCCAGGAGTAACCTAAACCAGGGAAATGTTCCCCTGGGTTTTTTCAAATTAAACACGACTGAGATGTGTGGATAGTGATGTGTACTAGCGCTTAAATAGCAGTACAGAGGAAATAACAATACAAGAGCAAAACTGCTAAATAGAATTTGAGAGATTTGAATTTCAGTTTATTTTTAAAAAATTTTTCCTCTGTTCTGCCTTGCCGAGTTGGCGCCTGGTGTTAGTGAAAATGTGTGTGCAATAAGCAACAGGGTGTGCTGGAGTGATTTTCATGGAAAGTTTACATATTATGAAATCAGGACTTGAGAAAGTGGGTAAAAGTACTAACACGCCACTCAGGGTACCTGCAAGGTGAAAGATGGAACTGTGGGTGGAGAGGAAAATTACTGGCAGGGTTAGGCAAAAAAAGTGATGGAAAACAGTGGAAGGATCACTTAGGGTGGTTAGGGCCACACTGCCTGCCTCTAGGTTACACTGACCTCAGATGCTGCATAGAGCACGCACTTTGTAGAGATGACCACAGATAATCCTCCCGCATGAGAGCGTAGCAACGAGGCCTGTCCGTTTGGATGTAGAGGTAAAACACATGGCAACAAGTTCACCGACTGCTTTTGCAGCACATAAAAATGGAATGTATGTAGTTTCTTGTCCCCTTTCCTTAGACTGCATCTTTATCTCCAATGTATATCTTCTATGATCTTGTTTTGACCAAGTACTTTTGCACACACTGACATTTATTCATGACAGGATGCTGCCACCTGCTGACTACCTTTGGAGGCATGAGAAAAATACCCCTATAGCAAATACCCCTTCAATGCCTGTTTATATTTTAATGGATGTAATGTAAAAGGGCACAAAATCAACAGTGGCAAAACAATGAGCATGATAAACAAGGTCATATTTTGACTCACTACACTGTGGGACTCACTTGCGTGGCGTCGGTGGCGGCTGCTGCTCACTCAGTGACTGCTGGGTGGCTTTCATGTAGCTCAGGCGACGAGCTGCAGATTTGGGCGAAGGTTTGGGGCTTCCTTCTGAGTCATCACTGTCCTCTACGTCTCCCATAGCTTTGACATAACTGCCACTGCGCATCCTTCGACAAGGGATCTCAGTTCCTTTGGTCTTTCCATGACCCAAAGTTCCTGCCCAGTCGCCCAGGGGGACCTGGATTATGCAAACAAATGCTTTGTGAAAAACTTTAAAATACAGGATAATACAGTATCCCTGCTGGCATTTCCTAGTATTTCGCAATATGATTGTGAGGATGTGCAGCAATGGCTTAAAAAAGGTGATATGATTGTCACGACTTGTGAGAAACTCTGCAAATGTGACAATAAAGATTCCCGGTGCTCAAACATTTAAAAAAAACAAGACATACACAGAGAAATTATAAACAGATCCATGCAAACTTCCAAAAAATGATGATGGAGATGAATACTCACAAGCCCTCCTACCTGAAGGAACTGTTGTGCCAAGTCTTGGTGGCATGACTTTGATTTAAGCATGGTCCTGTTGACTGTAGCAGAGCCCTTCTGCAACACCTGCCTAGCCTGGGTAAGTGTGAGAGTGGACCAAGAGCCCCTCTTCACCAGTGTATCGTCCTTGCTTCCCCTAGTTCTTTCTTCCTCTTCCTTGGATCCTACTTGTGTTGCTGGGCATGCCAGGAACTTGAGGTCACTGCTGCTTTTGGAGGTCTTGAGAGTATGTGCAGAAATTGTATTATAGCCCTGTGGAATATGTCTTGGAGGGGCCTGGCTGTCTGACACCGCTCTGCCAAGAGTCATCATGCTCAGTGGGTTGCGGTAACCTACAGCTATAGTGCCAGCTTTGGTAGTGTCAGTGTCCAGGGCATCATCTGAGCCCCAGAGGCCTAGTGTACTAGGTCTAGGTCTCTGCTTTTGCCCTTCAGTCTTAGCCCTGTCTTTACTTTTGCTCCTGCGGGTTGGTCTACCACTATCTTCACCACTTCCTGTAGTCCCAGTCATTCCTCCTGCAGAGCGCCCATTTAAGCTACCCTTGATTGCAGAGTTTTCCAAGGACTGAGACTTGGCAAACAGCTTTTGCACAGAATGCATCAGGTGGCGTATGCGTCCTGGGCTCTCACTGCGTTGCTTTGACATACGGCCTCTGTGGAACTGCAGTGTACTGAAGCCATCACGCTGTAGGGGCAGGTGCCTCTCTAGCTGATCCAGTAGGCTGGAAGGTAACCGGTTCATCTTTGCTGCTGCTGCAGACGAGATAGTGGCCGATCCACTGGTGATCATAGGGGCACCAGTCAGGCCCAGACCCAAGCCCATACCCATAGACAAGGATGTGGATAGTGCCCCTGCCCTGCTCCCCTGCCCAACTCCACCACCAGTAGCCATACAGGCCTGGGAGCAGTCAACCTGGTCAGTCTGAGAGGTAAAATGCAGACGAGGGAAAGTGCTGCTGTTGGACATCTGGCTGAAAGGCAGCAAGCAGTCAGGAGTCAAGGTGGTGGGGCTGGTGGGAGGGCACTGGTGGAGATGGGGGTCCAGAGTGCCATAGTGGTTTATAGTAGGGCTCAACAGAAAGGAGCTGTGAGGGTCAGAGGTCAAAGGACACAGAGGCTTCTGGGAACAGCCCGCTGGTTCACACGAGTCAGACAGGTGACGACTGCGGTTGGCTCCTAACCCTTTCATGGTGGCTGAGGTATTGTCCTTAAAACATGTCTCCAATTAGCGCGGGTCTACTGACCTGCTGGGCCCATTCTGCAATGCAGAAAAATGAAACACAGAGAAAACATCCGATTAAACAATAGAAATTCAAGTCTCTATGCTGATACTCAGTACATGCAGTCTGTTAATGAAAAGAGCAAATACAAACATGTCAAGACTTCAGGGCACATTTGTGCCATATTTTTGTTACTTCCATTGACTGACTAGCTTTTCTTTCTTCTTTTCTTTTCTTTTTTAAACTTTTTTTAGCTGCCCTTTCTAAAAGTAATGTTTCATTTTCTTTTTAAAATGTACATTCCCATTCTAGGGATTGCTGACAGTCCACCAAGCCATTTGTGAACAATTTTAAGCTTCATAAAAGCATAGAAGTAACTCTACATTCCCATATTTAAAGCTAATGACCAAATTAGAGTTGGAGCACAATTAGAAGTGTTAATCCCTCTGTGTCCTTGGATTATCAGAGGAGTAACTGAAAAAAAAAATGTGTGGTGCATTTCACAGAAGAAACACAACAATGAAAATAATGTGGAAAGGAGATCTACTGTCCTCTACAGCACTGTAAGTTCCTGCATACTGTAAGTTGATTAAAACAACACACCACTAGGTGGAGCACCAGTAGCAAGTGCCTACATAACAGTGTGTTGCTTGAGGGGAAATTTACACACACATTTTGTATTTGGCTCTTAAAGTACACTTCAAATTGAATATATCAAACTTTAACGAAGTATATGTGTATGAAATATTAAAACAATCCTACTACGCGATAGAAAATTTATTGCCATTTAAACGCTCTGAACACTTTAGAAGCAGTTTTCCTTCAATCACTGTCTCTATTATTCTGCCGCTGAATACATAAGTGCAATAGAGCCTCAAGATTGAAAAAACAAAAGACAGTAAATCACATATTATTCACAGGGAATAGAAGAAGCTATTCAGCTTACTGTATGAATTGTTTCAGCAAAGCAGGAAACTAGACAGCCAAGGGCCCAATATAAGACATCATTATGATGTACAGCCAGGAAATACTACACTGACAGTGCATAGGAGAACGATTTTGTGACTCATACATGTAAATGAGCTTTATATTTAAGAAGCACCATTTGTCTCCAAAGCAGGAAATAAACCCTCATTTCCACAAATCATTTTTGGTCCTTTGCCATCCTCTCAAATCTACTTACTGTACTAGGAATTGTGATTCTTTCTTTTCTAACTAAAGGGAACAATAAATCTTCCCTAAAGCTCACTAAAAGAAGAATTTTGAGACAAAGCAAATATTTTGCGGTTGCACTTCAGAGGAAACTATATTGGGTACAAGCGGAAATAAAAACAGAGAGCAATCTAAAATAAAACTTCACTCTAATGCCCATGTCACAGCTATAACCAGCAAACTGACAGGGGATGACAGCTCTGATGTGTAGCTAATGGCTGCTTTTTTACTGCCTTTTTGGGGTAACACTAAATCTAATGTAGCCTCCTCGTCAACAATAGACACCACAGTTTCCAGTGCAACAACGATAATTTTAACACAGCACTTCATCATCTATTGCATAAGATGTATCTCTGTCATAAAGTGCCTCAGCAACACATCAGCAGGATGACCATAAGCAGAAAAACAGACACACAATAGAGAGCAAATCAAGGAAAGAGAGATATTTGAGTGTGACTGTCACGTGTGTCTTCTATCACAGGTTTATTCATCCTCAAAGCTCACTATGAAAAGACAGTAATATTGCATCAAGGTTATGAAAACTCATAATTCACAAAGCAGAAATCCATGTTGCATTAAATTCGCTCCAACAGATGCTGTCTGTATCAGAGTGGAGTGACTCACCGATCAGTCAATGGTAAGAGCCCTCTCCCACAGCAAGCATGAAATCTTGCCTGGGAGCTGAATGCAGAATGTTAACTGCACACATTTTCATTTTGCTGTGTTGGTTTGTCACTTCTTACATCTCTCCGACCTCCCATACACAATTTACAGTGAGGGAGCAGCCACTTATCTGAGTCAGTGTTCCTGGACGGGCGCAGCAGTGTGCTGACAAATACACCAGCGTTTTACAACGGCGCAGCCTGCTGTAATTCATTCGCCTGAGCTGACTGTAGCCCCACGTGTTCGCGTCCTGTAGGTGCCACTGCTGACAAACTGACACACACCTACACACGCTGGCACACCGACACACACAGAAACGTGCTAATTCGCCCACCTACCCATCCACCGCACCAACGAAACCCTGTCAACTGTTGAGCATCACAGGGGAAGATGAGAAAGAAATACTGTTCACAGTTCATGTAACTCTGTCGCAGGTTCAGTGCATCTGTCTGTCTGTCTGTCTGTGAGATGGTGGCCAGAAGGCTACTGCATAATTACAAGGTGAATGAATCCTTAGACTGCAATGAAGATAGCACATTTGACCTGTTTCACATGCTCACACACTACACGGATGTAGCAGTGACTTGCTGAACAGAGAACTGGGTGTCACAGGGTGACGGAAATGTCTTTAACTAGCATTTCCAGGTACTGTGTTGTCATTCAGTATCTAAGGTGTGACCTGTCAGTGTTATACTAGCTACAGCTGTAGTCTGCTTAGGTAGTGTGGTAAGTGATCTTACTGTTCTTTGAGTATCCTGGTCCCATAAGGGTTTTGGAAGTGAACTATGGAAGGCCACAACCGTCATTATATATAATACGAAAAGAGATGTGACACACAGAATGTGTTGTTTGTGATAATTGGCTTTAATTGTCAGAATGTATGAGAGTTAGAGTCAGGTGTATAGTACGGTATTTCTGTATTTGAAAAAACACCTGTAAGTCTTGCATGTTATCGTCCTGAAACCCCAGGCCTCATATTACATTACATTTTGGCATACTTTGTTAAACTTTATTGTATTACACTGTGAAATAAACTTGTTGTATCCATATGAGGACATGCTTTTGTTTAAAAAACAATTACTTCCCTTTCAAAGATGACATTCAGTTTTTATACTTATCAGGTCCAACTAACCCCAAATAGCTGGGAGAAATTAAAAATAAATCCCAAAGGAGAAAAGAAAAAGTGTTTTGAATGAAAACACAGAATATTATTAAAGAATCTTGCTCAAAAGCAAATGAAGTTACTTGATAAATGTATGGATTTAATGTAAAACTAAAACGAACAATATGCTTAATAAAACAAAAGCTGTCCCTAGTGATTTATACACTGGATATATGTTGGCTCATTATAAAATGAACATTTATAATTATCTTATGTGTAAATAGCTTGTGAGGAAAATCACATTAGAGCTGTTGAGCAGATATATTGTGATTTCTTTACTAGAATATAACAAGAAAGTAAATTTGGTTTTAAATTCAGATTCTCAGACTTAATTTGCTCCTTTTATGTAAAAAGCATGTTTTAAACCAGCTCAGGCAGTACCCAGCGTCTTGTGCTATTACAGCTGGGATACACTCGAGGCCACCCTCAACACTGAACCAGATAAGCATTTAAGAAAAAGAATGGGCAAGTGTACAGTAATATTATTTACCTTAGGCTACTTCTCAAAACAAAGAAAAAAATCAAGATAAAACAAATCACTACACTGAAAGTGAAATAAAATTGCTAATTTCCTTACATTGTGTGGACAGAATAAATACCCTCAAACACAATAATAACATGGACTGAACCACCACTCACAACCACTAGCACTTTATATAGCCTCTGTAGAAATTATCTACACCCTCACTTATCTTAACTGCACTACTGTATAGCTCTGTGTAAATAATCATTCTGTACATTCGATAATCTTTAATCCTACAACTGTTTACAACTTGCATAGTTCCCATTTCTGTATAGCTGTATATCCCAGATTCTGTAAAGTTATTTATTTCATATTCTGTATAGTTTTTCATATTTATATCCTGTTCATATCCTGTACATAGCTTGTACTCACTACAGCCTGTACATACTTATAGTTATAGAATATTCACAACATACTTCATACCGTGTACATTATAACATACCATAATAGACCCATTTCTGTAATATACTCACATATCTATATTATTGCTAATATATATTGTAATATATCTATATCACTAAAGCACTTCTGGATGGATGCAAACTGCATTTCGTTGCCCTGTACCTGTGCATGTGCAATGACAATAAAGTTGAATTCTATTCTATTCTATTCTATTCTATTCTACTCAGTTATGTAAGGAAAATGGTTAAAAATGTCAATTGCTTATGTTAGCATACCAAAATGTAAAGACCGAACTATTATATGTATTATCACACAAACAGAACAAAAAGGCCAGCAAATGATCACAACATCTGGAGCTTGAAAGTTTACAATTAATAATGTTGTCCCTGCTAGAGACACAATAAATGGAATATTATTTTATTAGAGTTGATAAATATATGTATATGATTTATTTATGTATTTTCCTAAAACAAAGATAATTTGGGGAGTCTTCAATGACTAGTCAGTCATTGGTAAGTTCAACACAATACTCTGGCAAAGACAAAAATGCATAATAATTAATTCAGTTAACAATTAACCGACTGCTCATTATGAAATATAATATGTCCACTCCTCCAATTTTCTTCCATCCAGATCGGGGTTGTAACGTAGCTGAAGCCCATCCCAGCTGTCCCACATGCAGTGTTGGGGAGTAACGGAATACATGTACCACCGTTACGTATTTAAAATACAAAATATTAGTAACTGTATTCCGTTACAGTTACCGTTTTAAAAGTTGGTATTCAGAATACAGTTACTTTGTTGAAATTAATGGATTACACAGCGGTATTTTCCTGTTTCATGAACTCCATATTTTTGGAGACAAAACATGCATTAAGAAGCTCTAATGTCTATGTCTCAACCTTGCGGCCCATGTCACCTCTACTGGCGGCCCGCATAATGATGTGAAGAAATATTTTAAAAGATTATTCACAAAATGATTTAATATGAAGGCAATAAGCAGAGTGTTACAGTCATAGCCCTAAAGAATGTAGCCTCATGGGTAGTGTAGTCTGTGCTGCAGGGAGAATGGACTGCCATACCCGTTATGTGTCTGTGAGCGCGAGGAGGGAGAAAAAGGTGAGTGGAAAAGTACGAGTTATCACCGAGCAGAAACGGGAGATGGAAGCATGTAAATATATAATATATATATGTATATACAAAGTTGACCCAGACAACCAAGTAAAGCTAGTTTTCAGCTACGAGCCCGACACGGAACCCGACGTATTAGCCAGAGGTCCCTTTACTACGGTTCGGAGCCGCGGACCTTTTTTATATACACGCGGAATAGTTTTCTATACGAGATCGCTGCAAAAAGTGCAGCCTTACCTAATGTCAACCTACTGTTACTCATTTATATTAAGAGAAAAAAAAAGATTTAAAAATCTAGTTGGTGTTGGTATGGCGAGTAACCTTCAGTAATAGTAATAAATCACACAGCAATAGTACATTCATGTGGTTGTAAAAGCATGATAATATATTAAGTAATCCAAACTATTCAGAATACGTTACACTCATTGAGTAACGTAACGGAATACGTTACAAAATACATTTTGGGGCATGTAATCTGTAATCTGTAGTGGAATACATTTTAAAAGTAACCTTCCCAACACTGCCCACATGTAGTGGGGCAAATGCGTCACACCTAAAGTCAACGCAGAATCCCTAATAAGGCTAACACAATGTCTTTGGATTATGTGAGAAAACCGTAGCACCAAGACAGAAACCACCCAGGTACAGAGGCCACATGCAAACTCTACACATGAAGACACTAACTGACCAGGAAGTTCCACCCAGAGGCTTCTTGTTGTGAAACAACAATGCTAAGCAGTGCGCCACTGTGCTGAACTCAGGTAAAGAGAATACACTTTGCTCATATTTTTCTTCTGCTGTCTGAAACCCCATTCTCCCTGTGACAAATCACACAGCCAAAAACCTATCGTCTTTTTTATCAGCTAAAGCAGACTGAAGAATCACCACCTATTCTCCCCAGACTGCAATATACTGCTGAAAAGGTTAAAAGAGCTAAACCGGAGAGACTTTAAAAAGCACTGGGATGTTTCAAGCTCTACAACGTGTAACATTGAGAGTTCATAATGAGTGCTAAAGCTGGCTTCATACTGGGAAAATAAAATGAGTTTAGTATTCATGCACAAGTAGTGAAAACACACTTAAACTCCTATTGTCAGGGTCTTGGGTCTGAGCGACTCAGGATCCCTGGGCAGTCATGGACTGGTGATATTATATGTATTTTTGGTGTTGCGGCTGCTCTTCTCCATGCTTGTAGATGTGAGTGTGTGTGTGCGCACTGTTTATACACAGAGCACCACGACTGGGTCCTCATTCCCCATATCCCCACGGTCTGCCATGCCAAACCGTGATACCCATTATGATAAACTAGATTTCCCTGCTTAACGAATTTGCAGACAACAATTCCGTTTTATTTTTGGCCACTTGGGTGCTGCAAGAACAATCTGTAAACACGACATTGACATATTATCACCTTTTAAGCTGATATGTTGAACTTGTTAGCAAACAGTTTCCTGTTTACACAGCCTGCAGACACAGTACAGAGCAACATTATCCTTCATTTGGCGCTGTGCCGCTGGCCACCTGACAAATTTAAGAGTAATATTCGCTCTTCTTAAACAACAATTTTATCTCAACTAACTCTTGAGGTAAATAGCTGCTAAATGCACAGTTATGATAGCAGCTGGTTGGAAACTGCTTCTGTTTTGTGCTCAGCAGGTATAGTCAGTTTTTTATGAGCAGTGGGAGTGATCTGGGGGGAGCTGCAGACTCAGGTTATAGCTCTGTGTGGCTTAAGCTGCTCCATTCACAGTATACATAATCATTAGACTCAGCACATACTGATTACAGCTGCTTTAAATTCACTAAAGGAGTTTCATTTCAAGTTAGCTCTCTGTTCGAGTTAAAAAACAAAGCTACAGACTCAAGAAGCCACTTGAGTCATCGAGTAAGTTCAGTTTGAATGCAGTAACACTGACAGTGGCTCCATTCTGTCACCATGGTAAATATTATAAATAGTGTTGATCGTCTGAACTGTTGTACTTGGAGATATATTGAAAAGTGGTTCAAAAGATTTAGAAACATTAATATAACCCATTATATTTTAAATTGTACTAAAATAAACAGTGACAAACAGTTAACTCTGCACTGTTGCAAGATACGATCCAGGGTTCAGATGTCCTATATAGAGACAGATTCCCATCCTTAAGTAAAATTTTAATCAGTCAAGGCTCCTCTCTGGCTGATTTATTAAAGTATTCCTATTATACTGGCTGTTACTGTATGCTGTGTGCACACGCGTATATGCGATTATTTGAGTTGGCCCCGATACAACATTACTTTCTCATGGTATTGTGTTGGAAAATCAAAGCCAGATGACAAACAATAAACAAGCTCAAATATTATCAAGGCTGCAGCTTTGCAAACAGAATAAACGCTCATTGTTGGAAGACGTCAGTGACTTCCCAAATACCTTGTATTAATGTTATTTTCAGAGTAGCTTATCAAGAGAAAAATAAATCACAGTGGAGAAAAAATCTTTTTAGGATCCTTTAGATTATGCATCAGACTTTTCTACCACTAAATTAGAGATGTTTTTGATATTCAGGGAACTCCTGCTCAAACAAAATGAAACAACTTCAGTTATTTAATATACATATATATATATATATATATATATATATATATATATATATATATATATATATATATATATATATATATATATATATATATATATATACATATATATATATATATATACATATATATATATACATATATATATACACATATATACATATATATATACATATATATATATACATACATATACATATATATATATATATATATACATATACATATATATATATATATATATATATATATATATATATATATATATATATATATATATATATATATATATATATATATATATATATATATATATATATATATATATAATGTATGTGCAAAAGTTTTTTCCTTCTTCAGCAATATTTTGCAGATGCTATATTTAGTAGAAATAAAATAAAAACCTTAAAATACTCAATAATTTCATGTCTATATCAATAAAACAGGATTGATACTTATATGGTGTGAAAACAATTACGCACACACATAGAATAATCAGTAAATCACTGGGATATGATGCTAAGCAGTCAGGTGCTGACAACCCCACATCTACATAAGACCTGTGTGTTCTGTGCATGTATACTATAGTCCACCTAAATCACTGACAATAGAACATGATGAATAATAATAATGCATGAACAAAAAGTATCATCTCTTTATTTTCTTTCTTTTTTTTACACTTCCTGCTTCTATATTTTGTAAACCCGACTTCACAAAAGCATGGAAATTCAATAAAATCTTGACAACCAGTGAAAATGTGCCTGTCTCCCTCCACATTTCCACAAGTACAAAGTCCATGTTAACAGTAATAACACTTAAGATGGGCCAACACCATCCGCTATCCCCACTGTCTAGTGAGAATCTACTAATAGCTTGTTGCAGTCGCTAAGTTATGTCATTTGGTGCTTCCTGTGGATAAAGCAACTGTTATTCTCTACTGCCCTGGGAAAGCAAGACCTGAGGATAACAGGACTAATGAGAACAAAAACCTTAAACATTTATCACAATACTTTTCCACATGATGTACATTATACATGCATCTGAGAGGAATTTTTTGAACATTTAAATTTTTCCCTCTCATTAACACATTTCCCCAAACCTATTTGTCAAACTGCCAACACCGTCAATCACTGTCGTCGGTACAGTGTGATATTTCGACTCTCTACATTGCTTCACCAATGCACCAGAACAATATCTCACAGGTTTAAATTTGTACAAAACAACTCAACTTTAAAAGTGACAGTTGATCTTTTTATGAGGTTTTCAACTATTTCATGGTTAGAGTCATTTAATTTCTGGAATCTCTACTGTATGTTCGACAAATGCACCCATTTATATGTCAACGTGTTAATGGTAACTACACTCACAGCAAAAAAAGCATTGAAATCTTTTGCTTCTTGCATGACACAAACAGCTTTTATTTATGTTTAAAAAATAATATTACTCATATTGTCAAACATAGTAACACAGCTAGAACACTTCCTGTTCCGTTATACCTTTTTGTTTTTTTCTGAGATTATCAGTATAATGTTCTGTAACATAATGCAGATATAAGAGAGCCATTCTGACAGTGTAGCTGTATATAGCCAAAAACACATTAATGTCAAACATCATTTATAACCTGAGGGGCTGCAACACAGAGGCATTTTTGTCTGGAAGGGATTTAACTGCCAAGTGTTGGCCAATCACATTACAGGAGAAGGCAGGGTTTGCTGAAAGAATCAGCTACACTCAGGAAAATTGTACTTAATGTGATGATAAAATGCAATCATAATACAACTTTATCGTTGACACTGGGTATTTCCCCCCAACAGAGCTGTCAATGTTTACAGTTTATTTTGAGCTTTTTTAAATTTTAAATTTTATTTGTTTTTAATAACGACTGCCGAAAATGAAGTCATAACAGGTGCAACCTGAAGATCGGATTATTACTTTAGGACTTGCCATGCACTGAGTATGTCATTTACAGTGTGGAAAGACTCTGAGAGAGACAGCTGACAGCTTTGGTACTGCACCCCCTGCGTATTTACAGAAGGTAGAGGTTTTCCAAAGCACCTGCTTATCTCATTCAGTGACTGACAATGTGGATGGCATGCGTGCACACCTTCCAAAATCAGAAAGAATCTTCCTTTCACATTGCTGAACACCGAGGCCGCTGCACTCAAAACATGAAGCCTACTGAAAAATTCAGAGCTTGAAGCATTTGCTGTTCATGGGATTCTCATCAGTGCTTTGCCCATTAAAATGATCCCAAAACGCTGCTCTCCCTCATTCACCACTGCACACACTGAAGTGTAATTAGAGTGAGACGTTGCCATTTCCCTTGAGCCATTTCCCATCCTCATTGTACTGCTTCTGGTTCCCTTCTGCATGTTTTCATTTGGTAACGTCTTGTGCCAGCGCCACAAAGATTCACTTCAGTGATTCTGCAAGACTGAACGTCATAGTGCCGGACAGAATAACACTTATGGTGCTCATTTTAAAAAAAAAGAGGCGAGCTGCACAATGATGTGCAAATCTCTCACAGCACTTGCTGGTAAGGCTGAACTGTGCTTGTGATGATACGAATAAGAGCAAAAGTCAAATTCTGGGTTTGAAAAAAAAATTTTTTTTGTTCTTTTCATGAAAAAGAGCAAGCCTAAGCTGTAGGAGAGCTGTGAACTTTCCTCCCTGTCAAACAGACTTAGACATTACAATGGACTCAGGCGAAACAAGACATAAAGGACCCAATGCTGCACGCATTAACCTCTGCAGTCATGTGCTGTTGTGTCATGCATGCTAAGCATGCACAGCCCAATGTCTACATTGTTAAAACACTCTATCCATAAATTCAGAATAGAACTTGGGCACTGGGGAATTATTACATGCTATTGGTTAGTAGCCAGCATGGCAAATCCTCCGCCAGCGCTTGTTTAAAATGCTGTCAAAGCTTTAATAGTCCTGGGGGGCAGGGCTTAGAGAGGAAATTCTTCACTTTGAAAACTGAAAAGGCAGAACACACAGCACTATGTCACAGGAAACACAATGGGTCCGTTTGAGCATTGTTTGAGTATTAAACTCAAATGTTTAAATCTTCTCTCTATTGGGTTTAATTCTGGCTGGATTAAATCTATCCATTTGATTGTGAACTCTGAGTGATTATCTTTTCAATACTAGCTGACCTCTAGAGCAGGACTGGATTTTCTTCAATTTAAAGAAGGACGGTGACCTTAAATCATCGGATTTCATGTCCAGTAAAATAAAGATCCTCTTTGTGCCTACTCAGTTCTTCATGGAGTACTGTCGGATTATTTAAAATAGGTTAACCTGGTACCAGTGTGAGCATTTGAGCCTAAATAATAATAATAGTAATGAAACCCAGTGTGTAATTATTCAACTGCAAAAGGCAAAACATTGCATTGGGGGTTTGCAGTTGCATTCCCATAACTTCAGCTATATCTTATTGCAGCCTGGGGTGTCATATTAAAAAGATTTCCAACAATAGTCCAATGTAAATCATGGGAGGCAAGCTTAGGCCTGCTGAACATTTCCTAACTGCTCAAATTGGTAATGTGCTAAAAACAAGATGAAATTAATATTCTGTTTCGGCTTCCGTACTGTGGAGGGATTAGAGCATCCAAGAGTATCAGGATTTAGGTTTCAGTGTGTACGGCACATGACCAGAGAGAGCAGTACAGCTGCAGCAGTCAGGCCTGAGGAGCAGCATATCTGTTCATTAAGAGACACACTTAAACAAGAGCAGAAGCTGTTGTGAGGATTACGCCAAGGTCATATTAATATGCAAAGATTTTTTTTTTAAATAAAGTGCTGAAAAGTGGTATAATTACAGCAAACATCCAAGCTGTACAGCCAGCAACAAGAGCAATCGGATCAAAAGAATCTCATTTAAAACTATTGGCACAACAATTTGTTTATGGCAATAGATTTTACTGAAACCTAGATGAACATTGAAACACGGCATATCCTAATTCGTCTAATTGTCAGGAGCCAGTATTAGACTACCACAGCAAAAGAACCACCCTCCTACAAAATAAATTATTGCATAGAAAAATGATAAGCTAAGATATCACTATCACCAAATTTATTGGTAATCCATCTAAGTTCCAATGAACCTTTTCATTGATTTAAAAAGAAAGCAAAAGATTCCTTAAATGCTGATCTGTCATAGATGGATTTATTTTCCGTGGTTAAAAAAAATGTTCATTTAACTGTTTTTCTTTCAGGTCCATTTCAAGGGGGCAGCACTCTAAGGGGAAATACGTAGACCTCCTCTAGCTCTTGTGGAGGTATATAGAAACATCCCAGAGCAGTAATCTGTAATTCAGCAAAACCTCACTTAGGAGGAGGCGTCCCAGTCAGGTGCTAGAACCACCTCAGGTATTTACTTTTGTACCTCGGGGGTGGTGCTGAAGGACAGACCTCTAGTTTGCCACTTCATCGTAATAGAGAGGGTTTGAATGCCATTGTGATTCCCAAGGTTAGCTGACCCTGCATGAGGGGCCAGACTAAGTTGGGATAAAAAAAACAAACCCAAAACAACCTCTATGAAGACCACACCAAGGTCTCACCTTGGGGAGCAGCTCATTGCTGAGCTTCAGGTGGGCACAGGGCAAGACAAAAGCTTTCAGAGCCTCTGGTGCTAGCATGGCTAAAATACTACAAATCTCATTAGAAGATTTCCTGAGCACCATACAAACTCAGCCCCTGCCAATAGTGGGTGGATGAAAAAGGCTGTCTTTTTATCAGCTGTGAGAGAAAACAGAAGACCCTTAGGACTACAGCAATTCAGACAGAGAATCATTGGTTACAGGGCCAGCTTAGCAGAGGCTGAGAGGTAGCATCAATGACCAAGGTCACTTGCCTGTACTTGTAGGGATACACACTTTTGTCTTGTGTACCAGATTGATATTTGATGAACGTGGATGAAAAATATTACTTGTTAAATTGTTGGGTGGTCAGGGTAAAAGTGGGCTAAGGCCAGGGCCAAGGCTGTAATGCAGCTGTTTTATGTATGTCTTTCAATGTACTAGACTAAATTCAAAGTCATAGCTGACAATGAGACAAGTATACCAGACAGCTTCTGTTTGCTGGCCACCTTAACATAGTATGTAATCCCTGGCTGACCTCCAGGCCCTAGTCTTTTGTTTAGAGTTGAAAGGGACTCCTGAATAAAGTTGCCAGACTGAGTGATTTTCATTCAAACTGTTTGACTTACACATATCTGTATGTAAATATGTATATATATCTATATAAAAAGTGCAATGATTTCTAAATAGTGCAAAATTTTGTTAAGTGTTTTAAAATAAAGCTGAAAGTCATATCTTGACTAATTCAAACCCACTGTAGTGGTGTACACAGGCAAAATTGGCTCTAACTTTATATATTTTAGGACTTCTATTATTCATCACATTCATTAGTTTGCATAAATTTTACCAGTAAAACTGTCATGAGGATGGGAGAGTATGGCAGTGTAAGACCTGTGAGGGAAACTTGGCAGAATAAAGGCAAGCGTTCATTGAGGCTGATAAAATCCAAGACCAGAAGCAAAGTCCAAAATCCAATGAATACTCAGAATTCCAGAAATAAACTAAGGAAACTAACTGGGACTAATAAAAGAAGAACACAGTATGACACAACAAGACAACACAGGAAAACTGAGAATACATATTTGTAACTAAACTAAATGGGAAAACGCAGACAGATGAATGAACTTAACAGTTGACACAAAAGGATGGGACAAGAAATAAATAAAATTAATAAAAATTAATAAATAAAAATTAATACCTTGGCTGTTTTTAAGGTACCTGGGTGGGGGATACTTTTTATCAGTCAAATCTGGTAACACTGCTTCTAGCCCTTCTAGCATATCACACACTCTGAAGCTACCAGTACATGTAGCTGGAGGAATATTGTGGCACAAAGCGTGACCTGGAATTTGTCTGATCACATCAGAACAGATTCTCAGATATCATAAAGCCTGCCCTGTGGACACCCATCAGCAGGCAGTTGGAGCACTGATGATGAACTGGAGGTAGACTGAATACTCTGCCCTGCCAGTGTGGGTATGTCTCACAGATGACGCACTGAAGTTCCATCTTGGGAGAGTGCTGGTTGTACTCCCATATCCTCTGCTGCCATCTCACAGTTGACAAAAGCTCATCACTCAGTGCTCTCCAGCTGGTCTGTGATCCCATGCGTGCTTGACACCAAGGGACATGAAGCTGAGTAAATGTGGATCAACGAAGATGGGAAATGATGGGCAGCATTTAGCCAATGCAGTGTCAGACTAATTTACCCTTGACTACGCTGTCATCTTGGACAGGAGATGAGAGGCTAAGCTTACCGAGCGGGCGAAGTGAAAATAGAGCATCATTCTGTGGATTTAGGTGCTATACTATACAGCAAGAACTTACATTTATGTTACACAGCCATTTATTTATTTATTTAGTTTTACATATAAATGTATTCAGAGCTGTGTTTTTCCTGAAGAATTGTAGATTCAAGTTGATAGACACAGCACAGCCGAAAAACAAGCCTGAAAATGTAAATGAAACCATGTCACTCACCAGCTTGGCTCACTTTCATTCCCAGACATGTATACTGTACACACACAGCTCATGATGTGCTGGCAACCCAGTGAGATTCTAGTACAGTACATCTACATATTTAACGTCCGCGGTGATGAAAGGAAGAGCTGTTTCATTATGAAAGAAAACACCGTCCATAATTAAAGCATTAAGAACAGAATAGAAGTGAATAAATCCATAAAAGAATAAAAGCCTTTCACTTATCTTTTACAAATGGTCAGACAAATTAAATCTGACTGACAGTGAAAATGCTTTCTTCTATTGTAACATCTGAAGGTAGCAATGATACATATTTTTAAATGGATGACAAAAACAGCACCTAATAATAAATTCTGAATTTCTAACTTCAACAAACTTGAACTAAAACCAACCAAAACAATTTGATAAGTAAACAACTGTTTTGTTTTTTGTTAAAATAGGACATTTATTGTCACATTTATACAATCAAACACGCATTTAAGGTAATATAAAGGTTCAAATAAATGATGAGTATCAGTTTGAAATTTAGAACTAACGGCAGTCTCCACTGTTAAATGTCAACCATTAATCTGCCCGACCTCCCTATGCATAATTTGTGGCTCTATAGGTCCTGTGTGTGTCACTCCTGCTAAACATTTTCTGTATGACTTTTTCAGTCTTTTGTCCCACTCTACTCTACAATGTTGGTTCAGTTCATTTCAGGCATTTGTTTATGCACAGGACTTTTAAGGTCCTGCCCAATGACTGTAGATCAACGACCTGCCACAATGTCAGGTTGAGGTCTGAAGTTTGTAACACCTTCATTCTTTTCTTTTTCAGTCATTTTGATGTAGATTTGCTGCTGTGTTTATAATCATTGTTCTGTTTAATGATTCGATTTTGGCTAAACTTTAGCTGTCAGACAGATAGCCTTATATTTGACTCAAGAATAATTTGGTATACAAAGGAGGATCAGCTCAACAGTACCACACAGAAGATAATGTAAGTTATGAAGTATCGATTTAGGGTTTGGGATTTTGTTTAATATCTTCACGAGTGTGATCTAAATGCTTTCACGAGTGTCACAACTCAAAGCATAGACATAAAAGCACTCAGCTTTTTATTGTGTTTTGATACCTTTATTACCCTTTGATGCACATCGTTTTTTTTTCTTCAAAAATGATTATTAAAGTTAAACACAACACTTATGAGGAACAATTATTTACTTCTGTCTTTCTATGATAGCTTGGTGAAAGTCCAACAAATACTAAGACAAAAGAAAGTGTTATTATGTTTGTGAATAATAACTACCGGTTACTAAACTTTCAAGAGACATTAGTTTATCATTTGAAGGTGTCCAGACTGCGCACAATAAACAGTACCACACTCACACATTTGAATGCTTTTTGTGTATTTTGCGTATTTGTGTATTGACAGAAAGCTGGCATTAAAACACAAAACACGCAGACATTCATTAAGCTCTAATCTGTGTATGATTTCTTTCTGTGTGACTCCATGACTGACGCTGATATCAAACATTCACATCATTGTGCGAGCACAGAATAGAGTATTAACATTCATCTCAGAAGTCTATTACTGATTCTCACATTGTCACCGCCACTAACAGCTATGGGATTGTGCGGTCGAGTCACAATGCTCATGACAACAATGACGAACGCTTGGCTTGTTTTGCGCTCCAAGCATCATATCACCACAAAACAATTCCACCAACACAACTCAGCCTTGACAACAGCATCTTACTTCTCTCTGAACAAAAATAAATTACAAAAAGGTTCCAAATGTGCCGAACATCTTATTTAGCAAACAACGGCAGTAAAAACGTTCCAAATGAGCATCTGAAGCTCCTCGGAGATTGTAGTTTCTCTGAAGGTTATCCATCTGTAGCTACATCTGCGTGCCTTCTGTTCTTCACATAGGAAACTGCATTATGTAGACTCAAAGTACGATCAAAGCTGAAGCTGCAGGTCTGGGTTCAGTATGTGATGGTTATGATCCCTGGCTTACATGCATGGTGACAGAGGTTTATGTGCAGGATTTAGTTGAGTTTTAGTCTAGGTTATTTTTCTCCTATGTCTCCTTGTTTGTGAGTCTTTTTCTGTTTGTCATGTGTTGTCTCCTCGACCGTGTAGGTTCCCCTTGTGTCTCTCTCCTCTTTGTCTCTGTCCCTCTCTCACTTCCTCTCTCTGGCTCCTGTGTCAAGCTTGCGTGTCCCAGTTCATGTCTCTCTACGTTTCCTGTTTTATTTTGAAAGTCGTATTTCCATGTTCAGTGTGTTTAGTTTTCCTTCCCCTGTGGCATCATGCTTATTTGTGTCAGCTGTTTGCACAGGTGTTTCCACTTCCCTCATTACCCTTCTGTGTTTTTAATGTTAGGTTGTCTGTCTGGTATCATGTATGTCAAGTCTCAGGATTATTTTTAAGCTTTAGTTTAGGTTGAATGTACCTGTTTTGATTCATGTTCACTTCCCCTTTGATAGTTTTCATGTTAGTCTTAGCCTATCCCAGTTTAGGTTTTAGTTTAGCTCTATTCTCAGTTTGCCTTTGCCTTTGTTTTGTGTTTATGATATCAGCCACAATAAAGGCTCGCTTTTTGTTATATTTTGTTTTTCTCCCGTGTCTGCGTTTTGGTCCGCACCTCAAACACACCGGCCTTTTAACGACAAAAACTTAAAATATTTATTTTGTGTATGACTTTGTCAGTCTATCAGATCATTGTGGACCATTCTTCTTAATAACATTGCCTCACGTTAGTGAGGCGTACTTGCAATTGTTTATGCAAAGCTGTCTTAAGATCTTATGTTAGCATTTCAGTAAGGTTGATGTCTGGACATTGACTAGGTCACTGCAACACCTTAATACTTTGCTTTTCAGCTATGCTCAGAAATATATTACTTGCACTTCCTGGCCTTGCTCTCTGTCATTTGTTCAAAATGCCCATGAACCTGTTGACATCAACTATGAATTTTTTTTGTGTGTCTTATAGAGTAGTTCATCAGTTTTCTAGCATTATACATGATATTTAGCAAGCCAAAGCAAAAAAGTGGTTCTCAAATAAGGATGGAGAGAGGAGAGCAGGGTGAGTATACAACCAGGACACTGGTTTTGATGAGGTCTAAAAGTTAAAGTTGTGATTGGTGTGTAGTTTGTCTGTGTTTTTGTACAATATGTTATATGCAGTCATATTGTAATATGTGTGTGTGATATATCTAGAAGTTGGTTCACTGAAAACAGTTGGTGATTATGTGCTTTCTTGGTACAGTGACCCAGTCTAGACTGTCCTTGAGGACTGGAGGTTAATAGGCTTCGCTCTTTTGTTCCATGCTTGGAGACATTACAGTTGCATTTGCATTACTTTAGAAAGGCTAAATCTGTTTTGGGGTTGTGGTAGCATAGTTGAAGAAAATTATGTGAATTTATAGCATAAGTTTAAATAAATGTCTCCAGAGAGAGAGAGATGGTGGTGTAGTAACCCCCCCCCCAGAGATATCTGCGGTTTGTTCAGCCACAACTTAACAAACCCAAGTCGTGTTTTCTCCTAATTCTTCCAAACAAGCCACACTTGTTCTGTTTTGTTCTAATTGTGCTGTTATGAACTTTAACCATTAACATACATAGGTGTAACTCTTGGGGTTTGTGCATTTTCTCTGAGCAATGCATGGTCTGACCTTGGGGTAAATTTGCTGGGACATTCACTCCGGGGAAGATTGATAACTGTCTTGAATGTTTCCCACTTGTGAATAATCTTTCTCAGTGTAGGATGATGGACTTCAAATTATTAATAATTATTTGGAAATGGCCCTATAACCCTTCCAGATTGATGATGGCCAGCAATTGCTTCTCGAAGCCCATTGCTGATGTGTTTCCTCCTTGGCGCCTGAATGCTCTAAACCAACAAACTGCCAAGAGCTCTGCTTTTATAGAGGTGGTTACACCTCAAGTGCATTTGATTAGCAGCACCTGGCTGCTACTTACCCTCTTAATTCCTATGGAATCAATAAAAGAGCACTTAGTTTTTCGCACATTGCTTCTGCATTTCAGATTATGTTATTTCTGAGGACGTGATTTTTTTTTTTGTCCTAGAATTGAAAGAGGATGTTCTTTCTTTTTCACATGATTGCATTGACCATGTATTTTGGTGGACAGGTAGTGTGCAAGCAGACAAACAGGTTGATGAAATCTTACAATACGTGAGCACTAGCATAAAAAGTGCTCTTAGGCTAAGTACAGCTATTGAGTCAATTTCATCTCCCGTGAGCAACATCTTCACCGTGCAATCTGTCGTGTAAAGTGAAAAAGGTGTTGTGTGTTAACCAGATGATATTGCTGCACTGGCCATATAAGAAATAGCCCTGGAAATAAAAAAAGAAAAAAAATCATGGAAATATAAACAGATTTTAAAGTGCTGCTGATGTTTGTAGCCACACTGAGGTCAATAGAAGTCACAATGAATGAACACCCATAATAAACTTGTGTAAATGGACTGAAAGTGTCAATAGCAATTTAAGCAAAAGCCTCACTAATGCTAGTATGATCCTTCAAGGTGCCAAGCAGACAAGTTCATACTGTAAGTAAATTGGCAGAGCGACCTGTACTCCAAGCATTTGTTCAATTGCTTTTTCCTTCGATAAGGAAGTGTTGGAGCGGAGGATGAGTGTTAAACCTCTGACTGATGAACACAGAGCAGGCTGCATTTCTCAGAGTACCCTCTGCTGGAAGGACACTCATTTACCAGATTGATGGGGCGCTTTATTGCCTGCCACCTCTCTTGCTTAGGCTCTCACCATCCCCTCATCTCCTCCCTCCCTCTTATACCTATTTCTCTTTTTATCTCCTCCTCCCTTTCTGCGTGACTCTCTCCCTTTGTCTAGCACACAAACTGTAAATTCACACACGCTCACCTCTCACTATCCTCTGTTCGTGCATGGTCTTCTTATGATTGCTTGGTGGGAGGATGATGAGGCTCTCCCAGAACCTCTTTAACACCTCCACCATCTCACTGGTGTTGAGCCACTGGTCTTTGATCAACAAGCAAGACTGAACATAGGCTCATAGTATCAGTTTGGACAAAGCATGATTTTCAGTATCAGTTTGTGGGTTTCTGACCATTAGTACCATTGGCATGCCCCGTTTTCTAAATCTAATGCACACACAAGAGTGAGCCAAAAGACATTTTGTTGGGGATTCATATTTTTCCACTGATTGACAGGTGGTGATTGTGCATCCACAAACTTAACAATGCGATAGCAAGGGCAAGAAAGATGAGGAATCCTGATGTAAATAGCACGCACATGGGAGAAGTTTGCCTTCAGGACAAAAAAAGGAGGCTTCATATGCAAATTTTTGTTGCTTGCTTTTGTGTTACACTTTAAAAACAGACTGTTTGTTTTTGAAAATGTCATTAAGTGTAAGCAGGCACCTTTAATCATTTAGTCTATAATCCTTATCACAAGTCTGTATGTGAAAATCTAAGATTGTTTCTTAACACATTATATAGCTTTGAAACTGTCTGAAAATAGTAAATGGACTGGTTCTTATATAACACTTTCACCTCTACCTGAGCACTCAAAGCACTTTATACAACTTGCCTCATTCACACCCATTCATAAAAGTACTTTTTTTTCTGTGTAAGTGCTTTCTATCTAACATTCACACACATTCATATGAGCAACCCGAGGTTAGTATCTTGCCCAAGCATATTTGGCATGTAGACTGGAGCAGCCAGGGATTGAACCACCAGCCTTCCGATTAGTAGGTGTATGTGATCTGAGTTTTAGTGGCTTATGGAAGGAGACCGTTGAACTGTATTTGATGTGTTTAATGTTTTCTATATGGGCCAGAATGAACATGTGACCTCTCACAGCTATGCCTCAGTTTCACAAAAGTATCTTTCCTGGATGCAAAAATCTGAAGAATAGTTCCAAATGAGAAAGTGAGAGGAGCAAAGTGCTGCACTGGTTAGCGTTGTTACCTCATGGTAAAATGGTTCGGAACCTTTCGGTAAGATAAATCCTTTCTCCCTGTGCCTACATGGGCTTCTCCTCTTCAGACTGCTAGCTTGTTGGTCAGTACTGAGTCTAACTTTGGTTATCGGTGTGACTGTTAGAATCTCTTGCAACCCTTGTGATGGACTGGTGTGCCCATCCTACTGGCCAAAGTCAGCTATGAGAGGCTCCTGCATCCTTGAATTAAACAAGCAGTTAGAGCACACGTAAATGCTGAAGGACTTATTTGTCCAACTTGAAGCACACTTCACACACATATGTGGACTTGTTCATATGAGGCTACATGCAGGAAGTAGACCATAAATTTTAGGTGGTATATGGATTTTATCCCCCGCAGAGGAGTAACAGGAAGACGAACGCATAGCTAAAGTCGGTGCCGCTGAGCTCGTTGCCCCTGGTTGACCTAAGATATGGGGAGGGGAATAAATGATGAGTGAGTATATTTTTGACCCTGAAGAAGTGCTCTGTAATACGGCATCCATGTACTATCAAGTATTTTACTCCCCTCCCCTTTCTCTGTCTTTCTATCTGCAATACTACAGCGAGTGACTCACCAGCTGCTCTCACATAACAGCGCGATTGTATTCACACTGCCAAGATAAGACAATGCAGGTTTTGTTTTCTTTTTGTTCAGTATGTTTGATGTCAAAAAAAGCACAAGGTAGCAGATGTGAGCTTTTTTTTTTTAACACGGCCCTCTCTCAGACCTCGGTTATTAAATGAATCACCTGACACAAAGCTAGTTCTAAATTAGTGCTTTTTCACAGCCGGTGAATCTTGCCAGATTTGTACTTCGATGGATGCTGTTCCTGCAGTGGGACCATTAATAGTATTGTGATCAACATCGATTTCCCTCAGGTAATCATCATTTGTCACATTTTAGACATCCGAGGACTTAATGCGGCATCACAAATGGCTTTCTGATTAATAGGAACAATGCTCAGAGGTGGCAGCAACACAGAGGCCATTCTCATAAGATCTGTGGCACCACTGCTTTACCACTACAACCCGTCTTTGTTTCCTGTCAAATATACAGATGGTGTAAAGCGGCTGAGAGCTGTGGCTTAGAGCAGAGATGCTAATTCAGACCGGACAGCAGAGCAGTGGAGGCGTACATATTTGGGATAATAATTTTGAGAGCTTACACACAACTCTTCCTCATGTGCTTTCTTGCCTTCAGCAGGGTTGAGTCTGAGGCTGTGCTGGTTTCCCTGTTAAACAGTTTGCAGCAAAAATAAAAACCACACATTAATCTCCAGCTTGGGTATATAAGAGAATGAGAAGAGAAAATGTCAGAGGGTCGCGGTCTACGCAAACCACCCAAGGCATTAATACTGCTAATGATGACTGGCCTCACCGACCAGTCGCCACGTAAGAATCACGCAAGGAAGCAAAAGCTCACTCAGTTTAACGCCTGCATATATTTATTAAGAAATGCGTGTCAATAGAGATGCTCAGGGGGTGGGAATCATGGCGTAATTCAGTGCCAGCGATCACATCCGATGCTGGGGGTGATGTAGTTCTTTAGGGATAAAAAATATGAATGACTAGATGTTTTAGCAATGTATGACCCAACAAGCATGCATGCACCGCTTGCCTTATACGCACTGCTGTTTGTAAAAGAGAATGTGCATCTCATGTGTACCTCAAAAATGGTAACTGAAAACAAGCAACTGAAAGTGGCTGCAGGAAAGGCCCGTCAAATCATCTTAAGAGAGGACAGGTAGCATTTGAAGATGATTATGACATCTAAAATTCAGGCAGTCAATGACTGGAAATGATGTTCATCCAAATATAAACAATAAGCCTTGTATTTAAAATTATGCCAGTGTGTCCAGTTACTTTTGAGCCTCTGAAAATGGGGGACTGTGTATAAAAATAGTTGTAATTCCGAAACAGTTAATGCAATGCTGTGAAATTCTATGATCACATTTTAATGTGATAGTTGGTGTCATAGTGCATTGATTCTTTGATACGGGATACAGTCGTCTACATCATAATATCTGTGTAGCTAAAGAAGAAATAATACCTCTAAAGGGCAAAACAGAGAGGAATTAATCTATTTGTTCACTGCATTGTGATGTCAGCATGGGTATGTTATCATCATGATTCAATTTCAATAATGTGTCAATTTAGTTAATTAACTCTCTGATTAGCTTTCCCCTGCTGTTAGCCGTTTCCCCCGTGAGTTTTCTTCTTCACTGCAATTTGGGGTAAACATGAGTTGCACGGCAGCCATTTCTCACGTTCCACATGTAATTAGACACTGGTTTGTTTGCACAGGTTGACCCCCATCAAGCTACTGCCCACTACAGATTTTTTCAATCCTTCATCATTAGTGGACTGGTGCCAGCTGAACTACCTCCAGATCAACGCCAGTAAAACCAAGGAGCTGGTGGTAGACTTCCGCAGGCACAAGCATTCTCCACTGCAACCACTGAACATCCAGGGTATGGACATTGAGGCTGTGGACAGCTACAGGTACCTTGGTGTTCATCTGAACAACAGACTGGACTGGACTCATAACTCAGACGCCCTCTACAGGAAAGGGCAGAGCAGGTTGTACCTGCTGCGGAGACTCAGGTCGTTTGGGGTGGAGGGCTCACTCCTGAAGACCTTCTATGACTCTGTGGTGGCTTCTGCTATCTTTTATGGTGTGGTCTGCTGGGGCGGCAGCATCTCTGCTGGGGACAGGAAGAGACTGAACAGGGTGATCCGAAGGGCCAGCTCTGTTCTAGGATGCCCTCTGGACCCAGTGGAGGTGGTGAGTGACAGGAGAATGGCGGCTAAGCTGTCATCCCTGTTGGACAACGTCTCCCACCCCATGCAGCAGACTGTGACAGCACTGAGCAGCTCCTTCAGTGGGAGACTGCGGCACCCACGGTGTGGGACGGAGAGATTTCGCAGGTCTTTCCTCCCCACTGCTGTCAGACTCCACAACAAAGACTTTAACTGAACAAACACACACATCCACACATGTGCAATAACACTAAGTGCAATAATCTTTTCTGGCATCGTTGTATTTTTACTCAGTTGTATATAGCATTCGTATTCTATTTTTATCTTATTGTATATTTTTATTCTATTTTATTCTACTGTATATAGTATATTATTTTATTCTATTCTGTACAGCTGTGTACTGTATTTATTCTTATTGTATTCTAATTTTTGCGTCATAACTTTTGCACTGTCCACTTCCTGCTGTGACAAAACAAATTTCCCACGTGTGGGACTAATAAAGGTTATCTTATCTTATCTTATCTTAGTCTTGTTTTGATCAGCTCTGATTTTAAAGTGTTTTATTTTTTTTATTTTTTTTCAGATAAATGTCTGCAACTGTGAAGTAATGATCAGCAATTTTAAGTAGCTGCTCCTTCAGACCTTTTTCTAATGTCTCTTCAGTTGGAGTAGCCTCACTTTTGACCATTTTCAGTTTTAATTAGCTGCTAGCAGCTCAGACCAAAAAGTTCTTGTTTTTTAAGCCCTCTTACTGGATTACACCAAATCTCTGCTTGTCTGTTTGCTGCAAACGGCTTCCTTGACCAGGCAAACTTGGCACAAAGGTTACATCTTGAGTAGCATCCACAGTGGAAGAGATGGCTAGACCAGAGACCAGAAGTGACCCAAGAAATTGAGAGTGACTAAAGTGACCAATGAGAGCACAGGATACTGATGACTGATTTAGCTGGAATTACGACCAGCAGTCAGCTTGAAAGCAATGGAGGAAGAGTGAGTCGTTTTCAGTGTGGGTGTAGCTTTCGGTTTGTATCTACATCAGATATTATGATGTCATCATTGTGCCTAGCAACCAGCCTACCATTGGGCTAAAATGACGCATTTCTAACATTCAAGTCTCTATAACAGCTATAAAAGCATTGTATCATCGACCTGCGTCATTTCCCGCTGCCGTTTATCTACATTTTCAAGAATGTTTTCAAAACACTGCGTTTTTCCTTGGGGAAAACGCCATCTCAGTGTGGACGGGAGGCCAAAACGGAGAGAAAACGATGTGTTTTCAAACGAAAACGCATTAGTATGGACGTAGCCTAAGTTAAGGCTTAGATATTTGTCTTTACCTTGTACTTTACTAGGTTTTAACTCAGGTCAGTCAATGCTCAACTAAAGTGTTAAAAACAGCCCTATGATTGCAGCCAGCAGTCAGAGGAGCCTGCCCAAACTGTGATTAAAGGAAGTCCACTTAACAGCACATTGTTTACTTAAATAGATCCACTCATGAGTAATAATGTGTTTATTGATTTTGTATCATTAAATTATAGATTCTCCAGGAGCAGAGGCTCATGATTTAGACTCAGACTCAGCATCACCTACATTCAACCCACTGTCTGAATTTTGTGAAAGTTTCCTGTATGGATGTTTCTGCCATCAAGTGTGATTCATCTTTATGATATCTTCTAAAGATTTATGAGTATTACCACATCTCAGATTTCACTGTCACAGTTTTAATGAATCTGTTGTAAATGATGAAAGCCTCTGTATAAATTACCACTTCACTTTTCTTCCCACAGTCCAAAGACATGCTTAGACATGCTTAATTTGTGATTCTAAATTGGCCGTAGGTGTGGGTGTAACTGGTTGTCTGTCTCTTTGTGTTAGCCTTGTTATGGACTGGCGGCCTGTGTATAGTGTGCCCAGTCTCTTGACCTACCACAGCTCAAAGATGGAGAAGGAGTTAAGAAAATGAATGAATGGAAGTACTTGAAGGAAAATGTTTACATTTTAATATTTAATTCTAATTATATTTAATTCTTTCCAAGAGTTAACACTTATCAACAACATCTACCAAATACTCTGCCAAAATACTGTCAAACTGAGCATGTGCAAAGCACCTCTTTGCATCACTGTCTGAGACATCAGGTTTAGTGAGACGGATCTGCAACTCCAAACTTGTCACATGTGGGTATTTGTTGGCTATTTTATACACACTGGGTACAACCTCAGTCACAGCCCGGAGACCAGTTGGCAACCCCCTGGCATCCCCTGGGACCCACTGGAAAAATATGTATTCTCGGACTTATTGATGAGTGGTTTTTAGCTGTCACCAGGTGAAATTGGTCAGAACTGGTGTCTTTGTGACTGCTTTGGTTGTAGTTTGCATGGAAGATGCTGACTTGTCTACAAACACTGCCCGCTGCTGACTAGTAGTGATACTGTAACAAGCGCAACACAAACCAGAAGCAGAGATCATTCACATACATAGTAAAAGCTTTAACCAGTGACTCCAGCATTGAGCTACAGTTTTTAGAGCCAATCACATAGTTTTTCATGCCTAAACTTAACAAATTAAAAAGTGAGTACAAGTATAACAATTCAGCGAGTGAAAACAGCACAAAATAAAGCATAAAACCCAAAGATGCAAACAGGACCTGATGAAGATGGTGAAAAGTTTACTTGATCATAACAGAAAAATAAGTTTGTGACTTAAGTCCTGTTGGAGAATTAACGTTACTTTGGTTCCGGTTGCATCTCAGGTATCTAGGACGATACATCCATCAAGTGAACCTACTCTGCTTTTCCTCACATAAAATCTTAAACTTAAACCACGTGTTCTGTTATTGGCAGTTTTTTTTAGACCCGTGGCTCTAAATGATGTCAAACAGAGAGAATATCCTTAATGAAGAGTGCTGAGTGATGCCACTGAGTGATGAGGGAGAAGAGCGAAAACTGCTTTTTTTAGTGAATTAACTGAGCAGCTGCAGAGAGGCTCAGTATAAGATAAATCAAGATTATTTTGAACTGTAATTCATGCAGAGGTACACCTAACAGATTTTGAGAATGAAAACATGGAGCTGCAAATCTGGAAATAAAGCTGGTCCACTTTAAAGACACTGCCAAAGACCAAGTGCATAACATCACAGGCAACAAACAGAGTAACAACACTATGTACAGTGTTGAACTATCATCTAAAAAATAATGTTTAGAGCTCATTTAAATGTCAAAGTATTTAATTTTTTTTAATTAACAGTAGAACTACGTTTAAAAATTAAAGTACAAGTATTTCCACACAATGTGAAGAGAACTCACAATGTGAAGGGGTTGGGACTAAACAGCTGTAGAGCCTTAAGAAAACCACTTATCAGTTAAGCTAATTGGGACACAGGGTTTCCATTTGCTAGGGAGCCTAAAGATTGGACTCATTGTTATTATCTGGAGTTGCTTTAGTTTATCAGGATTAGGTTCAGCAATGTTATGCACAAAAAATGAGATCAGCTGACTATTTGAATATACTGAATTACCAGTTTTCCCCCCATCACTGGATTCTTTTCCTCCCTGATGTCAGCCGTATATTTCACATTAACATTATAAAAATTCATGGGGCTCAAGGCTTGTGAAAGAGTGGTTCGTGGACCACTTTTACACTAGGATTGGCCACCAAAGGGCCCAGACCTTAACCCCAACGAGATTCCTTCTGGAATGTGTTTGAGATGGGAAAGTCCAGCTCTCCCATCATCAAATCAAGATCATGGTGAAAACTTATTGCAACTGTCAATAGAAATAAATGTGACATGGTGACATTCCATAAGTTTATTCTAAGTAAAAGTGTATATAAAGAGTTTCTTGTGCAGTTTCACATAAAAGCATATAGTTTCATTGAAGACGTGAAACAAGATGATTCATACAAGTATGGAAAATTGGTGTCTATATTGTCAAATACACCATTACACCATTTAATGCAGCGTGAGTACACAAGCATGAAAGGTTTGCAAAGAGTAGGCTACCTATATGCATTTGGACCTTTCTACTGGCCCCTGCCTTATTATAGTCAGCTATATGTCATTGTCAACTCGTCATATGACAGTGCACAAGCACAAGAAGTCCATAATATCTGATCACAACTTCGAGTTTGTTCTTTAATGGACTCAACAAATTTTTTTAAAGAAATAATAGTTTGGAGCTCAGCTCAGGGGTACTATGTAGGGGGTGAGTGCTGCTAAGCATAAAAATGCTGATGCAGTTTAATGAAAGTGTAGCCATGCATAATGTGAAAAGGAGGTAGAAAAGGACACGTTACTGTGACCCCAAGTCTCTATGTCATACTTTACTTAGCTTAGAAATGCTGTAAAATGTAAATTTAACGTTAAGAAATATGCAAGAGTAAGACAAAAAACATTTTATAAGTGGCTACCACGGTAACTCAGTATTTTGAGCATGATTACACTAATTATTTAATCTATATTTTATACTATGAGCAACTTACTTACTAATCTGGATAAATATGCTGAGGTTGTCATGATTTCATTATAAGATTGCACTAGAAGTCCTCCAATTATAAAATCCAGTATTTACTTCAGGTCTCAAACTTCCTACAAAGGCAATTCAAGATGTCCTCACTCATTTCCCCACACTCTCAACCACAATGTCTTCTCAGTTCTTTAGTCTCACATGAATTATTCATAGCAGCAGAGATAAGGAATTATGTAAAAGAAGCAGCACATAAATCTCTGTGGTTAGGAATAGTTAATCAGAGTATCCCTAGGGAAGGTGATAATGCCACACTGTATGCAGTCGGAACGTCTTCTCAAAGTTACTTTTTTGTCTTTGCAGATCCCTGTGCGTCTGTGCGACCCTTTATCACCATGAAAAGATGGGGAAAGGAGACCTGCCGGTCACACGTCACTTTCCACGTAGAAATCCATAAACAAACTTAGACCTGAATGGAAATTCTGCTCAATGAGGAAATGGGAAAGTGAATTGAAACCAGACCGTGGAATTTAAATGTTAGGTATCGTTATATGTACAATAATCCCTCTACTCATGCATAAATTATCTGTCTCTAGTTATTAAACATTTTAATATTAACCATCCATTAATTTTCTACCACTTTCCTTTCCCAAGTCACCTTCTCCAGCTCATCCAGGAGGATACTGAGATCCATGACTACTCGAGAGACATAAACTATCCTGTTCCTGCCCTCTAAGTTGCACCTGCCCAAAACAACTCACCTGAGGCACCCATGAGGCATCTGGCGAGATGGTCAAACCACATCAGCAGGCTTCTTTTTGATCCAGAGAAACGGGTTTCTATTCTGAGGCCTAGACAGCCTTTGGAGGAAGCTAATTTCTACCATCACTACCTCACAGCTTTGCCTTCATACTCAGCTCCCTTCATCACAGCACGTACCACAACCACTGGTACAGTGTGATGCACCAGTCACTCTACCTTTCCCCTGAACCCTGAACAAGCTGGAGATTCTTGAACTCCTTCATTTGAGGCAGTAACTCATCCCTAACCCAAAGTGGTCAATCCTTCTGCTTCCAGCTGAGAGCCAAGGTAACCAGTGATCCTGGACCACAAAACAGACATCCTCAACCCCTTGAGTACACCTCAATATTCTATCCATAAAAATGTTTACATTTAATTACATGTATTTCTTGTATTTCTTGTCTTTTTTGGGTTTTTTATGGGCACAGAAAACTTTGGTTTAGCATATATGGAAAAGTTTGCATTCATTGCTATACTGTAACTACTCTATCTCTGAGTTTTCCTATTTGGAAAACTGTTAGGCATTCACTTCTTCATCAAGTACTTAAATTCTAATTTATTCCCTCTAATAATCTCAAAACTCAAACCTACCTATTGTTACTTTTTAAAACCTAGTTTGGTAATATCTAGAGCATGTATACTCCAGACTATTGCGTTAATCAAAGATGGACTAACTGAAAGAAACTGGATGCACAATGACCTCTATCCTACTTCTATCTGTTCTGGGAAATGGGAAAAATGGGGTGGATTACGCTGACCTAGTGTGACATGGGTTAGTAGAGCAAAGCGAGTGTCAAAATGTGACAAATCTTGCTGAGCCCTCAGTTCCCAAGTCTCCTTTGTCCATTCCCACCTCCATACTAAAGAGCCACTCTGTCAAAGGAGGCAGCGCAGTGGTGAAGGACATGGTGGCTTTCTGCCTGAAATAGCTAAAAGGAGTGCTACGAAAAATAACCTTCTCGTTTTTAGAGGGGAAATAAACATACTCCCTATAAATATACAATATAATGTGAGCATATCGTGGAGAGAGCAATGGTAATGATGGTTACAATACTGATATTATCATCCATGTAACCTGGTAGAAACTGTACATCCAACAAAGCCTGGGGAAGTGTAGTGATGAGATGAGACATGTGCGGACTGAAATTGGTGTGAATGGAGATCTGCTGTGACACGTTGGCCCTGATGTGTGAGGCCATTGTGAGCACAGGCCTGTCAGGTCGCAGGCCGAGATGGCTCCTCCTTGGGCTGGTGTTAATTATGGGGCCAAAGGCTTTGCCAAGACCATTTGTCTTGATGAAAGCACTGGCAAGAAGAGCAAAAACCTTTTTTGGGGAGGAAAGAAAGGAGAAAATGAGAAACTTTCAAACTCCCCACAAAACGGATAATCCCCTCAGTTTGTATACATCTCAAGTTCCACTGTATAAAATATGCTGAGCAGTATTTTCTGCACGAACCATTAGATGACAGATATGCACCACACAAGGCTGACGTTCAGCAAGTTAACTTTTTTTTATAGAAATAAACTACAGGCTGGGAGCCATCTCCGGTTAGTTATCAATTATTCACAGCGCAGGCTTTTTCTTTAGGTTGCCCAAAATAATGACTGTCCAAAATATTCCCCGATAAAAGGACTGAATCAGAATAAGGAAAGTACATCATGTTGCATTGCCCCAAACAGTTATGGTTTTACTTTAAGTGCAAACACTCACCACATGAGTCATCTTAGCTTTCTTTAGGCCTGCTGAAAATGAAACTGGACAGTTTTTCCTTCTTTATAATTCCCCCGGTGGGCAAATTTACAGAGAAAAGGAGGAAATGCAGAAGGGCCACCGTGTTCCCTTGTCCTCTCATCCTTCAATGGTCGATCGCTTTTGACAAACAGTCCATGTTGAGAAGTGAGTGGTGGGTTAGGGTTGTGTGTTTTCTAGATCACCTGCATCTATCCTTTATGCCAGTCACCTGTCTCCTGGTTGAGCCTAATGAGCAGCAAAGTCATCTTTCTGGATAATTAAAGCTGTGTGTGCAGACTAACATGTCCTGCAGTGAGAGATGAATGCTCACAGAAGCAGGAGTCCGGCTGTATCTGAGTTTACTTTCTCTGATCTGTTACAGTTGCACACACTTATAAAAGAGAGCTCTGTTCTAAATCCTCATTGCCTTTGTAAGGAAACTAATTTGCCACTAAAATCTTATTATGTCATGACATTTCATGTTGTAGGTCAGCAATAACAGATTTTTTTTATTGTACCATGTAGTAAACAATCATGTTAAAAGTCACGGGGTAAAAATACACAAAAAACCCCATCACTTTTAACCCCCTGGAGTTAGATGGCTCCAACAGAACAGCAGGGATAATTATTATTCTAATTGGGGGCAGGGATATCAATTATGTGGTCCACCACTGAAAGCCTGATGATATGCCGTGGAGTTTAGAAGCAGTGTGAATGGTAACACGCGGCTGTTTCCCTGTTTGCTTTGTTAGTTCGCTGCGACATCAAAGAGGAGATATTCAGGCTTTAACTACATCTCTTTTTTCCCCCTCACTACAAATAAAACATGTCTGACAACAATCTACCTGAGAGCAGCAGCGGGCGTGCATTCACGCTCACATACAGGCGCGCTCTTTATCTTTGCTGCTGCAGCTGCATAAATGCTTCCTCATGTTCGCCTCCTCTTTCATCTCATTGTCTTTCCCTCACCCTCCCCTTACTGTGAGCACAACACAAAATGGGAAAAAAAAGTGCTGACTGTAAAGGGGATGACGCAGTAAACATAGCTGCTCTGAATATCTAAATTAAAAGTGGCCTTGTGTATCGTTTGAATTATTCATAATGGTAAACTGGATCCAGCTGCAACTACAGGGCAAATGATCCCCTCCAAGTTAAAGTTACAGTCTGAACGATTAGTCTATCTGACTTGCTAAAGTGTTAAATTATAGTTAATGAACTATAGCCCTAGAAAAGTATTCAGATGCATCAGTTTTGAAAGTGCCTTCCAGGCAGCAACAACACGTCTCCAAAGTGAATGAGATAATTCAATAGCAGGAGCAATAAATGTACAAACAACCTACCACAGTACAAAGCAGAACATAGCACATACAACAATCTTTAAAATAAATGATTTTAAATGTAAATGCAACATTATATCTACAGACTGAACAAGCAATTCAACAACACCCCATAAGCACAGCATAGAAAGCATAAAAAAGAGATGGCATTTGAATATTAAAATAATGGAAGCCATCACCTAACTAAATATCCGGTATTTAGCACATCTTTGAATTGTCTGGTTGAAAGTTTAACAAAGGTAAGGAGTGTTTAAAAGGGTGACTTTACTTTTAGTGCAACCTGTACAGTTAAAACCCATCAAGATTTACTTAAGTGATCTTTTATTAGTTGTGTGAGCAGCAATGACAGTCAGTTCAGAAGGACATATCGCAAAGCTGCTGGATAGGTCATGAAATCTATAGCTAGATAACGTAAGATGAAAACCAGTAGGGTTCACTTTATCATCATAGCAACTGATGATGTCATCCCAATGCCCACAAATCTTTTACAGTGGGTGGGTGAAGACCCATCTTGAGCGTTGGACTCTGCACCATCAATGCTCAAGCATATTCTCATCGGATGTAACGCCTTTCCCAAGGTTTTTACACCTGGAGGCAAAGCAAAGTGCTCAAGTGCCTGGCAGATATATATGGAAACTCATAGTTCTAAAATCAGTGCAAAGCCAGCCTGATGTCTGTTCACCTGATATCATTTACAAGAGCAGTTGAGAATATGCCGAGGAAAACACCACCAAGCTACAGCTCCAATCCTGGAATGTATCCATTGGAGCAGCCCAAGATTGAAAGATGCGGGTGGATGGACAGCAACTTAAACTAGGCCCCTGAAACTGCCATTGCTAGCCTTAGATCAGACATTGTGCTGTGGTTGAACTCACATCATACTGCCTACTTTGTTGAGTCCACTGTGCCCCATATAAGAAGCTTTTGAGAGGGAGAAACTATAGTACTGTGAACTGGCTGTGAAAGCAAGGCAACCAGGCTGAAAGGTTCAGATTTGGCCAGTGGAAGTTGGATGCAAGGGATTTGTGGCAACATCTACAGTAAGACTCCACAAAGACCTAGAGATTAAAGGACAAGCATTTCGGCAAACCATCAAAAAAACATCACAAGCAGCAGAATGTGGCAGTGAATGGTTGTGGCTGAAGAGAAACTATTGTAACTGGGCAAAAAAGCCAGTGGACTAAGCAGACACTGAGAAGGGGTTGTTCTGGGACACCGGATCTCACTGCTGAACTTACTGGAGGCGTTGTGGGCCAAGTCAGCAAAATGCTGAGGATGGTATGCGCCCACTTGAAACCCTAATGATATGTCTGTATAACTCCATCACTCTTCAGAGCTGTAGCAGGAATCCACAATCACCAAGGACAGGATTTTTCACTATTTTCCTATTTCCTTTGAAACCTAGAAGAACAACAGGAGCACTCTTCAACTTAGATTCAGCACATTGGACTTTTAGCAGCATGTCCTGTGTATCACAAACAATCAGTGCTCCTATACTAAGCATTTTAGCACTCTTGTGCTCGCATATAGCTAAAAATACCAAGACAGTAAAACTATCAATATTCACTGTGTCA
Source organism: Rhamphochromis longiceps (assembly GCF_057381845.1). Lineage (NCBI taxonomy): Eukaryota > Metazoa > Chordata > Actinopteri > Cichliformes > Cichlidae > Rhamphochromis > Rhamphochromis longiceps. The sequence goes on from NC_140576.1 coordinate 23,989,946, forward strand.
CATTATGGAGTTAAGTTGTCTATTCAGTCAACTACTAATGATGTGAAATGTACTGTTACTATAACCGGACTTATCATCGTGAACACAATTATATATAGCAAAGAAGTCATGCTAATGTTAGCATTATACCTGAGCATGTTAGTGTGTTGGTATTAACTTTTAGCTCAAAACAATGCTGTGACTCAGTAGCCAGAGTCTCTTATAGCATGCCTGCATACTTTTATACAGTCATTCAATTAAACCTTAGGATAGGAAAGGTGATTTAAGTCACTTGAACATGACATGGTTAACAGCACCAGATAACCAGAAGAAAACAGTAACTCAAATAACCAATTTTACACCCAAGGCACACAGAAGAACATCTCTGGATGCACAACACATCGAACCTTGAAGATCAGCTACAGCAAGAGTCACAATTTTCATGAACTCACCGAAATTGGAAAAACATTGACTGGTGTATCTGATATCCCTGTGGTGGTGGTGTTCCTGCATCCTAATAATAATGGTGGTCCAGATCAACTTTGCTACTGACTTTGTTAGTGATAGTTTTTAATACCTTTACCTAACTTCTTGATTAATGCTAATATAATGCTCAGATACTGTAATTGGTCACCAGCATTATTATGATGACGTAGGAACTACACCAACACGGGGATAATAGAGCAGAACATGTTCAGAACAATTTCTGCTACAACAACAATTTTGGCTAAACAATATGAAAGCATGGACCCATCCTGCATGTATCAATAGTTCAGGCTGCTGCTAGTGGTGTAATCGTGTTCTGAATATTTTCTTGCACACTTTGGGCCCCTTCGTACCAACTGGGCATTGTTAAAATGCCACAACCTACCTGAGTATTGTCACTGACCATCTATTTACAACCACAGTGTAGCCATCTTTTGATGGCTTCTTCCATCAGGATAATGTGCCATGTCACAAAGCTCATATCACTGAAACTGGATCCTTGAACGTGACAATGAATCCGTTGTACTCATGTAGCCTCCACTGTCACAGGTCTCCATCCAATAGATTATAAATATAAAAAATTATGAAAAAGCTTCTTTTTTTTTTCCAATGCCGTTTTTTTAATGCAATTAAGTGCAAGTCGTAACAATCTGTATGTTTCCTATGTAGGCAGACAGACAACATCACCAATGGCATGATGTCAAACAGAGCAAATTAAAAGCTTTTAGGTGCTTCCTTGGGCTCATTAGCATAAGTACTGCATGGCAGGGACTGTGGCTGCTCTTTAGAAGACCAAGATAACCTCCTGCAATGACAAGCCTTGAACTTCACCTCTTGAAGGGATATGGAAGAGACAGAGGAAGTGATCTCAGCTGCCGTCTGAATGAGGGCACCTGGTGCGGGCCATTGTTCTATCAACCCCTCCCATTGAGCCTTTAAATCTCATCCTCTTCACGAGAGTCACGTCTTCACTTAGATAATGAATTATGGATCCCAGCCTGGATGATATTCAATATTAGATGAACTGCATATCTTCATTTGGTGACAGTGCCACCGCCGCCATAAGGGACAATCCCTTCTCAACAGCATGAACCCAGGTACAGAGGAAAAGCTCATTACTATCAATATTCATGATGGGGGACTTATGCAGTGCGTTTATGATGTGTGCATGCATGCTTGTGTTGCACTCATGCCGTGTAAATACCGTAAACGTGTGTATGTGTGTGTGTGTTTGTGTGAGCATAGAAGATTTACTTGGTTCTAAAGCAGGCATTGTTAATCCTGCATGGTCTTTCTAAATGGGCAGATAGAAGTCACTATAGTCACTACAGAATGCGCCGGGCTGTTGTTCCTTCTGCCTGAATACACATGAGTGGACAGACTGATCTTTCCTTTGCTCTTTCTGTGCCGAAAAGACTATGACGCTGAACTCAGACATGTATAGTACATTTATGAGAACACGGGCCTGTAGTCTGTCTGAAGGCTCAGTGGAGCATACAGAAAAACATCGTGACGTGTGGCCTTTTACTGCTGAGCTAGTACTATTATTCTGTACTGTCAATGCCGGCCTCACTTCATGACAACACGTGTTTGCATCGTTGCTATATTTGTCGATATATTTAGACCATCAATACACCATCTGAAAATTGTTTGGCATTTAAAAGATTACCGCTGTGGCAAAACACTTCATAACCTGACCTGCATGAAATTAAGTGGCCACGAACCTCAACATTAATTGTCGTATACTGAAGAGGGCAATACTATCCACATGACAAAGAAAAGGAGTTACAGGGGCATGCCACCAATTTTATCTGTCAAAACTTGCAGGGCTTTCTCAACCTGTTAATAACAGATAACTAAAGAAAAAATAAAACGCATGTACACTAATATTTAATGATAAAATTAATCACTCAATCTCTGTCTGTCTATCTACAAACAGGTATTATGATGTCATGACATTGCCAGGCAACAGCTTGCAGACTTAAACGTCTCATTTGTAGCATTTATGCACCCAGTACACCTTATAAAAGCATCGTATCATTTTAATTTCACCACAGTAACATCTAAACTATACCCACAAAACTTGAATTATATCTGATATTTTGTGATGTCATCATGCTGCCCAGCAACCACCAACCAATGGGCTAAATTGACCTAATTGTAGCATTTATGCTCCCAGGGTGCCTTATAAAAGCATCTCATGACAATCTGAATTATGCATAATACAGTATGGATGCACTGACTGCCCCTTAGCATTGCAGGTTTGTCTTATATGTTATGTTTAATTAGTCATTCTAAAAGCATCTTTTTCTTCCACTAAACTAAAACCTTACTGATTTTAACAAAGCCAAACAACACACAAACATGTGACTGTTTTCATCATCAGAACTTTGTTTCATCTAAATCTGTCTTTTAAACCTATATAAGGCGCTAAAGGTCATGATGTTTTGATGTATGCTGCATCTGTTTTGACTGTTCCTGGCTAAAATTTACTGCATAGCTTTTGACTCCCTCAGATTTATAGGAGTGCTGGATTGGTCCTTCAAGAATAAGCTGTTTTCTGTCTCGCTGTGAATGCATGTCTTCTTGTGGGTTTCCTTTTAGAAAGAAAGCCCAGGATGTCTCAGTAAAGTGCACGAATTGAATGCGCCATATGGTGCATGCCTGAGAGTGGAGTCATTCATTGCATATCCTTAAATGGCACAATGCTTCACAGAAAACAATGCAATGTCAGATAAAAAGGCCAGTAGCAGCAAGACGATAATTGTCTTAACCTCAGTGCGCTGGAGAGGAACTCTGTTGCCACGTTCATCTCCCTTGTGGCTGTCTTTGAATTTCAAAACAACACATCACACAGTGTTCTTTGCTTAAGACAATATGATATGTTTTAAAAGCACATGGTGTACATCTGGCAACTCCGAGCATCATTTTGGATTCAATTAGAGCGATAATTATCCTAGCATGCAATTGAGTTCTCTCCCAATTTTAATAATATTAATGATATTTGGACCAAATAAACATTACAACTTGTGTATCATATGGATGCAGTTTACAATCAAGTTTCCTTTCCTGTAGATCGAACTGCATTATACACACGTTCTTACACATACATGTCCTTTGTGCACAGAGCTTATAAATATCAAACGTGCCCATGAGCATCCCCAAAGTCACACGCAAACAACAAAACACAATGCATACAACCCTTTTAAGTAACAAAGCATTGTCCTTGGATGCTCAGGCAAAGTTTGCTGCAATGTATTTGAGCAGACCTCCTTGCTGTCATGCTGCAGTAGTGCAGTCTACTCATTATCTTGTCATGTGACAGCATCTCTGAATCATTTGGCCCTGGGAGCTGAACCAAAAGGGGAAAAAACTCACAGCCGCTGCTAAACCCAGATGACAGGGAAAGCGAGAAATAACAATGCCCTTGTCTCTCCATGGATTACATAAGAAATTCCACTGATGTCAATCATGCACTAATAGGCACCGTCCTCCAGAGACTTTTTGTCCGCAGGAAAATAGGTACCATGCAAAACAGTGCGCAAAATGGGTTGGCCAGATGTAAGCATGCATGTCCTGGTTCGTGAGTGCATGTACAATAACTTCATTTAGAGTGTCTTCTTTGCAATTTAGACACCCTTAGCCTGTCAGTGTATTTTTATCTCCTTTTTTTTTCTCTTTTTTTTTTGCACACCAGATCGCTTAAACAGACTCTAAAGCTTCAATCAAAGACTGATAAGCCCAGGATAAATTTCAGCACTGTTCATCTGTCATGAATAAGAAGTTGTTTGCCAGGGGTTAAAGAGAGAAAATAGAAAGAGAAGTATTTGAGAATATAAATAATTTAAGAAATCAGTTCAGAAAAATTCATCAGTTATTTTATGAATTTTATTTTATCAATATGCTTCGCTCTTTTGCTTCTGTGTTGTGGAGGCCTTTTTTTCTATTTTTCTATTTGTCTTGGCTACACAGAGTAGAAAGCACACAAACCCTTTACTTACAGTCATTTTTTAAATTAAATTTAAAAAAGTTTGAATAATTATTAATTTTTAATGGGATAGGTATGTGGGCGTAAAGCAGCCCATTGTCAAGAACATCACTTCTGTGTTCTAATAACAAAATGCATTAATGCAAGCTAATGCTGAAAGACTAAGTGATCACTAGAAAACCCCTTTGCAATTATTTTAGGCTACTTTAATACTATTCCGCTGATCAGTAAAGCAAGAAACATCTGCCTTTCTAGGTTTTATTACAGTTTTGAAATGGCCAAAACAATCCTTTGTGCTGGAACTTCAAAAAACTGAATATGGTGTTAGGCAAGCCCCAATGCCTGCTTGGCCACAGACCTTGCAGATCACTTGACTGCAGTTAACATAAACTGATGAGTCAGCTAATGCTCTTCTATGTATCCATTTAGAAGATCTTATATAGGTCTTTAGGCTGATTTAGCCTCCAACGGTTTCTGTGTATCTGCAAGTCTCTTTGCAACCCACATTTATCCAGGTCCCTGCTGTGTCTGACTTATACAGTGTCATATCTATTGCCTACTCGGTTTTCCACTGGGGTCTTGCTGCTACTGCCTCTGCTTTTCCATATATGCACACAGAAATGCAAGGAGATTTCTGCTGCCAAACATAAATTGCAGATGGAAATAACAACCTTCTTCTGACTATAATGCTCCTCACTAGAATGAAGGCTATTCAATGCATGAGACTGTCCCCCCAAAAGCTGATGATTTTATACAACAATGTGTCCTACAGTTCAAAAGTGTCTCTAAGTAAAACAGATAAGACAGATACATCGGTGGCTCTAGTGTGAAACACAGATACCTCACAGGTCCTCAACTGGCAGCTTCATTAAATGTTACCTATAAAACACCTGTCTGATTGTCAACACAAGAGAGAGGCAGAAGAGAGGATGCTGACCCTCTAGAAAGAGTTGCAAATAAAGCCATATCTAACTAATATCTAAGGAAAAGACACGTGCACACACTGGACAGGTGAAGGCTGGAAAAAGAGAATATTAGGTTTCAGCTATTTGGTTCAAAAATAACTTGTTGAACAAGTGAAAAATACTAAAGGAGTGCCTTACATCATCTTTGAAAAACTGTGGAGGAAATGTGACAGTTTAAGTGTACCAGTGAGAGTTATCGTGGTTATCACTCCATTTTGTGATGCTATTCCACACCCTGTTGATAACACTTGACTGGGGGACAGTTTCCTTCTATAACAGGATAATGACCAAAAGCAAACTGGGCAAGAACCACAGAGGGAAGACGCAATCAGCTACTGGGGGCAGGGATAGCTCAGTAGGTAAAGTGGTCGCCCCATGATCGGAAGGTCGGCGGTTCGAATCCACTTAACGGCTACCCTGAGGTACCCCTGAGCAAGGTACCGTCCCTACACACTGCTCCCCGGGCGCCTGCTTAGTGGGCTGCCCACTGCTTCACTGAGTGAATGGGTCAAATGCAGAGAAAAACAAGTAATTTCCCCATGGGGATCAATAAAGTATCCATTATTATTATTAGTCTGTGTAAAATGGAGTAGCCAGCACAGTCAACAGATCTCAAGCCTATTGAGTTGTTCTGGGGGCAGCTAGAGCGTATGGCACGTCAGAAGCGATTATCAGACCAATCCGATGTGTGGTAGGGGGTTAAAGAAACACGGGGTGAAATGTCTCCAGATTACAAATTAAGAGCTCAAGTGCCAAAGGTCTAAAAAGCTGTGGGTGCAGCAAATGGACAATTTTTTGTGTGAAGATTTAAAGAAGAAAAGAAAATCCAACTTTTTCACTGTCGTGACTCTATTTTCTATTCACTTGAGAGTATGTGTTTTCAAGGAAAATATATATTTTTTTTAGCCCCAGATGTTTTGTTTTAGCTGTATATATTCTCAGGACTATTTTGCTGTAAGGCAACAGTGTTAAAAACTGAGCCATCATGCTTGTCTGGGCCTTTCTGTATAACAATATTACCTTTGGTGCTGAATCCTTTTTCCTAATTATATAGCTACTGCTAGACAAACAAGATATAAACAAAAATAAATAATGTGGCCAACTGATGCTATGCTCAAATTGAGTACAGCAGCCTTCTTCTAAAGCAAAAACAATAGCGACTCTAAGTAAAGATGTGTCTGAGTAGATCACAGCTTAATACACTGCAATGCAATGCAACAAAAACAATATTCTTCTTTCGCTCTCAGAACAATACAGCTTCTTATCTTTTCTCCTAAATGTTAGACATTTTGCAGAATAGAAATTTGTCATTCTCATGGCACAGGAAAAGCCACTCTGTGAGATGAAATCGTTTTCTTTTTTTGCTAAAAATGTATTCAAATGGGCAGCAGGAAGCAGATATACAAAATACATAAAGATCTTTGTCAGTGTGAATGTTAGCAGAAGGGTTTGTAAAAGGTCTGTTTTTCTTTAATTGTGGAGCCCACAAACAAATACTCCAAGAGCAGAACCAAACGGCCATAAAGCAATTTTTCCAACCATCTGCTGTGTTTATCTTCAATTATTTCAGCTATTCTAAAAAGCATGTCTGGGTGATGTCAGTGAAAGCAGACTCAATGAGCCACCATCTGAAGGAGAGAGAGAGATGACAGCAGACTGCTAACAGCTTAGTAACATCTAGGCGCTCCACTGGCATCAGTTACAAAATGAACAGAAATAGTGTGTATGGCAATAACTTCTGTGGTCAGACAAGGGCAGAAAACAGGAACAGCAACACAAACCAACGAGTCAGGCACTACAGGTGGTCACGGGAAATGGAAGAATAGTGTGATTGGTTAGCAAAACTTTCAGTAGCCTTTGTCTGGGTTGTAAAAAAAACATTTAAAAAAAAGCATTTCTCTTAAAACTGCCTCTAGTATAACAGCATGAAGTAGAGAAGACGAAGATCCGGTGTTAAAATGGAAGTGCTCTCCAGCAATGCAGCATGAGTCTTAGGCTCACCTCTATGCTGGAGGACATTTACAGCTTGCAAAACAAGTCATAATGACTTCCTGCAGGCATGCCATTCGTGCCTCGCTTGGGAGAAGCCTCCCCGCATAGTGAGTGTCAGAGAAAACACTGCTACTGTACATCAGGTGCATTGATGATTGAATCGAGCATGATACCCACACTTGGAGGAGCTGAGCACAATCAATTGCCTCTAATGTTGTCAGGGAAACCAGCAGCAGTTTTCCAAAGGTATTTAAATGCACTGTCAGCCCCTGAGCTAATGTACTGTATATCTGTCAGTTTGTTTGCATGTGTGGTTTTTTATGAGCATACGGTGGAAAGAAACAAAAAGAGGCACAGAGCTGAGAGAAGAATGGGAAACTGTGTGTAAAGAACCAAGAAAATCATGTTTTTTTTAATTATAAATTTTAAACTGTCTTCAGTTCAGATGTGTGTTTTGCTTAGTATTGCTTTCACTTCACTTCATCTGCTCAGGATGAAGTACTGCACTGTATCTGCGTAGACTGACACTAAGAGGATGTTTCATAGTCATCTGCTAAAAGAGTTTGGAATGCAAGAATTTGTAATACAAAAACTAGCTCATACACCAGTTGTAAAATATGCAGTTCTGATGGTATGATGTAAAAATATAAAGACTCCAGACAGGTGTGGGGGAAACAAACCCCATATCAAACACAAATTATTATCAGATAGAGAATACTTACTTTTTATAGATCTCAAAACTGTGACTGGAGAATCTGATTATGTATTTGTACTGAGACTGTCTTCTAAGGAAGAATAGCATCAGCTGCAACAGTGAGGAAATAATGTAGTAGCTATTACAGGGTTATTAAAAGCTTCTCTGCTGGGAGGGGGGTCTGGGAGTGGAATGGTTCAATAAACCATCAGACTTTAAAGGAAGTGATTGCTAAACATTTCTTCTGCTTAAACAATAGCCAGCATTGTTGTGCCCAGAAATCTAAGCTAAATAAAAAGCAAGTTTATTACTACTTATAACCAAAACTAACCAAAAATAACATAATTATACTTTACATGCCAAAGAAGCGTATGACACTTTGCAGCATCATAACATAGTGCACACACAATGTCACATCAGTGTGGCTAACATTAACAGTGCTAGCACCGGCAGCCTTCTTTCCCTGCAGGTTAATGGCCAGACACCTTTGCAGAATGTGTTTACACATTGCTCCAGTCGAGTGGTTATCTGGCAGTTTATTGTGACATAGCAAACAACCATAAATTTTCTAGATTAAAGTACTGCAGAACCAGGCTGGTTCATGCAGCTGTTATCTGTCTTTACTTTCCACCTTGCAGGTTTACAACTTCACAGAGAAAGAGAAGGGTGTTGCTGTCTAGTGGTGGGTGGCAATGTAATTAAAACAAAAACCCAACAGTTAACTGGCAATGTAAAGTCAGGTGAAAAAGAAAGTTTTCGCAAGCCTCTATGCAGTCCTGTGAAAAAACTGCATCCTTATAGGAATTAACAGGCCAGGTAACAGCCGGGAGATGCTAATTAAATACATTTGATTAGTTGACCACCTCTATAAAAGCAGAGGTTACATCTCTGACTCTACAGGCCTCAGTTAGCATGGTAAATATAAAACTTTTATGGCAGTACAATTAGAATAAGACTAAACAAGTATAGCTTGTTTGGACATGTTGTCCTCCTCTCTAAAAAGGGTAGTACGGCTTAGGCTAGGAAAACTGTTTCTGACCAACCCACAAGACTTTTGGAACACTATCCTTTGGACAGATAAGATCAAAGTGGAGATATTTGGCTATAATGCACAGCTCTACATCCGGTGAAAAACAAAAACAGAATATTACCACAAACACCTATTACCAGCTGTCAAGCACGGAGGTGGAGAGATTAAGATTTGTGCTTGTGTTGCAGACATGACAACTAGGAACCTTGCAGTCACTGAGCTCTGTATAACAAAGTGTTCTGGAATCAAATGTGAGGCCATCTGTCCAACAGCTAATACTTGATGGTCATGCAACAGGAGAAAGATCACAGCAGCAAAACAACAACTGAATTGCTGAAAAGAAAAAGAATTAAGGTGTTGAAATGGTCAAGTCAAAGTCCCGACTAAAATCCTGCAGCAGGACTTCACAGGACTGCTTAGAGTCCGGTGAAAACTTTCCTTTTTGCATGACTGCACATCAATAAAAAGATGTAATAAAAGAAAACTAAGAAAAATAAATACATTTACCAACTAGTATGTCTGCAACCAACTATCAAGGGCTGCTTTTAAACTTTTAGTCAACTGATGTATACATCAGGCACTAAAAATGGCCTTTGTGTTAGTTCCTGCACCAGCAGACGTCTCCAGTAACACATTTTGCTGTGCTTTACACACAGACACAGCTTTACAAGGTGAAAACAATACCAGGCTGGCTCTTGTGGCTGGGAATGATGTCATCCTGCCAATAGCAGCATTAGACCATAAACATTTGTCATTGTGGAGGTCATGGACAAGTGACAAAGCCTGTTTTGTCATTTAATTTGGATGGCTTGTTACAGCCTGTTCACTCACTGAAGTTTGAGTAGCACCGTATCAGATTCTCTACAAACTAAACTAATAATCAGTCAATGCACTGGCGGAGTCAGCTTCCATTATTAAATTCTTCCTGTCAAGTTTCATAGTTTCTTTGAGCATTTTCAAGGTACGGCAAATCATAAAGATCGTCTGATTCAACCTTTTTGCTGCAAGGAAATTCCAGTATGTGGTTTGTACCTGATGAGAAAGTCAAACTCTCTATACATTAAAGGTGAGCAACTAGGTGTTACAATGTTACATAAGCCAGTTAAACTGTATGTTTTTCATAATGATGCAGAAAGGATACAGAGGGACATTAATATTGAGCCAAGTCAGTTTTCAATGAATTAAGATGTCTAAGTTGTTTTTTGCTGTTGTAAAAATTCCCATATCTAATTAGATCAAATAAAAAATGTGATCTCCGTGCCAGCCGATTACTGCATCTAAAGGATGAGGGTCCATTTATTTAATCTCTGCTGTTCAAAAATATTTCCCCGAAGAGACTAAAAGCTAGCAGAGAATTTATACTTATCAAAAAGTAACCCGCCCACCCATTGTGAGTTTATGGTTCTTTCATGTGTTTTCAATAGTTTTTTGGACAAGAGTGGCACAGACACATAAGCGATTAGCAGGCTGTTGCTAAGCAGAGACGTCATTTGTTGTGGTCTTTTCAGGGGAATTATAAAAATATAAGGTTAAAAGAATGGGAGGCTTATTGGGAACATGGAAAATCTACCTGCTAAACATCAGCATGTTATGACTGTGAGCATGTTATTGCCACGTTATTGTCATTGCCACTGCAATGTAACCACATGCTGGATTTGGGGGCTTTCTCGGACAAATGACGCTCTTTTTCTTGTGCAGACAGTTTCAGGATAACATTCGATTGCAAGGTTTCCTTCGTATCACTGCGACAGGACTCCTGCATCACTTGGTCCCTCTGCCACACACTGCACTGTGTATCCTTGTACTAACAACAAATCCCCGTCTGATAAAAAGTCTGCCACGGGGCTTCCAGAGGACAACACCCAGGAGACAACTCGAAACATCTCATCGATCTGACAGTAACATCAAGCCTGAAGTTTGACACACCTTGTCCGTGACCACAGAGCTACTTGACCAGCAACTGAAATGATAAACAGTAGAGAATTCTTCTCCTTGGGGTGCGCTCCCCATAAAGTGGTCAATTTTCTACACTAACGTTTATGAAACCTCGGTCAAGAGATGGGCCTCCACCATTAAAAACATTGATAGTGTCACACATAAACCTTCCAAAGGGCAGTCAAAAAGAAAACAAGCTGGCTAAATGCAGCATTATGAATGACCTCTAAAAAGCTTAAAGTTTATTGTATCAGGGTGAGGTGGTTTGCCTGCGTGGGTCGGGATCCATTTCAGGTGAGCCAAGCTCTGGAGTATCAGCTGCAGCCATGCACTTCTCATTACTCTGGTCAGCCTGCTGTGAGCACTCCATCACACATAACCATCAAGCTGCTGTCAGGCCAGCTGCACCAACACACACACACACACACACACACACACACACACACACACACACACACACACACACACACACACACACACACACACACACACACACACACAAACAGAGGGAAGAAGTGCGGGTAACATAGCTTATCATCAGCCGGAGAGCTGCTGTCAGGCTGAGATCAGCTGCATCAGAGTTAAACTGATGCATAGCCACTGTATTTCCACTTGTTCCCCTCTCACTGCATTGCTGTTTACACAGTGAGTTATAGCTTCAAGAAAGAATAGCAAACACTGATCAGGCAGTGACCGATGCCGTAGTCAACACGAAGCGTCGGTACAATGCAGTCAGTATTACAAAAACTGCAGCAAAGTCTTCCACACAGGAATTACAAATCCGTAAATTGACATTTAATGATCAGTGGAGCAGTGAGTCACATAAATGAGTTCTCCACAGAGACCTACAAATTTATTAAATACATAAAAAAGACAGACAATAAGAATTAAAATAATAAAAGAAACCCTGCTGTGATTTTCCTGTCTTCTTTTTAAGGGAGCTGTGATATCACCACAATGAATTAGTCCAGAATTAATAATCCACATCATTTCACTTTTCACAAATTTTACATATTGTACTTGTTGTGTTTTTAGCACACAGACTCTGCTGTTCTTCTTTATAGCATTATGCAGTGTTTCAGCTTATTCTTGTTTTTTCCCCGTGTGCAACATTACAGTTTTGGTTCACTTTCAACATGATCTCATCAGTGTCACTTCAAGCCATAACAGCCAGTAGTTTCCAGCCATAAAACCCCACTCCACAATGCTAACCCAGAGGAGCATTTAGCAGCTAAAGAACAAGCAGCGAGTGTAGAGTGAAAACAGCTAAAAGGAAAGCAAATATTGGATTTAGACTCTGGATGCACAAAGAAGCAATGTTTTACTAAGAAGTTCATCTTACAAAGTTTATAAGGGCATAACAGGGTTTACAGAGAATGGTTTAAAAAACACGAAAATATCCTCGCTGGGTGAAAATGCCTTGTTAATGCTTTCAAGTGATAGGAAGCCAACAGTAACTCAAACGTATGCAGAAGAGCATCTCTGAACAACAACATATCAAACATTGAAGCAGATGGTCTGCAGCAATAAAAGATCACACCAGTGCTATCAGTGAAAAACAGGAAACTGAGGCTGCAATTTGGACGGACTCACCGAAACTGGACAATGTTTCCTGGTCTGATGGGTCTTGATTTCTGGCGTAAACAATGTGAAAACACCCTCCCCTGTACCAATGGTTCAGGCTGCTAGTGCTGGTAATTATGTGGGAGCTATTTTATTTTTGGCACTTTGCACCCCTTAGTACCCACTGAGTATCATTTAAACACCACAACCTACCTGAGTATTGTTGCTGACCGTGTCCATCTCTTTATGACTCACCTTCACAAGCCTGCTTCCAGCAGGACAACACACCATGTCACAAAGCTCAGATAATCTCAAACTGGTTTCTTGACCATGACAGTGTACACCAACAGCATCAATCTGAAACCAACAGGTATCATTTAAATGGGAGGGCAACCACTTTATGTTTGTCTACATAATAACAATGAAAGAAAATCCTTCACTATTCACAGTCTGTGTACAGGATATTAATCTTTTTAATGGTTAATGGGTTTACTGTTGACTATAACAAGCAATGCAAGACACAATGCAAGACAGCATTGTGTATTTAAAAAAAAGTGAAACCAAACAATATTACTGCTAGCACACATAGTTTATATCATATACCTTTTGCATCTTTCAGAGATTTTTAACTGAAATCAACCCAACCCACTTACTAAATGACTGAAATATGATATGTTTTATGGTAAACCTCAAGTAATCACTATACTGAAGAAATTCAATTAGTTCTTCTTCTTCTTCTTTTTTACAGGATTTGGCATTATTGCCTGACATTAAGACCACACAAGGGCATTATTGGGGTTTGATGAGCTTAAAGTGAGATTTGATATTGAGGGGATCACAAAATAAAGAATGAGAAACCACTTTACTGCTCTAATAGCAATAATCAAAGGAAAGGAAATAGCTGTGTGCCCAAATCTCAAAGTGGCATTGGCTTAACCCAATAATCTGACAGCTATTGTTACTGTAGTTAAACCACATTTGGTCTGCAGCCATATTTCCAACTCCCTTGTAGAGGATACAGAGAATGGGCCAGTTTTGCTTTTGGTGACTGGATGTGCTTCTGTTTGATTACTTATTAATGTCCTTTTGTGCATTTTTTTTCTAATGTGAAGAAATACACACCTAAAAACATTCATATGCAAAACCTGAAACAAAATACAATATTAATGTGGTTGCATTCAGATTCATTATTTAGAGCTGTTGATACAAGGCCCTTCAATTTTGAGGCCCGCCTTTGTTATCAGACTTATTGTGTACATTGACTAATGCAGCTCACACCAGCTGCCCTCTTGCACCACTCAAACTAAATATGTTTGCTTCCTGTTCTCATGTTATTAACTCAACTAGACTCACCGGATACCTTGCTAGTAATGGATTGGACCCCTTCACACAATTGCTGCATATCCATAATGAAAATCTCGCCTTCCACCACATCCCATGGGTGCACTGTGGTCATAAATGAATGGACATGGTCAACATCATTACTCAGGAAGCCTGTGGTCTTTAAACAACGCTCAGCTGGTGCTAAGGGATCCAGAGTCTACCAAGAAAATATCCCACAAACCATTACACCACCACCATCACTAGCCTGAACAGTTAATAGAAAGCAGGCTGGATGTTTTTATGTTTTATGTCTTCCTCGTTCTGATGATCAGTTTGAACTTCAGCACATCATCTTGATCATGTCTCCATGTCTAAATGCATTGAATTTCTGCCATGTGATTGGCTAATTAGATATTTGTACGTGTATAGTAAGTAAAAGTAAGTAAAATGTATTTATATAGCACTTTTTAAGACAGGAATCTGTTACAAAGTGCTTTACAGGGAATATAAAAACAAATCAGACAAAACAACATATTACACAATAACAAGAACATTACCCAAAGGCCTGTCTAAATAGATGTTTCACCTGTTTTTTAAAAGAAGCCAAAGAGTCAATGGTGTATAGAGGGGGAGGTAAACTGTTCCACAGTATTGGTGGTGGGATTTGGAAAGTGTGATCCCCGTTTGTTTTCAAACGGGTCTGTGGGATAGTCAGAAGACCATCAGTGGATCTAAGGATCTGTTTTGGAGAGTAAGGGTGAAGAAGCTTGATGATATAAGTTTGGGCCTCTCCTCGTAAAGACGTAAAAGAAAGAGTGAGGATTTTAAACTGATATCTGTGCCCAACCAGAAGCCAGTGCAAGGGACATACAGTATTTCTTTTTATTGTCCAGTGGATTCAATTTACTGGATTTAATTTGTATGTTTAAATAACACTAATGTTCTTAAGTTGTTTGATATATTTACAGCATACAGAGCAGAGTGTTTTTCTGGCTTCCAGGGATTGCTTGTTACATCACCACTACCCGGTGATCATCAAAAAACCTGCTGTGAGTCAGCTAGTTAGGCAGTTAGTTTCTTAGATGGTCATGATTCAGGCTTGTGTCTGAGGGAAATTTAAAATTCATGTATATTCTGCAGTGGTTTCTGCTGATGTGCAGATTTGCTGGATGCAGAGGATGATAAATGAAATGATAAAACATGGGATTTTGGGCGGCTGATAAGATAAAAGGGTTACTCAGTTAAGCTGCTCTGACAGTAAATTAATAAAGCAGAGAAACAACATAGCATAAAAATATTTTAGACTGTCAGAGTGAATTAAGCTATAGTCTCAAAACAAACTTTTAAAACTATAAAACTGTCTTTACAAGGTGACTTCTGGTGTTTTAGTTAAATTGCAACCAAAAGTTTCACTAGCAGCACAGGAAAGAAGCTGCCCTTCCTCCGTTGACAGCGTCGCTGATGGTCTTGGTCAGCTGGGGCTGTGTACCACCAGGATGAGAGCAGCTATATGTCATTGGAGGAATAAAATAATGTTCACTATTAGCATACCAAACACCAAGCACATAAATAATGCAAAAGTACAGTTGTTTTGTTCAAGGATACATCACTCAGAACCAGGGATCAGCATTTTTGGTGCCAGAGTGCCCTGAGAACACTTTGAAATGTTGAATGAAAATCCTGACCACATTTTGAGCTGG
Organism: Rhamphochromis longiceps; assembly: GCF_057381845.1. Taxonomy (NCBI): domain Eukaryota; kingdom Metazoa; phylum Chordata; class Actinopteri; order Cichliformes; family Cichlidae; genus Rhamphochromis; species Rhamphochromis longiceps. The sequence continues at coordinate 24,005,601 of NC_140576.1, forward strand.
AGGAAAGGCCTTGATCTCAGAACAAGAAAGGCCCAATCAATAGAGGATTCGCCCTAAAATAAAATAAAAATAGCTACAGAAACAACTGTTATCAGTTCTGGAGAGTTTATTCACATGTGCGTTTTTCCAACGTGTGGCCTATTAAAGTAAAAGGCTTACAAGAGCTAAATCAAGGTGCAGCTTCAAGGAGATTTACAGAAACTGACAGTGCCAACAGTGGCAGAGGTGTCATCCTCTGAAACACTGAACAAATCAAAGATTTGTTTCTCATTTACAGCAAGAAAACAAACATTTTAATGATAACTACAGACACGTGAAAAAGAAAGTTTTCACTGCACATTTATGCTGTCTTTTGAAAAACCGAGTACACCATTCCATAGAAATTAAAGGGTAAGTAACAGACACAGTGCTGCCAATTAGATGTACATGCTTAACCGATCACCACAAAGAGTGAACACCTCTATAAAAGCAGACGTTTTAGCAGGTTGATGGTCTGGAGCATTCATTGGTGTGTTAACACGATGCCACAGAGAAAAGACATCAGGAATGATCTTAGAAGAGCAATTAATGCTGCACATCAGTCTGGGAATGGTTATAAGGTCAAAGAATCTGAGGTCGTCCATTGCATCATAAGTGAAAAACATTCAGGAAAGTTGCAAATCTTCCCAGGAGTGAATGTCCCTGCAAATTCAACACATGATCGTGCAATGCGCAAAGAAACTGCAGAAAACCAAAGAGTTACATCTCACAGTGTACAGGCCTGAGTTAGCACGTTAAATGTTAAAGTTCACGGCAGAACATGGCAGCGCAGTTTAGGCGTGCAAAGCTGTTTCTGAATAAAAGACAAGACTTCTGTAACCAAAGGACATTTGGTTTTCTTTCTATAGTGGAAAACCAAACACAGCAAACCAAATGTCAGTGGAGGAGTAATGGGCTTGTTTTGAAGGCAGAGGAATAGGGTTCCTGGCAGTGCCTGAGTCAGCCATGAACTCTGCATACCAAAGTATTCAGGAGTTTAAAATAATGCCACCTGTTTGACAGCTGAAGTTTGGCTTCAGTGAGAATCTACAATGTAAATCGTCATGAAAATAAAGAAAAAACATTAAATGAGAGGGTGTGTCCAAACTTTTGACTGGTACTGTACATTACACTCATTTACAGCCTCCGTCCTGCACCTTGACAAATTATGCATAAAAGTACCCAGCACATTAATATGTGATGCCAAGGGATCCTGGCCAGCAATCTATATCTGTAAAGTTGGGAGCAAGAGCTGCACAGAGACCAAGGACAATATGAACACTTCACTGAGAAAGGAACGAGCTTGACAAAATGGAAGTGGTGTCGTGGTTTGTGCTGTGGCAGGCAGGATGTACGACCCAACGGATCTATCAAAATAAAACAGGAAACACACAGATCGAAACTCAGACTCCAGACATGCAAGCTTAGCAAGTGACTGGGGAGACATAGGGAACATAGAGACAAGGGTGACTAGACATAAAATGTGGAACACAGGAAAGGCACAGAGTAGACGCGGGAACAGAGACTATACACAGGCTAAGATAAACACTGAGGGAGGAAAAACTAAGATCACTAAGAAATAAAGATAACCAAAACCATGAATAACGATAATCAAACAATATCAAATCAAAAACACAAACACTGGGTCACCAGACTCAGCACCGGGACAAATGGGTCTATTTGGTGCTGAGAGAATGAGGAGCGGCTCGTTACTGGACATTCACTGGTTGGGTTTAGCAAAAGAGATTGATGTGTGCCTTTCACCATGTTGATTCTCATCAGCAACAAGATTGGCAGCATAATTTAAATCGATGAATGACTGTCAAGTATATGAACAAAAAATTAATTGCTAACACCACCAACGAGCTCCTGCATATATCTCAGCCGCCATCGGTTTCACTGACATTTCCTCTCACCTGTTCGGCTAAGTTCTGCCTTTAAGGCTTCGCTTTGTGATAAATGAGCCTGTTCTGCCCTGTTTACCCTCAGGAGCTGGTCATTCCTCTAATTTCAAACCCAAGCCTTCCTAATTTTTAAATACATTTTCCATCAGCTGTTTACTTTTTCCCACTCTTCTTGCTTTCAAGTGAGGCGTTACTTTTTTGTTTGTCAAAACTCACATTTATACTTGCCATGAAATGAAGGAGGAGGGAAGGAGTCAAGGAGCCCAATTCAAATGCTCTTGGTGTCAGAAATGCAGGACAGTTAAAGGGCCAGTTCATCTAAAAACTAGCTCCAATCTTCTTTAGTCTGGTGGATATAGGCAAAAGAAAGTATTTCCTGCACACATGTTAATCTCTAAAATCTCTAAATTGATTTATTTATTTATCTGAAGAAACTGGGTCATCTTTATTGGAAAGAGACTTTTTTTTTCTTTTTTTCAACAATTTTCTTTTCATTTTTTTTTTTTTTTGCACTTGAAGCACCACAATCAAAATACCATCTCACCATCTGGTTCGATTACACTCAAGAAAAGGAAGACATTTCTACAGCCAATATCTCCAGATCTGGGCAGCTCACACCAAAGCAATCGAGATGGATTACTAGCACTACAGGCCAGAGGAAAAATATGTGGATTTTACTCTGAGCTGAACTGTCCCTTTAAAAGAAAGGAATGGCTACTAATGAAGGCACAATGAAGAAAGAAATTATAGAAAAGGTTATTTTAGAATTAAAAGCTCCCAGAAAAGAGTGAAAAATAAAAGTAGGTAAACAGAAATGTGTGGGAGTGTACCGCAGTCAAAGTGTACAGAATGAAAGAGAGAATATAAGTGATGAGGTGAGGCTGCTGCTCGACAGACCTGTGACAGCTTGATGTATGGGCCTCTTATCTAGCAGGACCAAATGCATTATCAAAAAGACTGAGACAACATGTCAATATGTCTTACTGTGAGCACATGAGGAGGAAAAGTGTTATGGGCGGGGGTGTCACTGTCTCTGAGTCATGCCTGGAAAAACTCTCACTCCTGTGGCGTGCATTGCATAGAGCAGGTGCGAGGGGAAGCTAAGAAACCATGACGACTGAAATGCAACGTCTTAAAAGTTAGATTTAGTGGGAAATGGCAAAGCACACGCAGCAGGACCCCGGTGCAATCACAGCTCAACAAAGCCCAGCATTGTCAACCAATTTATGTAATATTAGGCTACATCAATGGACCTCAAAGTACAGCTCTAATAATAAAAAGTTTCATCTCTGGTTCCTGGAAGCGTTTTGAAGCACGGCGGTATGTGAATAGATGAGGTGACGCTGTGAAGGCTAAAAACAGAATATTGTATAATCAGGTGACTTTGTGAAGGCAGTGCAGTTTCATCTCATTGTCACACCGATTGACTGAAGGCCAGGAGTGATGACGAAGCAGCACGAAGTGAGAGGAGGAGAATTTATCCTCTGGCCTTGAGGTGGAACATAGGACAATGGCCATGGGTGCACAGAGAAGGAATACATAAACATCTCTTGGGTAGTTGTTTTACACTTATGCAGTCATTCCTTCCTTCATTCATTATCAGTATAAACATCACTTGGATTTAATGGTTTGAACACTGGGACAAGAAAATGTAAAAGACTTAAAAGCCCAGCAGGTTGAGGCTGAGTTTTCTGTGAGATAGTGCTAAAGTTTTGGTCATGAAGCCCAAGTCAAGGCTCAAGTCCTTTGGAGGCTTTCAAGCATGTACTGTAGCCTATGTAAAAGACGAACACAGTCACTGTGACATCCCAGTGGTTTGTGAAAACTAATTTCAAAGCCTTGATTTTGGCATCTTGATTTCTTGGGGCCCAGAATTAACCATATTAGATGAGGAGTCCTAAGTCATGATTTAAAGCTAGCTTCCCCAGACTTTATGCATGCAAGGCAGAACACAGATGGACTGCTAATTTATTAGTTAAGTAATTGAACTAGAATACCTGTCACCCAAACTGACTTCCTGGACATTCTGTTAGTGCAACTAACCACACAGCAAGCTGTGGTAGTTGTAAGTATGAGAGAGGTGCAGTTCTGTGAGTTGAATTAGCTGAAGCGAGGCCTTGCAAACAGCTACAGAGCATCTACTGCTCTTTACTAGTACCCATCTGTCAGTCAAAATGGCTAGATAGCCTATAATAAAAAGTCTTAACAAAAGTAGAACAATTTAAAAAGTGACAGCTAGTTACACAGTAACAAACAAGCAACAGCTAATGAAACATGAAAAACCCATAAAATCAGTCAGTTACCTGCACTGTTGGCTATTTCCTCCGTTTTCCAGTTTTTATGCAAAGATAGGCTAAGCCAGGCTTGGCCAACTCCAGGCCTCGAGGGCCGGTGTCCTGCAGGTTTTAGATCTCACCCTGGGTCTACACACCTGAATCATAAGATTAGTTTATTACCAGGCCTCTGGAGAACCATTTAAATCAGCTGTGATGGATCAAGGACACAGCTAAAACCTGCAGAACACTGGCCCTCGACACTGGCCTGGGTTTGGACACCACTGGGCTAAGCTGAGCTAACCTATCTAGTGGCTGTAGCTTCATATTTAACATATAGGCATGAGTAACGTATGTAGCGCTTCTTTCTCTCATTATGACACTTAAAGAGGAATTAGTGTATTTCCCAAATATTCATGTTTGTGTTTAGTCTAACTTCCCATTTGAGTCGTGGGTAAACTTTCCTCGCAGCCTGCAGCAGCTTTTGTAAAGACAAGGGAGAACCTCACCTTTGTGCACAGCTGCTTCGTCCTGGCTTAATGTCACGTGGGGCACTTTCCACATTTCTGTAGATATTCTCTGTCTTACCATTGCTCATCTTACCCTGGTACCTTTTAAATCTGTGATCTCTGGTTTTATATTTTCTTGGCTCATTTGATTCTTCTTTGCTTGTGCTGCAGAAGTCTCAGTTTCACACATTTCCTACATCCAAAAGCTTACCCTGACTCACAAACATCTGTTTTGTTTCAAGAAAGATATTGGAAGTGTCATATGTTTTTCCCCTCAATGTCAGTTCTGTCCTTGGCCTGTACTGAACATCACCACCTGTGATTTCGCTACACAAGACGAAAGAGCTACAGCCAGAAGTGTCAAAGTAAATAAACAATAAGCCAGGCTGTCAACTACGTAAATCCAAGACGATCTGAAACCTTTTCCAAGAAAAATGAAATAACTGCTACAAATACAGTGCTGTGCAAAGCTTTTGGACACTTTAAATGTTTTAACCAGTATATTCAGTAATGCCTCTAATCAGCCCCAAATTTATTCTGCAGCATGATAAGAAGCCCAATCATACAGTCAGGCTCATAAAGGAATATTTTTATTGACTAGAAGAACAAATCCCTGATCACAACAAAATCAAGTTAGTCAGGTATCACACCAAGCTACAGAAACTGCCACCACAGCCTAAATCCAGAGATGAATACTTGATGGGCTGCTTGATGCTTGCAGTACAACCTAAATACAGAAGCTCTGTAGACTGAATCACTATCACCAAACAGCCATTTCCCCAGTCTTACCTCAGCTGTAATTTTTTGTTCTTAAGCAGGCTTATTGCAATGATAGTGCCTTCTTATATGTACCCTTCTCTTTATACAGCCATATGAAACATGAATTCCTGTTCTGTACATCCAGGCACAGACATCGCCTTTGATTGAATCATGACATTCAGCTTCTGACGCTCGCCCACATTTCAGTCATCCTTGGGAGGAGACAGAGCTGGCAGCCTCACATCGGCCATCCAGGGACAATGCGGCAGGCAGGCAGGCAGCTCTACTACTGTAGTGGCATGGCAGGTTCAGCTGAAGGAGAGGCGCTGACATCCATACTAATGAGACTCTACACAGCGCAGTGACCAAGCGTATGCAGGAGGATCAGGCAGAAACAATCACACAGCTTCCAGAGAGCATTTGAAAAAAACCTTCTCTCCACCATTTAAAGAAGAAAGTTACTTGCTCTCTCTTCTCCACCTCAAACCTCTCAACCTTTGAAACATTTTGACACACTACTGCTCACAACAGCCCCAACAAGGACCAAGCATTGATCTCACAGTGGAAACAGCAACCACTGTTGGTTAATTAGTTTAAGAACAGCAGACTGAGAACAGACTGTTTGCTATATTACATTGTTCAGCTTTACATTTTTAAAATCTCATTACTGACTGCTGAAGTTAAATTTCCATATTTCCTTTTTGTCAAACAAGCTGGATTTGATATAGAGATGAACTGTCGTTGCTTCTACAGCACAACAAACAAGACAAACAAAGTCAGAATTCAGTTAACGTCATGGCTTATTTGATGTATTAAAAATCTTCTTTGTCAAACGCTGAAGCACATGTACTGAGATCAGGCTCCAAAAGCACTAGTACAGCTATGCAAAGGAACCGATTGTTTATAAATTGTATAAACTGTGTGTCTCAAATGAACTTAATATCTTGCATTCTACTGCATGAAATGTGATTTTGGAGTTTAAAAACGGCTAATATATAAAAATGGTAAAATATTTATATTTATGTGCTGTGTGTGGGTGTAATTGGGTGAATGAGACTTGTAGTAGAAAGCGCTTTAAGTACTCAAATTAAGTAGAAAGGAGCTTTCTGAGTCCATTTACCATTTCAGCATGATCATGCAGTGATTGGCACTGTGGCCTCATAGCAAGATTCAGAATCTTTATTGTCATTGTAGCAATGAAACATTGAACAACAAAAATGAGGCGCAATTTAGGTTTAGTTAACTATAAACTTGATAGGCTTCACCCTCCTGGTCATAAGAAATTGGATGGATGGACCTCTTCCCTCACCATGTGTGTATACACCACTCTGCATTTGATCATTAGTTATTATTAATCTCTGGCTCTCTTCCACAGCATGTCTTTCATCCTGTCTCCCTCCTCTCACCCCCAACCGGTCGCAGCAGATGACAGGCCTCCCTGAGCCTGGTTCTGACGAAGGTTTCTTCCTGTTAAAAGGGATTTTTTTCTTTCCCACTGTCACCAAAGTGCTTGCTCATAGTGGCTCATCTGATTGTTTTGGTTTCTCTGCATAATTGTAGGATCTTTACCTTACCACATTAAGCACCTTGCGGTGACTGTTGTTGTGATTTGGCGCTGTATAAATCATATTGAACTGAATGGAATTAAAATGTTATCGTTAAATATATTGGACTGTAGTGACAATATGTAGAGTGGCACCAAGAAGACAAGGTGCTGTTTGTCAACAAAGAAAACACACCAATGGAGATATTTGGCATTTGGTTCAGGTGATCAGGGAGGGGTTTTAAACAAAACAAAAGCAACAGAGAAAGAAGAAAACACTTAAAAGTCAGACATCCAGACTCTTTAGCAATGCTCCAGACACTTTCTACTATTTTTTTGTTTCAGCTATTGCTGACCTACCTACAGCAACTGATGCTAGGCCAAATGTGCCAAATCTCATTTGGACCTTTTTGTTGGTCACAGCTGAGTTTACTCAAGTAAAGCATGAGGCAAAAAGTTGTAGCTATCTGGGATCCCATCTGCTGTTTTTTCAAGGCTTCTGTTATAGTCAGGATATCTTTGTGGCAAATAAAGGATATGTGGTTCAAGACTTCCTATTCCCTGCATCAGTCATTGTTTACAACCACAGATATCTACATATAAATATCTATATGCAGATATAGATATAGTTAGATAGATTTTTACTCACAAATGCTACAAATGATCAGAAATACAAAGGGCTAATTGAAAAATTAACAAAATGCTTCCATGACATCAACAAACAATGTCTAAGGACAGCAGGAGCCAGGGTTGCTTACTGCTACTGTGTACTTCTATGTGATATACAAATGAAGCTAAAGGATGGAGCATTGCATGGAAGGGAAAGGCAATGCATAAGAGTACACAGTGACCTTTGGGAATCCTTGCAACTCTCCACAAGAAATTCATTAGCATATCCAATAGATTAATGGAGTGAGATCGCCTTGTGATGACAGACAGATGTTCTCCAAGCAGGTGGCAAATCCGGGTTCTGACATTAGTCACTTCCTAATGCTCAGCTGTCAGTTCTGTAAGTTTAAGCTACAGAGATGTGCAGAATTCAAGAGGAGGTCTGAGACAACTCCTTTATCCAAGACCTACATCACAGTCGTGCTTCCAGACGGGATCCCCATGGGAAAGACTGATTCTGCCATATATCTCCAAGTCATCCAGGATTTGCCCTCTAGCCTCCTGTGAGGCTCAGGAGCCTCTTGCTGCCCCATTACCTGGCAGTCTCAAGGCACAGCTGCCTCCCTGCTGCTGTTCTGCTGTTCCTGGTGTTTTACAGTTAGCACGACAGGGATTTAAAACATCGAGCTCAGGGTGACCTGTCCATCAGTTGACGCCCCACATACAAGGATAAAAGTGAAACAAGAGGTCAAGCCATGTTCAAGAAACATAAGCAATTCAGACAGCCTGCTGTGGCGACTGTGAGTTTTAAATATGCACAAACACAAGACAGCAGAGGAACTGCAGAAGTCAGTTCGTTGCCTGTGTTGTTAATCCTGCCGCAGTGACAGAGCAACACAAGTGTCTCTATGACATCACACATTTTCTCCCTAAATCCAATGAAATTAGTGAAAACACATCACTGCCGTCCATTAGCCCACGATAATCAATTGATAGGCTGCTACTCAAATATGTTTGCTCCAATACTTATCTAGTACATATTGCGCTATACTCTCTATATGAACAGATGGTCATGACATAATGAATATGTACCGCTATTATGACAAGATCCCACATAACTGTGTTTTAACAATTATTCGTGTGACTTGGAGTGCTGCAAGCTCCACTTTGCGCAATGAGTGCGAATGTCCATGAATGCACGATAAATAATATATAGACATCAAACTGACGCAGAGAAACGAGGGCAGCTGTCACATGCGCTAATGCTCTTGTTAAGTTTAATAGTGTGAAGACGTGACCACATTGTCATGCAAATCTCTTGCAGTTCTAAGATAAAACAGGGAACACTAGATATGGTATCAGCTTAGTTTAGGAGGATTTATACCCTTTAAAAATTAAGAAAGGATGGAATACACTAATAATACACTTAAACACTTTCAGGCTGCCATTCGTTGGTAGACCTGGGAAAATGCTGCTTCTATTTATATAGGTTTGGTACTGGCAGCGTTGTAACTTGGTACATAGGTGGGATAAATACACTTGCAGGATTCAGGACAACAGCAGGATTCAATGTAGCAGAGCTCTAATACAGCAAAAATGTAGTAGCACACCTCGTGTCATGTGATAAACCCTTCTGTTTAGCTTCAAGGTTATAGTGAGGATGAGTGATCAGAAGTGTGTTTGTATTCAGCAATCCTGGGAGACGTGTTGCATCTATCTGTGAAAAAGGGAGACAGGCTTCAAATTGCCTCACTGCTGAGGATGACACAGCGCACAATCACTCCTTCCAGCTACAGTCAAAGTTTGCGTGAGTGTGTGTGCATGTGTGGGTTGAGGGGATGCAGGTGTGTAATGTCACAAGGTTGAATGTTGTTCTTGACTCTTTGCGGCCTTGACAGCAAACGGGCAGTGCGGGTGCGTTTACGTCTCTCCAGACCCAAAGTAGGTGTAAGTTTTGAAAGTAGTAAACGAAGTGCAGCCAGACACACAGAAACCTGCTACAGTAAGTAAATGCACGAAAACAATTAAAAGGGATTTTTCATGTCGTTTAACTAAATGAAAGTGATATATTATATGACTAATTTGTAAAAGAAATGTATTTAGAGCAGCCTAAAGCCAGCTGGTTAATTTTCATCAAAATAAGTAGAGACACATTTCCTCATTATGTTCATAATCACTGAAGTGCTAGCTTACAATGACAAATGTACAAATAAAGTTTCTCTGCGGAGCTTTATATCCTCTAACTCATTTGTTTTCATTTCACCATCTCTGCTCACATTACATCATTTCTCAGCCACAACAGGCAGCTGTTTTCAGCAGAAAGGCTCTGATGAACCAGCCCTGTGGTAGGAAAATACAGGTTTCTGAAAGTCAATGCTTTACTACGGGTACAAAAAATCCCATGTAGTCTAAAGTAAAGAACATGGACAAATTATGAATACCAGTAACTAGCATATAGGACCTGAGTAAGTCTGAAGTCACAACATGTTCACATCAACCATGTACACAGCACGTTTAACGCCATATACCTTTTCCCTTCGATATTGATATTACTTTCATGAGTAATCACATATAAGTTTTTACTATTTCTTTTCCATATTTGACAGTAGATGTAAAGATGTTACATTTTTAAAAAGATTATCATAAATTATCAAACCTATCATTGATTGTTGCCTAAACTGAACACTTATGGAACTCACAATGAAAACAACAGTGTTGTCGCCCCAGTTCTGCACGTTATATCGACCATCATCCAGCTACGACTTGCACATGAAGCTAAAACATTGCGTCTATGCATTATTTGGTTGGTAGGAACGTTCCACTAAAACTTTTTTGGCTTAACAAATTATCAGAAGTCTGTAATGTGATTTCCAGCTGACACGGTTGTCACATGCTTAATTGTTGACTGCTTTGCACTTTGAGTTCTGATATGGCTACAGTTTTCTAACTTTTCTGTTATATCTCAAGCTGTGGGAGTGACTTAACGTTATTATTCAAAATCTTGACACCATGCACAGGCAGGATTAAGCCAAAGCAAAGCCACGGTGTGATTTCCCAGTCTCCAACTTGAGCTTAGTTTAATCTGCATCACACAAAAGGCTACAGTATTCCTTCCTGAAATCCTTTGCCTAAATGAGAACGTGTGTGCCAGTGAAAGTGCACACATTACCACTTATGTGGACAGAAAATATTACTTGGAATGATGTAATGTTTTCTGTCTGGCTTGATGCAGCCTTTGTACAGTCATGGTGTGGGAAACGCACATTGTGCGCAGCCTCCATGTGAAACTCTTATATGTGCCAGTGTTTTTTGGGGGGGTAAATAATTTAATACCATTTGGATATTGTTGACTGCCTTTGCAGCGGAGACATATTAACATATTAAAGGTCGACGAGCTCCTTGAGAAACAGAATTATACAATTACAAACCTAATAATAAGAGTGCTTTGAACACAGAAAGACCTCGATTTTGTTTAAACACCATAACAATCTGTCCTGATTCGTGTGGGTGGGAATGGCTAATTACAAGAGCATAAAGAAGTTTTGTTTTTTTAATTTATTTGGTCCAGTTTAGAGGGAAAAACAATGTTTTTCTTATGTTTAATGGCCAAAATTAAGAGTATATGCTCTACGGTCAACATGCAGTATTTGCTTTCAGTAACAGTGCAGGAGGTTGGAATGTTGGTTTGGTGTGTAACATGTTTGACTTTTATGTAGTAGACTAAAGTTTACATGCCGTTCTTATACATGATAACTTTATAAAAATATATACTTGGAAATATTTCAAAATGATCCAAATACAAACCCAGTGGAACTAGCTCTATGCTAGTTTTGGAAGTCCAAATCGTTTTTGGAAGGTAGACACATCTACAGTTAAGCTCATTCACTTTGAACTTCTTAAAATCTTAAAAGAATTTTTTCAACAATATATAAAATCAGATACAAAAACAGGTGGAAATAAATGGCTTTTTAAAGGTGCCTTAACCTTACCATTTGTTTTCTAACGGTAATAATTACAGAAAGAGAATGTAAATATTCACTATCAACTGGATGCAACCTTTGTATAGCAGCTTTGACTGGCACAGTAGCAGCAGTCTATGATCCCTCCCAGCACTACAACAAGATAACCTACCTAAACAAAGGGAAACTTAATAATATCTACATGTGATCTAGCAGACTTAAATCTCCCTGATAACAGCCTTATTAGTTAACCTCTCTTTACGTCATGCATTGTGCGGTGGACCAAAAACTGTTCCTGGATCACATTAAAAAGCACTCAGCTGTCAAAAACAGGGTGACCGTGATCATTTGCCAGAAGTGTATGTACGAAACAAGACAACAATCATTTGTGGCATTAGTCCATGAATCGATACACTCTAATTTTCGAAAGAGTGTCATGAAACAGAATGGACAGCCACAATGAGCTGCTAGAAAAGCTGCAGGCAAGAGGCTGCACACCTCCAACTGGTTTCACTGTCTTCAGCTGTTGTGTGGAAAAAAAAACTGTACTGTGTGCATGCAAATCATCTGCAAACCTGATCATGTTTGAAATTATTTTATGACCGACTTCTGCGCTTAAACAATGTACTGTATGCTTATTTGGTTGCATTGACACAAATGCTTTCCTTCTTTTGTATTTTTGCCCAAACAGCAGATGAGGAGAGCAGGATGTCAGAACAGAAACAGCACAAACAATCTCCTACAGACCAAACGCTTCTGAAACGCTCCAAGTGTAATTTGAAATCGTGCAAAGAACGGAACGAACCTCGTCTGAGACGTGACAACACAGACATGCACCCAGTGTGCTCTCGGGGGTAAGTGTTTGCTGTCACCATAAGTGTCACCACATTCACCAGGACTAAATGATTCTAACTTAAGCAAAACTTTGCTGCAGAATAGGTGATTTGATGTCTAAATTTCACAAAGAATAGAGGCTCCATTTTTCTTCTTATCACTAATAGACCATAAACAAAACAGTTGCAGCTTGGCGTCAGTAATGAATTTTTCATCTCTAGTATCTCGTTGAATAAATTAGAGTCCAGTCGAGTATTTATTTCAGCAAGCATTCTTAATTGTTACGTTTTAAAAAGATGCTGCAGAGATCAGTCCTGGTCAGAAGTGTTAATTATCTCTATTCACACTCGGACCCTGATGCTGCATGCATGAAATCAGGGGAAGCCATGCATGCCAAAAGGTCAAAATAATCTTGTGTTTAGGTGATGAGATGCAGTGCTAGCAACACACGTGATAACATGCAATGCCATGTCCATATGGTGCCGGGGGCCAAGACTGTGACACAAGCACGCACCCGGGGTCAGGTCTCGGTTTGAGTGAATGTAATTGGCGGCAAGAGCCAGAAGGCAGGCAACCCATAGTGTTAATCTGCAGAGGGCTTAGATCTGCTCTCTGGATCCCTATTAAGCTCACTGTCTGTCCACTGTTTTGCAGTAAAATGAATATCAAGGCCCAAACAATTGTATACTAGTAAAGCAAGTTAATAATAGTTCTATCAATTTAACACTGGCTTTAAAGCAAACAAATCTTGCTGCAGGCATTTTAAGGTAGGAGTGGATCTTTCCCCGGATAATGCAACTAACACTTTTTCTGCATGCTTGTGTTTGTTTACCACAATGTTGTCCAGCAACACATTAGAGCATGATGAGCATTTGTTATCCCACTGTTCTCTGGAATATGTAAGTGAATTTATGCATTTGGTTTGGACCTGCTGGAGGGTAGCAGGTTTCCAAAAGGCAAAATCTGTTTTGAACACCAGTTTTCTTATGTTTACAAAGAAGTAATTAAAGCTGACTTCTGATTCAAGGGCAGTGGATATTACAATGAATACCCGTGAGCTCAGTCCTCATCCAAAAAAAGTATTTTTACATACACAAAACCACCCACAGACACAATCATCGAGAGCTGCCCCAGAAATGCAAGCGAAGAATGAAGAAATTCTCTTTGTAGTTCCAAAACAAAATATCCCTGAGCTTTGAATGTCACCCTGCATTATTCCTGTTCTCTGTCTCCTACAGTATTGCTTCTACCTTTCACACAGAAGACGTCTCTCGATCACGGTTTGTCAATTGTCCTTGTCTGTTAGCTTTTATTTGGATCCAGCTGCAAACTGGTCGTGCAGGAAAAAGCAAAGCAAATGTTTGTTCAACACCAAGAAAACTGTTTTTCACATAAAAAATAAAAAAATAAAATGCACACACATTGGCCTGAACAAACAACTGTTCCTGGGATTGTCTCTGCTGTGGACACATGAGACATAATTAATCACCAGGGGACACAGACTCCTTAATTGCTGCATTCTGATAAATTGTCCCTGGTGAAAAACGTTAAGCATAACATGCAAATTTGTGTCAGAGGATCCATTCAGCGACGCAGCCCAGGCAGGGACTTATTGTAAAATGACACATGCAGGAAGATAACAAGACACTTGTCAGGGGCATACTGTAAAACGGTTATTTCTATTTTGGGGCTCGCAAGAAGTGGAAAGTATGAGATGTTTCAACTTGAATTTGATGAACGCTGAAAGACAGTTGAAGTATACCGAGGAAAGAGAGCTTTTTTGGTGCGATGTAGCGGAATGTTTATCATTTCATTTGATTTGTCCTTGGGGGTTGTTTTTGCTGCGTGAAACAAGCCGCTAAACAGAAGAGGGCACAAAGGAAGCGAACAGGATAAGAGGGATAAGAGGGTAGGAGACAGGGAGAGGAAAGCAGAGGAGCTATTTGAGCACAGTGACCCGATGGCAGGAAAGGTCACTGACTCAGCAGCACACAGGACCATCAATGGAGGCAGACTTTAATCACCTTCAGCCGCTTCATCGGCTCCTGTGTGAGATGGACCGAGAGAAGCATTACCAAGGTCATAAAATCTCTCTCTGTTTCGGACGTACAGAATGAGATGAGCGCACCTCCTCGGAGCTGAAATCACGCCATCTTTGCTCTTAATTTGAGCCGTCTTTCTCAAAAAATTTAAGAGGGTGATGATGAGACAATAGCTGAACAGATGGAGCACTAAGACACTTCATCAATGATAAGAAGGAACTGTACACATGGCTGGCTTGAGAGCGCCATTCTTCTGCATGAACCGAAGTTACAGGCTTGTTGCTATGGTAAATACAAAGAAACAACAGCTTGAAATACTGTATGGGATTTCTTCTCCCGGTCAGACAGCAAACACAACGGGTCTCATTTAAGAACATTTTTGAATTCTTATTTTATCCATGTCTGTTTTTTGCGAGTTTTTTTTCAATGAGGATTTTTTTTTGTACTCAAGTTATATTCAATCAAATGATTTTCATCCATCAGTCTGACTGATTTTTACCCATCAAAATGTTAACAAAAACTCCATTATCTTAACTGCTGATCCAGTTTAGGATCACAGAGGGGGCCTGGAGTGTATCCCAGCTACCTTTAGGTGAGAGGTGGGGTACGTTTTGGACAAGTTGACAGTCAATTGCTGGGCTAACACAGAGAGACAGACAACTATTCACACACAGTCACACCTACAGCCAATTAATTATCAGTTAAACTAACATGCATGCCTTGGGAATGTGGGAGGAAGCCAGAGTACTGGGAGAGAGCCCAAGTAGGTCCGGGGAGAACATACAGACTTCACACAGAATTCACCTTGAAGATCTCATGAATCCCTGCCTTTTTACTAAATAGTATAAGCAAAGATTTCCAAGGAGAGAATTTCCATTCTAGCCACTTTCATTGTGGACCTCAAACTTGTACAAGGGCAAAAGATCAGCTTGTGTTTCTAACTGGTCCCACATGCTGAGGATCATCGCTGGTGATAAGAGCTGGGTCCAAACTACGGGTTGTCATATATCATGCCATCTACGATGACGCCCATATAAATTTTTATGTTAAAAATATATGATGCCATGTGTTCAGTTCCGCAGCATGCACAAGAGCAGCCAAAAAAACCCAAACCAAACTTGAGCTACCTCAACAAACCCCAACAAAATATGAAGCTGCTAAATACAATCTTCACTCGCTGTTTAGCAGATTTGCTTCCACGAGACTTCATTCTGTTACTCAAACTGAACAATCATCAATTTGACACACCGGAGAAGCTCACAAAAGTGCAAGGGGACAGAATGGGACCTCTTCTGAGCAATCTAAAAATAGCAGCTGTGTTCAAAACAGTCCAGATGTGAATAAGAAAACATCCTGGAGTAAACATAAGCCAAATGTAAATCAGGTATAGCTGTCTGGTGGAGTGATTTAACTTTATGACTGCACTTGGTATAGGTTGCCATGTTGAAATGGATCAAGTAAACAAAATTTTTAAAAAGTCTCTCAGTAACTTCACTTTGATGAGGTTACAGCGAACAGATAAGTAACTTTTCACTAAGATTGTCTTGTTTATATAGTTTAAAACAGTCTAAATGTAGTCCATTTCTGTATCTAAACTCCAAATTCATCCATTTCTAGAATTCAGGTCCAGTGAGTGCATTTTCCCTTTACAGGTTTGCCTTTACTGACATTACAAATGTGGAACAAATAGCATCAATAGGCTACCTCAAACAGTAGTTTTAATAACAACAGACATATTAAATTCAGCAAACTATATTGCTGTCAGTTATAGTACTACATCAGTCAATATAACAGTGCGACATAAAGGCTGGTGAAGCTGCTATACTGTATTTAACTTGTTGTTTCTGTCACCTGACCTTACTCCCACCACATACAGCTGATAATCTAGAGTGAGATGAGAGAGGAGGAAATCCAGCCAAATGAATAACAAAGGAGACAGAATAAGAAAACGTTGTTTTGCTTGTGCATTGAAATGCTTTTTAGGCCAATGCTATATGATATTTCTGTCTCTTCTGATGATACAGGTAATGACCAGCACGGCCAGTCATACTTCAGGAAACCTTATGAACTGTAAGCAAAAGAGACTGGAGAGAATTATCGGCTCCATTTGCTTCCAGGCTCCCACTGTTTTATGTAGCTCTACAGTGAGGTGAAGCTCCCTGTCCACAACTTCATTTTTGATTTACTCCCACCTCTCTTACTCCCAGACACTTTCAGCAACAGCAGACAACTATTTTCAGGTTAAAAGATTATTTAACATTATTTCTTCTGCAATAGAAAACTGATGATTAGCGACTAGCTGGCTGAACATTTAGCAGGTTAATTGCTCGATGTTTAAGCTGCTAGAGACCAAAACAGAGATAAAAAAAATGTTGCTTTGTGTCTGTTAAATGCAGTTAGGCCCAGCTTTTATTGTTTGTACTGGACTGTTTTGGTTTGGTGTATTGGTCTTTACCTTTATTAACTAAGGAAGTACTCATTAGTATCTCTACATCTACTGTTCGGGGCTTTATTGTGAAAGCTGACCTGAATGACCAGATACTTTTTTGTTCCACTACATTTATCAGATTACCGTATTAAAACACAAGCCATGCTGGCAAACAATACAGCTCAGAATAAATAAACGCCATTAATATTTGTATCTTGTCACACTGTCTCGAGTACAAGTCTGTGATCACGGGTGAACGGCTTCCTTCTGGATAGTTGGTTGGCTGGAGAGTGGAGAGAGCAGAAAGGAAAATGTTCCTACAGGAAACTGCTCGCACCACGATTTGTGGATTGTTTTTTTTTAAATTGTGTTTTTTTAAGAAAATACAAACATTTCTATAGCACATATCTCTGATACAGGTTGAAAAATATAGATGGGAAAAACCACTGCAGGTGACAGAAAAAATATCTGTTTGATTTTGGAGTGAACAACCCCTTTAAGGTGATATTTACCCATTTATGCATCAAACCAATGACTATTTTATGTTATTCTTTAAAAAAAAAAGCCATTTGGGTTTTTTTTTTACATTTTTACCTTGAAATATATTTTAATTGCAGTACTTTTAGTTATAGGGATGTATATTTCTACACTCCAGCCTGCTCCTTTAACTTGAGTAACAGATTTCAGCACTTCCTCCACCAGTGAATAAATGTAGTGGAGTAAAAAGTACAATGTTTCGTACTGAAATGTGGGTGAGTAGAAATGTTACATAACTTAAAATGGAAGCACTCATGTAGCATACAAGTTGAACTCAAGATTACACGCTACTCCGTGCACTTAAATACATTCTTTCACTAGGAGATACTACAAATATTCATCTTTGAGATTGTTTCAGATTTAAGAAAAAATAATAATGCCTGGATAGTTTGCATGACAGCTCTCTAAATATTCACATAATGGGTTCAGTGTGATGGATTCTGCAACTCTGGCTCAGTTTCTGGATTCGTCCGGGTCCTGGTGTGAAAATACTTCTAATGCTCTGCGTCCTGTTGACGTCACACTGATGTGTGTGATACTGTATGCTATCTTTTCTAATCACTCCCTGCAGTAGCCCTGACTAAGCCGGTTTTTAAAACACCCACCATCCTGGACCGGAGCCAGCTGGGTTTCCTTCAAACTCCGTGGTACAGTATCATCATGGCTGTTGGCTCCCTGGCAGCAGATATGACATTGACACCGCAGTTAGAGGCTACAGTCCACCACCAACAGAGCTGTTTGACACTGGATACCCAGAGATGTTTTGTTTGTACTGCTCAACACTGAGTGTGTATGCTTTTAGTTTTCTGCTTAGAGCAAACAATCCAGTGCACATTTAAAAGTCAGCAAACAGTAAAGTGTGTATTTACCATCCAGCCTATATAGTGATGTGTAAACCTTCCAGCCTGCACAGCACTAGATTGAAGCCACTGTGAAGCCACAGGCATCCTTCAGTGTGCCATCCACAGATTTGTGGTTCCATTGAGCTGCGGATGAATTATTAATCAGTCTTTCACTAACAAAATGGGCTTTTAATTGTAGAGACCACTGTTCGACAATGACAGCTGAAACACGAGCCTTGATACAAACTGGCTATCGATCATCCCCCACGGACTCATCTGCAGCTTTACAGTAGAAGAGAGCTTGTTTCTGTCCACACAAAAAATTTAGCAGGCAGCTCCTGCTCCCTCCAGAGGACAGGGCCCCTTAGAAATATGTCTTTCACACACTCGATAATAAAAACTGCAATATTTTAGGACCGAGAATGATGAAACTCGAGGATAGCCTGAGTTTTTGCTGCTAGTTTGGGGTTTTATTTCCACTCATTAAAGATCAAGAGAAAAAAAGAAAAAGCAATGCCACCATATATATATATATATATATATATATATATGGTTCTGATTAATTCAAAATCTGAGTTAAAAGCTAACAGAGATTCACCTAATTGTTCTCAAAAGACATGCTTTTCCCTATCCAAACTCTGAATTCAGTGGCTGTTTCTCCCTGCAGGAATGATGAAAGCAAAGATTTGATAACTTTGACAAACACAGATCATGCGCATAAGACTAAAAAGGGGAAAGAAAGATTTCAGGCACCACTATCTTACAGGATAAACCGACTTTGGCTTTGGCAGGCTGAAGCCAGGTAGTCCAGGCATCCTGAGGTGAATAACTGTTACATTCACAATAAATCAAGCTGCTGGCATAATACCTACATTGATTTATGTCAAGTTACTTACAGGGCTCTTTGCGCTAAAAACACACTCGTATTTCGACAGGTGAAAATCGACCTAATCCAAACACCCAAATCAATCGTCAATTTCAACTCAAGAAGACTGGAATTGTCGATGCAACAATGCAGCCTGATGAGCTCCCATTTGAGCTGTCAGGTTTTTTGTTGTTTGTTGTTTCTTTTTTTCTTCACTGAAACCCGCAACGCCCGATGTAAATCCTGAACGTGTCAACAAGCTTACCTTTTTCATTTCACTGTAATCAGCGGCAGAAGGGTGTCGGTCACACAGGAATAGTTATCCAGCTCTTACATGCCGTAATATCACAGTCACCCGGCTGCTTATCTGTCGAGAAGGTAAACAAGGCGATCCTATAACATCGCTAAAAATAAAATTGTCTTTCTTTATCTCTTAGTTGGAGCCTATGGCACCATTTCTTTGCGGTCATTGCGTGTCGGTCCTTGTCCACAGCAGCTACAGCGGTGTCTCTCTGACAGCAGCTCGCCGGTTTACTCAGGGATCCATCGCGGCAGGGAAAACGCAGTTTGGAGGCTGCCGGTGATGCTGCAGCAGCAGCGTTTGGTCCGTCGAGACGCGGGATGAGAGAGGTGGGGGTGGGGGCATCCGAGGGCCCACGACAAACCACCCAGCTCCGTAAATGAACTAATCGGACCCGAAATCACGGTTTCATGAGCAAACGGTGGTTGATGAATCATTATGCGCAGAGAGAGGCCACGTGAGTGCGTGCGTGCGTTTGGATGTCTATTCTTTCCGTTTGTGAGGAGTGATGCTCCTTGATGATTCAAGGAGAGAGAAGAGGGAGTTTAAAGGAAAAATTCATTCAAAAAGCAGACCGCAGGCCCGAGCTTTGACTGACATCGAGTTGGTGATTTTATCGGATGACGCTTTTTAAAGTTGGTCAGAAACAGCAGATACGATCGTTCCGATCACTGATTAATCAGCCGATTATTTTCATTTTCCATTCTGATTTGGTAAAAGCAAAGGACAAATATCCACGTAATTTGTTAACATCACAAGACAGAAAACAATTGTTTTCAGCCATTAAAAAGAGAAAACAGGGGGGGGAAATCTTTATTTTTG
The DNA here is from genome assembly GCF_057381845.1 of Rhamphochromis longiceps. Lineage (NCBI taxonomy): Eukaryota > Metazoa > Chordata > Actinopteri > Cichliformes > Cichlidae > Rhamphochromis > Rhamphochromis longiceps. Next base: position 24,025,846 of record NC_140576.1, read on the forward strand.
GGATGCTGGACCTAGAGTTCTTCCTAGAAAAGTGACTGAAAGAATAAACGGATTATCAATTAGTCTCAGTTGATCAACTGATTGATTTACAGTTGCTACATCCAAGTTAGATGGATGAGCTCAGTGGCGACTTCAGAGTCTGCTGGGGACCTCAACAAAAATCACAGTGGGCCCCTCCAACCAGCCTCCCATCGCAGTTATAATATTACTGGGTCATGTCACCGACGGCAGAGCTGGGCACATAGGCTGCTCTGCCGTCTAAGTTAATTGATGTTAAACTTCAGCATACACAAAAGAAGTCGAGTTAAGCCACAGTAAGATACTTTAGTCAAGTCTCTCCCACATTTAGGATCAGATGTGCAGCGTTTGGTTATTTGGTGTTAATCATTATTATCTACGCCACTCACCTCTGTCTCACTTTTTTTTTATCCTCTTCCTGTTTATTTTCTTTCTTTTCTCACTTCCAGGATGACTCTTCTTCATTTTTATTGGAGTGGCTAACTCAGTGTAAATGAGAGTTTAAAGACACAGGTACACATCTACAACACGATAAAAGCTGCATCAGCAAACCATTTTCTCAGCTGTAATTGCATTTGGAGATTAGTTAAAAAATACCTGTACAGTACATGTGCTGTAGAACTGTTTATATAAACAAATACAAAGATTCTTAAAGGACTCAGCTCACTTGCACATGCAGGCCTATAATCAATATTTGAATCATATCTAATTTTTCTATTTCTTGAGAGACTGGTCTCTCTCGGGAACTCTGATATTAAATTATTACTCCACTGTGAAGCTCTTTATAGCATCTTTCAGCCTATTGTTTGTACTCTCTGGCCTTAATCATGCTGTTTTGGTTCAGTCACACTGTTATTTCCAGCTTCCAGTATCTGATTTCACCAAAGAAAGACATTAACTCACATAGTCTGTGCCTTTCTGCATTAGCATAGTTTCAGTTCACACTGGAAACTACCAGTTTCTCTGGCTATTCTGATAATGCTTACATAAATGTCAGACACTTCTAGCTGTATGAATGCAAAATCCATCTACCATGTTGCCACTCTGCTTTCTGTCTGAGCCATGGTGTTGCCCTCTTTGTTTTGATTCACAAACACGGGCTTATCTTGGGAAATCTCTTATTGTCATTCACTGCACTGGATTATTTTTTAATCCAGATGTTTAGAAAGGTCTTTGGAGACTTTGAAGACACCCTCAGAACAGCTGTAAATTGATTCAAACATGTTAAATAGCTATCCCCAGTCTCAATATATGAAACTGAGTCCTCACGAGTTCAGAGAGTTCAGAGACAGAAAGTCCGGATGTATTATAATGTTGCTCTAAAATTGTGTTCACAGATTGTTATCCAGCAAGCCCACTGTTGTTAACTAAAATCGTTACTGTAATAAACCTTTTTTTTTAAAATATGTAGACTGTATATAATCATGGTGATTTAAGTGGTGAATAACTCTTTGTTTATGATCCTAAATTAAGTGAATTATAATTATATGAAGGTCAGGTTTTAAATATTAATGTCTCCAATTTCACATATAAAATACGCATGATTATAGCAAAATTCTGGGGAGTCTCTGAATCACTACCAGATTTTTGCCTGTGAGATGACCCACCGCTACAGTTTGACTGACAGATATTAATCTTCATATGTACAGAATGTAACACAAAAAGAGCTCATGAAGGTTTCCCGAAGTGAATAATTTCGACACAGATGTTTGTATGCCCAAATGCAAACATTATTAGACACACAGAAGCACGCACATACACAAATACACATAGGTCTGTGCCACAAGCAACTGAAAGAATACGACTAATCTCCAGTTTGAAATCAAACTGACAATGAAAGACAATCTTTCCTCTCCAGAGTAATGCCCAGTAGCAAAAGCATTAAGGATGGCTGATTGGATAAAACCATGACTAATAACTCTGCTCCTGATCCAAGGATGGATATCCAAAGGGGGCACAGAGGCGGCCAGTGGTTGTGTTGTAAACTGAATGCTTTTTTTTGTGTGTACTTCTTCTTTGTAAGGTATCTGGCAGTAATCCCTGACTTATTGCTTTTTTACAAGTTGGCTAGTTAGTTCCCAGTTCAACCATAATGGACTGTAAATTTACCTGCTCGATTATATTTCAGATATTAGTGGAAACATCTGTTTTTTCTTTGAACACCCTACAAGGCCTGACAGGATTTGGATCAGTGGCATGTGTACCATCCTACCTATGGACTAAAGCCAATTAAATGGCCACTTGGCTGTGTGTTTGTCATGTCACTGTGGTTTAATAGGTGAATGTATGACTATGTGAAAACAAAGACAATGTGAGGAGAGAATGAGCATCTCCACCCACCACTGTCCTAAACCAACCATCTCCACAGTCACCAGAGTGATACATCCACATTGCATTGCCTTATTATCTCTATAGAAAAGAAGGTATGATGAGCAACTTTTTACAGTTGATTTTGATGCCAAATAAAATTGCATTTGTTAAAAATAATAAAAATAATATTCAAATAATAATATTTTTTTGTTGTATCTATCAAATTCTAGTTATTATAGTTTTACACCAATGACCTGTCAAAAAAGTTAGTCCTACTGCACAACATGCCCCGATGTAGAGGGATAATGAGCACAAGGATGGGGTAAATTGAGCCCTCTAGGGGTTAAACAGTCATGGCATAATTTTGCATTTTGTTAATGCCTTTAAGTAATGAAAGTAATCAAAGGCAAAATACACCCTTTCAAAAATACCATATATCATGTAATACCATATGTTTGCATCCTGCTGTTCGATATGATATCTATATTTTCATGTATGTATAATTTCATAACTTTTATGTCATGGAATCTTAAAATGTTCTCCTATGTCTATTATATACACTTCATTGGGGAATTATTACTGCATAGTGTCTGGATATTGCATATGTACAGCATTATTTATTAAAATAATGCTGCAGCTGGATAATGTGGTGGTAAAACTACACACCTCTGGAGCGGGAGTCGCAAGTTTGATTTCCACCCAGTATCCAGTAAGGGTCCTGGCCTGACCTATATATACTTTATATCTGTGTACGTGTATGCTGTTGTTTGTAAATCAATTTTCCCAAACATTTTTTAGTGCTGTAGCACTGGAATATGTTGTCGTGCATATCTGTGAATAAGTGTCGATCAAACAGTGACACTTCCTGCAATGCTGTTTTTTCTGTAAAGACAAAACTACTCATAAGGAAATAATAATGCAAGAAATTATTATTTTCCTATTTTTGTATGAATAATAAAACCAAGAGCAGCTATAATAAAGAGTGATGCAGACCTAGATTTTTTTTGCTATAGTAAAAAGAGAGAAACATGTTAGACACTGTCCAGCAGCTTTATTGTGGTACATTATTTTCTTATTCAATAAAGGTTTTCCCGAAACACTTAAGAGATACAAAGACCATGTTTAATTTTTTTACAGTCTGTTACAATAAAGAATTTGTTTGAATAAGAAAGATAATGATGTTAAGCAAAGCATTACCATTCTTTTCTCTTTTTTCCTTCTTTTTTGACAATGGCAATTCAGAAAAATGAATAGCTTTCACAATCCATTTGCCATTCTTGATGTGCTTTTTTTGGTTGATTTGCTAGTGGAGAAATTTAAACAGAAACCAACCATGCAGTTTGTAACAAGATGAAGTTTGTGACTGGCTCTTTTCAGCATTTTAACCCATACAAAATCGTGACACACTGCTGGCAAAGCGAGTGAAACTTGGGATTGTTTTTGCTTTGTCTTGGCCTCCTTGTGTGTACTGAAGCCAGTGAGTAGAGTACGGTATACAGTGACTGTTTTGGAGGAGGGAGAAAGCTGTTCGTCCATCAGCTGCCAAGCTCTGCAGCGAGCTTGATCAGATCAGTCCGCTCCCTCATTCACAATCTGTTTTATGTAACAATCTCTGTATACAGTACTGCGTCTAGGAATAACATATACCAAACTGTCTTTCAGAAAGCCTTGTCTCCAGGTGTGTTTGTGTCTTTCACAGCTGCTTAACATACAGGCATCCTGAAGTTGGTTAAATAATACACTTATAATGTGCTGCATTCAAAGACGATGGAAGATAAAAGAGGTTGGGACATTAAAAAGGACCTATTAAGCCTTCTTTTCTTTTTTTCTTAAATATAATATTTACTTTTGCAATAGAGGTACCGGCTAGATATAGTCGGGCTCACCTCTACACATGGCTTGGGCTCTGGAACCAGTCTCCTGGAGAGGGGCTGGACTCTGTCTCAGTCTGGAGTTGCCCCTGGTGAGAGGCGGCGGGCTGGGGTGGGTATCCTAATATCCCCTCGGCTTGCTGCCGGTACGTTGGGGTTTTTCCCGGTGGACGAGAGGGTTTGTTCCCTGCGCCTTAGGGTCGGGGAACGGGTCCTGACTGTCATCTGCGCTTATGCGCCGAGTGGCAGTTCAGAGTACCCAGCCTTCTTAGAGTCCCTGGGGGGGGGGGGGGGGGGGGGGGGGGGGGGTGCTGGAGGGTGCTCCACCTGGAGACTCTGTTGTCCTGCTGGGAGACTTCAATGCTCACGTGGGTAACGACAGCGAGACCTGGAGGGGCGTGATTGGGAGGAACGGCCTCCCTGATCTGAACCCGAGCGGTGCTCTGTTATTGGACTTCTGTGCTAATCACAGTTTGGCCATAACGAACACCATGTTCGAACATAAGAGTGTCCATAAGTGCACGTGGCACCAGGACGCTCTAGGCCGTAGGTCGATGATCGATTTTGTAATCGTATCAGCAGACCTGCGACCATATGTTCTGGACACTCGGGTAAAGAGAGGGGCTGAGCTGTCAACTGATCACCACCTGGTGGTGAGTTGGATCAGGTGGCGGGGGAAGACGCTGGACAGACCTGGTGCACCTAAACGCGTAGTGAGGGTGTGCTGGGAACGTCTAGCAGAGGCCCCAGTCCGCGAGATCTTCAACGCACACCTCCGGCAGAGCTTCAACAGCATTCCGAGGGAGACCGGGGACATTGAGTCCGAATGGACCATGTTCAGCGTCTCCATTGCCGAAGCTGCTGCATTGAGCTGCGGCCGCAAGGTGGTTGGTGCCTGCCGTGGTGGTAATCCCCGAACCAAATGGTGGACACCAGAGGTGAAGGGAGCCACCAGGCTGAAGAAGGAGTCCTATCGGGCTTGGTTAGCCTGTGGGACCCCGGAGGCAGCCGACGGGTATCGACAGGCCAAGCGGAATGCGGCTCGGGCAGTGGCTGAAGCAAAAACTCGGGTGTGGGAGGAGTTCGGAGAGGCCATGGAAAAAGACTTTCGGACTGCCTCGAAGAGATTCTGGCAAACCGTCAGACGTCTCAGGAGGGGAAAGCGGTGCTCTACCTGCACTGTGTATAGTGCTGGCGGAGCGCTGCTGACGTCGACTGAGAAAATTGTCAGGCGGTGGAAGGAATACTTCGAGGACCTCCTTAATCCCACTGACACGTCTTCCGAGGAGGAAGCAGAGTCTGGGGATGAGGGGAATGACCCGCCAATTTCCGGGGGCGAGGTCACTGAGGCAGTTAAACAACTCCTTGGTGGCAGAGCCCCTGGTGTTGATGAGGTCCGCCCCGAGTTCCTGAAGGCTCTGGACGTTGTAGGGCTGTCCTGGTTGACACGCCTCTGCAATGTTGCGTGGAGATCAGGGGCAGTACCTGTGGACTGGCAGACCGGGGTGGTGGTCCCCATCTTTAAGAAAGGGGACCGGAGGGTGTGTTCCAACTACAGGGGGATCACACTCCTCAGCCTCCCTGGGAAAGTCTATGCCAGTGTCACGGCGGGGTGCGCCGATGTATGCGGAAACAGGACCCAAAAGCAGATGATGACAAGGAATAGTAATGATTAACAGAAAAGTGAACCTTTATTGCGATGACGGCAGGAAATGAACCAAGAGACCAAAGCAAACAGGCAAAACACTAAGAAACAAAACACTGAACTGGCAAAACACTAAGAAACAAAACACTAAAGGTACTAAGACCAAAAACTATAACTATGACCGAGGTGGAAAATAAACAGGCTAAGACTATGACTATGACTGTAACTCTGGTGAGAATAAACAGACGAACTGACAATGGCATGAAGAAAACAAAAGGCTTAAATACAGACATGAGGTGATCAGGGGAAGTGGCGACACATGGGGGAAAACAGCTGACAGACATAAACCTAATGACAGGACCAGGAGAGGAAAGCTAAATACAATGAACAAAGAACACATGACATTGTCAGAATAAAACAGGAAATGACAACACAACTTAACAGACCTAATACGTGATGAAATAAATAGAAAACCCCAAAACATAGAAAACCCAGGAACAATAACTGCCTAAACTAAAGGCAAAATAGGAAATAACACAAACTAATAACATATCAAAAAATACAAAGAAAACTCAGAGTGCTGGGTCGGAGACCCAGCCTGTGACAGCCAGGGTGCTGGAAAGGAGAGTTCATCCGTTAGTCGAACCTCGGATACAGGAGGAACAATGCGGTTTTTGTCCTGGTCGCGGAACACTGGACCAGCTCTTTATCCTCTCCAGGATACTTGAGGGTGCATGGGAGTTTGCCCAACCAGTCTACATTTGTTTTGTGGACTTGGAGAAGGCATTCGACCGTGTCCCTCGGGGTGTCCTGTGGGAGGTGTTGCGGGAATATGGGGTGTCTGGCCCATTGCTACGGGCCATTCGATCCCTATACAACCGTTGCAAGAGCTTGGTTCGCATTGCCGGCAATAAGTCGGACTCGTTCCTGGTGGGTGATGGGCTCCGCCAGGGCTGCCCTTTGTCTCCGGTTCTGTTCATAATTTTTATGGACAGGATTTCTAGGTGCAGCCAAGTGGCGGAGGGCTTTCGCTTTGGTGGCCTCAGAATCTCATCTCTGATTTTTGCAGATGATGTGGTTCTGTTGGCTTCATCGGGTGAGGGCCTCCAGCTCGCACTGGAACGGTTCGCAGCCGAGTGCGAAGCAGCGGGAATGAGGATCAGCACCTCCAAATCTGAGGCCATGGTTCTCAGCTGGAAAAGGGTGGAGTGCCCACTCCGGGTCGGGGATGAGTTCCTGCCCCAAGTGGAGGAGTTCAAGTATCTCGGGGTCTTGTTCGCGAGTGATGGGAGAAGGGAGCCGGAGATCGACAGATGGATTGGGGCTGCAGCTGCAGTAATGCGGACGCTGCACCGGTCCGTCGTGGTGAAGAGGGAGCTGAGTGTAAAAGCGAAGCTCTCAATTTACCGGTCGATCTACGTCCCTACCCTCACCTATGGCCACGAGCTGTGGGTAGTGACCGAAAGAACGAGATCGCGGATACAAGCGGCAGAAATTAGCTTCCTCCGAAGGGTGGCTGGCCTCTCCCTTAGAGATAGGGTGAGAAGTTCGGCCATCCGGGAGGGGCTCAGAGTAGAGCAGCTGCTGCTCCACATCGAAAGGAGCCAGCTGAGGTGGTTCGGGCATCTGACAAGGAATAGAATAGAATAGAATTCAACTTTATTGTCATTGCACATGCACAGGTACAGGGCAACGAAATGCAGTTTGCATCCATCCAGAAGTGCTTTAGTGATATAGATATATTACAATATATATTAGCAATAATATAGATATGTGAGTATATTACAGAAATGGGTCTATTATGGTATGTTATAATGTACACGGTATGAAGTATGTTGTGAATATTCTATAACTATAAGTATGTACAGGCTGTAGTGAGTACAAGCTATGTACAGGATATGAACAGGATATAAATATGAAAAACTATACAGAATATGAAATAAATAACTTTACAGAATCTGGGATATACAGCTATACAGAAATGGGAACTATGCAAGTTGGATGCCCCCTGGGCGCCTCCTGGGTGAGGTGTTCCAGGCATGTCCCACCGGGAGGAGGCCCCGGGGCAGACCCAGGACACGCTGGAGAGATTATATCTCTCGGCTGGCCTGGGAACGCCTTGGTATTCCCCCGGATAAGCTGGAGGAGGTGGCTGGGGAGAGGGAGGTCTGGGCCTCTTTGCTTAGGCTGCTGCCCCCGCGACCCGGCCCCGGACAAAGCGGATGAAGATGGATGGATGGACTTTTGCAATAGTAAATGTTTATAAACAGAATATATAAACAAGTCAATTGTGAGGCTTTCCTCAATGTCCAGTTTCAGACACCTTTTTCTACATCTAGATCTGTGCAGTGTCACTAAGATATCCATGGCATGGTCATAATGGACTGCATTTATATAGCGCTTTTCTAGACACTCAAAGCACTTTACAATTCCACTATTCATTCACTCTCACATTCACAAACCACTGTTGTAGGGTTTCCCAAGGTCACAACGACCAGGACAGACAGGGGATCAAATCGGCAACCTTCCGGTTACAAGATGAACTTCCCAACCCCCTGAACCACATCATCGGCACTATTAGATTCAATAGAATACATCACAAATTCCATAGACAAAAAGCAATATGTGGCTGGGTTATTCATAGACTTGACAAAGGCATTTGACACTATAGATCATGATATATTAATAAGAAAACTGGAACGTTATGGTGTCAGAGGGGTAGTTTTAGATTGGGTCCGGAGTTATTTAAGTGACAGAAAGCAGTTTGTGAAAATAAATGGTGGTTGCTCCTTATGTATGGACATTGCTTGTGGTGTACCCCAAGGGTCAGTTTTGGGTCCAAAATTCTTCAACTTGTACATTAACGACATCTGTAAAGTGTCCAAAGTATTAAAAATGGTTCTCTTTGCTGACGATACAAACATTATTTGCTCTGGTGATGATCTGCAGAATTTATTGGAGGATATGACTAATGAAATAAGTAAAGTGAAGTTCTGGCTTGATAAAAACAAATTATCATTAAATTTGAATAAATCTAAACTTATGTTATTTGGAAATAGTAGTTTAAATACAAATGCAAAGATTCAAATAAATGGTGTTGATATTGAAAGAGTCAGTGAAAATAAATTTCTGGGGGTAATAATAGATGAAAAACTTAACTGGAGAGCTCACGTAAGATATATTCATTCCAAAGTATCACGAAGCATTGCAGTACTAAACAAGGCAAAACAGGTATTCGACAGAACATCACTTCATATTCTCTACTGTTCACTGGTTTCACCATACTTAAGCTATTGTGCAGAGGTCTGGGGCAATAACTATAAAACCACATTACATTCACTTTTTACTCTTCAAAAGAAAGCAATTCGAATCATCCACAATGCAGGTTATAGGGAACATACAAACTCACTATTTTTGCAGTCTGAAATATTGAAAATTGACGATATAGTGAAATTCCAAACAGCACAAATTCTATTCAAAGCAAAAAATAAAGAACTGCCAGGTAATATTCAGAGTATGTTTTTTTTGAAAGAAGGAAGTTATAATTTAAGGGGTTTTTGTAACTTCAAAACAATGAAGGTACGTACTACAAGAAAAGGCTTTTGTGTTTCTGTTCAAGGAGTGAAACTATGGAACAAACTGAATATGGAATTAAAGCAATGTCCAAACATAAAACTGTTCAAAAAGAGTTATAAAAATATGATCTTCTCGATCTATAAAGAAAAGGAAAATATTTAAATTAAGTGAATGTCTCTATTTAAAAACAAACAAACAAAAAATTCATGATGTGATATTATAGTATATAGTATATCAGAAATCTGTTCACTATTTTTATTACAAATTATATCAGTAAGGAAGCTGACTAAATATTCACTGATAATTTATGGGACAGGGGTGGGATTAAATAAGTGTATACTTCTTCCCACTCCCTTTCAACATGTAAATTAATCAGAATGTTTTTTTGTATGTAATTTGTATAGTATATTTTTTTCCTCTCATTTCTTTTCTAAATGTACTTGTATATTGTTCACATGTTGAAATAAATTACCAATCAATCAATCAAAAAACCACGGTCGCCCCACGGTCATGTCAAGCCCACAGCCCTGGCTGTGAGCACAGATGCTCCACTTACTTACTTTTCAAAGCTTCTGTTTGCTAGCAGCAACCAGGCTCTCTGCACTGAATTATTTTTATTTACTTACAATTCAGTTTTATTTATATAGCACCAAATCACAACAACAGTCGCCTCAAGGTGCTTTGAGAACAAACCAACAATCAAATGACCCCCTATGAGCAAGCACTTTGGCCACAGTGGGAAGGAAAAACTCCCTTTTAACAGGAAGAAACCTCCAGCAGAACCAGGCTCAGGGAGAGGCGGGGCCATCTGCTGCAACCCGTTGGGATGAGAGAAGGAAGACAGGATAGAAGACATGCTGTGGAAGAGAGACAGGGATTAAAAACAAGTATGATTCAATGCAGAGAGGTCTATTAACACATAGTGAGTGAAAAAGGTGACTGAAAAGGACAAACCCAATGCATCATGGTACTCCACCAGCAGCCTATGTCTATTGCAGCATAACTAAGGGAGGATTCAGGGTCACCTGGTCCAGCCCTAACTATATGCTTTAGCAAAAAGGAAAGTTTTAAGCCTAATCTTAAAACTAGAGATAGTGTCTGTCTCCCGAATCCAAACTGGAAGCTGGTTCCACAGAAGAGGGGCCTGAAAACTGAAGGCTCTCCCTCCCATTCTACTTTCAAATACTCTAGGAACAACAAGTAAGCCTGCAGTGTGAGAGCGAAGTGCTCTAATAGGGTGATATGGTACTACAAGGTCATTAAGATAAGATGGGGCCTGATTATTTAAGACCTTGAATGTGAGGAGCAGGATTTTGAATTCAATTCTGGATTTAACAGGAAGCCAATGAAGGGAAGCCAAAACAGGAGAAATATGCTCTCTCTTTCTAGTCCCTGCCAGTACTCGTGCTGCAGCATTTTGGATTAACTGAAGGCTTTTCATGGAGTTTTAGGACTTCCTGATAATAATAAATTAAAGTAGTCCAGCATAGAAGTAATAAATGCATGAACTAGTTTTTCAGCGTCACTCTGAGACAGGATATTTCTAATTTTAGAGATGTTGCGCAAATGGAAGAACGCAGTCTTACATATTTGTTTAATATGTGCACTGAAGGACATGTCCTGGTCAAAAATGACTCCAAGGTTCCTCACAGTGTTACTGGAGGCCAAGGTGATGTCATCCAGAGTCAGAATCTGCTTAGATACCATATTTCTAAGATTTTCAGGGCCGAATACAATAACCTCAGTTTTATCTGAATTAAGAAGCAGAAAGTTAGCGGCCATCCAGGTCTTTATGTCTTTAAGACATTCCTGCAGTTTAACTCATTGGTGTGTGTTATCTGGCTTCATAGATAGATAGAGCTGGGTGTCATCAGCATAGCAGTGAAAATGTACACTATGTCTTCTGATGATACTGCCTAAGGGAAGCATGTATAATGTAAACAGAATTGGTTTATTAATTATTAATTATTATTATTAATCGCTGGAACTCTTCCACAGCATGTCTTTTGTTCTGTCTTCCTCTCCTCACCCCGACCGGTCGCGGTAGACGACTGCCCCTCCCTGAAGGTGGTTCTGCTGGAGTCCTCCTGTTAAAAGGGAGTTTTTCCTTGTCACCAAAGTGCTTGCTCATAGGGGGGTCGTCTGATTGTTGCCATTTTCTCCTGTTGTATTGTTATAGGGTCTACCTTACAATATAAAGGGCCTTGAGTTGTTGTCATTTGGCACTGTATAAATTGAATTGAATTGAATTGAATTGAATTGAATTGAATTGAATTGAATTGAATTGAATTGAATTGAATTGAATTGAATTGAATTGAATCATGCAAAGCTTTTATAGTGGAGTCCACAGGTCTGAATCCCATTACTAATAAAACAAAGGTAGCTGATGTCCATGCGTAAGATCTATGTTTTTAGCAGCCATCAGAGTTTTATATTAACTGGGACATCATAGACAACTGTACTCTTAATGCTCAAAAAGATACAAATGAACTGGAGAAGCATAAAGAAGTAAAATACAATATCTTTAACTGATCTGCACATTTTGTTTATTTAATTTTAAATGCATTTAAAGTAGAACAACAAACATTTCACCACATAAAAATTTGTTTGTCATTCTTTTCTTTTTTTCTTTGTTGTACTCACCTAAAAGCCATAGTCTGTCTTAAGTTTCAATAGTACAGTATGCGTTTCCCTGAATGTACAGAGTCCACAGATCATGCCCAGTGGCATGCATAGCTGGGCTCTTCCTGTGAGGACTGGCATTAAAATGCAGACTGCTCCTCATGCTCGTGCCCCCAAGATATCACGCCAATTATTTGTCTCAGCAGGGGCAACCTATTTGCGGAAGATTGTCTTGAAATAAAAGTGGGAAGTCACAGCTGTTCTACATCCTTTCTGTTTCCTGACTGGACAGTTTACATGGTCACATGTCACCTCTTGCTGTGACCCTGCAGGGCCATCTAACTTTGGCTGTGGAAAGGTAGTGACGTTGCAGTCACCATACAAGCTCAGGCTTTTGGATCCGTTCACACCCCTGCAGAGAGAATTCAGCCCCACTGTGCAACCCCGCATCTCCAGTTTAGTGAGTTAACAGATCTGTACAACGCGCCTACGGCTCTGTCAAAAAATGAATGCCTTGATCACACAGTCACACCGTGTGCGTCAGATGTCACAAATCAAAAATGGAAAGACAGGTGTCCTCGCTTTATCAGTTAAATCATGGTATCATATTCAAAAGACGCCAGGTTTGTCTCCGCTGTTTTTGTTTTCCTTCTCTTTTCAAGACCTTTAATTTTTATAACAACAACATTCACTTGCTAATTAGGTGACTAATTGGATACTCGCCTCTCTGGCTTCGAGTGTGTCATCAGGTTTCACACTGTAATCCAGATAATTTGCTTTAATATGTGCAGACAATTTACAGCTGAAGAGAATAAATTGGATTTAGTCTCCCTTTTTATCGCTGTAAACGATCACTTTCCACCGTAAAAGATTGCACTGGCATTCCATATTTGCAGTTGCTAAAAGTCGAAGGCGTACTACTGACATATGCCACACCACTAAAACACACGCCATTTTAAAAAAGATTAATCCAGGTATGAATATCAGAGAAAGGTAATCTAACATTCAGATCATTAAACACAAAGGCAAAGATAGTCTGGATCGCTCGCAGGCAGTGGGATGTCAGGGGCCACTGACGAGAGGTTGCCGGGTGGGCGAGTGGCATTTCATCATACAATTCATGTACAATAATCAATGAACACTCACCAGTGGAGGGAAGAGGGACAAGAGAGTGAGAGTGCCAGTGGGCATGTCAGATAAAAGCACTGAAGGAGACACACTGTGTACAATGGGAGGATGCACTGAATTTGATGGGGGTACCACAGAGAAAAGTGAGAGAAGTATAAAAGAGCACAAACTGTGGGAAAGATGCAGAGATTAAAGTAAGCAGATGATTATGTAAGCAATTGTTCGACGGGGGAGACACACATGAAAGGCCAGGGAGACCATGTGCTGATTGGAAAGGCTGAAGAGCTCGCACCTCCTCTCCTCTGTATAATCCGGCTCTCAGTGATTGTGCTTCAGATCAAAGAGACAGGCATTTTTACACTAATTAAACACATTTTTGTCCTCACACAAAAACAGTTGTTTTATGTCTTTCACTTAATGGGTTTTTAAGTTACCCTTTACCTTCCCTTTAGGAAAAGCCAAACAGTGTTAATGTGTTCTGCAGGGGTTATTGCCTACATCAGATGTTTAACTCGCAGCCAGCGTGTCGTAATCTCTGGATAGGAGTAAATCTGGTCAGCCATGGTTCTAATTTAAAAACACCACCAGCCTTGTAAGCCTGCCACCATTCAGACAGCACTACAGATGGCTTCTTAAAGCGAGAGCAAACATCTACTGCCTGGATTCATTTTTGAAATTAAAAAAAAACAGGAAACGTTGAGACAAACTGTTTTTTAGAGTAGCAGAGCTCCACTGCATCGAGCGTGGGGGCAATCTATCGACAGCAGAGCGATTTTGAACCTAATAAACTGAGCCAGACATGATTCATGACTCATGCACGTAAACACAAAGGTGTAAGCCACACTGTGTGGGACATCAGAGAATTGGATTTATTAAAGATTTACAAATGAGGAGAATAGAAAGTTGGTTACAGACAATAGCGAGCTATTCTGACCATTGACTAATTGTATTGTGGGTGCTCTGATGTGCACCAGATTAATGAACATGTGGTGAGTGAGTTCAGGCAGAATACTCTGTCAACCAGACCATGAACACATGGTTATAGGGTTATACTGTTCCATTGTATCTATCTCTTTTGCTTTCCGGCCATATATAGCACTCTGCTTTAATAAGAATCACAACTGCGAGGATTTAACTGTACAGCAGTGCCTTTGATTGTATTCTTTTTAATTCAAAACAAACACTAGCAGACAATTAAGATGCTTGTTTATCCCATCAATCATCTCAACCAAATAACAGACTTGCAGAAAACAAGGCAATCCATCGTGAAGCAGAAAGTCATCAATCATATTCTGCGTATAGAAAAAAATATATATGAATGACTGGGGTTCATTATTTTCAGGTCAAGAGGTCAGGCTTTCAAGTCTTCACATTTCATGACGTTTTGGTTTTTATTTGTTCTGCTTATGTATGCATGACAACAGAAAAAGAAAATATGCGGTGTAGCAGCCAAATCCACTGTGACAGGTTTTCAAACATCATCAGAGGTAAAAGGATAGATATGTATAAACACCAGACTGATACGCCGAAGAATACATATATATTCCCAGATTGTTAAAGACACTTAATGATCTGTCACAGCAAATACAAATCACACTATTTATTAGCAGTCTTCTCTTCATAATAAGAAATTTATAGAAATACTGCAGCTGGAGTCAAGTAGTGAGACATTCACTGCAGTAATATAAATTATTAGTTGATATGTTTATAATTCAGCAACTAAAACATGCAGTTTCTAGCTCCTCTTTTAAATTTAGAGTGCTGACTCATTTCGCAAAGGAATTTTGCTCATTTTATATCTCTAACTGGGCAAAATGCCTTTTTCACATGGCTAATTTTAGTGCTTCTCGTTTTTAGGTGGTACAGTCACGACACCTCGGTCAACTCATCGAGCTATGAATGAGTATTTTTGAGCAATGGCAGAATGGATGCAGGACTTTGAAGAGAACGGCCACCAGCTACGTTCACAGTGTTATTGTGCCATCTGTTGGATTTACAGACAACTGCGAAGAGTCTTTCAAAACCTCCCGTGGGTCTGTCTCCATAAGTCACTATTTAGAATACACACATTACAGTTAGTTTGCACTGGCCAGGTGTTGACAACATCTGCCTCAACTGAGCCAATAAAGACAAATGAAGGCCAGCAGACACAATACAGAAAATATTTATGTGAATGAGAGGGAGACAGGTGCAGGTTAGATAGTAGGTCGATGAGTTTAAATATCTGGGGTCTTCTGTCCAAAACAATGCACAGTGCACAAGAGAGGTGCAGAAGAGAGCGGGTGGAGCCGGTGAAGACAAGATTCAGGGATGATAGCAGCAAGAGTTTACAGGATGGTACTGTATCGCTGGAAATGGTGGTGCTGACAAAAAGACATTTAAATCAGCTGTGTTGGTTCAAGGACACATCTAAAACCTGCAGGGACACCGGCCCTCGAGGCCTGGAGTTGCCCACCCCTGGGTTAGACATCACCTTTTCCTCTGGTTTGGTTTTTTTTTTTTCATCAGATTTGATGAAAATGAGCTGCGATGTAAACATGCCACAGTAACCTCTTCTGTAAAGGAAATATTTGCCATTTATATCACTGCGCAGATCAATAAAGATAAAAAACCATGTAATTATGTGATGTGGCCTTCAAACTCACAATTTCTCAGTCCAGCTGAATCCCTGCTGGAGATTTTGGATCTCCCATAGCTCTCTGCCTTGATCATCAAAATCCCAAACACTAAAATATTTTGTGGAAGAATGTTGTTCACACCTTCAGAAGACAGACTTTGAGAACCAGTCCTACAGCATTCTGACGAAGTTTCAACAAGTACAGTAGTGGTCAAATTCCTTACTAAGAATGACAACCAGGGATTGCAAATAAGTATGTGGTTAAATTACCTGGTTAATTTGGTTTCATTTGACAGTTGGTGTGACAGAGGAGGATGTTAGGGATAGGGATAAGGTTGCAGGAGATGATCCACTGTGGCGATCTCACTAAAGGGAGAGACGAAGCAAAGAGGAAGGAGAAAATGAATCCTATATTGTTGTCATTATTACATTTAGTAGGACTAGTAGTATTTCAACCTCTGTGACAAGGGAAATTACCAAATATGGGATAAATAAATTACCAGTAATTACCATATTAGCAAAGATATTACCAGTATATTCTACTACTACAGTTTTTAGTTTTTATTTATGTTTTTTTTTCAGTATTATTTTTGCTTTTGGTTATTAATTTATAGATATTTTGGCAGAAACAATATGAACTTATTTGTGAATGAGAAATGTACACATTGTGAATGTATACAAATAAATAAATAAATGGTATTTGTTGCGTTTGGGAAAATATGTAGTATAAAAGAATTTTTTGCTTTTTTCGTTTTATTTAGTTATATTTTTGTTTTGTACTGTACGGAGTGAATATCACGTCAATGGGCGGGGCTGACCTAGTTGAGGGGGCGGGGCATTAAAGGGGTCAGAGTTGAACGCGTTTTGTCTTTTGTGCGAAGCAGAGGAGGAGAGTGGAGTCCGATCGAAAAGCGGCGTCGCTTCCCTCTTCCCCAGATCCTTTTAAAACTCCCTCCCGAACCTCTCCCCTTCTACCCTTGCCACCCTACCCACCCCCTGAACACACTTCCAGGGACGGTTCCGGTAAGTCTTCCAGCTTTGTGTATATGTGTGTTTTTCCCCTAGGAGTGAAGGACAGGGATAACTCGGTGCGGTTCGTAGGCCGCGGGATCCGACTAGTTGCTGAATGCTAACGCTAGCGTGCTGGATGGAAAATCACTGATTTGTATTTTTAGCTTGATGGTGGAGCAGGAGTTAGCTTCGAAATGCTATATATTTTTTAAGATAGAATGGTTAAATCTGTTAGCACTCAATCTGTACATGTAGCTAAAAGCGAGTGTTTTGAGTGGAAAAATGTTTTGGTGCAGCTAACTTCCTCTTACCCTCGTTTGCGTGACTAGCTGGGATGCTCATTTCAAACAGGATTTGATGCCATAACGTCACGCTGTTAGCTTTCTCTTGCTAGCTTGGTTGTGAAGTTTATTTAAAGCTACGGTGATTTTTTTAAATGATTGTTTTGAGCAGCTTGTGTTGACTACAAGAGTTAAAGAGATGTCGCCACCGCTGTAGAATGCCAGAAAATAGACACGACCGCCGAGAGACAGTGGGTCATTGTGCACAGTGAATGAGTGGACTCGGGCCAGTCTAATGTCAATTACCGAACTGAAACGTCTTTCTTTCGACGTGGCTGGAAAACGGCGTTAAAGTCTACAAGATGTGCACTGCCCGCATCACTTCACTGATTTGCATTGACAGCAGATGGCCTCACACTTTCCACCAACTACGCTTGTCTCTGACTGTTAATTTTTCCACTCTGTTGCAGACGTTCAGCCAGTGACCAAAGACTCACTTTGTTGGCCAGTGTTGAGAGCGCGTGCGAGTGTGTGTTGGATTCAGCTGCAGCAATGGACTCCAGTTTGGTTGAAGGAGGACTTAATGTCACCTTAACCATCAGGCTTCTCATGCATGGGAAGGTGAGTGTGACTGCATGCAACTATGGATAGACTGAAAAGATATCAAAAGCTGTTATCAAACCCCTTATTGATTGCAGATCAGTTTTTGGTGTGTTGGGTGAAAAAGTAGGTCAGCACAGGTTTTTGGGATTATTGTAACTATTTATATGGCTGTAAAGGCTTGCATGTGATTCAGGTGTGCAAAAACCCCAACATTCCAGCACTGATATAAGGTTTAGATTCTATAAGGATCTTAAAGTCTGCATTTATTCCTTAAAATTAATCTAGCTGTAGTAAAAAAAAAAAAAAGAAAACCGCAAAGTATTGTTTTAACACAAACTTTTGTTGTCATCTTCTGTAGGAGGTTGGAAGCATTATTGGCAAGGTAAGCTGGTTTTACTGCCAGAACGATGCTAACTGTGGCATGTCCCTTGGTGTGTTTTGTAAATATTGTTTTGTATTCTTTATCTACAGAAAGGAGAGTCTGTTAAAAAGATGAGAGAGGAGGTAAGTCTGTCTTTTTCCAACAATCAGGAAAGAACATGTCAACATTTACTGTGACGCATGCATCATATGACAACAAAGCAACTGATTCAATTTTTTTTTTTCCCTGTCTCTTTGCAGAGTGGTGCACGTATCAACATCTCAGAGGGGAACTGCCCAGAGAGGATCATAACTCTCGCGGGACCTACCACCTCTATCTTTAAAGCCTTTTCCATGATCATAGAGAAACTGGAGGAGGTTAGAATTGTTTGTTGTATCTTACATTAAAGACGTAGCGGCTATACAAGTGCCACTTTCTAAAGCCTCCTGTTGTATCCGCTTCCCCTACAGGACATCAGCACTTCGATGACTAACAGTACAGCCACCAGCAAACCACCAGTCACCATGCGCCTCGTTGTACCCGCCAGCCAGTGCGGCTCACTCATTGGTAAAGGTGGCTGCAAGATCAAAGAAATCAGAGAGGTTTGTCTGCTGTATTTTAGTCTTGTATGAATTTCAGATCCTGTTGTGGGTTTTGTTTGTTGTTGTTGTTTTCCCCTGATCGGTGTTGTAATTCTTGCTGTGACTTTGTAGTCTGCAGGAGCTCAGGTACAAGTAGCAGGGGACATGTTACCCAACTCAACAGAACGTGCCATCACCGTTGCAGGGACTCCACAGTCCATTATTGAGTGTGTCAAGCAGATCTGCATTGTCATGCTTGAGGTACAAACATTGTTTAATGTAATCCTGATTTTTATGATTTTGTAAATGGGCTCTGGACACTGATACTTTACGTAGTTATTGATAGTTAAAGGTGAATATTTCTGTTTTTCTAGTCTCCACCAAAAGGAGTGACCATCCCATACAGACCCAAACCCTCAGGGTCTCCTGTCATCTTTGCAGGTGGTCAGGTAAAGTAATAAAAGTACTTTTTTTTTTTTTTTCTTTTCTTCTTTTTTTAAACACTTTTATTTTAACAGAGTTTAGTTATGGAAATGCTATTCTAGTAGCATGCCTGGCATTGCTCCTTGTAGCAAGAACAGAGGACTGATGGATATTGGAGTGCACCATGTCACACTGCCACACCCTCCTAAGTGCTATTCTCTCCTTGCAGGCTTACGCTGTCCAAGGGCAGCACGCCATTCCACAGCCTGATGTAAGTGAGGGGCCCTCTGTAAGTGATCCAATATATTTGCAACTTCGGTCCGGGGAAGCCATACCACCTTTTTATTTCATCCCTCTTGACTTTTTTTTTTTTTCCCTGCTGCCCTTCCCACAGCCACCACTGCTTGAGATGCACATCCATTTAACAGTTCCAAAGATTATAGATTCAAATCCTAACATAAATATCTTAAAGCAAAATCATTGATCCCATTTTTCATTTCACAATTTCATGATTTCCACTCATTATCACAACCACCACTTACACAAGGGAAAGAACATTTCAGTCTTAAAGTTTATTTTCAGTGTTTCTTAACACATCCTTGTCTGTCTGTGCTCTACGTATCTTTCTTTTTTTGTTTCAACAGCTCACCAAACTTCACCAGCTGGCCATGCAGCAGAGCCCCTTCCCCATTGCACACAGCAACCAGGGCTTCCAGGGTAGGTGTACTTCCTGTGAGGAGGAATTTGATTGCTGTCTGTTTCTGTTAATCCATGCAATCAACTCACTCTTGTGTTCTTTCAGCTGGGATGGATGCCTCTGCACAAACTGGCTCTCATGAGCTGACCATTCCAAACGATGTAAGTCAAAATTAATGTGACTTTAATTTTTTTTTTCTTAACAGAGAAACTTGCTGATTTTCTGAGTAGCTCATTTTGTTTGAATTGGCAACCTTTTATTTATTTTATTGCAGTGAAAGTATTGACATAGTGTCACGTAATTCTTCTTCCCCAGCTCATTGGCTGTATCATCGGCCGTCAGGGCGCAAAGATCAATGAGATCCGTCAGATGTCAGGGGCTCAGATCAAGATTGCCAACCCTGTGGAGGGCTCAACTGACAGACAGGTCACCATTACTGGCTCCCACGCCAGTATCAGCCTGGCTGAGTACCTGATCAATGCCCGGTAAGAAAATAGCCACAGGCTAGAGCAAAATGGAAAGAAGATGGCGCTCTCTCGCTGTCTGTTTTTAAATTCTGACATTGTGCAGCTGGTCAGTTTTGAAACACATTAATGGAGATTGAGTTTTCCTACCATTTGTCCACTTGACCAACTAGTATCAATCAGAAGCAATGGATTCCTCACATAAGAGGAAAGATGAGGAGTGCTTCTCGTTTAATTAGGTTACCGAAGATTTATTAGAATTGGACTACTGGCAGTTTTTAACAGTCACTTCATTACTACAGCTCTCGTAATAATTTCATTACCCCCTCTTCCAGCTGTGACACTGTCCCACTAGAATCTAGGGCTGACAGAACGGGCCAAAAACACAGGATTTTACCATTCGAACAGCTGTTTGTCCATTATGTGCACAAACCCATGAGATATAAGTGTATGTAGTCTAAAATGTACAAACAAACAAAATCTGTAGCAGAGTTGGGTTGATCACTGCCATCACTACCACACAATTATTGATGGATTCGCTTTTGCCTGACCAACATTTTATTTGCAGCCAGTGTGGCTCCTGTTTATTATGTTTTCAAAGAACATTGTGACATAACATAGTTTACCTCAGTTTATCAGCCAATAACGGTCCAATTATCCTGCTGTAATTGGTAAACTAAAATCATTTTTCGCACCCCCAATTCTCCAGCAGCAGTGTATTTGAATTCTGCAGCTAAGCCTGCTGTACAGATGCAGGGTGATTTTTTTTTTTTTTTTTTTTTTTTTTTTTTTTTTTTTTTTTTAAGTAAGAAGTGGGGTCACACAGTTCATTATCAGGACATATAGCACATCAGTTTGCTGGAAGCAGGTGTTGATTTCCTGATAGATGGGCAGTTTGATAATCAAGTGTATTCTGTGGAAAAATCTCATCCTGCTTAACTCAAACTGCCAGTCAAAAGACCTTCTGTAAAACGATAGCAGAAATCGTCCATCTTCACTCACTCAGATTGTCCACAAGTCTGAGACTTTTTTTAAATTAGTTTTCAGATACAGCAACATGTGTTACTGATAATCTAACTTGTTTGTTTTAAACAGTGTTGGATTTTTCTGTTTTCTGCTCAGGCTGTCATCTGAAGCTACTGGACTCGCAGCCAACTGACATGGAGATCTTCATCAGCACCTAACGTAACCCCTCCCCCTACTTTTTACCAAGAGGTCCCTTATTGAACTTAATGCAAAAACCAAGTACTATAAACTCACTGTTTTCTCCTCTGCTTTGGTTAGACACCTACTCAGTTGTAATTACACCATTATCATGATATTGGTATTTTATTTATTTATTATGTTTTTAAATTCCCTTTGCATATAGTTTTTAAGGACTCCTTCTGTTGTATTTTTCCCTCTTATTTTGCTGTATATCTGTATGATCTTCTTGATATACTGTAGGTAAAATTTTAGAAAAATCTGAAAAGGCATAAATAATGTTTTTCTTATGTCAGATTTTTCTTAGAAAATGTAAAAATGAAGAAAAAAAACACACAATAACATTATAGATGGACTGTTCTTTCCCTTCCTTTTAAATATCTATTTATTTTTATTTAATACACAGCTCCTCGAATGAGTAGAATTTGTTGGTATTTGCCATCTTCTGTTTGAGGCTGTACTTCCTGAATGAGGCATTGTGGGTTTAACGGGTCTCACTGGGTCTAAGTGATCTTCAGCTGAAGGTGTATGCAGGGAAAACCTTTTAGTCCGAAGGTAATTTACCCCTTGTCTAGTGCGGGTTCAGATGAGAATTTTTTTTTAAGCTACATCATGTCTCACCTCTAATTTGCTGAGTAATTATTTTGTGTCATTCCTGTATTTCCATCCGTTTTATTTCTTGAACCAGAGGCCTGCACTACGAAGCGGGATTTGTGGTTAGCGTCATAACGCCAGGTAATCTTGGGATCTGAAGGTTACACAGTAGTTCAGTTCCTTAATGGGACACATTGCAGTGATAACTTGGACCACACACATGCATGAGGTAACAGATCAGCATATATAAAAGCATCAACTGGTCAATCTGTTTTGAGTAATTAACTGGTTTTAGAAGATACCTTTGGGTAGACTGGATCTTATGAGGTAAGGGGTGTTCTGAGACGGTCTAACCTCAGTAGCGTTTTCTGACGAGTACAGCGCACATACAGGTTTGAATTATGTTTTTCTGTTTGTGCTTTACATGCTTCCAAGGCTTGTTGATGCCACCAGGTTTGCAGCTTGAAACAAAAATGCTAAAATGTCTCATTTGCCATAAGATGACGTCTGAGGAACACATCAGTTTATTGGAATAAACATTTGTAATGATAGATCTACTCGTGCCTTAATGATAGGGCAGTGATATTAATGAGCCTATCTTACTCATTTACACAAAGCTTTTACCGGCTTTGGCTGCAGAAACTCACATATTTGTTTGGGGATTATAGTTAAGAATTTTGTGGCTCATTGCTATATTCAGAAAAAGCTTTGACTTACCACATTGATATCGTGGCATGATGTCTGTTATAGTCGGACAGTAAGAAGGCATCGTAGGTATGCTGAACCTGCTTCGTAGTGCAGACCCTGGGATTTTGAGCATTGTTGTGTATTGGATTCTGATAAGGGTGGGTGGGCTTTGGTTATGAGGAGTGGGCTTAAATAAGAGGAAAATATATTCTTTTCTCTTAAATTACTAAGACCATGGTGGTGATGATAATAACATTGAAATGTTTGTTTTAAATAGAGAAATATTTTTTTTAACTGCAGGGAGGGGGAATGCTGCAAGGGGCAAAACTACAAGACATATTGGTCTTTAAGTATATTATGCTGAGGTATTAAATTATGATTAATTAGAAGGAGAATTATAGAATTAACACTAGTTTCCTGCTATCTTTTTTGCCTGGGTCAGATTTTATTTTTTATTATTCTTTGCAGGATGAAGAAACTCACGTTTTTGTGCACGTTTTCGAAATATTGTAGATCTGGGTGCAATTAAATTGTTGAAGAAATGAAATGCAGAAATAAAAGATGTGAAATGCTTAAACAGTCCTTTTGTTCTTCTTTTTCCTTTTTGGTACCATCTCATGGGGATTGAGACTTTTTTTAAAATACAAGGCAATCAAAGGGAAAAGGGGTGGATCGGGGGGGGGGGGACTTCTGCCTGAAGTCTAGAACCCATGGGCATTACCAAATAATGTGTCATGCCTTGAGAGGCCTTTATTACAGCCACCTTCAGTTGACCCATGTTTGTGGGTGTTTTTACTTTTGAGTCATTGCACAAAGTATACCGTGCTGTGTTCTGAGCAAAGAGTGGAGCCCTGTATGCTACAGAATTCATCCTGCTACTTCTGTCAGCAGTCACATTATTAATAACCGCTGGTGACCCGGTTCCACTGGGAGCCATTCATGTCATTGCCATAACACTGTCTCCACCTGTTTCTCTTCCCATCATTCTGGTGCAAGTTGGTTTCATTTCAGACTTTTTTTGTTTTGGGTTTTTTTTTTTTTCCCATCCAAAAGTGTTTGCTCTTTTAGAAGTTTTCTGGCTAAATCTAATCTGGCCTTGCTGTTTTTGAGTATAACAAATGCTTTGCACCTTAATGCGATCTCTTGATTTTAGGCCTTAATAAATGCCCAATTTTCTTTCTTTCAAGACAATTTTTTTTTTTTTTTTTTTTCTTGACCAAATATTTGATTTGATTTGATGACTGCTAAAGTTTGTGCCCATTCTTCTTTTTTTAGTTTTGTTTTCTTTCAGCCCGTTGATGGTCTTCTTCCCATGCACTGAAATAAAAGACTGCATGAAAATACTGGTCAGTGCTTCCCCTCAGCCTCCCAAGTAGAAGCACCTATGGTATCTGTTTCAAAATGCTAGGTGACATCCTTCTTGAGTTATCACATTTGCAAAATTTCTTCACCTTGATGTTGAGGTCAATACTTTTGTTAAACCCCTCGAGTCTATACTACATTATGATATAAAATGCACTGTGGTGTACAGAGGCGAGCAAGCGAATTTGTCATAAATTAACATGGGCACACTTTGGACATGCTCAAAGAGATTGAAAAGTCATTTATTTCTTGTTGAGCAGTCTTTGATGCAACGACAGCACAAACTGTAGCTATAGCATGACCTGTCTTTTAAAACAAACATCACACCCAGCTTTGTTTTTTGTAACCAATACATTATTTATTGTTGCTCATAATATTTTGCTTTTGATATAATTCCTATGTTACAAGTACAATGTGCAATGCTGTATAAAAACAAAACATTTCTATTCAAACTCCAAAGGATACTTACTGTTCTACTAGTAACCATCACAGAGAAGTGCTCTATTCTTTATCTGGGTACTTCTGCAGTAATCTTAAAGGGTAAAAGGAACAGATGAGGTTTTTATGAAGCCTGCCAACATCCTGAACAACCGGAGGCCTTTTGGTTCATTACTGCATGGTACTCCACCGATTTCACAAATCAGTCTATTTAGGTTTCGTGGATGAGAGCTGCTGCTTTTCGGTTTTCTGCTGCATTTACACATCAAGCAACAAATCAAATTGCTTTCTCTTACAAGTCAAAGATTCACTGGAACCAAATGTCCTGGGTTCGAGTTAGGTGGGGGCTCTCTTTAAAGAGGCAAAAAAAAAAAGTCACATCTGTAAGGGTCACAAATATATTTACCAGTATTTGAAACAATAATATTAAATTTTTGATGTGATAAGTCCTATTTATTTTCCTTTATATCTATGCATAATATAATCTCTTGTGCACTTTGCCACCAAACCTCCATGGGGTATAGTACAGTATTGTGCAAACTATGCCTGATGAAAGAACGCTAAACAAAGATGAACTAGTTTGAAAGAAGCTACCGTGTGTAATGGATGATTTATTTATTTTTAAGTGCGCTGCTTTGTGAGCCAGCATGTTGGACCGCCTAATGAATAGTGAGATCTGTCACACAGAACGTGCACACATCGGGCTACTATTTGTAGTTTATTTAGTGATCCAACATTAGCTACTTTAGAAGCACTACAAAGCTGAGATTTTTGCCCGTTTTGAACGCCACAAATATCAGCTTTTTTTTTTAATTACATATGCAGGCGCTGTAACTGGATTTTGCTCAGTCGTTTGACACACTGGAGTCCTTCGTGACTCTTCATGATGCCGCTTATCGAATGAAAAGAAACTTAGGAGAAATAACAGAAGAGGAAAGCAAATCATATAGCTACTCAAATAAACGGACACTTTATTAAAGTAATAAAGCTAATTATTAGAAACTAAAAACAAGTGAATGATTGATATTTTTTAGGGGGTATTTTTTTTCTTTAGTTCTTTCTGATTT
This sequence comes from Rhamphochromis longiceps, assembly GCF_057381845.1. Taxonomy (NCBI): domain Eukaryota; kingdom Metazoa; phylum Chordata; class Actinopteri; order Cichliformes; family Cichlidae; genus Rhamphochromis; species Rhamphochromis longiceps. Next base: position 24,051,405 of record NC_140576.1, read on the forward strand.
ACACAGATATGATCCTGTATCATAGATGATTGTCTTGCAACATATTAAGTATTGCAGAATGTTTCACGATACAACTGGTATCATGATTGTATCTTACGGTAATATACTGTGCGATCCCCACCTCTGGTGCTAAACCATGCAGTCACACCAACAGGCTTAAATCAAACTCTTTATGACTCCACATTAGGTCAACCGTCAGGAGTTTTCCATGCATGTCTGCACATATAAGATTTATTCAGTATGACCTGAATGCAGAATCCTATACTTAAACAAGACACTACCTCAAGGGCGCGCTTTTAGTTAGCATCAAAGAAAACTATCACACGTAGTCATTCTAATTCTGGTTCAGCAAGTCATGTGAACACAGAAGAAGAAATACCTGCAGAAGGCCAGAAAACTCATTTCAAAGGTATCAGCTGCTAACAAGAACACCTAGCTCTCTGGCCAACTGTTATGTTGCCAAAGGTGGAATATAAGCCTTTAACAACTGAGAAGTAGAAATAGAAAATGATTCGTCTGAACTAATTACATTTTAAAACTAGTCCGACTCCATTCATTGCGCTACAGTTTGGTGTTAAAACAGTGGATTTCTTCTGCACTTAACTGCTGAAATGGTTAAAAGCAGACATTGCTAGCACCAGTAATGTCATAAAATGGTATAGCAGTAATATGTTGCCAGTTTATTAAGAACAAATAGCTAAAACAAATGCAGTCTTATGCAACAGTCCTGCAATAAATGCTACCTTACTGGAGGTTAGAATGTTGAGTTTATATTAAAACTGTTTTAGGGAGGGTCTGATTCAACTGGTTGTGTCAGTTTGTGGCGACGGTACCTCCAAAACGCTTCTACATAATTTTATACACCCCGGCTAAATGACAAGCACAACTTTAGTGAAATATAGTTTACCCACACCACAAACAAATTACATTCTCCACAATGATATTCCACTTGAATCCACAGCCTTTGAAAACAGTTTCAACAAAAACCCCATAAAGTGCTGCAAGGAAGTCTTTGCAAGAATTTTAGCTCGATGTACTAAATAAGCTGGTTAACTGAGTATATACAATAGCAGAGGTGCATTTCGAGTGAACCAAAAGACCTCCCACCCCATCAAAAATTTTTAGAAACTCTATAAAAACCTCGAGTGTGTCATATGTGTATTTGAAACTCAGTAGTAGGAGGGTTTAAAAAATAAATAAAATTTTAGCTACTGAGAACCCAAATTATGCATCATGATCGATCAATATGAGTATTTTCATTCCATTTTTGACTCTTTTTTTTTTTTTTTTTTTTAGTGATAACATTTATTAACAAAAGAGAAAAAAACTCAATTAATACTTTCAGGATTAAAAAAGTGTAAACTTTCACAAAATATAAAACGGACACATTCGAACCATAAATTATAAACATGTAGTCATGCATTTTGTTCACAGGGCTGCATACTGTTAAGTCTTACATTTTTATCTTACAAATAAAATAAAGTTAGATATTTCTCATGTGGTATGTCATGGATATTTACATTTATTATTCATTAGTATTTAATGCATTAGTGTGTGGAGTACCATGGAGGATGCTCCCAGAGTGAAGGTTAGAGTGTTTAAAGGACTAAGAGTGTGGTATCTTCTTGTGCGTGCGTGTGCATCTGTGGAAGGGTTTTTGCAAACTGGAACTATCCTGCCTGAAAGAAAAAAAATATCAAACCCTACTGAACCTAAATGATATTTATCTGATGTCACAAGCTGCCAAAATATCTGAAGTCAGGATATGACAAATGTCCTATGTCATCTGGTGCAGGTTTGCCAGCCAACAAACTTATGAGACACCATAAGTCAACTTGTCATAGTCTGAGTGGTGTAGTAGGTGTGATCCCTCATGACAACAGTAATGTACTGCACTGACAGACCGGTGTACGCCTGTGATGGTTGCTCACTGTAGAGTAGCTGGATCTTTCCTAGTGTCCAGTGATCTATGGAGGTCCTGTATGGGGAGCCTGTGGAGACCCCTGATAAGGTTGAGAAGGCGGCGCCCACGCTCCGGCACTGGGAGGACGGCTGAGCTCACCACTACCTGACTGATCCAGCTCAGCACTGTCGCAGTCAGAATCATCGCACAAGGCTCGACTCTAAAAAAAGAGCAGGAAGAGGAAAAAAGTGTGCGATGCATGACCAGCAGCAGACATGAGCATAAACCTAATTTCAGTGTCAACGATCCAAAAATGGAAGCGTGAAATAAAAGACGGGAACCCGGAATTTGGAGTGTAATTTTAGCAGTGGTGGGAGACCCTGTATTTAGACAGTTTCATTTTGTGTGTTTGTTTTATTTAACTAGATCATTATGATGAAAAAGTTGATCGCACATTTAGTGCTAAGTGATGAGACTGGTTGCCTTGCTTTCACTGCCACTGGGTGTGACATTTTTTTTTTGGCAGTCTGTATTGCGCAAAAAGTAAAATATAACCCTGAACTGTATCAGGGTAGTCTAACATGAAATAAAATAAAATGCATATAGTCAAGTACAGGTTTTGAGTCGTACTTTTCACCAGTGGCTACACTCGTCTAAGGAGAAGACCAAAGCTGACACATGCGGTCCTCTGTGCAGCTTCTTTACCTCATTAGGATTCTGCCCGGCATCCAGCTGAGCCTTGGACTGGCCCAGAGCTCCGTCTCTCTCTGACAGGCCATCAGAAGCCTGGGCAGGGTCGGTGTTGTCCACAGGGATTTCCGACCCCTGAGAGAGGAGGTCGTCGCTGCGGTCATCCAACCTGTCGTCGGTGTTAGTGCTGACAACATCGGGAGTACCGCTGTGAGAGTGGTCAGTTGTGTGGCCCTCTTCACCGTCCGATACAGACAGATTTTCTGAACTGAATGTAGACACCGACTGGCACTTGGTAATGCTGGTCGGGCGTCTGGAGCGATTAAGAAGGAACAAAACAAACAAACAAAAAAAGAATCTCTGATTCTGGTAAAGATTGACATAAATTTGCTCTCTGAATAAAACAGCAACTTGTTAAAGAGGGAAGATGGCTGGAGGGAATTTTCAAGTAATGAAGGACAGTTACTCACCGTCTCCGTGGTAACTCAACCTCACTGTCAACTTCACCCTCCTCCTCTTCTGATGACACTCCACGCCTCTGTAGTCAGAAACATGAAAAATGCACAAGTGAAAACGATCACCAAGGGGACAGTGAGGAGTAAGGAGCGGTATCCTGCACCGTACCTGTTTGCGTGTGATAGCTGCCCTGTACAGAATGGCTGAAGGTGTGAGGTGCTGACTCCCGATTCCACCTGATGCTCCCCGGGGCAGCCTCACAACACCTGCTCCCTCCTCTTTATCTTCCCCATCGTGAGGAAGGCGTGGAGATCCCAGAGAGCCCCGTCCTGCTGCCGCCCCCCTCCCACACGGTGAGTCCGGGCTGCTGGAGAACGGGAATGATGCGGCATCCTCGCTGGGAGTGTCACTGCGTGGGGGGGTTTCTGTGAGATCATCCAGACCGGCCGCCCCTCCCTCTGACCCCCCTAAACCTGCAGAGGCACTAAGGCTCCCTCCTCTCTCCAGCCCACCCACAGAGGGCTCCCCTTTTCCTTGGCTGTCTGCCTCTAGCGTGGTGCAGATGAGGTCAGGGCTGGAGGAGGATAGCTGCCTCTGTTGCTGCTCGTGACTGAGGCCCCGCAGGGCTGCGGAAGGCTCCAGGAGCTGCTTCGAGGTGTTAGTGGTAGAACTGTTAACTTGGGCAGTTGTGTCCCGGTTAGGGGAGGATTGATTGGCTTTAAGTCCAGCCAGGTCCCCACTGCTGCCCTTACCGGGCTTACGATGGCGGGTCTTTACCCTCCGAGACCGGCTGGGAGAAGTGGAGCTCCTGTTAGGGCAGGCTGGAATAGTGACTTGCATTACGGATGAGTCCATTTTGGGAATGATTACCTCAGACTTAAGAATGTCTGGCCTGAAAGAGTGGGAAGGATTAGTCAAAAACTACAATCCACAAGGCTGATGAATATTCACTGATTTATTCCAGTTTCACCCAATAAAATGAAATCTCACACCTCTTTCCCGAGGGAAGTTTTTGTGGGACGTTTCTCTTCTTGATGAGTTTGTCCATGGAATTTGACGAGCTGCTCTGTCTGGAACTATGGTGCTTGAACAATCCCGGATACTTCTTATCCAAAGACTGTTCTCTCCTAGAAAGAAAATGCCACCAAAGTGTAAATGCACTAAGGCTTATTTGCAAATGGTGCTCGCATTTCAAAAACATATACTGTGGTTTCATGAATTTATTTGCACCTCTGCAACTCTTTCTCTTTCAGCTCCAGCTGCAGCATGACAGCACTGAGCTCCATGTAAAGGTTGTTAGCCCTCTCCAGTTTTCTCTCATAATGCTCACGAATATCCAGAGCATGCCTGAGAAGAAAAGAAGCTGCTGATGTCACTGTGCATCCGCATGAGAGAATCTAAAAGCTCTACAATAGATGTGAACGCAAGACACTTATTTCATTCACAGGGGGTGACTAAGGACTGACAGCGAGAAATAGGACAGAGGGGAAGCGGCCTCTTGCATGTCAGCTAACATAGTAAAATATCAGTATCTTTAGCCTGCTAATTGTAAAGCCTTGATTTTGCATGAAACTATTTTAACAGTAAAAAGCAAACCTGAGCTCCTCTCGGCGTCGGTTGATCAGCTCCTCATCGAGTCGGTGGAGACAAGTGCCATCAGATTTAATCTTCTCAAAGTGCTGCTTCACCTCTTCCCTCCATTCAGCCTGATGAGAGTACATTTCTGTTAACCAGCTCTGTCTCCTCAGAGGTGACTTCAAAAATCAGGTCTCTTTTGTACATTTAATGTCTGATTGCTTTGCAAGCACATGTAGTTGTGTCCCTTTGTCTACGTCTATGCAGATGGGCTACAAATTAAAAGAAAAATCCAAACCCTTGATGCCTACAGCAGGGATTTGATGGTTCTGCTATGCTATGCATGGGCATTTTGGTGGCATGGTGAAACATTTATATCGTGACAGACGTGGTCTCTTACAGCATCACAATGAGGGGCTACCAGTGTGGTAGACAAGCCTCTCCAACCACCATCATCAAAACACCGAATGAGAGAATATCTTTGGCAGAATAGTGCTCTATCAGTCTAAAACAGTTCAAGAGACTTGGAGACAGACACTCAGCTTTTAAAGGGATTAAAACTTTCTTTTTTGAAAAAGCTTATAGTTAAGACTTGATTATGTGACCCTGAACAGTTTCTTAGTTAACACCTCTATAGGCTTAATGATCCATTTCTTTTCATTTCACTCTCCTCTTTGCACTCATGATGTGTTTATAATCTGCTACTGCATCTCACCAACCTCAATTATTTCTCCCACAGTTTGTGTTTAATCTTTGGTCTCTTTCTACCCTCTCCTTTTTTTTTCCTATTCTCTTTACCTTCACCCAACAAACTGGCCAAGGTAGATGATTGCCCCTCACTGTGCCTGGTTCTGTCTAAGGTCTCTTCCTGTCAAAAGGGAGTTCTTCCCTCCCACCGTCACAAGTGCTTGGTCATAGGGTTGTTGAGATTTTCTCTCTAATATTGCAGCATCTTTAACTTACAACATCAAGCACTTTGATGAGACTGCTTTTGTACAGTGGCACTATATAAATACAACTGAATTTTATTTAACTGAGAATCAATGTTAAGATGCATTAAAGCAGTTCTGGTGGATTATAATGGCTCACCACCTTACTAAGGCACTTTATATTGGTTTTTCATTTAACTGCTCACACCTCTGTATATATATGTGTATCTTAAAATGTAATTAATTTTTTAAAGTCCTTCCATTCAGCTGAAAATTACCTGAGACTTGAAGTATGTTTCTTGAGGAGTCGACAGTACATCGGCTGACGCTATATCCAGATGAAGAAGGATCTGGCGGAAAGAAGGTCTATTTCTGGGCTTACAGTTCCTGCAAATCCAAGATGGGAAAACACAGCTGTGCACATTTACAATGCACTGTAAAATCAATAAAATCCTTAAACCACAGACTTACAGCTCCCTGTACAACTACTTTCAACCCTCGCCTCTACTATTCTCATCTGTCCTCTCCTCCCTGCTGTGCTCATTTTTTTTTTTCATTCCAACTGCCCATTTCCAGACGCTGCTCACCAGCACTGTCTGAGGAGGATCTTGAAGCCATCTGGACAGCTCTCCGGTATGGGGAGCTGAAGGCTGTTGTTTCCCACACCCCAGATGATTGCAGATGAGTCGACGTCTTTATAAGGAATCTCTCCTGTAAGCATTTCCCAGAGCACCACTCCAAAGGACCTTTAAGAGGAGTTAAGCTTTATTTATTCAAGAAATCTCACTGAGATCAAAATATCTTAACGAAAAGATAAAATGCATGCATACGAATCACAACAAGGCATTTTAAACAAGCTTCAAACATATCTCAACTATTAATTCACAATACCAACAAGCTATCTGCATATTTTCTTTAGTGTAGTATTTTAAAGATAATTGTTAAATCGATGTAATCGATGAAGAAGCACAACTTTTTCTAGCCTATAGGAAAAAAAGTGTGAATGTTAACCAGACTTACCAGATGTCCACCTTTTCTGAAACCGGCTCATTCCGAATAACTTCAGGAGCCATCCAGGCTACAGTGCCGGCAAACGACATCTTGGTGCTCTTGTCACTGAGCTCCTTTGAAGTCCCGAAGTCAGAGATCTTCACCAGGTCATCATGTGTGATCAGCATGCTGGAAAGGTGAGATTACATAATAAACAATTTAAGCTCTAGTATCAAAGAAACTGTCAGTACACCAGCTGTGCTTCTGAGTCTTACTTGGGGGACTTGAGGTCTCTGTGGATGATTTTGTGGAGGTGTAGGTAGTTCATGCCACCTGCAATGCCCATGGACCAGTCAACCAGGAGGGAAGGTGTGATTTTACGGCCTGCCCTCAGCACCTCATACAGCTGCCCTTGAGCACAATATTCCATCAAGATACAGTAACAGGGAGCCTGGGTGCATACACCCCTGAAAGGGAAGTGCAATCAGAGTTAAATAACTGGGAGATATATATCCTAATATATATAATAAAAAAAAGGATGTAGCTTCCTCACTTGAAAGTAATAATGTTGGGATGCTTGAGTTTGCGGAGATGTTTGATCTCAGTCTCTTTGATGTCCCGCACTTTCTTCACAGCCACCTCTTCTCCGTGGAACTTGCCAAGGAAGACGGCCCCCTGTGCACCGCTGCCCACCCACTGCAGGTCAGAGATTTCCTCAAATGGAACCTCCCAGGACTCTAAACTCAGACCAACAAGTAAACAATGTGAACCTCATCAAGTATGCAACTGCAGAAAAGTTATTCACAATACCAAAGACACTGCAGCAGATGATTTCCACCCATCATAATGGCAAAGCAACCTACTCTCAGCTTGGACAGAGAGATTGTTTTGTTTTGTTTTGTTTTGTTTTGTTTTGTTTTGTTTTGGGGGGTGGGGGGGGGGGGGGGTGCATCCATGCTACACATTAGAATAAACTGGCAGGACACAGTTACATCATACAAAGTGCCTGCTATGGTCAAACAAGTGGGATATTGACAACATATCCACTAGGCCATTGCATTTGTATCCAGAGATAAGGAGAAAAATAGGGGGAAAGCACTTGTAGTCTAATCTGCCTGTCATCCGTCACGCTGACTTTACTTAAACGACTGTGAAAGCACGGTCACTAAAGATGGACGAGCTTGACAGAATAAAAGAGACAGCTGGATCAATTCTTCATGAGGTCCACTGAAGTGTTTAGATCTCTTGAGAGCTGCAGCAGCAGCAGTGGAGCCAGATGCACATGATGCTCCCACCTGACCAGCTGTGAGATCTCAGTTTAGCTGATGACTGTGGGTGAGCCTGGCTGACAGACTCGAGCACAGTCGTGCTGCCAGCAGGACAAAGTGGCAGTCATGGAGCGCAGGAAATAATGGAGTTCTGGGTTTGCAAAATACAAAAGTACATTTATAAGTGCTGTTCTTAAGTACAGTTTGAGGTACTCATGCTTGAGTATTTCTATTTTCTGCCACTTTACCCTTTCGCTCCACTAGATTTCCCGGGCTAAAATATCTTTTTTTTTTTCCTGCACCACATTTAACTAACAACAGCCATAGTTACTGTTAAGGACCTGACACAGAAACTTATGAAAAGGCTATGTAATCCACTGTTTAAGGGTAACACGGCAACTACCAACCTGTTTGTCTCATCATGTTTTATTAAAGCAGATGAGGCCCAGGACAAATTATCCAATGTTTTACAAGAAAACAAAAAGTAAGAAGCAAAATTAATACTAATAACAGCTCTGCTTCTGGTGGTTCATTCCTCCACCACTGTCAAGTTGAGGCTTAAACTATTCATTTTCTGTGGTGAATCGCCATGTTTAACATGCATAGTGGAAGAACAGAGAGCATAGACACAGTGGCGCCTTATCTGCACATACCTTCATGATTATGTTTGTGTTCAGTGGAGTAGGCCTTTCCAATCATGGTCCAGACTGGTTTCAGGCAGCCAAACAGTCCCTCCAAAAAACCTCCACTTCCTGATTGTAGGCGAATGTTCTCCGACTGGCTCCGAACAGCACCAGCCTCCGGACTGTGGCCCGCCTCGGCCCCACCGCCACACTGGCAGGCCTCATGTTCATTTAGTTTTAGCACGCTGTTGTCAAAGTGGGCTGAGGGTCCATCACTGGGAGTGGGGCTGCTTCCACCGGGCACTCCCTGTCCACCGGTGTCAATGGACAATACGTTACGAAGGACACACTGTGTGGGGGTCAGGTCAGTTTCAGGGGTGCAGGCAGGGGTGTCTCCATCGAGTCTTCGATAGGGAGGTTCTGAGATGGGGGTACTGAAGCCTGACAGGGAGGGGGAAGGGGCACGGGGCTCATGGATACAGGTCCCACTCATCAGGGGTTTCCCCAACACAGCAGGTCAGGGTGGATGGAGGATGGACAGATGAGAAGAAAGCCTGGAGGAGAAGATTTGTGATAAGAAGTGAATTAGAACAAATGTTGATGTATAGGTTCGTTTCAGCACTGGACAGCTCCAGACTTAAACCATACACTGGCATTATGAAGCTGTTCAGCGCTGAATTAAAGGCTAACTTGGCACCCGGCTTCCATTACAAGCGATACAAAACACCAAAACAGAGGGAGTCGTGTTGTGAGTTGGGCAGCGAGCCAGTCTCCCAGTCTATCCACAGCCACTCCAGTCCCACAACTAAATTCTGTCTGAATCATGTAGTAGAGCCTCATCTCTGTGTCTGTGAATGGGAAAACCAGCCGGCCCAGTGGAGCCATCACCCAGAGTGGAAACTGGCTTTATGAATGAATCGACCACAGGCTGTTGTACAGTCCACAGCCATGACTGTCCCCTGTGCTTTAATTGTTCCTCTGAGCAGCACCAGGGTCTGACAGGATGCAAGCGAAGCAGCTGGTATATGCTGCCCATCATTTGCTGAGTGAAGAAGAGCATTGTGTGTGATGAAGAATATGACGAATTGCATAACCACCTCCGCGTGTGCATGTGTACGTACGTACGTGCGTGCATGTATGTGTATGTTAGAGAGGGAGAGAGGGGGAAAGAGTGGGAGCCAGAGAGAGGAACCACATGTACCCAATTCATGTATCCTACACCAGCTCCGTGTCTTGTACTGCACCACTGCACAAGAAGAGCCACAACGGCTGGGCGAAATGAGAGCGTAAAAGACGGGCAATAAACAACCACCAGGCCTGTGCGAAGGAGTAGTGCACACACACACACACGCACGCACGCACACACACACGCAGGAAGATCAATCTTTAAATAACCAAGGATGTGATGATGACACTCAGCAGCATCATAGCCGACGTGCATGAATAGCAAGCCCGATGCCTACTATGCTCCATGCCAAGTCAAACTGCCGCAGTACATGTACATTTACTCAGCGCTGGTACCAACGCGAGTATTTCGTAATGTGAGCTTTCTCTTTGCACAAATATGATTTTGTAGCATTCATCGACGATGATTCGCTTCTTGGCAGCATCACTTCAGTGGTGCAGTGTGAGCGGCATGAACGCTACCCCACCAAGCAACGGATTCCTGCCTAAACGTACCTGATATCACATTTATTAAGCATTTAACCGGGTAGTATGACATTCCCATACCTTTCTGCCTGGTTGATGTCGCGTTGTCAAGTGAAGGGGTGGGCTCGGCTTTCTATTTGCCGGCGATAATGAGCAGATCGTTATTTTTTATTCGGTCCGGGATGTCTCTAGTATTTCCAGCGCCGATATCCACGAGTTTCACGTTACTGGGATAGATCCCAGCGGGTAAATTGTGTTATCAATAACCGGGGACCCATGCAACGTGAGGCGCGCTGGGTTTTTTGGGGGGGAGGGAGCTGTCTCCTTCCCAGTGCTGAATTGACGTCACGGAAATGCGTGTTACGCCGCAAGGGGGCGCTGCCACCTCCTCCCTCTGCAAACACATAGACACCAACGGAACTAAGCGCAGTTTTTATCTATCATTCCCAAAATATATAATTATGCACGCACGCCATTCACTGATTTCTGTGCTTGAGTTTGAACCGGAAGAAGGTCCTGTATGAGCAGCATCGAGCCAGGCTGCTGCTGCTGATGTGTCTTTGAGCAAGACCAGTCCAGGAACTCTGGATTGCCCCAGACCGTACGCCCCGATTCATTTATTGTTTTGTTTTTGTTCATAAACTGTGCTCTGTTTGGTGAAAACCTCTCCTGACAAACTATATGAGTCCTGTATTGTAGCTATCCCCAGAGCTGTCAAACTCGCGGCCCGAGGGCCACATCTGGCCCACCAAACGGCGTAATTCGGCCCACTGGATGGCGCAAAGTGTTAACATTAATTAATTACTCCAGTGTTTTTAATTAAATGCGCTATTATTATTATTATTATTATTATTATTATTATTATTATTACAGGAGTGAAAATGTCTGGAAAAAACTGTGTGTGAATGCTTTGTGCCTTTTCCTTGTGATCAGTACACTGCAATGCACATGCAGTTACAGTAGATTAAATAAATGTGGAAAAAAGAACAGAGATACTGTTGAATTTTACTTTGCCTAAAGAACTTTGGGCATTTTATATATTTTGTAAGTGAATTATTGAATAAATTAGAAAAGTACCTTACCAAGAAGTACTACCTTCTGTTCTCTGGCATTTTTTATGATGACTGGATTGAGGAGTGTCTTTCACTTGAGTTTATGCTTGTTTATTTTGATGTTTGTTTTTGTTTTGTAATCTCTATATAGGCTCCATGGCTCAGGTAAACGCCTTGAAATGATACTTCTTTAAATACGCCATTTTTGTTAAGATCAAGTAGTGAATTTGACACTCCCGACCTAAATAAATTGTACTTGTTTGCCTGTGTATGGTTCCAGTGTCGCTTTCTGTCCTGAAGAGGGCAGTGCGACATTTTTTCCCAGGTTGTGCACTGCAGGAAAAATTGTACTGTTTGTCCCTCCGTGTTGCCGTAGCTTACGCGGCGGGATTGACTTGAAGGAGCGTCACAACAAACTAGCATGTACTTTGACTTTGTTTTTGAAACAACGAATGAGAATTGACAGCACTATACAAAACACACTACGAAGTAAGGACCACTAAATACAAACGAGGCTCTTGCCAAAGCATTATAAGATTACAAACTAGTTAACTTTCTTCAGCTGGTGATGTTAGCTAGCTTCCCACGCTCTAAAAGCTACAGCGTCCACTACTTCTGTGTCTGCCTTTACCTGACGAATCCACTGTGTTTTTGCAGGGTCCGGTGGAATAATTTCTCCGTGTAGAAGATGTGCTCTCTGGCTCTTTTCCCCCCTCCGTTGCCCTACGGACAGACCACTGTGTGCGAGTCCAACAACGAGTTGCTGTCGGGGAGCAGCACTGAAGACCAGCTGAAGCAGGTCCGACTCAAACCTACAGACTTATCAGTCTCAGCTAAGACAGACAGTCATGTTTCCAGTGGGGTAACTTATTAAGCGTCATTTTGTAGTCTTAATTATTATTTGTTTTTTGTAATTGCTTTTTCAATTCAGTTTAGTTTGTTAGTTTTACGGCAGGATTTGCCCCTTTCAATTAATGGTAAACATTTAAGAGTTAGGGTTTGTTTGTTTTTTTTGTTTTTTTTTTGGTTCAGCATTACCATATAATTTTACCATATAACTTATGACATTCAAGATTTAAGACGTTCAAGACAGACTGATTCCTTGTAAGTCTTGTAAGTTAATATCAGTCTTAAATAGTTTGCTTTTTCCCAAGTAGATTTTACTCTAATTTTCATTATAATAAACCTTAGTATTGGTGCTCCCTGAAGTTGCAAGTAAGTAGAGGTAGTGAAAGTTTAAATACCTGGTAAAGCAATAGGAAGTGCACAAATGAGGTGACGTGCAGGCTCCTTCAACTCCTTCAAA